>NC_056683.1:81863115-83089782 GCF_018350215.1 Panthera leo
AGCCAGCTCAGAAGGTATTTCAGAAGAATATGTGTCCTACATCGTGATGGGGACAGGTGGGTTCCATCACAAGCGTTATTATACTCCCTAATAGGAATGATTTTGAAGAAGAATACTCATTTAAAAGCATTAGTTCTGTTGTGCTGAATAAGAAAATGGTTTCATTGTTTGACAACCAATAGTACATCATTAAAACTGACTAACAACAATACCAAAAATGGAAGCTCAAAATCAGTGAGAATTGCAGAACTGTTCAATGAAGATTTTGTGTGGGAGAATAGACTTGATTTTTAGAGATGGAAGGCTGGTAGATTCAGACCACAAGAGCAAGGACAGCATGCATATGGCATTGTGCAAGATTTCAAAAACACTGAACATAGGATTGTGAGCTCTGGTTTAGAAGGACAGATTGAGGGCAGGTTCCTGGTCCACTTAGATATATAATATCTAATTCCTTTTTGTTTTTAAGTCCAAATGCCCTTTCAGCCCTTTAAATATGTTCACATGAGCCTTATTTCTGCTTACAACATACACAAAACTTGCCCTACATGTTAAATAACATGGGGAAAAAGAGAATATTAGAGACAGGTCATGCACTAGAAAGGTGTATGACAAAGTCTAGCTGCTTTTCTAGTAATTGAAAACTGCAATGATAGAGATTCTTTTGGCCTTTAACTTCATTGAAAATGTCACAATGAGCCCTCATGATGCAACCTAAAATTAGAAGTTCATGTACATTTTTAGTCTCTGTCTGATGGAATCAAGCCATTCTATAATATGAGACAGCCCACTAGGGGAAAGCCATTTAGTGCCTTCCATACAACGTTTAGAAAGTGTAAGTCCAAAAATATCTTGCCTTAAATATTTCCTACTTCAAACACAAAGGTTTCTAGTAGAAAAACAAGGTGATTATAGACTCTGGAAAAAAAATGGAATGAAATTATTTATAAATTATTACTATTGAGCACTCCAGACCGAATGAGCCCTACAATTTCAGTTGAGAAAACAGACACTGTGTATATACCATAAACATAAAGGGAAGACATTTTTATGCCACTGCTGTCTCCTAGGGGGTAGTATTTGCAATCAGTTGAAGAGACTTAGCATATTAGTCAATGAGGGAGCTGAAATGAAAGCTATTGTCAGTCAATTTGATTATCTTTTGGATGTGCACATAGACATCCTATATGGATGGCTTGAGGTCTAAAATGAATGTTCTTTCTTCATGTCATCACTGAAAATTTACCTTGTATATTTACATCCTTAGTTATTTAATACTGTCAGGTAGAAAAGCAAAATCCTAGTTCTACTGTGCTCCTAAGTCAAAACTTACTGCAAAAAAACAGACGAAAGTGCCAGATCAGGGCTCCACTAAAGATGTAACAATAGAAATGTGAAGTTCAATGAGTATCTGTAATTTAAATCCCAAGAATTTCAAAGTCAAAAAATTATTTCAGACTAAGATCATTGTGTTCTAATTCTACCAACACTTATTTATAATCCGAACTTCTCATTTATTAAGATGGGAATGATGCTGAGTTTTGTAAAAAGTATATGAGCTAACAATAAAGCATTTAACACGATGCCTGGATCTTGTTAAGGAAGCACTTGCCATTTACATGAGCATAGCATTTATAGCATATTTTGATTACCCAGTTATTTGTTGAATTGAGTTATATTACCATCTACTGGGAGACAGAGATGATACTAATAACATCAGAGATTTTAGTTCAAATAAAAAAGTGATTAGGAAAAAATATGATTAGGACTAGTAATAAAAATAGAGGAGCACCATTAAGGGATTTCCTGATTGACTGCTGTTAAGGCATATAGGGATTCTAATATGACACAGTCTAAAATGCACTAAAACAATGGCTAACCAGGTGAAGAGAGGGAACAACATAACTTCTATGATTTCTCCTCAGAATGGAAGCTGAACAGTGGTCCTCATTTTCTCTACCTCTGCATTAACATTAAAGAATGCAATGAAATTAAAATATTATCGTGACCTCAGTCTGTGTGGACAAGTAACCCTCTTGGCAACTTGAAATGAGAAATGTTGCTGAACATACCATGGTTTCAATATTTATGGTCTTGTTTCTAGGATGGGGGAAATCATTTAGTCCACGTATCTCATTTGAGAGATGAGGACACTGAGGCCCTTAGAGAGCATGCAACTCTGCTCTCTAAGAGTGGTAGAGAGAGGGAGAGGCCTGTGGCAGACCTCATGTTTAGGCCAGAATTTTATCTTACAACCTAAATATCTAGGTGTTACCCTGAAGGTGTTATTTTAATGACTTCCCATTAGATATACTCTCTTTGTTTTGGTAAAGTCTCATTGTTTTATGTGTATATCTAGATTACCATATACTTTTTTCCATAAAATGGAAGGAAATGTTTTTTTCTTCCTGAAATCTGGAAAATGAAAAATATTTTCTATTACTCCACATGAGAACTCATCTTACAAATTCAGTATCTGAAAAAAAAACTAATGAGATAAAACCTTTCCAAAAAAGTAAAACATTCTCTTATTCCTAAAGCTGATTTGAAAAAAAAAAAAAGAAAATACACACAGGCACACACACACACACACACACACACAAACCCATATCTTCCTTTTTGTTTTCCAGGATTCAAATGAAGGCAGAAAATAATGTTGGTCACAATATGGTGGTTTTGATATGACACTTCTAAAGGATTATCTTAAAGACAATTCTGGGGATTTCAGGCATGACAGAAAAAGAAAGAAATTAATGAAGCAAAAAATAGTCAACAATACTTTTATATTTTAGAATCAGAGAAATTGTTGAACAATATTTTATAGGGCTCACCATGAGTTCTAAGATACAGGCAAAGGGAAGAAAAAGACAGAGTTACAGAAAAGGAAACACACAGCAGTACAATATAACAGAGTGAGAGGGAAAGAGAAAGTGAGACTGGGAGAAAAGAATTGCATATGGAGGGGAGGAGTAGAATGCCATAGATAATGATTTCAACTGTCACTCAGGGTTACCACTGCCATACATTGATCTGGCTTAATCCTCTACAGTACCACTCCCTTTTATTTTAGCTGTCTGGAGAAAAAAAAAATCTAGATAGATTGCATACTTACATAAAATTAATCTTTAATTGGATTAAAATGTAGAGGGATTTTTAATGTTTCAGGTAACATGTATTCCAAAGCCAATACAAGTTTTTCTTGCAGAATTTGCAATTAAAATACTTGACTAAAACCCCTTTCAACTTTCTTTCTATTGATTTTAAAACTTCAACCAAAGAAAGGATTTAAAGATACCTGCCATCTGTAGTATGCTCAACATCTTTCTACCTACAAAAAACATTAAATCTGTTCATTTTCGAATTCTACAGTTTAAATTTCATAGGATTTACTTCTTCATTATGATAGTTTTGTTTAAGAGTACAAGCACAATTGATTTGTTCAACTCATAGTTTTTAACTGTCAAGACCATTATCATAGCTTAACTAAAAGAAACATATCAGCAGCCTGCCTGGTGTCATCAGTGTTTATAATAAAGGTGGAACCAGATTTCTAGAACGATGTTCTCAGTCTTCGCTCTTTATAAATTGGAAAGAAGGAAAATCTAGGCTTTTTGTCATGAAAAGGAATAAATAAGGATATAGGAAAACATCAGCACATCATGTAAATACAATTAAAAACAAACAACTTTTTGACTGTAAGACCTTGAAACAGAAATCTAGAGTTGTGGACTCATGCTAAGACACTTTTTTTTCATTTCCTTTTTTTTTTTTTTTTTTTTTTTTTTTTTTTTTAACAAATACACCTAAGTCTCCTGCTTAAGTCACATTCTAATGTTCTCTTAGAATCTCTTCTATCATTAAGACTGTCTCTTTGTGAGCTAATGATACTCATTTCATGGACCTTTTGCATCCTGTACTTAAGAAAAAGGAGAATCTAATAATTTCTAGCATAGACATAAGCTGAGTCAATAATTTCTGTTCAGCTCAATTGGAGAAAATTCCTTTCCATTTGTCATCTTAGACACCACAATACTAGTCCTTCCTGCATTCTTTGCAATGTCAGATAAGAAATTGGAGTTTCATGCTACTCTTCTGCTTTCCTTGAGTGTATAACCAAGTTGCAAAGTCCACTGAGCAATTTGGCGTGATTTGGAGTCTCTCCTCAAACAGGCTAAGACTGGAATAACAGGGAAGGAGCAGGTCAAAATGAAGGAGGATTTGCAGAGCTGCACTCAGACACCTGCACGCCTGCCTGCATTATACCTGGCTCTAGTGGAGAGTGTTATTAATCCTCCAGTTTAATGAGCACCAAGCTTTCGCACAAGATTTAAAATAAATCTCCTATCACTGTCCCTTCACAGTGTTACTGCAATTGCATATGCTTCCATTAGACCTTGCAACTGGTAAAGAAAATGAGACATTTCAAGGCTATCGAACACAGTGAAGCAGGGCAGGTTAGTTAATATGGATTTTTCCATAATTTTGGCAGAAAAGGAAATAATTTGTGTGTGTGCTTCATATTCTCCCTAGCTTTATGGATCTACCTAAAAAGGATATGTCTCTTTGCTTATTTTGTGTATGAGAATATTATCATAATTATTTTTTCTCCCATGTCACCAAATCTAAATTAGATTTTTTTAATTATTCCTTCTCACCATTTTTCTCTGATCCTTTACAGAACTTAATGAATGTTTGATGGATAAATTAACACATTTCTGGGTCTTTATTCCAGCTTTTAAGAAGGACAAATGAAAGACCATTCTAGTGCAAGATTTTAAAATAGTTTGCTTTAAATACAAATTCAAAGCTAATACAAATTTAATGGAAATTGGAAAAATATCCTCTTCTAACATTTTAGTGAAATCATAATGGATAACTAAACAAAATGGTTATATGAGTGAAAAGAGTAAGATGAGAAATGAATGAAGAACTCAGACTGGCAACTGATCCAGAAATAGGCAATGCATTACCTAAACAATATGACCTGATTTAAACCTCACACATTAGAGGCCTGAAGATACTAACTGGAAGGAGCTTATGAAGCCTGTGGTAAGCATTGAGTTCTGTTAGGAAACAGGGATTATGATACCGATATCTGTGCTTCAGTATGGACTCCTGATCTGGCCAATATCTCGCTCTTTCTTTCGTCTTTCTTTCTTTCTTTCTCTTTCTTTCTTTCTTTCTTTCTTTCTTTCTTTGTTTCTTTCCTCCTTTCCTTCTTCCTTTCTTTCTTTATAAATGTTTATTTATTTTTGAGAGAGAGAGAGAGAGAGCAGGAGGTGGGGGGGCAGAGAGAGAGGAGGACAGAGGATCCGAAGCCAGCTCTGCACTGACAGCAGAGAGTCCAATGTGGGGCTCAAACTCACAAACTGTGAGATTGGGACCTGAGCTTTAGTCAGATACTCAACAGACTGAACCACCCAGGAACCCCATGGCCAATAGCCTTTCTTGCAAAAGCTTCAAACAAGTTTTAAAGCAGTGAATTAAGCAATGGAAACGGTTATAATACTAATCCATATATTCTGGCCTTTAAATAGTAACACTAAACATCTTGGGTGTTTAACCTTGGTTATGCTTGATTTACATGTTTATTTTTTCACTTGTTCACTTCACTGACCTTCTGTTCTTCATTAGGGATCTGGTGGAAAAAAATACAAAATAGAGATCTCCCCCAAGCAAATATACTCTTAAATACAAGGAGAAACACTCTCTGAACTGTTTTGCCAAAAGACCTTGCTTCATACCTAAAAGTAAGAGACAATGCTCAGGCAATTGCCATCCATTCACAGGTGAAAAGTGTAGTCCACAGTTAAACTTATTGATTATTAAACATCTATTTTCTTTGAATTTTTATGGAATTTTCTTCATTTGATATCACCCGGTCCAAAGAGAGGGTGAAAAGAAGACTAGGAAAAGGTAGCTCCTACAAAGGACTTAATATGTGCTCAGAGAAGGTGATGGTAGGTATTTGGACTCCTCAAGTATTGGACTGAGTTGAGTCTAAAGAATGAAATGGAGAATGAAAAGACATACTTCACTTCTTTGCCTATTGAAAAAAGAAAGTTCTTAATGATTAAAATTGCAAATTAAGGGCTCCTGGGTGGCTCAGTCGGTTAAGCATCCCATTTCTGCTCAGGTCATGATCTCGTGGTTCCTGAGTTAAACCCCATGGTGGGCTCTGTGCTGATGGTTCAGAGCCTGGAGCCTGCTTCAGATTCTCTGTCTCCCCCCTCTCTCTGTCCCTCCTCTGCTTGCTCTCTCTTTCTTTCTCAAAAATAAATAAAACATTTTAAAACATAAAAAGAAAATTGCAAATTAAAATTGTATTTAAGAATGATTCATCTTGTTGGGAAGCTAGAAGTAAAATAATATGAAGCAAAAACAGACAATCTCGCCTATTTTGAAAAATGACACACCAGGCCACCTTGTGTACTCTGGTCTCTTGCCAGAGCCACCACGTCTGCAGAGAGCGTCCTCTGCAACTACTGTCGCCACACTAGCTAACTTTTCACATTAACATCCAGTGTCGATCCTGACACAGACATCCTGGTTTACCAGCTAGTCTCCTGAGCACATTAGCAGCGTAGTTTAAAGGGAGAGAAACAATCGGGTATTTATGCAAAGAAAATGAAACCACTAATTCAAAAAGATACATGCACCCTTATGTTTATTGCAGCATTATTTGCAATAGCCAAGATATGGAAGCAACCCATGTCTATATATGATGTCTATGTATATATATATATGATGGAATATATGTGTGTGTGTGTGTATATATATATATATATATGATGGAATATTATTCAGCTATAAAAGAGTGAGATCTTGACATTTGAAACAACATGGAGGGACATAAAGAATATAATGCTACGTGAGATTAGTCCATCAGAGAAAGGCAAATACCATATGATTTCACTTATATGTGGAGTCTAAAACACAAAATAAACCAAACAAAAGCAGAAACAGACTCATAAATATAGAGAACGAATGAATGATTGCCAGAGGACGGGGGAATGGACAAAATGAGTGAAGGGGAGTGGGAGGTGCAGGCTCCTTGTTGTGGAATGAATAAGTCACAGGAATAAGGGGAGAGTCAGAGAGAAAGGGAGAGAGAGAGAGAGAGTGAGAGAGAGAGAGGGAGGGAGAGAGAGAGAGAGAGAAAGAATCCCAAGCAGGCTTTGCACTGTCAGCACAGAGTCCAATGCGGGGCTGGAACCCAAGAACCGTGAGATCATAACCTGAACTGAAGTCTGATGCTGAACTGACCAAACGACCTAAGCACCCCCCAACCAACAAAAAGCTTTAAATTACACAGTTAACATAAGCCCAAAGCAAAATCAAATAATAAAAGCATGTACAAGTAAAAAGTGAAAGTTCTTTACCTTTCCATAATATTCTACCCTAATTAAAACCACCATTAAGAATTTGGAGATTGTTCTTTCAAATGTATTTATTTTTTGCCTGAAATGTACCTGTACACACACATTTACACAGAAGTGAAAATAACATATACATACGTATACATATTTTAAAAGTTTAAATATGCGATTACCACCACTCTATGTGACATATATCTAACCTGAGAGTATTATATTGTATGGATGTCATTGAACTACTGTTGGTCTAATGACATAGAGTGATTTTTGTTGTTGTTGTTTTTACTTTTTGTTGTTGTTGTTGCTACTCCAAACTGTGCAGCTGAAAAGTCATCAAGGATCAAGAAGTGGCTTTTCTCAGTAAAAAAAAAAAAAAAAAAAGTCATATTTTTCAGTCTTTGATGCACTTACCAGAAAATCTGTACCAATTACACTTCCATATAAGTATATGAGAATATCTTTATGTTCTCTCCCAAACTCAATGCAGTTTATTAGATAAACCTGAATTATCCTTCTTTTGTTTAATTTTTTTTTCCAAAATGAAAATGGCTTTGGCTTTTATTTAGATATTAATAAAAAATTAAATAACAGAAAAAAGTAGGGATGAGCTTACAATAATTTTCTCAAAAAGTACAAAATTTATTTTAATTGCTACTCAGGGTAAACAGTATTAAAGTTTGAGGGAATATCTTTCTAGATATTCTCTTTCTCACTCACTCTCTCCCATTCTCTCTCTCCCCTCTCCTCACTTTCAGTAAGTGGGACCATACTAAATGTGCTGTATTGTGAACTTCTTTGTTCAATCAATTCTTTCCTTCCACTAGTTGGTAACATTGATTTAAGACTAGGGAATTATTTCTCAATAATCAATATGATGTTGATTATTTTAATTAAGCTTAATGCTTTTCTAACAGTTTTATATGGTTATGAAAGCAATTATCAGTATAACTACCCCATAAGAACTCTCATATTAATTGCAGCTATCAGAATGCCTGACAAAAAAGATTTAAGCTGTGTGGATTCATTAGCTCACACTATAAGGATGCCGGAGGTAAATTCTTCCAGGGCTGGTTAATCCAGAGGCTTCTGGATTGGTCTCTTTGAAAAGTCTCTTAGCTTGACCCTATGTTTCTAAGGCAGCTGATCCGTCCCCAGTTTGCCCTTCTATAGAGAATAGCACCTAAAGGCAAGACAGAAGGTATGCTTTCACCTACACACTGATGTTTTCATCAAGAAAGAAGTCCCTTCACATAAGCCAGAGGGAGCGCTCCCCTCTGAGCAGGTGCCTGTGTCCAGGCTACAAGTGGCTGGTAAGGCAAAAAGGTGGCATTTTCAGTGTCTGCAGTGGGAAAGGTTCTTTAGCAACGGAGAAGGGAGAGGAGCGGTTGGTGGTGATCAAATGTCTGCCATACTGCTGAAGCCTTCAATAAATGTAAGTGTTTCTTGTTAGGATCACAAAATAACCAGATCTCCCTTTTTTTGTACACTGTTTTATTAATAGGAATTTTTATCTTGATTTTTAATTCCTTGGCACAAACTACATGAGTGTGAGCAGGTCCTTAATTCATTTAAGCTACTCGAGGTAATTCTCAGCATAGATGTGGTTGTAATTGTTTTTCGATGTTAATTTGTTTCAGTGATTTTGAATGAAAAGAAAAAGCATAATATATGATAATAAATTTGAATTTATCACTAAGATTGCAAATGCATTATTCTTAAAAAATCACCCGGTGATTTATTATTTCAACATGAAAGAATGTCAGTTCAGGAACCTGCATTTACATAGACATAGTCTAAAAACTCTGCAACCTTTGGTTTCAAGAGGGCCTTTTTTATTTGTTGATACTTTTCATATATAGTTTCCATCATACAAATTGCACCTATAAGTGAGACTGAGCCCTTTAGTTGATGTTTATTTTACTTATTTCTTGGATATATATCCCACTTCCTAGAATGGAACATGTCAGGAACCCAGTAAATAACAAAGCAGTGATAGCTGACATTTATTACATTTGTATTCCGCACCAGGCACTCTTCTAAGAGCCTTGTATGTACCCTTGTATGTACCTTGTATGTACCATTGGAACCTTATAACACCTAAGGTGGTAGGAGCTATTATTATCTCCATTTTACTGACAAGGAAACTGAGTCTAAGAGATTGAGTGATATGACGATGGTCGCCTGTATATAAGTGACCAAGCCAGGTTATCTCATATTGAACACAAGCAATCCAGATTGAGACTCCATGAACTTAGCCACTGCCTATGCCTCTTAGGGTTTTAGTGCAAGACTGACTGATAAGGTACAGCTCAAAAATGCAAATCTGTGAATCATCTCATTAAGTCACAGTTTGTGGACAATGTTATAAATGTTTAAAACTTCACATTGGACATGTTTCAAGGGCAACTTACATCATATGGGTCATAGTTAATGTGTAAATGATAATGATGGTATGAAATTGGAAATATAATTACTTATTAGGCAACCTCACTTGCCAGAATTAAGAGAATTCCCAGAGAGATAGCTTAAAATGAACAGGATTTGTGATTTTTGCCTGAACTTTGGGAGTAGCTATCTTTTCTATCCTCTCTTTTGTATTATCAATAATGCTCTGCTCACTGGGCACTCTACTGTGACCTTTGTCCTGATCAGAAACATGGCTTCCTTTGATCATTGTTGTATATATTTGGGAACCATGATATTGTACTATTCTTAAAAGCAGAGAGCTGCAATTCAGCTTGACTTTTAACATAAATATCACTGTAAACTAACCTGAAACATAACACTGTCCAGCAGACAATAGAATTTCCTCCCATCCCCCAAGCAGTTCTCTCAAAAATGTGTGCAAATTAGAGTTTTTCATCAAGCAGCTTGAGAACACTGCTGAGGCCTTTTTAAAAAGCCTTCTTTGAACTAACAGAGAGCTTGCAACTGTTTGTGACTCATTGTTGGGAACTGGACAAGGACACCCCATGCCCACTAAAGACCACAGACTCAGTGGAAGAGTAGAGAATGCTCCAGGTGATGTTTGCACCGTCAACAACTATCGCCCCTCACAAAGCAATACAAGTAGAAAGGGGCATTTAAGCCCAAGGGAAGCCCAAACTCAGAGATGCTGCTGAAAGCAGGGCGATGGCACCCTACCCACAACCTCTGGGAAGATACAAGTCAGAAGCATCCCCACACAGACATGACTGCTATACAGTGAAAGATTTAGCCTTAGACCATTTTCACGGCAAATATCACAGAGGAAAGCTTTTCCCATTACCATAATCTGGCATGCAGATAAAGGGCTAATTTTAGGACTGAGTTACCTATTACTGGTTTTGGTATATTATTTATTTTTTATTTTCGGTATTTTAAACTTTGAATCTATAAAATCAATGACCATATATTGCGTCCATTAAGGGAACAATACTCAAGAATCTCAAAATGAACAATTAGCAAGGTAAATTCTAATGTGATTCCAATAATAAATGAAAATATGTACACATACATACGTGGATGTATATACATATGATATAGAATAATAAAACTTTTTGGTGTTGTAGATCCATTTTGTACAACCTCAAAGCTTTTACTCGCTTAGTACTTTTACACTTCGCTATTATTAAGATACCATTATAGACTGAATTGTATCCACTCCCCCCACCAATTCATGTACTAAAACTTTAACCTCCAATGTAACTATATTTGGAGACAGAGCCTTTAAAGGAGTAACTAAGGTAAATGAGGCAATAAGGCTGGGGTCCTACTCCAATATGACTGATGTTCCTGTAAAAAGAGGAAGAGACACTGGGCTGTATGCACACAGAGAAAAGGCCACGTGAGGACACAGTGAGGAGACAATGATCTACATGTCAAGGAAAGAGGCCTCAGGAGAAATCAGCCCTAGTGACACCTTAATCTCAGACTTTCAGCCTCCACAACTGTGAGAAATAAATGTCTGTGGTTTAAGCCACCCAGCCTATGGTATTTTGTTATGTAGTCTTAGCAAACTAACACAGGTATCATTACTTCTAAGCACTACAGGTTTTACTTTAAACTAGCAGTTATATTCTTTACATTCTACATATGGGTGCTCTTTTTTAAGTTTATTTATTTTGGGAGAGAGACAGAGCAGGGAAGGGGCAGAGAGAGAGGGAGAGAGAGACCCCCAAACAGGTTCCACGCTGTCAGCACAGAGCCCAATATGGAGCTCGAACCCAGGAACTGCAAGATCATGACCTGAGCCGAAGCCAACAGTTGGGCGCTTAACCAAGTGACCCACTCAGGCACCCCTTTACTTATGACTTCTTAAAGAGAAAACAGCAATATCATTTTAGGGAATAATCTGAAAGGAATCTTGAATGTCATCTACCTCAATAATCTTTTTTTACATATGAGTTAACTACGGGTCAGAGAGATTCAATGATGTATCCAAGGTCACACAACTACCTAGTAGCAAAGTTGGAACCAGACCATGTGTGTCCTAATTCAAATCCAGCCAGAAATAAAGTAAGGTGCTTAATGTTTTTTAGACTCCTTCACATAATTTTCAGTGTTAAGAAAATAGAATCTACTCATTTCATAAATTCTCACTTACTGCAGTATTTTGTGGTCATTCCTAATCGTGGGTTCTCCAGAGACACGTAGAACAACTAATGGCTCCTGAAATGCATGTAATGTTTCTTTTCTTTAAAAAATTTGTGGGATTGTTTTATGAGTTATGATTACAAAAACCGTAGTACCACTCTTTTTTAATCCTTCAAAAGTGATAATCTCTCAGAAGTGATTCGATTTAATTTAAACTGGCACTTCCAAGTGGAAATATTTTTTCAACAAACTGCTTGTCATTAAATAGTTTTTTTTTAATGTTTATTTATTTTTGCAAGATAAAGAGAAAGAGAGAGAGAGGCAGGTAGAGGATCTGAAGAGGGCTCTGCACTGACAGCAGAGAGCCCGATGAGGGGCTCAAACTCAGGACTGTGAGATTATGACCTGAGCAAAAGTCAGATGCTAACCGACTGAGCCACCCAGGCACCCCAAAATAGGTTGTTATGATGTCACCAAATGATAATGTAGGACATAATTAGTCCTGCCTTTAAATAATAAAAAAATATACATGTTAGATATGCCTAACAAAAAAGATGTATCAATGCATGACAATCACTGTATCTTTATAAATATTTTCTTAGCAAGGAGAAAGGACCATTAATCTAGAACCAATTGCAAAGAAACTGTCCTCATCATGGGGCCATTGGAGGAGCATCCTAAATGTATTTCAGGACTTAAAGAAATGAAAAATGGTCAGTTTTATTCCTATTAGCTTGCCTTATTTTCTTAAACTACTCATATCCTTTATTATACTCATCGATCAAGGCTTGCCTACAGTTACAAAGTGGAAATAAAAAAGCACTGAAGCAAATGGGGAGAAAATAGTAAACTTTGCCTCCCCTTTATCATTTTATCTGAGGCTGTAAGTATGAAGGAGTTATGAATCTCTGAAAATAACCCTTCTTCAGGTCACATGTAGCTCCTGGGAAAAATCTGTAAAGGAGTAGTGATCTGATTCATACCCCTGAATAAAATGGAAAATCTTTGTAAAATAGTTAATTGATCAATTTCACATATGTGTGCATGAGAGTTGAGCATAATGCTGGAAATAAATCCCCTCCTGGGGCACTAACACCCATAAGTCAGTCTGGCTCACTTTATTGCATATAACTCGTTTGGTGCCTTTGTGGAATCCGTCATCTGTCATATTTTTATCCAAACCATTAACCATACTGGTAGATAACAATTACATCCCATAAAACAACTTGTGCAACCTAGACAAAGTGCTAAAACTCTACATCATTCTCGTACAGCAGACAGATATATATATATAGGAACATGTACACAACACGACCTGCTTTCCCTCAGCATCCACCTATGTGGATCACTGGTGGATGCACTGGTCCTCTTTCTGCTGAAAAGATTTCATGCGTAAAAGGTGCTCTCGGTGGTAGTTCAGAGCTTGCAGGTTACCTTTGCAATCATTCTTTGTCAAATCTTTGCTGCAGATGGTTAGAAATTTGAGATTTCTGAACTCTATATAAGGACTCCAAAATCATACCTGAGTTAATCTGAGACTCCATCTCATCTGACTTTCCCATTCACTGTTCTTTGGATGCCTCGGAAAAAGACAAGCTCACTTTCTTTTTAAAAACCTTGAATTTATGGTTCTTTCTACTGGGACCATCTGTCTTGCTATCCAGGGTTCTGCTGTATGTCACCTCTGTGAGAGAGCTTTGCTGACCAGCAATCTATAGCAGTTCCTTCTTACCTACATTTATGTTAATTTCTTTTTTTTTTTTTTGCCTTAACAGTACATACCACTATATCAACTTATCTTAGTCATGTTTTTTTTTTTACTTACTCGTTTATTCCATCCCCTAATTACATAAATTCTAAGAGAACAGAATCTTGACTTCTCTATTCATTGCTATGTCTACACAACCATGAGCACTGCCAGGTACATAACAGACATTCAATAACGTAATGCAATGAAGTTGTGTAATATAATGAATAAGTTGATGACAGATACTTTGGAAACTCTCTGGACTCTCGTATCCTGATAAAACTTAGAAAATTTCCTGAATGTTCTTATATGTGTCCTCCTGATATGGCTATTGCATGCACATGACTTGTTTCTAAACAGTTGCTGAAAACTCTAATAACATTCTCTAGTTTTCTGTTGTCAAAATAACAGAACCAGGTTGTGTGACTTTTGGAGGATGTTAGAGTTTCTTGTTCTGTCCTTTAGAGTTACTTACGTCCATTTCTATTTCTAGGCCACTCGCTGAAAAGTTCCAAAATCATTTTTATTTTAAAGCAATTTGTTTTATAATGAATACGAAGATCTTTAATTAAACAAAATACAGAAAAATGTGCAACAAGGACACCTGGGTGGCTCAGTTGCTTTAGCGTCTGACTCTTGATTTTGGCTCAGGCCATGATCTCACAGTTCATGGGTTTGAGCCCCGTGTAGGCCTCTGCACTGACAGTGCAGAGCCTTCTTGGGATTCTGTCTCCCTCACTGTCCCTCTGCCCCTCCTCCTCTCAAAATAAATAAATAAACTTTAAAAATGTGCAACAGAAAGAAAAAGTAATATATATTGGAGCTATTCACAAACAAATCTTGTGCATTTTTTATAGATTTGACAAACATTTGTTTTGCATATATATGTATACTTTTTAGTTAAAGCAAAAACAAATAGATGCATAAACAAACATGTTGTCTCCTGACATCCCAAACCCTAGTTGGGAAGTAAGTTGAATTCCTTTCTCCAGTCATCAAGAGTTGCAGAATCACTCCCTGTAGGCAGGGGATGCATAGGAAGCATAGAGCAGACAGGGAGACTTAGTTTTGGTAGCTTGGGGGCAAGTCCCAAGAAGTTCTGTCTGCCTCATTCTTTCAGGAGAGAAACAGCAATTCCTATAACAGATTCCATAAGATAAAACAGTAATGGCAGAGACTGGATATGTGCCTTAGAGAGAAAACTGAGGCCTCTTTTTTTTATTGTTCTAAATAATGCAACATTGTTAGCTGAAGACAGTCAAGTGTTCTAGAACTGGGCTCATCTGTCCAAGCAACTAGTTAGTCTATAAAGATGGTATAACTAAAAGGTAATAACACACTGATATTTAACACCGAGTTTGCACCTGAAGTCAAATTATTGCTCTATAACTGTGTTGAACTATCGTACTTTCAACTTTTGGCCTCTAGGTTTTGTACCTGGAGGGCTCCTGGTAAGAAACAGATGCTACCTTCCGGCTGGTCAACTGAGAAGCATTTAATGTAAGGATTCTTTTTTTTTTTTTAATTTAAAATGTTTTTATTTATTTTTGAGACAGAGAGAAACAGAGCATGAGCAGGGGAGGGGCAGAGAGAGAGGGAGACACAGAATCTGAAGCAGGCTCCAGGCTCTGAGCTGTCAGCACAGAGCCTGATGTGGGGTTTGAACTCACGGACTGTGAGATCATGACCTGAGCTGAAGTTGGACGCTTAACCGACGGAGCCACCCAGGCGCCCCAAGGATCCTTTACAAAGATGGGGGTAGGGGTTCAAGAAAACCCTTGAGCCATGGGCTGGTAAGGGGAGCTGTTGCCAAGCTAGACCTGAAACAGAATCACCTGTATGAAGGTTTCCTGACAAAACTGTGGGCCTAGTCCACCTCTCACATTTGGGCGGCCCTGAGCAAGAGTAAAAATTGTGGCCTACAAGTCACACATCTAAATATTTAAATTATAAATCAGGTTAACCAAAAGAGAAATAATAAATATCTGTCCTCGATGACTATATCTTCATAATAATGTGGAAGGTCATATATGCATCTAGGATTTTCAGACCCCGTGAAATTTTGCACTGACACATGGCAGTATGAGGACAAGCCGCTACCGCGGGCCCACAGCTTCCTCCTCCTCAATACCCCTTCTTTTCACACCAAAAGATATTTTTAAACACATGTGTGGGCACCCCAGTCCATATTACCAAACTCTGTCTCCATCTTAATCTCCATCCTCCAAAGAGCCATGCAGTTGGTTTCAGACCCATTTCACCAAGAAACTCTGGGGTCTTGTGCACCAAGAACATGGTCCAGAATGTGAAGGCTGGGCTCTGGGTGCATATATCCCCTTGGCTTACACATCCCTTGCTCTTTGGAAAGTGGCAAGGCCAGACAAAGGCTGGAACAAGGTCCTCTTCTTCTCCCCATATTGCCATGGTCCAGGTATCCCCTGCTGTTTGAAATTTCAAGTTACGTCACTTTGCTTTTACAAAAGACCTACAGTAGTTCCTATTTTGGTTGACGGAAAGAAATCTGACGAGGATTTTTGCTTTAAAAAAAAAAGGCAAGGTGAAAATAGTACTCTAGCTGGAAAGCTAGAGCAGTGCACACCCCAAGAAGCAAGAGAGGCACCTCCGAGCCCCATCCCCGAGTACTGCACTCGGTGTCTCCACATCAAGCTGCCTGAGCTTTGAACCACATCTGTAAGCATCTGCGCTTTATCTCAATTTATTTTGTGCATCTGTCAGCAAGATGTGTCCCAAAGTATTGGAAAAGTCTAAGAAAGGTTATTTTGGGGGGCTGAGAACACTAAAAGGTTTGTTTTTTTTTTTTCTTTAAATTAATGATAATTGCTTCTTTGCGCTAGTCAATTTGGCTTACTAAAGGTTTCCTAAGGAATGCCCTACATTTGCATATCAGGGGAAACCTGTATTACTGTGGATTTCAATAAAGATCCACCTTGTCTTACATGAAGAGGGGACCTGGAGAATGATATTTTCTCACTTTCCTCCTTCCCTCCTCTCCTCCTAGGTATCGCTTCCCTCCTCCCTGTTGGCCTAATCACTGGAAAGCCGGAGGCAAAAGCACACTCTGAGGATGTGTTTCTGAATGGTCACACACACCTCCATACAGCAGGTAGAGAAGAGAGAAGCTGGACATATAGGGGCAAACTGAATAGTTCCAGCCCAGGAAATAAGTAATTTAGGGGACAGTCTGATGACCTAAAGAAGAAATAATTTGAACAAATGGACCTTTGTTTTGGAAACCCTGCCAATCCCTACATATATACACTCCTATGAAGAGCATCCTTGTAAATAAAATGTTCTACTTAAGATTAGTTTTAAGGATCTATTCATAAAAGGTTTTCTTACCTAGAGTGCCATAACAGTCTCCTGTCTGGTCCCCTGAGCTCTGCTTCTGGCCCTTTCAAATCTTTTCTCCACTCCACACAATGGCCAGAGTGATCTTCAAACTTAAATTAGATTACATCACTCCTGTTTTCAAAAAGCTTACATGGCTTCCATTAGCACTTAGGGTAAAATATAAATCCGTGCTGTGGCCAGCAAAGTACTGTGTAATCTGGCTCTCTTCCTCTCTTTGCCCCAGGCTCCAAATTCACCCGATGCCCCTCTTCTTATGACTTACTCCTTTCTGACCATACAGAACACTGTTTTCAGGTTTCAAAAAGTTCACAGCTCTTTCCTGCAAGTCAAAAAGGAAAGATGAGCAAGAGTAAGTCAAAAAAAGAGAGCCAGGAACAGTGTAACCAGCCTGTTGAGCACATCTGATGTCAGTCCTGTGATCAGAATGCAACTTTCAGCCCCCTCCCCCCAGTTCTTTTAAATTTTAGTCAGTGAGAATAAATATTTTTCCCCAGATGAGGGTTTGGACAGGTATTGAACTTTCTGGTCACTCTCAGATATTAATTTTTTTTCTAGTTGTTTTTAGTAGTCAAAACCATCTTATTTCAGTAGTCAAAATGCCCTGTCCCATGTGTATCAGTCAGGGTTTCACCAGGGAAACAGAATCAGTAGGATATCTATATCTATAAATATATCCATATATATATCTATATATCTATATCTATATCTATATCTATATCTATATCTATATCTATCTATCATCTATCTATCTATCTATCTACCTGTCTATTTATCTAGTAAAGATTTATTGTAATGAGTTGGCTTGCATAATTGTGGATTCTGGTTAAGCACCTCCAAAGACTACAGAGTAGGCCATCAGGAAGGGCAGGCTGGAAACTCTCAGACAGGAGCTGACCCTCCCATCCACAGGCAAAGCTTCTAATTGCTCAGGAAAACCTCAGCTCTGCTCTTGAAATCTTTCAACTTATGGGCTCAGATCCACTCAGATTATTGAGTATCTTTACTTAATGCAGCATATAGTACATGTTAATTACATCTGCAAAATCCCTTCACAGAAACTTCTAGTAGTATCCTATTGAATAACTTAGGGCTATATTCTGGCCAAGTTGAAACATAAAACTGACCATTACACCATATAAGAGCCAAAAGTCCAAACTTGTTTTGTGCTCAGTCTTCTCCTCTCCCAAGTTGGGCCCTGCCAACGTAAGCTCCCTCTTTTGGTACAACTACTCCCATTCTCTCCCTGCTCACCTCTTCTCACACTCCCTTTCTCTGTGGCTTTCAACTTCATCCATTAATTGCGTGTGTGTGTGTGTGTGTGTGTGTAGTGAATATTTTTGAAAACTTCTTGAGCTGTTCTGAAATTAAATTCATAGACGATGTAACTTACCTCACTACATAATCAAGAAAATAAAATAAAATATCCTAATTTTAAGATAAAAGCAAAAGAATAGAAAATGTATGTGCATGACATACAACATAATGAAATATGTCAGTCAGTGCTTGGGCCTAGCCTCACTAGAATTTATAATGAGGAAATCGTGGGGTTGGGGATCTGTGAGCTATCACAGTGAATGTGACAGTTCCAAACACAGAATGATGTCGGGAGTGTTATACAGGTGAATCATTAAATATCACAGCTAGCGCTGAGGTGGTGGGGAGGAATCTGTTTCAAACTCACTAGAATATCTTCATTTCTATTAATCACTATCATATTAATGCCTCAATTGGAATTGACAGAGTCATTCTTGTTTCTGCCTTTTTCCCTGCATATTTGTAATGTAACTTTCAAAAAGTTTCCCCCCAATTATAGTGTGACAGAACAACATGTTCAGAACAGCACATGGTGAGATTAAATATGTATAAGTATGTATATAGATCTCATACCTGGGACTAAAACAGAGCCAATGTGACCGGAACATAGAGAAGCATATGGGACATGATGCAAGATGGACCAGAGACATAGTGAGAGCTTACTTACATAGAATCGTTCAGGCCGTATCAAGGTGTTTTGTCCATCCAAAAAGTTCAAAAAGAGCCTTTGAAATGTTTTTAGTAAGTACATGACAGAAAGAGATTTACATTTTAAGAATATAATTCTGCTTGTATATGGATAACACATTGTGAAGACTTGCACCTTGAACAGTGAGCCACTTTTTGGAGTCATTGAAATGAGAAGTGATACTCTAGACTAGGGTGGTAGTGACAGCTGTGGAGAAACGTTGACAGATACTTTTGAAGATTAAAGAAACAAAGCTTGGTGAGAGATTGGATTTGGGTCACAAGAAGGGCAGTCAAAATGATTCCTAGGTTTTGGGCTTGAACAGCTGGATGGATAGTAGTGCCATTCAGTGAGAAAGGAAACATTGGGGTGTGCCCAGATGTTGTAAAAGTGAGGGTGGGAGATCATAAATTAAGGTTTCGATTTTAGGGTATGAGTATGAAGTACTTTTTATATAGACATATGGAAAAGTCAAAGCAGTGATATAATTCTAAAATGTGTGTGCATAGGAGAGAAATAGCAAATGAAATTGCCTTGGGACAGAGAATAGAGAAGAGAAGAAGACCCTATTTATTGTGAAACACCAGTGTTAAATAGCTAAGTAGAAAAAGCGTTCCAAAGGAGACAGAAAATGCACAACCAGAGAGCTAAGAGGAATATAAGAAACATGCAATGCCATGGAAACCAAGAGAGGAGAGAATGTTAGTAAGAAGCGTGGGATTGGAGAGCGTCAATTCTAAACAATGCTTCATGAGATTAGCTCTGAGTGGAATCACAGATAAGTTGGAACTGGAGGGAATGTACAGTTAAGTTGGGACTTTTTTTTTTTTTTTTAATTGGGGAAAAAGTCTTTGGGAAAGAGAAGTAAAATATCAAGAAGGAAAATGTTCAATGCTTCAGTTCACTCCTAAGAACATGAGAGGGGAATTCGTTTTAAATACTAGGAAGAGACTCTTTTGTGGCAATAAACAGTAAGAAATAGAAGATGAGTACCATTGTGCAGGCTTGCATTTTTAGGATCAAGAAGATAAAGATTTAATCTGATGACTTATATGTATTTTTTTTATTTGAACTGAAATGCGTATTGAGTGTAAAGTGGTAGCAGGAGAAGGAAAAGCTGAGATGAAAGGAGAAGGTTTGAAATGCAGTAGGACAAGCCGATGAGTTTAAGGGCCTATTCGAGTTTTGGGATCATAAAGGCACAGGGGACCACTGCACACAGATCTTCTTCCAGTAGCACTCAACGCTCAGGAGCAGGCAAAGGGGGTGAAGAGGAATTCTGAGAGGTGAAGACAGAGGGACAGGGAGTTAAGGCATTGGCCTTAACTGGTACATTGAAGTAATGCACATGAAATATAAGCAGAATAATTGGGAAAGTGAAAAAAGAAAAGGGACAGATGGATTGGGAAGAAAGGAGAAGGTAACATCAACTTGATCTTAATGAGGTCAAAGAACGGTCAGAGTGAGGGAGGTTGAACACACCAACTGGGAGGGGAAGAGGTTGTAGAGGGAGCCTGGGAAAACCCTACCTTGGAGAGGTCCCTTGACTCCCTAATCCAAATTGGGTAGCTCTCAGATGTTATGCTCTCATAGTGTTTTTTTAATTTCAATTGATTTTGCAAATTGATTTTAAAATATAGCTAACATACAGTGTTATATTAGTTTCAGGTGTACAATATAGTTATCAACAATTTCATATATTACCCAGTGCTCATCATGATAAGGGTACTCTTAATTCCCTTCACCTGTTTCATCCATTTCCCCCACCAACCTCCCCTCTGGTAACCATCTCTTTGTTCTCTATAGTTAAGACTCTGGGGTTTTGTTTGTTTGTTTGTTTTGGTTTGTCTTTTTTTCTCTTCCCTTCATTCATTCGTTTTGTTTCTTACATTTCAAGGATGAATAAAATCATATGGTATTGGGCTTTCTCTCACTGGCTTATCTCACTTAGCATGATATTCTCTAGATTCATCCATGATGTTTCAAATGGCAAGATTTCATTCTTTTTTATGCCTGAATAATATTCTATTGTATATATATATATACACAATATATATATCTATTGTATATATATATATATATACAATAGATATATATGTATGTATATATGTATGTATACATATACGTATGTACACATATATACAATATATATATATATGTGTATATATATATATATATATATATATATATGCTACATCTTCTTTATCTATTCATCAGTTGATGGACACTTGTACTTCTTCCATAATTTTGTTATTGCAAATAATGGTGTAATAAACATGGGGGTGCATATATCACCTCAACTTAGTGTTTTCATATTCTTAGGGTAAATACCCATGCATGCGATTACTGGATATTATAGTTCTATTTTTAATTTTTTGAGGAACCTCTATACTGTCTTCCACAGTGGCTGCACACCTTCCCACCAACAGTACACATGGGTTCTTTTTTCCCCACATCCTTGACAATACTTGTTGTTTCTTAAATTTTATATTCTAGCCATTCTGACAGATGTGAGGTGATATCTCACTGTGATTTTTATTTGAATTTCCCTGATGATGAAATGCTGAGCATCTTCTCATGTATCTGTTGGCCATCTGTATGTCTTCTTTGGAAATTTTTGTCTGTTCATGTCTTCTGTCCATTTTTTAATTGGATTACTTATTTTCTGCGTGTTGAGTTGTATAAATTCTTTATATATTCTGGATACTAACCCTTTATCAGGTACGTCATTTGCAAATATCTTCTCCCATTTGATAGGTTGTCTTTTAGTTTTGTTGATTGCTTCCTTTGCTCTGCAGAACCTTTTATTTTGATGTTGTCCCAATAATTTATTTTTGCTTTTGTTTCCCTCGTCTCAGGAGACGTATCTAGAAAGATGTTGTTATGGCTCATGTCAGAGAAATTACTGCCTGTGCTCTCTTCTGGGATGTTATGGTTTCAGTTCTCACATTTAGATCCGTAATCCATTTTGAGTTTATTTTAGTGTATGGTATAAGAAAGCAGTCTAGTTTTAGTCTTTTCATATAGCTGTCCAGTTGTCTCACCACCGTTTGTTGAAGAGACTAAATTTTTCCCCATTGCATATTCTGGGCTCCTTTGTTGAAGATTAATTGACCATATATTTGTGGTTTTACTTCTGGCCTTTCTATTCTGTTCCATTGATCTATCTATTTTTGTGCCAATATCATACTGTTTCGATTACTATAGCTTTGTCATATAACTTGAAGTCTGGAATTGCCATAGCTCCGGTTTTGTTTTTCCTTTACAAGATTGCTTTGGCTATTCAGGGTTTTTTTTTGTTGTTGTTGTTGTTGTTATCATACCAATTTTGGGGTTGTTTGTTCTTGTTCTATGAAAAACACCGTTGGTATTTTGATGGAGCTTGAATTAAATCTGTAGATTACTTTGGGTAGTATGGACATTTTAGCAATATTTGTTTTTCTAATCCATCTATGCTTTCATAAAATTTTATATTTTTCCTTCATTTCTCTTATCAGTGTTTGCAGTATTGTGTATTTTTTTTAAATTTAAGTTCTGCCATTCTTACTAGACCAAAACATCCATCAAGGTGGAAATAATATATTTTTAATAATTATTTTTAATTTTTCACCTTTGAATATCAAGCTCAGTGCCAAACACATAGTAAGTGTTCAATAAACACTGCCAAGTGGCTGAATAGATTCCTTAAGAATTACAAATGTTGGGTCTCTGACTTAAACAGAGTGACCTCATTTTTTAAAAATTTTTTTTTAATGTTTATTTATTTTTGAGAGAGACAGTGCAGAGCCCGAGCAGGGTAGGAGCAGAGAGAGAGGGAGACACAGAATCTGAAGCAGGTTCCAGGCTCTGAGCTGTCAGCACAGAGCCCAATTTGGGGCTCAAACTCATCAATGGTGAGATCATGACCTAAGCCTAAATCGGAGGCTTAACTGACTGAATCACCCAGGCGCTCCAGAGTGATCTTGCTTTTAAAAGTCATTTAAAACATGTTAAAATCCCAAAGTAAAAATTTTGGCAAAATTTACCTTTCCACGATTAGCATGAGTGTCTAAGGCCAACTTCTATACACTGTCTGCATATGCAAAAGATACTTCATTCTAGGGGCTCCTGGGTGGCTCAGTTGGTTAAGCATCTGCCTCTTGATTTTGGCTCCAGTCATGATCTCATGGTTCCTGGGATGGAGCCCCATGTTAGGCGCTGCCCTGACAGCGTGGAGCCTACTTGGGACTGTCTCTCTCTATCTCTCAAAATAAATAAATAAATAAATAAACATTGAAAAGAAAAAGATACTTCATTCTGAATTTTCAAACATACAGGCATAAGCATCTTCTTGCAAAGACTATGAATATACCTGGAAGTGAAAGTGTTGTGATTATGCTGATTTCCCTCACGATGGCTCAGATGGAAATTATCTGAGAGCTCCAGCTTCTGATAGTCTTGATTTACAGTCCCTGCGGGCAAAGAGAAGTCTCTACATCTGTAGTTTCTGGGTGGCTCCCAGGCCTTGGTTTCAATTCAGGTAGACAGCGTGCCTGTGTTGCTTATATGGAACATGCTTCTCTGAGAGCATGCATAGCGGTATTTGTCTTTCGCTGTGACTTTTTTTAACCTTAAAAATATGCTGCCTTGGGAAGAAAAACATTTTCTTAAAAATCATAACATCTGGATTTTAACTACATGCCTCTTTCTTATTTCTGTCTGCAATCATTCTCACAGAAATGACTGAGCGTTCTGCTAAGTTTTATTTTCATGCTTTTTAGCTACCTAAAGAATGGATTTTATTTGGTCCATTTTCTGAATGGAGATACTGCAACTTAATGGAGTCATTAAAAATTGATCTAATTTTGTAAAACAGGTAACCGTGCAAGACTAAAACAAATAAAACATATCTTAGGTAATAACCTACTTAATGTGAATAAAGGGAATTTTGTTATTTTTAAAAAATCAAATCTCGGTATAGCACTGGGGCTGTCTTTTTGTATTATGCAGCTGTGTGGTGCACTCATGTGGGTGCTCAATAAATACTAAGTGAGCATAATAATAATATCACTCCAATCAAATAGTCAAAAGAAAAACATCAATTGAAATATAGAGCGCTTGATGCTATGGTTTAGACAGAAGTCTGTGATATGCATAACAACAGAAATGGAAACATCTGCTGGGATCTGCTTCACAATACAAGAGACAACAAGATAATAAAGCCATTGTTTTTGTGTGAGATTAATCCACTATTTGGCTTCCTTTCAGCTAGTAAAGGGATTACAGTGGCAAATATTAGCTGACTATGGGAATATTCAATAAGTAGAATTGTATTTTTGTTTTCAATCCATAAGAGTAATATATGCTGTATTTATAATGCTGAAGGAAGGCAATGTGTTAATGCAATTCTTTCCTATCAGCTTAGTGGATATTTATGTGACTGTATTCTTCTGAGTCTGTAGTATTTTCATTTTATTTTTTGAATCTTATAAATTGCCATATTCCTCTCTTCTGCTTTCTGATGGTGAGAGAGTTTAACTATTCAGCAATATCTTTCTCTAAAAATATAGGAAGCAAAGAAAGAAAAAGGAACTTAATATGTAAGAAAAATCTGAACATTGGGTTAAAGTGGAGATTGCAGATTATAATTAAGACATCTATTTTCATTTTGATTTTAATAGATGAAGGGTAGTTTAGTTCATACTTTAACTTAAAGTAGAATATCTTGTACCTACATGCTCTTAGGTTCTGTGACGATGTCAGTGCAATTGAGGGGAGAAAAAGGCAGATAGCACCTATTACAATAATTCCATAGATAGCCTACGTTGTTTCTTCAAAGCTCAAAGACCCTATGTCTTTGATGGTATAAGAAAAGCAGGCCCAAATTCATCTGCCTGGCTGTTATTGTTGTTGTGTATGTTTGTCTTTTTTTTTTTTTAACCATGCCTTCTAGCCATTCAGTGTTTTGATCTGTGTTTCCATCTGGACTTCCTAACATAGAGACTCAGGCATCTAATCCATCCAGTTTATTATCTATTGAAATACCCACTGCCTGAAGTGAAATTATTTTGGCAGCAATGACTTCTGATAGAGATGTATTTTGTTGTCTTTGTGAAAGACAGGTGAATCTGAAGATTCCAAACTCACTTCCTGATGACAATCCTTTTGGCCTTATCTTATGGAAAACTTGGGGAAAAAAAGAGGGGGGATCTCTATGAACACATTTGGTTTCATTTGCCATTATGAAGTTGTTTCGTCCAAAAGTCAGAACTCTCAGAGGCTGAAAACAAGGAATAGTTACCTGCATAAGGAAATCAGGTTATTAGAGCACAACTGAAGCAGATTCTCAAAGCACCATGTAGGAACATTCTCCCTTCTCTCTTTCTAACTCTCAGTGCCAAGTTCTTTTTAACCTTTAAAATCTAATTCGTGAAAGATTGAGGCTGTATCAAGCTTCGCAGAAACTACTTCTGAAGTGTTTCCATGTTCTGCATGTTGACGGTTTACTTTCTGTTCCATCTAACTGATCCTGAAACAGGGAAAACAAGAGGGAGGAAATGGTGTAAAAGGAGCCTATGAAAGGTCAAAACATCAAAATTTATTTTGATCTTCATGTTGCACCTTAAAACTTTCATTTTTGCCTTGTCAAGTTACATTGTAAAACAAAACAGCAGTATCATTTTATCTAAATCCTGTTTTGCATGCAACTTTAAAATAGATGTGTTAATGGATGCTTCTATTCAGCTGCTCACTATTTAAGTTGTTCTTTCTTTCTTTCTTTCTTTCTTTTTCTTTCTCTCTTTCTTTTCTTTCTTTCTTTCTTTCTTTCTTTCTTTCTTTCTTTCTTCTTTCTTTCTTTTTTCTGAATGTCTTCCAGGTTTTGTTGTTAGTTGGTTAGGTGTTACTTAGGAACAGCATTAAGTCAGAAAGGGCCTGCCCGATAGTCAGTTTTGGTCTGCACATGCTGTAATTTTGGGGTATAAACCATGAAATGTCATTTGGAAAGAGAAGGATAAACATTCTTTCCTTAATACGATAATCCATGAAAGATATGAGTTTCCAATGATTAAAATCATTTTATTAGTTCTGGTGACACCTGTGTGTGTTATTCAACCTAGGCGTGAGGAAACTAATCTGCATATTCCTTTGGTGAATAAGTGAGCAACACTATGCGTCCATAGAAATTCCTTTTTAAAAGGTTATTACTTAAAAAAGCATTTGTGATGCATATTATGAATATATTTCACATGGCTCACTATATCACCCCCTTTTACCTGCCTAGGTGTTGAAAAGAAGAGAATTGTGTTTTGTTATCATAGAGTCACATCTTTACTACTACATTTGTCCCTTTTAAAGAATTTATCTCATGGCCATCACTAGAGTCACTCAAAACTCTTTTTCCCTGAACTTGCACTGCCCCATTGTAGCCAGTATGTTACATATAAGGCCATGTGATTGAAATAAAAAATAAAAATCTTTGTCCATAATTGAATCTATTTAGATAGTGTTTGAGATGCACTTTTGATCACTCATTCATTTATTCATCTATTACACATTTGAAATATATATTTGGTTCTAGACCCCCCAAAATAACACAGATCTCCAGGGTATTTGCCAGTTCATATAGGAGAGACAGATCATAGAATGATACAATGAAATAGAATATGAAAAAGAATGAGGTTGTTACTGAATGGTTAGATTTTCCATGTGTCTGTACTATAGGGGAGGGGAGGGTGGGTGAGGAATAATAAATAACGGGTAAGGGCCAGATGATGAGAACCTTACCTATAAAATGAGATGTATAGACTTTGTCTTATAGAACACGGGTTTTCAAAGTGTGGTGCATGGCCTCCAGGAAGAGCACAAGTCGATACAAGAATATATTGTCTTAAGTTGGGTTTCCCTAGGGGAAGACCCTGAGAGTAAGGAATAAGTAAGGAATCCCTAAGACAGGGAAGGGAAAAGATTCCACAAAGAGCTGCTTTCTTGAGCAGGTCACTCCTGTGTGCAACCAGTGTTCAATTTAGCTGAGGAACATTAAGAGACAGTGTAGACTATGTATCAAAGGTACCTCAGAAAGCTGATAACGCTTCACAAATTCTCAGCCTTAGGTGAAAAGTTGCCCCTGGGAACCTGAATTTCTTGGCACCTCTTGTGTTCCCCATCTGGAGGCCATATTGGCTGTAGTAGGCAGAGAAAGCCCTCAGGTAGTGAGGGACAGAAGCTTGCAATTGAAGCTGTGCATGACAATAGTGTCCTCAAATGGGTAGTAGTCAATAAAAGATACCACATAGATGGAAAGAAAACATCAGATCTCCCATTTAAATTTCTTTTATCTCAATACTGAACTACTGTCTCATATTAAGATTGGCACAGTACCTGTATTTGATCTTTATGTGGAACAGCCACTTTTACAAATGTATGTCACTTTTTCCTGATTCAAAAAAAAAATACAACACGGACTGTTAACAGTAGTGTGCTCTCTAGTTTGATTATAATGAATCCTTACAAGATGTAAAAACAGCTTAAAATATTTTTGCAAAAAAAAAAAATTGAAATTAGTACTGATAGTTGAACTACAAATGAACAGGAAATATTTCTAGAATAAGATTTCACTGAGAAGTTATCATATAGGGTCAGCCAAACATCTTTGAAAAATGATTACTTGACATACAAATCTATATTCACCATCAAAAGGGGCAGTAGATATTGGAGTGGGCAGAGATAATTAGTTCACCTGATACATGGCGTAAGAATCTCTGGAAAAATCCAGTGGGAAAATGGAAATAATATTTTCTAACTTGAGACTGGGGATGAAGGGGTAGATTTGGACCATCATTGTACATGGTACGTCATTTTATAAAATATCGTTTTATAGATAAAAGTTAAAGCCATGATAGTCAATGAGATCACCCGGGGAGAATGTGTACAGGGGTAAGAAAAGAGGGTCATAAATATCTTGATCAGCTTCTTAGAGAGGCCAGTAGCAAATCATTATCATTTATCACATAGTACACAGGAGGCTTGGTTGATTTAGAAAAATAAAACGAAACAAGGCAATTGTTACCACAAACATTTCATAAGAATAACAACTTTCATAAAAATGTCACTGAAGAGATTCAGAAGATGTCATTCCAAAATATGCCACTTTGGCATATTGATTATTTTGAATTAAAGTCACTGCAAGAAATAGCCAGCACAAGAACACTCTGGGGGTGTCTGGGTGGCATAGTCGGTTGAGCGCCTACTTTGGCTCAGATCATGATCTCACTGTTCGTGAGTTCGAGCCCCGTGTCGGGCTCTGTGCTGACAGCTTGGAGCCTATTTCGGATGCTGTGTCTCCCTCTCTCTCTGCCCCTGCCCCACTCGCACTCTGTCTGTCTGCCTGTCTCTCTTTCTCTCAAACATAAATAAACACCAAAAAAATTTAAAAAAAGAGAAAAGGACACTCTGACCCTCTTTTATCCTCCTGAGAGCAGAACATACATCTCTCACATGAGAAGTTCCCTCCCTATCTCATCACCAGAGACAGGGAATTTAGAGCCAAGAAACCTGTACAAACAAACCTTGTTAAACTAACCCTTATTTTTCTAGTTATTTCTTCACCATTTACTACCCCTAACCTAAACACCTTTGCCTTGTCAATTCTTCATAAATTTATTGTTTCTTGGTCTAAAAGGCACAAAAGCTTCCTGCTCTGGTCCCTTCTTCGGGTCTTCAGGTTTTTTTGTTTGTTTGTTTGTTTTATTTTTGTTTGTTTGTTTTGTTTTCTTTTAGAAGGCCCCCATACACATGTAAGAAATTCAATGAAATCTGCCTGCTTTCGTCCTGTGAATCTGTCTTATGTCTATTTAATTCATAGTCTGAGACAGAGACCCAAAGATGGCAGAGGAGAATTTTTCTCCCCTTCATCATCAGAATCTAAACATTAGGATTTTCAATATTACACATTTGTTTCAAAGACTGTTAGTCACTTATCTCTGCTTACATAGACAAAACACAACTCACTTGTGTTTTGTTAAGTTTCAGGCCATGTTCATTTGGTTTTTATTGTTGTTGTTTTGTTGTTCATTTGTGTTTTTTTAATGTTCATATTTTAATGTTTAAATTGAATTGGCAATGGTTTGTGCTACTCCCTATTGGAGGCATAATTTTAAAATGGCCCTTAAAAATGTCCTGCCCTAATCTCCAGAGCCCCTGAGTTCAAGGTATCAGTCCCATAATTACGTTATTTTATGAAGTATTATTGAACTTTAGATTATCCAAGTGAACCTGATCTAATCGTGTGAGAATTTAAAAGCAGAAAGTTTTTCCTGCTGCTGGCAAAAGGGGAAGTCAGAGAGTTGTAAAATGTAAGAAGAATTTGACATGCTCACGCTAGTGCTGAGGATGAAGAAGCCAAATAAGAAGGAATGTGGGCAGCCTTAAGGAACACTGAGGTCCTTGGCTGCCAAGGAAAGAGGAACCTCAGACCTATAATTAAAAGCTACTGAATTCACTGAATTCTGCTAGCAACATGAATGAGTTTGAAAGCAGATTCTTTCCCAAAACCTCCACCTAAGAGTCTAGCTAAACTGACACCTTAATTTCAACCTCGTGGGACGTTAAGTTGACAGTTCTTCCTGACCTATAAAAATGGCTAAAATTAACAACTCAGGAAGCAACAGATGTTGGCACGATGTGGAGAAAGGGGACCCGTTTTGCGTTGTTGGTAGGAATGCAAACTGGTGCAGCCACTCTGGAAAACGGTATGCAGGTTCCTCAAAAAATTAAAAATAGGGGCCCCTGAGTGTCTCAGTCAGTTAAGTGTCTGACTTTGGCTCAGGTCATGGTCTCGTGGTTCGTGGGTTCGAGCCCCAAGTCCGGCTCTGTGCTGACGGCTCGGAGCGTGTAGCCTGCTTCAGATTGTGTGTCTCCCTCTCCCTCTGCCCCTGCCCTGCTCATGCTCTCTCTCTCTCTTTCTCTCTCAAAAATGAATAAACATTAAAAAATATTTTTAAAAAATTAAAAAATAGAACTATCCTATGACCCAGCAATTGCACCACTAGGAATTTATCCAAAGGATACAAAAATGCTGATTTGAAGGGGCACACACACTCCAATGTTTATAGTAACGCTATCAATAATAGCCAAATTATGGAAAGAGCCCAAATATCCATCAACTGATGAATGGATAAAGAAAGTGTGATGTATACACACAATGGAATACTACTTGGCAAGAAAAAAGAATGAAATCTGCCATTTCCAGCAAGGTGGATGATACTGGAGGGCATTATGCTAAGTGAAATAAGTCAGTCAGAGAAAGACAGATATCACATGATTTACTCATATGTGAACTTGAGAAACTCAACAGATGAACATAGGAGAAGGGAAAGAAAAATAAGATAAGAACAGAGAGGGAGGCAAACCATAAGAGACTCTTACATACAGAAAACAAACTGAGGGTTGCAGGAGGTGGGGGTGAACGAAGGGAGGGTACGTGGGGGGCTGGGTGAAATGGGTGATGGGCATTAAGGAGGGCCCTTTTCGGGATGAGCACCGGGTGTCACACGTAAGAGATGAGTCACTGGGTTCTATACCTGAAGCTAAGTTGAATATAAAGAAATTTTAAAAAAGAACTTCCTGATTTATAGAATTTTGAGATAATAAATAGGTATTGTATTAAACCTCTAAATTTGTGGTAATTTTTTTATGTAGCAATAGAAAATTATATAATCTCTAATTCACAGAATAAGTACTTAGCTCAGTAAAACAAAAAATTACTAGTGAAACTGCTAAAATAGATAATTAGGATCCACAATGGCAGCACACATGTTTTTAAGTAGAGAGGACTATGGCATGAATACAGATTGTGAATCTACATGCACTGGGACAATCAAATCTGTAAATGTGATAATTTTGCATAACAGCCAAAAAATATGGTTAAGAGTTGCCAAAACAGATATTTCAAAAAAATTCAATTTCATTGGATTGGTATTCCATTTACTGCAACTTCCAAGTGTTATGAAGCCTTCTTAGAGGTGACGCCGTTGAACTTTATCCAAATTCAAAATAAAACATAAGAACTTCCCTTGAAAAAAGTCAAGAACTTCTAAATCATACTTTCCATGGGGGAGGGGCAGACTGACGCTACATAAGAGCAATCTTCATTGAGGGCAATATGTTTGATGAGAAAATAGGAATCTATCAATATCCACTGGGTGGATATTACATAACATTCATGCAGACAATACAAAAGAGCAGTTACCGTCACATATCTCTGAGCAGATATTTGACATAACATTTTGGGCAAAACCGGTGATTTGCAGTGTGAATCAACTCTTGTCCAATAAATGATGAACACGTGAAGGAGAAATTTGATGATTTCCTCTTCCATTCATAGTCTATAACACATGCACAGGATAAAAGTTGTTTTGTGTGCTTAAGATTATCTGTAAGTCATGATAAATACTGGAAAAGGTCCCAATGGAACAGAAACTATATATCCAGAAAGGAAGGGTATTGCTCTGTAAATAGCAGAGGTTACCCCTCAATACCAATACGCAAATAGCTTGGTTCACGGTGAAGACTTTGGTAGGTAGCAACCTGCACCAAATCTTCATTCAATGTTGATAAAAACTGGACATTATACGTGTAGCCAAGATATATATATATATATATATATATATATATATATATATATATATATATATATTTGCCCTAATAATTGGACAACAAGTGAAGACCTATTTTATCTATTGACTTATGTCAGCTACCAAAGGAAACATTTCTCACAAGAAGGTCAATAATATTAGAAATTGCCTTTTCTATGATTTTAAGTGATTTGCCAAAGCTGTATGTCTCAATGATATATATTCTGAAGCTTGACCATCCAGCACTAATAATTTTGGTTGTATAGAATATATTTGAAAAGCCACATCCAAATATTGTAAAAATAAGAAGACATGCTTTATAGAGTAGAATTTTACCAAATAGTGATTTGGAGATTCTTTCGCTACTGTCATTCAATGATTTCCAGGTTTTAAAACATATGATGTATCTTTTAAATAGCATCTGACAAAATTTTATTAATTTGAATGAAACATTGTTCTATAATCCTTGGTCAATATTAGAACTTAATAATTAGCATTCCTGGAAGAAGGCATAGACTCCTTGCTAGCATTTCTGTTGAACTATTATGTGTTTTAGAATTTTATAATTTGGTGAAAATATAAAGTTAAAAAGGAAACCAATGATATATATATATATATATATATGTGTATATATATATATATATATATATATATACACATATATATATACATATATATATGTATATATATAATGTATACACATACATACTGTATGTGTGTATGTGTATGTATACATATACATGTGTAAATACATACAGTGCATACATATATGTTATTTATATAAATATACATATATGTACAGTGTTTATATCAGTATACATATGTGTACAGTTTGTATATCCATACATGCATACATATACATATATATTTTATAAACCAACTTTGTATGGAGCCTAACCTACAGCTACATTTTGTTTTTTTAATGTATTGGCCAAAGTCTGCATTAGGATGGTCTCTTTCACTGGTTTGAAGCAACTGTTATTTTTAATTCTAAATATTACACTTTTTTTGTTGTTTCAAATTTACTTACTTTTCTTAATTCATTTAATTTACTTTAAGTTGAGGGTCTGCATAGGTACCCGAAGAGAACATTTTTTTTGGAAACATCTACCAAACTGATTTAAGAAGAAGAAAAATAAATAGTCACGAAGGCAGGAGCAGAACCAAGATTAGGTATGTACAAAATGCCAGGAATTCACCAAGGGAGTTGGTGGGTCCAGTGCTATTTAGTATATAATAATCAGTTTTGTGTTTTGGCTTGTTTGTAATACACATGACACATAAGATTCTTTATTTTCTAGCACAAAATTTACATGAATGCCCTCATGCTGTAAGCATCTCCTACTCTTTTTTAGGAAACCAGCTATGAGCCAAAGGCAAACTACTTTTGATCATGGAGACTCTTTCTTAGCCATTTTATTTATTTGTTGCCAAATGGTCTTGATTTCTGGGCATGTCACATTTCTAAATGATTGGAAGTCATCAAAATAGAGACCAGAAAAAATCACCAACCCATGTAAAAATACAGCAGTTGTACAGAAGGCTAAATAAGCAGAGAAACAGTGTCTTAGTTCTGGGCAGTGTGCTCCTTCCTCCCAGGTGAGGCAGGTGGAACAAACAGGCTTTCTAGAAAGAACAAGTGTTGTTCCCATTGATGTTCATAATAAATCATCATTCAGGAGATTCTGTCAATAACACACTGCCCCCAATCGCTTCATGCCTGCAGCATTACGCTCATGCTATTGCAACTAGATGAGCTATCAAAGCCTCATGCAGTCAAAGAGAGTAGTTTAAAGAGGTACAATAACAGGCGATTTGCAAACAGCCCAAACCTTTAGCTTCTTCCCCCTTTCCAAAGTGTGCAGTGAATTTACATTAACACCTGCTATTGGAGATGAAAGAATGGATTTGCACTGCAAGGAGAATGCCAAATCCTCCTAGAAGAGTGACTCATTTCCCTATATTGTGGGATATTAGGCTGAACTGGAGGCCGCATGTTGCCTACAGTACACTGGGTCAAATCAAAAATAAAAATGGCAGTACGGCGTTTAACACACGGAAGGCAGAAATCCTTATCTCCGAGTATTTGCCACCTAACTGCCATGTTAAATCCACTCCGTGAGCAGGTCGTTTTTATTGTCCAAGGATAATTTAGATCAGTAGACTTTTTACTACATACTGACTCAGATTACTATGACATCTAAGATTTTCATGCTGTGAAATTCAATTTATTGTGGAACATAAGGGCAATTAAGGGATGGGAGATGACATTATATTACATCAAAGTGAACTACAGGAAAAGGAGGTGTGTACTCCTAGTAATTTGTTGTATATAAACTTAATTTTGAGTGTTTTCCCCATGGTAAAATGGCAGATACTATTTCTAGCAACTCACTATGTGCCAGACACTTTATTCAGATCTTTGTTACTAGCGAAGAGCTAATAAATCACTGATTGAAAATTGGGTTGAATAAAAATTAATAACAAACTAAAATTTCTGAAAGTCTAAAGATCACCACACATACCACAGAATCCAGTTAAGAAGTTAATTAAATAATGTCCCCAAACATCTATCTACCTGATACATCTAATACCCATTTCCACTACATTTTTTTGGATTCTGTATTATTTTTCTAGTGCTGGGTAACTAATTACCAGAAATCTAATGGCTCAAAATAAGACACATTTATTATTTCAAATTTTCTGTGGGCGAGAAATCTGGTCACGGCTTAGCTGCAATCCAGGTGTCAGCAGAGCTTGGATCTCATCTAGAGTTTTGATTAGAGAAGGATCAGTCCAAGATCACATGGCTGTTGGCAAATTTCAGTTCTTCCAAGTGTTGTTGGATTGAGAGCCTCAATTCTTAATTGTTGGGTGGAGGTCAACTTAATTCCTTGCCATGTGGACCTCCCCAACCAGACAACTTTATCAAAGCCAGTAAGGGAGAGAGTCCACTAGCAAGATGGATATTGTTATGTCACCTAACCTAATCATGTAAGTAGCATACATCAGTGCTGCCCAGTACTGTGGCTAGAAGCAAGTCTAAGGCCCTACCCACACTTGAGGGGAGCAATGACATAAGACCATGGACATAGGAGATGGAGATTGTAAGTAGAGAATATTTTAGAGTCTGCCTGCCACATCTGCATTGCTCCTTGATATGACACTTTGATTTACCCCCTATCCTCCTCTGAATTTGGTGTCCTTGAATGCAATTCAATTTTCAGAAAGTGTAAATTTCCAGAAATTTCCCACTGCCCACTGTGGAGATGTACCCAGTGTCAGGATCCAAAGAATGGAGCCAAAGGTCATATTCTTTGACTTTGACCTGGGGACGCCTACTGGTCAGGCCAAGAGATCTTCAGAGCTGTGCTGCACTCCTTGGGCCCTCTCTTCTTTCCTTCCTTTGCCCTGTGACGTATCAGAATTGCATCCTGGTCGGCAGCTCTTGCTGCCTCCCCCTGCGTCCCTCCCTTTACCCTTCACAGACTTGTTCTCCCCACCTCCACTTCTGTTACATGTCTTGGCATTCACTTCTCAAAATAACTAAACTAACACAGGTATAATTTAAAAACAATAGTTTTGTGAAAATAATAGTGATCAAGAATATGGCTGAGCCATGATATATACTACAAATAATTTACCATTAAGAAAGAACTTTTGGAGCCACCTGGGTGGCTCAGTCAGTTGAGCGTCCAACTTTGGCTCAGGTCATGATCTCACGGTTCATGAGTTTCAACCCCACATCGGGCTCACCGCTGTCGGACTGTCAGTGCACAGCTGGCTTTGAATCCTGTCTCCCTCTCTCTGCCCCTCCCCTGCTTGCACTCTCCCAAAAATAAATAAATAAATAAATAAATAAATAAATAAATAAATAAATATTTTAACAAAGAAAGAAAGAACTTTCTACAACTAACTATCCTTTCTTTTTTCTTTTTCTTTTAAGTTTCTTCCTTTCATATATGTATTCATTTGTTTTCTGGGAGAATATTAAGATTCTCTTAATTATTTATCATCCTCACTTAGAGAACTGGGAACTGAATAAAAAAAGAAAAAGAGAGAAAGGGAGAGATCAGCAAAGCAGACTTTCTTCTTTCTCTTTTTAGAGATAATTGTGTATATCAAAAACAAACAGAAGTTTGGTCTTCAATATAATATATTTCCTCACCTTTGTACACAGGTTTTAATTTCATAATTATTGTAAATAAGTTCTATGCTATTATCATTAAATTCCAGCTATATGTAAGGAATATAATAATAGATATATGTAGCCCTTTTTTTTGTGAAAGCACCTATGAAATCTCAAATTTATTTTCATGTCATTCTTGAGATCAGGTATCATGTCATTATATGCATTTTATTGAAAAACAAAATGGACATACCTAATTGTTAAACAAAGCAATAGCCAAAGAGCATCAGGAATTGACTCAGAGCCCCTTGCAAATTTCAACAGTCTCCAGGCTGATATATTCTAGAAGATTCTTACAGAGTAACTGTCTTTGAATCTAAAATCTTAAGGTTTTTTTTTTCACTAGAATTGGAGTTCTGTTCTGCACAAACAGGGATAATAATACAGACTGGTGACTTGGATGATAAAGTGCCAAAACCAGTACCTTGCCGAATCCTATTTGGGGAGTTTCTCATCCCAGAGCACTGAATGCATTTCCAAATGCTTGCCCATCTTCCTACTGAGCTCTCTTTTTCTAAGGTTGTGTGGCTCTCTTTGTACTTGATAGACTAATTTTTTGTTGATGAATTACATTGCAAACATCTTCTCCCCCTTTGTTGTGTGTTAACTTTGCTCCTGGCGCCTGGTCATAAAGAATATTAAAAATTTTTCACCTATCATATTTAATAGGGATTGCTATAGATACATGCATGGAAAGTGCATAGAGGAATTTCAGGTTATCTGTTTTCTGGGGGCCAGTTGGAAAAGGAAACCTGGGAGTTTTTGCTGTGTCTGTACTTTTATTTCATTAGATAAAAAGCTGAGGCATATATGCAAAATATGATATTTTTAAAAACTGAATGCTAGGATTACGACCTATATATTATTTTTCTGTATGAATTTTAGAATTTATATCATGTCTATGGATAATACTCATGTGTACACACCCCGTGGATGGTTTGTGGTCCTGGTTGGTGTCACATTACTCATCCTCTGCCCCGTTGGGGCTGTTTCAATCAGGGTAAGAGTAATGTGAAGAGATCAGGTGGATGTGGGGGAAGCATCTGGTCCTGTTATTCAGCGCTGCCCCACTGTAATCAATTCAGGTATCTAAATTCCAGCTTCCTTAATTTATCCTGCCAAATGTAGTTCTTTCTAATTAAGAATATATCCTGGAAATAAAATGGTGATAAAAAAGAAGGGAGGCAAGGACTTTCAAAGAGAGACTTTAAGGAGGACATTTGAGAATGCATAAAGCACATAATAATGTTTTCCTGAGGATGTGATGATACACATTTTATAGCCACTGCTAAGAGGCAAAATAAAATCCACAGGGAATAAAGGTAGGAATTTGGCTGCAGATGTTTGCAATTTTTTGAGGAGATATGATTGACATGTCTGAAGAGCAGTATCAGGCACATGATGTTAGGCTTAAAGGGCAAGCAAAGAGAAGAAAAGTTAGATTTAAAGAGCAAGGAAACAAGTTATCCTTGTGGGTTGACGTAACAAGATTGATCAAGATTTGATGCAAAGGAGAAGGAAAGAAATTGAAGAGAAAGAAACATTGTTCCTTTTAGGATCAATCTCAGTGGGGGAAAAAAAGGGTAAGATGGACTAAAATTAAACTTTGAGGGAACGTGCCTATATAGTGTAGAGCAAAAGGCAGGGTAAGATTTCTTCATTATTCATTTAAGAACAGGGTATATATATATGTGATAAAAATATTTTCTTTTGTGTTTATGAACTTGCCATTTGCCTTGATTTAAAATAAATACCCTTTGTTCTCTCTGGTTATTTTAATTTTCAGATGGTTTGGTACACTTTTGTGACAGCAAGCCATCTAATGTATAGCTTCTGTTATTAAGCTATATAACCATCTTTTTTTTTTCCTGTTTGGTTTTTCAAAAAATGTTTAGAAATTTGCCTTCTTCAACTTTTTACTTCATCTAATCCATATAAATTTCCTCGAGGCTAAAGAACCTTTGGGGGTGAAGAGAAGAATGCCAGCTTGTCATAACTCATAAAAGTGATCAAAGGCAGCCAGGTGCTCCCTTAACCTTTGATCACTTACACACAGTTCAGTATCTGATTAAGGTTGCTGTGTGTCCTCAGATTCTATTATTGGCTCCTAGCAAGAGAAAGGGATGTTGGGTAATGAGAAGAGGAAATGGAAATGTCTAGCATGACTACATCTTTTTAATTATACCACTATATATACGGATATATTAGTGTTATAAGTAACAATCTCTCAATCAAAAGAACGGTAAAACAATAAAGTAGCTCCTAAAACTGGCCTTTGTTCTAACAGGGTATACATTTAAGTTATACTGTTATTTCTGGGTCAAGCTTAGGATGCTTTCAAAAGAATAACCCATTACAGGATGTAGAGTAGAAGGATAAAGAACTTTCAGACTCAGGTATGTCAGATCATCTTAGGTAATTCTGATGGTCACTTGTCATAAGGTGTCGTCTAGGTGTTTTCCAAGTTTGCATTCAAGGGTTTATGATAGTCTTCAACACGGAAGGCAAAAGTGAAATAAATGATGTTTCTGAGCCTTTAAAGTAAAGAAATAAGAAATTGAACGTTGAAAATGCCCTTAAAGGTGGGGGGAGGGGCGATGGAGAGAAAATGAAGGATTTTATTGCCTGATATGCTTTTGTCCCTATGGATTACCAAAAGGACCTTATATAATTACTCAGTTGGATTTATACCTAGAAAATACTTTGTCAAGGAAACTCTGCTTTTAACAATATAAAATGATGGAAAATAGCAGTAGTGCTTAAAAAAATCACTTTCCCGAGTTTCTGGCTTTGCATAAAAACATGAGTTGGGTGGTGCTGAGAGAGAGTGCATAGCCAGGAAGTACAAAAAGATGGAAAGGACTCCAGGGAAGGAAATGAAAGAGTCATCTTCCTCTTGCCACACAGCTTAGAAAATACCATTAAAATCACGGACATCCCAAGTAGGAACGTGTCTAATTCTGCGTGTGATGTAATACATGGTTTATCCTTGCCACTCAATTAATGCCTTTGAATATGGATAATGAAAACGTCCCTTTGCCTACAGTGCAATGTATAAATTGGGTGCGAGGATGAAATTCTCATTTTTTACCAAAGCTTGTCACAGGTGAGCACTGATCTTCATCTGAAAATATTAAAGCATTCCCTTCATGCCCTTTTAATTCCCCAAGGCCCTTAACCTTTTATTCTCCTTTAAAGGAACCACTTTTCTTTCCTGGAGGGACATTTCAAAATAGTTATATATATAAAAAAAATCTTATCTCCAGCTCATCATCTGGAAATTGCCCTGTTTTCAGTCCCAAATGCAAAGCCAGGATTCTGTGAAGAATTACACAGATACAAAACCACTTCAAAGCTGGATGGGGTTGAATCAATGCCACAACAATATGTGTTAAGTGCTCCAATCAAAGGTTGCTTCACGGGGCCTGCAAACACTGTTTTGTTTCACCTGCCTATCATCTGAACAATACAATTGCCAGTCATGTTAATTTAGACAAATCCTTTAGGGGGAGTGAGTGGAGCAAATCCAGGCCAACAGAATGGTATTTATTCTCCCTCCCAAAATCACCAGGAAGGGCAGAGATGTGATTAAGAACACGATTAAAATAGCTCAGCGCATGCCCCTGCCTCAGTATTCCATCGGATGGAAATTTTGCCAGCCCAGAGACCAAGCAAGACTTCTCCCAAGCTCTGGATCTGTGCTGCAGAATGGAGAGAATTCAGAAGACATGTATGATATCACAGCTTTGGAAGTCACTTTCAGGGAAAGGATGATCTTTCCTACCTCTTTCGACAGAGCTTTATTCTGGTGTTCAGTGCTGGCATTATCTGTGTTAAATCGGCATTTTGGTGTTGATAATCAACTTCTCACCTCTTTCTAGCCTGTACACAAGTCTAACAGGACTCTGTTTCGAGAGCACAGCCCCTACTCTACTCCCTCTTTTTGTTGGTCATGTGGTTCCTGCTGTCCGAAATGCTTTTCCTTGCAATATATGAATCAGACCAGTTCAGATGTCACCCTTCAAACCCTCCTTAATTTCCTCAGTTTGCTGTGCTAGCTCTCCTTTCTTCATATCAAGTTTGATTGCCTCTTATGTATTTAGGATTTTATGCTTTTTACTTGTGCTATGCTTTTCCATCTCTGTCTCCTGCTAAATTACAAAACTCTCAAGCACGCAGAGTCTGGAATAAGTCATCTTTTTATCTTCTGTATGTTGCAGTAAATCACCGTGAACAAACCAAACTTTCAGTAAAAGAATGCTTAAATAATAGTAGTAATAGTTTACACTTAGATGGTACTTACACTTTATACCTTTCTAACATTTACTGATAGATGTAATCATCACAAAACTAAGAGTTTAGTTCTATTATTATCCCTATTTTACGAACAAAAACACAGTAGGACATAAAGAACTTGCCAAAGCTCACAGAGCTATTCTATCAGAGAGCCAGTATTCATGCCCAGATTCTCACAACCACACTCTTATTCCCCATGCATCTTATTTTTGAATAAATGAATGAGTGTATTTTGAAAAATGTTTTTATAGCACTATTTAAAATAGGTTTACTATTTAAATTCTCCTTTTATCCACATTTGTGCCAAGACTTTTTGTTTGTATATTTTTTCCTGTGTGAAAAATTGAAGATTTAATCCAAGGAGATTATTGACCATTTTTCTTGGGCTTGAGTTCCATAACTAGTGGAAAATGTCCTCCTTTTTTTTAAAGCTTATTTATTTATTTGAGATAGAGAGAGTGTGGCTACGGGAAGGACAGAGAAAGAGGGAGAATCTCAAGCAGGTTCCATGCTGTCAGCATAGAGCCCAGGCAGGGCTAGAACTCAGGGACTGTGAGATCATGACCTGGGCTGAAATCAAGGGTTGGACGTTTAACCCATGAAGCCCAATTTCCTCATTTTTAAATATATATACACACATATATAATTTTAGGCTCACAAAAAGCTGCAAAACCAGTGCAGAAAAATCAGATGTCTGTATCACCAAGTTTCTCCCAATGGCAGCATCTTACATAGACATAGTACATCATCAAAACCAGGTAACTGGTATTGGTATAATACCATTAACCTGCTTCCAGTTCTTATTTGGGCTTACCAATTTTTCATGCAGTCATTTTTAAAATAACTTTGTGTAGAATTCTAAGACATTTTATCATATGTATAGATTTTAATAAGTTACCACGATCAGCAGATAACACTTTTCTATTATCACAAAGACATTTCCATATGCTATACTTTTATACTCACACCCTTCTTTTCCTCCCATAACCTTTGGTGACCACAAATATGTTCTTAAGATGTATAATTTTATATTTTGAGGATGAATGAAATCCTACAGTGTGTAACATTTTGAGACTAGCTTTTTTCCTCTTGGCATAAATGTTTTTGAGATTTTTCCAATTTATTGAATGCATCAATAATTTATTCCTTTTTTGTTTTAAAAAATGTGTTTATTTATTTATTTATTTATTTATTTATTTATTTATTTGTGTTCCAGGTTTATTTATTTTTGAGAGAGAGAGAGACAGAGCATGAGTGGGGGAGGGGCAGAGAGAGAAGGAGACAGATCCTGCTTCAGCAGGCTCCAGGCTCTGAGCTGTCCGCACGTAGCTAGAAGCGGGGCTGGAACTCACAAACTGCAAGATTATGACCTGAGCCAAAGTCGGATGCCTCAAGTATTTGTGGCCCCCCCTTTTTTTTTTAACTGCTATTTGTTTAACCATTCATTCATTGAAGGACACTTGGGTTGTTTCCTTTCTTGGGCTACCTCAAATAAAGCTGCTATGAACATTCATATACAGGTTTATGTGTGAAGACAAATGTTTATTCCTTATGATAAATGCCCAAGAGTACAAATGCTGGGTCACATGGTTATAAGTGTATGCTGCACTTTCTGAGAAATTGCCAGAATGATTTCCAGAATGGCCGTACCATTTTACATTCCCACCAGCAATGTACTGGAGATAAAATTTCTCTGGGGGCACCTGGGTGGCTCAGTTAAGCACCTGACTTCCTGCAGTTCATGATCTCACAATTCGTTAAATTTGAGCCCTGCATCACACTCTGTGTTGACAGGTCATAGCCTGGATCCTGCTTTGGATTCTGTGTCTCCCTCTTTCTCTACCCCTCCCCCACTCACACTCTGTCCTTCTCTCTCTCTCTCAAAAATAAATAAATATTAAAATTTAAAAAAATTATCTGCATGTTTGTCAGCACTTGATATTGGAGGTATTTCCTATTTAGTCATTCTAATGCAAATGTCGTATCATCTCACTGTGGTTGTAATCTTCATTTTCCTAATGACTGGAGATGTTGAACATATTTTTCATGTGTTATTTGCCACGTGTATATTTTCTTTGGTGAAGTTTGTCTTTTTCCCATTTTTCTAATTGAATTATTTTTTTTCCTTTACTGTTGAGATTAGAGAGTTTGGTTGCTTAACTTGCATCATCTTGACTGAATCTTTTTTAGAATGAAACATTTTAATTTTTATGGAATCCAACTTATCCATTTTTTTTATTCTTTTTTAGTTCTTGATTCTGGTGTCATATATTAGAATGATTTGCCTAACTCCAGGTCATGAAGATTTTCTCCTACGTTGTCTTGAAAAAGTTTTCTAGTTTCACATTAGATCTATGATCCATTTGGAGTTAACGTTTATCTAAGGTTGAGGATTAGGTTGAGGATCATTTTTGCAGCTACTGATGTCCAGGTGTTTTAGCACTATTTATTGAAACAATTCTTCCTCCTCCACTGAATTGCCTTTGCACCCTTGTCAAAAATCAGGTGAGTATATTTGTGTGAGTCTATTTCTAGCACCCGATATTTTTAATTGAGCACATGGCAGTGAGAGGAAACGTGGGTATTGGACCCATCCTGACTACAGAGATGCCATAGTCACATGGGTTTAGAGATGCCTTCTGTTATTCACTTAATACTGACAAAAGGTAGATCTACTGTGACTTCTCTCCACCAAGCACAACCCTGTACATCAACCTTACTTCTTGTCAGCCAGCCAGAAGAGGGAGGGCAGAACATGAAGCGGAGGATGCCGTAAAGTCCACTTGGATTGAAAGAGTCAGCCAGTTCTTTTTAAAGAATAATTTGGTAAACACAGGGAGAAAATATATTATATAAATGAGCATTTCAGTTCTCTTAAAGGTAGCTTTAAAATATTAGTACTTTAAAAACAAATGAGAGGGGCGCCTGGGTGGCTTGGTCGGTTAAGCGTCCGACTTCGGCTCAGGTCATGATCTCACGGTCCGTGAGTTCAAGCCCCGCGTCGGGCTCTTTGCTGACAGCTCGGAGCCTGGAGCCTGTTTCAGATTCTGTGTCTCCCTTTCTCTCTGCTCCTCACCTGTTCATGCTCTGTCTCTCTCTGTCTCAAAAATAAATAAACGTTAAAAAAAATTAAAAAAAAATAAAATAAAAAAAAATAAAAAAAAATGAGATTTATAAAAATGTGTGCTCAAAAAAAATTACTTAGAAATATTTAAAATTCAATTACTCTTCCCCAATTTTTTTCCATATTTTACATGTCCATTTTGAATTTTTTTTAATGTTTATTTATTTTTGAGAGAGAGAGACAGCGTGAGCAGGGGAGGGGCAGAGAAAGAGGGAGACACAGAATCCGAAGCAGGCTTCAGGCTCGGAGCTGTCAGCGCAGAGACCAATGCAGGGCTCGAACCCACGGACGGTGAGATCATGACCTGAGCCAAAGTCGGATGTTCAACTGATTGAGCCGCCCAGCTGCCCCTATACATGACCATTTTGTTATATTTAGGTGTAGTGCCCAGATTTTTCTAATATTTAGATTAATATCCAACCATATAAAATTATCTTCCTAAAGGAAAAGAATGATAAGCATCAGAACATGAAAAAGACAAACTGGGAATTTAAATAACTTACCCGATCATTTGTGTTTTTATTTATTTATTTATTTATTTATTTATTTATTTATTTAAAGTTTATTTATTTATTTTGAGAGTGACAGCAAGCAGGAGAGAGGCAGAGAGAGAAAGAGAGAGAGAGAGAGGATCCAAAACAGGCTCTGTGCTGACAGCAGAGAGCCCAATGCGGGCTCTAACTCATGAACTGCAAGACTGCGACCTGAGCCAAGTCAGATGCTTAACCAATTGAGCCACCCAGGCAACCCTCATTTGTGGATTTTAAATCCTGGATTGATGGATGTTTGAGCAGTCTTCGCTTAATTTAATATTTGCTGATTGCTTACCATGTTAATCATATCATGACATTTGTAAATGCATTGTGTGAAAACTTTATGTGTACATAAAAATTGGTACTTTTTCATTCTAGGTATTATAAATTTATTTTCTTGAGGAGCTTGACCTTCTTCCAAGTGAGTTTTATTTGTTATAGCTCCATTTACAAAGAACTTCTTCTGATGGTATTTACAGAGCATCAAAAATACTTTTTTACATTTTTTTTTATTGTGGTAAAAAAAGCACATGACATAAATTTTACCATCTTCACCAATATTAAGTGTGGACTTCAGTAGTGTTAAGTATATTTACACTGTTATGAAATAGATCTGCGGAACTTTTTTATCTTGCAAATCTGAAGCTGTGTACCCATTAAACAACAATTCTCTAACTCTCTTCCCCACTCAGTTACTGGTAACCACCACTCTATTTTCTGTCTCTATGAATTTGACTACTTTAGATATCTTATTTAAGTGGAATCATGCAGTATTTGTCCTGTGGCTTCTTTCACTTAATATTATGTCCTCGTGGTTCATCGATGCTGTAACATGTGACAGTATTTTGTAAAGCTCAATAATATTCCATTATAGATGTGTAAATAAATACATACACACATATACATAAATACTATGTTTTGTTTATTTATTCATCCATCAATGAACATTTGGATTGCTTCTACCTCTTGATTGTTGTGAATAGTGTTGCTCTGACTGCGGGTGTGCAAATATCTCTTCAAGATCCTACTTTTTAATCTTTTGTATATATACTTAAAAAGTGAGATTGCTGAGGGGCACCTGGGTCGCTCAGTTGGTTAAGCGTCCAACTTCAGCTCAAGTCATGACTTCACAGTTCGTGAGTTTGAGCCCGGCATCAGGCTCTGTGCTGACAGCTCAGAGCCTGGAGCCTGCTTCGAATTCTGTGTCTCCCTCTCTCTCGGCTCTTCCCTTGCTCTCTCTCTGTCTCTCTCTCTCTCTCTCTCTCTGTCTCTCTACAAAAGTAAATAAACATCTAAAAATTTTTTTAAAAAAAGATTACCGAGATCTATGGTAGTTCTAATTTTAATGTCTTTGAGAAACCTCCATAATGTTTTCCATAGCAGTTGCACCTTATTTACAATCCCAACAACAATGCACAGGAGTTCAAGTTTTTCCACATCCTCACCAAACTTGCTACTTTCTGGGGTTTTTTTTTTTGTTTTTTGTTTTTTGTTTTTGAGAGCCATCATAATGGTTGTTAAGTAATGTCTCATGGTGACTTTGGCATTTCTCTGATGATTAGTGATGTTGCACATCTTTTTATATGTTTGTTGGCCATTTGTATAGGATTTTGGAGAAATATCTATTCAAGTCCTTTTCCCATTTTGCAATCAAATTTTTATTTTTTTTTGTTTTTTATTTATAGAGTATATGTGTGTATATATATATATATATATATATATATATATACACATATACTTTTCCCACTTTTTAATCAAATTTTCCCACTTTTTAATCAAATTTTTATTTTTTTGGTTTTTGACTTACAGAGTATATGTATGTATATGTATATCTTTATACATTCTAAATAGTATAGCATATATGTATTATATATATGTTTTCCCACTTTTTAATCAAATTTTTAATTTTTTGTTTTTGATTTATACAGTATATGTGTGTATATGTATATCTTTATACATTCTAGATAGTGGTCTCTTTTTAGATACATGATTTAGAAATATTTTCTCTCATAGGTTGCCTTTTTATTCTGGTCATTATGTCCTTTGGTGTACATTTTTTTGTTTGCCTGTTTTTGCTTTTGTTCACTGTACTTTTGTTGTCATATCCAAGAAATTATTGCCAATCACAATTTCATGAAGTTTCCTCTATGTTTTCTTCTAGGGGCTTCATAGTTTTAGGTCTTTAATGCACTTTGAGTAATTTTTGTAAAAGGTATGTAATAAGGGTCCTACTTCATTCTTGTGTGTGTGAATATCCAGGTTCCCAAAGTTGTTTGTTGGAGAGACGGCCCTTTCCACATTGAATACTCTTGCTATTGTTAGCAAAGATCATTTGACTATTTATGTGAGGGTTTATGTCTGGTTTATTTCTCTATTCTTTTCCATTGGTCTATATGTCTGTCTTTATGCCAGTACCAAAATTATTTTCATTACAGTAGCTTTGCAATATGTTTTCAAGTTAGAAATTGGGAGTCTTCCAAATTTGTTCTTGTTTTTCACAATTGTCTTTGGCCATTTGAGTTTTCTTGAAATTTTCATATGAATTTTAGGGTGACTTTCTAATTTTTCAAAAAGTGCCATTGGGCTATTAAGCAAGGTTGCATAGAATTTATACATCTTTTCATTAGTATGGATATCTTAATAATATGTCTTCCAAATGATAAACAAGGGATATCTTTCTATTTATTTGTGTCTTATAAAATTTCTTTCAGAAATGTTTTGTAGTATGTATATATGTATGTATGTATATTTTATTTTAGACATAAAATGCATGCACGAGCAGAGGAGGGGGCAGAGGAAGAGAAAGAAAAAATTTCAAACAGGTCCATGCTTAGCATGGAGCCCAACTCAGGTTTCTATCCCATGACCCTGGGATCATGACTTGAGTCTAAATCAAGAGTCGAATACTCAACCGACTGAGCGGCCCAGGTGTCTCTGCAGTTTTTAATATAAAAGGCTTTCATCCTCTTGGTTAGGCTTATTCCTAAACATTTTATTCTTTTAATGCTATTGTAAATGGAATTTTTTCTTAGTCTTCTTTTTGGCTTGTTCATTGTTAGTGTATAGAAACAGAACTGAGTTTGGGGTGTTGATGTTTTATCCTGCAGCTTGGCTGAATTCTGTTATTAATTCTAAGTTTTTTATGGGCTCTTTAGGGTTTTCTACATGTAAAATCAGGTTATCTGCAAACAGAGATTCCTTTAGTTCTCCCTTTACAATTTTCCTTTTTTCTTTTCTTGCTTAATTGCTCTGGCTTGGATGTCCAATACTATGTTTAATATAAATGGTGAGAACAGGCATTCTTTACTTATTCTAAAGCTTTCAGCTTTGACCATTGCTTATGATGTTATCTATTGGCTTCTTATAAATGGCATTTATTATGTTGGGATAATTTCCTTCTCTTCCTAATTCATTGAGTGATTTTATTATGAAAGACATTTGAATCTTGTCAAATGTTTTTTTCTGCTTTAGTTGAGATTACATATGGATTTTGTCCTTTATTCTGTGAATGTAGTGTATTATATTGATTTTCTTATGTTGAACTATTCATGCATTCTAGGAATAAATTTTTTGTTGTTTTATTCATTTATTTTGAGAAAAAGAGAGAGGAGAGGGGCAGAGAGACAGAGAGAGAGAATCCCAAGTAGGCTACACACTGTCAGCACAGAGCCCAATGTGGGTCTTGAACTCATGAACCATGAAATCATAACCCGAGCCAAAATGAAGAGTCAGACATTTACCCGACTGAGCCATACAGGCACCCCTTAAGAAAAAACTTATTTGGTCATCATGCACAATCCTTTTAATGTGCTTTTGTATTTGATTTGCTAGTGTTTTATTGAAAACTTTTACTTCAATATATATCAGGGATAGTGGTCTATATAGATTTCTTTTTTTGCACTGTCTTTATCTGGCTTTGGTGTCAAGGTAATGCTGGCCTCTTAGAATAATCTTAGAAGTACTCTGACCTATTCATTTTTTTTTTTTTTTTTTGGAAGAGTTTCATGTGGATTGGTATTGTTTTTTCTTTAACCGTTTGGTAAAGCTCTCCAGTGAAGCCAACTGGTCCTGGGTTTATACTTCTCGTGAAGTTTTTAATTACTAGTTCAATCTCTTTACTCATTATTGGTCTGTTCAGATTTTCTACTTTAAGATTCAATCCTGTTAGGCTGTACATTTCTAGGAATTTATCCATCTAACCTGAGTTCTTCTGTGTGCTGTCATACAATGTTTAAGGTATTCTCTTATAATCCTTTTTAGTTCTGCAGCATCAGTTGTAATGCCTCCTCTTTCCTTTCTGATTTTATTTAAATATTTTCTTTTTTTTCTTAATATAACTAAGGATTTGTCAATTTTGTTAAACTTTTCAAAAAGCAACTTTTACTTTCATTGATATTTTCTTTTTTTTTTCTATTTCTTGTTTATCTCTGGTATAATCTTATTTCCTTCTTTCTGTTAGCACTAAGTGTAGTTTATTTTTCTAGTTTCTTGATGTTTAAAGTTAGGCCATTGATTTGAGATATTTCTACTTTAATATATGCATTTACAACGATAAACTTCTCTCTTAGCGCTGCTTTCGCTAAATACCATAAGTTTTGATATATTGTGTTTTCATTTTCATTTGCCTCAAGGTATTTTCTAACTTCCTTTGTGGCTTCTTTTTTACCCATTGGTTTCTTAGAGGATGTTGTTTACTTTTCACATATTTGTGTATTTTCTGGTTTCCTTTGTGCTCTTGATTTCTGGTTTTATTTCATTGTGATTTTGTATAATTTCAGTCTTCTTGAAATCATTAAAATTTGATTTGTGGCCTAACATCTGGTCTAGTCTAGAAAACATTTTATGAGCACTTGAGAAGAATAAATATCCTGTTATTATTAGAGCACTGTTCTGTATATGTCGTTATATCCAATTGGTCTATAGTGTCGTTCAATTCCTCTATTTTTTATTGATCTGTCTGCTTGTTCTGTCCACTATTAAAAGTGGGGCCTTGCAGTATCCTACTATGATTGTGTTGCTGTCTATTTCTTCCTTCAATTCTGTCAAGATGTGCTTCATATACTTTGGAGTTCTGAGGTTTAGTGCATATTTATAATTGTCATATCTTCTTAGTAAACTGACATTTTAATCATTATATAATGTCCTTCTTTGTCTCTTGTAATAGTTTTTAACTTAGAGTCCAGTTTGTGTGATATTGGTGTATCTACTCCTGCTCCATTTTGGTTACCACTTCATAGAATATCTTTTTCTATTTTTTTTTTTTTTTACTTTCAGCCTACAAGTGTCCTTAGATTTAAAATGAATCTCAGGGTGCCTGGGTGGCTCAGCTGGTTGAACACCTAACTCCTAATTTTGGTTCAGGTCCTGATCTCAGGGTCATGAGATTCAGCCTCATATTGGGCTCCGGGCTTAAGAGTCTCTCTCTCCCTCTCCTTCTGTTCCTCAACTCACTTTCTCTCTCTCTCTTTCTCTCTCAAAAATAAATTAATTAATTAATAATAATTTTAAATTAAAATGATTCTCTTGTAGTCAACATATAGTAGGGTCCTGTTTTTACATCCGTTCAGCCACTCTATGTGTTTTGACTGGGGACTTTAAGTCATTTACATTGAAAATAATTAATAACAGGGAAAGATTGACTATTGCTTTTTTGTTGTCTTCTGCATGACTTGGAGTTTTTTCTCTCTCCTTTCCTCTCTTACTGTCTTCCTTTGTGTTTCATTGACTTATTTTTTTGTAGTGATATACTTTGATTCCTTTCTCATTGCCCTTTGTATACATTCTACAACTATTCTTTTGTGGTTACTATTGAAATTCCATAAAACATTTTAGAGTTATAACATTCTATTTTAATTTGATAGCAAATTAATTTCAATTTCATACCAAAACACTACTTCTTTACAATCCTACCCCTTCCCCTTCATGTTGATGTCATAAATTATATCATTATATGTTATATATCTATTAGCACAGATTTATAGTTATTTTTTATGTTTTTATCATTTAAATTCCATGCGACAATATTACAATAGTGTAGGTTACTATATTTGTACAAGATTGACTCCTACTGGAGTACCTTACACGTTCATATGGCTTTGTGTTGCTGTCTATGGTTTTTTCATACCAACTTGAGAGGTTCCCGTTAGCATTTCTTGTAGAGCAGGTTTAATGATAAGTAACTCCCGCAGCTTTTATTTATCTGGAAAAGTCTTAATTTCTCCTTCATTTTTGAAGGACAGTTTGCCAAATACAGTATTCTTCATTGACAGATATTTTTCCTTTCAACACTTTGAATATTTTATCCCACTCCTTTCTGGCCTGCAAAGTTTCTTCTGACAAGTCAGTCCACTGATAGTCTTGTGGAAGCTTCCATGTTTTTGCTGGGAATTGATTTTCTTTTGGTGCCTCTTCGTCTTTGACTTCAGACAGTTTGGCTATAATATCTTTATGTGGTCTCTTTGAATTTAGGCTGCTTGGTGTTCTTTGAGCTTCCCGAAAGTATATATCCATTCCTTTCCTCATATTTGGGAAGTTTTCAGCCAGTATTTCCTCAAATAGGCTTTCTTCCCCCTTTGCCTCTCTCTCTTCTTTCTAAGATTCACGTAATATGCATATTGGTAGCATTCCATAATTCCCTTAGATTCTCTTTGCTTTTCTTGATTGTTTTTCTCTTTTTTCCTCCTCTGGCTTGGTGATTTCAAATCATCTGTCTTCAATGTCACTGATTCTTCTTTCTGCCTGATTAAGTCTGTTGTTGAATCCCTCTAATGAATTTTTCAGTTTAGTTATTGTATTTTCAGCTCCAGAATTTCTATTTGTTTTTCTTTTATATTTTCTCCTTGTTGCTAGTAGTATCATTTTGCTATGTATCCTTTTCCTGAGTTGATTTAGTTGTCTATATGTGTTTTCCTTTAGCTCATTGAGTATCTTTATGTTTTTTAAAGTCTTTTTCAGGCAATTAATAAATCTACATTTCTTTAGGGTTGGTTTTTGGAATTTTAGTTTGTTATTTTCTTTTAGGCCATGTGATTTTTTTTTTTTTTTTATGCTGGGATTTGGACATTTGAAGAAGCTACCACCTCCCTAAGGCTATGTGTACTAGCTTCTTTCAGAGGAAGACCTTCACCAATTGTTCTGGCTGGAAGTTCTAGGACCTTGCAAACTTTCTGATCTCTTGCTTCCCTTGGTGTCTACTTGTGGAACTGTAACACTGACACATGGGTTGCCTCTCTTTTCAGCAGCTTCCAAACTGGCCACAATCTCATCAGCATGCAGAGGTGCAGAAACCAGTCCCTCAGGAAACCCCCCAGATATGTCAGAACACTAGATTCAGGTCCACTCTTTTGTTTTCCTCCTGAGGAAGGAGCCCTAATGTGGGAGGTTTCCTGTTGGCTGCTCCCAAGATGTTGCATAGAGGGTAAAGTATGACTGGGTGAGCCAAGTGTCATAATTTTTTTCTTATCCATTTCATTGTAAGCTCTTCTTGGTTTTATAACGGCCTATGTGCTGAAGCTACTCAACTAGTCTCTAAAGTCCTCACAGAAGTATTCTGGTCTGTTTATTGTTATAAACCCTGTGTCTCTGTGGGAGAAAGAGGGCCTGAGCCTCTTAGCCCAACATTTTGCTGACCTGATTCAAAAATACTTCATTACATTTTGGTTTTGTGTACAGAAGACTGTATATTTTGCTACATTCAGAGTAGCATTTTTAATAGGTTTAGGTTATTTGATTTTTACTCATTGACAAGACCAGGAAAAATATCATGAAATAACATGAAACCTATTTCTGGGTTCCTTTTCATATTAAGAAATTATATTGCAGAATTACTGGGGCTATGGGTTGAAGAACTTTTAGCTTATTAGGATTATATACTTATATTTACATTTCATTTTGAAACTGTTCTTAATTGAACATAAAAGGATTTTCAGATTTGATATATTATAAAATTTGTTGCATTAACAGTTTCAAATTTTCTTTATTGCTTTTGGCATGTGAGAAATTGCTGTGATGCGATGGTAGCCCTCACATGTGTTATCAGGAAAGCTATCACAGTGAAAAGCAAGGAATAAAAGAGAGGGGTAAGTTACAACACTTAGGGTAGGGCAAAAATGGGTAAGGAATACATGACTTAAATTTTCAATCTCTCTCTCTCTGTCTCTCTGTCTCTCTCTCTCTCTCTCTCTCTCTCACACACACACACACACACACACACACTCATGTACATGCAAGTCTTTTTCTTCAGTGGTGTGGTCATGAGTACCAGGGGTGAAGTTTGAGTGAAAGATCTCAGTAAGATGAAAAGTGCATGGGGCCAATGATACACACTTGCTCCATTAGAGAGATACATGGATAAGTAACTTGACAGGTAACTGACTGAGTAGGTATGGTTTTAATAGGCAGAGAATTGAAGGAGGAACAATGAGTATTTTTAATGGAAGGCCTAATTAAGATTTCATGAATATTGGGTGTCATGATGCACCTTTAGTGTATCATGGATATTTTATTTGATCTTTCCATCCGTATCTATTTCAGACACATACTTTTCTTTATCAAGGCACAACATGTTTCACAAGTTACTAACTTATTTACCTCTTATCATCTTTTATTTTTACTTATCTCATTTGTTTTTGTGACTTCTATAAATAGAATTTTATATTGTCAATAAATACCATAAATGTGCATTACAGATTTTTTTTTGGTGGCAAGAGTGGTGGTAGAGGTGATGTATCATGTTTATTCTAATTCCCAAAGAACTAGCTACAGAAATAATTAATAAAGAAAAAGGTGCTTTCCATAAGTTCTTATAGATCATCAGTTAAGAAATGGGACCCAGAGAGGAAAGTACCATGACCCCTCTTTTTAAACATTTCTTTTCAGACCCCTCCTTGTCCTATATTGGCAAATTATACTCTTATTCTTACCCAACCCACATATCTTACCTCATCTTTCGGGAGCATATTTTGGATCTGAACTCTGGCCAGACTTGTAGACCTAGTCACCAGGAACTTAGGATGTAAAATGAAGGGTGAGGAGAGCTAGTGGTTGTTAAATGGCTATAACTTGTCAGTCACAATCTGGTAATGTTGCCTTGTTAAATCTTCACAACTAGTTAGGAATGGACATTTTTTCCATTTGTAGGTTTAAAAACTTTATAAATTTACTTGCTTGAGGTCACATAATCACAAAGAAATTTAGCAAATTTTATTTGTCATTTTTAACTTTAATTTTTTTTTTAACATTCAGCCAATTTTAAAGCTAGAAGTCACTGATACCAAATGCTATGCTCTTTCTGTTTTCTTTTTCCAGATTTCTTGTCTGTTTCGCCAAGGGTCTATGTTGAAGCCCCTGGCTTTAAAACTGTTTTTAACAGAAAGTAACCGTTACTCAGACCTCCTTTACATTAAATTAAATCAAAGTGGACCACTGTGTGTGCCATTTCTTCAGTTTCCCCCTTCCACTCTGCTAAAATAGATGGTAATTAAATATGTACCCTCCCGATAAATTATTTAGTGTTCTTTTTTTCCCTCCAAGGAAACATTAAAACTGATTCCAATTGAAGTTTTTCTAAAGATGATACAAATACAGGAATTTAATACAAAAAATCATATATATATATATACATACATATGTATATATATACACATATATATGTATGTATATATGTGTGTGTGTATATATATATATATATACACACACACATATATACATACATATATGTGTGTGTGTGTGTATATATATATATATATATATATATATATATATTCCTCTTTAAGGAGACCATTATCACCTTTCTGTCAACATACCATGCAGTCTGCAATTTACTATATCTTACAAAAACTAACCTGGACACAACGTCTTATCCTTTATAAGAACACACCTGAACAAAAATAACAAAGCAAAATATCAAACCCTAAGCCCACCCAAAACCAAAAGCAATGAGTGTGAGCCTAGAAGTTCCAAATTCACTTGTTCTCATTGAGATCTACACAACAAGAATCAGAAGATCCACCCCATCCGTCTCCCATGGCTGCTGTGAGATTCGGAAGAGATCATGTGAGTGAAGGTAATTTATAAAGTGTAGATTACCACAGAGAAATAGAGTACATTTCCTATAAGCACACTCACTGCAACTCTTTCACTTCTAGGTAGATCCCACAGGTGACTAGTTACCATCACAATGTTTTGTGCCCTGGGTCTTGGAATGTAGAAACGTTGTTTCCACTCTAATTGCATTTGATCAATGCCATCGGACCTCCATTCCAGGCAAGCATGAGTCTCCTCTTGAAAAATATGTCTATCATACTGGTTAAATACCAGTCATTCTACAGATGTCCATTTTTTTTTTCCTTCAGAAAAAAATAACTCCTCTTAAAGTCACAAATTAAAAAAAAAATTGAAATGTTGATTTGGGTCAGTAACGATCTTTGTGAACACTACATTCTCACCTATTAAGTAACGAATGCATATAATGTGTATCTTCTTTGTGCCAATTTCTGAACATGAAGAAGAAAGAGACATACACCTCTGTAGAGCTCTTTGTCTAGTTAAGGCATGTGCTATTATTACCTATTGGAGCTGAACCATACCAACCCAGGAAGGGTCAGGGAACGAAAGCCCTTTGTAAACTGAAATGCTTAACCCAGCCATTATGAGTTCACTGACAGAAAGTTCCAAATTCCCAAATCCTTAAAAATCAAATAAAAAGTTTTTAAATGTCACATACCATTCATCATTCACCCTTGTACCCCAAAGCGGGAGATCCTTACACTCACTCATTCAGCAATCATGCACGGAATACCTGCCACGTCCTAGTCTCTGATCTAAGAGCTGGGAATAAAACGAAGCGCAGGTTACATTCTTTTGTTTTTAGAAAGGTCATAGTTTCACTCTTTCGCGAAAAAGGAACTAGCAATGAGATAATGCATGAGAATGTCTGCTTTTCAAAAAGTGTAAATTTCTATATAAACAGAAGGTACTGTTATGATTAAATAATTGAGTTACGCAGAAGTTTTCACCCTTAGAATTGGTTATAATCAGATTAGCAGAAAATATGTTTGTGGAGGGAAAGGAAACCCAGACATTACAATAGCATTTATTGAAATATCTGCTATTCTTTTGTTTAGCCTTAGATCTTAGTTAAGATTAAAAAGCCTTTGAAAATTATCCAAAATACTTAAATGTTGAGAGCAGGGAGACTCAGGCTAAATTGATAAGCCTGGTCAGATTAATTACTATAAAAGTAAACCCAGAAATCAATCATTTTGTGGAAAATAAATAAACCTCATTTTTAAAAGTTTTATTGGCCGACTCAGCTACAAACCACTTTAGTTCTAAAGGTGTTTACTGACAAATTACTTTCTTACCTAACTTTAAGCTTTTAAAAAGTGAAAAGACTCTATTATACTGCCATTCAGTGTGATTTAGTGATCTGTGTTTCCTACTATAAGTAATCAACATCTCTTTTTGGCTTGTTTGCTTTCCTTTCGGGGTGAATTTAAATTCAAACTATGCATCTCTTTTTTATTATTCCATGTGTGTTCACAGAAATCAGCTACAGAGGCACTTGCTATCCAGATGCATGGAGAATGCGTACTGAGTGCTCCCGGCCTTCCTAAACACTGCTTAGGTGCAACATTTAATTCTGCCTGTGGGGGAAAATGAACTTTTGGTTATTTCCTGATGCCTCATCATTGTCACTGTTAACCTGTCACATCAGATGGATACCTCCCATGGCTGCATAATCTTGGAGAATATAAGTTCCTTCCCACATCCCATCACTCGGAACGACTTCTTGCAATAGCGTCAGGGTACTAAAAAGCCTAAAGTGCCCGTCATCAAGTGGGCTAATACCCTGCCTAACAATGACATTGAAACAGTCTTTGAGAAAGCATCCTGTGAGTGGTGGTCTCAATTCCCAACGCAGCCATCTTGCTGGTCTCCCTGGAATGCGGCTCTGTGGAAACACTAACGGTGCTGCTACAGATAAACTGTCATCGTTTGCTTCAAACTCAATTCCTCCTGGATGTTCTCCTGCTTTCAGACATGGCGACAGGCGTTCTCAGGGACAGTCGGCTCCGGCCTCCCTCAATCTACTGAGCACTTCTGTGTATTGTTTCCTCCACCTCCCGTGTATGTGCTACTGCATTTTCCTAGCTGCCACTTTGTAATGCATGTCTTCTAGATAGCTATTTAGAACCTGAAACTGCAGTGTGGTAGTAAGTGTAAATTAATAAATGCAGTTTGGGACAAGGCTAGCTCGTCCTTCGAGCACTGCTCATGAGGGCAGGAAGTTAGGTGTGGACACAGAGGTCAGAGCACAAAAGCAAGGTGGATCACACCTGAGAAAAATAAGTATACAGTGCACACAACAAGACAGTACATGGTGTCTTTCCATAATTTCACAGCTTATTCAAGTACTTGACTTAAGATGTTAAAGATCTCTGATAAAACATTTAAACCAATCTACTGAATGTGTGCAGCCAATCAAAGCCTTTCTATACACGAAGTCTGGACATTCTAGCAAGAACAAACTCAGTATGTATATATCTGGTTTGGATGCTCACTAGAGAGGGAAATGGGCTGGTTGTGGCAGCCTTGAGAGGTAAACAGGCATCTGGTGATTTCGCAATAAGGGGGGAAGAGAGTTGAAGGATATAGAATATGAAAATTATATGAAAGATTACAAGAAGAAAATGAAAAGAGATTCTTTTAGCCAAATTAAAATAAAAATGTCCATTTATGTCAATATGTCAATAAGCATAAGGTTTTGTTTCCAAATTTCTCCACAGGTCTTGATTCATGGTTCCTTACTGTGAATTTTATTTACAGATCTCATGATCAGTAAACAGACAAGGATGGGACCAGGGTGGGAGCTGAGCAAATTGTAGAAGCAAAAGCAGGTGAAAATAATAGGTAACATTTGGCAAGCCTGAGTAACAACAAAAAGCAGGAACTAATTTCAACCTGGGGAAGGTCTGTTAAAAGCCTCCTCCAAAATTTCAGAGTAAGATGAATGAGTGGAATAGTGGCCAGTGGCTTTACTGCAGATTAGGTAGTTTGGACTAAATGTGATAAAGAGAAGTATGTTCCGCGGCCATATGGTACACAAACTATGTTATGGAAATAATTTTGTTTGGATCCAACTACTTATCAGGGGAAATAGTCATGTTAACATTTATAACACTCTAATACTATCATACTGAAATCAAGATGCTTATGAATTTCCTTGCAACTGTTCCTCCTTATTGCCACACAAAGGTGTGGGGGAATATTCATTGTGTCAGAGTCAACGAATCTGTAAATTGCTTTGCTTCTTAGTGCATGAACTACAAGATTCCATACACTTTTGTATTTTGTTAAAGACAGTGAAATGTTTGCAATTAGTTTTCTGATATCTGTGACATGGATAGAGTTAAAAAGACAGAAAAATAGCCTGGAATCAAGATAGTCTAGTAGGATTCCATTGCTTAAATATATTTTTGTGCTTTCATATTTCAGAAAGGACTGTCACCCAAGGAAGCCCTTTACACAGACAAACAATAGGGTCAAGGTGAAAACAATAGCAACTCTCAACTGAACTCAGGAAGGTAGGTTAATTTTTGCACAACTGTATGGTATATTGGTATTTCAATAAAAGAATTGCTGAGTTTGGACTTTCTCAACTGAATTCTGTAGTTCGATTGCCATGATCAATTTCTCAGAAAAAGAAAAAAAAACATCTTTATAGATGTTTAATGCAGATTGATGCATGCAACACAGAAATAGATCTTCACAGAATTTCTCATCCTCCTTGAGCTTCTATAACCAAGAAGAGAGCATCTCCAGTGGTAAAAATAAAATAAAATGCAAATGCATCATGGGAATAGTAGTTTTATATACAAATCAAACTGATTTTAAGTAAGAAGAACATCTGTGCAAACAAGGTTGGAAAAGGTAATTTCAAGGCTACAAAGGAAGAGAAATATGTTGATTGGATTTTAAAACAGAAATGTTAAATGTGTTAAATACACCTACTGTAATGTGAAGTGTATGGTGTAATTTAATACATTTATTTAATGATTCTTTTTCCTGAGAGAGAGAAAGCATATATGAGCAGGGGAGAGGGGGCAGAGAGAGAGAGAGAGAGAGAGAGAGAGAGAGAGAATCTTAAGCAGACTCCATGCTCAGCACAGAGCCCAATGCGAGTCTCAATCCTTTACCCTGGAATCATGACCTGAGCTGAAATCAAGAGTCAGATGCTCAACCAACTGAGCCACCCAGGTGCCCCCAGTTTATTTAATAACAATTTGCAGTAAGCCTAACTAGAAGAAACATCTATTTTTTTCTTACTTTTTCAATATTAATGTTAAGGAATATTTGACAAGTGAGGAAATAAAAAGCACATTTTTTCAATTCAGACATTTATTTGAGAGCCCACTATGTGGCAAACACTGTACTAAAAGACGGATTTTACTATGTTTGACTCCTGTCCTACTAGAAGTTATAATAAAGAAACATATAAGTAACTTACTGTACTAGAGGGAAAGAAGAAGCCTTGAGTTCACTCAGAACACAGTCCAGGGATACCCAGCGCAAATGTAAAGACAAAATTGGAGGCAGTGGAGGTTCCAAGCCAACTGACACTGATGTTTAATGAATATTCAGCAAAGAAACCAATGAAGGCCATAAAGAAGGAATGGCCAAGGAAGTAGGAAGACAGAAGAGAACGGTATCACAGAAAGTAAGAGTAGGTTAAGATTCAAAAAAGATGGAGTATGCCAACATACTCTATAGCACCATGTGCCAACAAAGGCCAAATAAGTAAGGAAAGAAGATCATAGCTGAAGATTAGACGTCAGTAGTCACTGCTGGCTGTAAAAGAAAAGTCTCAATGGAGTGAGTACTGGTGGACAAGGTTAGATTGCTCACTATTGGAGAGTGGATGGTAAGTGAGAAACTGGAGACTTAAATTTGGGTGGTAATGAGATTGGTCAATAGCTGTATAAGAAAAGGGATTTGGGCATGTTGGTATAATGTGGAGACCAACCAGAGAGAGGAAAAATATAAAATACAAAAAAGAGAGAAAGATTAATCCTCACAGATGCAGGAGGGGATAATATGCAATGTCCACCTGGAAGGGTCGGCAAAGGCATGGGAGCAGGGACTGCCCTTTCACTTAGATGGGAGGAAGAGATAAGGGGCAGAGGGCAGATGAAATATATCTGCTGAGAACAGGGAAAAAGATGTTTTCCCAAATTCGAAATTTAACACATCAAACAAACATGCACCTTACTACAACACAACAAATTCCGGACACTTCATTTTTATTCTTTTCTGCACACTTAATTTTTTGCCTGATTGAATAACGAACCATGACATCAGCTGACCTGTACCTTGTATCTGATCTTTGAAATGTTAGCCTTTTTCCAAATGGCTTGTAGCTTTTCCTGTTTGTTCTCAGACTCATATGTTCAAACATAAAAATAGCACAATAGTCCTGTCATGGTGAAAATAAAGACCTGCATTAAATTTTACCTCTTTAGTATAAAAACTGGTGCCATGCTAAATCTTCTGGGACTGTGTAAACTGGATATACATTTTACCTGACAGCCCCCAATCTATCTGCCTATTCCTGGAGCACCTCTGCCTATAAGTTTTATTCCTAGCAACTTTTCTGCTGAAAATGATCAAATGAGAGCCCATTAATTATCTAAAATAAATAAATCAGTATAATTCAACACATAATTTGAAATACATTCATATTTAATGCATGCCAATAACATAGCACAACATAGTCATTGTAGACTAATGAAAATCAAATGAATTTTCATTAGTATTTACTAATTATAATTTTTAATATAAACGTGTGACATTTTTCATTAGTAGAGAAGCTTATGCAACAAAGAACACTTTAAAAAGGAAAAATAGTAAATTTATTACAAAATGAAGTGAACATATCTTCCAGCAAGTCTCTAATAATCTCTCCTAGAGTTAAGTAATGTTCTCCATGAGAAATTTCAAGGTGATGAAGGAAGGCGTTCTTGTTAATACGTACTTCTTACACTTAATTTTTTTTTCTTTTGGCAGCATAACTTTTATGTATAAAGTTCAACAAACCATGCTGAATCATGGAGATGGTTCAACAAGTCATAGACCAACAAATAGGCAAACTCTATTTAGAAAACTGATTAAAACCTCTTCCAAATGCATCTAAGAAAAATCAGGTCTCACTTTTCAGAGTTGCTTTCACTCTCTTCAGGGCAACGGAGTTCTCTAAAAACATACAACAAAAACCAAAAGGAACATGTATCTCAATATTTCAATGAATATATTAATTAATAGTTTTTCTTTTAAAGTATGTGACCTTGAAAAAGTAAATTATTTGTATCTAAATCCTCAATATGTACAGGGAGGAATTGAATGAGTCCCTTCATGGACACTTCCATTCTGCAATTAAATGGACCTTTAGTGCGTAAAATATTTGCAATTCATGTTAAGGTGGCTTTCATAAAGTGCAAGACACTTGAACAACTATAAAGGAGGAATCCTGAGCAATGTGCCATCTACTTGTGTTCCCTGTGACCTGCTCTTAGCTGTTTTTATCTGGTTACCAATAGACACAGGGTGTTACACCAATCTTTGGGTTTGAATTCTTTTAAATGATTTTTTTAAGTTTATTTATTTATTTATTTTGAGAGAGAGAGAGATGTGGGAGGGGCAGTGAGAGAAGGAGAGAGAGAGAATCCCAAGCAGACTCCACACCTTCAGTTAAGAGCCAGCTGTGGGGCTCAAATTCATTAACTGTGAGATCATGACCTGAGCCAAAAGCAAGAGTTGGTCGCTTACCTGACTGAGCCACCAAGGCGCCCCTAGGTTTGAATCGTTTTTGTAGAGTTGCCAGTGTTCTCAGAGTAACAAAACTGTTAGCTGAATGAGATCATCTAGCTAGCTCTACAAAGGCTTATGTAATAGGGAGCCTGGTCAGTCAGGTAGAAAGGGAAATGGAGGAAATGAGGTTGGAGAAGTAAATAAGATGCAAATTACCCATGTGTGTGGACTCCAATTTCAGGGGAAATAGTAATCTAATCAGTTGTGTGAATTTTTAGGAAGGCTAACTCTATTTCCAATTCAATATACACAGTGAGCAAATAAATTGACTTTCTTTCCTTCCAAAATCTCACTAAATGATACTGCAAGTGTAAACAAAAAGTAATGAAATCATAACAACACTAAAAATAAGAAAATAATATAATGGTAGAAGGGAAATTTAATTAATTTTTGATGGGCAGAGAGCAAATGAGATCATATTTATAGAAAAACTAGGGTGGTAATGGTGGATATTATCAAGTTCATGAAAGAGCAGTTCACAGAATAGCTAGGCCTGCTGGTCTCCTTGCTCCCAACTAAAGCTTTGGAAAACTGATTTTAAAGCAGAGTTAAATAATAGCCTTGGGGAAGCCCCTGATGGAATATTTGGTCTGATTTAAAGAAACCCGCTTTAATTTGTCTTGAATCTTTACCACAAACCCAATAGGAAAACATCAGAAGTACCACCACCCAAAGAGTAATATTTAAATATTCCATTTCCACATAAAAATCCGGTTTAATTTGGCATTTGTGAAGTAATATGAATATGGGTAATCTCTGACCATGCCTTCTAAAGGGAAAATTCCCTGCTATGAGACCCATCTATTTGTACCAATCCCAGAGTGTGCTCTCCCATGGAAGGGGAAAAAAACAAAAATGAAAACAAAAACAAAAAACTTCTGAGTTTAACAGAAAAGAAAAATAAAGAAGGAAGGGAAGAAAGAAAAGTAGTAATAATAATAATAACACTTTATATACTGGCTACTTAAACTAATTCAAAGATTTTGGATAAGATGAACTGTTAATCATGGGTACTCTACTATTTGAGAAAAAAAATAACAAGGAAAAGAAGACTCACTGAACAAAGAGAACAGCTCACACCAGAAGAAATAAAAATAATATAAGAAACTGAATAAACGTTAGAACTCAATTCCTCTGAGTATCTTTAGAGGTATATAATAGAATATTACTCTCATGCAATGAAAATAACCTAATAGAAGACATCACATGAATTAGATACAACGAAAATGTTTTCGGAAATTAGTCAAACAGTTTTAAAATAAAAATAAATGACTAGTAAACCAAGTTGAATACCAAGTTAATAATTTCAAAAAGGACCAAAATAAGCAATTGCTAATACAAATCAAAATGATAAAGAGATGGAATATGACTAAAATATGCAGAGACCTTTAGAGTAAAGTCAGAAAATCCAAAACATATTAATAGGAGGTATTAAGTGAGAAAACAGGAAAAGTGGGAAAAGAAATGATTATGGTAATATTAGAAGAAATAAATCCTACACAAAAGGCATAGGTATATAGGCTGATAAAAATCACTATGCCAAGCATGGTGAGCAGAAAGAATACATGCCTTGATGATACATCTTGATGATAGCTGAGAACTCCGAACGCAATGCAAAAATCCAAAAAGCTTCCAGAGAATCAAAATGAGATTGACACCAAGCTTTTCACTGGTGATTGAGATGGCAAGATGACAATGAAACAAAATATTAAAATTCTAAGAGAGAAGTTTCTAAACCTAGAATTCTATTCCCAACTGTGGCAAGTACGCCATATTCTTCAGAACCATTTGTAGCCATCATGGCTGTCACAGACAATATGGGAACCCACAGTTATCTAAGCCAGACAGATCAGGCAGGCCTGCCTAGAGTTTTAGCCTGCCCATCATTCTCAGACTTGAATAAAGGCTTGAATAAAACGTCTGCTTTCCTCAGCAGCTGCCTAAGGAACTATGCAATAGAACCCAGAAGTATAAGTGAATGATCCTCCCTGAGGGCAAATTTTGACTAATTGGAGAAAGGAGACAGGAGAAAGAGCCTGAAGATAACACTGTCCTCCTTCTTTCTTCCAGTGATCTGTTTTGGGTCATAGTTTGATGCACATGCAAAGCTTTTGCTGCTAGTTATGATGCATATAGATTTGCTTTTCATTCCTCCTTACTTCATTCTTGCTGCCTGGGATGCATTTGCACTTAAGTCTTGCCTCAGGCTCTGTTTTCTAGGACACATACCTGTTAATCTAGTGTGACATCACAAAATTGTATACAAGAAAGCACCCAGAGTTTTGTTTCGCGTTTTCTTTTTTTAGAGAATGCTCATGAGAAAGAACTATGCCAAAATACCAATAGAAACAACAAAAATCAAAGAAAAAAATAATCTATATTCAGGAAACAATAAAAATAATTCTGAAATGCCAAAGAAAAAAATACCACTGAATTAACTCCGCTATTTACATAAAATTCATTTGATATCAATTACAGCAGGAAGTAGAGGAGTCCATGAAAAATGTCTTCAAGAAGAAAATATGTTTAGTTATACAAACAGTATAATTAATAGTCTGGAAAATTTTAGTAATAAGAAGAAAGACAGTTTAAACTTGAAGATTAACAAAAATCTGTACACGAGTCCAGCTTTATGCAACACAAAAACGACATAGTTTTGAGTAATGGGTGGGGTAGACTTAAAAAATATATGTTAGAACCTGATGTCTAAAAACATTCTTTTTAAGTAGCACGATTTTGGGTTCATGGGATTACATTTACTTCACTTTGTGCAAAATATTACTTGAGGTAGTGTATGTGATAATACATCACATGCTGTTTACTATCCATTATTTTAGAAGGACCCAAGAGAAAAAGCATAAAATAAGGGATGACAGTCATAGAAAAGAAATCAAATATGGAGAGGTCTGAGAATGTTAAGGAAAAAATGGTATACCAACGAAGTTGAGAAAAATATAAGGAAAAACGGAGGTAAAAGTGCAGGCATGCCAATTTCCATCTGACTCACAGCAGGGAATTTAACCAGAGGCTCACAAGTTAAAGTAACTAAAACATAATGAATCAATAAATTAAAGAATAAGCATCTTATTTTCATGTTTAAAGACAATACAATGAAGAACCGAAAATAATAATACAACAGAAAAATTAGGAGTGGAATGTGAGAAAAGAAATTAAGTAGTATGATTTTGCTAACTTTTTCATTTATAAAAGTAGAAAACTAATATTTATAGCTTAAAATGATAAATCAGTAAGCAGGTATATACATTTTTTGTTAACATTTATGGTGATTATCAGAAGAAGACTAAAATTGAAATTGCCATAGTCACTTTCCTAATTTAGGTGACTTTTCTTTTAATGAAATAAAAAGAAAAGTTAACTCTCTTGGTCATGTGGAAAATGGACTTGAAGAAAAGATTCAAAGATAAGAGATGAGGTGGGGCACCTGGGTGGCTCAGTCGGATGAGCATCAGACTTCAGCTCAGGTCATGATCTCGTTTGTGGGTTCGAGCCCCGCATCGGGGTCTGTGCTAACACTCAGAACCTTGAGCCTGTTTCAGATTCTGTGTCTCCTCCTCTCTCTGCCCGCGCCCCCCAACCCCCGCGCCATGCTCATGCTCTGTCTATCTCTATCAATAATAAATAAACATTAAAAAAAAGTTAAAAAAAAAAAAGATAAGAGATGAAGTATAATGTTATTTCAGTAGTTAAGGTAAGAGATGCTAAATGCTAAAAAAGGAAGTAGCAGTTATTTATCAAAAAATAAGAAATGTATTTCATATTAAAAGATGACACACTTAATCTGAAGCTGGGAATACAAATGAAGCATCTAAGGATACTTCTCACTTAAAGGTCTCTAGTGCCATCATTTTTGATAAATAAAAGGATTATAAAAGAAGAGCATATATCGATGTGTTGAGGGTAATTATAAGAGTAGGAGGATGGAAAGAGCTTAGTTTTTATCTTAGTAAGTTTTGTCATTTAGAGCTTGAAGTGTCTGGGAGTACTTCAGTGAAAAAGCCATAGGATTTATGAGTCTGGAGACCAGATCTTATTTTAAGATATACATTTGATGCTTACAGAATATTGGTGGAAGTTGAAAGCCATACTAATGAAGATCACTTTTAGTGAAGATATGATGTAGTCAGGACAGTCAAGTACAGAATCCTGAGAGACACTGACTTTGAACATATAGGCATTAAAAGAGGATTCTAAGGGCACATAAACTTTGAAGTAGTAATCATAGAACAAAACATGGGGTCAGAAATGACTGGCTTCAACACTTACAGCAAGGAAAGATCTTTGAGAAAGAGTAGTTAAAGTCACAGGGAGTTAACAAAGAGAAAGAGTAGAAAATATCCACTGGTTTTGGCTTGTTACTGATGACTCTAGCATGAGGAGTGCCACTGGAATGACCAGATATTCCTGAGTGCAAGACAAATGTGTGCTGAGGTAGTAAATGGGAAGTACTCAGAGAGCTTCATTTTAAAAATCAGAAATTAATAGAAATAATAGAAATGCTTATCTATTAATACACTGAGGGAAAAGGAACTAACACTAACTTGAGAAAAAGGAATTGAAATTACACAAGTGAAAATATGATAAAACAAGGCCTATAAGAGACCAGAAAGATGACATTTAGCCCACATCTAAGCATCACCCTTTGGCTCCCACATCTAAGAATCACCTGTGACTTCTTTTTCTCTGAGACTCCTAAGAAAAAAGTATGGATATTATTGAGTGGGTAATACTTTATCGTTTTTTAATTTTATATATCTCCAACAGCCTAAATTTTCTTAACACTGCTGAAGATAAGAACAAGTGCTAAGCCATAGGGAAGAAGTAAGGGATAGAAATTATTGGAATAATTTGGTGATGGAGAAATGATAAATGTTTGGAATAGTTTCTCTGGGGAATGAGAGATGAAACTGCCCAGTGTGAGGTCTAAAGAGCTCAGAGTTAATGAGGACCCTGCTGGGATCATGGATTCCATATTGCTAGTGACAGCTTGACAGATAATGAAATTTCATGACATAACATTGTGTAGTCCAGCTGCAGGGGTGGGGAAGGTGGATGGTTAAATTGTTCTAGACCCTGACTTGAAGGCTTACTCCAGTGTGGTAAGCAATCAAGGAGGCAAAGGAGTTAAGGATACTGGCAGGAAAGAGGTTATGTGAATGCATTGTATGTTTTAGTTTGAAGATGGATGATAGCCAAGCGAGAAATGATAGATTGAGAGGGAAAAACAAATAAACAGAGTTGAAGGACTGAAGAGCTTCTTTAAGCAGAAGAGGGGCTGTGGTAATAAGGAATTGAAGGCTAAAAAATTCTGGTGAAAGCATGGAATATATGGCATTTAATATTTCAGATGAAGAGTATTTCCAGATGATGATAATGTTGAGGAAATTGTCAACAGGAGTGGGTAATAGAAGTTCAGTGGAGATTAATTGAGTTAGAATTTGAAAGTGAAAGATTTTGAGATGGCTGTGTTGGACGTGTTTTTTACCAAGATGTTGAAAGTTCCCAAGATTTAAATACACAATACGTAGGCAACAAATCATCTTTTCAATATGATAAAAAGACTTTCAAGTATTTAATTGCACCAGATATTAAATGTTGTAGGAACACACATTAGTTGCTACAGATTAAATATTTGTGAACCTCCAACATTCATATGTTGAAAACCTAATGCCCAAGGTGGTGGTATGAGGAGATAGTGACTTTGGGAGATGATTAGCTCATGCATGTGGTGCCCTCATGAATGGGATTAGTGCCCTAATAAAAGAGGCCCCAGAGAGCCACCCTGAATGAGGTATTTTATTATAGCAGCCTGAACAGACTAAGATATTAGTCTTAATTATTCTAATAACAATTGAAATATATATATATATACATATATATGTATATATATGTATATATGTGTGTATATATATATATATATATATATATATATATATATATCAGAGAAAACCTCTATATATACCTTTTCGAACTAGAGTGGAAAGAACAACTATGTCTAGAATTTGTTTGGAGAAATGTACATTTTCCCTAAAATTATGTAGACTGGTATTTCCAAGACTACCCAAGTTTTCTACCTATTTTAAGTGTAGAAGGTGATTTTAATTACATTCCTAAGTCTACCTGAAATCAGTGGAATTTTATTCAAGTTGCATTGGCTATATTATAATTATATTGTATTTTTTCCATAAAATTGAAATATGTTTTGTTACTCTTTTCTACTCAGAGATATTCTAGGAAGATTGAGAAATTATTGAAAAAAAAATTCAAAGATTTTATAAACTAAACCGTTACTCTATGTGTATCCTTTTCCAGTATTTCACATTACATCCTTACATTTTACATCTTTTCTAATGCCGTTTAAAGCCATTTTTCATTCATCCATATGCTGATCATTAAAACGTGTGCTACATTCTAATAATCATCCCTTGAATTCTTCAAGTCAGAGGAATAGAATATTAAAATTAAAAGTTATATCACAGATGACAACATGTATTGCCATAAAAGTTTCAAGTATTTTTTTTATTCAAGCTTATAATTACTTGACTTTTACCATTTAAATGACAATTGAGAAACTGGAGTGGAAGATTAAAAATGATCTGATACATTTATACTGCTTAGACAACAAACAATTCATATCGTTCAGTAGAAAATTGCACCTGTCTTCTTAAGAGCAGACTAGGTTCATGAATTATTCAGATGATGGGCTTGACGCTGTCATTGGATGGTCAAAGCCTGCATTGAAGGTCTTCAGATAGAGCCATAGAGGGTAAGGGATCATATCCAATAAGGATACTATTATTAACAAAGTAACATTCACCCCTCAACTTCTTCTACTCCTTTGCTTCCACTCTGACACATCAATTCATCACACCTTCCTTTATCTGTTAGATTGTGAGAATTTTAGTCCCAAGGACAATTTTTCAAATGTTATCAGTGATCGAAAACAAGTGGTTATAATGAAAGTAGATTTGCAATCTTCAGTGTAGCATTTACAGCTCTGAATGCTATAATTATGAAGCCATCCATGTGTGTGCTTTCATAATATATTATGACAGAAGATTAAATTCTAAGTAAAGATTATTCCCCAGTACAGTAGTGTAAAATATGGCTTTTCTCCCTTTTTCTCTCCACAATATTCCAATTAGAGTTTGGCCAACCAGAAGCCAATGAGGACTTAAAGAAAATCTCCATGCTTGTTAGCACTTTCATGTTTCCTGATGTGTTTCTCCACAACGTTAGTCATTTATAAAAATGTCTACCATGGGGTAGATAGGAGGTATGGTAGTGAAGTAAGGGTCAACACTCCTAACATAAATTCATCAAGCACCCACAACATGAATGCTACTATAAAGGTGAAAAACTGTATTATTGGGTCCCTTATCCACCAGACATTTTAAAATGTGGCATTTTTTTTTTTTTATCATTCCATTTCATATCTTTAATCTAGTAACAAGCATTGCCAAATGGAAAGTGCAGGAGGACTGCCTTAGGGTTGTTAGAGAACTGTCATTTCACAATGAGACATGGTGGGGAAAGTGGCTGGTGAGTAACTTCTTTCTCATTGAACTTTCATAAGCAATGATCACGTACATTGTCTTTTTAGTCACTCGTAGGTTTAAAAGGGGAATTCAAAGACAAACTTAATCATCAAACCATCTGGTATAGAGTGGATTAACTCCCAGACAGGTTTTGAAATTCCCATGCGCCCAAATGTTGGAAAACATTGTATTATTAATTTGTTTGGTGCTCCCCCGCCCCTTAAAACTTTTTGATGAAATGCTCTGGGGAAGAATGAGGAGCCAAACAGTTTAAAAGAGAGAGAGGAAAAAAAAAAAAAAAAAAAAAAAGAAAGAAAGAAACTACATACTTCACTGAATAATAGTTCCATGTGCTAGATTTTTGTAGCACAGATTTAGAATTTTCTTTTTAAAAGGAATCTCTTCCATACAATATTTTTTACCTTGAGAATTTCCCAATTTTCTTAAAGAGGATGTATGTACGATACCTGCCTGTCTGTGTATCTGTTCATTGTGTTCACTATCCCTTGCAGTAATCCGTATTTTAATTGCTTCCAAACTTTGTACTAATAAACAAATGAACCATGTGGTGGTAGCGTTGAAAGAAGTCCAAAACTGAAGAAAGAAAACTTCGGTTAGAATCTCATCTCCATAATTGGGAAAACCCACCTTTCCCTTTGCCCACCACAAACGCTCCCTTCCAGGCTCTCCAGAGCACTCTGTCTTCTCTCTTCTCCCAGTATTCCTCATAAGGTCACCACACGTGCAAACCCAGCATCCTGAGTGTCCCCGGGTGGGCTGTACCATCTGGTGTCATTAAGAACAAGGAAGCACTGTTCATCCGGGAGTGCAATCAGACACTTTATGTTGCTGCAGCTGTCATCCCAGCACTGTGGCTTCCTGCCATCATGGCTGCAGGGGCTAACTTTGGCTCTGGGAGGACTGGCGTCCCTGGAAGAACGCGGCACCTTGCATACACAACCTCCTCCCCCTCCTTGCTCTGGACAGCTGGTTTCAACACTTGGCAGATGGATACAGATCACGATGAGGTGTAGGCAGTCGACGTTATTTCTCAGTTTGAGGGATTATGGTTCTTTAAATTTTGGAAACGTCACCAAAAGCTGTTTGATCTTCTTGTCCCTAATGAACTAAGTCACTGATGAATCACGGATTTTCTAAGGTTTGTTGAATGTGTGTTGGCCAGACCCATGTCAAAACTTCAGTTCTCCCCTGGATCCAGGATCCCCAGAGTCTGCTTAAGCTTTGGGGAAACCTGCTGTCCAAGGAGGGCCTAGAGATTTGGAAGAGTCCTAATCCCTTGGTTTGAGGACTTCCTCAACTATACAGAATAAAGAGGAAGGCACAGACATGGAAGTGGTGCTTAAGGAAAATAGACTTAAAATTCCCACCACCTGGGCAGCTGTGGACACAATCTTGGTTCCAAGAGTGCAGAGTGGAAACTTCCACAATGGATCATCTTTAGGCCAGATGATACAACGTTTAGAAGATAAGATAATTTCTTTGCCAAAATGATTTGTTAACAGCTATAACTTTTATAGAGCTTTTTGCTTGTTACTGATTAAGACTCCAGCCTAATCTCTGTGACCTCACTTTAAAAAAATAATATACAAGTGCTGGCTATCGCTACAGTCTTAGAATCCCTATGGAGTAATGGTACTTGTTCAAAGGCTCTCAGCTCCATGGGGCTCTCGCATAAGCTCTTCAAGTCCCCTCATTTCCGTACAAGAATACCGTATTATTCTAGACTCCCCAGGGATGATGTAACTGTATAGCCCTTCGGAGAAGCGGTGATTGCAAATGAAGCCACAGAGTCACATGACACAGACACTGCGTGTTAGATCAGTACACTGTCCCCATTCCAGAACTATAGATTACTGCTAAGAAGAACTAAGAAATACATATCTGAGCATCGCTGCCTGTTTATGTGTAATGCTGCTATATACTTTGTGAATATCAGTTGTTTTATTTGTTGCTTATAGCAGACAGGGATATGTAACTCGAATAATGTAAAAACTGTCAAATTGCTTTATGTATTAGATATATGTGGATCTTGTTAATTAGGTATAAAATAACTAATCTTTCACTTCTGGAGTCAAATAATATTCATTTCATGGGATAGGGAAGACAGTTGATATTTCTTTTGTCTTTACTTTTTAGATTGTGAAGCAGTTAAGAAGAGGCTTGATATGTTCTATAAGGCTAATTTCTGGCTACATAATCTCAGGAAGCAGGATCATTTTCCTTCAGAGGACAGTTTAAGTAATTGGGAACAAATTTAACAATTTTTACACTAAAACTGGATCCTGAAAGAAAAAAAAATGGAAATGAAAACATTTTGGTAATCCTAATGTTTGTGACAAGTCCTGAGCCGCACCGCATATGTTGTGGTTTTCTGGAAATGTTGGCTGTTGTGCAGGACAGCAGTTTTTATGTTTTTTGTTTTTTGTTTTTTGTCCAGTCGAAATGTTGGCTTTTCAACCAGAGTAAATTATGTTAACATGTAGGTACTCTTCATCCACAATGTCCAAAATGTACTTCCAGAGAATTTGAACCTTATAGCTTATACGTTCAAATTTCTGTCTGTGGCACAGTGAAAAAAAGTGTGATTATGGATGCAAATAACACTTGTATATAAACCCAGAGCACCCCCCCCTTTTTTTTGCACTCATTATCTGTACCTTTCATTTGAAACTCAAAAATGACTTTTCTCTGCTAGTCAAACTTCTAGATGGGTAGGTAGAATATCTCTAACCAGTAATTTTTTTGGAAAACAATATATTTTATTCTTCCAGTTTTCTATACAGTGGAGGATTTGGCAAGCAGATAATCCTATTATTTTAAATTAATTATTAAGGTATACATTGTTGGTTAAAGGAAGATTTGGTAAACGGAGATTGGTGTTCATTTGGATTCCCACACACTAACAAAAAAAAATTCCAAATGGTAAACCAGTGGCAGTAGCCTAAGCAAGACAAACAAGTGAATAAAATTTAGAAGATGTCATTTTTAAAAATTATGAAGCTACAAGTGTCTCTCCGAGAACATAAGTACAGAAATGTGGTCCAGACACTTAGCAGGAATGGGATAATATCATCAGGACAATAGGCAATCATTTTTTTTCTTTATTTTTCATTTCTTGATCTCTTTCTTATGTGCTTTATTTTCCTTTCTTCCCATAAAACAAATTCCTCTGCTTCTCATTCTCCATGACAAGCAGGAGATAATCACTCTACTGTTTTCAATTTACTTCTCCTTTCAAGAAGCCGACACAGAATAAACTGGAATACCTTAGCTCAACTTGAAATTCCCCTGATAAGGAAACTGGAAGTCCTGCTTGGATCAGAGATCTGAGCCTGGTGACTGAGTGGGAGGTGTATTCAAGGTACACCAGGGAACCTCTGCTTGAAGCGGCTAAAGGGAACTGAGCCACACTGCCCCCCCTCCTCAAATTCCCTTCACTTAAATGCCAAACACCCTTCCTCCCACCAGGTACAGTTTATTTCATTAGATGGAAAGGTGGCTATATCACACTCAACTTTATGTGAAGTCACTAATCTTAACTTGACTTTCTCAGTTTTCATCTAAATAGAATGGCAAGCAAACTCCAGTAGAGAACAGAAGCTAGCATTCTGGTCAATGGCTTCTCTCTTTTTTTAAAATCACATGGACCCACAGGAGGGGCGCCTGGGCCCTCAGTCAGTTAGGCATCAGACTCTTGATTTCACTTGAGGTCACGATCTCATGGTTTGTGGGATCAAGCCACATGTTGGACTCTATGCTGACAGCATGGAGCCTGCCTAGAATTCTCTCTCACTTTCTCTTTGCCCCTCCCCTGCTAACACATGCTCGCTCTCTCTCTCTCTTCCCGTCAAAAATAAATAAATGGACATTAAAAAAAAAAACAACACATTGTCCCACAAATGAAACTCCTCAACATTAATCACTTCATGCAGCATATTTTTATTCATTTGTTTTATTTTATTTATTTATATAGTTATTTATTTATTTGTTTATTTATTTATTGGAGACAGAGAGCACAAGCAGAGGATAGGCAGAGAGAGATGGGGACAGAGGATCACTCTGTGCTGATAATAGCAAGCTCGATGAGGGGCTCAAACTTAAGGAACCATGAGCTCATGAGATCGCGACCTGAGCCGAAGTCGGACACTCAACCAATTGAGCCACCCAGGTGCCCCATCATGCATCATATTTTTAAAATCAAGATATCAGTCTCGTTTAAATTTAGCTTAGCTTAAATTAAGATGTATACTTTTCTTTTCACTTTAGTATCTACTGAATTATTGACAAAAAGGGCATTTAGAAATCCGCAATAGTATTTCCTATAGTAGTTACTATGTGTGAAATATAAACAATTTTCCCTTTCTAGCTCCATTATATTTTCGCTTATTCTCTTGTCAAATAATTCATTGCACCTCAAATATCCATGAGGCACAGTGTAGGGGACTCAGAGTTTAAAAATTGACAAAACAAAGACCACATCTACATGAAATTTACTTTGCAATGGAAGGTGATGACAATAAAAATAAAAACATGTAGAATTGATTGAACATGTTAGTTGGTGATAAGCATGGTGAAAAGGCAGAAAGCAGGATTTAGGGTAACAATGTGGGCAAGGTGCCCACACCTCAGAAACAGACTAAAGATGTTATAAGGATGTCAGGAACAGCTTCTCTGAAGAGGTGACCTCTGGGCACAGAACTGAGGGAAGCTGGAAGGCTCGAATAGTTCCTTGACACCCTCATGGGCAAAGGCCCTGGAACAGGACAGTTTCTGTTGTTGAGAGGAAGTGTGTGAGACCAGTGTGTGAGAGTCCAGTGAATGAAGGGAGAGAAGAGCTATCAAAAATGAGGGTTGAGAAGAAGGACAGGAAGGGGGCCAAGGTCAGCTTTTTGGTACATGGACAAGAAGCCATTAGACAATTTGGGGTGGAAAGGATACAATGTAACTACTGCTTGTAAAACAGCCTTTAGTGGGGCAAGATTGAATGATGGGTGACCAGCTAGGTCATTACACTATTTCAGGTTTGCAGGTTTGAGGTGCTAATGGCTTGGAGTAAGCTGGAAGGAGTGAAGGTTGCTAGACATTGTTATGTTCAGATCAAAAACAGATCTGATAAGTTTGTGTAGAGTGTGAGAGGAGGAGAAGACACAGGGATAGGACCAAGGAATTTAGCCTGAGCAACTAATAAAACAGAAATTTCTCACTGAGATGAAACAAACCAGGTAACAAGTGGGTTTGTAAAGTGGGAAGCATGTTGGATCACAAGTGGCACTTAGATTTGAAGCAAGTACATACACATCTACTAACTTGACATGAGAGTGAACTATCTACATTTGTAATGAAAATTTGTAGATAACACAATTCAGTACTATAAATAGTAATTAGTGTTGACAGCTATTAGAAAAATAAATTGGGATAACTTTTTTTTTAAAATTAAGATTTAAAATGTTATCTGTAATGCCACTGCTTAAGAGGAAGGCTTATGAAGAATGAGGAAAGTAGTGGTTATATTACATCTAGGGACCTAAGAAAATATTAATTTTTAAAATTTTTTTTGTTTTATCTTCTGAACTCTACAAATATTATATTTTTCCTATTGGGGGCACGTTTATTTTAATGTTAACTTCTTATCGTTGAAGGCTTCTCCTTCAGAGTGAACCCAGCCTGTCTTTGCTGGTTCTTCCCAATGCCCCAGGCTTTAAATCCAAGTGGTTCTTGGGACCAGGGACAGATGCCCACTGGTAAGAGCAGATGAAGACCCTGAGAGAGGCAGGAAGGTGTGATGGTGCATCTGGTGAACTGTAGGCAGCTAAAAGGTGTAGTTGCTACTCAGTTTTAGCCCATTATTGTCATTTAGAAAACGAGAGGACATATTATAGCCAGTCCTTCGACATTTAAAAGAGAAAAATAAACCTACCTATTTTAAGAAAGCATATAAAATATTTCAATATTTAAAGGTAAACTGAATTTTTAAAACACCGTAAGATCTAAGCCAAACGTGATAAATTCAATTCCTAAACAGTTTGCAGTATCTGCTGTAAATTGGTGCCCCCACTCCCTCAGAATGTTGATTTTTCTGTGTTATTAGTGTCCACTGAACATTAGATTAAAAAAAAAAAACTTACAAATTAAACATATTCTCATTAATAGGTGGATGGTTTATCCCTAGAGGAGAAATTGCTCCTGTTATCCCAGGAAGATAATGAAAGGAAAGAAATACATAAACAAATAGTTAACCATTCATTGAACGATTTTATGTGTCAGGTACTACCATGCTGATCTTACCTACATTATCTCTTATAATCCTTAAAATTAATGAACCTAAAAATTAAATGGCTTTCCTAAAGATATATGGCTAGTAAGTAATAGGGCTGGGCATTGAGTACAATTAGTTTAATTTCAAGTCTCACATAGGTAACTACTATGCTGTATTGCCTCCAAGAGATTTAAGATATCTAGTTTCCATAGTTTTTTGGCCAAGTTATTTCATCTAACAAATAATCTATTTTGGACTTAACAACAACAATTTTATTATTAGAGTGTATGTTGTTTTTCTGATACTAATTTTCCCCAACTTTAGCACCTCCTAGTAATGTACTAAGGAGTTGGTCTGCTATAACCAGAGACTAATTTGGTGGGACGGTGAGTACCTTCCAAACTGGGAAGGGCTTGAAGAGGTTTCCAAACCAGCTGCTTGATTTGATTTGAGACTTCCAAGCAGCCATTTTAATTCAATATCACCTCAGAACGTATGATGTCATTAGAGTTAGGGTTTAACTTAATGGGCTTTTCTCCCCTGCTTCCTTTTTTTTTTTTGTAGGTAATAAATCCTATGGAACAAATTCTTTGGCAGCTGATGTTGCTTGATTTTGTTTACAAGTAAGTAAGACTGTTTTCACTCAGCTTTTGAATTTTGACTTTTCTAGTCAAGTGAAATGTGGAACAAAAATGTGGAATTTTCCCTTAGGTAAGAATGTATTCTTCCACACAATTTTTATAGTTGTTTTGAAATGCATTATTATACAAAATTCTACATAACACATATATGTAGGCTTAAAGGAATTTTGAATAAGCATGGATAGGCACCCACAACCTGGCTTAAGCATTGGAGATTACTAGTACTTGGAATCCCCATGTGTGCTTAAACAATTACATCTTTCTCTTTCCCAACTACTGTACTCATTCCCTAATAGATAACCACTGTCCAGACCTTCATGTTAATCTCTCCCTTACTCTTTATAGATCTGTAGACTATGTAGTTCTAGATGATACTTCTGCTTTTTGATTGTTTACTTTTGCCAATTTTTTGAAATTTATACAATGGAATTATTTTTCATTCATTCACCTATGTCTTGCCATTTACTCATTATCAGCTTTGGAAATTAGACACGTTGATGTATGCAGTTGTACTTCATTTATCTTCATTGCTTTCTAATATTCCATTGTATGGACCTATATCCATTGTATTCTAGATGGACTATTGGGTGATTTCCATTATTTTGCAATTGTGAACAATGCTGTTAGGAACATAGATGCATATAAGTATGCATGTATATGAGTGTGTATATATCCAGAACACATGTGCAAGAATTTCACTAGTTTATAGAAATGGCAAAATTTCTAGGTAATGGTGTTCACAGAGTGCATGAACCACATGCTCTTGCTAGATATATGTATGATTTATTTTGTTTTAGATTTTCACCAGTATTAGGTATTTGCCAGTTTAGTGGTTGTGAAATGATACCTTATTTTGGTAGAGTTTCATCTGGTTACTAATTAAGTTAAAGATAGTTTTAAAACTATCCATCAAAAACCATTTCCAGGGTGCCTGGGTGACTCAGTCGGCTGAGCATCAAACTTCATCTCAGGTCATGATCTCACAGTTCCTGGGTTGGAGACCCGTTTTGGGCTCTGTGCTGACAGCTCGGAGCCTAGATCCTGCTCCATATTCTGTGTCGCCCTCTTTCTTTGCCCCTCCCCTGCTCACGCTCTGTCTTTCTCTCTCTCTCTGTCAAACATAAATATTACAAAAAAAAAAAAAACCATTTTCTTCTACCTAAATTACATGGTTTAGAATTTGCTTTAACAAACATTTCACACATTCAAGCATTTTCAAGCAAGAATGTGCTTACAAAAGCATTTCATTCTTTACTTATCTGAAAATTATTCTACTCTTGTTATTGAAAGATAATTTTATTGGGTATAGAATCCTGGGTTGAAATTATTTTCACTTAGTGTATTTCAGAAGAAATTTCACTGTTTCAATCTTCTTCTTTCATTATTTCCAAGTTACTACTAACCTGATGGTGTTTCTCTGCGTGGTTTATTCTCATTTATGTATTTTTAAGATAGTTTTCACTTTATTGATGTTGTACATTTTCATTAATGTGCAATGTACAGTGTGCATTTTTTATTATTATACTGATAGATTTTTTGAATTTTTTTTGTTTTGAATTTGCTACTAAAAATTCCAAAAACTTCCTTGCCAATTACCTTAAATAGTCTCTTTGAAGTTCTGTGATCCAATTTTAGAACTTTAATTATTCATATGTATTAATGTATAGGATGTATTAATCTATCCTTATGTTTCATAACCTTTATTTTATTAAAAAAACCACTTTGTTTATCTCTCTCCACTGCATTCTGCAGAATATTTTGCATATGTGTTCTCATTCACTGTGTAATCTATTGGTTAATGTGTTCATCATATTTTAATTGATACTATCATTTAAAAAATTAAATTTTTTATTTAGTTTTTTTTTCAAATGAAACTGTTTGGTTCTTTTAATAGTATTTTGATCCCTGCTTATATTTTCAAGCTTTTAAATATTTCTTTAAAGTTCCTAAATTTCTTATTTATCTTTTATGTTTGCTAATGCCAGTTATCTGTGGTATTTAATAGTCTGAATCTGCTGTTTGCTGTTTCTACTGTTTTTCTCTAATGGAGATTTATTGTCTTGCATGTTTTATCCTCTTTAATTGTGTGTTGCTTGTTTTCCTTGGACTCTCTTGCATTGGTGTTGAATTTGTCTAGAGAAGGTGTGCATTTTTTTCCAAAATTACTTGATACACTGCCTACCCAGGACCATTTTAAATTAAAGTAGGCTTGAAATTGTTTATTTCATGGTTGGTAAGGATTCACAATGTACACCTGTAAGTTGACAAGCTTGTATATTCTCTTGGAGAGATATTTTCTCCCTCCACTTAGGACCAAGATCAGGATCTGCAGAAGGTTGAGGTAACCCTGTTACAAAATTTAAAAAGTCCTGGAATGGCTCTGAGACTAAATGCTTCCTTAAGAGAGGTGTCTTGCTTGCTTAGTCCCAACCCTGACCAAATCAATTCAGGAAAGTCACTCTAATGTCCCTTCAGTGTAGCACAGGTATGCCTGAGGCTTTATCTTCTGTTTTCTATGCCCCATGCAGCCACTACCACTAATATTCAAAATCTCCAGAGTCACCTACAACCCTCCAGATACAAGCCTGCTTTAAAAACTGCTTACTGTTCCAAAAAAAAAAAAAAAAATGCTTACTGTTCAAAGTTACTATTTTCACTTTACATTTTGCTCTGTTTCTAAAATATATTTTTAAATAATATTTTAACAAGCAGTTGTTTCATTTAAGATTGCCATTTAGGCTATCCAGTATGCCATAGTCCCAGAAATAAAAATCACATTTTCCTCTATAAAAGTAGTTGGATAACTATATTTTTGAAGTTATTCTTAAAATAAAACACTGACAAGAAATATTACCATACACTTATCATAGGATTGAAAAAAAAGTGAATTTTTTACATTCAAAGGAATTTACTGAACACTTGTCATTTTCCCATGGTTTAATAAACAAAATCATTGTCCATATGAATAAGACTCAATCTGTTTTTTAGAACATTCTTAAAAGTAACAAAGTGGTTATGAAACACAGGTCTGCTCTATGATTAATGAAAATGGTTCTTCCATTTACCCTTTCAGGAGGTTTAAATGCATTTAAAAATGAACTTGCAAACCAAAATGAATATTTACTTGGAAAAATATGTGAAAGCAGTTATGCATGAAGTTGGACTAATTCCAAGTGCCCTGAATTTTGGGGACATGTCTTTTGCATCCTTTGATATTGTGATTTACATTAAGAAATAATATATTTGGCCTTTGCTCTGTTGTTTCTGGCACAGAGCTCCTAAAGCCCTTGGATTTCTTAAGTGATGAGAACCACAAAGGTTCTTTTGTTATGTTAATGAGATGACTTTTGGAAAGCTCCTGGGTAACTTGAGGATAGGGGCTGGTTGGGGGGGGCGGGGGGGGGGGGAAGTGACCATGTGATTACAGGGTTGGAAACTTTAGTCCCACCCCTGACCTCCAGGGATGGCAGAGGGACTGGAGATGGAGTATAATCACTAATGGCCAACGATTTGATCAATCATGCATACATAAGGAAGCCTCCATCGAAACCAAGAAGGTTAGGGTTCAGAGAGCTTCCAAATTGATGACCGCATGTTGGTGCTGGGAGCCTGGTGTACTCAGAGAGCAAGGAAGCCACTTCCCCTTTCCCCATCCCTTGCCCTAAGTATTTCTAACATCTGGCTGTTCCTGAGTTATATCTGCTTATAATACAATGGTAATCTAGTAAGTAAAATGTTTCTCTGAGTTCTGTGAGCCATTCTATCAAATTAATCAAACCCATGGAGGGGGTATTTACAACCTCCCATCTGTAGCTGGTGGTGAGACGCACAAGTGACAACCTGGACTTGTGATTGCCGTCTGAATTATGGGAGTGGGGAGCAGTCTCACAGGACTGCAGTGAATCTTGTAGTGGAATCTGATGCTATTTCTGGATAGTGTCAGAATTGAGTTGAATTGTATGACACCCAGCTGATGTCGCAGAATTATTTGTTACTGTGAGGGGAAGAAACCTTGACATTGGAGCTGGAATTGGTGATCAGAATAATAGTCCTCATGACTATTTTTCTTACCTCTCAAATTATTCTTGTTGAAATGCCTGAATGAGCAATGCAGCTTTCTTAAAGTAAATAATTCCTTCCAATCTTTGTGTTATTTTGCCGACAAGAGGCTAGTGTTCTAATGGTCTTCTGACTATGGGCTAACAAATCTTAGTCCACAATGCTAGTCTTAAATTATTGCCATGTTGATATTTAAAAGGAGCTGATATTTCAGACATAGAAAAACCAGTTACTTTGTTTGCCTAATTATAAAGAGGTTTACTGTATAAACTAATTATTTATGCTTTAAGGCCAGCGTGGTGATTCTTCATAGGGTCTAAATAGTTCCTTTGGGACTAGTAAGTATTAACATATCTTCAAAAGTTTTCTAAACCATCAAAAAACATTGGCACTCAAAAAATCTGTCTCATTATTTTTCCAAATACGGAATATGCAACCCCCCTGCATTTTCCCATGTACTGTAGCTATTTTCCACATGTGTGTGTGTTTAATTTGCTTGAAGAGTAAATAAACTTCTTCTGTGTTTCCTTTAAAGACAGAATCATGACTGCTATGACCATTCAAAGGTTCTCTCAACCACTGCCTAAGGCACAAATGTCCCAAAGCCCTTCGATCCCCAGATTGTCAATACATTAGATCTAGTCACAGTGAAGAATCCACAAGGCTCATCCTGTGGCCTGATTTTCACTAAGGGCAAAGAGCAGGTGCAGGGCTACATTTCTGACTGCTTGGCACCTTGTTATTATTTTTATGAATAGTCAGTGCATCAGGAGCTCTACAGGGATCCAAGCCTTTCCTTGAGCCCAATCAAAAGATTAGTGTGATTCAGGCAGAGATTGAATCTGCGTGGAAAATTGTCCATGCTGAGTTCTATTAGAAGGCGCTGCGGAGTGAGATTTGTTACTAATCACAAGGCAAAATTACAGTCTCTTGAAATGAGAATCCAGTAAACAAAATAATAAAAGTCATTTTAATTATTAAATGACAGTGTTACAAATTATATGCCATTTATCAGTGGCATAATGAAATACAGTAAATAGAAAAAAATCCATATGGTCTGTTCACTATAATTTAATTTTGCCTGATGTATTATTTTAATGATTTTTAAAATGTGACTAATTAACAAGCTGCTAATCCCCCTCAGAAACCAATATCTATATTTTGATACAGATGCACCATTTTTATTAACCAGTGCTTGATGTTGACGGAAGACACTGAAAACTCTGGAAGGTCTTCTTAACACAGTCCAAGTTATCGGTTCCTAATGATGCTAAGTGATGAATTGCTTCAATTTTAATAGAACAATCAGGGCTTAGTGTTTCCATTATCCTTGCCAACACACTTCCCATCCTTGCTATTGTTGTGCTGATTAGCCAGCATTATTTGTAAAGACTTTGTAAATTGTAAGTCGGAGATAACAGGTGATTCTTTCTTGTTATTTGAAAACCAAACATGTTTGATAATTTTTCAAGTTTGCAGAAACTATTTAAATGTCAATATCATTTTACCAAAAGAATGATGAGCAGTTCCACTCAGTAAAATTGGATGCAAAAATGGCTCTTGAGAACTGACCAAGTGTAAATATTACGTGGTACTTGCTATTTGTGGTTAAAATCTGTTTAGTTTAAAATTGTATCTATTATCTATCTATCCATCTATCTATCTAACATCGTCTATCTGTCTTGTTAGGCTCTGGAAATAAAAACTTCCAACGTGTATGTAAATTTTCAGGAAATAGATTGTAATTAAAAGTGTAAAATGACCTTTTGGTGATTAGTATTTGTTATCTTCATGCTTTCTGTGGCACACAGAAGAGGGTCATCAGAAACATACCTCATGTTTCCAAGGCTTTAGTGTTTAACCAAAACACCCCTTACATTAAATACACCCTATTCTCCTCTTCATATTTTAATAAACACATATTAAATGCCTAGCACATGGTGGGCTAAAGTCATTTCTACAAGATGAAAATGCTCAATAAATACCCAGAGGAATACTCCAAAGAAATCTGGTTTTTCATTACAACAGAAAGATTTCTTGTCCTAAAGAAAATCATTTTAGTAAGAAATGTTCTAACACTATGCATTTTATTAGATAATCCAAGAGATTAATTCAGTACCTTCTCACTGCAGGATGTTTTAGAATAGATACTCAGGGAAGAGTGTCAAGTGGTAATTGTTATACTCTCCTGAATCCCCATAAAGTGCAACATTCCATTGTCAATCTAAGACATCTATTTTTGGTGGGGATAATATTTCATTGGTGTTGCTCAGTGTTAAGGCAGACTGACAAGTAGAAGTTCTTTTTTTTTTTTTCTTTCTTTTGTGTTTCTATATCCTAAGAAGACAGCTGATGATTTTTTTTTTCCTGTTGAAAACTCTTAAGAAAAGTATGCTGAACAGGGAATTGAACTGAATTAAGTAATGGGGAGATGTTTATAAAGAAAATGCAGTATTACTGTCCCATTATTTAGAATGTTCAAAGCACATTTTAGAGTTGTTGGAATCTTCTTGTAATCAAGGCACACAATGGAATTAACATAACTGATTCACTAAATAAAGTCCCTCTTGCTTTTCTTTTACACAAGAAAGGGGAAAAAATGCTCTAGGCTCCAGAAGTAAGCCTGAGATACAATACTATGAGAAAGGAAGATGTTGAAGTGAGAAAAATGGAAAGCAGAATGCAAAAGGGGAAGGAGGAGAAAAGATGACATGATTACTGCAAGTTATGTGTAAATTAAAACAAAATTTCTGCAAACTGACACTTAAGAAAAAATGTACAAGTTACACACTGGCAATGAAAAACTGGCAGGGCCCAGAAATACTGGCTGTTATTAGGTCATAATAAAGGATTTTATTCAGATTGTTTTTATATTTGCTTCAAATAAAATTTAGAATCGTTTATTTTTGCAGTTCTGTCACCGAAAATATGCACGCAAACGATTTCAGTGGAAGTGTGAGCTACTTTTTATTTATTTCTTTTTGAAAAATCAGCATTATCACTAGTTCTTTTACTTTGTTGAATAGCCTATAAGAGAATTCATGAAAATTGTTTTCTCAAATCATTCTAAAGATACTTTTATATGTATTAGCTTATACTTTGCCTTTTAATTTTTTTAATTAATTAGTTAATTTTTGAGAGAGAGATTTTGTGAATGGGCAAGGGGCAGAGAAAGAGGGAGACAGAGAATCTGAAGCAGACTCCAGGCTCTGAGCTGTCAACACAGAGCCCTATGCAGGGCTTGAACCCACAAACCTTAAGATCATGACCTGAGTCAAAGTTGGACGCTTAACAGACTGAGCCACCCAGGCGCCCCTATACTTTTAAAACTCATATCCAAACTACAGGAGTTTAAATTTCTTTATGGCATTTTATATTTATATAAATATAATGTCTGTGGTTCTATGTGAATATGTATCTTTGGATATTTTTCTCAAGGAAGCTTTTTTTTGTAAGTCTCTTGTCTTTTATAAAATTCCTTTTGCATTCTCCTTATAACACCTGGAAAAAAAGCTCTTAAAGAAGTATGATATTTCAATTACTTTAAGTACATACAACTTAGATAATGTGAACACTTGCTGAGATGGCCCCTAACTTGAACTACAGGGTTCTAACACTGTATGTGAATTGCCCAGAAGGTAATTGCCATCCCATTTTGCGGACACCAAGAATTTACATAACTTGTCCAGGTCTCATTGCTGGTAACTAGGCTGGCATGAAAGTAGTTGTTGTTTTTGGTGTTTGTTTTTGTTTTTAAGATCTACTGAAGTATAATTGACATAAAATAAACTGCACATAGTTAAAAGGTACAATTTGATAAATTTTGACAAATGAATGTATCTGGGAAGATAATGCCAGTTTCCACCAGTCCCAAAAGTTTCCAACCCTATCTGATTGTAATCCTTTCCTTCTACTCCTTATGAACCCCTCCCCAACTTCTGTGCCCAGGTAATATCATTCACTTACTGTCATAATAAATCTGTTTCCGCTTTCTAGAACTCTACATAAATGGAATCAAAAAGTGTGTACCTTTGATCTTGCTTCTTTTATTTAGCATAACTATTTTGGATTTATCCATGATGTTGTATTAATTGTTCATTTATTTATATTTATGAGTAGTATACTCCAGTGTTATTGTACCCATTTGCTTGTTGATAGTATTTGGGGGTTTCCAGTTTTTCGCTAATAAAAATAAAACTGCTTAAGCATTCTCATACAAGTCCTTTTTATGAACACGTGATTTTATTTTTTTGAGCAAATATTTAGGAGGCAACAGCTGGATCATACGGTAGGGGCATATTTAACATTCTAAGAATCTGTCAAATTGTTTACAAAAGTGGTTGTATCATTTTACTCTTCTTACCAGCATTACATGAAAGGTCCCGTTCTTTTACTAACACTAGATATGGTAGTCTTCTTACTTTTAGCTATTCTAGTAGATACTCATAATATCTCACTATGGTTTTACTAGCATTTAATAGTGAGTGATAGGGGCGCCTGGGTGGCTCAGTCGGTTGAGCAACCGACTTGGGTTCAGGTCATGATCTCACAGTTCGTTGAGTCCGAGCCCCACGCCAGGCTCTGTGCTGATGTCTCAGAGCCTGTATCCTGCTTCTGATTCTGTGTCTCCCTCACTCTCTGCCCCTCCCCCACTCAAGCTCTGTCTCTCTGTCTCAGAAATAAATAAACATTAAAAAAATAGTGAGTGATAATGCTATACACTGTTTCACATGCTCTTCTGTCAATATTACTTCTTTGGTGAAGTGCCTGGATCTTTACCTTTGCCCTCTTTTTTTTGGTTGCATGTTTTTGTAATTTTGAGTTTTGAGAGTTCTTTATAGATTCTGATATCCCAATTCGTCCTCAGATACATGATTTTCAAATATTTTCTCCCAGTCACTACGGTTTTGATTTTCACTTTATTAACAGTGTGTTTCAAAGTGTAGACATTTTTTCCTTTCAATGAAGCCAATTTATCAATTAATTCTTTTATAGATTATTCTTTGGTGTCATATATAAGAAGTCTTTGCTGAAGCTAAGGTCCTAAGTCTTTCTCATATGGTTTTATTTTAAAGTTTTATAGTGTCATGTTTTATATTTAGGTCTAATACACATTTTGAGCCAATTTTTGTATGCAGTATATGTAGATATCTAATTCCTTTAGGACATTTGTTGAAAAGAAGATTCTTTCTCAACTGAATTCCTTTTGTATCTCTGTAGAAAATCAGCTGTTCATGTATGTATTTCTGGATCCCCATTTCCATATGTCTATTTGTCTGTCTTTACTTTGATGTCACATTGTTTTGATTACTATAGCTTTATAATGAATGTTTAAATCAAGTAGTGTTATTTCGATTTTGTTCTCTTCCAAAGGTGTTTTGGCTATGCTAGGACCTTTGGCTTTCTTCATATAGGTTTTACAATATTTGTTACACATATTTGAAAAAAATCCCCCTGGGTATTTGGCTAGGATTACATTGCATCTATATGACATATTGGGAAAAATTAAAATCTTTACAACATTGAGTGTTCTGCACTACAAGCATGGCCTGTCTTTATTCAATTCTATAATTTCTTTCAGAAATTTGTTGTTGCTTTTAGTGTAAAAGTTTTTCACATGTCAGATTTATCTAATTTTGTACATTTTGATGTTACTGTGTGCAACATTTCAAATTTAAATTTCTGATTTCTGTTGTCAGTATTTAGAAATACTCCTGACTATTACATAGTAATTATGTAGCCCCAAACTTTACTACCCGTACAAATTAGTGTTTGTAGCTTTTTTTGTAGTTTCCATCACATAGTCTATATAGACAAACATTACATCTACAAATAAAGACAGTCTTATTTCTTTTTTTTTCTAATATGGATGCCTTTATTTCTTTTTCCTTGCCTACTGAACTGGCTAGAGTCCCCAGTACAATGTTGAATAGAAGGGCTAAGAGTGGATATCTTTGTTTTGATCTTATGGGTAGGTTATTGTATCTTTAACCGTTAAAATTTATATTAGCTGTGGATTTATTATAAATAATTGGCTCATGGGATTATGGAGACTGGCAAGTCAAAATGTGCAGGGTGGGCCAGCGGACTGGGACCCAGGAAAGCTAACACTGCAGTTCCAGTCCAAAGACTGGTAGGCTGGTGACCCGGGAGACTCATGGTTTTTATTCAGTCTGCTGAAGAAGTAGGAGTAGCTGATGCTGCAGGTGAAGTCTGAAGGTAGACTACTGGAGAAATCTCTTGCTCGAGGGAGGCCAATGATTTCTTCTGATCCGGCCTTCAACTTACTGGATAGGGACCACGCACACTATGAAGAACAACCCGCTTTTCTCAAAAGTCCCCTGACTTAAGTGTTAATCTTACCCAAAAACACTCTCATAGAAACAAACATACAGACTGGTGTTTGACCAAATATCTGAGCCCCCCACAGCCCAGCCAAACTGAAACATAAAATCAGTCATCAGAAATGATCTAGAATAAATCTTCTTAAGGCTTCTGCAACACCAATCCTCTTCAGCTTTGTGTTAGCTGACATATGCAACCTGTATAACAACTCTGTCACTCCACTCCTCCATTTTTCAGCTCACTTTTCATGTTTTATGTACCTACTGTTACTTTCTCTGTTTGTGACTTTCCTATTGTGTTTTCCAGATTCTTACCACAACGTTCCTTTCTGAGAAGACAGATGATTTGGGCAGAAATCATTTAGGCAATCCAAGATGTTCCTCATAAGTTTACCCTATTAAAGGCATATACAGTGAGTGGGAAGGCCCTTAGAAATTACTGGTTGGGGCGCCTGGGTGGCTCGGTCGGTTAGGCGTCCGACTTCAGCTCAGGTCATGATCTCACGGTCTGTGAGTTCGAGCCCCGCGTCAGGCTCTGTGCTGACAGCTCAGAGCCTGGAGCCTATTTCAGATTCTGTGTCTCCCTCTCTCTCTGCCCCTCCCCTGTTCATCCTCTGTCTCTCTCTGTCTCAAAAATACATAAATGTTAAAAAAAAATTAAAAAAAAAAAGAAATTACTGGTCATTTTTTAATTGTGGAAGGCAACTTCATTTTAAACAAGGATAAACTTTTGGGGCGCCTGGGTGGCACAGTAGGTTAGACAGCCAACTTCAGCTCAGGTCACGATCTCACGGTTTGTGGGTTGGAGACCCGTGTCGGGCTCTGTGCTGACAGCTCACAGCCTGGAGCCTGTTTTAGATTCTGTGTCTCCCTCTCTCTGACCCTCCCCCGCTTGCAGTCTGTCTCTCTCCCTCTCAAAAATAAATAAACATTAAGAAAATTTTTTTAAAAAGGTTAAACTTTTAATTTGCTCTTTTCATAGCTACTCATTCGGAAATGTTTGAATGAACCTAGTAACTATACTTTTGGAATTAAAATTTAACAAGAAAACTGAGTTAATCAGGAACTCGGCAGATATATTGTTTCTCAAAATTAAGTGTTTGGGGTGGGGGGAATGATGTAACTTAATCGACATGGAGAAATTTTACTACCTGTGAAAATAATCATTTAGATATTATAGCAAAGAACAAAAATAGCAAAGTCATCCTCCCCCAAATGGGTTGATCACTGTGGTAACAGAAACACATTTTTTTCCAAAAAGGGAATTTATTTTCTGTCTCTAGACCAGATCACTGCTAGCAATGCTGATAGATGTACATTTACAAAACAAACATAGATATTCAAATTGTATACAGTAACTTCTTATGTTTTGTGGAAAAAATAAAATTTACATCAAAACATATCTCAATGTTCAGAATATCTATATATAAAAAATATCTTATTGGTTCTGTTTCTCTGGAGTACCCTAACAAGAAGAAAGATATATATACCATATGTCATTTTCTTCCTTTATTGTTATATATATATATATATATATATATATATATATATATATAACTATATATATATATAGTTAACTATATATAACTATATATATATAACTATATATATATAACTATATATATATAACTATATATATATAACTATATATATAACAATAAAACTATATATATATGTATATATATATATATACAGTTAGTTAGTTAGTTACTTAGTTAATGTGGTTATTGAGGCTGTAAATTCCCAAGATCTGCCAAGTGACTTGGAAAGCTGGATACTCAGGAAAGTCAATGGTAGTTTTAGTTCAAAAGCCAGTAGGGTCGAGAACCAGGAAGAGCTGATATTTCAATTCAAATCTGCAGATAGACAAAAGCTGATGTCCCAGTTTAAAGGCCATCAGGCAGGAATAATTCTCTCTTACTCACGGAAAGGTCAGCTTTTTTATTCTATTCCGGGCTTAAACTGATAGATGAAGTTCAGCCACATTAGGGACGGCAATATGCTATACTCAGTCTACTGATTTAAATGTTAGTTTCATCCAAAACACTCTCACAAAAGCACCCAGAATAATGTTTGATCAACTATAAGCATAACTTCAGAGATATTGTGGGTTTGGAACAAAGTGAATATCACAATAAAGTGAGTCAAATAATAATATTTTTGGTTTCCCAGTGCATACAAGAATTGTGTTTCCACTGTACTGTAGCCTACTAAGTGTGCAATAGCATTATATCTAAAAAAAAACAATGGACACACATCAATTTAAAAATACTACTAAAAAATGCTAACCATCATCTAAGCTTTTAGTGAGCATTATGTTTTTTCCAGCGGAGCATCTTGTCTCCATATTGATGGCTGTTGAGTGATCAGGGTGCAGGCTGCTGAAGGTTGGCATGACTGTGGCAATTTCTTAAAACAGGAAAAAAATAAAGTTTGCTACATTGGCTGACTCTTCCTTTCATGAACAATTTCTGTGTAGCATTGATGCTGTTTGCTAACATTTCACCCAGGGTAGAACCTCTTTCAAAATTGGAGTCAGTCCTCTCAAACCCTGCCACTGCTCTATCAACTAAGGTTATATAATTTTCTAGATCTATGTGACCATTTCAACAATCTACACAGCATCTTCACCAGGAGTAGTTTCCGTCTCAAGAAACCAACCTCTTTGCTCATCCATAAGGAACTCTTTCTATGTTCAAGTTTCATCGTGAGGTGGCGGCAACTCAATCACATCTCCAGGCTTCCCTTCTAATTCAACTTCTCTTGCTATTTCCACCACATCTGCGGCTACTTCCTCCAGTGAAGTCTTGGACCTCTCCATGTCATCCATGAGGGTTGGAATCAACTTCTTCCAAACTTTTGTTAATGTTGATATTTTGACCTCTCCCTGTGAATCAGAAATGTTCTTAATGGATCTAGAATGGTGAATCATTTCCAGATGGTTTTCAATTTACTTTGCCCAGATTCATCGGAGGAATCACTTTGTATGAAAACTGTACCCTTATGAAATAGATTTCTTAAATAATAAGACTTGAAAGTAGAAATTACTCTTTGATCCATGGACTACAGGATAGATTTTGTGTTAGCAGGCATGAAAGTAACATGAATCTCATTGTACATCTCCATCAAAGCTCTTGGGTGATCAGGTGCATTGTCAATGAGCAGTTATATTTTAAAAGGAATCTTTTTCTGAGCAGTAAGTCTCCACAGTGGGCTTAAAATATTCAGAAAACCATGTTGTAAACAGATGTGCTGTCATCCAGGCTTTATCATTCCATTTACAGTACATAGGAAGAATAGATTTAGCATCATTCTTAAAAGCCCTAGGATTTTCAGAGTGGAAAGTGAGCACTGGTTTCAAGAAAGTCACCAGTTGCATTAGTCCCAAACAAAAGAGTCAGCCTGTCCTTTGAAGCTTTGAAGCTGGGCATTGACTCCTCCTCTCTAACTGTGAAAGTCCTAGCTGGCATCCCCTTCCAATGGAAGGTCGTTCCTTTTACATTGAAAATCTGTTGTTAGTGTAGCCATCTTCAGGGGTTCTCTTGGCTGGATTTTCTGGAGAACTCGCTGCAGCTTCCACATCGGCACTTGCTGCTTCACCTTGCACTCTTGTATTATGGAGATGGCTTGCTTTCTTAAACCTCATGAACCAATCTCTGCTAGCTTCTTCAGACCTTTCTTCAGCAACTTCCTCACCTCTTTCAGCCTTCACAGAACTGAAGAGAATTTGGGCCTTGCTCTGGATTAGCTTTTGGCTGAAGGGAATGTTGTGACTGGTTTGCTCTTTTATTCGGACCAATAAACTTTCTCCATATCAGCAATCAGGCTGTTTCACTTTCTTCTCATTCATGTGTTCACTGCAGTAGCACTTTTAATTTCCTTCAAGAACTTTTCCTTTGCATTCACAGCTTGGCTCTCCAGTACAGGAGGCCTATCTCAGTTTTTAACATGCCTTCCTCACTAAGCTTAATTATTTCCATCTTTAATTTAAAGTGAGAGACAGGAAACCCGCTTCGTTTTACTGTAACTGTTGCAGGCCATCACAGGATTATTAACTGGCCTAATTTCAATATTGTTGTGTCTCAGGGAATAGGGAGGCCTGAGGAGCAGGCGAGATATGAGGGAATGGCTGGTCGGTGGAGGAGTCAGAACACACACAGCATTTATTGATTAAGTTCACTGTCTTCTTCGGGTGCAGTTTGCAGCATCTCAAAGCAATTACAATAGCAACACCAAAGATCAAGGGTCACGGATCACCATAATAAATGCATAATAATGAAAAAGTTAGAAATATTGCAAGAATAATCAAAACATGACACAGGGACACAAAGTGAGCAAATGCTGTTAGAAATTTGGCACTGATAGACTTTTCTCAATTCAGGGTTATCACAAACCTTCAATTTGTAAGAGCTCAGTGTCACTAAGCACAATAAAGCAATAAAGTAAAGTATGCCTATGGTCCAGCCCATCACGCTGCCTTTGTGATGGAACTGTGCTGCTCCCTTTCCTCATGAAAACAAAATTCCAGGCACTCAAATAACTATGTAAATAGGAAAAATTTTGAACTCAAATCGGAGGATCAGGATTTTAGTACTATTGTGCCATTGACTACCTCTGTAACATAAAGAGAACTCATCATTAGACCACACCCACAGCTTTTATGTTTATTTGAGTGATAGAACACTTGAAACCGTGCTGTGGTCTAAGGAAAATCATGCTTTGTAAAAGTATTAAATTTAATTCCGCTAAATAGGAGCTCTTTTTTTTCCAACAGACAACATGACTCTAGTATAGGTTGGCAAGTCTGTCACTGCCACAAGCAAGCAAACCGCAAAATAATCACAATATTGAAATACATATTCATTCTGGTAGAGTTGTGTTATTGTATTTTGCTGCTTGATAATTTACTGTTTACTAACTTACTAAAAGACATTACTAAAAAACACATGATAGATATGTCAGACAGGTACTTAGTGTTTAAGAAAATAAACATGGGAGAAAAGATAAAATCGAGGCTATTTATTTATTAGCTCTTTTCCCCTTACATATTTGGAAAAGACTATTATTTGAAGTGAGAATATCTACCTCAGCCCAGCTCATAGACCATTTGGAACTTAAATTGAAAACAATAGAAAAGATGATTTGTGAGTTATAGTCTAGTCCTCTCTCTTTTTTAAATGTTTATTTATTTTTGCGAGAGAGAGAAAGAGAGCATGAGTGCATGAGCGGGGGAGGGGCAGAGAGAGAGAGGGAGACACAGAAACTGAGGCAGACTCCAGGCTCTAAGCTGTGAGCACAAAACGTTGAGGTCCAACTTTTACAGTTAAATGAATTAATTAAAATGATCTTTACCCCAAACTTCCGTCAATTCGTCCATTAATTCAAAGTATGTATATTGTCAGAAAGGGTTCAAATACAAGGCACCGATAAAAATGCAATAAGTGTATTTAGTTCGTTTATTTTCTCTCTGGTGTACATTCAAGGAGTAGATTTGGTCATTCTGAGGTGAAAAAATATCATCATGCTGGTAAGTACTTTCAGCTTTTCTATCAGCATCACAGGCTACAACCACTTAAAGCTGAGGAGTAATCCTTATGTCTATTGGACTTCCAATTATACCCAGTCCTATCCCATTATGTACAGCTACTTATATGTGCCTAATCCCCATGACATTGTCCTTGGCCCATGAGCATTCAGCAAGCACCATGAGGCTTCTCAGAATACTCTTTCCACTTATTCTCAGAGTGCTTGGAACACGTGAATTCTTTACAGCCTACTCATGGGTTTCCAGCACTGACACAGATCTTTTTGCAGCCTCTGTTCTTCCTATGAAAAATATTTGCCTGCATCGAGCTCCCTTCATGATCTGTGATCCATCACACCCATCACTTGGACCGTCCTTCCTCCTCCTACCTTTCATTTTGCCACTCAAGGATAGACAACGTCTACTTTTAGCTGGATTGTTTGATTTTGTTTTGCTTTGCACAAATGTCTCTCTTTAAGGAAAAAATTACTTAGGAGTTTCTTTGGAAAGCAGCATTTAAATGAATAGTATAGCTCAGAATTAAAATACACAAATCAGGGTCCAGCTGGTACAAATAACAAGTTCCTGATGGAGAAATAAATGTGGAAAGCTGTGCACTCAGTTCTCTCCTACTGGTGAACTAAATTAACGGTGCTCAGGTTTGCTGGCCCTTTTCATTCCTAAATCATTCTTTAAGAAACCCACAAATGGAGTTATAGCATCTTCACAGAAGTCCAGCGGAGCCAGCATGCTGTCTGAAGTAATGTTCTCACCTCTAGAGAAGGAGTGGGCTTTTTGAAATTAGCAAGGTTGGCTTTGATATATTCTCCTGCCTGCCATAAAAGACTCCACTTCATCTGGCTTGTGTTCTTCCTGCCTGCCTCTGATTGATTTCATGTAATCCTGATGTGCTCTTTGTCATTGCCTTTCATGAAGCCAATTTCCTGCAGGTGGTAGTTCATTGCTTTATCATAATACAATGATATCTTGTGGTATCTTTTTTTTCTCCAGTCAAGCTGAGGCATTATCTGCAGAGATAAAAATATATATATATACATATATATATATATATATATTTTTTTTTTTCCCCTAGATAACATTTTAGATATGTCACCTCATTAAACCTCTCTAAGCTCTTTTGATAGGTTGGAAATGTTACCTTGTCCATTTGAAAAATTGAGAGATTGAGACTTTATAAGTTGTACAATTTGCCTTTAAATTGAAGAAAAAGTGTCAGGGATTGAAATAGTATTCTGGAATCAAATTCCAACTTTATTTCCCTTTTCCATTTGGTCAAGGCCAGAAAATTTGTTCAGGAAATTAGTCATTGCTCTATGACAGAAGACACTGGATATGTACTAGTGTTCCTACTTATTCATTAAGTCAGCAAAATTTTCTAAATTCTGCCAACCTATATAGATTGCTTCTGACCGATCATGACTCCAAGATATAATTTTTCATAATAGCTTATTTAGTACTCTTGCTTACTGAAAACACAGAGAGCAGCCCATACCTGACATATATGTATACACAAATTTGCTATATAATTCACATGATTATCTTACACTTGTGAAATGAGCATAAACAGTCATATAATATTAATACATATGTCTTAGGCAGAAATTCTCCTAGTAGTATGGTAGATAACTTGAAATTCTGTCTCACCCCAAATTTTCAACACATGAACGAAATATAAATACTAGTTTTATAAGATGTGTAACTGGTATATGCTACACCAACCCAGTCACTATGGGGACAACTGGTTCACTGTGAGATCTGTTACCTTCAGTTTTCCTATTAAAGCTATACAACTTATTTTTTTTCTCTTTGTTCTACTGAGTGAAGGCTAGTAGAAAAGCAATACTCTCCATCAAAAGCAAACTACTTATTCTGTTAGCTAGAATTTATAGAACCTAAATGGCTTTATTATACTATCTCATTGAGTCTTTCTCCTAGAGCTCTAATATTCATAACTATGGTATTCTATGAATTCATTTATCAACACATATTTAGAAGCAAAGTTTATGTAATTTGGTGTATAATCTTAACAATTGGTCACATCAACAGCAACCAAGAAAAAATATAAGCTTATATTTTTGGTGTACTCATTTCCATTTTAAAAATAAAAAAAATTCCTTAATTATTATATATATATATATATATATATATATATATATATATATATATTACCCTAATACTAATGACTCTGTTATGAGTCACCCAAACAAATCTTCAGCTTCATGGAAAAATTTTGATTTGCCTCCGAAACGTTAGTTATTGATAAATGCAAAGATAATACAAATGAATATTGTTACTTCTCTCTTTCATGTGTTGTTTGGTTGGTTATATGTTTTCTATTGGATTTGATCTATTTTATTATTTTTTAAATGCCAGGTTTTTTTTAAGTTTAAGTTTATTTATTTATTTATTTATTTAGAGAACAAGAGAGAGCGCAAGTGCACACGTGCCTGTGCAAAAGCGTGTGAAGGGCAGAGAGAGAGAGGGAGAAAGAGTGGGGGAGAGAGAGAATTCCAAGAAGCTCCACACTGTCAGCGTGGAGCCTGATGTGGGGCTCAAACCCACAAATTGTGAGATCATGACCTGAGCCAAAATGAAAAACCAGACGTTTAATCCACTGAGCTAACCCAGACACCTCAATTTTATTATTTCTTATAATTATGAATACACTTACACATTACCAAAGGTCATTTAACCAATCAGTCAGTGTAACATCACCTGATAGAGTCATATATTTGGATACACTGGATTTTTTTTAAAGATGAATTTTGAGGGCTAATAGTATGCATTTATTATTATTATGAAATATCAAAACAGTGCTACTAGAAAGTGAAGGACTTTGTTATTTCACATTTTAATTTATTAAGTTTATTGCCTATTATTAGAATATCTATTTTAAGAGAAGTTGAAAATGTACTAATTTCCATTTTTTTAAATTACAAGAATAAATAAAATTCTAATTTAGACTATGAGAGGGTATTTTTATTTGTTTTTTAATTTTTTATTAAAAAAATTTTTTTACTGTTTATTTTTTATTTTTTGAGACAGAGACAGAGTATGAACAGGGGAGGGGCAGAGAGAGAGAGGGAGACACAGAATCTGAAAGAGGCTCCAGGCTCTGAGCTGCCAGACAGAGCCCGACGTGGAGCTCGAACCCACGAACCATGAGCTCATGACCCCAGCCGAAGTCAGACGCTTAACCGACTGAGCCACCCAGGCACCCCTGGTTTTTAATTTTTTTAATATTTATTTATTTTTGAGAGAGAAAGAGACAGAGACAGAGAGACAGAGAGACAGAGTGCCAGCAGGGAAGAGGAAGAGAGAGGCAGACACAGAATCTGAAGAAGGCTCCAGGCTCTGAGCTGTCAGCACGGAGCCCAACGCAGGGCTTGAACCTACGAACCATGAGATCATGACCTGAGCTGAAGTCAGATGCTTAACCAACTGAGCCACCTAGGCGCCCTGAGAGGATATTTTTTAAAGAAAATTTGGTGGAGGGAGGGAATCATGAATGCAAAGAGGGTAGAAGAAATGGGGAGAGAAGAAGAAAAGGGAGAAAGGTTGAGAGAAAGCTCATCCAAAGGAAGTTCCTTTTGCTAGGTAGAAGGAAATAATTTATAAGATGAAGTAGCAAAGGCCTAAGACTGTGTCAGCCAGAAACGGGTGTGCATTCATTCTCTTGAATGAGAAAAGACTGTCAAAGATCATTTAAGAATTAGAAAAGAGGGGCGCCTGGGTGGCTCAGTCCGTTGAGCGTCCGACTTCGGCTCAGGTCACGATCTCATGGTCTGTGAGTTCAAGCCCCGCGTCGGGCTCTGGGCTGACTGCTCAGAGCCTGGAGCCTGCTTCCGATTCTGTGTCTCCCTCTCTCTCTGACCCTCCCCCGTTCATGCTCTGTCTCTCTCTGTCTCAAAAATAAATAAACTTAAAAAAAAAAATTAAAAAAAAAAAAAGAATTAGAAAAGAAGGATGAATTAATATTAACAATGTAGAGAAAAACTTTTATTTCCCTTATTTGGGTCGGACTGAAGGAGACAGAACAGAGGTAGGAAGGATGGCAGAGAGAGAGAGAGAGTTCCAAAAGGTCAGATAGAAAATGTGTGGCATTTTTACTGTGTATTAATAGTAACAAATATGACCTAGATTCTCTGTGGTATGATTTTATAATAAGATAGGGGTGAAGTATATATTAGTAACTCCGGGGGATGAAATAGCAAAGGTTATAATAAAAAGAAATATTGGTAGACCAAAAATGAAGAAATTCCTCCTTTTGTTTTGTTTTGCTTGTTTGGAAAAGGTATTATTGAATAGCTGCTAATTAGCCTCAGCCGCTGATATCCATCTGCAAACACTCTCTCAACTATTCCACTAGGATGTAGACCCAGAGATGAAGTAGAAGAGAGAACAGACACGAACTATTCCAGAAAGATAAATCTTTTCCAGTCCTTCCAGCCAAAATATCTATAAATTTGAAAGCATCAGGATTGATTGCCCTTGATCTTCAGCCACTCGCCAACATAAAGGATATCACATTGAATTTCAAAGCCTCTCAAAGCTTGTGGAGCCACAGTATTCTCCTTCCCACCCTTTCAAGGACTTGTATTTACGAGAGTCTATTATCAAAGGAAAACATGCCCTCAGACAAGTGCAGGGAAAAGGCACCCAAGTGACCAGGCAATTCCCCATCTTTCTCTTTGAGCCTGAGATGTTAGCTCAGAGCTTGAGGAAACCTCTGAGCTTTCTGGGAACGTAGCCTCTCTGGGTAATTCATTTGTTTTCTGTGCTAGCCTAAGCAGACCTACCTCTAGCAACTTAACCCACTAAAAACAAAACGAACAAACAAGCAAACGAAAAAAAAAATTAAAAAAAAGAAGACAAACACAATCTGTACCTAGTTTTTATGTGTAAATATTTTCACCTAAATCCTAAAACTTGATTCTAAACTGCTCACCATTTTCCTGCATGCTTGGTTAAGATGGAGGTCAGGCGCTAACTGTTTAATTTTGATTGGCAAGGCTTGCATCCATTTTTGCTGCTTGAGGATAGATTAGATGACCAGGAACAAGATGAAGAGAATCATATGGGGCCAGTCCTTCAGTGTGTCGGTGGCAGAGAAAGGCCGCAAAGAACCTGATTGCTCATGCCTGATTACTCAACTGTTTTAATCTCCTTAGATTTTTAAATTATGCCACTCACTTCCTAAAAAATTGAGATCTGTAATTTACAATTTTGCAGAAAAGTACTGTTTTGTCTTAATTGTTTTTAAATTATTCCAAAATCGGGGCGCCTGGGTGGCGCAGTCGGTTAAGCGTCCGACTTCAGCCAGGTCATGATCTCGCGGTCTGTGAGTTCGAGCCCCGCGTCAGGCTCTGGGCTGATGGCTCGGAGCCTGGAGCCTGTTTCCGATTCTGTGTCTCCCTCTCTCTCTGCCCCTCCCCTGTTCATGCTCTGTCTCTCTCTGTCCCAAAAATAAATAAAAAACGTTGAAAAAAAAATAAATTATTCCAAAATCCCCTCTGGTTATTAAACTGTATGCCTCTGAATTTCTTTACAGCTTCAAGATATGTAAACTAATTCTAGTATGTTGGAATTGGGCAGCTATGATCATATTTAGCTTGTTCTAGGTATTTTTTATAGTGTATTTTCATCATGGAAGGTATCTTCTAGGCTTTGTCATCTATCTTTCCATAATTGTCTTCTCCACCCATCCTTTATTTAACACAGTGATTTGCTTTAACACAATGTTACTTTATCAGTTTCATTATAATATTCTCAAGGAAAAATTAGCAAACCTGTACATGGAATTTCTTATGTTAAAACATCAGTTTCGTATATAAAGACAGAATAGTGTGGTCTGCTGAATCGCTACTAAACATTTGAAAAATTCTTATATCCGGCGGAAAAAGAAATGACACAGTGCATGAGCCATTCTATAATTAATTACTACCTGGTGAGATACCAACCAAAAGACCAATTATATTTCTACGTTAGCAGTTTTCTAAGTTCTAGCTTATAAATGTACCATTTTGGTCATCATAATTTCTATTTTGAAATATGGTATGTAATCTATCTATGTTAATTGTAACACCTTTAACTTCAAACAACATATGAAAATAAGAAGGTCTCTTTTTCTCTGTAATAGTATTGATGTTTTTTCCTGAGGTAAATAAGAGACTTTCTAAAAAAAAAAAAAAAACCTGTATTTTAAAGGGAAAGAGAGTAAGGTTTATAGACCTGCAATAAATTGATCTCTGAAGAGAGACACATGCTCTTTAAATACTTTTCTACCATAAAAACAATTCCCCATAAGAAAAATTCTGTAATTTTTTTTTCGCAAAAAGAACTATTGTCTCTGCTCTTCATATTAAGAACACAATCCATTATTTTTATCTTACAACCTTCTTTACATCTCAGGTAGATGCAGACTGATTTCATAAGCCATCATTTGAGTGTGGGCATTATAATCTTCAGTACTCCGATTTTATCCATTAAGAGTATGAAAAACCTGTGGGAAGGCTTTAAAATACTTTTTCTTCTTAAAAAAAATCTCTTGGAGTTCACAACTCAGCAAGAGCTTAATTAAAACCAATAGGGAAAAATTTTTTAAATGTTTAATGCAAACTACTAGTTTTGTTTTTCTAAAACTTCTATTTCTTCACACCCTCCTTTTCTTCAGGAAGCATCTCTTAAGAGTGTACTATATGTGTGGCCTAATATTAGGCAGTAAGTTGTGTTATTAAGCAAGCAAAGCTATGAATCTAAAAGTGATATTAAAACCAGGCGAAAGTGACCTTTCTCAAGGCAAGTCCATACCAAGGGGCCCCAGGGCTGCAGTGCTCTTGAGCTGGCAAACTTGAAGCCACGTGATTACTGTGGCTGTAACAGTTATTCCTTACAAGCTATAAGTTTCCTTTCTCACATCTCCACATGGTTCTTCATCTGCAATAAAGCACTTATTTTATTACATCCATATTTGTCTCAAAAAAAAAAAAAAAAAAACAGATGTTTTCAATACGATTATTGGATAAATTTTGGCTAAATGAAGCCAAAACAAATCCTGCCATTGATCTCTTGTGAACTTCTGGGCCAAGGTCACAGTGCTCTGGGGTTTATCTTCCTGGTACAAGGGTATGAGCTCATCTTTCAGAGTGTGTTAACTTCCTTTAGGGGTGCAGAACACCATATGGCACACAGAGAAAGTGCTGAAGGAGTGACACATAGTGAATCTGTGTTTCTAAACCTTGTCACTTGGGAAGACTCAAAAACAGATTCCTAAGTCTCTCCCAAATGGCCACATCATAATCTCCTGGGATGTGTCCACAAATCAGAATTTTTTTCAAACTCCCCAGCTGACTAGATTGATCAGGCATGCTTGCAAAATACTGCAGTACAAGCAAACAAGAGAAGTTGTCTTAAATACTTTCTGGGGAAAGCGTACTTTATAAATAAAAGTGTTAAAATTTGTTAGAACTGACACATCTCGGATTGGAAAGATAAGTTTAGGCTTTAATGACCCCAGTAGGATTTTAGCAGCTTGAAACTGAGGTAAAGTCTATACTGAAGTTTCCCATGAAATAGATTAGTAACAATCATTATACGTTCACAGAACTGAGATACACTGCCGTCCTCTTCCCATGTCCACTAAAGAGGGAGGGGTATTGGGGCCCCTGGGTGGCTCAATCAGTTGAGTGTCTGACTTCGGCTCAGGTCATGATCTCATGGTTCATGGGTTTCCAGCCTCGCCCTCATGTCAGGCTCTGTGCTGACAGCTCAGAGCCTAGAGCCTGCTTCAGATTCTGTCTCCCTCTCTCTCTGCCCCTCCCCCACTTGTGCTCTGTCTCTCTATCTCTCTCAAAAATAAATAAACATTATTTTTTTTTAAAAAGAGGGGGGGGGGTATAGGGTTGTGAGGGTTCCACAATTTAATGTTTGTCCCCCACAACGGAAAAGAAAAGGTGACTAATTCAAATCTGATGAAAACCCAAAACACATCTCATCTGATGCTGTGGGCTAGGTGACAAAAGTCATCTCTGGTAAATATTGTGTTATTTTATTGTGGTAAAACTTAAAAATGATTTATAGTTCAGAAAATGATTTTGCAAGATACATGGATAGAACCCCATATCACACACCCAAATCCTGCCAGGAAGAATGTTTATCTTGCTTAATATAGTTATGGCATATGTCCTTTAATGAAAATCATTTGGTCCCTTCTAGACAGAAAACTAAAAGAGGGGCTCCTGGGTGACTCAGTTGGTTGAAAAACTGACTCTTAATTTCTGCTCAGGTCATGACCTCAAAGTCTGTGAGACTGAGCCCTCAGCTTGGAGCCTGCTTGGGATTATCTCTCTCCCTTTCTCTCTGCCCCACCTTCTCTCTCTCTCTCTCTCTCTCTCTCTCTCTCTTTCAAAATAAATAAACATTAAAAAAAATGTAAAACAAAAGTTCCAGTCTACTCTCTAGATAGAAAACTCAAAAAGTTTGTTGACATCACTATAGTTTGCTTATAAAATATGTACTTCCTAAACAAATTCCTTAGAGATGGAAAGTATCAATTTTAATAATTCCTTCTTTGAAAAAAGTTAATAATTGCTGAGACACAATACTTTCAGCTTTAGAACCATGTTCTATCATAGTTGGTTATACCCAAATGCATCAGATAAAATTATTCTTTTTCTTATATGTTTTGAAAAGTATTTATGACTTTCTATATGCACTTTGTATTTCCCACTGTACAAGATTTTGTAGTTTAATAACTTGGTTCCTATTTCTATATCAGAGACTATACTTTTTTATCCTTTCACCTTTTTATTATTTTCCTAGGACTATATTAAATCTGCCAGTCTTCAATTCAGGAACTATTTATTGAGGTTGTATTAAGTATCACAACACTGTACTAAGGCCTTGGGACACCGTGACGGGTAAAACCAACCTTTAAAGTACTATCTTGATGATGCTTCAAACTGAGAAAAAATATTCCATGTTCAAAAGCTTTTGGCTTAATACACCTGAAAAACCTCATCATTATAGGAGCTTAGCATTAAAAAGAACTCTTAAGATCAAACACATGAAACCCACATTCACTCTGGACCATTTGTCCAACCCAGGCTTGAAGATTTCTTTCAATAGGGACTCCTTATTTTAGAAAACCTCAGCTGTTACGAAATGACTTTTAATTCTGAGCTATAATTGATTTCCTTAATATGCTGACCATCGATAATAGTTGTTCTTTTCAAGTAGCATGGAACAAGATCATCTGTCTTCAGTAACATTTATGACTTCACAAGCATGTTCCAAAGCACTCCTTTTATCACTTACTGTATTTAACTATTATTATTATTATTATTATTATTATTATTATATTTTGCTTCTTCCTGTCACTTTCTTCTACTTATTTTGAGAGTTACTGATTATTATACTGTTTTTCTCCTTCATTTCCTGTTTTCTAACATCTGTTGGAATGAATAATTATATTTTTATTAGTCATTTTCCCCTTTACTGGTTTGAAACTTGTATCTTTCAATTTTATCCTTTTTTTTTTAATTTTTAAAAAGTTTATTTGCTGATTTTGAGAGTGAGAGAAAGACAGAGAGAGAATCCCAAGCAGGTTCCGTATCGTCAGCACAGAGCTCAACATGGGGGAACATGGGGCTTGATCCCATGAGCCATGAGATCATGACCTAAGGCAAAATTAAGAGTTGGTTGCTTAACTGAGTCAACCAGGTGTCCCTCAATTTTATCCTTTTAGTGGTTATATCTCTGTCATGTGTGAGCTACATAAGAGAGGTAGAATACACTACTTCAAAAATCCGTGATCCACCCTGCATTTCCAGTAGCATTTTTCTTCTACCTTATTTTAAAATGCCTGCTTTAAACTAAAAAGCAAAGAAAGCAACAAAGTGAAAAGGCAACCTGATGAATGGGAGAAAATATTTGCTAACCTTGTATCTGAAAAGGAGTTAATATTCAAAATATATAAGGAGATTTTACAATTCAATAGTAAAAAAAAAAAAATTAAAAAGTAACGAGTAGATAAATGGGCAAAGAACTTGAATAGATAATTCTCCAAAGAAGATGTATATGAGATGTTACATCACACCTTTAGGGTGGCAATTATCAAAAAAACAAAAGGTCAGTGTTGATGAGGATGTAAGAGATTGGAACCCTTGTGCACTGTTGGTACGTGTAATCTGTGACACATGGATAAACCTGGGGAACATTATACTAAGTGATAAGCCAGTCACTGTAGGACAAATACCGCATGATACCACTTACATAAAGTATATAAAATAGTCAAACTCATAAAAAGGAGAGCAAAATGGTAGTTGCCAGAACCAGGGGGAAGAGGGCAATAGGGAATTGTCGTTCAAAATGTGTGAAATTTCAGCTTGTGTAAGGTAAATATATTCTAAAGATCTTCTGTATAACATTGTGCCCATAGTTAATATAATTTTCTGCACTTCAAAATTTTAGAGGGATGATCTTATGTTAAGTGTTCTTACCATCATATATATATATATATATATATGTACATATTATATATATATGTACATATATTTTATATATATTTTTTTGAGAGAAAGAGGGGGTGCATGTGTGACAGCATGACTGGGCACATGAGCAAGGGAGGAGCAGAGGGAGAGGGAGAGAGAATGTTAAGCAGGCTGTACCCTGGGATTGATCTCAAGACCGTTGATCATGGCCTAAGCCAAAATCAAGAGTAGGACACTAAACCTACTGATTCCTCCAGGTACACCATAATATATATTTTTAAGCTACAGATTATCATTTTTTTTTAATTTTTTTTTAAAGTTTATTTTTGAGACAGAGAGAGACAGAGCATGAACGGGGGAGGGTCAGAGAGAGAGTGAGACACAGAATCTGAAACAGGCTCCAGGCTCTGAGCAGTCAGCACAGAGCCCCACGCGGGGCTCAAACTCACATACCACGAGATGGTGACCTGAGCCGAAGTCGGACGCTTAACCGACTGAGCCACCCAGGCGCCCCCAGATTATCATTTTTTTTTTTAATTTTTTTTTTCAACGTTTTTTATTTATTTTTGGGATAGAGAGAGACAGAGCATGAACAGGGGAGGGGCAGAGAGAGAGAGAGACACAGAATCGGAAACAGGCTCCAGGCTCCGAGCCATCAGCCCAGAGCCTGACGCGGGGCTCGAACTCACGGACCGCAAGATCGTGACCTGGCTGAAGTCGGACGCTTAACTGACTGCGCCACCCAGGCGCCCCCAGATTATCATTTTTTAAAAAAATATTTGGTAACAGATTTCATTTAGAAATGCTTATCTTTTTCTTGTATACCATCTCATTTCTGTTTTTCTTTTTCTTTTTTTTAAATTATTTTTTACATTTATTTATTTTTGAGAGACAGAGCACAAGTGGGGAGGGGCAGAGAGAGAAGGAGACAGAATCCGAAGCAGGCTCCAGGCTCCGAGCTGTCAGCACAGAGCCTGACACGGGGCTCAAACTCACAAACCGTGAGATCATGACCTGAGCCAAAGTTGGATGCTCAACCAACTGAGCTACCCAGGCGCCCCTCTGTTTTTATTTTTCTTTAGCAGTTCTTTCAGATAGGGTATGAGACTAGTAAAATATCAATTTTTTATGTATGAAAATGAATATTTTACCATTATTGTTAATTAATGTTTTGTCTGGGTTTAGTATTTTAGGTTGGTCTTTAATGCTTCAAAATATTAAAGGTATTTTTCATTGTCCTCTGGTATTTTTACATTGCTGAAAATCATGCCATTGTTCTACTTTTCATTTCTGTGGAGCCAATGGAACATTCCCTTTGTGGCCCCGAGGTAATTTTTTGTTTGTTTTTGGTGTTCTCCAACTTCACAACAGGAATTTGAATATTGATTGTTTCCATTTACTCGCTCAGGACTCAGTGTTCTCCTGCAATTTTTCTTTTTAAATGTTTATTTATATGTTTTGAGAGAAAGAGAAAGAAAGGGTCAGAAAGGGAGGGAGAGATAGAATCCCAAGCAGGCTCCACACTGTCAGCACAGAGCCCTATGCTGAATCTCAGAACAGTGAGATCATGACCAGAGCTGAAATCAAGTCAGTTCCTTACCTAACTGAGCCACCTAGGTGCCCCCTTCTGTAATTTATTTTACTTTTCAATGATCACTCCTAGAAAATTCTCAGCAATTTTCTTATCAAATATTACCTTTTCTTTGTTCTTTTCTTTTATACATTCTCTTTGACCTTTGTTATATTTTCTCAGCCTTCTGTTACATTTTTCTTATATTTATGGTGCTTCATTCTGAGTGATTTTCTCAGAACTATTCTCTAGTTTTCTAGTTTCTATCTGCTCCTCAGTTGGGTATTTGTCTACTTCACCATTTTGCCTTGACTAATGTTATATTCATTGTTTTGGAAGAATATTTACAACATGCCTGTAGTATTTCTCATATTTGCAAAGAATTTTGTTCACAAAGTTTCATAATTTGCCTTTGACAATTCTTTCAGATAATTAATAAAGTTGGAAGCATTCAAGAGAAGACCAGACATTGACCCAGAGATCATTAGAGGTTTTATTTATAGTCTATATATGTTAGTGAGGTTTTTGAAATAATTATGGAAGTACAGGGAATTTATTTAGGGTTAATGCTAAATGTATGTTCCCTGCTAGTCATTAACCCTCAGGCAATATCTCACTCCTAGGTCATTAATGTAATTATAAGACAAACATATAAAAACAGCATAGGTGTACTAGTATATATATTTTTGTACTTAAGTGGCATTATCATAATTGGTGTGTGTAGGGTATTTCTGGGAATTTGCGATTAACTCGTCCTTTAAAAATCAGTTGATTAGATTATCTTTCATTTTCAATTCACCTTATTATAATTAACTTGTGCTTATAAGTACAGTTCGAGTAATGTGAGAGTATCAGAAGTTGTTTTCAATTATAAACTTCATATTGTAGTTAAATTGGAAGTTTACTATTAAATTGAAAACACATATTATTAGGACCATCTCATTCTGATGGAGAAAACTTCAATGTGCCATTTCTGCTAATCATGTGGAGGTACAGATGTTAAAGAGGAAAGAAATTGTTCTGATAGTTCATACCATGTGTCCCAGTAAGAATATCTTAACTTGAAATTGTTTTAGATATTTTAACAGCTGCTGGGTCTCTGATTGGGTTTGAAGCTCCCCTCTGACTCCTGCTACGATAGTTCAAGCCGAATGAAGTCAGCAGAACCACCCCACAGCTTTTCTTTTAAATTGCATTACAAGGCAGAGAGCTGAATGATTGCTGTATATAAGATCTATCATTTATTCCCACCAAATTAACCCTCCACCCCCACCTTCTGCCATTCAGTCTGTGCTTCTATCGCCTTCTGATGGGTAATGTTTAGCTTTTCTCTGACTTTCAGTCTAGTGTTTCCTGTGGGTATGCTGGTGCGTATGTTTGCATTCAGAATTTATTACATATCTTTTTTAATATTAGTAGCATTATCTTTTAGTTGATTTGTGGTAATTTAAAATAATAAATGCTTGTTTTTTATTCAAAATGCCATCCAAGATAAATGATGTAGGTCATAGTGGTCAACCTAATCACCAAAAGCATTGACTTGATGATCCCCTGAATGTAAACCGTACACTTAGAACCTGGTGGCTCAGATTTTATTTGAACTCTGTCTATTTTAGAACTCCACAATCATAAATTATCAAGGAAAACCAGGAATTTAGAAGAAACCTAAAAGAATGCCAAGAAAGGCCAACAAATTAAATCTACTGGACAAGAAGTAAAGGCTACTAGACAATTTGGCTAGCAGAGAAAACAAGGTGCACTGCATGCAAAGAGCTTGTTCACCAAAGTTATATATCCACAGAAAATAGAGACAGAGAGCATGTAGTAAATAAATAGAGAAAATCAAGGGTATTTCAAAATTGTCTCTGTTTCAGATTTGAGGAGCTTTGCCATTTTGGTTTTGTGATTTCAGTCTTGGTTTTGTGCATTTATTCCTTAAACCCATGGGACATAGTTACCTTGGTTACTGGAAGACTAAGTTTCTGTCTACTGCCCCTTTGAAAATAAGCCCAAGTCCCAGGATCAATGAATTCATACTGCAAATTGTGCTCTATGTTCACAGAAAAACAGAACAAGTTGATTGTAGTAAAGACCAACAGATTTAAAATATGTTGACCTCAACTGGAATCCTGTTTCTGCTACCTACAGTCTATGGGATCATGGGCAAATCACTCAATTTTTTAATTCTTTCATACATAAAATGGCAATAATGGATAACTTGTAGAACTCTTAGAAAATTGATGAGATGAGGGGTGGTGCCTTCTGAACTATAAAAATACATGTATAATTATACACTTTATGAAATAGAAGGGCAATCTGTAGAGTAAAATATTTAGTATTCTACAAACAGAGGAAGTAAAAGCGTTGTTGCACATTGCACACATGAACTTACAGAAGCTTTGGAACCATTTTCTCTGCAGGTTATGAACCAGATGGTAAATCACCATCTGTTGGGGATGGTTTTAATGTGGCAAAGCTAGAAGGAAAGGCTAGCTAATTTTTCAGATTCTTTTCCAGCTTTATATATATATATTTAAATATTTAATAGCATAAAGGTATTTTAACTTTTCCTCTTTAAAGGTAGTTATTATTAGAGATTGTGAATTAATAAATACCTTAGTAGAAGTGCTTGGTAAAAATAATTTCTGGAATATCATTTTTTTCCCTTTTGTTTTCATATCTAAGTTTTACTTAAGAATAAAAAGAATTATTTCCAAAATACTAAACTCTATAGATTGCTAGATAACAAGTTAGGGTAGACTGTGTCTTTCTCATTGTGATCACAAGTCAGAGATATGCATTAGCTAAAGCATTACCCTGGCCATTACTCTGGATATAGAACTTCAATAAAATTGAGGTAACACAATGATAAGAACAGATGTGTCCAAGTATCTGTCAGAGTCATGCTGAAATCCACAGCTCCCCAAGATGCAAACTACAACTCTGCATAGGTTGTTTCCCAAAAGAATACCAGCTTAAGGATCTGGGGTGTGGTGGTGAGGAAAGGGGCATCCATACTTTATCCAATAGTATTGTTTACAATACGTACAATATACAGTATGAATATTAAATGTGTCCCAATGTTTTCAGCTTGAGTCCCAGTGATCCCAGTTCCGTGACAGGCATTATTTCTTCTCCTGGTGCCTCCCAACTGCGCTGATGCTACCACTGCACCATTTCTGCTACCACAGTGCCACTGCCATGGATATCTTTTTGGTCAATTCCCAGGCTGATGTGGGATCTCTAATTAGACATTCACCTTTCTCCAGGATGCACAAGGTCTTCTGTCCAAGTTTCTAGAGTCCCCATGCTATGGTTGGGTCTTTCCTGGATTCTGGGTGTTCTATTCGAGTCAGCTCATGGAATTTTCTTGTTGAGCTTCTATCTTGTGCTTTTGCATAAATTCTTGGCCCAACAAGGTAAAAAGTCTTTGGGAACACAACCCCCAAATTTTAAGCTCCTTTTCCGTATTCGTTCCTCTGGGGAGTATTGGTGGGATCTACTTCCCTTTCAGTCCCCAACATGGATTAAGAGCTTTTGTCAAGACTTTCCTGTCCATTACAGATTTTCTCCATTGGGTCTTCATATTTGACTCCCTCCACCCCATATCATCTTACAGCCTCTTGTGTTTAGGGTAACTCTCTTTACATATATATCTATTCACCCTAAAAATTTATTGATTTGTAGTTCTACATTTGCTATATTACAAATACCTTGTTTACTACCCACACATGATATCTAATTTATCATGTCCTAGTTTCTTCCCATGAAGATTTCTGCAAGACCCTGTTGGAAAGGTGTCCCTTACTGATTTATTAGTTACTATTTTCTGATAAAATTTAAGAATGACTTTTAGGGAGCCTGGGTGACTCAATCGGTTAAGCATCCAACTCTTGATTTTGGCTCAGGTGATGATCTCATGGTTTGTAGGTTGGAGCCCCACATCAGGCTCCACTGACAGTGTGGAGACTGCTTGGGATTCTCTCTCTCCCTCTCTTTTCCTGCCCCTCCACTGCATGCACACTCGCTCTTGCTCTCGCTCTTTCTCTAAAAAAAATAAATTAATTAATTAACAATATATTTTTTTAAAAAGAATCAATTTTAGATAATGCAATAGATGGTGCACCTGGGAGGCTGAGTCGGTTAAGTGTCTGACTTCAGCTCAGGTCATGATCTCTCGGACCCTGAGTTCGAACTCTGCATCAGGCTGCATGTTGACGGATTGGAGCCTGGAACCTGCTTTGGATTCTGTTTCACTCTCTCTCTGTCCCTCCCCCACTCACACTTTGTCTCTCACACTTTCTCTCTCTCTCTCTCTCTCTCTCTCAAAAATAAATAAGAATTTAAAAATAAATTAAATAAATAACAGTAGAAATTATTTTGATTGTATTGATTAATTTATTAATTTGATAGATATTAATTTAAAACCTACCAAGTGTTAGGTACTAATTCAGAAATATAAAAATTTTTAAAAAGGACCCTGTTATCTTTCCATAATGTAATTTTATAAAATTAATGAATCCATAGTTCTAAATAAAATCTTTAGTCAGTGAGGAACATGTGGCTGGCTCAGTCGGTTGAGCACCTGACTCTTGATTTTGGCTCAGGTTATGATTCCAGAGTCATGAGATCGAGCCCCACGTCAGGCTCTCTGCTGAGTGTGGAGACTGTGTAAGATTCTCTCTCTCTCTCTCTCTCTCTCTCTCTCTGTCTCTCTCTCCCCTCTCTGCCTCTCTCCTCCACTCATGCTCTCTTTCTCTCTCTCTCTAGAAAAGTAAAACAAAACAGAACAAAACTTTAATCAATGGGATTAAAGTCCACAGTAAGTTTTTCCCCCAATCCTCACCCCGGAGCACAAATGTCCAGTCATAACTGATATTTTTAGGTCTCCACTGACACTGTCAATAGTTAAATGCCCCTTACCTGGCATTTGCAATTACAATCTGATGAAGTTCTGGAGTTTCACTAAATTTATTACCAAAATTGTCATCAAATGATTAATTGACTGGTTCCTTCCAAAACTTATTTTTTGCTCACAGATCTACTGTCCAGAATGGTAACAAGTGGCAAAATAGGGTAGGGCAGAAAGAAGCTAAGGGTCTTGGTAATCCACACAGTTGGACGATTACTCTTCATATGGTATCAGTCTGGGATGTGATAATGCAATTTTGTTGATCTCCCAGTTCTATGGAAAGAATAGTTCTTATTATTGGACTTGACAATCTGTTCCTCTTTTCTTGCCAAAATACACACACAATTTCAGGGGTGGGGGATATCTTCAGGAACATTCACCTTAACATATAAAACTCATTTCATTTTCATTTTTATTTTCTGAGTTGCTTTTAGAAGTATTTAAAATATTGGAAGTACTTAGAAATAGTTTCTGTGCTTAGTTATTCTACATTATTTTGTTAGCTTTTCTCATTATAGTCTAAAATTTTTGGACTTGCCCTGATGGCTATTCCAAATAACACCATTTGCTTGGTATTACAGCTCTATAAAATTGCATGTGTTTTTCTTCTAACAACATTAAAACCATTTCTCTATCAAGTCAGTATATGATATTAAAGAATTCTGAAAATTAGTTTCTATAAATCAGTTTTCATCAGTATGCCCTCTCTATCTTCTGCCTCTGGTTTAAAAAAAATCATGGATGTTTGGGGTGCCTGGGTGGCTCGGCCTGTTAAGCATCTGACTTCGGCTCAGGTCATGATCTCACAGTCTGTGAGTTCGAGCCCCGCAACAGGCTCTGTGCTGACAGCTCAGAGCCTGGAGCCTGCTTCGGATTCTGCATCTCCCTCTCTCTTTGCCCCTCCCCTGCTCATGCTCTGTCTCTCTCTGTCTCAAAAATAGATAAAAACATTTAGAAAAATTAAAAAAAAAGAAATCATGAATATTTTAATATGTTTGCTTGTGATGCCATGAACAGTGTCATTTTCAATGAACACAGGAGTCACTGTAGTATGCAGATTGGTTATATTTATTTAAAGAATGAATCAATTATTCACTGTTCTACAAAAGTATAAAATAAAGTTTCTGCTACTAATTTAATGACTGGCAAGGTACATACACGTACACACAAACATGCCCACCTCTACACACACCCAAAGATGAGGCACTTAAGTTTTTACCTGAACACAGAAAGAATTAATCCAGATCTCTGAAAGCAAAGAAGCCCATGGTGAACTCCATTACAAAAGTCACATTATTCTAACATAAAATAGAACTTGACATTTGGCCTAATTATACTCTTCAAGTCTTTAATATTCTGCTTATCATTATGGATATTTAAATAAAGAAAACTACTCTGATACCTTTTGCCCTTTTTATGTTTCACAGTCTTCTTACGAATTAAAGAGGAAATTAAAGTTTTCTCAAGGAAAAGTTTTAATAGATAAATGAATAATATATAAAATTAATAATGCTAAACTTCCTCCTAATATTTTAGAGCAAGGAATTTTTCTATTTTAAGAAAAGCATCTATTACCCTTTCTCAAATATCTTTTAAAGAGAATAGAGTAACAAATGAGTTCTTAGGATTCCTTGCAACTTTGAACTTTGACTTATTCAATCCTAATCATCTATACCAATTCTAGAACTTTCTTCATCCTTTTTCTAGATATGGCTTAGTATTGTTCTAATGGATTTACACAAATCAGAGAGTAAAGTGCTTTCCAGTGATTCATCTCATTGGATGTGGTTAAGTGCACAGGGAAATACTACATTTCAGACTGCCAGTTTGATTTATATAAAAGAACATAGAATCACTTACTTAGGTGTTACATCAATGAGACAGCCAACTGAGATCAATGCTTTTGGCATGGTAGAATTCTATAATAATTCTAAATTTCCATAATTTATTTTAGAGTTATTGAAATAAGATTTCTTTTTATCTTTCCTTTTCCAGATTTGTTTTTATTTTTTTACCATATGATTTTATTATATACCAGAGCACTCTTCCATAATATTTTCAATTTGAGTAATTTTTATAAAAAAATAATTCAGATAGAAAAAACATTAAGTAACAAGTGGCTTGTATGATTAAATTGTAAAAATGTTTCTTTACACATGGAGAAATTATTACAGTGAATAAAAAGTTGGTAAACTTTTTATTGATGGGTTCAACCAAGGTACAAGTGAAGAGTGATTTTGCTTCAGGGGTGTAAACTAAACATAATTATTTTAATTCACACTCTCTATAATTGGGCAGTTATTAGTTTTAATGCAGAGAAACAATAGATTAGTATAATTTTTGCGAGATTCTGTTTTAAAGTAAAAACATAATTCTTGCCCTGGGGAACTCATTCTTTATCATGGTTTAATTATTTAGTTCTCTATTATGTATGCCCATACTAATTGTTAATTATTGATTATAATTTGATGATTTCTAAGTTAGCTTTTCTTATGAAAATTGTACCTTAAACTCAGCACATCTACCATTATACTCATCTTCCTCTGCTACATATAAAGCAATATCTTCTACTGCCTTCACTGTACTTTGATGCACTTTTGTGTTCCTACCTTCTATGCCTTGAAACCTTACAATCAACATACCTCTCCTGCAGAACACCTACAAAGTTGCTGAGACTTACAAAATGTTTCTCTGATCCATCTCTCAAATGTATTTCCTCCATCCACTATTCCCCTTTTCCCTGCTTCTTCTTTAGTTTCTTTTTCCTTTGACTAAAGCAAAGAAAATTAGTATTCCCAATATTGGCTTTACTCCACTATATCAATTCTATATTCCACCATCAGATTAATATTCCTGAATCACAGTTCAGATAAGTAAATATCCAATTCATTTGGGTCATGATGGCTCTGCTCAAGTTTACACACTTTTATGTGGCTTGTACAGCCACTATCATAGTCCTCCCGCATAGTAGACTAATTATAAATACACCTCAAATGAATAAATGAAGGGATGAATGATGGAATGAAACCTCTCTTCACACTAACACGTTTGATTATATCATAGCAATAAGTATATTACAGATACAATTATATAAATGCTGATATTATAGAACCTCTTAATGTTTGGGGGTTTTTGGTCTTGTTCTCTGTTATGTAGCCCCACATCAAACAATGAATGTTAAATGTTTCATATTCTTCAAGGCTCAAATGAAATGTTACCTTCTCCTTGATGGTTTCTAAGATGATTGCAAGTAAAGTCAAACTTTGCACCCTTGTATTTCCTTTGCCATGCACGTCATCACTGTCTTCCTTGAAGAGTTATTTAGGTATGCAATCTGAGTGTTTTGCTTCTACCACTTTTATACATAGTCATATTGACAATAGTTTCTGGATTCTACTCCTGAGCACTTACCTCACCACCACAAAAATGGGAACCTTCCTGCAAAATCGCTATTCCCAATGCGTTTCTAGATGTCCCCAAAGGTGTGCACACCAAACTTACTAAATCCAGTTCATTCCCATTCCCAGACAATATTTGACATGATCTGCCTTTGCTGGTTCAGCTTACACTTATTACCACTTAAAGAAGCCCACTGTTCATGCCCTTTTTGAGAAAAATACTGAGTATGTATTTCAACTTCTCAAGGCTTTCAAAGTTTCTGATCTCCAGAGGTCAAATTAGTGAATGGTCTAGAGCCAAAAATGGAAATAATGATCTCCCCCTAATTCTAGGCCTTGCCCACATCTGAACTTTAATAATGCAGTACTGTTCAAGTATGAAAGCTCTAGTAAAAAAACAAACATACTTTTATCTTCTAGCCCTAACCCACTCACACCAAGAGAACACTCAGCCAACAAAGGCAAGATTAGCTGAGCTTTTCCTAGACCAGATTATTTTGCAGGACAAGCATCTCATGGTCTGCAAGCTATCAGGGCTCATGCCAGCCCAGAGCCACCTGAAGCTCACTGAAACTTTGCTTCCCTAATTTTCTTTCCAGAAGATGAGGCTTTCATCTCCCTCTCACAGTGTCAGGTTATTTCAGGATTTTTCTTACGCTGACTTAATCAGTCAGTTACATCTAGGTAGAGTAATCCTTAACTTATTAACCTGTTTCCCATTTCCCCTTATCTTGATCTTTTTCTCTAAAGCCTGTGTGTGAATGGATGACTATTTCTAAATGAACTTATCATACCTTTGATATATATTTTTCTGTATTGTTCATTCTGCCCAGCCCTAGACCTTCCAAATTTCTCCTTTCACCATTTTACCAGTATTTTTTGTCTCTCATTGTTCCCCAGTAAACAACATTTTCACCCGCAGTAGTCTCATTGCTCAGTCCATAAAAGGTAAGCATCTGTCTCTACTCTCTACAATTCTCCAGAACTTTGCGAATGCTCTTTCTCTTGCTACAAATGCTCTTTCTTCTTCCTCCTTCCTCCACTCCACCCAGAGTCTGTTCATCCTTGATGATATCCTTGATACTGTATTATGTATCATCTTCTCTGTTTTGCCTCTACTAAGCCACTGAATGCTTTTGATTTCTTATCATAACGAGTGCATTTTTTATTCAAAATAAAAAAAGAAAACTCTGTGGCAGGGTTTACACTGTATGCCTCTTTCATATTGATTATGACACGATGTGATGACAAATGCTTGTTAAATGGAATGGGGCCAATCCATAATAAACGTATTTGGGAAGCTATCCTAGGATGTGATGTTTCAAAGTTTGTAAATATATATCATTTAGCCTAGACACTCGTGGCAGGACAAAACATAAGGGATGTGACCAGAACCTGGGGAAGTAAACTCAGGAGAGTATTCCTGGTATTAGATGCTGATTTGGATGGAAGTTGGAAGATCATAAACAGTTTAGGCCAGTGGTTGTTTGTAAGAGGCCCAGAATAATGGCAGGGGATGCCCATGGGCAGGAAGAAAGGGGAAATGACCCTGTGGCAAAAGTTCTCAGAGGTCCTGGCACGGAAAGAGGAAATTCACTTCTGATGCATGTGCTTGAAAAAGACAAGCTGTCACTCTTCTTCAAGTTTGAAAAGCTATCAAATCAGAAGATTGAAGAGAAGAAATTATTTGAATTTTCATTTCCCTCACAGGCCCTAGAATCATATAAGACACTTACTAGGAGCATTGAGAAATGTCCTCTTTTGAGACAGAAAAGCCATAATTTTAAATTTTAAGTTCCTAGCAAGAATTGTTTTTTGCATTTTAGGCAATTTTCCATTAGATCACAAGGTGTCAATATAGTTATTAGAAACCAAATATGCAACCTAGATAGACTAATGGATTCTATTTTAACCCTGATCATTCCCTCAGGAGTCTGGATAGCTCTTCCGAGGAAAGGTTACTTCTTCTTTTAATTATATTTAGTTTTAGAATTAATATTTTGGAATTACTTCTGGCTTCTAGAGCCTATTCTACCTTAAAACCTTATGGGTAATTCTTATTTCATAAATAAGGTGGAAATCTTGTAGCATCAAAGTTAAGGAAGAAAATAAAATCATAGAACCTAATAGCATGGCCAAAATGTAGATGTGCTTATTGTATTCGTTTTCTAGGCCTTCGATACCAAAGCCTCACAAACTAGGTGGCTTAAAACCACAGAAATGTGTTGTTTCACAGCTCAGGTGGCTTGAAGTCTGAAAGTAAGGTGTTGACAGAGCCATGATCTCTCTGAAACCGTAGAGACATCCTTCCTTTCCCCTTCCTAATTTCTGGTGATTTGCTGGCAATCTTTGGCATCCTTGGCTTGTAGCTGCATCAGTCTTACCCTTCATCTTCACGCACATTCTCTCCCATATCTCTTTGCTTTCACATAGCCATCTTCTTATGTTTTTTTAATATTCATTCATTTATTTATTTTGGGGGGTCAGAGAGAGAGAGCAAAAGAGAGAAAGAGAGAGAGAGAGAGAGAGAAAGAGAGAGAATCCCAAGCAGCCTTCACACTGTTTGTGCAGAGTCCAATGGGGGGCTCAAACTCACAAACCGTGAAATCATGATCTGAGCCAAAACCAAGAGTCTGATGCTTTAGCCGACTGAGCCACCCAGGTGCCCTTACATGGGCATCTTCTGATAAGGGCACTGGTCATCTTGGATTAGGGACCTACCCCACTGTAGTATGATCTCATCTAACTTAACTAATTTCATCTGCAACAACACTGCTTCCAAATAAGTTCACATGTTGAGGTCCTGGAGGTTAGGATTGCAATATACCATTTTTCGGTGGACACAGTTCAATTCACAACAATTAAAAATCAATGGAGCTGAGTGACCCACTGTGTTTACAAAGCTACAAGGTTAATACCGATATGAAAGTTCTAAACATATTCAACATTTCAGTAGCAGATACAAAGGCTGTAGCTCTGCAGGGGAGGGATGTTGATGGAACTAGGATTCTTTGGGATGAACAAGCTTTCAAATTATAGAAAAATTTTGGAGAATAGGAAGTTCTATATTTTAGCTGTCTCAGTGCTTTAGAAGGAATACATATTCAGTAAATTATTATTTAAATGATATTTCTTTAGCTTCATATTGACCATCTTTCTCATATTTCTTTTGGGGCTTAAGAAAGAAGAAGTCATGCTGAAACTATGACATCTTCTGCCAGAAATAACTGCATATAAAATCTACAAGGCACCAAACAAGAGGTTACCATGGGAAGATAGGCCAAAATAATAAGATTCTCAAGCTAAGAATAAATGAATAACATCTATGCTACTTTCATTACTTTTGTTCCCTGTGACAAAGATAAAGTTAATTATTCAGAGATAGCAAAGAAGAGTGTTTATTAAATGTGACATGCTAGATGCAATTCTGGATTGCAGTATATGGTGATACTAAAGATCAAGCAACTTTTAATCGGAATCAAATATAATTTTTAATTGAGTCCATTTATTGCACACGTGAGCTGTATTGAAAATTCTCTCAAACCAAAAACTCAGTAAAGATTATTGCAGTTAAAAAATGAATCTAATAAGCTGGACCTTTTGTGTTCTTTGCTCAGATTCCTTTCAAAGTGGTAACGTTTTAAATCAGTTATGAATTACCTTCGTTAAAACTTAAAAGTTGATTTAATGTTAAATATATTTCTCTTTGTAAATTTGTCCTCTTTCTTTTTGACCTCTAGTTTGTTTCACATTCTTCACCTTTGTTAAAAATAATCTATTGATACACTGTGTCTATGTGATGCCATGACATCTGAATGAAAGATTTGATATTTGTCATCCACATGCTTTGCCTTCTTGACGCCGTCTGGATATTTGGCCTTGTATTTACAAACCATCTGGGTTTGTTACTATACTCTCCACTTTTCATCCAGATGTTTAGGCATTGTGTGGACAAAGCATGTGGTATTGTCTATAAAATGTAATTGCATGAAAGTAAATAACACTATGTAAGCAATTAAAGGAGCAAGATTTTCCCATGTACAAATCTTAACATTTTCTCCTCAGTAATACAGTCGGGGAAAGAGAGATTTTCCTTGCTATATTTGAAAACTTTAAATTTCATTTCTGAACAATAAAAATCAACTGTAAAATGTTCAATCAAATTCAAGGGAAATTTCTAATATTTTCATTCCTAACAGAAAAATCTGTGATTTAAGGTATTTGTAATTTTATGTATAATGAACTTACTAACTTGAATTTGTTATTTCTATGGAAATCTGACTGTAAAAGTCATAACAAAATATATTTAAACTCTTCCAAATTAAATTCAGTGTTATAAGAAAAGTTATCTAAACTATATTTTATAAAAATCTGTTGTAGAAATCAATCATACACACACATATATTTTCCTTAAACATCTACTTAAATCTCTAATACAGATACCTATTTTCATAATTCTAGTACCAATGTACCTATACATCTTGTACTAATGCTCTAGTAAAGAAAAAAAATAGGATACTACTCCAGATTACCACAGCAACTAATATTTCTGATTAGATTTACTTTCAAATATCCATATTATTTAACGCGTGAAGTTTGTATGTTGTATAATAAGCAAGCATTTCCAAAGAAAGAACAAGGTAAACGTCAGCTAATCAAAATGTGATAAATACATCCTAGAAGCTTCCTGGGGTCACTTCTAAATTCTTTGTAAACAAGTGAGAATATATAATCTTATGAGTTCACAGTGCATTTTGGCCAAATCTTCCTCTTCATGTGTCATGAGAGTCTCATTCAACTGGCTCAGTGCATCTCTGGTGCGATAGGTTTAACTCTGGGTCCAGAATTTAAGGGTGGTGGGTGATAATAAATATGAGGAAGACATTGCTTGAGATGGGCATAGACTGGAAGCCCTAATTTATAAAGTATTTCCGAAATCAAATATTTAACTTGAAAACGATAAGATTTTCACATTGAGAACAGATAAATAATGAGAAAATATTCTTCAAATACTTAAGAGTTATAATAATTAAAAGATATTAGAAATTATTTATGTATTCAAGGGCACAACTGGAGCTAGAATATTAAAAAATGAAGTTTGCTTCAATACAATTGAAGAACTACATGATTTAGGGAGTGGGCTTCCTGTCACTAAGAGATTCATGTGGAAACTCAAGTGAAAGTTGAGAAGTTGATCAGATGATTGCTAGGTTTTGCTCAAAAAATGTTTAATGTTTTCAGTGTCCAAAATCTTGCCCAACACATAATTGATGGTTAATACATAGGTAACGAATAATTGAATGAAGTCTAAATGTTTCAGGTATCACTGTTCTAATTAATCAAGCAGATTTGTTATGATCGTAATTTGGCCATTTGCACCCTCCAGGGCACTCCAATTGAATACGATGTGAAAGTTACCTTTTGGTTTGTACAACCAATGGGCTCTTTTAGAACCTAATTATCTAAGACGATCCAGGTAATATGATTTTATATGGTGGCAAAATTTTGAGGTCTGTGTATAAGATAAAATTAGATTCACAATTAGCAAAGAAAATCTACTACCTTAAAGACCAAAGTATTGTCACTCAAAATCCAACAAAGAGAGTGTTGTCCATGGCAATAAAACAATCTGTTCAGCTGAGTAACAGATGAAGTAGCTGGCTTCCATTTAGGGGCTATTCTGAAATAAAAACACTCATATTTTAAATTTTACAATAGGATTCAGTTTAGCAAGATGTGCCCAGTCTAGGAGGGCCTTGAGAATGGAATCTCATGGTTAAGCACCATGTTCCTGATATGCTTATTCAGGAAAGATGCACAATAAGGGGAATTGACCACACTGCATAAACATGAATTGCTATTTCTCTATCTCCTTAGCTAAATAGTTGATTTTGTTTAAGCTAAATATATGCATGAAAAAATTTCAGCCAATCACCTTTAAAAAATGTAATCGCCTCATTGCTATCTACAGGAACTGTGCATGCTTCTCCCAGTTTCAGACCCAAATAACTCCCATGCACACACAGTCATATTGCTTAACTGGAGTCACCAGGCTACCATAATGAAGATAGAGTAGTTTCATTTGCAGAAGATTTACCCTTGATTCATTTGAACAGCAAAGAGAAACTTTTTCCCTGTCACAAACATAGAAATGAACTTTTTCAAAGGATTACAATTCCAAAACTCCTCTCCCATTGAAATATTCCTTATAATACCTCCTTTTTCATAAACTCCTTCATAATTATAAAAAAAATCACATCCCCAAATAAGCAGTACGGGTATTATGAAGGGATACCCATTTATCCATGAGGTCTCATCCTGAGCGCTTATTTTCCTTTTTTTGATATGTTATGATATTTAGCACCAGACAATCATCCCTTAAAAGGTTGTCATCTCTATCAGTGCCCTCTCTACATCTTGTCCCAGGATATATTCCTTTTTTTTTTTTTTTTTTTTATAGTTTATTTTTTTTTTTATTTTATTTTTTAATATATGAAATTTACTGTCAAATTGGTTTCCATACAACACCCAGTGCTCATCCCAAAAGGTGCCCTCCTCAATACCCATCACCCACCCTGCCCTCCCTCCCACCCCCCATCAACCCTCAGTTTGTTCTCAGTTTTTAACAGTCTCTAATGCTTTGGCTCTCTCCCACTCTAACCTCTTTTTTTTTTTTTTTTTTTTTTTTTTTCCTTCCCCTCCCCCATGGGTTTCTGTTACGTTTCTCAGGATCCACATAAGAGTGAAACCATATGGTATCTGTCTTTCTCTGTATGGCTTATTTCACTTAGCATCACACTCTCCAGTTCCATCCATGTTGCTACAAAAGGCCATATTTCATTTTTTCTCATTGCCACGTAGTATTCCATTGTGTATATAAACCACAATTTCTTTATCCATTCATCAGTTGATGGACATTTAGGCTCTTTCCATAATTTGGCTATTGTTGAGAGTGCCGCTATAAACATTGGGGTACAGGTGCCCCTATGCATCAGTACTCCTGTATCCCTTGGGTAAATTCCTAGCAGTGCTATTGCTGGGTCATAGGGTAGGTCTATTTTTAATTTTCTGAGGAACCTCCACACTGCTTTCCAGAGCGGCTGCACCAATTTGCATTCCCACCAACAGTGCAAGAGGGTTCCTGTTTCTCCACATCCTCTCCAGCATCTATAGTCTCCTGATTTCTTCATTTTGGCCACTCTGACTGGCGTGAGGTGGTATCTGAGTGTGGTTTTGATTTGTATTTCCCTGATAAGGAGCGACGTTGAACATCTTTTCATGTGCCTGTTGGCCACCAGGATATATTCCTAAGAGTGGTATGAGTCCTTCCCTCATGCAGCATCAAAATATCAAAGAAAAGGCAAAAACTAAGCTTAAATAGATCTTACATCACATAGAGGAGCAAGACTTCAATTCTAATTAATTATTTTCCAAATGCAAGAGAAAACTACAAATTGTTCTTTTTTTATCTTTGTTCTCACATTTTTTTAATTTTATTTTTTATTTTTTTAAAATTTACATCCAAATTAGTTAGCATATAGTGCAACAATGATTTCAAGAGTAGATTCCTTGGTGCCCCTTACCCACTTAGCCCATCCCCCCTCCCACAACCCCTCCAGTAACCTTCAGTTTGTTCTCCATATTTATGAGTCTCTTTTGTTTTCTCCCCCTCCCTGTTTTTATATTATTTTGTTTCCTTCTCTTATGTTCATCTGTTTTGTCTCTTAAAGTCCTCATATGAGTGAAGTCATATGATTTTTGTCTTTCTCTGATTAATTTCACTTAGCATAATACCCTCCAGTTCCATCCACGTAGTTGAAGATGGCAAGATTTCATTCTTTTTGATTGCCAAGTAATACTCCACTGTATATATTATACCACATCTTCTTTATCCATTCATCCATCGATGGACATTTGGGCTCTTTCCATACTTTTCCTATTATTGATAGTGCTGCTATAAACATGAGGGTGCATGTGCCCTTCGAAACAGCACACCTGTATCCCTTGGATAAATTGCCTAGTAGTGCAATTGCTGGGTTGTAGGGTAGTTCTATTTTTAGTGTTTTGAGGAACCTCCATACTGTTTTCCAGAGTGGCTGCACCGCTTGCATTCCCACCAATGTAAAAGAGATCCTCTTTCTCCACATCCTCCCCATCATCTGTTGTTGCCTGAGTTGTTTATCTTAGCCATTCTGACAGGTGTAGGGTGGTATCTCATTGTGGTTTTGATTTGTATTTCCTTGATGATGAGTGGTGTTGAGCATTTTTTCATGTGTCGGTTGGCCATCTGGAAGTCTTCTTTGGAGAAGTGTCTATTCATGTCTTTTGCCAATTCTTCACTGGGTTATTTGTTTTTTGGGTGTTGAGTTGGATAAGCTCTTTATAGATTTTGGATACTAACCCTTTATCCGATATGTCATTTGCAAATATCTTCTCCCATTCTGTCGGTTGCCTTTTAGTTTTGCTGATTATTTCCTTCGCTGTGCAGAAGCTTTTTATTTTGATGAGGTCCCAGTAGTTCATTTTTGCTTTTGTTTCCCTTGCCTATGGAGATGTGTTGAATGAGAAGTTGCTGCGGGTAAGATCAAAGAGGTTTTTGCCTGCTTTCTCCTCGAGGATTTTGATGGCTTCCTGTCTTACATTTAAGTTTTCTTCCATTTTGAGTTTATTTTTGTGTATGGTGTAAGTGGTCCAGATTCATTCTTCTGCATGTCGCTGTCCAGTTTTCCCAGTACCACTTGCTGAAGAGACTGTCTTTATTCCATTGGATATTGTTCCCTGCTTTGTCAAAGATTAGTTGGCCATATGTTTGTGGGTCCATTTCTGGGTTCTCTATTCTGTTCCATTGATCTGAGTGTCTGTTCTTGTGCCAGTACCATACTGTCTTGATGATTACAGCTTTGTAGTATAGCTTAAAGTCGGAGATTGTGATGCCTCCTGCTTTGGTTTTCTTTTTCAAAATCGCTTTGGTTATTCAGGGTCTTTTCTGTTTCCATACAAATTTTAGGATTATTTGTTCTAGCTCTGTGAGGAATGCTGGTGTTATTTTGATAGGGATTGCATTAAATATGTAGATTGCTTTGGGTAGTATTGACATTTTAACAATATTTGTTCTTCCTATCCAGGAGCATGGAATCTTCTTCCGTCTTTTTGTGTCTTCAATTTTTTTCATAAGCTTTCTCTAGTTTTCATCGTATAGATTTTTCACCTCTTTGGTTGGATTTATTCCTAGGTATTTTATGGTTTTTGGTGCAACTGTAAATGGGATCGATTCCTTGATTTCTCTTTCTGTTGCTTCATTGTTGGTGTATAGGAATGCAACCAATTTCTGTGTGTTGATTTTATATCCTGCCACTTTACTGAATTCATGAATCAATTCTAGCAGTTTTTTTGGTGGAATCTTTTGGGTTTTCCATACAAAGTATCATGGCATTGGCAAAGAGTGAGAGTCTGACTTCCTCCTGGCTGATTTGGATGCCTTTTATTTCTTTGTGTTGTCTGATTGCAGAGGCTAAGACTTCCAATACTATGTTGAATAACAGTGTCTTGTTCCTGACTTTAGGGGGAAAGCTCTCAGTTTTTCCCCATTAAGGATGACATTAGCGTTGTGTTGTTAATATATGGTTTTATGATCTCGAGGTATGCTCTTTCTATCCCTACTTTCTTGGGGGTTTTTATTAAGAAAGGATGCTGTATTTTGCCAAATACTTTCTCTGCATCTATCAAGAGTATCATATGGTTCTTGTCCTTTCTTTTATTGATGTGATGAATCGTGTTAATTGTTTTGCGGATATTGAACCAGCCCTGCATCCCAGGTATAAATCCCACTTGGTCGTGGTGAATAATTTTTTTAATGTATTGTTGGAGCTGGTCGGCTAATATCTTGTTGAGGATTTTTGCACCCATGTTCATCAGGGAAATTGGTCTATAGTTCTCCTTTTTAGTGGGGTCTCTGTCTGGTTTTGGAATCAAGGCAATGCTGGATTCAAGAAAGAGTTTGGAAATTTTCCTTCCATTTCTACTTTTTAGAACAGCTTCAAGAGAATAGCTGTTATCTTTTCCTTAATGTTTGGTAGAAATCCCCTGGAAAACCGTCTGGCCCTCGACTCTTGTTTTTTGGAGATTTTTGATTACTAATTCCATTTCTTTACTGGTTATGGGTCTGTTCAAATTTTCTATTTCTTCCTGTTTCAGTTTTGGTAGTGTGTATGTTTCTATGAATTTGTCCATTTCTTCCAGATTGCCCATTTTATTCGCATACAATTGCTTATAATATTCTCTTATTATTGTTTTTATTTCTGCTGTGTTGGTTGTGATCTCTCCTCTTTCATTCTTGATTTCATTTCTTTGGGTCCTTTCCTTTTTCTTTTTGATCAAACTGGCTAGTGGTTTATCAACTTTGGTAATTCTTTCAAGGAACCAGCTTCTGGTATCATTGATCTGTTCTACTGTTTTTTTGGTTTCAATAGCATTAATTTCTACTCTGATCTTTATTATTTCCTGTCTTCTGCTGGTTTTGGATTTTATTTGCTGTCCTTTTCCAGCTCCTTAAGGCATAAGGTTAGATTGTGTACCTGAGATCTTTCTTCCTTCTTTAGGAAGGCCTGGATTGCTATATACTTTCATCTTATGACTGCTTTTGCTGTGTCCCAGAGGTTTTGGGTTGTGGTGTTATCATTTTCATTGACTTCCATATACTTTTTAATTTCCTCTTTAACTGCTTGGTTAGCCCATTCATTCTTTAGTAGGATGTTCTTCAGTCTCCAAGTATTTGTCACCTTTCCAAATTTTTTCTTGTGGTTGATTTCGAGTTTCATAGCGTTGTGGTCTGAAAATACGCACAGTATGATCTCGATCTTTTTGTATTTACTTAAGGCTGATTTGTGTCCCAGTATATGGTGTATTCTGGAGAACGTCCCATGTGTACTGGAGAAGAATGTATATTCTGCTTCTTTAGGATGAAATGTTCTGAATATATCTGTTAAGTCCATCTGGTCCAGCGTGTCATTCAAAGCTATTGTTTCCTTGTTGATTTTCTGATTAGATGATCTGTCCATTGTCATGAGTGGGGTTGAAGTCTCCTACTATTATGTTATTACTATTGATGAGTTTTTTTGTGTTTGTGATTAATTGATGTATATATTTGGCTTCTTCCACATTTGGTGCATAAATATTTGCAAATGTTAGGTCTTCTTGGTGGATAGACCCCTTGATTATGGTACAATGCCCTTGTGCATCTCTTGGTATAGTCTTTATTTTAAAGTCTAGATTGTCTGATATAAGGCTGGCTATTCTGGCTTCCTTTGTTGACCATTAGCATGATGGTTCTCCATCCCCTTATTTTCAATCTGAAGGTGTCTTTAGGTCTAAAGTGGGACTCTTGTAAACAGCATATAGATGGATCTTGTTTTCTTATCCATTCTGTTACCCTATGCTTTTGATTGGAGCATTGAGTCCATTGACATTTAGAGTGAATACTGAAAGATATGAATTTATTGCCATTATGATGCTTGTAGAGTTGGAGTTTCTGGTGGTGTTCTCTGGTCCTTTCTAATCCTTGTTGCTTTTGATGATTTTTTTTTTTCATCTTTTCTCCCCTCGGAGAGTCCCCCTTAAAATTTCTTGCAGGGCTAGTTTAGTGGTCACCAACTTCTTTAATTTTTGTTTGTCTGGGAAACTTTTTTTATCTCTCCTTCTATTTTGAATGACAGCTTTGCTGGATAAAGAATTCTTGGCTGCATATTTTTCTGATTCAGCACACTGAATATATCCCATCACTCTTTTCTGGCCTGCCAAGTTTCTGTGGATAGGTCTGCTGCAAACTTGACCTGTCTTCCCTTGTAAGTTAGGGACTTTTTTCCCCTTGTTGCTTTCATGATTCTCTCCTTGCCTGAGTATTTTGTGAATTTGACTATGATATGCCTTGTTGGTGGTCAGTTTTTGTTGAATCTAATGGGGGTCCTCTGTGCTTCCTGGTTTTTGATGGCTGTGTCTTTCCCTATCTATGTTAGGGAAGTTTCCTGATACAATTTGCTCACATAACCCTTCTACCCCTATTTCTCTCTCTTCCTCTTCTGGGACCCCTATGATTCTGATGTTGTTCCTTTTTAATGAGTCACTGATTTCTCTAATTCTTAAATCATACTCTTTTGCCTTAATTTACCTTTTTTTTTCCTGCTTCATTATTCTCTATAAGTTTGTCCTCTGTATCGCTGATTCTCTGTTCTGCTTCATCCATCCTTTCTGCCTCTGTGTCCATCTGTGATTGGAGCTCAGTTACAGCATTTTTAATTTCATTCTGGCTATTTTTTTACTTCTTTTATCTCTAGAAAGGGATTCTAATCTATTTTTGACTCCAGCTAGTATTCTTATTATGATTCTAAATTCTGGTTCAGACATCTTGATTGTATCTGTGTTGGTTAAATCCCTGGCTGTCGTTTCTTCATGCTCTTTCTTTTGGGGTGATTTCCTTTGTTTTGTCATTTTGAAGGGAGGAAAGGAATTAATGAGGTAGAAAAATTAAAATTAAAAAAATTAAAATTAAAAAATTAATCACACACACACACAATAATCGAATAAATGATGCTAGATCCTACGTGTGTTTTGGTTTGGGTATTGAAAGTGGTTTGACAAATTAGAGAAAAAAAATGATGGGGGACAAAAAAAAGGAAAGCATTTGAGAATTTGAAAAAATGAATACACTGAAGTAGATTAAAATGAAATGATGGGAGTAAAATAGAATTTGAAAAAATATACACAGAAGTAAAGAATGCAGTAGAGAAAATTAAAGAAAAATATTTTTAACAAAAATTAAAAATAAATATGAATTTTTTTCTGTATTCAAGAAAAACAAAAAGAAATGAAAAAGAGAAAAAAGATAAAAAGAAAAAATAAAAAAGGGAAATCATTTGAAAATTTGAAAAAGTGAATACATCGTTGTAGACTAAAATAAAATGATGGTAGTAAAATAGAATTTGAAAAAATTTACATAAAAGCAAAAACTATGGTAAAAATATTAAAGAAAAAAAATTTAATAGAAATTGAAAGTAAAAATGAAGTTTTTTCTTTCTGCTTTCAAGAAAAAGAAAAGAAACAAAAAAGTGGAAAAAAAGAAAGGAATAAAAAAAGGAAATCGTTTGAAAATTTGAAAAAGTGAATACACTGTAGTAGATTAAAATAAAATGACGGAAGTAAAATAGAATTTGAAAAAATACACAAAAGTAAAAAATATAGTAATACATATTAAAGAATATATTTTTAATAAAAATTGAAAATAAAAATGAAGTTTTTCTCTTTCTGTTTTCAAGAAAAAGAAGTGTAAAAGAGAAAAAAAAGGAAAGAAAATTGAATAGATGGACCTGCTAACAGATTGAAGTAGGACTGAAATTACTTCCTTTTCCCCTAGAAGTCAGTCTATGTAGCACTTTATAGTCCATAAACTAAGCCGGCGGTGAGACGGCTTCTTAAAGAGTGAAGTTGGCCCAGTTGGGTGGAGCCCAGTGTAACGGCTCCACTCTCCACTAGATGGCGCTGCTAGCCTACTGGCATGGAGTGTTGTGGTGCTCGTAGGTGTGTATGCGCATGCGCAGGAGGGGTAAAAATGTCACCACCCAGCTACCAGTCCTTCTCCCGGATTAGCAATCGCGCACCTGTCCTTTGTCTTCAGCTTTCATCTACTCCCTGCCTTTTCACTCTCCGTGACCAGGCCCCAGACTGTACCTCTCTCCCGAGTTTTGTCTCAGATGCGGCCGTTTTCCCCCACCCCTTACCTCTGAAGGACTGAGGCTTTGACCCGATCTGCCCCTCTGCGGGAGGGTCTCACTGAGCAATGGCCGAATGAGCAGTGGCCGAATGTCGGCTGCACCCAGGAACGCTTGCTGGACCCTGCTGCTGCCGGTGCCCCGAGACTGTGGCCAGGTTCCAGCCCGCCAGAAAAAGTTCGCGAGATAGTGTAGCAGCAGCATTTCAGGGATTATGGAAAATCACAACACACATCTGGCACCAGGCTTCACCCTTAACGACCTTGTTCCAGCACCAGTGAATGTGGCCATTTTCTGGGGTCTGCTGGGACCAGGTGGCTTCAACAGTCTCTACCAAATGTCATTCCAGCATTGGAACCACTTTTCCTGTGTGGCTCGAGAATGTCCCAGACCTCACTCTGTTCCTGGGGATTCGCCCTTCCCACCAGAGCACAGCCAGGTATGGAACTGTGGAGTTGCAGCCTTTGTTCTCGCCTTGTTTATTGTCTTAATGGAATTTAAACCCTCTCTTCTCTCCTTTCTCCCTTTTTAGTTTAGTCCCTGAGGCAGTTTCCAATTTTCCACTTTCTGTCCAGCTGCTTTTGGGTAGGGGTGATTTTCCCATATTCTCTCCCCCCCCCCACCCCATGTCCATCTTCTCTCCGCTTGCAAAAACACCTCCCTTCCTGCGCCTTCTCACTCCCCAAATTCACCTCTCCATGCCATGTACCTGCTGAATTCTGTGGTTCAGGTTGTGCAGATTGTTGTGTTAATCCTCCAAGCAGTTTTCTAGGTATGTAGATGGTTTAGTGTTGGCCTGGCTGTATTTCATGGACACGAGACACACAAAAAACTTCTTGGTGTTCTGCCATCTTGGCTTCTCCCCCTACAAAATGTTCTAAAATGGAAGGAAGAGCACTGGGCAATACTACAAATAAGAAAAGGCTCCATCCAGATGGGCAAATTGCCCTATTCAAAGAGAAGGGACACAATCAATTCACTGAGGCAGGAGTGAGATTTCCACTGTGTAACTTTGCCCTGCAACTAAGGAGACAGACAGTAAAACACTCCACTCTTTTTTGAGTACTTAATTATTAAATTTGATAATTAATCTATTTATTCAACCATTATTTTTGAAGTACCTTCTACATGTCAGACACTGTGCAAGCACAGGAAAAACAGCATTAAGTAAGATAGATTTGGTCTTCATTTGCAACAGGCTTGGATAGTTGTAAGATCTGATGGGGTTAAGTGCATTGGACCAGCTAGTGGACCACTCCAGCAGACAAAGTCAATATCCTGCTTAGGCACCAAAAATCAATCTATTAGGAGAAGTATGCTGTTGGTTTTGGATGAGCTCTTTATTCTCTCTAGAAAACCTCGAAGAGAGACAGGGATAATTGAAAGAGCATCCCAAGGGAGACTCAGGTTGACCTGCAAAAATGGCCACCGGTGGAAGATCTCATATATATTCTGATGGAGTTTGTTAGGAGATTGAATGCCATTGTTTAGCACATTTTTCCAACCAAATGGTACATATCTAATCTGCATATAATTTTCAAAATAGCAGTCACCACCACTCACTGAAAATTCTCAAAGTATTATTATCAATGTCTATCAAACCCTTCAGTGGTAACTGAAACAATGTGCTTTTTGATTTAGGAGTTAACAATTGGTCACGTAAGGTATCAAAGAAGGCACTTGAAGTGGTATTAGCAGGATCATTGAGATTGATAAAAATTGCCTGGTGGAGGCCATCCAATTACTGCTTGATAGCATAGAACTCTTGTATGCTACATGCTCTCGCTTTGAATCAAGTTTAGTTTTTTTTTTCCTAATGTTTGTTTGTTTGTTTGTTTGTTTATGAAAGAGAAAGAGGCAGAGAGAGCGAGAGACAAAATCCCAAGAAGGCTCTCTCTGTCAGCACGGAACCCAACGTAGGGCTGGAAGTTAAGAACCATGAGATGATGACTCGAGCTGAAACCAAGAGGTGGACGCTTACCCAACTGAGCTACCCAGGCGCCCTTCAAGTTTAGTTTCAATTCAAAGTAAGGCAAGACCTTGATCTGCCCAGATATCACAGAAGGTTGTACTGCACTGGACGTTGTAAACATTCTGATACAGTTTTTTGAGGGAAAAGTCATCCTCCTCATATGGAGAACTATGATATAATGCTCAACATAAGGCAATGATAGGGATAAGAAAGGGTGTGCTTAGATATTGTCTCCACAACATAACACTGGGGCACAACTTGGAAGAAGAAACAAAAATGATCAGAGTTATTATGATTCTCTGAAAAATGAAACATTATCACAATACTGAAGGCCTGCCAAAGATAAAGAGAAGAGAATGTTTGAGGGCCTCTTCTACATTGCTGTAGGGGTCTTGGAAGCTGAACTTTCTTGGCTTCAAAAGGACTGCTTTTCTGGTGGAGGAAATAATAAAAAAATATTGAATTCAAAATAAAAGCTGACTGTACCAGGGATTTGCTCCCCCATTCTGGCTCCCTTTCCCTTGACCCTTTTCTGTAGGTGTTTCAGAGATTTCTAAATTGGTGTCTGAATCTGTGCATGACCTTTTCAGTCGTCTTCAGGTATTCATTTGACAAATATTTACGTGTTCATACTGCATCAGGCACAGTTTTAAGCAAAGAATAAAATACAACCATTTGCATAGTGACTGCTCAAGGCTTACTTGTTGATTGGATGTTCTCTGGGTCTAATCTTTCTCCTCTATAACCTGTTGATATCAGTCATCACCTTACAGAGTTGCTTTTTAACTCCTTTCCTGCCACTGCTGAAGCACTAAGGTGACAGTGAGCATCACTTGAGTAATCATCCTAAGCTAGTTTAGCAATTTTGTGAGAGATGGTTTTAATTTTTAAACCTTCTTTCCTTTTTATATTTATGTTTTTACCATAATGAAGACCATAAAGAAAACAAAAACAAAAACAAAACAAAAACAAACAAACAAAACTAGAAAAAAAAAAGGAAAATCTTTCTTCACTGTTCCCTCCAGAGTAGCTTACTTTACATCTGTGGGTCCAAACTTCTTGACCCATTGTAAGATGAGGATAATAATAGCTATCACAGTTACCTACTACAAAAACCAGTGTAAGAGAACATTGGGAGAGTATATATCACAGTACTTGAGATGTTATAAAACACCATAGAAAATTATAGAATATTATTGCTCATTTGAAATGCCACAGGAACAATCAAATACGTGTTAGAGAGTGATGGGAATCATCAGACCTTTGCAACATCTCCATTTTGACTTGTGACTCTTCCTGTTTTGCCAACTCCCATTACCACCCTGTGCTTCTTTATACAGAAATCATTCCCTCAACTCTCAGGTCTCAGTTGAGGTGTCCCCTTCCCCAGAAAACTTCCTTTGCACTGCCTGTCCCTGATTCATAAAGAACAGTCACCCACCTCCATAGGCAACAGTGCCCAGTTCCATCAGAGCATATCAACCTTGACTCATCGTCACTTACCCTTCCTGGGCTCCCACTAGAATGGCATTAAATCCACTTTTAACTTCTTGGTGTTCTGCAGTTAATCACTTACTCAAAATGAATATTTTACCCCCCTACTATGATGCTCTTATTGTTTTTAAGGATCTTTTCTTTAGCTGGTTAAAATTTACTTGTAATTTGATTAAAATCAAGCTTAGGCAAGGGGAGAGAATAATGGAATGTCGTTACCTATAAAGTGCTTCTCAGGGCTGCCTGAGTGGCTCAGTTGGCTAAATATCTGAGTTTGGCTCAGGTAATGACCATGCAGTTCATGAGTTCAAGCCCCACTTCTAGCTCTGTGCTGAAACTCGGAGCCTGGAGCCTGCTTTGGATTCTGTGTCTCCCTCTCTCTCTGACCCTCCTCCACTCTCTCTCTCTCTCTCTCTCTCTCAAAAATAAACATTAAAAAATTATAAAAAATAAATTAAAAAAAATAAAATGCTTCTCAGTAGAAGAAGAGATCATCATCATTATTGATAACACGTGCATTTATAAAGCACTGATACTTTTGGGAAAAGTGCCTAAGTTCAATACACTTCAAATTTCCATGTTTTCTACAGAAAAAAAATTATCAAGAGAAAAGGAGGTATCACGTTAACCTTAGGCTGTTTACTAACACTCAAAGTCTTTATAATCTTGAGAAAGCAACAGAACTATGTTAATTATTTAGCTAAAATTATAATACATTATTTTTATTTTTTTATTTTTTATTTGTTTTTTGAGAGCAGGGGAGAGGGGCAGAGAGAGAGAGAGAGGAAGAGAAAGAAACATAAGCAGGCTTCATGCACCATGAGATCATCACCTAAGTCAAAATCAAGAGTCAGAAGCTTTATTGACTCAGCCACCCAGGCGCCCTCCCCCGCCTTGTTTTGTTTGTTTGTTTTGCTTTTGTTTTGGTTTTGGTTTTTTTGTAAAGGGAATTTTATGTCACGTTTACTGGGCCCTCCCCCTCCAAAAAAAAAAAGAATTTATATCTACCCAGAATCTCAGAATATGACTTTGTTTGGAAATGAGATGTTTGCAGAGTTAATTAAATAAGGTGACATCATAATGGATTAGGGTAAACCATGACAGGGAGATGGTAGCCATATGAAGAAAGAGTCAGAGATTGGAGTTATGCTACCCCAAGCCAAGGAAAGCCTGGGACCACCAGAAGCTGGAGGAGGCAAGGAAGATTCTTCCCTAGAGACTTTTCAGGGAGCATGATACTGCCAACTATTTAATTATAGATGTTTAGACCCTAGAATTATAAGACAATATATTTATTTCGTGTTAAGCCGCCTGGTTTGTTTTAAGCCACCGCTTTGTTATGGCAGCTCTAGAACACTAATACGCCATGCTAAAGACTTGTGGAGACTTTGACTGTGAGATTGTCGGGACCACTGTTATTGTGACTGGCTGAGCAAAATATGTAAGTAAGTACATAAAAATATAGGCAATAAATAAATACGGGTTATTTTAGAGAAAGCCTCAAGCGCCTGATCAGGTAGATAAGAAATGTCTTTTCTGAATTTTAAGAAGCTAAACAGTGATGAGGGATGAACAGAGGGCCTTCAAGGCTGTGAAGGAAAAACATCTGCAATCCAGAGAGTGAAGTTCAGCCAAGGACTAAATAGGCACCATTTGGGCGACAGGAACAAAGTATTGCAAACAGAGAACACAGGATAATTCTGTTAAATTTGTGCACCTGTGATTCTGTAGTGTTCTAGAACGCCAGTCGTGTGTATAGTCTTTTCAATGCTAGTCTTTCGTCTTTTTCACAGGTCTTTCACCTCCTTGGCTAAATATATTCTTGGGTATTTCATTCTTTTTGATGCAGTTGTAAATGGGATTGTTGTCTTGATTTCTCTTTTTGATAGTTTGTTATTAATGTATAGAAATGTAGCAGATTGGGTGACTGGGTGGCTCAGTTGATTGAGTGTCCAACTCGTGATTTCAGCTTAGGTTATGATCTCATAAATTGTGATCACATGCTGATCATGGAACCTGCTTAAGATCTCTCTCTCTCTCTTTCTCTCTCTCTCTCTCTCCCCCCCCCACTCTGCCCCTCTCCCCAGCTCACATGCTTCCTCTCTCTCTAAAGTAATTTAAAAAAAGAAAAGAAACATGACAGATTTTAGTATATCAATTATGTATCCTGAAACTTTAATGAATTTATTCCTTCTTAAAATATTTCTGTCATACATATGTTACACAATCTTCCTTTAATTCTTCATTTTATCCACTTTTTGTTATAAATGATACCTTGAATGATTTGTTTTTTAAGTTTTATTACTTTCCCTTTCTTTTTTAATAATCTTATGTTTTTTTTTAATGTTTATTTATCTATTTTGAGAGAGAGAGAGCACACGTGAGAGATGGGCAGAGAGGGAGAGAGAGAATCCCAGGCAGACTCTGTGCTGTAGAGCCCAACAAGGGGCTCGATCTCACAAACCATAAGATCATGACCTGAGCTGAAATCAAGAGTCAGACAATTAACTGACAGAGCCACCCAGGTGTCCCTATTATTTTCTCTTTCTGTGGTCAAGTTAATATGAATGCTTTGTGGAAGTTTAAAAATTAGCTTATCAAGATATCTTCTCTATTCTAGAGTGTCTTTCAAGAGCATCAGTTATAAGCATTCTTCCTTACCATAACTGCTCCTCACCCCCAACAATGAGTCTGGTCCATTGTTTGGTCGTACACAGCATGACTCAGAATCTGTTCTTTAGCTCACGGTTGTGGATTATGAGAATGGAACCACAGCGGCCCACAGTGTGTGGTGATTCATGCTGACTCTGCTATAAGAAGGACTGATAATATATCCAACGTAGATCATGTCTTGTTTTTGACTGTATCCTCAAAGACTTAACACCTCTGGTCTATTACATATCAGGTTCTGATAAAGGAATGAGAGATCATTTAAGAAAGGATTATAGGGTTGATCTTTGTAAAGACAGACAGTGATCTGGGTACTACTTGGAATTTTTAGAACTATTAAATATAGGGACAGGGCTTGAGCTCCTTGTCAAGATAATATCCTCATGGTATGTCTGAGCCTATTGCACTGTCAGATCTAGGTTTGGAAATAGTACTGAGCATTTCAGGGCTGCAGTAGGTAGCTATTTTCAACAATTAGCAGAGTGAAAGAAGATAAAAAGGGAGATATGGGGTCTCGGCTTCTTGCTGGTTTTGAAAACCGTGTCATGAAAAAAGTTATACACTACAAAGATAGAGCAGAACTCAGAAGTTCCATGTTTATCAGTAAATTTGTAGGTAAACTCAGAGGTTCTCTTCAGGGACTTGACTGAGGAGGTTAGTTTGATTTTACATTGATAAATGAAAGGTGGTGACCCAGAAATTCAATGTGTACAAGGATAACTCCTCAGAAAGAGGAACAATGAATTAAATAAGATGAACTGAAATTATCTGGCATGGCAGGTATTGTCTATTTTCATTGATGTGTTTTTAGGGCTTACTGAAAACACACACTACACTAGGCACCAGGACACAAAGCCTTCAGGGACTTGCTGCTAAAGGAGTTATGACGTGTGACAGGATTATAAACAGCAAATTGCAACAGTGTGATCATTCATTCATCCATTCATGCATTTAGGCCACAAATGCTCATTAACACCTTCTATGGGTCAGACATTTGTACCAGGCTTTGAGAGATGGAAAGACATGGTCCATGCCCTCAAGGAATTCATAGATAGTGAACAAATAATTACAAGTGCTCTAAACAACTAAAAAGAAGTGCAGCATGCCATAGGAAGATTTAACATGTGAACAGACCTTATCTTGGTGGCTGAATAAGGTTACCTGAAGGAAGGCTGCATAAGTTGAACCAGAAGGATAAATAGGAGTGAAAATTTTGAGGAGTGTCCAAAACAAAGGAATAGCATGTAAAAGACCTGCATTAAAAAATATAAACTTCTAGGGGCCCCTGGGTGGCTCAGTCGGTTAGGTATCCAACTTCAGCTCAAGTTATGATCTCACGGTCCATGAGTTTGAGCCCTGCATCAGGCTCCATGCTGACAGCTCAGAGCCTGGAACCTGCTTCAGATTCTGTGTCCCCCTCTGTCTCTCTGCCCTCCCCGGCTCACACTCTGTCTCTCTCTCTTCTCAGAAATAAATATTAAAAAATTTTTTAATTAAAAAAATTATATATATACTTATAAGGGTGCATGGGTGGCTCAGTCAGTTAAGTGTCTGACTCTTGATTTTGGCTCAGGTCATGATCTCGTGGTTGTGAGATCAAGCTTTGTGTCAGGCTCTGTGCTGGGCACAGAGCCTGCTTGGGATTCTCTCTCTCTCTGCCCCTTCCCCATTCTACCTCTCTCTCTGTCTCAAAATAAATAAATAAACTTTAAAACAAACTATAAACTTCTAGAACTGAAATATATTCTATTTGACTTAACCGTATATTTTTAAAAAGATAAGGGAGATAAAGGAGGCTAGGTTGGCAGGCAGGTGCCAAATCATGCACCTTAAAAACTTGTTAAGAATATGTGCTCTAATCTTTAATTCTTTTTTTTCTTTTAATTTTCTTAATGTTTATTTATTTTTGAGAGACAGAGCATGGGCAGGGAAGGGGCAGAGAGAGAGAGGAAGACACAGAATCTGAAACAGGCTCTAGGCTCTGAGTTGTCAGCATCGAGCCTGATGTGGGGTTCTAACTCATGAACTGAACCATGACATCATGACCTGAGCCGAAGTTGGACACTCAACCGAGTGAGCCACCCAGGCGCCCCCTAATCTTTAATTCTTAAAATCTAAACCCGTATAAACAATAAGAAACCATTGAACCAAAGAGGTGTAAAATGACTACATGTGCATTTTTATTTTTTATTTATTTATTTTAAAAAATTTTTTTTAACGTTTATTTATTTTTGAGATAGAGAGAGACAGAGCATGAACGGGGGAGGGTCAGAGAGAGGGAGACACAGAATCTGAAATGGGCTCCAGGCTCTGAGCTGTCAGCACAGAGCCCGACGCGGGGCTCGAACTCACAGATTGTGAGATCATGACCTGAGCCGAAGTCGGCCGCTTAACCGACTGAGCCACCCAGGCTCCCCTACATGTGCATTTTTAAATGTCACTCAAGGTGCAGTGTAAGATCTGAGTTCTAGGGAGTCAAGAGTGGAAGTTGGACAACCAGTAATGAAGGTATTATAGTGTTCATGAGAGAGATGATGGTTTAGACAAGGACAATGGTGCTAAGAGAGAAGCAAATGGCTTCAAGTGATATTTAAGAGTTAGAATTTAGAATTTTGGTGGCTCATTTGGTTAAATGTCCAACTCTTGGTTTTGGCTCAGGTCATGATCTCATGGTTTGTGAGATCGGGCCCTGTGTTGGCACTCTGCATAGAGACTGCTTGGGATTCTCTCTCTCTCTGCCCATCCCCTGCTCATTCTCTCTCTCTCTCTCTCTCAATAAATAAATAAATAAACAAACAGACATTAAAAAAAGTAACAGAATCTTTAAATAAAAAAAGTTAGAAGATTGGTGACAATAGATTGAGCAGATGAATGATAGGGAGACTAGAATGATTCTTAAATGTCTGACAAACAATGGGTACCTGCTGTGCTACATGCTAAAAGAGGAGAGGAGTTTATGGCATGTTAAAATGATGGTAAAACAGCAGAGCCATGATCTGAACAGGCAGCTCCAGGCCAGTTGGTGCAGCATCAGTCTAAACTGCCTATAGGTGCAGAGGTAAATCCTAATTTTCTACTTGTGGAATTGAAGTCTTTTTTATTGTTTAATTTCCATCCCTTTCTTCTGTGAAAGCATCTTTCTTCAATTTATAAAATGTTGCCATATCACCCCCAAAGCTGCAATGTTTATACTGACCTCACTACTCTGGTCTAATAAAAACCATCTGGGATTTTTGAATGTAGGACTAGTATCTAAGTCGATCCCTCTCAGATGGAGGTGGACACAGATGTGAACCCTGGAGGAATCGACTGCCATTTCCTTGTTGCAGAGGAAGATGGTTCACGTAAGAGAGTGGGAAACGGGATGGGGACATTACCACTCCCTGTGCAGAGCAGCAGTAGCTACTGGAGGAACCTAAATGATTTAGTGAATGTTGTGTATGTATTAGTTAGAAAGAATATTAAAACACAGACACACAGAAGCATAGAAACTTATGGTCTGAAATGAAAGATATACCAAACTATCCTTAGCCCATGTTGCCAGAAGAAGCAAAGGTGACACTACTAACGTAACAACATTACATTGACTGGCATTACCTGCTTTCCCCTCTCTGTTTCTTGATGTCTCCTTGATATATTAAGAAAACAAGGAGCTCTACTCTTGTTCTGTGCTACTCAAGAAATCTCTCTCACCCTTAAGGATTATTTCCTATATATCCAGATTTTGGTGGTAACCTAAGTCATAACATTTTTTTAAATTTTTTTAATGTTTATTTATTTTACGGAGAGAGAGAGAGAGCGCACGAGTGGGGAAAGGGCAGAGAGAGAGGAAGACACAAAATCCGAAACAGGCTCCAGGCTCCAAGCTGTCAGCACAGAGCCTGACGCGGGGCTCGAACCCTCCAACCATGAGATCATGACCCGAGCCCAAGTCAGATGCCTAACTGACTGAGCCACCCAGGTGCCCCTAATTCATAACATTTTTAAAATGTTTTATTTATTTTGAGAGAGAGACAGAGACAGAGACAGAGACAGAGACAGAGCACAAGCTGGGGAGGGGCAGAGAGAGATGGAGACACAGAATCTGAAGCAGGCTCCAGGTTCTGAGCTGTAAGCACAGATCCCCACATGTGTTGAGGGTGGGGACTCAAACCCAGGAACCTCAAGATCATCACCTGAGCCGAAGTTGGATGCTCAACTGACAGCCACCCAGTCGCCCCCATCATAGCTCTTGAACATAGAAATGATTATGTACGTTGTGGTTTGGGGGACTATCCTATTCTTAAAAGACCTCAAGTTCTACTCCAATATACATGATTTTGGAGAAAGTTAAACCTACATAAAAATAGCTAAATAGGAGAAAGAGCTACTGATTTACATTGTTGCTTTTAAGTCCTGGAGAATATATAGAGATGCACCCCATCTAGCAATGATCACAACTAACCCTCTTTCCCAAGTTTCAACCTGGTTTAGGAAAAATGGTTCACTTTTTTTCCCTTATACATACAGATCATTTCAAGATTCTCATGGAAAAAGTTTTATTCATATATTGCCACTTTTAATAGTTTGGGCTATCCCAGGGCTACCAAACTTGCTGGGAATTGTCTGCCTTGGAAAATCAGTGAGTATTGAAACCAGCCTAGATCTCAGCTGACCTATCCAAAAATAGTAACAAAATCACAGGTTCTGCCCAGCACTTGTGTTTATTTAGGCAGCTATGTGACTAATTGGAAATGAGATGTGCTCTAAGTTAAAATACATCAGATTTCAGAGATTTCAGCTGAAAAAAATAAAATAAATAAATAAATAAATAAATAAATAAATAAATAAAATCATTATTTAGTTTTCAATATTGACTATATGTTCAAATAACATTTTCGATATATTGGTTTAAGTAAAATATATCATTAAAGTGACAACTATTTTGTTTTACCATTTTTAATGTAACTACTAGAAGGTTTAAAATCTTTGTTTTGAATTTATGTGTCATATTACATTTCTATTGGACTGTCAAGTGGCTTTTTGCAAGGGATTAAGTGGAATTATCACAGATTTTTAAGTATGTGTTGTGGGAAGGGTGCATCATGACAAGATTTGTTCTTTTGGTTTTTTGGTTTTTTTTAGAAATTAAGTGACAGAAGCATATTTGCATAAGGGAAAAAACAGAAACATGGAAATCAGCTATCTAAGTTTTATAAGGGTCTAAACAAGAAATGACAGGAAACTGAACTGTATTTGTGTCCTGGAGGAAAGGTAATAGATTTAAGATGTATTTTTGGTTTAAGATTGGGAGCACTTGGGGTTACGTTAAATGTTTTCATTTAGGAAATTTGGGGAATTAAGAATGTTATCCCCAGTGTCTGAGTAGATGTGGTAATATGATAATGTCTTTAACGAAAAGATAAAAGACAAAAAAACAAATTTCTTATATCCCCAAAGGGAACAAAAGAACTGACTTGAGAGTGTCAATAGCAATTGGTCAACTAAAAACCAACTGTCCTACAATAGCTTCAAGTAGTTCACCCCAATTTAAAATCCTAAATAGAGTGAAAAGATTTAGTAAAACATCTAATAAATTTCTTCTTCCCAGAAGAAGTTTCTGGGAAGAAATTGGTAAAGCAGAAACTTTTCCCTAAAGCAGAATTTTTTTCTTCCTTCCTTCCTTTTTCTTTCTTTCTTCCTTCCTTTCTTTCTTTCTTTCTTTCTTTCTTTCTTTCTTTCTTTCTGTCTTTTCTTTCCCTCTTTCTTTCTCTCTTTCTTTCCTTCTTTCTTTCTCTCTCTTTCTTTCTTTTGCATAAAGAAATAGTATAAGTGTGATATACAAGCTAACTAAATAAATATAATTACATTATTAGAGTTGTAACATCATAAATGAGCCATTCAGACCTGTAACATAAATAAACTCACAATGGGTAAGTTAGAAAGGGGAAATAAATATGTTCAAAAGTGGCTACTTCTTGGGGTGCCTGGGTGGTTCAGTCAGTTAAGCATCCAACTCTTGATCTCAGCTCAGGTCATGATCTCATAGTTCGTGAAATCGAGCCCTGTGTCAGGCTCTACACTGCAGAATGGAGCCTGCTTGGGATCTTCTCTCCCTCTCTTTCTGCCCCTTTCCTGTTCATGTGCTCTCTCTCTCTCTCTCAAAATAAATAAACTTAAAAAAAAAGGTAAAAAGAATGGCTACTTCTTTAAGTCAAAAATTCAAATAATTGCAATTAATCTCAGCAGAATTATTTTTATAGTTTATGTTTCCTCATATTACTATGCTGATTGGATTGAGCAAATACTATGTTGAATCCCCAAATGTAATATTGAAAGAAATATTAATTGCTTCTCTCATGTAATCAACCAATATTTGTCCTGTACCTACTATATGTGCTGAACCTTTGGGATACCATAGTGAGTTGAACAGACTTACTGTGTCTCATGCAGTTAGTAGTTTAAGCTTGAGAGCAAAATCAGTATTTGTAGTATGTTTTATAAGTGCAATAATGAATTTGAAGTTGCTGTAGGTGTACTTAGAAGGGGCATGTAATCCAGGCTTGGAGAGTGTCTGGAAAATCAAAGTCCTCTCTAGAGAAAACAACATCTATATTGAGAATCAAAGGAGTAGGATTAAGCTAGTTAATAGTTACAGGTGGAATGGAATGAGGACAATGTGAAAATGAGCTAAGAGAGAATGTGACACATTCTGGATTTAGGAAATTGGTGATTTAGTTGAAACATTGAGTCTATAATGTTGTGTTGTCATTCATTTAAAGTGGAATGAATGGGAATCACATTAGAAAGGGCTTTCTAAATCATAGTAAGAGTTAGAGATTTTTGCCAAAATCTTCTATTTTCATTTTATGCCTTTGATAACTGTTTATTTTTAAAGTACATGTTCCCTTTTTAATAATAAAAATTCTAGTAAGAACAAATTACACAACTTCCAAAAAGATAAATCTCCATGTATTAACTTGGACAGATGTCTGGACTTATTTTTAAAGAAAACAACTGGTTGTACCACGATTTGTACAAAATAAATTATGCTTTTGTATGCAGAGAAAATTTCAGGAAGGATATCCACAAACTGTTTCTGGGGAGTGCAATGACTACCTCTGGGGCATACATTTGGGTGAGTTTGATGGAGGAAATGTATGTAATCTAGAGTGATTGAGCGGGTATAGAAAGAAATAAGGAAATGTTTATCATCCCTATAGTGAACAAGAAAGAAGAAAAAATGTATTGCAACACTTTAAATATGGTAGAATTCTAGGTATTATTATTACTGACAAAATTTTAATGGATTAAATAAGCCCATTAAAAACTAAATGGCAAAAAATTACAATAGATTTTAAAAATCCAGCTAGCTGGTGTCTATAGGTGACACATAAAATACAATAACAGAAGTAAAAAGAAAGAATGTGAAAGAGAAATTTTGAATAGACCTCTAACAAGTATAAAGATTGAATTAGTAATTTATAAAACTTTCTATAAAGAAAACTTCACTGGTGAAATCTACAAACACTTAAAAAACACTTAATTCCAATCCTTCACAATTTCTTCCAAAAAAATAGAGGGAATACATCTCAACTCATTCTATGAGGCCAGCATTATCTTTTATCGAAGCCAGATAAAGATAACATATGAAAATAAAACTACACAACTATATCCCTTATGATTATATGTACAAAAACTCTTGACACAATACTAGCATACTAAGTCCAGCAACATATAAAAAGAATTATATACTGTGACCAAGTAGGATTTATTCCAGGAATGCAAGTTTTATTTAACCTCCAAAAATTGATCAATATAATACACCATATCAATAGAATAAAGGACAAAAACCACATGATCTTTTCAATGAATACAGAAAAAGTATTTTACAAAATTGGATACCCTTTCATGATAAAAAGATTAAAAGAATGAGGAATATAAGGGAACTTAGTCAATCTGATAAAGAGAATCTCTGAAAAACCTACAACTCATATCATACTCCATGGTAAAAGAATGAATGTTTTCCCCCTACAATCAGGGAAAAAATACAATAAACAAATAAATAAATGTGTCTGTAATCATCACTTGTATCCAATATAGCACTGGGAGTTTTAGCGAAGGCAATTAGAAAAAAAAAAAAGTAATGAAACACAGATTGGAAAAGAAGTAAAACTATCTCTTTTTTAATGTTTTTATTTTATTTTATTTTATTTTATTTTATTTTATTTTATTTTATTTTATTTTATTTTGAGAGACAGAGAGAGAGCTTGCACAAGTGGGGGGGGGAGGGGCAGAGAGAGGGGAGAGAGAATCCCAACTAGCCTCCATTCTGTCCACGTGGAGCCCAATGCAAGGCTCGATCTCACGAACCATGAGATCATGACCTGAGCTGAAATCAAGAGGCGAAAGCTTAACTGACTGAGCCACCCAGGTACCCCAGACATAAAACTATATTTGCCGATAATATTATGTTGTATATAGAAAATCCTAAGATGTCTTCAAAATAAGTATCAGAACTGATAAATATACAAGATTGCAATATGCTAGATCAATATAAAAAAATCTACAGAATGGTAGAAAATAATTGCTAACCACATTTCTGATAAGTCACTTATATCCAGAATATATACAGAACACCTGCAGCTCAACAATAAAAATGCATATACCCAACTTACAAATGGCTAAAGGATACAAATAGACATTTTTCAAAAAAAAAAAAAAAAAGATAAACAAATGGCCAATAAGCATATGAAAAGAGGATTAACATCATTAGTCACTTGGGAAATGAAAATCAAAACTGCAGTGAGATACCACTGCACACCCACTAAGGTAACTATAGCAAAAAAAAGGAAAAAAAAAAAAAAAAGAAAGGCAGACAATAATAGGTATTGACAAATATGTGACTAAATTGGAAGCCCCATACATGGCTGATGCAAATGTTAAATGAAGCAGCTGCTTTGGAAAACAACTTAGCAGTTCCTCAAATTTTTAAACACAGAGTTACCATATAACTCAGCAATCTACTTCCAGATATATTCCTACGAGAAATCAAAGTAGTGAAATAAACACAGGCAAAGATTTATACATGAATGTTCATAATGCAGTGTTATTCCTAATGGCCAAAATGTGGAAACAAACTAAATGCCTATCAACTCATGAATGAATAATCAAAAAAGATATATTAATGCAATTAAATAGGATTTGGCAACAATAAAAAAAGGAGTAGTGATATATGCTAAAACATGGATGAATCTTTAAATCACTTTGCTAAGGGAAAGATGCCAATCACAAAGACCACATATTGTATGATTCCATTTATACGAACTGTCCAGAACAGGCAAATACATAGAGGAAAAAAAAAAAATAGGTGAGTGGTTGCCTAGAACTAGAAATGGGGGTAACAGAAGTGTCTGCTAATATGTGTGAGATTTTCATTTGGATGATGAAAATGCTGCTGTGTTCAGAGAACTTCCTTAAGCCTTTACTTCAGGATAAATTTACTAGCTACAAATTCTCCTAGTTTTTCTTTATCTGAGATCACTTTGTTTCCCCTTCATTCATGAAGAGTAGTTTTCATCACATTCTACATTGACAGTTCTTTTCTTTCAGCACGTTTGAAAAATATTTTAAATTGGGAATATTGAAAATATTGAAAAATGTTGAAAAATATTGTGCCACCTCCTTTTGGTCTCTACAGTTTCTGGTGAGAAATCCACTGCTGTTTAAACAATGCTACCCCCATATACCCCACCGACCCTGTAGATAAGGTATCATTTCTCTCCTACTCTTTTCAAGATTTTTTTTTTCTTTTATCTTTACTGTTAGAAGTTAGACTACGATGTGTTTTGGTTTGAGTTTCTTTGGGATTATAGTGTTTGGGATTCACTCAGCTTCTTCAATCTGCGTGTTTATGTCTTTTGCCAAATTGGGAGAGTTTTCAACACCAGACACTAATTATACTTACCCCTATATTTTAACATGAAAAGACTAACATATTCTCTTAATAGTGGAAACTAAGTACAGATGTTCACTGTAAGTACTCTTATTTAACTTAGTGCTGGAAGTTGCAGCCAGTGAAATAAAGCAATAAAGCAAATAAAAGGCATATGAACCTGAAAGATTGAAATAAAACTGTCTGTCCTTGAGATGACATGATTGATTATCATCTTTGAAGAAAATCTCAGGTAATACACAAAACAAAAGAAAAACAAAACAAAAATCTCTCCTAGAATGAATAAATGAATTCAGCAAGGATGTAGGGTGCAATATAAACATACAAAAATCAGATGTATTTCAATATTCTAGCAATGAGTATATGAATAACCAGAATAAAAATGCAATGCCATAAACAGTTGCTTGAATAGAATGCAATACATATAAATCTAACGATATATATACGAGTTGTATGCTGAAAAGTAAAAAAAGTTGATGAAGAAATAAAAAAAAATATTTAAACAAATGGAGAAGCATACCATATTCATCAATTGGAAGACTCAGATAGTAAAGATATCAATTATATGCAAGCTGATACACTGCTTTAAGCAATTCTTAAAAAAAAAAAAAAAGATGTGATTTTTTTCATGTAGATATAGACAAGATTTTTCTAAACTTTATACGGAAAGGTAAAGAAGCTACATCAGCTAAAATAATTTTGAAAAGAAAAAAAGAATAAAGTGAAATAAATCAATCTTCCTGATACCAGTACTTATTTTCTAGCCATAGTAATCAAGATTGCAGTATTGGCTGAGGGCTAGACAAATCTATCAGAGGAACAGAATAGATACCCTGTAATACATCAACACAAATATGATGAATTAAAAAAAAATAAAAACGTTTTAAAATGTTTATTTATTTTTGAGAGAGAGAGCTAGCAAGTGCACACAGGCAGGGGAGGGGCAGAGAGAGAGGAAGACACAGAATCAATCTGAAGCAGGCTCCAGGCTCCAAGCTCAGCACAAGAGCCCAACGTGGGGCTCGAACCCATGAACCATAAGATCACAACCTAATCCAAAGTCAAACACTTAACCGACTGAGCCACACAGTGACCAAGTGATTTTTAACAAAAGTGCAAAAACAGTTCAACAGAAGAAAGGTAACCTTTTCCATCAATAGTGCTGGAATGACTAGATACCTATACACAATACATTCACACATATACCTTACTTTAAGCATGACACCATATAAAAATGACCTGAAATTGTTCTAAATTCTTCACATCCCCACAACACTTTTTCATCTTTTTTTTTTTTTTAATTAACAGCCATCCTAAAGATATCTCATGTGGTTTTGATTTGTATTTCCCTGATAATTAGTGAGACTGAGAATCTTTTTATATACCTATCAGCCATTTGTACATCTTCTTTGGAGAAATGTCTACTTGAGTCCTTTGCCCAGTTTTTTTTTTTTTTAATTTTTTATATTAATTTTTTTTTTTTACATTTATTCATTTTTGAGAGACAGAGAGTGAGCAGGGGAGGGGCAGAGAGAGAGGGAGAAACAGAATCAGAAGCAGGCTCCAGGCTCTGAGCTGTCAGTACAGAGCCCAACATGGAGCTGGAACTCATGGACCATGAGATCATGACCTGAGCTGAAGTTGGACACTTAACCGACTGAGCCACCCAGGCGCCACTCTTGGCCCAGTTTTTTAATCAGGTTATTGGATTGTCAGCGTTCCTTATGTTTTAGAAATGAAACCCTTAGCAGATTATGATTTACAAATATTTTCTCCTATTGTGCTGGTTGCCATTTAAATTTTTTTTTTTTTAATTTATTTATTTTGAGAGAGAGAGACACAGACTGTGTGAGTGGAGGAGGGGCAGAAATCGAGAGATTGAGAGAGAGAATCCCAACCAGGCTCTGCAATGTCAGCATGGAGTCCCACTTGGAGCTTAAACTCACAAAACTGTGAGATCATAATCTGAGCTGAAATCAAGAGTTGGACACTTAACCGACTGAGCAACCTAGGCGCCCTTGTGCTGGTTGCCTTTATACTCTATTGGTTATTTCTTGCGCTGTGCAGAAGCTGTTCAGTTTGATATAGTCCTACTTGTCCAATTTTGCTTTTGTTGCTTGTGCCTTTGGTATTTATACTGGTATGCCGGTTTATATAAAGTTATCAGCTCACCAAAACCTAAAGTCTTTTTTTCCTTCCATCCACTTGCTCTCCAGCTTATAATAAGTCTACCAGGATAAGCAGGTAGGACAATTAAGAAAATCTGCAATTTTTTAAAATTTCTTTATTGTTTTCATTTTTTGCTACACAGTCTCAGCTTAAGAGAAGAATCACTAAAGTAAACTGGGCAAGTTAGTATTTAATGAGCTGCCATTAAAATTTTTTGAGATCAAGTTAATTTTTAAGAACTTATTATTATTAAGAAAATAATTTCAAATTATATATATTATATAAGATATGTATAATTCCATGAGACTTAAATGGGGTGATTTCCATATGGAATGCATTTATCAAGCACTACTATAGTTTTAGATACTGTCTGCACTATTAACGTTTTCTCTATCCAATCCATAGACAAAATTTTGGACAAGTATCTTGACGTTTTAGATAATATTCTGTGTTAGTGTGTTGAGTTTGCCATAACAAACACCACAGATTAGGTAGCTGAAACACCAGAAGTTTGTTTCTTACATTTGTGGAAGCTGCCAGTCCAAGATCAGGGAGTCTACAAAGTTAGTTTTATTCTGAGGCCTCTCCTTGGCTTGTAGATGGCCATCTTTTCCAGTGTCCTTGCATGATTGTCTCTCTCTGCATGCATGTATCTGGGACCTCTCTTTGCATGTCCTAATCTCCTATTATTATAAGGACACTGGTCATATTGGGTTAGAACCCACCCTAATGGCCTTATTTGAACTAAACCATCTATTTGCAGGCTCTGTCTTCAAATGTAGTCACATTATGAAGCACGAAGAGTTAGAACTTCAACATGTAAACTTTGGAGGACACATGTTCTGATATCTTCAGTCACTTGCCATAAGAAACACTAACTCAGTTTAGTAAAATTACTCCTGGTTTATGGTAATAATCACATTTTTAAAATGAATCTGAAATCACAGTATTACCTCCTCCTATAATTAGGGCTATGAGTGGCCTGGCTTCTGAGAGTAAGAAAAGATGAGGATCAGGTCTGCTTCTTGCTTTTCCCATCATGAATCCTACCTTTCTTCCACATCTTCCTAACTCTAGCTTGTGATTTTATCCAGGATTGTACTCACCATTTATACTTCTCAAGGATGAATCATGTCCCAAGGCATGTGTCTCTAAAACTTCAAGACACTCATGCCATGTTCTCTGAATGATTTTTAAAAGTCCATCTTTTGGGGTGCATAGCTGGCTCAGTCCATTAAGCATCCAACTCTTGATTTCAGGTCATGATCTCATGGTTCATAAGATCAAGCCCTACTTCAAACTCCATGCTGTCAGCAGAGTCTGCTTGCGATTCTTTCCCCTCTCTCTCCATCTCTCTCTGTCCCTCCCCTGCTCATGCTGTCTCTGTGTGTGTGTCTCTCTCAAAATAAATAAATAAACCTTAAAGAAAAATTAAAAAAAAATAAAAGTCCATCTCTTGACTTGGGATGAGAAGGGACTCCACACAGCCCTGTCTGTTGGAGGTGGAGTTGAGACTCACGTGACACTAATAACTCTTATAAAGATCTTCTGCAAGTGTATAGTCCTCTTCAGTCTTCCTAGCCTCTTTCATAAACTGAAAGTAGTAGTCCGCTAAAAGAAAAAGAATTAATATTCTTATTTCTCATTTTTTACATCCTACATAGTGATCTCACACCTTAGAGTAGAAAATAGCATTTTTTCTTTGGGTCTTCAAAGTAATTGAAACATTAGAGGTTTTATTTTAAATAACTTGCTCCTTAGCTATTATCATGCCATAGGATTTGTGAATTTTTCCAAAATAAATGTTTTTAGAAGGAATAAAATAAATAGGTCATACTTCTTCCCCTTGCCATGCAATCATATGTCTAAGACAAATGTACAAATAATAAAATTAGTATGTAATAATTTAAAGTTATAGGAGAATTATTGGTTAAGATGGAGCTAAAAGACTCAAAATACACATAATTCTTGAAATATTTTTTTTGAAAATTAAGAAAGATAGAGATTGCCACAGATTTACTAATGCGTACAAAGATTTTACCTCTTCTAAGTCATTTAAGAATAGTAAGCATCATGGAAATAATTGGAAGCTTAGCTCATGAATAAAATGATGCTTTGATATTCAGTCTCCCTCTGAGGTGAATTTAGAGGGTCTGAATGTTCATATTTAGAATGCAAGTTAGCAGTTGCAAGGACCCGTAACCAGTGGCAGAGATGGAAGACAAAGCCACGGTCTTGCCCCTTTGTGTTACTGAAGGCTATGTGTCTCTATAGAGGCGATGGTGCAATGCACAGATGGTTAATCAATTCCAAGTGTTCTCCTCTATCTGGCAAAATGCCACTCAAACTCAAACTCAAAATGACACTCAAAAAATGATAAAATGGCAATTTGGCAACCCAAGGCATCTGTTATACACTCCTGTCATCAAAGAAAAGAGAGAGTATGTCCATTTAATTACTCATTCACTTACTCAATTCACACAAAAGCTACTAAGCACCCATTACATGCCAGACAGGCATGAGACACTATAGTGCTACCCAGAAGCATGTTGAGATCTAGAGTATAAAGTACCTTGTATAAGACAGGTAACTTGACAGGCATTTGTAACCATTTTTCTCATTTAATTCTGTGTGTGTGTAAGCATCATGCAAATAACCTGCTATCTAGAGTCACTGATACCTTTAATCCCTAGGTTCAGCATTGTTCCGCTTCTGGATTCTGACCAGGAAAGACCATATTCAGAAGGTCAATGGTGATGGTGGAGATAGGCATCGAGAGTTATCATTATTACTATAAGGCTGCTATTTTGTACGTCAAGAGAAAACCTCTAGGCAGCTCCATGGTCACTGAGCCATAGCATTCCCTTCATACTTGCAAGGTTTGCTTGACTCTCATAACTGGGCCTATCTTAGTCTCCTGTTTATATTCCAGCCTCCTGTGTACATAGAGTTTACTTTTAGGAGTTCACAGTCAAGTGGAAGAGAGAATCATATCTTTGAAAATCAATGAAAAGAGGTGTGAAGATAGAAAGATAAACAGATGATAGATAGATAGATAGATAGATTACACTTAAGTTTATATGTTATTTATATATTGTTCCATTGAACAAGAGGTAACTGTGTGGTGAAGTCATCAGTACTATAAACTTTATGGTTGCTGCTGTGATTGTTTTCTAAAAAGGAGAAATGTAAAAGAAAATAAAACTGCTAAAAGAGAGTGTTCTCTAGGCAACATAACAGCATTTTAAGATTAAATTACCTAATATTTTCTACCTAATTGCAGAATTCTATAGAGACCATACAACATATATTTAAAAAGTATGTGAGGGACACCATTCATTAAAAAACAGGAAAAAGTAGTGGAAACTTTATTAAAAATTGACTAATAGGCACTTGAGATAATTGAAATGACAGCTTGTTTTGACAGCTGCAAGCAAAAATCTACTTGTTCAAAACAGTGAGTGTAAATCTTCTTAATTTCCAGAAAGAAAAAATGATGTACAGGTTTAACTTAATTCAGTCAGCTCATAAAGCGTAATAATAAAAGGCAACTCTTCACCTGACTAGTGAAATTCTGGTAATTGGAGGTCCTGCCAATCACTGCCCAGTGGGGCTGGATGTGAAGACCTTTGAAGGCCCTCAAGTGGAAGAGTTAATTTCCTCCAAGATCCTCGAGGAAACGGAAATCAACCCAGGAGCAACCAAATATCCCCAGAATAACCTTTTAAAATACCACTTAGTATCAAATTTGGAGATCATGAAACACTTCCAGAAGTGTTTGTCACCCAAATCTCCGAACAAATAGAAAGAAGTGAAAGCACATTCATCATCTATGCCATGGCCCCATAGGTATTTTGTAAATTATTCTGTAAATGCTAAAGAATGAAATTTAAAAAAAAATAACAGAGGTAAGTTTTCTAATCAACAAAACAAGTCAAATCTCAGGTCAAGAATAATCCATGTAACGTTAAAGTGCACCAGTTGTCCTTAATTAGGACATGGCCTCTTTATTTTACTACATTTATATTCATAAGGGAAATAAAAAGGGGAAACAAAAGCAGTTTATGAATCAAATCATGGCTTTTCAAACTCACTTTATATCCGATTAAAAAAGCAAAAGTGAAACTTAGCTGTCCAGCCTCAGGATCTGAGCTACATGCTTCCTGATGTGTTTATTTTATTTTTTATTTTATTTTATTTTATTTTATTTTATTTTATTTTATTTTATTTTATTTATTTTATTCCATTTCACTATTTCATTTCATTTCATTTCATTTCATTTCACTTCATTTCATTTCATTTCATTTCACTTCATTTCATTTCATTTCATTTCATTATTTCATTTCACTTTTAGATTTAAATAGTCATTTTATATGAGACACAACCAGTTAAGAATTAAATTTCATGTTTATCAGTTTTAACTATCCTTTTGCTAAGAGAGTATACAACTGAACCTACCAAAAACTAAAACCAATTCATGAACGGGATGTGATTGTGTATTTTTAGATTTTATCTACACTCTATGTGGGAGAGTTTGGTATAAAATACATTTGTTTAAAATGTTACAGAGCATAGAATTGCCAGGAACAATTTAAGCTCCATAAATGTTTCCTCTAAATTGAATCCAAGATGGCTGAGAATCCTATAACACTGTGTGGAATCCAATGCTTAGTTTTTAAATGAAACAATTTCAAAAATTGGAGCACTGCCATCATTTACAGCCATCAGGATCACTGTCATACTAGAGAGCCTTGATTTTTCTGCTCATTCCTAGTTCATCCACACTGAAAGTTTTACTTGTAATCCACACAGTGAAGCAGAAGGCTGAAAAAGTGCGTGGTTTAGATCATTTCAGTAAATGGTCTTTTCTGTTCACAGGTAAATCTATTATTCCCTTACTTAAGCCATAACCTTTTGACCTTAGAAGTGAAAATGTTCTGTTAGTTAAATTTTTCGAGGCTTTTTAAATCACTCTGTATTCATTTCTTTGTTCATAGTTAAAGATTTACATTGTATATATTTAATATCTTATATATAAACAAGGGCCATAAATTATTGATTGCTTAACATGGTCCATGAATGAATGCACTTTTCTCAAAGTAGACTGATTTTATTATTAACAGAAGAGAACCAACCTAAATCCTTAATGTCTGTGAGGTGTTACACAGGAAAAATGCTTTTAAAATTTAATAACAACAAATGGGAATGTGCATTAAGTTAGATTGTCCCTGGTGAAAGTGCATTCCATTCAAAACTTTTATTAACGCAAAGAGTTGTGTTAATATATTAAATGGTGTTAAAATGTGCAGTCACATTTATAGAGATATTATAATACCTATTTAACCATTACTTTAATGATATAAATTAATTTTTAAAAATTCAAAAGCTAATATTTGTTTTAAAATGCAAAAATGGAAACTAAGAGAACAAATTAGATGTAGATAAGTACATGTATAATACATAAAGATGAACTAAGGAATTTAATTGATGCCAAAAACAATCTGGAAATTCCAGAATGCAGAAATTGACTGTTGCTTCAGATTTAAGATGACAGTAAAGATCAGATACAGAGGGGAACCTGAGTGGCTCAGTTGGTTGAGCGTCCAACTTCGGCTCAGGTCATGATCTTACGGTTTGTGAATTCAAGCCCCTCGTCAGGCTCTGTGCTGATAGCTGGGAGCCTGGAGCCTGCTTCGGATTCTGTGTCTCCCTCTCTCTCTCTGCCCCTCCCCCACTCGTGTTCTGTCTCTCTCTCTCTGTCAAAAAAAATAAACATTAAAAAATTTTAAAAGAGATCAGATACAGAGAAGTGAACCCATGGAATGGGGAAACTGTATCATTTAACCGTATATTGTGTCTAATATGTAAAATGAGGAAAGGAGATGGATTTGCATTGAAAGATAAAGTACATGGTAGGCTAAAAATACATTCTAGGGAAGGATTGCAGCAAAGGTGAAAGACATTCCTCTACTGCAAGCCCGGGACACATGAAAGTGCAAGTAGGGAAACTCAAATTCTTAACAAGTTCAGAGATAGTGGAAGTGGGCCATCGTGATTATTAAGAACAAGGTTGGCCATTCATAATAATTATTATTATTGAAAGAAACAGCTGGGCCAGTCAGCTTTTCTCCCTAGTTTTTCCTTTCCCACTTTTCACAGCCAATATAAAGAGGCAGGCAGCAGTAGCATTCAAGCTAAATGTGGAGGAAAACTGTGAAGATAATAGCAGACTTGCCTGGGGAGGTTTAGAGTGGGTGTGCCTTCAAGAGAAGCAGTAAAAGGATTGACATAATTTTAGAACTCTACAACAGGCACAGACAAAGAAAAACGAGCAAAACCTAGCTATTTACAAGACAACAGCATACTAAACATTTTTATACTAAAATAAAGTTTGTTATTATGTTTTCACTTTTACTATGTATGAGATATAGGTCTAAATATTTTATGTGTAACTTATGACAACCCTATGTTGAAGATTCTATTATTTATATTTAGCAGAGAAGAGGCACAGAGAGATAGAGTAACTTCTACCAAGTCATGGAATTTATCAGGGCAGAGCCAGGATTTGAACCAGACAGACTTGTTTCCAGAGCCAATGTGCTTAACTCTGTGCTACTTCTCCTTTGTGATGCTGGGGGAGGGACAAGTCCAAGCCTGTCTTCCACTCTCCCTACTTTATTTCCTGAAAATGAATTATGCATGCAACAGCCCCATAAGGGATCCCGAAGTCACTTTAAACTTCCTTTTACAGGGAAGGAAACTTTAGGAAGTGAACCTAAAACTCTGCCCATGAACCCCCTTCTTTGGCGAACCCAGTTCATTTTATAGCCATGAATGACTTAGAAAGCATTATTTACTATTTAATGAAAAACAACAACACAAAAGAGAAGAATAAAGAGAAATAGAACTAGTGAATATCCTCACAGGAAAGTGATTATTTAATACCAGAAGAAAAACACAGTAAAAAATATTCATATTATCTCCTTGTATATTAAAATTTAACAGCTTATTTCATACATAGAATAAACAGATGCTTCTATGGAAAAGGTGCAAAGGCACAACAGAGAAAGAGGTGTTGAAATTTAAAATGTGACTGATATTTTTTTTAAGTCACTAAGATTGAAAAATAAAATGGAAATTTCAGAAGGTCAAATAAGTAATCTGGAAGATCAAAATGTGGAGATTTCTCAGAACAGGGGAGAGGAAAAATATATAATTATTAAAAAAAAAAAGAAATGAGAAAAAACTTAAGAATCAAGAAAGGGGCGATTAAGGATGGCCAACAACCTCTTAGGAATTCCAAGAAAAATAATTAACCCTAACCCTACCCCAAAATGGTATTTATTACTATTCAAAATGATATCTATTACTATTAAAAACCCAATACTTAATGAGTGAAATGAATGAATGAACACATATTTGCTAGTTGGTTAAAATTTAAAAATTTCAAGAATGAAGTACAAAGCCTACCAAAAGAGAAAAACAAAATGAACTAGCAAATACACACACAACGAATCACGTAAAAAAGAAAGAGAACCATTGCCTTCAAACTGGCATTAAGAATGCTAGATATAAAAACACATTGGAGCAAGGCATTCAAACATCTAAAAGAAAAGTTTCTTGAAGGTAGATTTTTAGACTGAATTTATCATTAACAAAGAATAAAGAAAGATTAAAACATTTTAATACATACACTTTAATATGTAACAAAACCTTGGCATCCATGTGGAATTTAATGAAAACATATCCAAATATATACAGCATATTGAATGAACATTCTAAAGAAAAATGTAAAATATATGAAACAGTGATCTTAACTCATTATCCCATGAAAGACATCCGAAGAGGATAGCTGTACATGGACCTAGCAAGTAATTCTTGTTTAAACTCAAACAGGAAGATACAGGCTTCATGAATAATATATATCTTTAATAAGAAAGTGGAAAACACGCAACAAATATTTTATTAAGGGGCCGCCTCCTCCTGTATCTTTTTCTAATGGCAACAAAAAGGCAGAATTGCAAATTAAAGCTAAGAAAAACAAAACAATTATGACCTTAATAAAAAAAACTAGAATATGATATGGTTCTGAGCTGTTGAAGGGAGAATGCATCTGACATTGATACTTTGAAAATTCTTTGAAAAGCAAAGTTTAAGGGAATAGGTTATAAATCCCGTTCTAAAGACCCATAGAATAAAAATATTTGTACACTTATAAATGTTTAGTAGCTTTCACAATTCAGTTAATCGATAGGTAAACTGCGTTGAAGATTTAATTGTCGGAAAATACAAACAAAACAGATGCAACAATTCTGAAAACATCAATGTGAAGACACAAAGGAGAGGAATAAGAAAAAGTAAGGAGGAGGGGGACAAATCATAAGAGACTCTTAAATATGGAGAACAAACAGAGGGTTGCTGGAGGGGTTGAGGGAGGGGGGATGGGCTAAATGAGTAGGGGGCATTAAGGAATCTACTCCTGAAATCATTGTTGCCCTATATACTAACTTGGATGTAAATTAAAAAATAAATTAATTAAAAAAAAAAGAAAAAGAAACTATAGAGGCGCCTGGGCGGATCAATTTGTTGGGTGTCTGGACTTAGGCTCAGGTCCTGATCTCACCCTTTGTGAGTTGGGGCCCTGCAGAGGGCTGTGTGCTGACAGCTCAGAGCCTGGAGCCTGCTTCAGATTCTGTGTCTCCCTCTCTCTGCCCCTCCCCCACTCATGTTCTGTCTCTTTCTCTCTTTCAAAAAAAAAAAAAACATTGAAAAAAAAACTATAAATGAGTGGAGATAGTATTGGTAGGCTTGTGTGTGAGTCTTCTCATTTTATATACTGCCTTACTTTTTGAAACTGTAACTACAGTGGCCCTTTGAACATTAAGGGTTTGAATCGAGTGAGCCCCCTCATAGGTGGATTTTTTCTCAACAAATACAGTACAGTACTGTAAATGTGTTTTCTCTTCCTTATGATTTTAATAGGACTTTCTTTCCCTAGCTTACTTTTTTTGTGAGAATATAGCATACATGACACAAAAAATACAAAATGTGTGATAATTGACTCTTTATGTTATCACTAAGGCTTCTGGTCAACAATAGGTTATTAGTAGTTAAGTTTCTGAATAGTCAAAAGTAGTATGTGGATGTTTCACCATACCGGAGGTAGGATCCCCTGACTCCTAAATTGTACAAGGATTAATTACACATGGATACACCCACACATACATACTAGTGTATATAATATCTATTTTCATAATTATCTATATAATTATCTGGATAATGAAATCTAGAATACTAGCTAGTATAACTGCAAGAAAGAAAAGTTCGCCTTTAGCAAAACAGCATTGCCTCACCTGACCGAGAACTACGGAGACTAATGGGCTGGAGCTGGTTCCTCACATAATGTCATCAGTTCCTGACTCATTATATCCTGGTATGTATAACTTTGATGATAAAAGCAGGATGTGTCCACATGGTGGCAAAATGGCCACGAAGAACCCCAAGCTTATGTTCAATCCGTCAAGCAGGCCAACATTCCAGTAGTCCTGTGATAACCCAGTAGGTCCACAAATAATCCTAATACTGACTCTCCTTGGCTAACTTAATGGAAATAATAGTAAAACATGTATTTTATCATTTACTAGCTGCTTGATGCTATTCTAAATCTTAGGGAAGAGAAACAACTAGCACAGGTTTTTATGGTTAGTGAATGTTAGAGCTTGGATTTGAACTGAAGTGGTTTTACTCCAAATCTGGTGATTTTAATCAATATTCCACATACTCATATCTGAACTGATTGCTGTAATCTGTTCACCAGGCCTGGGTCACCTGTCTACCTCTACAGTGGAGTGAAGTCAGTACCCCTGAACTGTATGGACTGAGAATAAGACAGGATAGTTCCTCCAAAATTGCTAGACAGATTAAAAAGTACTTCAAATGAGCTGGAAAAAAGAGAGAGCGCGCGCGAGAGAGAGAAGAAAACAGATGAAGAGTGTGAAGCTAAAAGAAGAAACCAATAAATGAGGGAGAGGGAAAAGGACAGAGAGAAGGAAAGGGAGAGAATTAGGGAGAGGGAGAGGAGTATATACAGGCTGGTTTCCAAATGATTTTTCAGTGTCTGATTCCAAACCCTTCTGAGACACTAATCCTCTTCTGACATTGGTTCAGTGATAAAATAGACCCCCTTGTCAACCAGTATTTTTTTTTTTCTTTTTCTTAAGCTAGTTGAATAAGCCAGGATTGATTACATTATTAGAATTTGTTCTTGGCACTTATAAGTTTGTAAGGGATATACCCTTTGGAGTAGAATATGAGATCCAATAAAATATTTGTATATCTGTTTCAGGACTTCTTGAATAAATCTTTTTTCAAAAATTAAAAATAATGGAAACAATAATGTTAAATCTGTGTAGTGTGATAAAAGTCACTCTCAATTGTTCATTTACTCTAGCATTTACCTATTCTGTGTTTTTACATTAAGAAAAATTATATTGGAATATTCTATAATGATTTTAAATATTTGCAAGTTAAAGAGAAATGAACTATCAAGCCATGAAAAGGCAGTGGAAGAAAATAAATGCATATTGCTAAGTGAAAAAAGCCAATATGAAAAGGCTACATTGTGTATGAATCCAACTATATGGCATTCTGGAAAAGGCAAAACTATGGAGATATAAAAAAGCAGTGGTTGCAAGAGGTTGGAGTTGGGGGAGAGATGAATAGGCAGAGCACAAACGATATTTAGGGAAGTGAAATATTCTGTATGCCATATTGATGACCGTATGCCATTATACATCTGTCCAAACCCATGCAATGCACAACAGCAAGAGGAATTTTAATGTAAACTATGGCCTCTGGGTGATAACTATGGGTCAGTGTAGGCTCATCAGTTATAACAAATGGAGCACTCTGGTGAGGGATGTTGATAAAGGGAGGCTATGCATGTGTGGGGGGCAAGAGGTATTAGAGAAATCTCTGTAGTTTCTTTTCAATTTTGCTGTGACCCTTAAACTATGCTGAAAAATTGTCTTAATTAGTAAATAAACAAAAGGGAGTAGGCAAGCGAGTGCAAGTGACTTTTATACCTCATCACCAATACAAGGGAAACATAGGCACGTCGGGTCTATCTGCGATTTTGATGTATCAAAGAATAATGCATGGCAACATGCTGTCTGGTGCTTTTCAGCAGTTGCATTGGAGAGTTAGATATATCTACTCTGAATTCCAAGTCTTTCACTTATTTGCTAGGGAATCATATAAGTTACTTAAGTTTTGTTTATATTTTAGTTTTTTTTCCATCTGCAAAAGTTGACATGAAGGATTGTCATGAAGATTAATTAAGATAAGACATATAGCATATACAATCGTAATTCAAAATAAGGTCTTAAAAATGTTTGTTGTTCTAATTTTCATGAAGTGAAGTGTAAATTCACAATTTATTCCTAAGCAAACAGATCCTTTAATAGAAAAAAATAAATTCCAAGACTAACCTATATCAGGTCATATTACCACACATGTGTTATAGACCAAACAAAAGGCAAATTAATATTTTGTGTTATTTGTCCTTGTATTCACACATTCTCTCTCTCTCTTTTTTTTTTTTTTTTTTAAGATTCTGATTGAGTGGATTTGATGCAGGGTTTGGAACCTCAATTTTTTTAAATTTATTTTTTTATTATTTTTAAAGTTTATCTATTTTGAGAGAGAGAGAGCACAAGTTGAGGAAAGGCAGAGAGTGAAGCAGAGAGAGAGAATCCCAAGCAGGCTCTGCACTGTCAGCATAAAGCCCAATATGGGGCTCGAACTCACAAACTGTGAGATCATGACCTGAGCAGAAGTTGGATGCTTAACTGAGACACCCAGAACCCCTATTTTATTATTTTTTTAATGTTTATTTATTTATTCTTGAGAGGGAGAGGGAGAAAGCAAGCAGGGGAGGGACAGAAAGAGAGGGAGACTGAATCCCAAGCAGATTCCATGCTGTTAATGTGGAGCCGATGCGGGGCTCGAACCCACAAACCATGACATCATGACCTGGGCCATAACCAAGAGACAGATGTTTAACCAACTGAGCCACCCAGGTGCCCTGTATTTGTGCATTCTAAGTTTTAAATTGCAGCAAGGTGTAGATAGACAGAGTCAGGAAAACATAATGAGAGAGAGTGGAGAGAAAGAGTGAGACAGAGAGAGATCCTGGACATCTTGAAGAAGTCATTGTGAAGGCTCCATCTTACTGAAGAAAAATAACCTTACTCTGGTTACACTGCACATTTAACCTTTAATTTTCCCAGTGCAAAAGGGAACACTAAATATTTCTATAATATATTCATTTTATTCTCTCTCTCTCTTTTGATTCTGTGAAATCTACCATAGTTTATCACTTGGATTGTTTCATTATCTCCTTAGCATGCCTCCCCATCCCCATTCTTGATTCTTCTAAGTCCTTCTTTATGGCTACATTAATCCCAAATGGAAATGTAATCACCATCTCCCCTGCCTAAAAACCATTGCTTTAAGAATAAAGAATATTATCATTAAAATATAAATCTCCTCATTGTCTGATCCCTGCTCTTCCCTGTTTCCTCCTTCTTTCTCTCTCTCTCTCTCTCTCTTTTTTTCATGTTCAGAAAAATAAAGTACATTAAAATGTTCTACTAATTATTTTAAATATTTAGGACAGTCTGGTACTAATGACACTGTCAATTTCTTACAATGTTAGTCAGGGTACTGAACTCGGAGACAGTCACCCAAGAAAATGTTACAAATTTGTTCCTTCAATTTGAGGCACATGCATTGTATGCCTTCCAGCTTCAACGTTTTTGCACTCCGAGGACATGCTTATTTCTGAGCCCGTGTTTAGTTGGAACAGTTTAATTGCATTAATAGGCCAGACAGATCATTGGATCATCTACCCCAAGAAGTCACACAGTCTCCAACAACCCTCATTTCTACTTTCTTATTTACCTCTCTGTGACACTGAGATCTATCAGACAAACTAGCAAACAAAACAACCAGTAAGAAGTAAGATTCAGTCAACTTGGTCAAGGGTTCAGTCTGGTCCACAGAATTCAATGTTGAACTTGCTCCATTTTGAGATATAAAATGAAACTGTGAAAACGTCAAGAAAAAATAATCCTTAATTTTGTTACAATAGATTATGTTTTAAGTTTCTAAAATAATCCCAACCTAATGACTAGAAAACAAAATTTTAATACTAGTAACATGAAGAAAAGTGCAAAGCATGATAGAATATCCATAAGTAAGATGGATTAAAGTGGGTAGCTGTCTGACTATACATCTGGTGAAGGTGGAATTTTAAAAGAAGTGGATGGCATGGGATCATTATATATCTCAGGGTGTAATATCTTGAATGCAAATTTTGAATAACTTGGATATGTGGCCAAAACTGAAATAAGCATTTTTCTCTTTTGAAAGACACAGCTGTGGAATTTAAAGATGAGTTATAGGACTTGCGTTCCAAAGTATTTGAGAATTACAGCCAACATAACTTCAAAACATAAACCGATATAAATATAAGGAAGGAATCAAGCATTTATCCTGCTTTTCCTGTATGAACTATAGAACTGGGTAACCGAAGAGTAGATGAAGGAAAATGTCTCATCATGAGAATATTTCAAAAAACCCAGGAAGAAAGAATGACAGAATTTCAATTTCAACATCTTTTAAATTCTAATTAATTAAAGGATTCAAGGATTAAGGGCTTTTAATTTTATCAAAAGAGACAATTGGTCATTAAATACCTCCCGTGATTCCTCAAGGGGAATACAATACCACGTATAAAGCAGGTTTGAAAAAAAAAAAAAAAAAAAAAAAAAAGCTAGCTTGAATGTGATTAAGCCTCTCAGCTCAATTACAAATTTGGAGAAAAAGTAGTAGAACAAGTTAAACTACAGAGGAATGCAATCAGTTATATCCTATAGGACAGATAACCTGGGCTCTTTAACAAATAGATTTCAGGAAAGAGAAATGATGGAGGGGATTCTATAGATTAAAACAGGGGTGCCTTGGGTGGCTCATTGGTTAAGCATCCTACTCTTGATTTGGCTCAGGTCATGATCTCACGGTTCGTGAGATGGAGCCCGAGTGGGACTCCGTGCGGACAGCAGGAGCCTACTTGGGATTCTCTCTCTCTCTCTTTCTTTCTTTCTCAAAATAAATAAATAAACTTAAAAAATTTTAAAATGAAAATACTTAAAAAAACCAGACAAAACTAAACTTTGATGTCTATCAAAACACAGTAGGATGATAAAGTAAGGAGGTAGCTACTATAAAAGTTTAGAGAAATAACTCAGAGAAGAGAGAAGGGGCTGTGATTGGGCCTACATAGGGACCCTTGGGATGGCTTGGGAGGTTTTATTCCTTGACATGAATGGTGTGTAAAAGAATATTCACCTTTTGATAATTAGGTAAACTACACATTTGTTTTATGAGGGTTTCTATGTTTCTTATTTGAGAATAAGAATTTTTTTTTTAATAGGTCTACTAAGAGCAGACAGAGGAAATAAGTTATTTTGATATAGTCTTGAATTTGGGATCAAATTATAGAATGAGTTAATCCCTTTAATTAGCAAAATACTGAGTACCCTATCCCTAATAATCTGTTTTGTTCCAAGGGTCTAGATTGTTGTTTACAAGATGTGGCATAGCCCTAACTCTTGTTTTAATGTGAAAGTACTTTGTGTTTTCTATTTCCTTTGTTTCTTTAATTAAAATGAATATTCATGAGTTGAAATTTTAGAATTTGGAAAGTTAATTGGGATAGCTGCTGATAATAAGGGTTAGAATGGAATATATACATAGGTTGGTAGGCTATTAAGATTTTTAATATGTTCTGCCTATCTCCACTGAGAATTATAAAAATTATCTCCAGATTTAATAAAGTACCTTAAACCCTTCACAGAAAAGCATATAAATGCGCAGCGAGCCATAACAATAGCAATGATAATATGTCCTATTGCCCAAATAAAACCATGGTCAGTTGACCAAGACTGATGAATTTGTTTACAATGGGAAGATTGAGATAAATAGAAGCCTAAAGGAAACAGCAGAACGAATAAAAGGGAGGCAATTTGCCACCTTAAATATCACAGGAGTCCAGGAAAGCTGACGATTATTAGGTACGTTAAATATTACTAACATTTACCCAAATGTTGTCTGCCTAACACCTGAATCACTTACGACACAAATAATCCCAGACATAGCTGGATTTAGAGACATGTTTATGTAACAATTTCAAACTTGATATTTTATACCAAAATTAAACATAAAATATGAATGTCTTTTAAGAAGTTTTAATTAATAAAACCTTCTTTCATGAGGAAAATATTTCATATTCAAAAACCATTCAAAGGAACCTAATAAATCCTTATTTTTCCTGTAGCTTCTCTTTTGAAAATTGTTTCAACTGATGAATCCACTAAAATATGTATATGTCTATACACGAGTAAAATTTGCCATAGACATGTTTTATATGATAAATACAAGGCAAATGAATGCCTCTTAAGCCAGAATAATGTATTTGGTCAGAACAGGGGAAGAGAGAAGGAAGTTGATTTAGAACACCCCTGAGTTATAGGCCCAGGGACTGGACCCATCAGAAGAAGACTGCTCATATCCCCACATCAGATGGCAGCAGCATCAGTTGACCTCCCAGGCCAGGTGTGGCTGTGCCCAGCAAGCTGGCTTCAATATCTGAACACAGGGCCTCCATGGCTCTTGGTCTTACTGAGACCTTTAAAAAATGGCCCTGTTTTTCTTGTTTAATCTGGTCTTGGAAGCAGACCTCTGCCTGAGGCAACATTTCAAAAGAGCTGTTTATGACTCCTCTGGCATCTTTCTGTCCTTTCCAGACTCTCCTTCATCTATGGAAAATCTCTTCTCTCAGTTCTGTTTGTAAGAAACTCATGCGGACATGATTTGAGATGAGAAAAATTCTTAAAAGAGAGGGAGACATACTGGTGAATCACACCAAATGAATCATCACATATCTTAAAGAAAAGGCCTTTGGGGCACCTGGGTGGCTCAGTCTCTTAAGCATCTGACTTCGGCTCAGGTCATGATCTCACAGTTTGTGAGTTTGAGCCCTGCATCGGGCTGTGTACTGACAGCTCAGAGCCTAGAGCCTGCTTTAGATTCTGTCTCCCTCTCTCTCTCTGCCCCTCCCCTGCTCACACTCTGTCTCTCCCTCTAAAAAATAAATAAACATTAAAGGAAGGAAGGAAGAAGAAAGAAAGAAAGAAAGAAAGAAAGAAAGAAAGAAAGAAAGAAAGAAAGAAAATTTAAAAAAGGCCTTTAAAACCAGAGTATTATAGATGAGATCATAGCTAACAAATCTTAAAGGAGAAGAAATGTGAAAGAGAAAAATCAAGATACTGGTCATGAATAGCTTTGAAGGTTGCCTTGATTTTACTTAAAAGCAATAGGTAATTATTTATATTAATAACATAAGATTATTAATATCATAATATCGATGGTAACAAAGAGAAGTGCTATATCCTAGAAATCTTTTCTGAGACATGAGAATTGTAGAGTCTTATTCATTAATGCTGTTCATTAACAGGATTGAAAACTGGCAAATGTGAAGGCATCTAATAGCTGTGGATGTTTCCGGACACGTGAGCCTTTCACTTGCACATTGCTCCATTCCCCAACCCTTTGCTCTGCTTGGTATTTTAGGAAAATATTCTCTCCAGTACCTTGGACAGCTGAGTTTGGACTAGTTCTGCAATGGGCATACTGGAGGACATAGATAGTTTCTCATTATTGCTCTGCCTTACAGCTTGCAGAGGAAGTTGGATCTCCCTCATGGCCCAGATCCTACCTGGGTAGTTTAGGCACACGGTCTGACTTCCGTATTCTGACTACTCCACTTTTCCTTTAACCATTGGGATTTTCCACCTTCCTACTCTTGCTAGTCTGGCTTGCCTACTTGCTTTAAATTGTCTAGTTGGATTCTCGGTTCTTTCTTCAGATCTAATTTATTCAAATTTTGCCTGATTTAATTCTCTATACTTTGAAAAACCTATCATGTTTTCTGTTCTCCTGAACAGAACCAAAGGAATTCAGAAAGTATTAAAACACCATGCACCGTCTGCATTCAATGAAAAGAGGCTTAAGCTATCAAGACATCATTTGAAATAATTCAGCTTATTTTGTGTTCCCATCTTCCCAGTCCTGCTGCAAATCAACATAACCACAGCACCTTGCTGGGGAAGAAGAAACACAATGGATGGTGCATGTCCCACGTGTAATGCTACTCCCTAGGGCTCTGCACTGTATGCACTCACACCAAAACCATGGGGGAAGACAGCATCCAGGCAATAATAAAGATTTGATGGAGGAATCTCCAGGCTGTCCATGCTGTGTAAATATTTCTTTATGAAAGAAAGAAAGAAAGAATGAAAGAAAGAAAGAAAGAAAGAAAGAAAGAAGAGAAAGAAAAAGAAAGAGAAAGAGAAGGAGGGAGGGAAGAAGGGAGGAAAGGAGGGAGGGGAGGAGGGAGGGAAGGACAGAGGAAGGAAGGAAGAAGAAGCATGTATTTACTTTACAAAGTATCGTATTTCTGATGCAAAAGGAAAAAAAAAATGGCTGATGGTAACATATTACCTAAAGGAGAGAAACTCCACTAGATGCCAGAAAGATGGACTAAAATAGGCTCAGAAAGCTTGAATTCAAGCCCTAGTGTTAATCTTTACTTTCTGTGCGAGCACAGGAAGCCAGAAAATAGCACTGAACTTCACTTTCCTCATCTGTGAAAGAGGAATAGTAATGGTAATGCCTATCTTACAGAGATGTCCTAATATTTAAAAGTTACATCCTCCTTGTCAGCTATGTGGGAGTTACTTCTACCTGAAAATGGAGCTATATTTTGCCAGGGGGCAGACAATCACTTTCAGTACCTCTAGTGGCCTTTCTGTGAGAACAGAGCAGGTGGCAGAGCAGGTAAATGAGATTTTGAATCTGAGGCTAGTCAGTGGAGGTATCAAGTGAAGAGAAGTGACAGGAGAGCCGGGAAGGGAAGGACACTGGGAGAAAAGCAACAAGGGCAGAAGGAAAGTGGTTGGGAGAAAACCATTAATGAGATAGCAGGAAACTCTAAAACAGGGAGCAGAGTCTCACTCAAGGCTCTTTGCTTTGCCCCAAAATCTAAAAACAAATTCCTAATTTTGAGAAAAGGTTGAGAAAGGAAAAATGGAACTTAGAGCAAGAAGAGACCAGAAAATTTAAGGTCTCCCCTTCCACCTGGAAATTTGTAGGAGTCTGAGTGAGGACTACCATTGGCCTCAAATGCGGGTTGATTCCAATTCATTTAAGTCTCAAAGAACAAGGAATCTTGCCAGATAGGTCTTTATATAGAGATGAACCAGTTTCACATGAGAGAGCACGTGACAAACAGTGCAACACTAGACAGGACTCATTGTTTGTAATGAATGTTTTCCTCAATTAATTTGTAATGGTGATTTCAAAAGCTTTCCTTTGTTTAAACCTTTCATTAGATAAATGTTTCAATTTTTAATTAGTAATTGTCAGGCTTCTATTCTGTGTAACCGTTTTACACATAGTAGATTACAACACTAAACCCTCCCTTGGTTCTTAAAGCACTCATCAAATAAAAGTACATGTAGGACATTGACGGTGCCATAATCTAGGCATCAGGCAGTTTTCTACCATTATAGTTAATTGCATCTTCGTTTGACTAAGAGCCACTCAAATAAGTACCATTCAGATGTCATTTTCAGAGAAGATCCTGTTTTCTTTCCCCGGCTGCATATTGGTTAGGGAGGTTGCTTTGTAAGCGGTGTGCTTGACTCCATATCCCAGTGAGTCTGTCCCAGTAATTGCTTCATTAATGGAAGATCACTTGATATTGGATATTCTCATGTAGCTTTAAAAGTCTCCTAAAAGCAATAGGTTCCTCAGTGATATCAAATTTTACGATCATTGCACCTGTAATAGAAAACGCATGTAAAAAAACAGTGCCAGTCCAATCTCTGTATTGGAAATGCTTGTCTTAATTAATATGCATTATTTTGAAAAAATATACCAGTTAATATATAGTTTGTTAAAATAAATGTGCATTGCATTTAGACAAGTTGTAACTCCATGACTGTGATGTTTTGACTACAATGAGAACCAGTAGAATTTAAATGAACCGAATTTTTTTCCTTATCGATTTTTTCCCCTTAAACACAGGCAAATATACAACGTAATATCACATATTTCCCCAAGTAGCTTTCTCTCTGATAATATTTTTTGAGGAAGATCAAGAAGCAATACACAGATTGTCATTTCTACATTTTCTGTATTTCATATGTTCTTTTTTGAATCACGACTCAGGTAAACACATGGTGATTTTTCCTGCCTAGTTGAAAGATACATCTTCTAAGTCTAGTGATATTTGGCATTTTAATATTTCTTATCAGCGATGCCATACAACCAAGTAAGCTTGGTTACCTTTAAAACTGTTTCATGTTTGGAATCAGCTGATCATGGGTATTACTTATTCTTTTGTTCATTTTGTAGTGATGTGAGATGACAGGTATCCTTTTTTTTGATGGAGTAGTGGTTTTCCAGCAAGGTTAACTGTCTTGGGCATATTCTATAATGTGAATTTGGCCTTTAAACTTCCCTTTAAAAACATAGAAAAAATTTCTATGACAGAAAATCTCCTTTAAGAGTTTGAAATATATTTATATTTCATTTTGGAAGGGATTAAGCCAGAGGTATGCTTAGGGCTACAGCGTGCAAGAAATAATGCACGTAACGTACTTAATTAGAATGACACTTCCTAACTTCTTAGCAATTTTCTATCTCTCTTCTCTCCCACCATCATCCCCTTCTCATTCTTCGTGCCAGGATTTATTTTTCATCCCGTTATGAGGTTATGTCATTTGAAATGAGTAAATATTTGCACTTCTTTTATGATTGGCAAAGTATACTAAACATGCTTGTGAAGCAGTAATTAGCAAGGTACATGACTGTCTGTTAAGAAATACTGACATATTTTTAAAAAATAAATCCAAGCAGAATATCACATCTCACATCTCTGTATTGGGAGTTACCTTCTAATGGAACAGCTCCCTAGACTAAGAATGTCACAGCAAAATGCAGAATTAAAATGCAAACAATTTTGCACCATGGCTCTGCTTCTAGTATCTATTTAACTCTGAGCTTTTCTTTTTTCTTTAAAAAAAATTAATGTTTATTTATTTTTGAGAGAAACAGAGAGACAGAGAGACAGAGAGGGAGAGACAGAGCACAAATTGGGGAGGGGCAGAGAGAGAGGGAGACACAGAATCTGAAGCAGGCTCTAGGCTCTGAGCTGTCAGCACAGAGCCGGATGCGGGGCACAAACTCACCAGCTGTGAGATCATGACCTGAGCCGAAGCCAGTCGCTTAACCAATTGAGCCACCCAGGTGCCCCAACTCTGAGCTTTTCTATGCTAAATACATATTCTCCTCACATAGTTGAAATTAATATCTTATAAATATAATCAGTAAAAGGATTTTCATCAGAACTAAAATTATAAATGGTAATATATCTTAACTTTCTCTTAGTACAAGAATTCAAATAGTGTTCAGTAAGCCTGCATGTTTGTTCAGGAAGCTGATTCCCAAGCTGCGTGTCTGCTTTCTAGTGATAGGAACGACTTATCCTACAGGTATACACGCATGTGTGCTTTGGAGTGAATTATAATACATATCAAAGTAAAGGGTCAAAAACATCTCAATTTCTTACGACGAATTTAAAAATTCAGTTTCTTTTAAGTATGTACCTCACTTCAGCAACTTTATACTGGGAGAATTTCAATCATGTCTTCAATACAATAAGATTCATTGGCTTTCACATTTCTGTGGGTCACATATCGGTTTTAGCTATGTCTGTGAACGGTATGATCAATGGTACATTCAGAGGTTTTGTTTGTTTCTTTGTTTACTCCTTAAAATCGATTTATTATATTACAAAAACAGGGTCTCCAAAGTTCTTACACACAAAGTAATATAGCCACATAGTGAAAAACAGAAGTAACAGAAGGAGAAATATCTAAGAAACACAGGGGATGAAAAATGGAATGTATTTGGTTGACATTTGAAATGGGAAAAAGAGTCAATGAGGCAGAGAGATTCAGAAAGTTACTTCCAGAAGAAGTAGAGAAAGTTTTCACGTTGACGCCAGTAAGATTATGTCAAGGGACCTAGAGAAAGCTGGTATCATGCCTCAAAGGGGAGCTGGCTTGATGGTCTAGGGAATGAAGCTTTTATACACGTTCAGGCAAGTGTCTGGAATACTTTTTTTTATATTGAAGTATAATTGACATACAAGATCCTATTAGTTTTAGGTGTCTGTCATAGCGATTGGATTTTTTTATATATTACAAAAGAATCCCCATGATAACTCTGGTTATCATCTGTCACCTTACAAAATTATTACGATGTTATTGACTATATTGCCTATGCTGTACATTATAGCTGCATTAATTAATTTGTTTTGACACTGGAAGTTTGTACCTCTGAATCTCCTTCACGTGTTTTGCCAGCCTCCCAGTCATAGAGCCTCACACCATTCTCAGCCATATAGAAAAGAAGATCATTTACCTGAAGACTTTATACTACTTGAGATAGATGTGAGGGCATTAAAAAAAAGAGAAGGCTTTCTTCTGGGACCTGCAATATTTTTGGAGAACAAAATGAATCAAATCAGTTTGTATTGTTTACTCACTACATCTCTGTAGCTGAGCTGGGTACGGTTTCCTTGGCATAGAGTTTACCTCTCGCAGGAAGCTCATTGGATGGCCATGCGTCTTTATTCCACAAGCCACTCCTGCCAAATTGAAGAATGGAGTCAGTTATTTTCACAAGCAGCCTCCTTGAGCATGATTAAGGTCTCATGCATGTATCACAGATAGGTGGACCAATCTGGGTTTCCTCACAGGAAGAAACAGATGCTCTAAATTAGCCCTGAAACTGAACTGGAATTTATGTTCATTATAAAGAAAAAGCACAGATAACTAATTCATTAAAACTTACAGAACAATGGTGAATAGGGCAGTATTTAGGTATCATTTATAAGGTGAGTAACCGATTCTCCTTGTTCTCAGATATGTTATTATTTTCATATTCACAGATATAATAACCTCTCCTGGGTTGAATTCCTTGAACATAGCATGTTTTGAAATGTTTTAGAATCTTTTATTTTAAAGGTTCCAGATTAATATGCGAGAATTTCATCTACTAAATAAGCAGTATAGACAACACAGAACCTCTCAGTTGTCACATGCATCTTAAAATCTGTAACTTCCTTTCTGTTTCAAAGTTAAAATATATATACACCTTTAAAGTGTCAAAAGCATATATTCCCTTTCCCACCATTATCCTCTAAATCACCTCTCTCTAGCTCTCTGTTTTTTCTTGTCATCGTGTGTTCCCCACATATGGCAATATCAATGGAATCTCTTTTATCATTTTTTTCTCCCTTCACTGCTCACTATCACTGTGGAGATCAAATACATCTTCATCTGTGTAAATTGTTCATCCTTAAATTTTTTTTTATATCCTTTGCAAGTGTAGCCTACTTTTGATCAGTGAGGGGAATGAGTCTCTATCACCTTCTCTAACATAGTTTTAACATTACAGGAAAAAGAGTAGCTGAATTTTATATCACTATCGCTTCACAGTAATATTCTTTCTATCATAATCATTTGTTGTTTGGACTTTTAAAAAAGCCAAAAAGAAAAGTTAGCTGTTTCATATTATCCCTATGATCATAAATTAATTTTATAGTACTAAAGACTATGGGGTAAGTTGTAGTATACTGTTAAGTAGGAAGTACTACATGCTGTCAACTTTTACCTTTTCTTCTTTATATGATTTTTAAAATCCAGATTTTATTTTTTAAGTTTTTTTTATTTACTTTTTTTAAGTTTATTTATTTATTTTGAGAGAGAGAGAGGGAGAGAGAGAGAGAGAGAGCATGAGTGAGGGAGAGGCAAGTGAGAGAAAGAGAGAGAGAGAGAGAGACAGAATCCCAGGCAGGCTCCTCACTGTCAGCACAGAGCCCAATTTGGGGCTTCATCTCACAACCTGTGAGATGATGACCTGAGCTGAAATCAAGAGTCAGACACTCAACTGACTGAGCCACCAGGTGCCCCAATCCAGATTTTAGTTTACTTTTTAAGTGTTCCCAAGTTTTATTTTAAGTTTCAGCTAGTTAACATGCAGTGTAATATTAGTTACAGGTATAGAACTTAGTGATTCATCATTTCCATATAACACCTAGTGCTCATCACAAGTGTCCTCCTTAATCCCCATCTTCGATTTCACACATCCTTGACCCACTTCCTCTCCATTAACCATCAGTGTGTTCTCTATACTTAAGAGTCTGCTTCCTGGTTTTCCTCTCTTTCCCCCCACCTCCCCATGTTCATTTGTTTTGTTTCTTAAATTCCACGTATGAGTGAAATCATACGATATTTGTCTTTATCTGACTGACTTAGTTTGCTTTGCATGATGCTCTCTAGCTCCAACCATGTTGTTACAAATGGCAAGATGTCATTCATTTTTATGGCTGAGTATTATTTCACTACACACACACACACACACACACACACACACACTACATATTCTTTTTTTTTTCAATTTTTTTAAAGTTTTTATTTATTTTTGAGACAGAGACAGAGCATGAGCAGGGAAGGGGCAGAGAGAGAGGGAGACACAGAATCTGAAGCAAGCTCCAGGCTCTGAGCTGTCAGCACAGAGCCCGACGCGGGGCTTGAACTTACAGACTGCAAGATCATGACCTGAGCCGGAAGTCGGACGCTCAACCGACTGAGCCACCCAGGCGCCCCTAACACACTACATATTCTTTATCCATTCATCAGTTGATGGACATGTGGGCTCTTTCCATAATTTGGCTATTATTGATAATGCTGCTATAGACATCAGGGTCCAGGTATCCCTTCAAATTAGTATCCTCTGGGTAAGTATCAGATTTTAAAAACACGTCCACTAAGACTCTAAATTATCAAATAGTCTGTTGTATCTGGCTTCTTTTACATGGGATTATATCTTTGAGGTTTATTAAATTTATAACATGCATCCATATTTTATTCTTTTGAATTGGTGAATAACATTCCATACTATGAATAGACTACATTTGGATTATTCATTCACCACTTAATGGACATTTGGATTTTTTCCAGTCCTTGCCTGCTATTAATAATGTTGCTGTGAACATTCACATACACATCTTAGTATGGACCTATTTTCATTTCCTTTGGGTAGATTCCTAACAGTGTAATTGCTGGGTTGAATGCTAAGATTATGTTTAACTTAAAAAAAAAAAAACTGTCAACTGTATTACCAAATAGCTGTACAGTCTTGTATTTCCACCAGAAATGTATGAAGGTTTCAGTTTCTCTGTACCTTCTCCAATACTTGAGAGCTGAAGTGTAGAAGTCTTACTGCCTCAAGATGTTTGACCACCATCTATGATCTATCACTGTTTGAACATTTAGCTATGCAGACATAGAGGTTGCCCTTAGGAATCTGGGCTTAAAACTAAAATCAAGAGGGAAACAAACAAACAAACTCAGAGCAAAAACATCAATAACCACACATTGTAGAGGAGATAATACAGATTTTATCCAGGCAAGTAAATAAATAAGCAAACAAAAATACAAACAAACAGACACAAAACAACAGATTGAGGAGTGCACTCAAAGTTCAGGATGTTTTTTAGAATCTCTCTCACTTTTGTTTACTGTTGGACCTCCTGCATGTATATTTTCAGGTACCTTCAGCCAAGGATTTTGTGGGTAAGTTTGGCCTACTCTGATCTCTGCAGTAGATTAGATTAGGATCAACCTGAAATTGGTGGGAAATTAATCAAGTCCCTATGGTTGTCACATCTACTGGAACTCCTAGTTAAATCACTCACTGGGTTGCAGGTCTGTATTTGCCCACACAGACCTGCAACCTATACCTAGCTGAGCTTCTGGCCCTCATTGTTGGATTTTCCATTTATGACAAGACTCCAAATCAACTGAGTGCTCTCTTGCAGGGGGGCTGAAGGTATTGGTTTCAAGATCTGCTTTGATTGAACTTTCTCACCAACAGAAGGGGACAGGAAAATGGTAGCAATCTCAGGGAAGCATACCATAGACTCCTGCGGCTCCTATGCCATGTTTAATATTTTCTTTTATAAACTCTCCTCAATTTGTCATCTGACTTTGATTTCAGGAGTGCTGAAACGATTTTTTTTCAGTGTGTCTACTTTTATAATTGCTTTTTGAGAAGAGAATTTGTTGATGCCTCCATTTCATTGTGCTTCCAGAAGTTAATCTTCTGGGTTTTCTTTTATCTTTCCTAGAACACATCTCCTGAAATCATCTATGAAGACGGGGGTCCAAGTAAATTATGATTAAATATGATGGGCAAAAATATGTTTACCTCTGTATGCTCTCCTTAGAAATGATATTAAAGTGATTAAAATTATCTAAAAGTCTAAAGAGAAAGAAAATGGAAGAGGAGATGATAGCAGATAAGTGATGTCAAAGGAACATTGGACTCAGCAGGTGACAAAAAACTGAGACATCAGATTCCAAGGCAGAAGTTAACAGGTAGCAGGTGATTTCTTCTATAGAACCCAGAAGATGCTCAGGAATTTGAGAGGCCAGTTACCTGGAACCCAACTGCTCATCAACAGAGGAGTAGATGAATGGGCTCTGATATAATCTCAGAAATGAAATTGGCATCAAGCAAAATGAAGTAACTATAATAGATAAATATGGAAACATTTTAGTAATATATACATTAAAGGAAGTATGAGATTATATAGGTTTAAGGTTCCTTATAAAATTAAAATAAACTTTAAAAATACACATATGATTATATATGTATATATATATCATAGGTGTGTATATATATATATATATATATATATATCACATGTATGTGTGTGTGTATATATACACACATATATAAATAAATATAAATATAAATAAATATATTTTTCACAGGTAGCAAACTATGGCCTGAGGACCAAATCTACCTTTTTTGTATGGTTGTTTCTTGAGCTAATAATGGTTTTTACTAACATAGTGGTTGAAAACACATTTTGGTATCCATAATACAGATTTATTGGAACATAGTCAAGCTCATTATTTTACATTATATCTATGGCTGCTTTTGCAGCATAATAGCAGAGTGAGTAGTTGGGACAAAAATCATATGGCCCATAAAGTTATATTCAGCCTTTTACAGGAGAAGTTTGCCAAACTCTGGCACAGACAGACAGATACATAGATACAGAGATACAGATGCAGAAATACAAAGATACATAGAAACACACACATATGTACTCATATATGTACACATATAAGGACATCAAGCTTAAACATATAAATGTTTATATGTTTACATTTATAATTTCATATACGTATATTTAAATGTATAAATGTAAATGTTTTTATTTATAAACATATAGACATTTATAATGCTTATAGATAAGATAATTACAATTATGGGACTCAAGAAAGTAGTTGCCTCAGATGAGGGAATATCAAGAAATGTGTTGGAGAAGGGTCATATAGCTGGATGTAAGTTATTGTCAAGTTATTTGATTTTTATGTTTGTTTGCTTATTAAAAATAGACAGATAGATAAATAGATAGATAAAAGAGATAAAAGGCCCAAGTGTAAACCAAAGATGACATTGTTTCATAATAAAGGAATATGATTAACCCAATTATGTGCGCATGACAACCATTTTTTAAAAATTTCTTCATAATTAGCAATTAACCCTCTCAATATCCTTGCCCACCTTATACAATTGCAAATTACTCCTCCCATCCAAGAAAAAGAAGTTTTACTGTTTGGATAAATGGAATAAGAAGTACTACGTATGGCTAATGTTAGGGAAGAGGAACCAAATAGAAAGCGGGAGAAATAAAAGAACTGGTCTCTTTTTTCTATTCATGTAGCAAACTTTTTGTTCTCCAAACATTGAATGACTAATTACTCTCTGGCAAAAATTGACTAGCATTCCCCTCCCAACAACAAGAAATCCTGTAGATATGAGCCCTTGGTGCTAAGGGTAGTGTATTAATTTTCTGTTCCTGCATAAAAAATTACCAGCAACTTAGTGGCTTAAAACAAGACAAATTTAGTAAAATGGTGCAGCCTCTGTGGAAAACCAGGCAGTGGTTACCCCCCAAATTAAACATAGAACTACCCTAATATCCTTCACAGCCACTTTTGGGTATATAGCAAAAGAAGTGAAAGCAAGGACTCAAGCAGGTATTTGCACACCTATGTTCATAGCAACATTATTGACAGTAGGACTGAAGTCTACTTGTCTTTCTAGCTGTCAACTGGAAACTGCTCTCAGCATCTAGAGGCCACTCAATTCTTTTCCACCTGATCTGTTCCTTCTCAGCAAGTCCCTCTCATACTTCAAATCTGTCTGACTTCTGTTTATGCCACCAACTGGAGGTAACAGTCTGATTTTAAAGGACTCATAAGATTAAGTTAGATACACCTAGATAATTTCCCCATTTTAAAGTAATGGGTTTTTACCTCAATTATATCTGCAAAATCCTTTTTGTATGTCATGTAACATAAATACAGGAGTAACACCAGGGAGTAGAGACTCCTGGGTGCGGGGGCAGGGGCATTCTATAATTCTGTTTACCACAAGGGGCATCTTGTAAAAAAAAAAAAAAAAAAAAAAAAAAAAAAAAGCTATTTCTTGGCTTGGCTCACTAGTAGATGAGCCCTGCCCCATACATAGTATTTCCAATCAAATTTTTAATCCTCATACAAAGTGTCATTGAAGATTTGAGGAATGGAAAACAAAAGAAAAAAAAAAGGAGAAGAGTTTTTAAATGCATTTTAGAACACAGAGGCAGTGAACAAAACAAAACAAAACAAAAAACTATCTCATAAAATTAAAAGGATGAAATTATTTAAAACACATAAACTTCTTAAAACCATAACTGGACCTTTAAGTGTTCAATCGATTTAGGTCGCTATTACCATTTTATTACATTCATGAAATAAGAATGTTGAAACCATAAAAAAGGGACACTCATAGACCAACAAAGAATTCATACATACACACATATCTAAGAACATAAGTGAGGTGCCTGGGTGGCTCAGTCAGTTGAGCATATGACTTCGTCTCAGTCATGGTCTCAGCGGTTGACGAGTTCAAGCCTTGCATCGGGCTGTGTGCTGACAGCTCAGAGACTGGAGCCTGCTTCGGATTCTGTGTCTCCCCCTCTCTCTCCCCCTCCCCCACTCATGTTCTGTCTCTCTCTGTCTCAACAATAAAATAAACATTAAAAAAATTAAGAACATAAGTACATATATGAAATATATACATATCTATCTTGCGTATATACATATCTAACATAGATATATAACATGTATATACATATCTAAAATATCTATCTATATATAAAACATGTTTAAAGAAGGCATAGAAGAAAAATAATGCTGAGGAAAAATTACCTAAACTTATATATAAAAAGCATCATCGTCAACAACAACAACAAAAAAGACAAAAAGGAGACAAAAAAATCCAGAAGTTTAAAGATAAGGACAATAAAGAAACTGTCCAGGAAATATAAACTTTAATAGGGAAATTCCAGTCATAGAGAAAAGAGAAAACCAAGGGGGAGAAATTATCAAAGAAATAATATATGGATATCATCTCTGTTGTTGGGGCATGAGTTTCTACATCGAAAGGTAACAGCGCATTTTAATCAACATAGTAGAATTTTAAGAGCCCCATTAAAATACCTTACATCATTAAAATTCAAAATTCCAGGAATATAGGAAAGATGCCAACATTTTCTAGGGACGAGAAGTGGAGCGGCAAAGATTTGGTAATCAGAATAGCATTAGATATATGAAATATAATACTGATATCTGAAAGAAAATGGAATTATGCTTTCAAGTTATTGAATAAAACAACTTCTCACTTAAAATTCTATATTATGCCAAAAGATGAAACAAGAGTGATGGCAGAAAGATATTTCACGCCTGCAAATTCTTAACATGTTATATATCCTTTTCCAGGAGGTTACAAAACAAAATCCAAGGGGAACAATTAAATCAGTGAATGATGTGGAATCAAGGGAGATTGTCCAGTACAGGACAGAAATGAAGGCTATTCCTATCCAAAGGCAATTTTCGGAAGGCCGCTGGGCTACTCTGCATGTTAGTACTACAAGTTTTATGGGAGCCACATAGTGGGCACAAGGAGGAATGTTTCCCCTCCCATGCCTTCCTTAAATATTGAAGTTGAAAAGATTTTTGATATGATGATATAAAGTGGAATTCTTAAAAATTCTGAGAGTAATATTATTTAATATAAACACAAATTAAATTAACAAATATATATCTACTTGTTCCATTTTCACCAAAAAGCCCACATTTGTTTGTGTTTTATATTTCCTGAGAAAACGTTCTCATCTATACTTACTGACCATGGACCATGTTCTTCTTTGATACCTGGGTATTGTGGCGGTTGATATATCATCATTAATTAAAAGTAAGATATCACAGGTGCAGATAAAACTTCAATTAGCAATTTATGTTACTAGCTTTAGACAAATTAAACTCTTAAAAATCTCTAAGAAAAAAAAACATTCAATATAATTTTAATTAGTAAGAATATTTAATTTAAATTACTTAATCAAAATTTTCAGTGTTATTTAGCATAATGTTTACTGGTCTCTTCAGCATTATTTTTCTATGAACTCTGCATCTTTTTTTGGATATTTTAATAACGAATCTTATTTTAGCTTTTAGAAATAATTACACATACACCGTACACGTAAAAACATCTGTACCTACCTGCATATCCCTTAATAACATATGTCTATTCAATTTCTTTTTTTTTTTCTTAATTTTTTTTTTTTCAACGTTTTTATTTATTTTTGGGACAGAGAGAGACAGAGCATGAACGGGGGAGGGACAGAGAGAGAGGGAGACACAGAATCGGAAACAGGCTCCAGGCTCTGAGCCATCAGCCCAGAGCCTGACGCGGGGCTCGAACTCACGGACCGTGAGATCGTGACCTGGCTGAAGTCGGACGCTTAACCGACTGCGCCACCCAGGCGCCCCATGTCTATTCAATTTCAAGGGCAAGGAGTTGGCACCTGGGAAACTCAGGTTGAATGTCCAGTTGACAATCTGGAAATGTCATCAGGTACTCTCGAAGAATGTTTTCCAAACAGTCAAATCTGTTTTCCACTTCTTTCCAAGTTGCTGGCACTTGTCATCCTCCTCCAGTAAAACTAAATCCTTTTTCCATTCACCTGGCTCAGTATTGCCTCACAACATTTTCTGTCCAGCTGCAAGAAATGTTGCCTCTCCCAATTGCCAATTATTTCCTCAGCCAACACATTTTCCTCCATCGCTTCTTTACAATACCTTTTATGTAATGCTTTCTTAAGTAGGCTGTCAAAGTCCTTCCAAATATACTACCTCATTAGTCTTCTTGATAATTTTATAATGAGCACAGGCATGGACAAACCCAAATTTGTCAATGAGTTGGATTCTCAAAAGTCATTTGGATGTTGGCTGTTTGGAACCCAGCGACAAAATACCGAGTTTGGATCTCAGCACAGTCTAAATATGCCTTCATGCACATGTAACTAAAGTACAGTTCTATATGCGTGATGCTATACAGATGACCCTGTATGGTTCATGATGTTTCTGCAGGATTACAAATCAGTTGGATGATGAATCCAACTGGGGATTCCAGAAAAACATTTTCCTCTGCTGACTTCCTGGCAACAGAGTTTGGAAATTCTTCATTCAATACTACCCAGTTCTCATCTTTATACTGCATAATAGGAGAATTTGGAGAAGGGCTGATCCAGGGTTCTGGTGGAATATGGGAAATGAATGTGGAAGCAAAAAGGTAGCAGTGAGCTGCAGAAGTTCTGGGGCTAGGTTTTTTATCTTATGAGTTCACTGCCTTGTTTTTTTTTTTAACTTCTGGTTTCCCAGGATTTGGCCCTTATGTACTATTTTCACCACCAACTACTTGACACTTTCCATCAAAGTTTCTCACTTCCTTCGTTCACTGTGAACTAGAAAAAAGTATGTGCTCTCCTTCTATCTTCCTATGCATGCCCACAAAAAACACTTTGAAGATCGTGTAAATTTTTCTAGTAAATGTTTAAAACATCAAGGAGATAAAGACAAATTTCATAAAGGGGAATGCACAGCTGTATATTGGTGGTCATGGTGGCTATGATATACATGAAATATTGGTATAATGCTGTTCTATTTTTTAAAGAAATGCTGGGCTAAATATTTCTCTAAATATTTTAGAGAAAAAAAACTCAGCCTCTTTGGCACATTAGCACAAGAGAAGTGCAGATCCTGAAGCCATGACAAGGGAAGAAATTAGTATTTATGGTGAGGACAGGATGAGGTCATCCATCCATGGAGTTGAGTTAAGAAGAGGTAGATACCACAAATGAATCACCCCTAAGTAGTTTTGAAGACAGAGGCTGAAAAGAGAAAGAGAGAATGAAAGAAAGAGAGGAGAGGAATTTTGTATATGCAAATCAGTAAGTAAATGTGCATTGAGAAGGGCCTCAACGTAGAGGGTTCAGGACTTAAAGTATTTAAGGGGCATATAGTAATATGGAAAATGGGTAGTTGCTAGATGTGATACTCACAGGGTCCTTATATTTCCCTCTTGTTGATAATTTTCTGAATTTTTCCCGTCACAGAAAAAAACTAGAATTTATGTTCTGTGGTAGAATGTTGGTTTTTTTTCCACAATTTTCATAGCTGATTTCATATACTAGCAAGTTTCAAGTTCTGGAAGTTCTAATTATTTTTGTTTTGATTTTCTTTTTGTGAAACATTGTTTTGTGAGGCTGAGAATTTGGGACATTATGCGCAGGTATAGTGAAGCAAACTCAAATGCAAGAAGGGTGAAATACAATATAGACAGTGTCCTTTACCACTTCTTCCTCTGATGCTATGTCACTGAGGGAAAAGAAACAGATGGCCTTATGTAATTTCTTCCCCTTTTCTCTTACAGCCATTCCCTTACCAAACAATTCACCCTGTCATCTGGCATACCAAGTGCAAAAATATCGCTAGGTGTTTTTTGTTCGTAATAACAAACAACGTTTGTTTGTTTCTAATAACAAGGGTGGGGAAGAGGAGAGAGAGACGAAGCAGGAGTCTCAGCCTTTAGAGTTTGAGGAAGAGTTTCTGTTCCATGGATCTTCGGTGTTTATTCCCGGGCTGAGTGTCAAATATTTTAAACAGGGAAGGTCTTGGAGGTTACCTACTCTGATCTCTCATTGAAGCGATGAACACAGATCACTTGTGTAACACATGGGAACAGTTTAGATATGATTCCCAGAAAGAAATGCTACAAGAAATGTTTTTTTCCAACGGCTTAATGGTTTCACCTAAAAAATAAACAAATTTGAAAAACCAAATCATCTACAGAGAAACTTCTTTCTCTAAATTTCATGAATTCACCATTAAAAGTGACTGGAATCCTCAGTAGATATCAGGGCTTAATAGTAGTAATCAGAGGTATCATTAATAATTATATACTAATGCTCCAGTTGGTACATAAACACATGATTCCTGGTCAGTAGGTATAAATGAGGCATAAACAAGCACATCTGGAAGGTTCCGGATACATAGTAGGTTGATTGATTGATAATAAGTAATGGATCACATTTGGTCATTTGAATTAATTTGGAAGGGAAGTCAGCTGTAAATAGATTAAAAGTAGAATGCTTAAATATTAAGAGTAATTAGTTAAGTTTCAATATAGTTTTAACAATGGAGCTGGAGACTTTGTAGGAACTCAGAAAATCTGATTCTGCATGCAGATGTGGATATTCTAAAGAATTAATTTATTATGTATAAATTCATTCTAGGAGAAGTACCACATAAACTGTAAAAATAAAAATAATGTTATACACATCTGTTTTTTAGAGGATATTCATTTTGCAATACAGCTTCAAACATTTTTTAGTCTAATCACATTGCTTAAAATCAAACAATGGAAACCCTGTCTTTTAGTGATTTTTATGCTTTCTTTAAGGGAAAAATTTTGTGTATGAAATTTGATAAATTGAAAACCTACTCCAATTATTAAAAAAAGGAAACTATAAATGGATATTATCACCCACTCTCCTTTTTATATGGATCATTTGGTTAAAGAATATTTGTATTTATGTCTCTTGTCCAGAGTTCTATTTTTTTTTAATTTTTTTTTTTAGGCCTTTTAGACAACACTGCAATCTATAAGCATAGCATACACTGTAAACTGATGATGTGTTGGCTGTCATAGAATTGCTATGAGTTTGGTTTTTGTGACCAGGTCACTGTCTATGTTTCAGCATTGAATTTCAATGCACATCTACTCCACTTAAAAGTCTTTAGAGCATGGTGATAAAGTGCTAGGAGCATAGACTGTCTAAACATAAAAATAGAGAAGCAAAAAATGTGATACTTCACCCAATCCATTTACCTGCCAGTTTAATAGTGTATCTCATACTTTGTTTTTATTTAAAATATGTAAGAGTTTGAGGTTTCTGTAGGATGGATGGCATATATACATATACATATACATATATATATTTATATATATATAAATATATATATGTATATGTATACATATATATATATATACATATATATATATATTTATGAATGGTGCAATATTATCTTCAATGAATCATTAGATGGTCATGCCATAGTTTAGAATACCTACCTGGAATGGATTGCAGTACAATATTTGTGAGGTCGTTGCCTGGTGCTCTCCTTTGATATGCCAGAGAGGTTGCCTTTAGCCTGTTTAACTTCCTGATCCTTGCCAGTATAATATATAGCCTTATTAATATAGACCTCTATTGTTGCTTTTACATAAATTAACATTTTCCCTTCCCAGTAACCACAGAAGGTAAGTAATATTAGTCCAACTTGACAGATACAGAAACCACAGCTCAGGGAGATCCCACAAGCTGCTTCAATTAATTATTTGAATCTAGATCTTCTGACTCTACAGAACATCTTATTTTCTTTTTCTTTTTCTTTTTCTTTTGTAATGTTTATTTATTTTTGAGAGAGAGAGAGACAGAGCGTGAGCAGTGGAGAGGCAGAGAGAGAGAGGGAGACACAGAATCCGAAGGCTCCAGGCTCTGAGCTGTTAGTACAGAGCCTGACACGGGGCTTGAACTCACAAACTGCAAGATCATGACCTGGGCTGAAGTCAGACGCTTAACTGACTGAGCCACCCAGGTGCCCCAGAACATCTTATTTTCAAAATGCCATATATATTAGGATGATATTTTGATTTGAATGTGAAGATGTGATTAATTGGGTTTTGAGTCATTTCTAGAGTCATTTCTTTTTGTTTGCTACTTTCCTGCCAACATGGAGTGAAAAATTTTAATGCTTGGAAAAAGGGAATTTGCAGGACAGTCTAAGCTTGTAGCAATAAAATTCTTATGCAAAATCAAAACAGAGTAAATATGTTTCTATGATGCATGATTTATATCGATGCTTCTATGATGCATGATTTTTATAAAAAATCCTTGTCCCTGACGCTACCGTGATTTTAAAGCATATATGTTATAGAATGTTAGTATATCTTAATTAAGTGATAGGTTGAGTCTTAAGCTAACACAGTACTATCAGATGCAAATATTCTCTTGTAAGGAATACTAAGTGTGATTTCTAGATAGGGAGGTTGTATTTGAAATTCTCGGCATCTACTATTCTCCCACTGTCAAATGGATCATTACATTTTCAACACTTAATTATCTGTTCACCTAAATTGTGTCTTATTTAACTTGATCATTTAAACTGCTAATGTGACTTTTTTATGTTCATCTTGTCTCTATATAAATGAACTGCTATTTTCTAACTTGACTCTGGCTTAACAAATGAAATCTGAAATTTATAAAGTGAAAAGGGAAAAGCAGAAACTTTCCTTTTCTTTTTCACTTGTAAACGAGAGTGGTTCTCAGTAACTTAGCCGCTAGACCTTGGCATATTCCTTGGACTAGGCATTGGGTCACTCCCATTTTTCATAGCTTGTCACACAATTAACTAAATCATTAAAATGGAACTAGTCCATTGTGACAAACCAAAAAGACTAAGAGCCTGCCTAAGGCGCTACACCGTGCGGCTGTTTAAGAAAATTCCATCTCTTCTAAGTTAGTGATGGATAACGTGACAAAAATATTCTGATTAAATTCTAACTTTGGAATACTTAATAAATTAGTAACAGCATTAGAAGTGCCACTTACATTCACCTGTCAGGGAGGAGCTCTGCAGTGCTGATCTTTTTGCCCTTTGTCTGCCTTCCCAGGAGCCGCTGGCAGCTGAGGGGGTCACATCTTATGAAGGTGCCAGATGACAGCGAGGTAAGAGATGAGGTTCCTTTGTAATGCCTCTGTACTTATTCATTTTTTCCCTTCAAATTCAGAGTAATTGAAGAACACAATGCTTTCCTTTGACAGATTGAAGCCTAACATCTTTCTTCTTCATCATCTCCTGGTCTTTTTTTTTTTTTATCATGGAAAAATTATTTACTTTTATTATTTTAGGGCACTTCTCAGGGAGGCGTTTCACCATAGAAAACAGATGTGTGGTTTGAAACAATGTTTAAGATGGATTTAAGCAAAATTATAATTTCTCAAAAGATTGCTGAACGACAGCTAACGTTTTTGCATGTGTATTTCCCACTAGGGTTTGTGGCATATGCAAGTATGAAATGACACATTTATTTATTTTTTTAACATAGATTAATTAAAACTAATTTCAATCATTGTTGTAATTACTTTTTAGCACGGTTATTCATATATTGCTGTAGATTGTATGTTTTTGCTCACAAACACTTAAAACACTCACGTGTAAAAAACATACCGTACTAGAAGTTACAATATTGAGGTTTTAACCCTGGTCTTTTTTTTTTTTTCTTTTTTTAGGTTTATTTACTTATTTTGAGAGAGACAGAGCATGAGCGGGTGAAGGGCAGAGAGAGAGGGAGAGAGATAATCTCCCAAGCCAACTCCTCGTTATCAGCATGGAGCCCAGTGTGGGGCTTGAGCCCATGAACCGTGAGATCATGACCTGAGCCAAAATGAAAAGTTGGAGGCTTAAATGAGCCACCCAGGTGCCCCAATGCTGGTCTTAACACTAGCTACATGTGTGAGCCCCACCGGGCACTTTACCTCACTAGATCTAAGTTAAACTTTTAGTAAAATAAGGGAATAGGTTGATCTTTAATTTTACCCTCCAGTGTAACCACTCACAAATATCAACACTAATGATGAATAATTAAAATACTGAATTACTAACTTAAAGGCAAATATCTAGGTCTGTCATATATAATTTTTATTGTTTATATATCTAAAAATTGGGAGTTTGTACAGGTATATCAGACAACTTTATGAAGTAATGTGACTAGTGAAAGTACCTAATTTGGTTTCAGGAGAAGGTATGTTGAGATCTAATGCGAAGGAGAATGGCTTTTTTTCCACAGTGATGAGCCTCCATTTTAAAGTCAGGGAACAGATCACTGAGGCGTTTCCTGTATTTTGATGAACAATTGTGCTTTTCTTTTGAATCTATTATTCTGATCTGTAGTGGTTTCCCTGCCCTTCTCAATACTGGTCTTGAGTTTCCTAATCTTGGGTTACACAACCTGTATCTATTCTCATATGGGTAGAACATTGGCTTAATATCCAGACCCACTTCCAATGGTTTCTGTTTTTTTCCTTTTTAGTTTGCTTTCTTTGTATGCTTTCCCTATCCCAACATGACTTCCGTATTTCTGACCATCATGATAACTTGACAACTATCTTCCTGATTTATATAGTGGCTTAGGAGAAAAAAAAAATTAAATTCTATCCTTGGGTAATTCCAATTCTGGATAAAAACAATGATATTATTACCACTAATGGAACTACTACTAATGGTAGTAAATGTCATAGAAAAATTTCACAACAGGTTAAATTTAGCAGCCATTTTCTCACCCACCATACCACTCACACTGACCAGGTGAGGACCTTTCCTTCAACTGAATCACCAAATAATGTAAAAGAGACTTCCAACAACACTATATACCTATACTAAGTTACTAGGTTAAAAATAGAATGTTCGGTTAGTTGTGAAAAGAAGAGTATTGTGATTGTATTCCGGAGAGGGAAAAATCTTCTGAATAACTATGCAAGTCCTCAGGAGAAAAACATTTTTTACCGTCAAGTGTTTCCAGACACTCACTCTCCAGGGAATTTATGACTCCTATTTGCATTGTCCTTTTCATCACAGTATAGTTAGCATCCAAGTTTCTTTATTTTTTATTGTTTTGTGTCTCTGTACTATAGCGTAAGTATACATCGTGTTGTATTCATCTTTGCATTCTAGTTCCAACACAGGATTGGTCACGTAATTGTTATTGTTATGGTTGTCGAATGAATGAATCCACATTGTTGGAAAGGCAGTCCAATCATCATTTTAAAATAAAGCCTCAAACAATTGTTGAAAATTAATTATGTTGGGGAATTGTTGTAATTTATGTTGAGACATGAATTCCCCAGCATAATGCAATCAACAAAGTAGGTGCATAATACGTACGTATTGAATGAGTGTATAAATTAATGAATAGATGCATAAAATGTAACAACTAAAAAGATTCCAGCCACCACCAAGATTAAAAAAAGAAAGAGAGAGGAAAGAAAAGAAAATGGAGGGAAAGAAGGAAGGAGGGAGGAAGGAAGAGATGGAGACAGAGAGAGAAATTATGGATGTTAAAGTTTTGCTCGGCAGCGAGCAGCAAAACTATTGAAATAGAATTTTATTAATGATTATTTGGGTATATCCAAAACAACATGCAGAGCAGTAATAGCTTTTGAAATAAGATGCATATAATTTTAATACCTCATAATAATGAAAAAGGGAAGCAGGTTGCCTAAGAGGACCCCAGACTTCTATCTAACTTGCTAAACTAGACCAAATGGTTGTGCCATTCATGGAAATGGGAGCTTCTAAACAAGAGTCAGTTTATGCAGAAGGATCAGGAGTTTGACATTAGATGAAATCTGAAGTACCTTTGAGACAGGCGAGTGGAAGTGTTAAATAGCCAAGGGAGAGGTGGAGAATGAAGAATGTAGGCGTGAGAGGTATTGGCAATTAAATGGTAATTAAAGGCGTAGGTAGCGATGAACTGGAGTAAAAAAAGGGCACATGTTGAGAAGTCCTTATCTATTCATTTAATTGTATACCATTTCATACTATGTATACAAAACTGTAAATTAATTACTCCGGTTAAAACGTTTCTGAATAATCAATGAGATTTTATAGACATCTTTTCCCCCTCTGCTTTTTATTTCCTATTATTAATATTTAATATTATTAAAACTTAGATAAATATCTGTACTCCCTCAAATCTTTGCGTACCCTCCCAAAAGTAAAGGTTTGGTTTTTTTTTAATGTTAAACTGATTTCTTTCTGCATTCATGTAATTTGTTTCTTATGTAAATTCATGTTTTACATACATTAGCACCAGCCATTGGAGGGGAATTATGGCATCACCAGCTCCTTATTCTAAAAAATGCTACTTTTTAAGGATATTAAAATTCATTGCTCCTAAGCTAATAATTCCATTTGTTGTAAAACAAACTAAATTGGAGAAGCATTAAGGCGTCTGGAAAAACATTAGTTAAGGCAACAAAATAACATTCTTTAAAAAGACTGAATCTCACATTCAAAAATCCATCGGGACAATAACACCTTTCTGTTTATCCAGAGTTGGAGCTTATTCACTATGTTACACTCCGAGCTGACTTTTCCACACCTTTTTCTATTTTGGTTCTTGCCTTCATCTTTAAACAGTCCCCTTGGAAAGGTAATTCTTCTGATACAGAAAAACAACAAAGAGGGGCAAAACGTGTGGAAACAATTTCAAGAGTTGATGTTGTCTACAACCATCATTGATGATAAACAATGGGATTTTTCCTTCCCCGAGAAGATTTTTTTTTTCTGAAGCTTCCTCTTTCAGATTTTTAGATTTAAAGAAAGTTTCTCAAAAACCAGCTGTAATGTGTGAGAGCTAGGCCACCCACAGTTATTTTCAGAGAAACAAAGAATGGAAAATACCTAAGAAGGACACTGAAATGTGTCAGTATTTCAGAATTTTCATGGCAAATTATCAGTGTAAGTTTTCTTCGATTCCCAAATTCTCTCATGTTTCTTCAGATGGTGGTAATTCTTTTATTTAAAAAATCCGGTTATTTGTATCTGTTCACAGTTTGCTGAAAGTAAGCAAAATTAGTGAATAAAATTAACTATTTACCCTCTGTATCTTCACTATACTGTCAAATTTCCGATGATTTCATTTTGTTACGTTTAGTCCAGCTTTTTATTTTATTTTTATTTTTGAGTTCTCTGCAGCAGGAGTCTGGCCTGAATTCCCCAGGTTTCAATCCCTGGAAATGAAAGTTTATAGTCCTTTTTTGGTCTGTAACGTTGCTGGATATCTCTGCCACAATGGAGAGTGCTGATTTTCTTCTAAAAACTATCTATTCATTTGACTCCCATGGCAGTATTCTCTCCAGGTTTTCCACATGTCTCTGTAGTATTTTCCTCTCGTTCCCCCCACTCCCGTTGCGAATGTTGTTCCTCTCCCATCTACTTGCTCTTTAAATATTGTTAATACTTTCGGTTCCCACCTTGGCTTTTAGCATTGCTTCTTTCTATTCCCTATAGATGATTTCATTTCCCTCTTCACTTTAATTATTGTCTATCTGCATGTAGATAACTTTATTTCTCGAGCTCTGATTTTTTCTGAGCTTTAGGTCATAAGAATATTATTATTTACTTTTGGTCATAATGTCATTTGGATAGCCCACCTTCACTTTCACTTTGCCATGCCCCAAACCACTCTTCCCCAGGCATTCCTCACTTCCGCGCACCTCGCTCACCATGTCAGAATCATAGGAGCCACCCCAGAGTCCTGCATCTCACACTCCCACATCCTGCCAACTTGACCATGTAAATACAAAGATTACTTCTGTCAAGCTCCACCCGCATGTTGACTGCCCAAGTGTAGGGCTTACCGTTTTTTTCACCTTATTTTTCCAATAGTTCCTTACAGGAATCCTTTGTTGAAGTACCCAGTTGTAATATCAAGACATTCCATGAATTACCATACCCACTTATCATCCATAAAAAAATTATCTCATTGCTAAAATAATACAAAGGTAAAACAGTTTATGTTATAAATCCTTGAAAGTAATACACATATTAATTCTAAGTTTATTGTGTTCAAGAAAGGTAAAATTTTGATAAAGAATCATGCTTAATAAATTGTTCAAATTTTATTAGCTGGAAAATTTCATTCTAGCATAGATAGTGTTCCATGTTGGGGTTCCAAAGTATCTTAGGTATATTTTTTGTGACAATTGGGCAAAAAACATCAAATCATCTGTCAGGAAACTTATGTTGTAGTTTCTGGTTTAGCTAAGCAGACCTCCTCTCTGGCCTTCTATTGCACTCTGCCTATACCTACTTTAACACTTAGGCATACTATATGGAAATTTCCCATTTATGATTTATGTATTCTCTTTCCAAGTGTACTATAAGAAACCTACCCATTTTCTTTTTTCTCTGTTTAGTTCTTGTCCAATATGTATTAGGCACTTAGTAAATGTTTATGAGCTCACATATTAGAACCAAATGTATATGTGTGTGCATCTATCTATCTATCTATATATATACACTTAATGTTTATTTACTTTTGATACAGACAGAACGTCAGCGAGGGAGGGGCAGAGAGAGAGGGAGACACAGAATCTGAATCAGGCTCCAGGCTTTCAGCTGTCATCACACAGCCTGACGAGGGGCTCAAACTCACGAACTGTGAGATCGTGACCTTAGCCAAAATCAGATGCTTAACCCACCGAACCACCCAAGCACCCCTAGAACTAAATGTATACTGTTAAGTAAAGACACTAGTTCCTAATCCTTAGAGAATCAAACATGTTAATTTCGTTGACTTTATCTATGTGAATAGCTGTCACTATGTGATATGACATGGGGTGTGTGTGTGTGTGTGTGTGTGTGGTGTGCAAAACCAGTATTTTACATTTTTCACATTAATGAGGAAAAATATCATTATGTTAAGGCATGTTAGACCAAGGGTTAAAGCAAGAATTCAGTGTTCTGGCACATATTTGTTTATATCATATAAGGACACAGCACTAATATGCTTTGAAGTGATTATTGCTGTGATAAAACACTAAAAAAAAAATTATAATCCAATGTGACATGGGAGAGTGAAAATGTAAATGAAAGCAGAACATGCAGATTGTTTTTACATTGTACCTGCCAGTCAAGCTAAAATTTTATGAAGAACTGAGAAGCAATTTTCACTCATGTACACTGTATCATGTAGGTCATATTCTTTTATGTAAATCCCTTTCACTGGGGTGTTTAAATTTCAATATAAACATAGTTCTAAAAAGTATGGCTTTTATTTCTTTCTCTCGAATTTATTCTGAGTTTGGGAAAGCAAGTGTGTTATCCAGCATGACACCTGTTGGGGGCACTGCTTGAGTAGGTGTGAATGCTGGAGCTGTGTCTGTTGTTTTGTGTACCTGTGGTATTGCAGGGCACTGTCCTTCCCCATCGTACGTGGTCCCACACACAAGGAACAGGAAGATGAGACTCAGAAGATGTGTATGAATTCACAGGTGAAATTTTGAAAAAGAAGATAGAAGTTTTACTTTATTCCTTGGGAGAGTCTACACATCCATCAGCGTTAAGCCTGTTTTGTGTCTCATCTTGGCAGAGTTAATTGACAAATTCCACATTTTCACATCCATTTTTTTCCCCAAACACCCAAAGTTTCCTGTTATGAAAATCTCTCTTTGTCAGTTCATTATAATTTTGGACACAGTCTTTGTCCATTAGCCTCTTCTCTTTTTAGGGGAATGTGACCTAGAGCATTCTTAGACTCTGCCAGGATACGCCATTGTTGACTTTCAGCCTAGGAAAGAAACAAAACAAAGTAAAGAAAACATCCCAAATACATAGGATTTATCCTTAATTGTTCTTATGATAGTAGATCATGGCATTTGAATTAACCATGGGAAACTTCAGGTCATTTACTATTTATGAACATTCCATTAATATAGCATATATTATTTTCATTATTTGAAATTTGGTTAAGATAAATGCATGTAGCATACTCCTAATTAAATCTAGTGACTTCTTTTTAGTTCTGAAAATTAATTTATGCCAACATACATACTTTAAAAGATTTTGGCACTCGGGACCCGAGCAGGTGGAAGAGTTTGTATTACATTAATCAATATTTCATTTCATAATTATATCATCCCTAGTTGTAAAAGAAAACAGAAATATAAGACAAGGCAACTGAAAAGAGTTCAAGGGTGCCTGGGTGGCTTAGTCAGTTGAGTGTCTGACTTTGGCTCAGTCATGATCTCACGGTTAATGAGTTCTAGCCCCACATCAGGCTGTGTGTGCTGACAGCTCAGAGCCTGGAGCTTGCTTCTGATTCTGTGTCTCCCTCTCTCTCTGCCCCTCTCCAGCTCACGCTCTATCTCTGTCTCTGTCTATGTCTCTCTCTCTCAAAATCAAATAAACATTAAAAAAAAGAAAAGAGTTTCATGAAGCAGGGGTTTATAGAGGTGAGGTCAGGGTTAAGTGATAGAAAAAAACTGGTGAAGTATCTTATTTCTAGAAACTTCATTCTATATATAAGCATTATTTTATCAAACATAACAGCCCAACTAGTACTCTCTCCCTGAATGAGCTTCACTTACAGCCTCTTCATCACAGTTGAATCCAATTTTATATTTCAAGCTTCTCAATCCCAATATCATTGAATCATTCTTGATTCTTCTCTTTGTCACACACTGCATCTAATCAATCAGGACATCCTGTTGACTCCATCTTCAAAATGGCCCCAGAATCAGAATGGTTTTTACCACTTCCACTATTCCAATATCAAAGTCCAAGCCTGGATTACTCCAACAGCCTCTTAGTTGGTCTCCCTAATTGTACTCTTTTTTTTTTAAGTTTATTTATTTTGAGAGAGAAAAAAAGAGAGAAAGAGAGAGAGAGAGAGAGAGAGAGAGAGAGAGAGAATCCCAAGCAGGCTCTGCACTGTCAGCTCAGAACCCCATGCATTGTTGCATCTTACAAACTGTGAGATCATGATCTGAGCCAAAACAGAGTCAGATGCTTAACCGATCTAGCCACTCAAGCACTCTAGTACACTTGCTTTCTAATAGACTGTTTTCAAAACTCTCACTGTAGTCAATTTAAAGGGTGAATCAAATCATGTCGCTTCTCCACTCAGAACTTTGCAATGACTCACTTCACTAAAAGTGAAAAAGAAGTTCTTACTTAGCCTATAGGGTTCCACACAACCTGATCCTGTTTCTTTTTTGATTTCACCTGCTTCTTCTGTTCTCTTTTCTCTGTATACTCTGGCCATCCTGGTCTTTTCCTTGAGCAAACAAGCCATATCCTTGTCTTATAGACTTTGTAGCCCCATTACCTTGGCCACAAATGTTCTCCCAACACTCCTGTCTGAAATTCACATGGCTAACTCACACACCTGTTTTAAGTCTTTGCATATATGTCATTTGAATATATTATTCTGTTGTCTCTGGCTTTTACTGGCTGTAGTAAAAGATTTGCTACCCATCTAGTTGTGTTCTCCTATAGATAATCCATATTTTTTTTTCTTGCGTGTTGAATTTACAAACTTTTTTTGTTTTGTTTTTAGTGTCCTCCAGTGTCATTACTGTGTGTCCAAGTGTCTCTACCTCGATTGGGGTCGGTCATCCTGAAGTCAGGTATCTCATGAATTCTGAAATATAACTCTGTAAATATTACCTCTTCCTTATTTTCTATTTTCTTCTCTTGAGTTTCTGGTGGAATTTTATTGGAATTTGTCATTCTGTTTTCTATGACTTATAATCTACCTTTTATAGATTCCCATTTTTATCTCTCTGTGTTTTCTGGATGAATTCTTCAGTGTTTACTAAATCTTCAACTGTGTCTAATCTGCTCTTTGATTTACGTACTGAGTGTTTAATTTCAAAGACTGTATTTTTAAATTTTAAAATACTCATTGGACTTTTGTCAAAGCTGACAGGTCTTATTTTATTTTATTTTATTTTATTTTTTTAAAGAATATTTTTATTTATTTATTTTTTAATATATGAAATTTACTGTCAAATTGGTTTCCATACAACACCCAGTGCTCATCCCAAAAGGTGCCCTCCTCAATACCCATCACCCACCCTCCCCTCCCTCCCACCCCCCATCAACCCTCAGTTTGTTCTCAGTTTTTAACAGTCTCTTATGCTTTGGCTCTCTCCCACTCTAACCTCTTTTTTTTTTTTCCTTCCCCTCCCCCATGGGTTTCTGTTACGTTTCTCAGGATCCACATAAGAGTGAAACCATATGGTATCTGTCTTTCTCTGTATGGCTTATTTCACTTAGCATCACACTCTCCAGTTCCATCCACGTTGCTACAAAAGGCCATATTTCATTTTTTCTCATTGCCACGTAGTATTCCATTGTGTATAAACCACAATTTCTTTATCCGTTCATCAGTTGATGGACATTTAGGCTCTTTCCATAATTTGGCTATTGTTGAGAGTGCTGCTATAAACATTGGGGTACAAGTGCCCCTATGCATCAGTATTCCTGTATCCCTTGGATAAATTCCTAGCAGTGCTATTGCTGGGTCATAGGGTAGGTCTATTTTTAATTTTCTGAGGAACCTCCACACTGCTTTCCAGAGCGGCTGCACCAATTTGCATTCCCACCAACAGTGCAAGAGGGTTCCCGTTTCTCCACATCCACTCCAGCATCTATAGTCTCCTTATTTGTTCATTTTGGCCACTCTGACTGGCGTGAGGTGATATCTGAGTGTGGTTTTGATTTGTATTTCCCTGATATGGAGCGACGTTGAACATCTTTTCATGTGCCTGTTGGCCATCCGGATGTCTTCTTTAGAGAAGTGTCTATTCATGTTTTCTGCCCATTTCTTCACTGGGTTATTTGTTTTTCGGGTGTGGAGTTTGGTGAGCTCTTTATAGATTTTGGATACTAGCCCTTTGTCCGATATGTCATTTGCAAATATCTTTTCCCATTCCGTTGGTTGCCTTTTAGTTTTGTTGGTTGTTTCCTTTGCTGTGCAGAAGCTTTTTATCTTCATAAGGTCCCAGTAATTCACTTTTGCTTTTAATTCCCTTGCCTTTGGGGATGTGTCGAGTAAGAGATTGCTACAGCTGAGGTCAGAGAGATCTTTTCCTGCTTTCTCCTCTAAGGTTTTGATGGTTTCCTGTCTCACATTCAGGTCCTTTATCCATTTTGAGTTTATTTTTGTGAATGGTGTGAGAAAGTGGTCTAGTTTCAACCTTCCGCATGTTGTTGTCCAGTTCTCCCAGCACCATTTGTTAAAGAGACTGTCTTTTTTCCATTGGATGTTCTTTCCTGCTTTGTCAAAGATGAGTTGGCCATACGTTTGTGGGTCTAGTTCTGGGGTTTCTATTCTATTCCATTGGTCTATGTGTCTGTTTTTATGCCAATACCATGCTGTCTTGATGATGACAGCTTTGTAGTAGAGGCTAAAGTCTGGGATTGTGATGCCTCCTGCTTTGGTCTTCTTCTTCAAAATTACTTTGGCTATTCGGGGCCTTTTGTGGTTCCATATGAATTTTAGGATTGCTTGTTCTAGTTTCGAGAAGAATGCTGGTGCAATTTTGATTGGGATTGCATTGAATGTGTAGATAGCTTTGGGTAGTATTGACATTTTGACAATATTTATTCTTCCAATCCATGAGCAGGGAATGAATGTCTTTCCATTTCTTTATATCTTCTTCAATTACCTGCATAAGCTTTCTATAGTTTTCAGCATACAGATCTTTTACATCTTTGGTTAGATTTATTCCTAGGTATTTTATGCTTCTTGGTGCAATTGTGAATGGGATCAGTTTCTTTATTTGTCTTTCTGTTGCTTCATTGTTAGTGTATAAGAATGCAACTGATTTCTGTACATTGATTTTGTATCCTGCAACTTTGCTGAATTCATGTATCAGTTCTAGCAGACTTTTGGTGGAGTCTATCGGATTTTCCATGTATAATATCATGTCATCTGCAAAAAGTGAAAGCTTGACTTCATCTTTGCCAATTTTGATGCCTTTGATTTCCTTTTGTTGTCTGATTGCTGATGCTAGAACTTCCAGCACTATGTTAAACAACAGCGGTGAGAGTGGGCATCTCTGACAGGTCTTATTTTAAAGTCTCTACACGAATGTTCTGTTAAACTAAAGTTACATGATAACATGGTGACTGTTTCTGTTGACTTGCTCAAGGTAGATTTTCATGCATTTTCTTATTTCATAAACCTGAACCTGAAAAGTGTAATAATAGAAGTTGAGAGTTGATGAATAAATGAATTTTGACATGGGACAGAAACAAATTCAGAACTTCTCCAAAGTTTTCTCTCTTGCTATCCTTAGTCTAACCACAAAGGTATTTCACCAATAAAGTCCTGAATGAGAGCAGGTCTGAGGGTAGGTCTGAATGATAGCAGGACAAATCCAAGAGAGACAAATTTCCTTCTGCTGCAGGCCATCTTCTTTTTCCCTTCCCTACTCCACAACTTTCTGCAGAAGTAACTCTTAGTTACCTTTAGCATTTTTATGGATCTTAGATCTAATTTATGCTGCTTGCCCAAGGCCTCACTCCTTTGTCTGCTTCTGTGATAACAACTCTAATTCTAGGTTACTGACATTAACAATCCTTTTTCCACCTCCCCCAGACTCTTATTGCAGTTTTGGCCCCCGTTGATTTCATTAACATATTTTTCAACTCAACTGTGCATTTATTATTTTTTTGATGTTTTATTTGAGAGAGAGAGAGAGAGAGAGAGAGAGAGAGGAGTGGGGGAGGGGCAAAAAGATAGGGAGAGAGAGAGACGCTCTGAAGCGGGCTCTGTGCTGACAGCAGTGAGCCCATGCAGGGCTGAAACTCAGAAACCTTGAGAGTTAACCAAGATGAACTAAGCTAAAGTTGGATGCTCAACCAACTGAGCCACCCAGGTGCCCCTCAACTCTGCATTTAAAAAATTGTTGTTATATATATTTCAGTATTTGTAGGCTCTATGGTCTTCCATATTAAAGTATTACAATGTGCTAGATAGTCTATATTCAATGTTCTGTGATTAAAAAAAAGAATAATAATTCATAGCCCAATTTATCTCTATATATTTTACATTTTTATCCACTAGCATTAGTAGCTTTGTTCTAAGATTAGGTGGTGTTTATTCAATGAAATCTGGTTTAAAATAGCAGACTCTTAAAAAAAAAAAAAAAAAAAAAAGAGGTTAGAGTGGGAGAGAGCCAAAGCATTAGAGACTGTTAAAAACTGAGAACAAACTGAGGGTTGATGGGGGGTGGGAGGGAGGGCAGGGTGGGTGATGGGTATTGAGGAGGGCACCTTTTGGGATGAGCACTGGGTGTTGTATGGAAACCAATTTGACAGTAAATTTCATATATTAAAAAATAAAAAAAAATAAAAAAAAAAAAATAGCAGACTCTTATCTGCCTGCCTTTGTTTGCCATCGTAGTTAAGTTCAAATATACTGGAACCTCTGTTTTTCTTCAATAAAATAGGTATAATTCTATGAGCTTCTAATTTTATAATTAGTTATCCAAATGATTAATATGTTTATAAAGTAATCTCTTACAAAATATAGTATATAAATATGCCACATAAACAATTGAAATTTCTCATTGACTACTTATAGAAAAATAGTTATTCCACATGCCTCCATGGCAGCAAAGAACATTGGTGCCTACTGTGAATACTTCAGACTAGACAAGAAGACGCAATCCAGTGTGCCTGTCCCTGCATGTGATGGTGTAAAAGTCAGGGTGAGATGTAAATATAATACCAAGTTTTAAACCTAACTAAGGGTCTATAAAGGGTGTTAGCAGCAAACCTTTTTTATTCTAAAGGACACTGAGAAATAGGGCAACACTCGTATAGGCTTTTTGGCCACCTGTAGAGTGCCACTAAGAATATTACCTTTTGGGGCACCTGGGTGGCTCAGTCGGTTAAGTGTCCGACTCCAGCTCAGGCCATGATCCCATGGTTCTTGAGTTCCAGCCCTGCATTGGGCTTTGTGCTAACAGCTCAGAGTCTGGAGCCTGCTTCAGATTCTGTGTCTCCCTCTCTCTCTGCTCCTCCCTGCACGTGCTCTATATATCTCTCTCAAAAATAAATGAACATTAAAAAAAAAAAAAGAGGATGTCACCTTTTGACCTTTCCTACAAATACTGGATCCCAACCAGTTCAGGGCCTTGTGTGATTATATACCTGCTACAGAGGTTTTCAATGTCCTCTACATCTGAAGCAGGTATGTTCTAATAGATTATTCAAGTAGCTGTTCAAATTGTAGGACACGGGCTACGGCTAAGCATTATACACAAAGACAAACCAACCTCCAAACAACTTGACTAGTGGGAAAATAATGTGGGCTTCCCACAGGATGACATCCCTAAAATGACCCTCTTGTCACAGTAGGTTCTCCAGACAGTGTCAGCATAACTGCACTGTCCCTGAGGGATGGGAGTGTGAAGGACAGCCCCAGGCCTTGCAGGGGAGAGGTTTCCTGTACAAAGCCAAATGGCCTGATTAAACCACCCCTCTGTGCCTTTAGATTATTGAACATTTTGTTCTAACCAGCTAAACTGACACTGTAATGGTGCCTGAGGTAATGCTACATAGCTGAGCATTGCCAAGGAATAGTCCTCGCCTGTGTATAAAAGGTGGCAGCCAGCAGGTAAAATGTGGGCTGAATTAGGTAGCAGACAAGGCAGAGCTGAGCCAGAAACACAAAGCGCATTTATTCACAGACCTAGGCTATTCTTCTAGAAAGGCATTGTGGACAAGACTGCTGTTCTCATGCTGATTTTCTCTGTTATCCCTTTACATTCTGACAACAACATTGTCAACAGAAGCACCATCCAACATGGGCACTTCTATGTGTCTGCCCCTTGCCTTGTTTTTGTAACCTTAAACTCTAACTGCTTCCCATTTCTTTCTCCTAAACAGATACATGCAGAAGGAAATCACCAGACAAATGCCTGGGTTTGTAAAAGGGCTACTATTCCATAATGGAGCTTCGGTATTTTTCTAAGGCTTTACTGTCTTTTCTTCTTTGTTTTCATTTATTTTGCATTATATTTGGTATCGATGATAAAGATCCAGACTTCAGTAAGGCAACTTTCCTTGGTGTTTTACATTTACTGACTTAACATTGACGTGGCTTAGTCTTATCCATATACTTCAGAATATTAACCTATGTGCATATTGTTCTCATTTTTGTTACGTGGTGAAATGAACCACTGTTTCATCATGACAGTGGCCAGGTAATTCCGGAGAAGAGAAGAAATGATTTCACATGCCTTAGTTCTGCCTTCCAAGTGAGATTATAAGCTACTTCAGAGCAGAGGACATAATCCTTCTATATCTTTTCCACACAGTGCTGGCTATTTGTATGCTAGTATCTCTGCCTATATACACTCTCACCTCCATATGCAATCCCTGCTGTACTCCACTGAGAATTTATCCTTCTGAAATACCGCTTTTATCATTAACTCACCTGCTTTAAAACTTTCAATAGATCCTTGAAACCTGCAGGATCAAGTGTGCAATTCATCATCACATGTATCATTTCAATCGTGTTCCTCACTGGTCCACACCCAAACATTGACAAGATTGCACATGCCTTTGGTGGTCTCCAACACTGGAAGTGGGTGGCAGGGGAGGGCTGCAGTTGGGGACAGGAGGAATAAAGCTCAAAACTGTGTCCAGCAACAGTCCATGCTGGCCTGCAGTGGTGTAGGAGCGGAGGCTGGGGCCGTGGCTGCGAAGCTGGAAGTTTACACGTGTAATTAAGAGCAACCTTGAGAGTAAATACTCTGAAAGTAGGTGGCTTCCGTTTCCCAAAGCTGGAAGTGGGATGTGAAAAGAAGGACAAGACAGTCCAAGGAACAGTGTTTGGATTATCTCAAAGAGTGTAGAGAAAACAATTATAAATCCTATTTTATAAATTTCATAGCAGACCTGAAGCTTGACTCCTTATTGTTCATTTAGGAAATGCTACTATTCGCTGGTAGTGAGCTCTTGTGAATATGTGTGTTCTTCTGAACAACAGCAAAACTAATTACTTAATATGGAGATTTTGAATGTTAAAATCAAGTAATGCATTTTTCCCAATTTTAGAGATAGCATGGACATGAAAATAAAAATGTTAACCAAGGGGCGCCTGGGTGGCTCTGTCAGTTAAGCATCTGACTTCAGCTTAGGTCATGATCTCACGGTTCATGGTTTTGAGCCCTGCATTGGGCTCTTTGCTGCCTGCTTCGGATTCTGTGTCTCTTTTTCTCTGCCCTCCCCTGCTCACGCTCTGTCTCTCTTTCTCTCTCAAAAATAAATAAACATTTAAAAAAGTGTTAACCGAAATGATACTTTGAGAAATGATTGGGTATTTTTAATCCGAAATCAAAAAGAATTTAGGAAATTCTTATTATGGTATTTAAATAAATGCATGCTATTGTTGAATTGTAAAGAAAGTAGAGTCATCGTCACCATGATATAAATTAACCCAATGAAATTGAAATTAAGACAAACATAAAAATAGTGGAAAGATACTGAATCATATGGCAAGATATACATATAACCTTTAGAGACTAACAAATGCTTTCTTCATTTGGAATCTAAAAATTAAATGTCACACTTGACTATTAAAAAGAAACATAGGTTTATTCTGATATAATTTTTTAACAAACACACAAATCACATACACCATTTCTGTTATTTGATTCCTACTTTCAACTCTCTGGATTGTGTTGCATATGTAGCACTAGCATGATTCAGTTAATTGGTTCGAATCGGCCCTGGCTTCTGCTCTTTAATTGTCTGTGCCTCCATGATTAGTGTTCCTTCTCTATTAGTCTGTCATTCGGGAACTCAAGATTTGTGTATCATGAAGTGATGATAACATAAAGAAAGTTTCAAATACAAGAAGATTCTACAGAAATTAAAATGTTACGTTTAAGTCCTGTTTTCTTCATTCTCACGAGGAAGGGTACTTTACAATAAACATTTTTGCATTTGCTGCTTTGTCCGATACAGACAAAAACAGACCGCATAAGCTATTTTCTCCTGAGCGTATGATTAATGAATTATCCCCTTATCCCCTAATTGCCATATAGGGAATGGAGTTGCTTGTGGGAGATTAATAAAAAAATCCTTGAGTGAACAGTTAGTATGGCCTGTCTAATATTTTGTGTGAGTTAGTTTCCAAACATGCAATTACCAGCCACGGAACACTACCGCACAGAACTAAGAAAAGAAGATACACTCAGGAGGCATTTTCCTTATCTGGCATGCAAGTAATTGTTTTTGTGTGGGCAATAACAATTTGATGTTGATTGAAGGTTCTCCTTTTTCTTCCTGATTAAAGGTGCTCATTTCCTTTTCTTTTTCATGAGGCTCAAATCAGAACATGATTATGCAAAGGAATATCTAACAAGCCAACAGGTAAATGAGTATCTTCTCCATATTCTCAAAAAAAAAAAAAAATCACAACTACCGATGGCAAAAAGAGAACATAATGGAGAGAGGGTTGGACCAGGAATTATAATATGGAGGTTCCTTAACTGACCTTCCACTAAGCTCTTTAAGCATCAAACTGTCCAAGTTGGAATGTCACTTAGAAGTCACGTAGTCCAACTTTCATTCGATAGAGGAATTCTTTAAAATATCGCCAAAGGAGGCTTTTCAATCTGGCTCACATCTTGGGAGCTCATCCCCCATAACACAGCCCACTTAAATGAAACAAGTAAAAACTATTCCCCTTTTACTTTTATAATGACTCCTGGTTCTGCCCCTTTAGATTCACATGGAACAAATCAAAACTCTTTAGCAATTGCTGAGCCTTCAAATATTTATAAATAACTTTCACAATAACTTGAATTCTCTTTTAAATGTGAAACTCGAAACTTTAGAATCGTATACAAGTCTCCAGATGTGATCTTTCCTTTAACTGTTACTTCTTTTTCTTTCAGTATTTTATTTAATTACTTTAGAACTCATTAATTTCAATCACTGACTAACTCGGTAGATTTTTTTTTTCAAATGAATTCCATTGAGTCTAGGTCTGCTACACTGTTGTTGAAAAGGTGTGCACCAGGCACCTGGGTGGCTCAGTGGGTTAAGCATCCAACTGTTAATTTCAGCTCAGGTCATGACCTCATGGTCTGTGGTTTCCAACCCCGAGTGGGGCTCCACAAAGACAGTGTGGAGCTTGCTTGGGACTCTCTCTCTCTCTCTCTCTCTCTCTCTCTCTTTACCTCTCCCCTGTTCACTCTCTCTTTCAAAAATAAATAAATAAACTTAAAAATTTTTTCTATTAAAAAAAAGTAAAGAAAAAAGAAAGGAAAGGAAAGGAAAGGAAAGGAAAGGAAAGGAAAGGAAAAGAAAAGAAGAAAAGAAAAGAAAGGAAAAGGAAAGGAAAGGAAAGAAAAGGAATGGAGTGCACCAAGATTGGCGTGTTTGCTAAGAAAGGTGACCCAAATTACATTATGCCAGGCATTGAGGCTTTTCAAAGCAGTTGCCACAGTTTGAGATCTTTAGTGTTCAACTTGGCATATTGAGAAAAACAATATTTTCAGTGCCACACAGTAGGTTGCACTCACATGTTTATTAAGTTCCAAAGGTTGATATAACATACGAAGCCATTTTCTGCATGTCCAGTGAATCATACAGTTTTTTTGAAGAAATTTTAAAAAACTAGACTATGGCCACCTTCTAATGAAGTCACCTACTTTACTGGTATTTTGAAATCAAGAGCAGTAGAGTAGATCTCAGATAATCAGTTCACGAGCTTAGGTTTAGAGGACAGGTTGGAGGGAAGTTCTGACAGCTATTTCATCCAAGTCGATGAGAAGTCTAGTGAGCTATCCCTGCTCAGTAATAGAGTTTCTCTTCCAGGTTAATAAGATTATTCTGTGTCCTGGCTGCAGGGGCTCTCTCCTGTGTGAAGCAGTGGGTACACACCACCAACTTTTGCCTCTTTAAACCCCACTGATGGGCCACTGGGTGGGCCAGTCGGTTGAGCATTGGACTTTGGCGACTCAGGTCACGATCTCCTGATTGGTGAATTTCAGTCCCACATTAGGCTCTCTGCTGTCAGTGCGTCGTCCTTTCAGATCCCCAGTCCCCCACCCTCTCTGCCCTTCCCTGCTTGCGAGCTCTGTCCCCAAAATAAATAAATATTTAAAAGAAATAAATAAGTAAACCCCGCTAATGATAGCATTGCTGTTTTCAGACTTTTTTCCCCCTATTAAATAAATTAGGTCTTTTTTCTTTTTTTTTTTTTAAAGAATTTTAGCTTTTACTGTAATATTGATTTATTAGTCAAGCTCTTAGACTTCTTAGAATGATATCCTTTTTCTTCCTGATCATATCTCTGTAGTTATCTGTTTTAATTAAAATTCAAGATTTAATATGTGTCAGTACTTATTTCCATCTTCTTATTTCAACCTCAGGTCCCATAGTGAGGTTTTTGTCATCCAGGGCAGTAGTGGATGACAGATTTGTGCACTATTCATAATTTCAAGCATATCCTCTAAACTCTAGGTCAGTGTCATCTATGAACTACACCTTTTTCTTTTTCTTTTTCTTTTTCTTTTTTTTTTTTTTATGTTGTGATCATGGGCCAACCACTTAATCTGAGGGATTCAATTTTCAAATCTATTCAGGGAACACAGTAATTTGAATCATTTTAACTATAATTCTCTGTTGTGGAGTCTTCTCTGTTTGGATAAATGTGCAGTTGCACTTAGAACAATGAGAGAAGATGGAGCTTCCTGTCCATTAGCCAGATTTGCTCTAATTCAAGAAGTGATACTAGAAAATACAAAAAACACAACCTGGGCAGACTTTCTAAACATGTCACCAAACAAAGAGTAATATGAAGGAAAAAGGAACATTTTAGATAAGAAGGTGAAATTACAAAGACTGGAGAAATCAGAGCTGAGACAAAGACTAAGAGTGGAGAGAAGGATGTGAATCCTGGCATCATTTCCTGAGCTGTCCTTTAAAGGATTCTTTAGCTACAGATGGCATATACCCTGATGGCTTTAAGTGATAATCTTAGACTTGACACTAATCCTTTTTTGGGGGCCCTCACCTCTGAATGTTAATTTTTCCCCTCTATTTTTAAAAACTGTTTATTTTTTTATTTTGAGAGAGAGAGAGAGAAAAAGAGAGCACGAGTAGGGGAGGGGCAGAGAGAGAGAGGGAGAGACCGAGAATCCCAAGAAGGCTCCACGTTGCCAGAGCAGAGCCTGATATGGGGCTCAAATGCACTGAGCTGAAGTCAGACGCTTAACCTACTGAGCCACCCAAGCACCCCTCTTCTCTAATTAAAAAAAATTTAAATGTTTATTTATTTTTTGATAGAGAGAGACAGCGTATGAGCAGGGGAAAGGAAGACACACACACACACACACACACACACACACACAGAATCCAAAGCAGTCTCCAGGCTCTGAGCTGACAGGAGAGAGCTTGACATGGAACCAAACCCATGAACCATGAGATCATGACCTGAGCTTAAGTCAGACACTTAACGACTGAACCACCCAGGCACCCCTACCCATCTCATTTTTTTTTAAGACAAGTATGTCCCTACATATTCTTTGGTTAAAAGAGGGATGCCTGAAAATTTATTATAATCAGTGAGGCACACACCAGAGATGAAGGTGGTATTGCTTAACTCAACTACATCACTTACTATCCATTTTATTTTCTTAATCTTGAATTGGATTTGCATGTTTTCAGTGGCTTAGACATGGCAGAGAGCAGTGTATGATGGAGGAGAATTGAAGTCCTAAGGTCATACAGCAAGTATATTTTACAGTTCAGAAAAGTTGAGTTCCTCTGCCCTTCGTTATGCATAGATAATTTATATGAATGTGAAACAGAACCAGGAAATGCTTCCCATTTGTTTTCCCTTGCCTGGGGTATTGATAAATACCCTCTATGAGCTGACCCTTGGCAATCTGGAATGTGGCTTAAAGTTCTCCCAGAGTAACTAGTAGTTTCCTCAGGTATTATCTTTCTGCTGAGTATCATTTTGAGAGAGAAGTAGCTAAGATACAAACCATAGTTACAGTGAAAATAAATGTACTGAGTTATAAAGTCTTCCTGGGGATGAGGTAGACCAGGTCCATCTGCCTTATGGATAACATTACAGAAGTGTCTTCAAATAACTGGTTGATATATTCCATGATGGTCCATTCACCTCTGGGTGAGTTTGTTGACAAGTATAGGCAAACTGACAGAGATGTGAAAAACAAAAGCAAAAACAAAATATATCCACCAACCGATTCTGAGAAACAGAAGAGAGACTCTGATGCATCATCATATCACTTGAGATTTGAGGATGTCAAAGAGTTCAAACACAAGGAAGGTGGCGGTAAGTGACTATTGTGAGAGGGGATTGAAAGACAGCTGTTGTCAGAATGTAATGCCTACGTCCATGTGAAGGAAATATGCTGGAGTTAGAAATCTAAGTGGAGAAAGAAGTCACAAGAGCTTTGGTAATGCAACACTTCCTGTGTGTGAACACTGGCAATAGAAGATACTACCTATTTTTAGACTTACCAAATGCTATATCAATAAAGGCTTTACCTATTCCATTCTACAGTCTGAATGGGTGAAGCAGCATGTCGGGCAACCTGTTAGCACAGATAAAATTTCTGGTCTGATTATAGAGTTGCCAGTTTCAATAACAGAACATGAATGAATTCTGGGCTTCATGGGGCCTTCCCCTCTTGGAGTTGTCCCTGACCACTCCTTAGGCTTGATTATTTCTCTTAGTTGCAGTTGTGTCTTGAATTAGAAAATTTCCTAGGATTAGCTACTTATGTGGACTAAGACATTGACTGGGGCAAAATTAAGAGTCAGGGGTAAGATGAACCCTGCCATCTGGGTCCTAGCTATTGTTAGTGATGACAGAGGAATCTAGAAGTTGGTAGATCATAACCACTCAACAGAGAAAAAGAGGAAACAAGAATTCTATACAGATAAGAGAGGTTAAGGTTATTCTTAAGGCTAATGTGGCAAAAAATAACTCTTGAGGTATTATCTGAATCTCTCCCTCCTGTTCTTCCCATTTCTCCAATTCTAGTAGATAGTCAGCTCTGTATTCATATATCAGAGAAGGAATGTCAGGGATAATAGAAAAAAGTTTAGATTTTGCCCAGTTTTGGTTTTATGTCATAATGAGGTGAGAGGGAAGAGAAAAAAGGGGATAAGCAAGTTAAATAGTCCTTAGAGATAAGGCTAGAAGTGATGGGCCATATAGACAACATCTTGGTAAATGATCTTTTTTGAACAGTCTTGTTTCAGTTGTCAAACCCATTGGGAAATGGAAACATCATTTGCTACTGTTCACCTTGTGGCTAGACCTATATTAGCTGCTCTTGTCATAGGTACCTGATGAAATCTTCCCTTGCTCAGCATCGAGCTCTCAGATTTATGTCCACCCAGCAGGAGTGGGCCAATCTATATCTCTTCATTAAATGAAGTTGTCTCTTGCCCCTGTCTAGTTTATCTCTTGTAGAATTTTCCCATAATCTCAATTTGAGAAGCCATCCATAAACCCTTGTCACTTGGCAGGACTGTTGGAAGGAGAAGGTAGCACATCTATATTTAGTGAGGGCTGAAATCAGCCTGTGGTCAGACAATAACTAGATACAAAAATTCTACTTTATAGTGATAATGTCATTTACTTAGAGAGGAGGAAGAATAGATTGAGGAGATGACAATGTTGTCTATTTTAAGCATTGAGTTTGAGATGCATCAGAACTTCTAAGTAGAGATAGACAATAAGCAATTGGATGAATGCATTGAAATCTTACCACAGTCTATGGTTTGGAGATGTATATTTAGAATTTAACATCTCTTTAAGTTATTTCTGAAGAAAGTTGAATATGGATATCTGTCTAGGATACACAGTGAATAGAGAAGAGAATAGAGAAATAGAGAATAGTGAATAGAGAAAAGAATCAAAGTGTTGGGAACACAGACCTTTATGTAGGAGATAATGGTGTCACACTAACAAAAAAGGATATGTGTCATGTGTCAAATACCAGGGCAGTGGGACAACGCCACCAAGCGTTCAGTGAATTTTGAAACCAATCATTGACCTTAGTGTTCGATGTTTTTGGAAGAACATGGTATGCATGTTTGATGGCTCTAAGCTGTAGCATGAGCAAGGAAGTGGAGACCATCTTGTTTTAAAAAGCAAGGATAATCATAGGTATATAGTTAGTATACATAAAGGAAGTAAAACGAAAATTTGTATTTTAATAATTAAACTTCTCTTTTTCTTAAATTTTCTTTTTTTAACATGTATTTATTTTTGAGAGAGAGAGAGAGAGAGAGAGAGAGAGAGAGCTGAGAAGGGACAGAGAGAGAGGAAGACACAGAATCTGAAGCATACTTCAGGCTCTGAGTTGTCAGCACAGAGCCCGATGTGGGGCTTGAGATCATAACCTGAGCTGAAGTCAGATGCTTAAGCAACTGAGCCATCCAGGCATCCCTATCATTAAAATTTTCAATATGAGCAGTTCTTGGGGGGGTATTTCTATGTTGAGACAGAAAAACCAGTGAAGAGGGAGAGTTTGAAAATGCATGTGAGATAGTATAAACCATATAATGCAAACCAGGTTACCTTGCAAAATGAATTTATGTGTGTATCTGTGGGCTTGCATGAAGTCTCTCTCTCTCTCTCTCTCTCTCTCTCTCTCTCTCACTTTCTCTCTCACTTTCTCTCTCTCTCTCTCTCTCTCTCTCTCTCTCTCTCAAGCTTTTATAGGGATCAAAAACTCTGGCAGGTGAACTATTGCTCAGGTGACTTGTCCTCTCAAAGGTGCATTAACCATTGATGCCACTAGAATACCACTGGCCCTGCAGTGGATGCTGTGGATCTATAGATTCCTAAATAGTTTGTTTATGTGTGTCCTCAGATGCCAAAACTTAGGAGAATCTTATTCACCTGTGAAGTTATTGACTATTATTTAGTCAGTGATCTTTCAAAACAGAGCTGTAAACAGGCTTTGCAATAACAACTCCATTTTAAAATCATGTCCCCAAAAGACCTCAAGTGCAGGGATAGAAATGTGTAACCACAGATCTCCTAAACTCTTTTCTATTCTATTGTGTCAGTTTACAGTTACTGGTAATGTTATATGCAAGTAAAACTATGATGCCCTATTTTCTTCGTTGCCAAATCTGAACTACAATTTAGCCTGACAAATGGGCAAAGGTTTCCAGGTACCACACGGCTGGTATCTGTGTATTGGAATATGATGAACCCATATTGTTTTTAAATCCATGGAGGTGCTCGTCAAAGGTGCCTCTGCGAATTTTGCCGTGAAAGTCTGGAAATCACAGGCAGTATTACTCAGTTCATTTATGAACAAATGTGGGATAGCAGACTGCAGATTCTAGAGAAGGTATTAATGAATCATCCCCCAATGATCTTCCAACGACCCATAGGACTTCAAAATGAATCATATGACCTATTTTTTTAATTAAAAAATGCATTTTAAATGAATTATTTATGAACAAGTACAGCTGTAACCTTGATAATATTAAACTGTTCTGGGCTGTTGAAAGGTATCTCATAGCAGTGACTATTCATAGTCAAACATGCAGAATGTATTAATGTAGTCGGTGAAAAATATGAAGTGGTCTCTGAAGAGGGTGAAGATAAATGAGCCCATCAATTCATATTGCCTTCTTGCCATAGCCAGTCACCAAAGATTTGTGCAGAAATATTTTATTTTGGAGTTATTTGTAGTCTGCAAGTATCTATAATTCTGTCCTTCAAGTTTTACAATGTGACTATTTAACACACTATAAGTAATCAATAAAAGGAATATTGGCTATGCATCACACTTTCCTTAGGGATAGAATTAATGAACATGGCATTTTATTTAAGATAATTTTGGTGATCTTTCACATCTGAGATAAATTGAAAATTACTCTGACATTGGGAAAACAGAGTATTTTCCAAGTGCTAGCCAAAGCTATGTTGTTTTTCAGACATAAGTGGTAACAATACAGAATGAGGTTTCGGTCAGGAACTCAGGCCACTTGACCATCCAGATAAATTTTCCTAATCTATTTTACACTTTCTAAATTAAACATTTCATTTTAAAGGTATAAATTGAAGATACTAAATTCTTGTCTAATATATAAGATTCTTAATTAAAGTGCATATTATGTGCACAGGAAAACCAAGGACGATCTAGAGTGGATAAAAATTAGTAATGAGAAAAAGAAAAGGAATGAGCATCACTAGGCAAATTGAACTTGGTGGAGGCAAGCATCCTTTTCTTGTTTTCTACTTTCAGTAAGAATTTAGAAATCTTGGGAGCTAGAAAGGAGCTAAGACAAAGCACCATGTAGACAACTTAATTAGAATCTGAAATATATTGACAACTTCCTCCTCTTCCTCTTCTCCTTCTCCTTCTCTTTCTCCCGCTTGTTCTTCTTGTTGTTGTTACTGTTGCTGTTTTTGGTTTGTTTTTTTGTTTGTTTTTGGTGCAAAAAGGTGATTTTATTAAAGCATGAAGACAGGACCATGGGCAGAAAAAGCTGCACTGGGGTTGTGAGGAGTGACTGATTATACACTATGGAGTTGGGGGGGGGGGTGGTTGGGGAGGTAAAGGCAAAAGGGAAGCCTCCAAAAGGACTTTCATAGGCTAAAGAGGACTCATAAGATACTGGAGGCCTAGCTATTGTCAAGCTAAGGTTGTTTTTTCTCTAGCAAAGCACTAATATTAAGACGGGAGGGAGTTCCTCAAGGAATGTTCTACTCTGCCTACCTAAAGTATTTGTCAATGGGCTTCAGGTTATAAGGAAATTTACTTTTCCCTACCATTTCCTTCTTTGCCTTCTTTGTTCCCCATGTCACTATAGAGGGGAGTGTGAGGTTAGGAATCCGGAAAACTGAGTCTATGGGTTTCTGGAAGCTAGGCTATTGATAAGATTGACTTTTTCTTGGAAATTACTAAGACATTTGTAAACCAATGGAAACTCATGAAGATGAGACATTCCATCTTCAGGAACCTTAAAGATTTAAGGATCAAAAGTTTTAGGGGGGATGTGATGAGGGAGCATAAGACAAGCTGACACTCTGCAAACACCTCCCACCCAGGTGGGATATGTGTGACATTCCTCAGACACTCCTGGCTTCCCAAGAACCAAGGAAAGGGAAAAACCAATGGCTAACTGATAGAGATCACAGTCATTCAGGACATGAAATATATGGATGTCTAATGCAAAAACGTTTACAAAAATAGAAAAGAAATAAACTAATTGTATTAATTGAACAAACACTGTAAGTTAACACAGGAAAAGTTGCTTTATCCACACTAATCTTCGTCCTTTATAACCAGCATGCAGGGCAGTAGTAGTATCCCATTTTACGAACCGGTAAGCTAAGCCTCTAAGAACTTAATAATAATAAAAATCTAGACCAGTACTAAGAAACAGCAGGGCAAAGATGAAAAGTCAGGTCTGTCTGAGTGACCCAAGAGGCTATCCTCTTCCCACAGCACTGCTTCTTATCAAGATTTGGAGGCAAAGATTGTCTGAGGAGGAGCTTGTATCTCTTCTAGAAAAATAATATTTACACACCTATAAGCAAATTCATCCTCTGTTAAAATGGCATATGTGTACATGCAGTTGATGAATTACAGGCATGTATAAGGCTTATGACTCCATGATGTTCACTTTATGAACTAAAACCATAAAGAAGTTTCCCATAGCTGCTTTTTAATTTTTAATTTTCTGGTCATATCTGTCTAACATCCTCTTTTTTAAAATCTTAATTTGCACAGGACATGTTCACATGTGTTTGGCATGATAAAGATTTCGCAAAGTTGTTATTTTAGGATCTCCAAATCATGAAGCATGATTTTTAAGCCAATATATGTAGAATGGCCCAACATTTTTTAAAATTATACAGATTATCTTAATATGAGATAGCTAGTGATGTTAATTTGAACCATATAGTATTGCAAGTTGTGTAGGTATAAAATGGTTAATTTATAACAATTTTATATAGTGTATTCATGTAATTTAAAAAATAATTTTAGCTGTTTTAGGTAAACTCTATATTGCTTACATTAATAATGATAATAATAATTAACAATTACTATAATTTTTCACACAGTTTACACCAAAAATTCACATATTTGGAAACATTTAGATTGACAAAATTTAAGTCATTATTACCAGGTGTCTCACATAATATAACTAGAGGATTAAATGTAATTTTTTAAAAAAATCCAAACACTTATATTTTGTGTCTGAAATAGTAGTAGATAGTTGAATAAATTCTCCTTATTCTTTCTCTATTTCTTCTTCTTAACTTAAAACAAACCAAAACCAAAACAGAAGATTAACAAAAAAACCCAAAACAACTAAGATTAACTCCTCCAAAAGACAATGGATGTAACAGACCAATTCCCTCAGGAAAGTCTCTATTTATGATGCAGTCACATGTATTGACCTTTCAGTAAGACACTTTGATTTTAATTTATCCTTTATAAATAATTTATTTATGGAGAGAGACAAATATAATAATGAATATATCACTAAGGAACTATATAAAAGTCTCAGTTATTATTATGGACAGGCTTATTGGTCAATTACAGTTGTTTGTCTTACAAAGTTTTTAAATACTGTATATATATAGGCTAATGTCCTATTGGTGTAGATTACACTAGTGTTTTAAATATATTAAATCCGGGACACCTGGGTGGCTCAGTGGTTTAAGCGTCCGACTCTTGATTTCTGCTCAGGTCATGATTTCATAGTCATGCAATCAAGCCCCGTGATGGGCTCTGTGCTGAACATGAAGCCTGTTTAAGGTTTTCTCTCCCTCTCCTTCTGCTGCTCCCTGGCAAGTACTTGCACTCTATCTCTCTCAGAAAAATTTTAAAAAATGTCTATATATAACCAATTTGAAAGACAGACATTTCTTAAAGTCTAGGAAAAGATCATACATAATCATATATGAGTTCATAAAGTCTCATTAAGTGAAAGTAAAATATTAAATACAACCTCCCAGGTTTGTTGCCCTGCTGAATATTCTTTAGCCCTCATATCCCCTCCTAATCCGTTCCTTACCTTCTGCTACTACTGCTGCTGCTGTGCTGTCGCCTACTTTTTTTCTTCTTCTTCTCAAATAGCTTACATTATTACTGCAATGGAAGATGCAAAAATAACTACAAATTCTTTTCATCAAGAGTTGGAGTTCATTTTTTCATCCCTTGCAATTGAGTAGGCCACGTGAGTTATCTTTATATAATGAGACATTAACAAATGTGAGTCAAATTAATCAAGTTTTCTTGACCTCAAGCAGTATTGACATTTTGGACTCGTTGCTTCTTTGTTGAAGGGGCGTTGTCCTGTCCTGTTCACAACATCTCTGCCCTCTCCCCACTAGATGCCGGTGGCAACTCTTTGACTATGTCAATCAAAAATGTCTCTACAGACATTGTGGAATATCTCCTGCAGGTAGGGAAAGTACCCCTGGGTTGAGAGCAACACTGATGTAGAGTCTTGATAAGAGACTTCTCATAAGGGTTTGCTCTTTCATGCTGTGATCCTGGATTTATGCTGGAATCCTTAAACTACCAGGAGAATAAGCCTGAGCTAACCTGTTGGAAGATGTGAAACCGTGTGAAAGAGAATGAAGGCACTCCGGCCAAGAGCCTGTCGGTTGCCAGAATAATCTAGACCATCTAGCTGAGGGTACTGCCCAGAGATCGGCTGAATTGATCCAGACCAGAAGAAGCACTCAGCTGACTTAGAGTCATGAGATAAATAAGCAGTTGTTGTTTTAGGTCTTCAAGTATTGAGATGGTTTATTATACAAACCATACAAATTGTATTAACAAACTATATACATTTGGAGTTAGTTTTACTTAGTTTTCAGTGGTATCTGTTTTTCTTCTGATGGACACTATTTAATCATTAATTATTATAGAATCAGCCAAGATGATATACTGATGAAAAATATGTAGTCCTGGGGCGCTTGGGTGCTCAGTCGGTTAAGCGTCCAACTTTGGCTCAGGTCATGAACTCGCAGTTTGTGAGTTTGAGCCTTGTGTCAGGCTCTGTGCTGACAGCTCAGAGCCTGGAGACTGCTTCAGATTCTGTGTCTCCCTCTCTCTGTGCCCCTGTCTCCCTCTCTCTGTGCCCCTCTCCCTTTTGTGCTCTGTCTCTCTCTCAAAATTAAACATTATTTTTTTTTTTTTAAATGTAGTTTTAGAGCCAAACTGACTGAGTTCAATCCTACCTATACCACTTTCTATCAGTACTACCTAAAGAAAGTTAGTTCAACTTACTTTGCTCAGTTTCCACATCTGTAAAATGGAGTTAATAAAAGTTTCCAAACAATAGTAAGGGTTTTGTTAAACAAATATGGTCTAAATCATCTTAACTGGGGGGAAGGGCGTGTGTTTCTTTATTTCCACCACTGATGAGGGGTTTAGAAGCTTAGATATACATTTATCTTCTTCCTTATAGACCATTGCTTTATAGTGTTGTATTTGAGAATATATGTGACTTTTTGACTCTATACAGAATATATTGTTACAGTGGAAATCCCTTTCATAGATGAAAAGAATATTTATAAACCCCAAACTATTAACAAACCTTAGTGTGTCCAGTTCAAATTTAATAAGAAAATTACATAGGAGTCTGGATCGGATCCCTTTCTCTGTTCTAGTCCAAATATCACCTCCAGGGTGAAATTATTTATTCCAGATGTGATCACCCTATGGATTCTACCAACTCTGGGCTCTGAAAATGATCTGGTTCCTAAGTAAGGAAAATCAAAGTTGCCCGTATTCATATAGTAGGGGCTTGGGAATCTTGTTTCCATTTTTCATATTCTGTCTTACCTCATGATTGAGTTGTGCCCTGGAAATTCCATTTGCTGAGACAGTGCCATTTTCTGCTGTATAAAACTTCTGATCTCAATTTCTTCTCTGGCTCTTTTTTTTTTCCTGTTAATGGACTTCTTAGACCTGTTTCTTACAAGGATATCCACCTGATATCAAGCCCCTGAGTTTCTTATTGTCCTCCTATTTATTTCTGCCCTGTTTACCTCTTAAATGTCCTCTCCTTGTATATGTCTGGGTCTCCTAGTGTCCTCTAACATGTTTGAAATTCTTATTTTTAGGCTGTCAGAACTTGTCAACCAGATCCAGTTCTGTTCATTTCTGAAAATATTGGAAGATCTATTATATTATCTCTAATTGTCACAACAACCCACCACAACTCTTTTTTTTAATGTTTATTTATTTTTGAAAGAGAGAGAGAGCGAGTGAGCAGGGGAAGAGCAAAGCGAGTGGGGGAGGAACAGAGAGAGAGGGGGACAGAAGATCTGAGGCTGGCTCTGCACTGACAGCAGAGAGCCTGATGGAGAGCTCAAACTCAGGAACCCAGGAACCATGAGATCATGACCTGAGCCAAATTCAGAGGCTTAACTGACTGAGCCACCGAGGTGCCCCAACCATTCACAACTCTTAAGACAAACAAACACACAAACAAGCAAACAAAAAAGTCATACAAAAATTATCACTGAACTCTGATTTAAACCCAAAGTGCCAGGACTCTCTAAATCAACACTCTACTTGTTCTTTTTCCCTCATATCTTATCACTCCCATTCTGGCCAACTGGCAAAACATAGAATCATTTTGACAGTTTGAACCAAGCTGAATAGTCACTATTTATTTTTTTAAATTATTTGTATTATTTTTGTAGGCAATAGGGGATTACCAAAGTTGTTCAGCAGAGAAGCAATAGGATGAAAATTATGTTATGGAAAGATTAATTCAGAGTAGATTGAGGAGGAAGAGAAGAATAGCAAGATATTATAACAGTTCAGATCAGAGGTAATAAGGTCCTGACACAAAGCAACAAACCATTAGGGAGCCAAAAGAATCAAACAACTAACGTTTAATGCTGATGCCTCTGGCATGAGTGAGAAGATAAGGAATGCCAATAGTAATTATGAATTATCCCCAAATGACTATATTGTTGAAACCCATTAAAATATGCTGAGTTTAAGTTTTTAGTTAGTACATAATATAATGAAATATCCATGCAAATTTATTTTAGGTGCTGGGAATAAATCTTTGGTAAAAGCATTAGGAATTCAAAATATTGCTGAATAATTAAAGACTCTAGGTAAGCATTTATCTAGTTTAAAAAAAAAAAAATATATATATATATTTTATAGCCCTAGGGAATGCATGCTGTCGTTGTCTAATTAGTTGAGTACAAGGCTGTAAGGTTGGTGAATCATTGCCATAAATGTTCATGTCTTCATATTTTTGCACAGATATTTCTTGTAATTTTGAACACCCTTGGCCCTCCTCTTTTTCCCATGGGCTACCTTATTTTACTGAAAGATGCAGCTCAACTGCCAGATCATCTATGAAAACTTCCTTGATGAACTCATTAAGGAAACCCTTCATTGGTGATTTAGTTATATATAGAACATTGGCTTATATGTTGTAGAAGAGAAAAAAATATTTTCCCTTTACCCTTTTGAATTCTTAGAAGAGTTCCTGTAATAAAAGATTAACAAGAGAAAAAGAAACAGAGGTTTAACATGTATACATATATGTAATGTATGTATGAAAGAAAACCCAGAGAAAATAGTAGCTCAAAGAGGTGGCTTTAGAATTCAGGATTGAGTATTACCTTAATAGGAAAGGGGAAGAGGGATGTAGGCCTCTTAGGGGAAACTAAATATTTTTTACAAAGTTTAATGGACCTTTAGAAGAATAGATAGGAGGTATGATATTTGTGACAAAGTTTGTCTGGGTGTGGTGTTGACTTCTAGACTCCTTTTCTGCGATAAGAGTCAGTCTTGACTAAACTCCTGGGAGGGATTGGTGACAATTAAGTTTCTTTTGGGGGATTTGTCTTCCGGCAGATAAGAATTCAGAGAAAGCCTCTCCCTGTGTCTGCTGTTTCCAAGTGCCTACAGCTCAAAACAATCAAAGTGGCATATTTTGGGATAGCATGTCCTGAACTCTAACAGTCATGTTTTGGGGAGACATATTCTGTTACCCTTCAATTTCCATTATTGCTCTTGCCTGGTTATATTTTACTTGCTATGTGTCTCCCCAGGAGGTTCAGTGATCTTTAAGAACATAGAAAGTGCTTTAGCTATCTTTATTTTTCACTTTGATTACCACTTATAAGCCTGAGGTCCCCGATATGTCAGAGTAGAAGGTAGAAGGAAAATAGAAGAGAAAAAGAGGACTAGATTTTTGAACCTCCTGCATACTAAATATTTTTACAAGTAGCAAGCAGTTTGCAGCCAGATTTTCCTCCTTAATATTTTGTGCAGCCAAGATAAATTTTGTGTTTAGATACTTCTATCTATTGCAGGCGTCTAAAAGTCCCCAAAATTCATACTGTCTTATACTCATCTGGATTTGTTAATTTGTGATTAATCTGGCATTTAGGGGTGTTTGAGTTGGTGACCTTTGCTTTACATATATGCTATGATTTCACATATGGTCCCAAGAAACCTGTTTTATTATACCAACTTTATAGATGATGAAACTGAAATTCTTAGATACTAAATAATTTTTCCAATACTGTTCCAATAATCTTTCTAGTGAAGATGAATTTGTTTTAAATAAAATCACTCATTTCAGGCACTTGTAACTAAAAGTTGCAGACTAACTGAAGAAATGCAAGCTATTACCATAATACATTTCATTTCAGTTGGTTGATATGCATAGTTACGTTCGAACTATCTGCTCCAATGCTTAATAGCTAGTTATAAGGGAACCATGACCAGTGTCAAGATCTGGAGCTATGGCTTAGTTACGTGCATAAGCTTTATAGAGAAAATGAACAAGAATGTTGCATAAAAATAGTCTACACCTCCATAGGTGCTTTATTAGTCGTCATTGCTTCATAACATGTTATCCGACGTGTGAATAGTGTCAGTTGCAATGGCAATAGTTAGGGTTATTATACTGAGAAAGAATAGTATAATTAAAACATGGGGAGGGGTGAGGGGTAAATCAGGTATCATTTAAAGGCAGATCACCTGTATTGATTGTCTTCATCTCAGGAAGACAGGTTTGCTTCCAGAATTTATAGCTTGTCCCACAGCATTTGTTTGAACTTAAAAATATCTGACAGGGACCAAGTCCTCCCAAAGGTAAAAGTCCGGTTGTGCTGTTATTCCCAGGGAGGATACTGATATTGATACTGATGTTCGGAGTTGTACTATCACTACAATGGGATGTGAGCTCAATGACAATTCAGGAAATGAAGGCTGTTGCTAACCTTCAGGCTGAGTCAAAAGCACGACAAAAGGGGAAGTATAAACTACCATTTTCTTTTAGGCTTAACTTCTATTATAGCTAACCTAAATATGAAGTCTGTAGTGAAAGGTAAACATATCTATAACATCGTTAATATTGGTGATCAGGGTCTCTGATCATATGTAGAGAAGTATGGTAAGGTGTTTTTTAAAAATCTCTTCATAGTTAAAATGTGTTTCCTTTTCAAGGATGAAACTATTCTTATTTAAGAAAATAAGCCGTTGTTTTTTTTTTTTTTAATTATAATGGTAATAAGCCATTTGGGATAGAAGTTAAGGTGCCCATGCCAGTGAATAGGCTAGAACTAAATATATACATTAAAAAAAACTATGCATTTTTCCATGTTAACATATGAATAGCAGTTTGGAGACAGAACAGAGTCTAGAGGAAAATGGGAAGGATGAGAGCATTCATTTCAGAGAAGTACAGTACTGTGAATGTAGTAGTTTCAAAACATGATGATCAATACTGTATTAGAGTATTTGCATTGTAAATCTCCCTACCTGATCAAAACCTTCTGGAAATGTAGCTACTCCAAACAAAGTCATGTGCGAGTGAAGTATTTGTAGAAGAGGCTTGGATACTATATTTCTGTAGATAGTCTTAAGAACAGAACTGCTGGGGCACTGGGTGGCTCAGTGGGTTAAGTGTCCCACTCTTGATTTTGGCTCAGGTCATGACCTCATGGTTCACGGATTTGAGCCCTGCGTGAGGCTCTGCACGGTGTGGGCCTACTTGAGAGTCTCTCTGTCTCCTTCTTTCTCTGTCCCTCCCCCACTTGTGCTCTCTCTTCAAACTAAATAAATAAACTTAAAAATAAAAATAAAAAAGAATAGAACTACCATGTACTGGACAACAATAAGATCCATAAACTGAAATGATTAAGCAGGAAGAGCAAAGCAAAGACAGAGAGGACCATAAGCCACAATCCTTTCTTGCCTTGAGAATTTTCAGAAGTTTTCAGAAGGTCATTCGAATTCTATAGTGTGGAATAGCATTCCAATTGATACTATCTAGAACTGTGATGATACAGAGTAAATCCGAGTAGGAAATTAAAAAAGAAAAAAGAATCACACCTCTTAATTTTTTTTTTTTTGAGAGACAGTGGAGGATGGGCTATACTTAGAGAAGATGATCCAGCTTTCCTACTTCTTTAAGAAAGGCTATCAAAATAGATTAATTCATTTTCGTAAATTTTCTGAGATTTTCATGTAGGATCTTAAACTGGAATGTAAAATGGATGACGAAAAGTCAGCTGAAATAAAACCATTTCTTTCAAATTGGAAATAGTTAACTCTAATCAGTTAAAGAATATATCAACAGATTAATTGATAGTCTAATCAGAAGTGAGTTAAAACTTTCAAATAAGGTCAGAGGGCAAAATATGCATGAACAGACTAAAATACTGACCTGAAACTACATCAATGGATAAAAATAGAAAGTGTTTTATCTCCTCTGCTTCTTTTAATAACAAGGATCAGATCAAGCAAAAGGCTGCCTTTGCTCTTCGGCTCCTTAAATCAGAGACTTCAAAGAATTAAGTCTCTGCTCACATCATTAAGTGATACAGGAGAAATCTAAGTGGGCTTCAGCTTCAGAGGCTGAGTGTCCCTTCGTCCTTGATCAGCTGGTGAGTCCTAATACTATTTGTCTCTGTCAAGCCCGCACATCTCAGCACCTGCATTCCGGAGTCCCTACTTGGTCCATGTTTCTGGGCTGAAGGGATGCTCTTCAGAGTATTGACTACTGTGAGCTTGACAAGTTTGCCCTTTTGACAAGGTGAAAGAGGTCATTATATCCACCAGTGGGATCCACAAAGCAATTCGTAAGGAGGTTTGAGCCAATATTTTTACAATTGTACATCAGGGATATTTTGAACACAGACAAACCTTGTAAACAGTACAGGATTTTTTTTTAATTGTTTTTAAAATATAGCTATCAACAGTGTTTGTGTTTTTAATTGCCCACAGCACTATGTCAGTAACACTAAATATGTATTTTACTGATTTATATGAAAATGACAAAAATAATTACTGCATCTTAAGTGCAATTCTCAAGAGATAGTCAGCTGAGAAGTAGCACATATTAACAAAATAACTGTTCGCTGTCTAAGTTAACCCCTAAAACAGTTAAGAAATGTAAACAGAACAAGGTAGAGAAATTTTTTTCAGAACTATTCTTGGAATAAAATTAATATTTCTCAATGATTACTAGAACATGTTTAATCTTTGAAATAAAAAAAAAAAATTGAATCATTGGTCTGGTCTTGACCCTGACTAAAAGATTCATAGTGTAATGAGAGAAAGCAAAAAAGAGAGAGCAAAATTAAAATGATTTCATAATTCATTTTTAAATTATTAAAGATATTTTGTTCTCTCTGTTGTCACCAAAGTCAAGAGAATGCTTTAATTAAAGCATTCAAAATCAAAGAACTGTGTTGCTGAAATACATTTAACCAATTTGGTTTAAGATGTTTTATCATGGTTCCAAGTGACTTGCACAATGCTAACATTATTTTTCTAATGTACATGTTTTAATACACAAACAGCTATGTTTTCTATATAAAGTACTGGGATCTTTATAAGTGTTTCCTAGACCAGTCTTACCTGGTATGTTGCATGGGGACTTTAAATTTTTACATTTAAAAACACAGTCATAGTATCATTAGTATTCCCAAAAACTTGTGAAAAGCAACCAAGCCTCCTCACCATTTTTTTGCACAGCAGGTTTGTAAATTTCTAGGGCACGTGCATTTGCCATGAAATATTGTAACAACGAGCACTCCTGAAGTAATTAAACTGGGATCCAATAGAAGTATTCTTTCTTGCAGTATTTTGGGGAAACCTGGAGGGCTGTAGTTTATTTACTGACTTATTTGTTTAGAAGATAAAGGAAGAATTTCTAGAATATTTGTGGAATATATCTTCAATGGTGAAAAAGCCTTAGGAGGACTCTTGGATAAGCAAATATGAAAACCCTTTCTAGAGCATTGTTAAGAAAGCTGTACTATTTCCTCTTCTCTTTCTCCTTCTTCTTGTTCTCTTCTTTCTCTTCCTCTTGAGCTTGCCTCTTTCTCTTCCTTTTCTTAAGCTCCATCACCCCAGAAGCTGTCACAGAATTGATTACAAACATCATGTTTTCCCATGGAAATTGGTTCCACATTCTAAAGGACAGATCATAATGAATATGGAAGATCATAAAAGAAAAAATTAAACTCAACTGCATGATCTCTTTATCTTTTACAATTATCATAACCGAGGCCTCCTCACAAAATTCATGTGGGTAACATATTTTATTTAAGAGAATGTGTAATTCTGAAGTAAATGCTTCTTTAAAAGTGACTTTATTTCTTTACAAAAATGTCAAGGTCTTGTAAGACAAAGAAAGACATGGGAATGATTCCACATTAAAGGTGATCAAAATGATATGACACTAAATGGAATGTGTAATCCTGGGTTGGATCCTAGACCCCCAAATAAATACTCTAAAGGACATCGTGGGGACAGTTGGTGAAATTTGAATATACATATTATAGATTAGATGACAATTTTGTGTCAATGTTAATTTCCTAAATTTTATACTTGTACTGATGCTATGTAAGAGATTTTAGAGAATACTCTTATTCTTTAAAAATATACAGTAAAGTATTTAGAAGTAAAGGGGAATCATTTGTAATTTAGTTACTCTCAAATGGTCCAGGAGAAGGGGGGGATAAAAATAAATAGATAGGCAGATAGATAGATACATAGATAAATAGATAGATACATAGAAAGAGAGATAGGTAGATAGATAGATAGATGATAGATAGATAGATGATTTTATCCTTCCAAAATAGTCTATTTGTAAAGGGACATGCCATTAAAGCATCCATAAGGAAAATCTCTATATATAAACAACACACTTCCACATCCTGGAGATGGGGTTCTAGTTTCACTAACAGAATCCTTTATCAGTGGATTATTTATACAATTGATTGTACATGGAGTCCAGGGAAACCTCAAGCTTCTACAAAGCGGAAACCAAGAAATGCCACCTTTTTTTTTTTTTTTTAATTTTTTTTTTTAACGTTTATTTATTTTTGGGACAGAGAGAGACAGAGCATGAACTGGGGAGGGGCAGAGAGAGAGGGAGACACAGAATCGGAAGCAGGCTCCAGGCTCTGAGCCATCAGCCCAGAGCCCGACGCGGGGCTCGAACTCCTGGACTGTGAGATCGTGACCTGAGCTGAAGTCGGACGCTTAACCGACTGAGCCACCCAGGCGCCCCAAATGCCACCTTTTAATTGAAGTGTTTCTGCCCTTTTTATCCCTGGGATGTTTCTTTCAGGGGTGTGGCAGTAGCCCAGGTGGAAGCAGAAAGACAGCAAAGAGTATGCACCGGGAGAGTAGACCCACCTGAAGCTTCCACAGTACGTCCGAGAGTGAGAATGACCATGTGATACACTGTTCAAGCCACGCAATTATATGACAGAGAATGTTGAAAATAATTAAAAAGTTGATGATTTTGAAATGTTCACTTAAAGGAAATCCTGTAAAATAAGTTAAAAGTCACAAACTATTTTCAAAACTGAAGTTATTCCTGAAAATACACATCCATATACAATAAAGTGATTGGTAAACAGTATGTGGACTAGCTGGAAGTAGTAATTAAAATAAACAAAATAATTTTACTAAATATTCCACATAGGCTTAACTTTGTCTCTCCTATCATGTCATTGATCCATTTGAAGGAAAAAAAAATTTTTTTTCCATTAGTCTTTTCCACATAAAATCTTCAATATTTTTTCCAAGTTGCCTTTTATTAACAACAATTGAAAATTCTTGACACCCCCATTGGACTTTTCTCTGTGGGTTATAATATTTTTACATAAGACTATCTATAGATATTTTAGTTAGGAAATAGCTATAGATACTGAGGTACTACATAGCTATGAGAAAACACTGCTAAACAGAGAACATCTCCGTTGTCTTGTTTTCTCTGCAGAAATGTGCGACTACTTCAACCGAAATGTTTTCACATGTACTGTCTTTTTTACTTCATTCAAAATACTTTCCTTTGACAAACATTTTTACATGACAAACCTCATCAAATGAATTGTCTCTATTTTGCGATTTGCTTGAATGCTTCGCCAAATTCAGATGTTGTAAAATTGTATTCCCTGTCACTTCATTCTACTCTAATTTTGGGTATAAATTCATCCAATTAAACACAGGACCCTCCTCACAATTGTTTTCAAAGTTGAGGTCTCCAAAGTACAATTATAAAATTTGAAAATTAAAACACTCATTTTTTGAAAACTTACCGTGTGTGTGTCTGTCTTTATTTTTCCCCAGCTTTATTGAGGTATAATTGACATGTAGCATTGTGTGAGTTTTAAGATGTACAATGGTGTTGATTTGACACACTCATATTTTGCAAAATGATTATTGCCATCGCTTTAGGTAACACTTCTATCACGTTACACAATTACCATTTCTTTTTCACAATGAGAACACAAGATCTACTCTTCTGGCAACTTCTGAGTATATACTACAGTATGATTAACTATAACTACCATGGTGTACATTAGATCCCTAGAACTTATTCATCATATAATTGGGAATTTGTTCTCTTGACCAGCATCTCCCCATTCTCCTACGCCCCAGCCTTCTGGTAACCATCATTCTAGTGTCTGGTTCTATGAGTTCAGCTCTTTCAAATTCCACGTAGAAGTGATAATATACAATTAGAAGTAGCCTAATATGCATGTAATTGGAATCTCTCAAGGGAAGAGGGCTGACAGAAAAATACGTGAACAATCAGTGGCCAAACATTTTCCAGATTTGATGAAACAATGATTTTATGTATGCATCATCCCATTTCTTCAAAATGGAGATTCAAAATCCTAGACGATTTATTGTGAAGTGGTTAAATTATAATCAATAATAAAATTAAAAAATACAGAGTTACATAGGCACGATATGTGACAAGAAACTGTTCTTTACGAGAGTTAAGACCAGGATTCCTGGGTGGTATGGTCGGGGAAGCAACGAACTCTTGACCTTGGCAGGAACAGGAAATGGTTAGGCAGGAGTGCTGGTTTAGGGGCACCTGGGGGGGTGCAGTCGGTTAAGCATCTGACTCTTGATCTCGGCCCAGGTCGCGATCTCACAGTTTCTGAGTTCCAGCCCTGCATCGGGCTCTGCGCTGATGGTGCAGAGGCTGCTTGGGATTCTGTCTCTCTTCGTCATTGCCCCTCCCCTGCTTGGGCTCTCTCTCTCTCTCTCAAAATAAATAAATAGACTAAAAAGGACAAAATAAAAAAAAAAATAAATAAATAAACAAACCCACAAGAATTAAAACAGAACTTCTCAGCGTCTACTTTTCCCCATACATATCAGTTCCGCTTTCACTGGTCATTTTCCGCTTTCCCTCTGACCTGGCTCACTGGCAGGGGCTCTCGCTGGCAGGGGCGCCCTCCAAAGCACAATCCTCTGATTCATCACGGGGCAGTAAGGCCCGTAGCGTCACATATTTCTCCCACTTCCACCAGAGACCAAAAGGAGGAGAGAGTCCCTAGCCACTTGTGAACGGATGCGCTTTATTTGATAAGCAAGCCCTTGGCGTGACCACATTGCCTCCGAAAAGGGTCAAAAAAGGAGTATTAAAACGAGGCCTCTGCTCACCGTGTATGCGTCTCACACATTACAGGTGACTTTTAGTACAAGTGGAGATCTACTAAACCCATCCTGACCTATTTGCATGCAACAATTAACACAACAACGGCGGCCACGGCAACAGCAACAATACTGGAGTGAAAACTGAAAAATCTAGAACAAATGTTAAGAAGCCTTAACCAACATTGCCACAGTCGTTCTGAGTACCCCGTGTTCGGAAGTTTGCAGTTAGAAATTATTGTATTTAAGATGCTGCTATGCCTTTGTAGTTTAAAAAGATTGACACATTTTTCTGTTTATTATGTTAGGTTTCAAGAGGTCTAGGCAGGTGTAGCTGTGCTTCACATTGCAAGATATCCTAGATGAAATGATCAACCTTTTCTCCCAGGGATTGATAGATCTTTAAATAAAATTATTAATTTCCTGTGGCTTTGAAATTTTGTTTATGTGAGTTGATTCCTTTGTGACACAGTACTATATGCATTTTTTTGATGGAAGGAAAACTATATCTATACTTATATCCATGTTTTTATAGCTACAAATAAAAATAATATACTCAGTATTTCAGAGAGATAATCTATACAGTTTGGAAAATTTTGTGTGATACTGTCTTCCATAGGCTCATTTTATTTTGACAGTTAGGAGAAAACAATATTATGATAATTTACAGAACTGAGTGTATCTGAGAATCACAAGCAAGATTATCTTTCCATTTTTATTTAGCATAAGCTCAGAAAATTAATGTAGTTAAGGTACTCTGGAAAGATCTGACAAAGGATATAAAATATGAGGCAGAAAACTCATCCCTAGTGAGCTGACAGTCTAAATGAGGAGATAGACACACACACATACAGACGCACATCACACACACAAATGGAGACCACATTTACAGAGCAACATATTAAACAATGACATTTACAATATTAAACATGACTAAATACTGGTGGAAGCTGCCAAGTGAGAGATGGCAGATGAAGTTCATCACCAAAGACTTCCTTGATAAGGTGAAGTTTAATTGCATTTGTATAAAATACCTCTTATACTAAAAAAAGTAAATCCATGAATGTCTTTGTGCCTGTTTTGATAGCAGTTCCTGATGTCCTTACTCAGCCTTCGGGCATCAGACTGAAAAGAATTATATTGATGGTCCCTACTCCTTACGTTCAGCAATGTTAATATGGGGGAGCATATTCTTATCCAAGTGACTGACAGTAAGTGGGCCACGGGCCATGACTCATACTTATTTAGCTAACACTACCTGACAGCCACACTTTGGAGGTCAGCCAAAGAAATTAAGGAAAGGGGGCATTACATGGACTTTCTTTTCCCTAAAATAATCAAATAGAATGGTGACACTGAGGAGAAGCTGTTTTCACAACTTTGAGTTGAGTACCTCTCACATCAAGTTGGGCAGCGTTTCTAGGATTACAAAGTGATGACGGAAAAATAACCCTTTTATGGTAACAGAAGATGCATTCATTTATAAGGACTGCTTGACTTACCTTCTTATAATGAAGTGTCCTAGGATGGGCTTTGTGCTTTTTCCTTGTATTTTAAAGTCTGTAGGCTGGGTCTGAGACAAAAGTAACACGAGCAACGTATAAAAAATAATGTGCTCTGTTTTAAATATTCACATTATTCATCCCATTGGTTAGAGTAAAATATTTGACACGTCATCTTTAGGAAATATTGCACACTAACAGCTTTCACTGAAGGAATGTGCTGTCAAAGATCTTTAAAAGATTCAAGGCTTGGTATTTGGTGAGACTCTCTTTTACAAAGCCGAGGGTGATACCATAATGAAAGGGATTATTTTGATAGGAATTAATCAGTAATAAATATCTTTCCATATCTTCAGATATCTTCATAATTGTGAGCATCTTGGTGTCCTCAGCTGGGCCAATGTGTCTCTTTTCTCCCTGTGTCTTTATTCTAGCCATTATTCTTTCCTGTTATCTGCTCTTCTCCCTTCTTCTCTGTGACACAGTATATACTTCTTCCAAAAAACTATTCTAACTTCATGATTCAATCTGGCCAATCCCTTCATCAGTGCCATTTCAGTATTTTTGCACAGGTTGTACTTATTCAGATATCAATGGGTAATTTCTCTAGCACGTTTGTTCTTTCCTTCAAGACACAAGTACTTGTTGAACTCAGTTCTATGCCAGACACTCTGCTCAGTGCTGGAGAAACAAAGAAACACAGCACAGATGTACCATTCTTGAGTTTCAGGACAAAGGCAAAACCATAAGTAGGTGATCCCAGTGTCATGTGATGAGTGCTAGAAAAAAAAGAGGCTTGGTTCACAGCAGAGCAGTACTCCTGGTTAAGGAGAGAATGGTCAGAAAAGCCTTCAGGGAACACACAAAGGGGCACTGCTGAACTTTAAAGTTCAGGTAAGCTCAGCCCTTGAAGACGGTAGGTAAGAGCAGACATTGCTGGGTAAGAAAGCAGCCTAGACTCTAAGGCAAGACTTATGTTAAGTGAGCATGGATAATTTGTAGAACTACAAGTCATTCTGGGTGACATGACAGGGTAATAGAAAATGTGTTAATGAGTGGCAAAAATCCCAGTTAAGGAGGGAGTCAAGAATGAGATTATTTTTAAATTAAATACAACAACAACAAACAACAACAGTTAGCATTCCAAAAGGTTAGGAATTTATTTTAAATGGTATGTGAACCATTTCATTTATTCAAAGTTGTCATTGTGTCTAATCTGTGTTTTAGAACATTATTGTGGCTACAAAGAGGAGAATGGATTGATGCAGGCAAGGCCTTGGCCAGAAAGACAGTTTTTCAGGTCAAAAAGATGGGGCTTAAACTAAGGTTGTAAAAGAAATTAGAAGGAAATAGTTGGATTTAAGACTTGTAAGGATGCAGAATAAATTGAATATTTTTGTCAATTTGGATGTAGATTCTGAAGGACAGATTCAAAATGTTTCATGAGTCTTCTGTTTGATCCACAGGGTTGACAACCAGGTGTTCACTGAGATTAGAATATTAAGAAAGAAGCTATATTGGCATTAAAGGAAGGAAGAGAAAAAAAAAACACTGCTTTTGGGTTTAAACTTTAAACTTATTGAGTTGGAAGTGTCTGTAGAATAATGAAGAATAAATAATCAGTAGTGGACAAATATGTCTCTGGAAAGGAGAAGATTAATCTGGGGCAGAGAAATCGGTATTAAAAAATTCAGAATATAAATGGTGAAACACTTGAGATGGATATATCACCTGAGGAAAACTTGTAGTGGTACAAAAAAAAAAAAAAAAAAAAAGAAAGTTCAAGTGCAGAACTCTAGCGCTCTAAGGACAAACTGACAAGAGTCTATGAAAGAGGCTAAAACACAACAAACAAGAGTACTAGAGAAAGAACAGTGGAATATGATATTCAGGGAGCAGAAGAGAGGGTTCAGAAAGGAAGAGTGATTGAGAGAGTCAAATGTCAAAAGCATAAAAGAAACCTAAGAAGTGAAAAGCATCCCGCGGTTTTAGAATCCATGAGATTCCCTTTACAATAGCAATTTTAGTGAAGATGAAGGAATAGAAAAGAGTTTTCATGTTGAGTTACAAATGAGAGAGTTGGAAGTAAAGAAATTACTTGTAGAGAACTCTTAGCTTTCTTGTATAGAAGGAAAAGAATGTGAACAAATGGCAGTGGTCTCCCTCAACCTTGGGTAGCCTGCCCTTCTGTTGCCTTGTTGGGTGGGTGGGGCCAGAAGAGGGTGTTTGTGACCTGAGTGGACTCACAGACTACTTGTCTCTGACACAAAAGTTGGGAAAATGGCAGTTCTTCAATCCTTAGTTAGTAATAGTACCTACCACAAAGAGTAGTGGTAAATAATGCATTTAATTACTAAATGTCAATTTATAACCTTATCACATTCATTGTTATTTAATACCTGTACAAACTGGCATGATCATAGAGATAGTAGGTACCGACTTGATTGACTTTTTTCTTGCCTCCCTAAGGGAATATAAGAGACTTTAATAATTTATTCAATAAGTCTTTTCACAGCTTCTCCCGTGTGCTAAGGTTGATAGTGGATGATTTTTGCTTCATGTTATTGATGAGGCTTCGAAAGCTTAATCTCTTCTAGAATCACACAGATAGTAGATGACAGACCTGAGGATTACACATAGGTCTCTCTGACAGCAAAGCTTCATAAAATATTGGGAATATTCCCAATATTATATGACAGCAAAGCTTCATATAATATTGGGAATAGAGTAATGTCTCTTCTTTTAGGAATGACACACTATGTCACTAAAAGAAGTGTCACTATGTGTCACTTCTAAAAGAAGAGACAACTATTATTCCACTCCCAATGTTATATGAATTCAGTTTGTAATAATGATGGAATAGTATTAATATAATGTATTAGTTGGGCAGGGGCTCTGACATCAGGGAAGCCTGCATAATCTTGACTCCAAACCACAGCTGGTTTCAGTCCCTCATGTTTAAAGGTGGGATGATAGTAGTAACTTTTAAATGTATTTAGTGTAAAGATTTAAAAAGCTAATCTGGATACAATTCTTTACAAGGTCCATCACAAGGTGAAAACTCTAAACCCGTCACTCGTAGTGACAGTGGTAATAGTAGCAATAATATTACTTGTAGTTATATTTTGTGACATTCTTGATTTACCGAGGAAATAACTATCCACCCAAGGAAACTATACTGTGTTGCCAAATTTGGGTGATAGAGTCGGTCAACCAGTAAATTCAGCCACAGATAGAATTTGACATGTAACTTCTTCTGTTAATTGAGTGAAATTGCTCGAGATAGTTGACATTTTTTCTCACAAATATTCAGATCATCATTCACCTAATTTCTTTCCTTTACCGGAACCTTTGTTTTTTTTCCCTCAAGCCTTATTTCAAATTTATTGCTTATATCAGAAGTTGAATTGGAAAGAACATATATAAAATACCACTCTATTTTTTTCTGCCATTTTTAATGTATTGACCCTGTATTTGTGGTCTCAAGTGACAAAGCTATTTATTTTTTCCTAAGTGTTTAATATTCATTTCATTTCTCACATGTTTAATCCTCTTCAGTCAGTTCTATTAAAAAGGGATTAAACTTTACTAAACACAAGAACAAATATTTTAAAAGTTGTTTTCATTTTCATTAAAAGTATAAGCTTTCTAGAATAACTTAGAGTTTAAGAAACAAAAATGTGAAGGGAATAGGGGAAATTATCTAAATTGTGCCATTGAAATCATATTTATAATGATTGCCAGCCACAGCCACATCCACAAATGACATGGGGAGGAAAGAAAGCTCAGATGGTTTGTGAAGGGGAGGGAGTAAGGAATATATTTACACATTTTCCATATAACTGCTTTAGCTAGAATTATTTTTTTTAAATTTTTTTAATGTTTATTTATTTTTGAAACAGAGAGAGACAGAGCATGAACAGGGGAGGGGCAGAGAGAGAGGGAGACACAGAATCTGAAACAGGCTCCAGGCTCTGAGCGGTCAGCACAGAGCCCGACGCGGGACTCGAACTCACGGACCGCGAGATCATGACCTGAGCCGAAGTCCGACGCTTAACCAACCGAGCCACCCAGGCGCCCCTAGAATTACTTTTTAATATTTGCTGCAAGTTGAAAAGGTGGGATATCTAACACGAAGATGAACACATTATCACCTTCTTCCATCCGGAAGCTAACCTAGCACCAGTACCCATCTTCCTTATTTGTTTACTAAACAATCTCTTTCTTCATCTTTCAAATTGGTATGCTCTCTGGCTAGCTAAAATAGCTGTTGAATAAATACATTAAGATATTTGACTGGTAGGTGCCTGGTACAGGAGGCGTCCTCCTCACCACAATTTAATCTTTTGAAATTATTTGCCTAAAAGATTCTGAAACAAAATTATAATAATCTTGAACCCTCTGAGATGTTGATATCTACGTAGAGACACTTATTAGTCAGTCCTGATATTTTTAAATGCCACCAATGAAACTTGAATGTGAAGCAAAGAGACCAGTTATGATAGGGTTTGGCCACCTGAGGAGATGTTTCAGACTTCTCATTTGATCTCATTAGGCTTTACACTGAAATATTGCAGATGTATACTAGATTTGTCACAAGTTAAATTTCTTTTTGGTGTCCATTTTTATAGTCCATCACTCTCCCAGGCACAAAGACTAGGAGTGGATTTTCTACAACCAAAGCATTCAGTCACATGGAGCTCAACAATCCTAGTCAACATACTTGGTTTCCAAGAAATAGAAAAACAAAACGTTTTCAGTTTTACGTTTTTATGTCTCTTATGGGTCAGAAGTACTTAAAACTGAATGAAAGTGAAAAATAAACTGTGGCCTTTCCCCTGGAGAGTCCACAAGTCAGCTATTCCCTGGCTTAAAGTTTTGGCCGTCATCCCTCAGGGCCTACTGCCTTCTCTGGGTCTATTTCCACAGCTTTACAGAATTCATGGTGTTTCACAGGAATTTCTCCCACTGCTTCTTTTGAAGGCTGCCTAAAATTGAAATGTTATTTTCTTTCAAATACTCCTTTTATTATCATTGGATGTTACGCTTACTTATTTAGAAATCATATGTCCTAAGTGTATTTACTAGTGGATAAAAAGACACCTCCATCTATAGCTAATATAAATACTCCACAATTGGTTAATTACAGAAAAACACCTGGAGGTCCTGCTGCTTCTAATTGTCACTGTCCCATGGTAGGTGATAGTCATATACAAAAATAGGAAGTGGCCATCACTTTGAATGAGACTAACCATGGAGTCCTAAAGTAAAAACATTCATTAGCCATCTGTTCAAGGTGAGCTATGGCCAAATCCTTTCTGGTATGAATAAAGTTCATATGCTTACTTCAATTATTATTCTTCAAAACTGGCTGTTGTTACAAAAGACATGAAAATATGAGCTGAGTGGATCTCATCTCAGAAATGTCTAATTTTATTAAATTTTTAAATTATTTTTATCAATTTGAAAATTCAAGAGAAATCAAAATTTAGAGAGTGAAAGAAATAATGAAAATCAACTTTTTAGGTATGAGTAATTATTTGTTTTTCCTATTGTTTCCATTGAAAAGATGGCTGTGACATTAAAGGACTTAAAAACATACTTGTTCAAATCCAAACTAGGAAATAAAATTGTTGGTCAAATATATTCATTAAAGAATTTCAGACTGATATTAAAGTATAATCTACCTACCACAAAAAGAAAAAAAGAAGAGGCAAATTAGCACTTCTTTGTGCTATATGACAATTCTACTTTTAAAATCCCACACACCAAATAGCCAGTCAGTTGATTTACGGACTTAAAGGAACTTCAAGGTCAGAGAAAGTCTCCAATCTATTGTCTGCTATTATAAACATTAATTGAATCACTAAAATGGCTCTTTCCTGTGTGAGGAAGTATATTTTTAATGTCATAAAAAATGGAAATCACAATTTATACAGTAATCATGAATGGAATATTTTTAAATAGATATTTATTATAGAGGTAATGGATTTTTAAAAGTGCATGTTAGGTAAAACCAAATAATGTACGTTTCAAAAATAAATTCTAAGAAATGCAATATTCCCAAACTATTAACTGTTAGGAGCAAGATTTCACGCTATACAAGCCAGAAACTGCCACTTTTCATTTAATGTAAGACACCATTGAAGGTAAGATGTATTATTATTTTATCTACCTCTAAGAGATTTTAAAATATGCTTCCAATTGAACTTTAGGCAATGCTTTCATTTCACTTAATTTTTTCATACTTATTGAAGGTATTTTTGCATTTAGTAGAGACTTTTAAAATCATATTGTTTATAAACATACAAAAGCAATATAAACATTAAATATATGGGCCTACAAGGTAGTAGTACAAATATATCCCAGTTTCAGAAATTTTAAAATGTGAAAAAAATACATCTTAAAACAATGAAAAAGTACATATTATTTATTATTACACAGGTTAGTCAGAGTAGAACATTATTAATTACATATAAAAATAAATATGTGAAATGACTTTTTATTTAAATATAGAAAATATTCCATATATAAAAATTTGTCAATCTAAATAATACACAATTAACAAGAAGGTGTGTTCTTGGTCATTTAGATATGTGTTATCTAGATGCACCTGTAAAACTTGGTCCACCACATTCCTGCAAGATGTACTTAGCACTCACAATGAATAAATGCTATTTAAATGGAAACTGCTTTAACTTATCAGAACCTAGATTACTTCATAGTTTTTCTATTTCATTTGCTGAAAACACCTTGTAAAAAATCTTTGCTAGTAATGGTTAAAAGCGTTCATGCCAGTGTGCAGAGTATCTCTATGATTTTGGATGAAAAGTATTTAATAGAGAAGTTAAATAAAAACTGCAAAAGCAAGTTAAAGAGCTATAAGCAGTTCGTAGGCCTTAAGTTTTCCATAATCACCATATCTCCCACTGTATTAATTTGTCTTCTCTCTCTAAGGTGGAGAAAAGAAATATATATTTATATATATATGTACATATACATATATATATACATACACACATATATGTATACACATATATATGTATATATACACATATAGACAATATATACACAGAAATATGTGTACATATACATATATACACACATATATACTTATATGTGTGTATATATATATACACATACACACACACACATATATATATACACATATATACATATATATATATATATTTGAAAACTATGGCCAGTTATGTTGCTTGGCAACAGACACCATGCTTTTGGTTGGACTTGAGCCTTTTGCTTCTACAAACTGTTAAAATTAAATGTTTCTTGAGAGTGAGGTGTTATATTTGTTCTCTTTTCTTTTTGGCTAACATTATTCATGTGAAATAAATGCCCTCTTTAGTTCCAAATTTTAGTTCACCGAGAATTAGTTATTATCATTCCTCTACCTAGAAGAAAAAGCCATGTATAATATTTGAGCCTCTGCAAAAGCTTCATACATTATGCCTTCATAAATTAAAGCATATAATCATGAGAGACAGGGATCCTGGGAACAGAATGTGTGTGGCAGAGACATTGGTTTTAATAAGACTTTGAAATTGTCAAAATTTTAGCATCAGGTGGAAGCCTGCAGAGTCAAGAGACAAGATGGGGTGTCTGCAATTGGAAACTCCTGTGTTGAGATGTGAGAAAAGATGAATGAGACAGGCTTATGAAAGAAAGATCTCTAATGGAAAAGAGACTCTAGGAAACAAAATGGATACACATGAAAACCGTGAGAAGGGCAAGACCTCAGCAAAAGATCTGAGACAAAAAGAAAATACATAAACATGATCTGGGAAACCCTGAAAGGAAACAGACATTACCAGAAAATGAGGGCGGTTTTCTCTCCCCCACCTCTTTCATGTGAGGGGTGACAGCTAATGTTATTTCTCAAGGACAGTGATAAAAAACAAAATTGCAGAGGGAGCTGCATCCTGCAGAGAGCAGAAGAGTTTTACTAACAGTCCTCTGTGTGTAAGCACTACATAAACAGGAAAAAAATAGCATTGCTGGTCCTCATGGCTTTAGACAAAGTGCAAAACTTGAAGGCCACACAGAGAAAACAGGCGAAAGCGTACAAAAGACTAACAAGGCATCTAGATCCACAGTGGCATCTCGAAAATGTATACATATGAGAAGACGCTGCATTTAGTGGCACTGGCTGTGAGGTAAGTCTTTGTCAGACCTCTAAAGGAAATCGTCAGAGATCAGTAGAGATGTGATCAGCTGCACCAGGGAACTTAAGCAAATTCCTATATATGTTTCTAGAGGAAGCACTTAGCTCCCTCCTGTACTCTAAAGAAAATAGTGCTGTCAAGTATCTTTCCTGATGCTCTGATGTAAGTTGACTCAAGGTAGCACAGGTATATGAGCCCCAGAGCTTCAGTTCGGCATGCAGAACAGAAGGGAGTAGGCACGCGACAGTGGTGACAAAAGTGATGAATGAGTATTTTATGGCATCATGAGAACTGCTTTTTAGTACAAAAATACAAAAATGATGTAAAGCGTAATCGTTTCTTTTTCTCCCCACATTTTATCTTTCTCTTTCTGGTCTCTTTTCTTTTCTTCTTTCACTTTTTTTTTGATCTCTACTCCTCATCTTAGTTCCCCAGGATATAATCATTGATAATCATTGAAAATCAAACATTTTTTCTAATTCTGTAATGACTTTTAAAGTGTTCTTTTCCTTGAAATGAGTTTAAAGTGGAACTCTATTGTGGTGAGTGACATCAGAGATTTTTTTAGGTCTGTAGTAAATCTCTTGATAGAAGTAGATTATATCAGGGATGCCTGGGTAGCTCAGTCTGTTAAGCAGCCAATTCTTGGTTTCAGCTCAGGTCATGATGTCATGGTTTGTGAGTTTGAGCCCCACGTCACGCAGCCCAGAGCCTGCTTGGGATTATCTCTTTCTCTCTCTCTCTCTGGCCCTCCCCTGCTCACGCTGTCCCTTTTTCAAAATAAACAAATAAACTTAAAAAAAAAAAAAGTAGATTAGATCAAGGACACTGTGTGTGTGTGTGTGTGTGTGTGTGTGTGTGTGTGTATGTGTGTGTGTGCACGTGCCCGCTGGTGTGATGTTACTTGCAAACATTTTAAAGTATAACAGAATTTTTATAAGAAATGATTGGATTGAAAGTATAGACATCAAATGGATTTCATATTTACAACACTGTGTTGAGGTATTCTAGTGGTGTGAACCTATAAATTATGATCACATGTCTGAATTTAATGTGCTTCAATTTCAAGAGAAAATTTCATCACATATGGTGGAATGATTAGGCACACTTCTGGCATGTGTGTAAGATGATTCCCAGAGAACCCTATCTGCGTGTAGATTTTGGAAAGACAAGCCAGTGGGGCCGAATTAACATTTGTTATTACGATTGCTGGATTATTGGTTAGTTTTTCCTTGTCTCTTGAAGAAGCTTTGCACTAATAGAAAACCACAGGCCATTGACTAAACAAATGCTTCAGGCAGGAAGCCAGAAAAGGAAGAGAGAGTACTTATTCCGATCCAAAATTTAGGTATGAGGTCTTATTTCAACAATTTTTTTTTCCAAAACTTTTAGTCTATTCCTCAACATTTGATTAATTTGAAGGGTACTTTGACAGTGTCATAAAAAGCCTACATGTCTACAAAGAACACAGATTAGAGGCATTGTTTCAATTGAAATGGAGAGAGTTTGAAAATGTTCACTGTCTGGGGAAGCCTGGGTGGCTCAGTCAGTTAAGCGTCGTCGGACTATTGGTTTCGGCTCAGGTCATGATCTCGTGTTTCATGAGTTCAAGCCCTACATTGGGCTCCAAGCTGACAGTGTGGAGCCTGCTTGGGATTCACTCTCTCCCTCTCTCTCTGCCCCTTGCCGCTCACTCTCTCTGTCTCCCTCAAAATGAATAAATAACCTTAAAAAGCTTTAAATGTACACTGTCCACAATCTTTCCGTATCCTTTCCTTATAGAAAGTAGGTAGTGCAGGTAAGGTTTACTGTATTTTTTTTGCAATGCTGTGAAAACCACAAGTGATGTTCACTAGGATCAGAAAAGTCCCTGGAATATCATATGAAAGTATTACAGACACACAGACAAGCATATACGATCTCATTTACACTTGTTAATTTCATTAAATTACAATTTGTATCATACTATTAACCCTGCTACGTAAAATGAATGCACAGGAACAGGATTTGAAAAAAGAAAAAAAAAAAAACAAAAATTGTAGAAAAGGAATAAAGGTAGAAATTGCAATTATAAGGATTAAATTTCTTTGGATATATCACTGTTTCAATCCTAGAAAGGTAAAGAAAATATGCAGGTGAAACTCTCCAGATTACTAAGAAATTTAGTTTTTTGGGCTATGTTTTAGATAGGTTAATATAGATTTTCAAAGATCTCATTTCCCCCAAGAACCTCCAAGAGAAAGGTCAACATAATTATCTCAATTTTCATCTCCAGACACTGGGGTGAAGCTGTCAAAAGCCTACTTTTTCTGTGGTTCGTCCACATATTGCTTCTCTGTGCTACACAAGAAATTAATATGGGCTGTCAATATACTTGGACCCAAACAGTAAAGGGCTGTCAAAAAGTCTACCGTGTTGTCAAATTTGTTAGGGAACTCTGGGGCCTGCCTGGGTGCAAAAGGACAAGCCTTTAATTTATTGACTTTTAAAAACCTAACTGTCAGTACCTTTGTGGGGAGTCACCAGTCTTAGGGCAGTGATTGTGGGTCCCTGTGAAACACTGGTCTCACCTGTTCAGTTAATACTCTCTTCATTTCCAGGGAATGCATGTGCTGTGTTACTAAGGAAATGCTCCTTATGTTTTCTTGCATTCCTATTTGGCTTTTGCCTGCTGCTCTTATCTGTGTGTAGACTGTGCTTCACGTATACCTGCATCAAGAGATACCGTTGGTTTTCTTTGAACTGGCGTGAACGGCAAAATTTAGGTAGCATTAAGCATTTTAACCTCACCTTTCTTTCTGAGCACTTTAATTCTCTGAGATCGGTTTACACTCTGTTTGTGTCAAGTATAAATCACTGTAGTACCTGGTATGACCTAATAAATATAGTGGGAACTCAAGGAAAGGTTGGATCTGTTCTTTAGCTCTTTTAATAGTGCTCTCAGCACACAATAGCTCAACGGAGGAAAGAGAGAGAAGTAGAGATGCAAATACTACTCTGATGTAGATACCATTTAATATCTCACAAAGATCACTCACCACAAAGCACGGTAGCACCAAGACTGAAACGCATGTCTTTAAGCTCAATGTTGTTTATGCGGCACTAGCCAATTTAATAGTTTTCCTAGGGCTGTACTTGGTTCTTAGGGCTGCCATAACAAAGTAACACAAACTAGCTGATTCAAAACCACAGAAACATATTCTCTCATGGTGAACATCCTTCTTTGTTTCTTACAGCTTCTGGTGGACCCAAGCATTCCTTGGTTTCTGGCAGCATCACTACAATATCTGCCTCCAACTTCATCTGGATTTTTTTTTCTTCATGTCTTCGTATCATCTTCTTATAAGGACACTAATCATGTTGAATTAAGGGCTCCCCTTATCCAGTACGACCTCATCTCAACTAACCACATCTGCAATAATTCTAAAGAAATAGAGTTCTAGGGTTAGGACTTCAACATATATTTTTGAGCACACAATTCAGCTCATCACACCTTCTAAAATATTGAAACCTGCAATTATATTTGTAACATTAAGCACATATGTGTGAAAGAGAGTGTAAACCTAGTGGCCCAGAGAAGCATGTGTGCATATCGTAGCAAAGAAATTGTCTTATGATAAACTTTGTTGCAATGTATCTGGCATCTACTAGACTGAATTCTTTATTGCCTGTAAACAAATGACCCAACAAGGTAATGGGATTTCTAGTAAATATCCTCATGGGCCGGTCTAGCTTGATTTCTGTTTTGTCTTGTTTTTGCTAACATATTCTGCTAATATTAATGTAAGCATCATAATTCAGAATTATCAGGGAGACAAAATTAAGTGTTCATTTGTTATTCTGTGTAAAACTACACTTCTTTGTCCTTTCTTGGAATTCTGTAAAGGACAAAGAATCCTGTCTGGTTCCAGTCATTTTTTCGGTGGTTTGTTCCCTAAGACTTAATACCAGTCATATCCATACTTAAATGTTTGGGAATGCAATGGATAATATTCTGTTTATACGGTACATAGCTTATAATTTCTACTGGCCAAAAAAACTTTATTGCTACATTACTTAATGTCTGTGTTGTCAAAGAATCCACCTGCACCCACATGTTTTTCCTTTTTCACACAATATAATAAAATCCAACTCATTCATTAAAAAGGGAAGGGGGAGGTGATTTTTTTCTCTCAGAGTAGCATATTCACACACAGGCATATGAACATATGAATTCTGACAGAACTGCTTAAAATTACTTAAAATGATCCATTCATTCATTAAACAGATACTTAATGAAATTTACTATGTGCCAGACACTCTTCTAGATGTTTTGATAGATCAGTGAACAAAACAGACAAGAATTCTCACCCTAGAGATTTATATTCTAGTGAAGAAAGGATAAAAGCTTATATTAATCTATGAGCACACACACACACACACACACACACACACATATATATAATTAAAGAGAGCAAAATCAGTTTAAACTAAAAAATATTTTATGTTGATCATCTACTAAATAATAAAGAATATTCAAAAACTTGGATTAGGAAATTCCCTTCATATTTGAAAACTCTGAGTATAACTTATATTTTTTATGGTTTCCAGTGAAATATGAAGTCAATATTTCATAAATATTTAACAATGAATAAAATTACTCCAGAAATCCAATGACTTACATTTAGCTGATATTTCTCTCCCTCTCTCTCTCTCTCTATATATATATATATTTTTTTTTTTTTGCATGGTTGCAATTGTAGTGGCTATAAGATTGTGATTTTTAATTATTTTGCTTAAAATATTTCATAAACTGTTGCTTCATGTTTTTCATAGTCTTAATACTCATCATATTCATAGTTGCTCAATTGATCACATAACTGTGACTTAATATGTCCTTTTTTTCAGTTCATTTATTTATTTTGACAGAGCATGAGAGGAGCAGGGAGAGAGGGAGAGAGAATCTGAGGCAGGCTCTCCACCAGTCAGCACAGAGCCCGATGTGGGGCTCGAACCCATAAACCCTGAGATCATGACCTAACCTGAAATCAAGAGTCCCATGCCCAACCAACTGAGCCACCCAGGTGTCCCTAATATGTCCTTTTTTATATTTAGATTTTTAAAAACCATTTCTGTCATTATAAAAGAATGTTAAAAGAGCCTTTTACATAAATTATTTTAATTTCTTCTTTTGATTTTTTTCCCCTTAGGACAAGATAAGCGATTTCTCTGAATAAGGGTTGAAATGTTTTATAGTTCTCGCAACTTATTGATAAATTGCTGTTGAAAAAAGTTACTTTATAATCTTCAACATTATGACTTTTATCTGTCACAGCACCTGTCAATCAATCAGCACACACTTCTAGCCGTGTGACATGTCTGATGGCCACTTTTTTCATTAGCGGAATTAATGCATTCACATTGTAAATGGTTGAGTGGAGTTTGGCCAGATGATAGCTTCTGTTTTGTATTTCCTCTCAGTAAAATACCTGCTGCAATTTTATTCTTTAAAAATATTTGCTAAAAAAATATATTTGCTATTATAATTGTGTGTAATAATAATGAGTATTTTCTTACCGGAAGGAATTCCTTCATAAGTAGCTAAACATTAAGCTATGGTTTTGCCCATTTATGTTGTGGCAAATATAAACACAGGTCATAACAAATGAGGAGCCAGGTTGAGGGTTATGGGTACAGTGGGCAAAATTTACACTGCAGAATTAGCTAGGGATTAAAGTTGTCTGTGTCTTCACATTTCTTTTCCAACTTGCTTTTAGTATTGCTTAAGATCACTCACTAACCAGTCACCAGAAGTAACCCCTAGATACAAAATGTAAAATGAAGCAGAGGGTTCTGAAAGAAAGGCAGAAGAAAGGACTTCCTCCTTTCACACATTGGAAAACAAAGCATGTTTCGTAAATCATAAGATAGCAACGTCTTTACAAGGCAAACATGGTCATGGTAGACACTATATTTTAGTGTTTTATGAGTATATAAAAAGTGAATTAATGAGAACATAAAAAAAATCTTTTGCTTTCAAAAATGAAGTGATAACATTTAAAATGCAGCAAATAAAATCTAGAATTCTGTCCAGTCTGAGAAGGTAAATTTTTCTTTGGAATGATATAGGGCAATGAACTTGATTCACATTGTAAGTAAAATTATTTCTACTGCATTTGCAGGTGGATGACATATAGAAACAAGAGGAATCTTGTCTTATTTGTTAAACGATGGATTTCTAAGAAAAATTGCAAAACATTTGCCGAAGACATTACTAAATGCTAAACTGACACGAGATTGATTTGTTCTTTGACCCGTCTATTAACTAGGAATCCTAAAATACAGATACCCATTTTCAGAAGACAAAAAAAATTACCTTTAAGGTCATTACTTTTTTTGTTGTTCTTTTTCTTCTTTATCAATGTTATTATTTACAGCTCCAAAGCCTTAGGTCTCTGAGTTTCTATTTTTCTTCCCATGTCAATGATTTGTGGTATTAGTGCAGATCATTGATTCTGCACTGCTGAGCTATCCAGCTTATGGCAGACAAAGGGGTTGGGGGTGTGTCTTTAAAATGCCCTTTACTTTCAAAATTCACATTGGAGAAATGACACCTCTGGTTTTATAACTGTGCAGCTTGCACTGTGTTGCATAAAATGTTCTCCCAAGTGGACAAGGTCACTTGCTTTTGGGAATAATTCTCATTCTTTGTGTTCAACACGGGTTGAAAATATTATTGCCTCTCTTTGCAGTCTGGGTCTTGAAACTATATTAGGCAATAGAATATTTTGTGTTTTTAAGTGAAAACTTATCTTACGTATTTCCTGATGAAATAAATATATGCTGGGAACTTACCAATAGGTGCTTCATCATTTAAGCATTGTGATGCTAATGATGTTAATATCAGAAGTAACCAAACTTGCTGCAAGATAATTTTTGCTGCTGCATAACCTACCATGTTTTCAAGAAATGGTTCTATAATTTTAAAAATCTGCAGACTCAGGCTTTATATCTGAAAGAAGTAGGAAGTGAAAGACAAAGTGATAAATGTGTTAATTCAGTCAACAGAGAGATCACTATCTTATTTATACAAGACTGACAAAGATAACCCTACACTATTCCCTATAAATTTATAGAATCATAGCATTTCGCAACTGCAATTGTCTCTTTCTGGAAGGGTCTTTCACTCTCTCCACTTTTCCTGGCAACCTTCTACCTATTTTCTCAGACCTCCTTTTTTTTTTTTTTTTTCTTCCCCTTTAGGATTAAGTTTGTTCCCCTACTGGGAGTCCCCACATCAAACACATCTTCCTTGCAGTTCATTTCTCCTCCATTAACTCTGTGAAGCGGTAGGTCATGTCTGTCCTGTTCATCACAATATCTTCAGCACCTGCCACTGTGGTTTGATTTGGTTCTGAACACATGCCCTGGATTTAGACTGCTGGTTTTAAATCCTAGCTCAGCCACTTAGCAATCTTGTGACCTTGGCCAAGAGGCTTAACCAGTCTCTGCCTTAGTTTTCATCTTTAAATTGAGGTTAAAAATAGTACCTACTTCATGGAGTTGTTGTGAAGAATAAATTATTTAATACCTTGCATAATGTTTAGAACAGAACTTGTCTGGAACACTATAAAACTATAGCAAATGGTAACTATTGATATTGCTATTATCATTCTGTGAATACTCAGTAACTGAACATTGAATTTATATGTAATAAGCATCTTATATGCAGGTGACATTGTTCTATTGATATAAATAAAATATTTTAATAAACAGTTGGACAAAACCAACCATCCTTTTATTAAATGCTTTACATTTAATTACTTAGCAAGTTAATTCATTAATTAGGGTGATGGTCTGAAACTCTGTTATCTTCAAAACTTCACCACTGAATTGTAGCATCCAAAATCTGATATATTTATTAAGAGTTTTTTTGTGGTATTAACGTTCACTTTATTTTTTTAATTTCTAATTTTAAATTTTATTTTTATTTTAATATAATTATTATTTTTAACATAACTTAAAATAAATTAAAAATATTCTGTTCATAGTTACAGGTGTAGAATTTTGGAGCCCCAATCACTCATTTCTCTCTATGTTGGAGAGAACACTACATTTTGAGGGGAAATATTGGCCATGCTCAGAAATATTTCTTTTATCTACTTTTTATAGAGATCTGGATTCCAGGTTAGTCTTCACAATGTACGCAGTATACCTTTGCATCTACTTCTTACTCAGTTGGTTTTCAAATCACTTGCAATTATTCTGGAATTTGTCAATGAGTGTAATCTCAAACTCTCCAATGTCTAATAGTTCTCAAAAGTGCAAGAGTGAGAACTAACAATCATGGAATACAACAGAAGGATGAATAGTTCAAAATCAATTTTTGTAGGTAACCTAATTTTATTCTTGAAATAAACTAATTCATTAGGAATTTCCACACCATTTTCAATAGCCTGGACCTTTAGCATTTACGTGATTAGCGTACATTGAAAATTGCATAATGACTTCACAAAATATATTACTATGTCTATTAGAGGAATGTTTCAGTTGATTATTTCATATCACATATAGATATCAGAACATAAGAAGGAAATGTATCTCTGGTCTCATTATCAAGATTACCAATGATCCTTTTGAATAATTGATTTTTGCCTTATGGACACTGTAAATCATGTAAATAAGTCACGTATCCCTTTTGGGTTTGTTGCAATAAAACTCAAAAGCAAATTCATAGCCCACATCTTGCTTTTTCACAAGACTTTATGGGATGCATTTGGTGTACATTCATAATCCCACTTCATCCTACTTTTCTATTCCTGTTTTTCCTTTCTCAAATACTCTCATTTTCCTATTATAAATAGTTTTGTTTTTTTGTTCAGATGTTTCCATCACGTCAAACAAATCTGGAATAAAGTGAGGCAGAGACAAACAATTTAGGATTATGGCTAATGATGTGGACAGAGATGGGTTTAGAGCATTCCAGATGATAACAGACTAAATCATTGGTCTAAGTAAAACTTCCTATTTAGTGTTGTGAGGTTATTCGTTAAACGTCTTGAATAGGATCACAGCATTACGTAATTATCATCATGTGTGCAGTTTGGTTTCTGAAAAGTATCTGCTGTTAAAATCTGAATTCATTCACCAAATATACAATTTCTGTATTGCTCAAATGAGCTGCCTTTTACCCTCAATTTCTGTTAGTGAATTTCATTAAATCAGGAAAAATTTCACACATACCTCCTTCTTCGGCTGTCTGGGACAAAGCTCATTCTCCTCGATATAGCTCCACTGACTTAACAGAAGCTATTAGCCAACAAGGGTTGGCTAACTTGTTCCTGTTTTTCCTAAAATAAGCGAAGTTGTTACTTGCTTCGCCTGTTTCTTAATTAAAATTATTTTAAACTATTGGCATTTTAATTCTCTTTGTCGAATGACATTTCAAGGAATGTATGTAATATAGCAGAAATACACCAACAACAACAAATAAAAATTACTTTTAAACTTTTAAACAGTGTCAGTGTTTTCTTTTTTTTAAAAATTTTTTTTAACGTTTATTTATTTTTGAGACAGAGAGAGACAGAGCATGAATGGGGGAGGGTCAGAGAGAGAGGGAGACACAGAATCGGAAGCAGGCTCCAGGCTCTGAGCTGTCAGCACAGAGCCTGACGCGGGGCTCGAACTCACGGACCGTGAGATCATGACCTGAGCCGAAGTCAGACGCTTAACCGACCAAGCCACCCAGGTGCCCCAGTGTCAGTGTTTTCAATGGAAGCAACGAGACCACTGAAGGATAGGAAATCCTTCTGCTGCTTTCTGTGAAGCTTCCCTGACTCCAAAGATAGTTCTCTTTCCTTTTTAAATCTCTTTAGAGCTTCCTTTTAATATCTTTAGTTTTTTTGCTCAATGCTAAGTTTTTAGGCATAATAAGAACAATGTCTGTATTTCATTTCATCTTTTATTCTCCATGTATTCTTGCACAATAAATTACGAATGTATCAGTGTATGAACAAGTAGTGTGTCTTACTTTCTAAAGGTGATATTAATTGGTAACAATACTCTACCTTTTTGAAAATATTTCGACCTGAGGTTTGCTATAATTCTGTAGGTACACATATTAAGATCATTTAGAATCTTAACAACTGTATTTCCTACTTCTAAACACATAATATGAAAGTTTCTGGAGTAATTTATTTTGCCTTTATTTCATGCTCTTTCTTTCTTTCTCTCTTTCTTTCTTTCTCTCTCTCTCTGTCTCTCTCTTACTTTCTCTCTCCCTTCCTCCCTTCCTTCCTCCCTCCTCCATTCTTTCTTTCTTTTTTGAGAGAGACAGAGAGACAGAGCATGAGTGGGGAAGGGCAGAGAGAGAGGGAGACACAGAATCTGAAGCAAGCTCCAGGCTCTGAGCTGTCGGCACAGAGCCCAATGCAAGTCTCAAACTCACAAACTGGGGGATGGTGACTTGACCTGAGGTAGGAAGCTCAAGTGACTGAGCCAACCAGGTGACCCTCTTTGTTTCCTGCTTGCTTTAATTTGTAGTTATACTAAAAAAAATAAATAGTAGGAAAGGATGAGATCATTTTAGTTTGAAACATTTTTTCCATTTATAATAATGGTATTTTTTTTTTTTTTTTTTTTTTTTTTTTTTGGTACAGAGAGAGACAGAGCATGAACGGGGGAGGGTCAGAGAGAGAGGGAGACACAGAATCGGAAACAGGCTCCAGGCTCCGAGCCATCAGCCCAGAGCCTGACGCGGGGCTCGAACTCACGGACCGCGAGATCGTGACCTGGCTGAAGTCGGACGCTTAACCGACTGCGCCACCCAGGCGCCCCTATAATAATGGTATTTATATTTATAAAACTTTCTATGTTATCACTAACATGCACACCCATAATATATAAAGTTTATTCATTCAAAAATGTTAATTAAGCACTGTTTGTTTTGTATACAGTGGGCTACAAAGGTAAATATGATATAATTTCCTGATCTTTTAGAGTGCATAATCTACTAGGGGAAAGAGTAGAATTATTGTAAATAAATTATACATATTTACTATGAAAGGGAAGAAAAATTATGTACACATTATTACATAAGCATAAATGAGTTGGAGAAGAACTATTTGTGTATTCTACCTTAAAAGGTGAAATATATAATATCTAGGGAATCAGAAAAAATATTTTTGACCCAACTGAAAGACAGAAACGTGTATTACAAGCATAAATTAAAAAAAAAAAAAAACTCAATTCACTATTAAGAATGGCCTACAGAGATGCTGTACATCATATGGAATCAGGGAAATGCAAATTAAAACAACAAGGAGATGCCACTACATACCTATTAAAATGTCCCAAATCCAGAACACTGACAACACCAAATGCTGGCAGAGTTGTGGAGCAACAGGAACTCTCATTTACTGCTGATGGGAATGCAAAATGATACAGCCCCTTTGGAAGGCAGTTTGGTGGTTTCTTACAAAGCTAAACTTACTCTGACATACAATTCAGCACTACGCTGCTTAGTATCTGCCCAAAAGAATGGAAACTGTGTCCGCACAAAAATCTGCACACACATATTTACAGCAGCCTTATTCACAGTTGCCAATCCTAGAAGCAACCTTGATGTCTGACCTTCAGTAAGTGAATGGATAGATCAATTGGTACATACAGATAATCAAATATTATTCAGCACTAAAAAGAAAGGAGCAATAAAGCCATGAAAAGACATGGGGTAACTTTAAATGGATATTCCTAAGTAAAAGAAATCAGTCTGAAAAGGCTACATACTATATATTGCAACTCCATGACATTCTGGAAAAGACAACACAATGGACACAATTGCCAGGGATTAGGGACAAGGGAAGGAGGAACAGGCAGATCACAGAGGATTTTTAGGGCAGTGATGCCACTCTGTATAAAACTATAATAGTAGATACATGTCGTTATGCATTTATCCAAACCAGTAGAATCTACAACACCAAGGGTGAACCCCAGTGTAAACTGTGGACTTTGGGTGATGATAATATATCACTGGAGGTTCATCAACTGTAAAAAATGTACCACTTTCGTGGCGGATGACGATAATGCGGAAAGCTATGTCTGTGTGAGGGTGGAGGTATATGGAAACCCTCTGTACTTTGTGCTCAGTTTTGCTATAAACCTAAAACTTCTCTAACAAAATACAGTCAATTAAAAAAGAAAGAATGGACTATAATTATGTTGTTTATCAAAAAGAACATTTATTATTTTTATAAACAGAGCAAAGTATGTCTATAAAACTCAGTAGATATGGCAACCACAGGAGGGGACAGCAACCTCAACAACCCATCGCCCAGTGTTTATTATTGTGATGCCCTAGGCAGTGGGGAATTTTCAGATGGTCTTTCCTCTAAATTTCACAATTAGGAGTAACAATAGGTTGGTAGTGAAATTTGTATCCTCTTGTTTATGTACGAAACACATTTTACTGTATAACTTTGACAAATGTCTTTAATCAAACAGCATTGCTTCAGTCAAGTTGAGAATGAGTATGAGGCTGCCAGTAAGCACTAATGACCCTCTTATCATTTAATTCACTTCATAAATCTCTACTGGAGTCTTAGAGTTTACAGTCTAATTATATGTTAGAAGTCATCCAAAATTCCCTATGTCAGGCTTCGGTTTGCCTTTATTCAGCTCCTTGCATTTCTGAGGTCAAGCTTCTGAATAGATAAATGAGTTGAACTAAGTAGTTTGATTAGACCTAAATAGTTTAGCCTTAATTTCCTGCCATCATGGAGAATTAGACATTAAGGCAAACGAGTTTAGTTTTCATTTGATTTCTGTGAAAATTACACATTCTGTGGAAATACATACTTGTGGATGAGATCTCTCATCCATAGACCCAAATGGGAACTGAGGTTTATATGAACTTGTTCTCATCTTTCAGTCACACCTGATTTCCAACTATGGCATACTGACTAGAGACACTGAGTGTATGCAGATAAATCTATTTAAAAATTGAATGCCATATGGGGAAGAAGGAGAAAGAAAAACATTCTTAGAAGGGTGATGTAGCATTCTGCGGCATGGCTCACAGTGGTGTGAAAGGAACACCATATGCCGTATGCTGACTTAACTATTTCGTAATTAATGTGTAACAAGAAATAAAAGTCACCTCTGTCACTCAATAATATGGGTAGGAAATTCATACAGTGCCGTATTTGTTAAGTGACCAGTTTACTTTTCACAAATAAAAACTAGGGTTGACCATCACACTAACCCTACGTCTTTAAATTATCACAGTCTTCATGATGTATCTAACTTTGCAGGCTTATTTTCAGAAACCAAAACATGAAAACTCAAAGTTTTCATCAAAATGGCCATTTCTGAACCCCATGAACCAATGGCTAGAATTTGATACATTTTTCTTCTTAAGTGAGTTTTGTCAAGTTGGTGGGGTTTTTTGGTTTGTTTTGTTTTGGTTTGTGTTTCCATTTTTGTTTTTGTTTTTCTCAATGAGCTGACTTTGGCCTAAAGTCTGAATGCAGACTGTTTGAAGTTCTCATCAGCTAGGCCATCTGCCCCAGCAAGCACCATACACGTTTGCAGCTGATAGACCTCTTTGAGTGTGCTCTGTTTCCATTTCCATGTATCAGATATGAGTGAAATTTTATGTTCTGTTTTCGTTTATTGTTCATTTTCTATGTGGGGCTCACCAAAAAAAATGCCATATGAATACGGTCTTTAAATTTATCAGACGCTCTTTGGAATCTAGCTAATGGATAGTATTAACTTGTTCTCTTTAGTTTTAAATTCAGTTTTACTTTAGTGTCTTTAATAAGACATAACATTTTATAGGCAAGGGAACTTTCAGGTAAAATCTAGTCCCCTCTAAAATGTCTGTTCCAATCTGAGCAGTGTAGATTTGCCCCATTCCAATTATTCCATGTGTATAGTATATTTGGGGGGTTTAAATTTTGTTAGGACTGAGAAACATGGTAGACACTGACTTTTTACTGTTTTCCAGTAAAGCAGTAATTTTCTGGCATGCAGAAGAATGTTAGAGCAAGAGTATACTTTCTATGTGCTATAATGAAAAAACTTGAAATCCTGGTTAATCACTTTTGTCTCTACTTGCTGTCTTTAGCACAGATGATCTTAAATTTTCTCTTTAAAGCTCTTCAAGGTTGTTCATATGGCATTCTGTCTAAAATCTTCCTTTCTGTTTACCAAGTTGGGATGTTACTTTTTTTTTCCCTGCAAAAGTTAAAATTATGGTTTTATTGACTGAGTTGAGGAAGTTTATATTTTCCTCCTTTTTTTTTTTTCCTGAGGACAACAATTGATCAGAGAAGCACAAAATGATGTTCTAGCTCTTTTTGTCCTGATTGCCCAAATGGGCAATTTCTGTAATCTTAGACTTTGGCTCTCTGTACTATTGATTGTTTCAAAATGACTGTTGGATAGGAGTTGCAACGTAGGTCAATGCAGAACTATTTCTTAACCTGAATTTAGCAATCTTGTTTTGAGTTTGGCAGTGGAATTGAAAGACATCCCGGCCTCCCTGAGAAGGTATGGCTTACAAATGGTTATTTTGTTCTAGCAAAGGTAGATAGCATTTTTATGAAGTTGCAATAGAGCAAAGTTAAATGTGTTGAATTGGAAATGATTCTAAACGCTAAGCTGCATTACTGAAAAGAAACCAGCAGACCCAAATTGCTTATCATTTTTTATATTTATAAATTCTTTTGTGCGACTGATTTACTATGGCTTTTGCTATTTATGCTCATTCAGTTTCTAAGTGTCTGGAACTTGGAATGGGGCTGATGAGTCACATTAAGCATTCTCATACTCTGGGACAGCAAAGATGTAACAGCACACTTAATTGCACTCATTTAACCATTAAGCCTTGTTTCCAAGGGCTCTGCCAGTTGTCAGGTGCACTATATTACAGTCCCACATGGCATGTGACATCTTTGCTACTTGCTGCATCTGGTTAGAGCCCTCCAGTAAATGCTGGTATCTAAGCTAGTGAAAGAGTCCAGGTGTAGGACAATGATGCTCAAGTGAATGATGGTGAAGCACTAGAAAAATAACCCTAGAGACTATATCACATCTGATGCGACGGGACAACACTTTTTCATATTAAAATGATCACAGTCATATTAAGTAGCAGCATTGTTTATTTTAAGAAATGTGAGCATTGGCCATTTTTCAAAAGACTATTTTTATAGTTACTAAACATACAGTATTCTGTTAATTTTACAAATTTCAATGTAACTATTTCTATTCAGACTTAGTGCTGGGTTAATGAATTAGTGGACTTAAATCACTGAGGTTTCACTAGAACACAGGGATTTCTCAATTCATACTTCTTCCTTCCTGTCACCAATGAGAAGATGATTTGGTATATACAAATGATCACTAGACCCTCACAGGTTGCTTTTCACCTTTTCTCTACTGAAAACTATAGCTACAGTTTTTGTAAGCAAAATAAAATAAAACAAAGCATAGTAGACTAGGAAAGATATGTCTGTTTATTTCTTCTCTCTGCATATCATTTTATTCAGAGGTATCTATGTCATCCCAACACAATCTAAATTATTAAAGTACTCAACGAAAAGAAATTCATGTACATGATGGACTGGCTAAAAGGCTGCACAATTTTCTTTTTCATCTTTTTTTACCCTTTCAAGTAACTTTAGAAAACAATCAGATCAGGTGGAGAACGGAAATAAAAAAATGAGCTTCATATCATTTTGAGGAAAGATTGGGGTAAATCAAGTGCTGTTGGCAGTCAGCTGTTTTCCATCTTCATCAAGGAGAGAGCAGCAGAAAAGGCTTAAGCTGCAGAGGGAGGAATTGAAGTTAATTATAACACAACTGCAAAAGTAAAATGCAAGAAACAGCAACTGGAGGAAATCTTGGAATTTACTTTTTCCCTGAAAAAAATCATTGTCTCTCATCATTTTAATGTTTCAGATCAGTAGAATCTATCAAAGAGCAAGCATATTAATATAATTTTAAAGCAACTTTATTATGGAATTGATGGAAACTGGATAATTTATTAATGATATAGAGTAAAATACAATGCGCTTTACAGAGATTACTCAGGTTTGGTATGACACTTCTATCATGCAGGCAAAACAGGGAGTTTTAGTGAAAATTATTTTGCCTCTCCATTAAAGGATAATATTTTCAAAAAATTTTAGAATCTATAAACAAATAAATATATAGTCCATGTTTATTATTACTAAAATCTATATTTAAATTTAATTTATTTCAAAAATGTTACAATAGTTAAAATCACAATGCTTTAGCAATTTAAATAAGCATTGCAATAGCACAGCCAGAATCCAGGCAGGAGGCAGGTGTCATATATGCGTGTGTGTATGTGCATTGTAATGTGGGGATGGGTTTCTCACAAATACATTACTATAAGTCGCTATAATATCCAGGCCCTTTCAATATATAAAATTCTCAGGTTGGGTTTAATCAACTTATAAAATAATCCATAACTGCAATATATAATAATGCTTGTTTTCTCTCCTTTGTCTCTTTATCCCAATTCTTCCCTCCCTTCCTTCCCGTGTCTTTCAAACACATTTGATAATACATTTAGTCTAAGTTATCCACTGTAGTAGATGGTGAGAATACAGAGGTGGTAAAATTCAGTTTAACCTCCAAAAGCTCACAGCCTGATGGAGGAAACAGGCTTATTGTAGAATGCAGTAAAGATATGTGCTATAAGTTTCAGAAGCCTAGAATATTCTGGGTTATCCAAAATGGACAATCTGTGAGGTGGAAAGTATCAATTTTTGACCTGAGTCTGTAATGAGAAACTATGCTGGGGATATGGATTTGGAGGCAAGAGAACAACCAGTGTGGTTAGACTAGAAGCTGACTTAGCTAGTCTCAACTAGCATCAGGTTTCTGGAGAAGAGTAGGGAACCCAGTGAAAGAGAGACTAGAGAGAAGATGAAGGTTTAGAAGCGAGGTTTGAGGTCTTTTAGGAAATGTACTCATAGGAACTCCCACTTTTCGCTTTATAAAACTCCAGTAGCAGGAACTTTTTTGTTGTGTAAAAATGGAAATATTTTCTCAACTCCCTTTTTTTAAAATTTTTTTTTAAATGTTTATTTATTTTTGAGACAGAGAGAGACAGAGCATGAACAGGGGAGGGTCAGAGAGAGAGGGAGACACAGAATTTGAAACAGGCTCCAGGCTCTGAGCTGTCAGCACAGAGCCTGACGCGGGGCTCGAACTCACGGACCGTGAGATCATGACCTGAGCCGAAGTCGGACGCTTAACCGACTGAGCCACCCAGGCACCCCTCAACTCCCTTTTTTCTTATGTAAGCAGTGCATGTTCACTATGAAAGTAACATACTAGCAATCAGATTAAATCAAAAGGGGTAATAAAAGACAAAATTTTCACCACCCTGTAGCACGTATAAATTTATACACAAAAAGACCCCTCTATTTTTAAAAATTTGTATTTATTTATTTCAGATTCGAGTGTAGTTGAGACACACCATTACATTAGTTGCAGGTGCACAACATAGTGATTGGACATCTCTCTTTGTTCTGCCATGCTCACAAGTGTAGCTGCCATCTGTCACCATACACTATTACATTACCATTGACTATATTCCCATGTGGAACTTTTTATTCCTGTGACTTATTCATTCCATTAACTGGAAGCCTGCACCTCTCACTCCCTTTCACCCATTTTGCTCATTTGTCCCAAGTCTCTTTCCCTCGGGCAGCCATCAGTTTGTTCTCTGTGTTCATAGGTCTGACTCTGCTTTTGTTTCTGTTTATTCATTTGGTTTTTAGGTTCTACTTGTAAGTGAAAATATATGGCATTTGTCTTTCTCTCTGTGATTTATCTCACTTAGCATAACACCCTCTAGGTGCATCCGTGTTATCTCAAATGGCAAGATCTCAAACCTTTATATGGCTGAGCAATATTCCATTGTATCTATCCATTGATCTGTCAGTCTATCTGTCTATCTATGCTACATCCTCATCCAAATGTCCTATTAATGGACATTTGGGTTGATTCTGTATCTTTGCTATTGTAAATTATGCTACAATAAACATAGGGGCACATATATCTTTTTGAATTAGTGACTTCATCTTCTTTGGGTAATATGTAGTACTGAAATTACTGGGTCATATGGAATTTCTTTTTTTTTTTCTTTTTTTTTTTTTTTTTTTTTTAGTTTTTTGAGGAATGGCTATACTGTTTCACACAGTGGCTATGCCAACATATATTCTCAGCAATAGTGCACTAGGGTTCGTTTTCCTCCACATCCTCACCAATACTTGTCATTTCTTATCTTTTTGATTCTAGCCATTCCAACAGGTGTGAAGTGATATCTCATTCTGGTTTTGATTTTCATTTCACTGCTGATTAGTGATGTTGAGTGTCTTTTTATGTGTCTGTTTGGATTTGTATGTCTTCTCTGGAAACCTGCTGAGTGGGAGACAATATTTACACATGATATATCTAATAAGGGGTTAATATCTAAAATATATAAAGAACTTAGGCAACCCAACACACACACAGACACACACACACACACACGCACACACAAATAATCCAGTTGAAAATGGGCAGAGTACCTGAATAGACATTTTTCCAAAGACATACAGATGGCAAAAAGAAACCATTCCATTTTTTATCTTCCTGAGTCCCTATAGATTTTTCTTGATGGTTTTGACCAGGGTTTTGCTTGTCCTTGAGATACTGCTATACAGAAAGTTATTCCATAGCCTCTATCTGTCCTCTTGTACTTGACGAAAGCACACAACCCTCATGAGACTTTATAAGAGATTTTGCTGCTAGCAACAATGGGCAAGAGAAACATTAAATGTAAAGGGAAAGTTTAAAATTGTCAAGAAATCTAACTCTGCAAAAGTGGTTTCTGTTCTTCTAACTTGCTGTATGACTTTGGGCATAGTGTTCATTTAACCATACATTTTTTCAAAAAATGACCATGTAACATAAAACAGTATTTTCAAGTCCCTAATTTTTTTTTATTGGATTATGGAATAAATTAAGTCCCAAGTTTTATTTATTTAAAAAAAAAATAAAACAACTTTTATCGAGGCCCTAACCTGGCTCTTCTGGGAAGCTTTTATTGCCAGGATTTAGTGTTCTTGCATTCTTCTACAGGACGTGGCAAAACTTTGTGATATTTGTCATTCCATTTGTTGACAAGTTTATGTAGTTTCTCTAGCTGGCTGGACAAATACCTCTATTGGCCTTTTGTGTGTCCAGACTGGAGATGTATTCTGAGGAAAATGTTCTTTGCAGAAAGAGGAAACACATTTTTTTTTTGGTTAATCACATAGTAACATCTTTATTCCCCAAAGTCACCAAATATGCTCTATGATCCAGGAAGGTTGGCTCCTCTCTAGCTCCTGTCACCTTCCTTGCCTCACTTGGAAACTTTTAGGTGAAAAAGAAAACAGAATGAGACCAAATCCTGAAAAAAATACTAATGATGTGTTATTAAATAGAAAAATACCAAAGTCTGTGAGAAAAAAAAGGAAGGGAGGAAATGTTCAACTCTTGGCATTAGGGAAAAAGAGGGGAGAGTCTCTGGTAATGGTTAATCATTTATAAATAGAGAATGTGAGAGTTAAGAACTACCTTAATCCTTAACCATATGTTATTTAGAAGTCTCATTTTCAAGAATTGTATGACGAAAATGAAATCACAGTTAATGCATAATATTTCATTTTTCACTTCATATTGTACTTTTAAATCATTGAAAGATAAAATTTATTTCAAAATAGCGAATCTGTGACCAACTCTCAGAGACTTATTCTTTCTATTGAGGAATGTACTTGCCTTACAGCTAGATGATAGCCTACTGCCTTCCATTTGGCAGAAGTTTATATTCTATTAGCAGAATTGATAACTTCTCTGAATGGAGGTCACAAAATGATTTCTTGACTGAAATATTTTTACCATGGTCTTATCTGAAATATCAGCCTATACACTATTTTTGTCACAATTATTTTATTATAAGTAGAAAGACAGCATGATTTATTAAAATAATCAGAGATTCAAATCCCAGTTTTACCATTTTCTCTCTCTGAGATTATAGAAAAAATTATTCTGCCTGTTTGAGCTTCAGTTTCTTTACTACAAAACAGAAGTAATAAAATATATACCTTAAAAGATGATTTTGAAGATTACATTTAATAAACGTAAAATCCTTAACACAGCACCTAAAATCTGGCAATAAATATTACATAGTATCATTCATCTATTTTCCACTGTGTTGTATTACTTTTTAACTTTCCATGTTAAAATGCAAAAGTTAACTGTACACCAATGATAAAAGAAATAATAAATATTATCTACTTACATCTTATCCTGAAAGTGTCTGTGAAAGTACTTTTATAAGGTTCTTATTTAATCAAAGGGCTGTGAAATGATAGGGTGCCTAAATTTTAACCCTTGATACCAGAAATATTGAGGGAAGACATCTACCATGGATTCAGATCTGTTGACATTCACAAAGGGTTGATGGGAGAATGTTGAGTTTAGGAAGGACAAAATACTGGAGAATGGATGAAGTAGAAGTCAAAACTTCCTGATATTCTATGTGACTTAAATCTCACCATACAAAGTAATCTCAAAGTTTTTTCTTAATAACTGTGACAGTGGATAGAAAAACACCTTTCATGAGAAAAGAGAGCTAATGTAATGACTTTCATCTTTGTGGAAGGGAAAAAAGAAAACAGTGAGTGCAAAACTGATGGGAGAACAAAAATTAACTGGGACTAGCCTTAAAGATGCCATAAACACACTGTGGGTTATGAAGTAAAAATTCAGAACAAAAGTCTTGTGTCATAAAATTATTTCATGAGTGTTGCTAGCAGCAAAATCTTTTAGAAAGTCTCATGAGGGTTGTATGCTTTCCAAGAGGACACAAAAATGCTATGAGACAACTTTTTGTCTAGCAGTGGCTCAAGGACAAGCAAAACTCTGGTCAAAACCATTAAAGCAAATTTTTAGGGACCCAGGAAGACAAAAAAGGAATGCTGCATCCTCACATGATTTCACATTTCTCCATGTGTGAAAACAGAGAGATCTCTAGTGTTTGTTCCTTTTCTTATAAGGGCATCAGTTCTATAGGATTAAGGCCCCACACTTATGACTTCATTTAACCTTGATTACTTCCATAGAGGTCACATCTCCAAATACAGCCACACTGGGGATTAGGGTTTCCATGTATGAATATGAGGTAGAGACAAACATAACATTTCCATTGTCCATAACATTAACTTTAAGTAAGTATGTTCATTTGGCTTCCCCTGAAAGTAGAGCCTGAGAAAAAGACTTGGTAGATTTCCCTGGGAGATAAGTACTGAGATAAGAAATTATGAGATGATCTCAGAAAGCAGGAGTGTAATTTTGGAGAGAGTGAAGCAGAAAATGTCAATGAAGGAGTGCACTAAGATGCTACCTTAGTAACCACCCAGGTGCTCCATGCACATTGATTTTATATCCTGAGACCTTACATGTATTAGTTCTAGCAATTTTTTTTTGGTTGACTCTTTCAGGATTTCTACATAGAGTGTCATGTCATCTGCAAATAGTGAAAAATTGACTTCTTCTTTGCCAATTTGTATGCCCTTTACTCTTTTTTGTTGTCTGATTGCTTAGGCGAAGAGTTCCAATAAATATGTTAAATAAAAATAGAACTACCCTACTATCCAGCCATTGCACTATCAGGTATTTACCCAAAGGATACAAAAATACAGATTCAAAGGGGTACATGCACCACAATGTTTATGGCAACATTATCAATAATAACCAAACTATGGTAAGAGCCCAAATATCCATCGATTGATGGATAAAGAAGATGTGGTATATACACACACATGGCATATTACTCGGCTATCAAAAAGAATGAAATCTTGCCATTTGCAACAATGTGGATGGAACTAGAATGTATTATGCTAAGCAAAATAATTCAGTTAGAGAAAGACAGATACCATATGATTTCACTCTGATGTGGAATTTAAGAAAAAAACAGATGAACATATGGGAAGGGAGGCAAAGAGAAGAGAGGGAAACAAACTACAAGAGATTCTTACCAATAGAGAACAAACTGAGCATTGATGGAGGGAGGTGGGTGGAAGATGGGCTAGATGAGTGATGGGTATTAAAAAGGGCACTTGTTGTGGGGCGGCTGGGTGGCTCAGTCAGTTGAGCATCTAACTTCAGCTCAGGTCATGATCTCGCGGTTTGTGAGTTCAAGCCCCGCGTCGGGCTCTGTGCTGACCGCTCAGAGTCTGGAGGCTGCTTCCGATTCTGTGTCTCCCTGTCTCTCTGCCCCTCCCATGCTCATGCTCTGTCTTTCAATAATACATAAACATTAAAATAAATAAATAAATAAAAAGGGCAGTTGTGATGAGCACTGGGTATTGTATGTTAAGTGATGAATCACTGAATTCTACTCCTGAAACCAATATTGCACTGTATATTAACTAAAATTTATAAAGAAAGAAAGAAAGAAAGAAAGAAAGAAAGAAAGAAAGAAAGAAAGAGAAGAATGCTATGGTGCACTAGCCAAGCACACTCCCTTCAGGTAGAGAAGGACTTGGCACAGAAAGAGAAAAGATATGCAATCTGAGCTGAAGATGGGATGCTGACAGCCAGCACAAGTGAGCTGAGTTGCCACTTACACTGCACCTGATGTCCGAGGTGGGCCAAGAAAATGGAGCACAAGCACAAGAGGTATCTATTTAGTATGAGTCTTTGCTTAAACACAAACCAGCAAAAGTTAAACTGGTCTGCACAAAAGTCCATATTAACTCTAATGAAAGAGTAGAGTTAATAGTCACATTGTCTTCAAAATCAGAGGAATCGTTTTGCAGGAGAACTGGCGGTAGTATAGAAAAGGAACGAATGGATGTGAATTTCAATTATCTAGTATTGCATACTGACTTAAAAGAACAACTATGCTATGATTTCTTATGGTTCTGAAGTACTAGACTCAGTTGGATGGTCTTCTGCCCCCCTTGATGTTTCCTAGGGCTTCAGTCTTTCAAGGGCTACAGAGAGCTGCAGTGGTTCAAGATGGCTCTCACCTGAATAGCAGTCAATGTTGACTGTCAATTAGAAGTTTGGAGCCTTTGGCCAGAGCACATATACACAGCCCCTCCCTGTGGCTTGGGCTTCTCATTGCAATCCATCTAGGTTTTAACAAGTGTCCTGAAAGAAAGGAATCTGAAGCTCTCAGACTTTCATAATGCTTTGCTTACACTCAGAAGTCTTTTGATGGTACTTCTTGGTGTTGTATTGTTCAAAACAGTCACAGGACCAGCCTGGATTCAAATAGAAGATCATAAACTTCACCTCTTGATGGGTGGAGGGGCATGCATGCAAAAGAAGAATATTATCATTTGCAACCATTTTTCTGCCCTATCTAGCATAATAGGATAACAGGGCCTGTGAGTTTTCATGACAATTAAATACTAAACAATTCCTTTTCAAGGTTTTACTATTTGGTTAATGCTGTGCTTAATCATCTATTCATAGCCCATGTTTTAGAGGAAGACCCAAATCCTCTCCTACACTGATTAAGGGCAAGTGGGGAGCATTCTAATAAGATTTTTCAAAATATGGTATTAATATCTACATTAGAATCCCCAGCATGCATTTTACATAATATGGATTTTTAGACATAACACACCTAATGAGCCATGGCCTTTAGGATTGTCCAAGAAATCAGCATTTTAAATTATGCACGCTAGGTACCTATGACAAAAAACTACTGCTAGAAAGATAAATTCTATGTCTTCCATCCAGAATGGAAGAGGGGAGGCCACTGGGCCATGATAGCTGTTCTGTAAACTAAAATCTTGGGTAAACATTTAGTTAGCATGGAATGAGAAGCGTGTACGAAGTTCTAGAAATTAGGCAGGAACAGTGTTTTCCTTGAAGCAAGCCCATCAGTCCAGAGAGCAATCAGAAGACATGGGATTATGGCATGACTAGATTAATCAATCTAACATCTAGAAGAAGACACATTTGTGAAGGATTTGAATATCATACTAAGTAACAAACTTCATGTTGAAGGTAAAGGGTAGTCACTGCAAGGTTTTAACAGGAAGCGTCATATTGAGGTGTATGATTAAACAATAACTTTATTGTGTCCACAGTTTCAGCAGTTTAGAGACAGAGATCTGGTAAAAGAGAACAACAGTAAAGACTACTACTGATAATGGCCTAAAATAAGATAGTGACCCATGTAGGTAAAGGTTATTAAACCATTAGAGTTGCTTACATAAGAACAAATCACTTTCCTAATGGATTTGTACTCCCACCAATGGTTCTGTGAGGACATCCAACAGTCTTGAAATGCAGGTCAATACGTGTGATACCAAATCAATCTACAATCAATAAAAACATACTCTCGTTGCCAGATTTTACGGCAAACTGAACAGTTAGGTACCCAGACATCAGATTCTTCTCTTAAAAGACTTGCCTATTTTTTTTTTTTCTACTGCATATCCAAAGGAACATCAGCTATAAATGTTCTGGGAAAGATACAAAGCCTATCTTTTCAGTTGATTTTATGGATGGGCAAAACCACACCCCATTTGTTTCACTTTGTTTTTCCTATTCCCTTTATGGAACTTTATGAGGTATAACCATAAAGTAATGGTTTTCTTATGTAGCTCATAAACTGACTCTGAAGGCAATTCCAAAAGAGATTCAACACAGTTTTGAGCTATGGCAGCCCTATTAAAATGGAGGACAGTCTCCTCGGGTGATTACTCTGAAGAGAGCAACGCTCATTGGAATGTATTTCTCTGGGATGTTGGTTTTAAAAATACCCTTTCCCTGTCTTGACCCTCACATACCTACTGATTTTCTAAGTATTCAATGAGGATTTATTAACTAATTTATGGTTATGCCTTATTTTAAAAGAAAAGTGAGAGTTATATTAAGGAACCTGTTTCTTCCCTCTCAGCAAAAGTCAAATAGGTTTCTGTCTGGAGGGCTTTTGACAACCTCTGTATTCCTGATGGACACATAGCAGGCCTGTGGCTCATTTGCACACCCAGGAGAAAAGAATGCAGTGGAAGCAACCACACTGGGCCTAGAAATGCTGAGGGCAAAAAGCAAGATCCGAGCAACTCTTGGAACAGTCTCAGCAACATGAAATATATGCTGACTCCAAATGTGTATTTCCATTCTTTAAAAATGAGGCAGTCCTGATCCCTTGAAGAAGAAAGCTAAGGAAATCAGGCAACTTTTATTGACTTGCGGAGGGGCTATTCACAAAGGTAGTGCACATAAATCTGTGCGTGGCTCTAAGCCCTTGCTTCCTGAGTATATACAGACACACGATAGAAATGCTCATTCTTCCTCCTGGTCTTCCTCCAGTCACTCTCTAAACGTTTATTCTCTCACACACCCGAGAGAGGTTGCGAACATTACCGACATCATTATTCTGTCTCCTTCCAAATGCGTTATGGTTCTACTTTCATCAAGGAAGTCCTAACTCTCAGCAAAGTTAGTGTCTCCCAAGCAAATTATGAGTTGCCCAAGCAAACTTGGGTATTACAAATTGATGATATGCAGATTCTTCTTTCAAAAAGGATTGGCTTCAAAAAGTAATCAAGTTCCGATCATTGTTATTGCAAGCTCCAATGTAAGCTTCTGAATTTTACAATGCAATTCTGGTCCTAAAGTTTCCATGCTTCAGTAGGTGGGAGCACAGCATCTGTGCATTGTAAGGTATCCTCTTTCTTCCGGAGTCTGTGCATATCCACAGAACTAATGTTACAACAGTTTTGTGTTCCTAAAAGCCTGCAGTCATCCATACCCATTTTCTAGGCTCCTAGGAGAATTGAGCTTAGCACTGGAAAGTCAGTGATAGTAATTATAATGAATTATGTATTGACTGGGAGGAGTGCTATCAATAAGCAGGATTTTTGAAAGCAAAGGTAGGTATTCTTCAATGCATGTACATTGGGTTGAGGTAAGAAAACACAGACATATAAATTAATGAAAGACGTCTTTAGACTGGCCAATAAGTGAGACCTCTGTTCAAAACACTCCTTTACCTTTTTATGATAAAATGAGGCATTTATGTGATAAAATGAGATGTTCCATGCCGGGGAGATGTGAGCATGTGAACGTAAGGGGCACGAATAGTCTGTTTATAATGGAGTGATTTAAATACTGTACCACTTAAATATACATTCTAATTTTTATGAGTCTATTTTTTAATGTAAAAACTACTTTTCTTGCCTATTTTGTAACTTGAAGCTGAGATTCACAAAGAGCATAAAATATAAACATAATGCAGACACATATACCAATACATACTCTATTCACCTCATTTCCCTGATAATAAATCTAGAGCAGAGTGATAATAAGGAGTACTTTGACATGAAACACTACGTAAGTGCAAAGCAGATTTTTTTTTTCTTCAAGGGCTAAGAAGTCATATTAAAAATCAGGAAGGTTATAAGATAAGCAAGGCAGATGATTCCAAGGCATATTCATGGGACAAGTCACACCAGTTTGGATGTTTTCAAAATGGTTATGCTGTTGCTTAAAAACGAGTGTTTCTATGACACATTTTGTTATCAAAAACTTCATCCAGCATAGGATTCTGTTCCATGATTGGATTTGTCCTTTACCATCTCACTTTGGTGAATAGGCTGAATTTACTCAGAGAGTCTAATTCCCTGCAGTGTGGCTCTCCCAACCAGAGGGTTTTAGCACACTTAGGCTATTTGGCCAGTGTTTGGGAGCTTGGATTCTGATGTCAGACTGCTTGAGTTCGAATTTAACTCTGGCACTTTTTAGTCCCTAAGAGATAAGGAAGTTACTTAACCTTTCTGTGCCTCAGATTCCTCCACTGAAGGTAAAAATGGATTCTATCTATAACGTTGTTATAAGGAACAATCAACTTAATATATGTGAAGGACTTAAACCCATAAGTAACACTTAGAAAGTATTTACACACCTAAGCAGACGTACTTACACTCATGCTTATATACATGTGCATGTATGTCTATGAGCTAATGTCATGCTACTCATTGAGAAGTTTCTGTATCTACAGAGGCAATTGATATATCTGAAACCTGAAAAAGTGGCCTAACAAAGGAATATGTGTTCTTTTTTATATTAAATATAATTTATTGCCAAATTGGTTTCCATACAACACCTAGTGCTTATCCCAACAGGTGCCCTCCTCAATGTCCATCACCCACTTTCCCCTGTCCCCCACCCCCATCAACCCTCAGTTTTTTCTCAGTATTTAAGAGTCTCTTATGGTTTGCCTCCCTCCCTCTCTGTAACTTTTTTTTCCCCTTCCCCTCCCGCCCTGGTCTTCTGTTAAGTTTCTCAGGATCCACATATGAGTGAAAACATATGGTATCTGTCTTTCTCTGCCTGACTTATTTCACTTAGCATAGTTCCCCTTTATCCGAGGTTTCAGCCACCCGAGGTCAACCACAGTCCCGAAGCAGAAGCAGATGATCCCCCTTCTGTTGTATTATCCAAAGATCAGTAGTAGCCTAACGTTGTATCACAATGGCTATGCCATTCACCTCACTTCATCTCATCATGTAGGCATTTTATCATTTCATATCTTCACAAGAAGAAGGGTGAGTACCGTCTATTTTGAGAGATAGAGAGATTTTGAGAGAAAGAGACCACATTCACATAATTTTATTATGGTGTATTGCTGTACTGGTTCTATTTTATTAGTTATTAGTTATTGTGTTACTCTCTTACTGTTTATAAATTATAAATTTATAAATTAAACCTAATATATATATATATATATATATATATATATATATATATATATATACCAAAAAGTATGGTATATATAGGCTTTGGTACTATCTGCAGTTTTAGGCATCCAGTGAGGTTCTTGGATCATCTCCTCCATGGATAATGGGGGGTCTGCTGCATGTAGAAAATACAGAATACAACTAAGTTTATGCCATTTCCCCTTGTTTGCTGCAAGTTACAACTATTCTGGTCCAGTGCCAAGGAGAGCCAAACTTTATCATTATCTCAGGCTGAAATTGTTCAAAGGAGCTTTGTTCCCTATGACTTCCTAACCTAGGTATCACTGTACCAAGATAATTGGAAAAGTATAGGCTATATTTCAGGTGATGGACAGAATTTTGCCACTTATGTGTCACTTTCAGAATCTTTAAGGCATTCAGAGACAAAGATGACATTTTATCAGACAAATATCATCATTTTATTGTGCACTTAAAGGTTTTTGTGGAAACCGATCTCACTAGTTTCTATCACAAACATTTTTTTGAATGTTTGACAAATATTTATCATCAATTAAGAGCCAATCACTCTGATAGATAATGAAAGTACACAGATGAAAAGCTTGTTCTCCACCTTCTCTGAGATGTTATATAGGAATAGTATAGTGGGGTCACTCCTGAAGAGTGTTACTGTGTACCTTACAATACCAATCCCATGATGCCTGGAAAGTGAAAGTCTTTCTCCACATTAGTTTACATATTAGAATGTATGCAAATTGGATATTGACCAACTGAACACTTTTTAAACTAGAGTGATTCTTAACAATTGACTCTATAAAAATATAGGGTATTATTCAAAGTATGTGGTAAAATTTATGTTTAGAGGACTTTTAATTATTTGCTCGTAGAAGTTAATAATTATCAATTAATTTATATTTTCATGAATCTTAAATCTAAGACTAAATTTTAGACTCCTAAAATTTACTTTCATGTGATGAAAAGCAGCTTAATCTTTTTATAGTTAGAGCTTTGATTTTCAAAAGACCATGATTACAAACATATCTTCATTTTCTTGCCATATGCAGTTCTAGATAGGAAGAAAATATTTGATCTTGAGTTGTTTCCGACTTATTTTAGTTTATGTATTATGCAGTCTGACATTTTGCAGTTTTTAAAATGTCAGTTTTTTGTAGGAAATCTTATTTATTTTTTGAAAAGCTAGTATATGTATTTGTATAAAATTAAAAAAACGATTGAAAGAATAACTACTAAATTTTATTTCCTTCCCTGCCCTCACAACTCAGTAACTCTTTGCAGAAAGAATAACTGTTGCCAGTTTCTTGTTTATTCTTTTAGAAATTATCTATGAATTTAAACACATACACATAATTATTAAACATAGTTGATACTATATTATCAAATTGTTTTACCCCTTGTTTTTTTCACTGAAGACAAATTTGGAAATCTGTCCATAGATTAAAGTAAATTAGAAGTGCCTCATTCATTTAAAAATTTCAAGTGTTGCTTTAGGATGGCCCCTGATAGATCATGTCCTGTGTGATCCATTGTGCTCAAGTGGAGGCAGACCTTGCTTCCGACCAATTGAATATACAGAAGTGATGAGATAACACTGCCTCGATTAGGTTACATCATGGCAAAGGTGAAGGGATGTCATTTCCATTATTAATTTTCTCTGTATAAGATTCTGTCTTGGCACACTGGAGCTGGAGTCCTCTTTACAGCTTTGATGGGAACGGATCTCAACTGTGATGCTGTGAGAAGGTTCATGGGGGATGACAAATGGTAAGGACCCAAGTTCAGTCCTAGGAGCTGAGAGAAGTCCCAGGCAACAGATAGCAGTAAAAAGAAGACCTTACTCATGCAAACTGCCAAAAACCTTACTTCTGCCTACGTTCAGATCTGCTTCAGCTCCAAATGAAAACATAGGCCTGACCAACATTTTATAGCCTTATGAAACTCTGAGCAGAGAATCCCTCAAAGCCATACCTGAACTCTTGACCCACACAAACTGTGAGAAAATAAATATGCATTTGTTTCATCACCTGTGTTGACTTAAATTGTTACACAGTAATAGAAAACCAATACACTTGCTGCATCATTATATGGATATGCCATTATCGCTCAATTGATTGATTGATGCTTTTTTAATTTAAGGGAAGGCAGAAAGTTGAATTAACAAAACTCCCTATTTTGTGAAATGCTATAATCATTGATTCAAGGTTATTTTCCTTTTATACTTATTTGACTACTTTCTTTTAACCATAATTCCTACATTCTCCCACCAATGGGCAGCCATTTAAATGAGTTTGATGTGTACCAATTTTGTTAGACTTTTATTTATGACAGTTATGTACATGCATTTGAAATTTGCCCAGATATTACTACTGTATGGATCTAACTTTTTTTCTCTCAGCCAGCATTATCTTTTTATGATTGATGCATATTGCTGTATTAGCATCTATTTACTTGTTTCTCATTTGGACGGAATTTCATGTTGTGTTTATACCACATTCTTTCCTGTTTCCCCAGTGATGGATCTCTAGAGTGTTTCATGCTTCCCACTGCTACAGAACATCTTATAGATGAACATTTACGCTTCTAGGTAAAAATTTCTCTACATATATACCTAGGAGTTGAACTGTAGGGACATAGGATTTTCTTGATTGATCCAGTCCTTACAGACTGATCTTCAGAAGGAAGATGGCTGCTATTCTCTACAATACTCTGTCCAGCAGTGCAAAAGATTCTTGTCTTTCTAGAGCCCTGTCATAACCCAACCTTCAAAATCTTAACAATCTAGTGGGTATAAAATGGGACTCACTATGGTTTAAATTTCCATTTCCTTGACTTTCAGTAAGCTTCAGTACAACTCCACATCCTTATTAACCACTTTTACTTAACCATTTTTTAAGTGCCCTATCCCTAACATTTGCCCATTTTTTTTCTGTTTTTCTCTTAATGTACATAAATTATATAAGCATATCATAGATATTGGTAGAAGAAAAGGGTAATGAGTTTCCTAATTTACTGTATCTTATAAAAAAAAAACTTTAAAGTTGTGAGACTAGCAAATGATGGTGAACAATTGATACTGTTCCATTGAATGGTTTTCTTATCCATATTCCCATATCACATTGTCTTGCTTTCTGTGGCTTCTCAGTAAACATTGGTATCTTTATCCTCTTGAAGTTTGTATTAACTATTGAAAGTCCTCTAATTTCTACTAGATTCAACTATTTTTCACACACATCCTCACAAAAACTCTATCAGATATTTTTGGGGACTGGATTGTGTTGAACTTGTAGATTAATCACAGGGAAATTGGTACCTTACAAATACATCAACAAGGTATATGTTTCCCTTTATTTGGAGCCACTAGAGTGCACAAGTGGGAGAAAGATGGAGAGAGAAGGAGAGAATCTTAAACAGGCTCTGCACTGTCAGTGCGAAGCTTAATGTGGGGCTTGAACCCACAAACCTGTGAGATCATGACGTGAGCTGAAGTCAGATGCTTAACTGACTGAGCCACGCAGGCACCCCAAGAGCCACTTTAATTTCTATTGCTGATTTTTTTGTAGTTTTAATCAAGGAGTCTTATGCATTTCTGTTAGGTTTGTTCCTAAACGTTTGATGTTATTTTAAATCATGTTATTTCTTAGGATTATTTTGAGTTGTTTGTTGTGAATGTATAGAAATGCAACATATTCTGTGTTGTCATGACATCCAGTAACCTTGCTAAATTCTGTTACTATTGCTAATGATGTATAGGTTCTTCTGGACTTTTAAATCACATAATCATACAATCTGCAGAAATTAATACTTTACTTTAAAAAATTTTATATTTTCAATTTTTTTGTTGCCTTGTTGCACTGCCTAAGATAGTCAGTAAAATTGTGAATAAAAATTATTGTGGACATTCTTTCTTATTCCTGGCAAAGAGCGGGAAAAAATAAATATCTCAGCATTAAGTATGTTAGCTATTGGTTTTTAGTAGATATTCCATAACAGATGAAGAAAAAAATTCTCTTCTTCTCCCAGTTTGAGTTTTTCTTAATAATCAAAATAAGTGTTAAATTTTATTAAATATATTTTCAGCATCCATAGAGATGATTGTTATTCTTTTTATTCTGTTGCCAGTGTAAACTGTATTGGTTAATTTTGAATGCTAAACTAAGTTTTAAATCCTGGAACAAATCCCATTTACTCAAGCTGAATTATTCCTGTTTATATATTGCTGGATTCAATTTGCAAATATTATGTTTGATACTTCTGTGCTTTCATGCTCATGAGAGATATTGGTCTGTCAAATTTCTTTGTTGTAATCAGGCTTTAGTTTCAAGATTATGATAATTTCATAAAATTAATTGGGAATTATTTCCTCTTCCTCTATTTTCTGAAAGAAGTCATTTGAGATTTGTATAACATTTTTTTTCTTCTTTAAATGTTTGAAAGAATTTACCAATAGTACCATATGGGTCTGAAGTTTTCTTTGTGTAAAGATTTTTAGCTACAGATTTAATTTCTTTACCAAATATAGGAGTATTCCATTTCTTATGTCAAACTTGGAAATTTGTGTTTTCAATAAATTTGTTGATTTTCCCTAGGTTATCAAATCTACTAAAATATAGATGCTTGTTAATAAATACATCTTGTTGATATTTAATATCTTGCTGGACTTGTGGTGATATCCCTTGTCATACATGATACTGGTCAATCAATTCCAGATACGTGAAAATTCAAGCATTTGTTTAAAAAATATTTATTGAAAAACGTAATATGTACTCAATGCATTTCTAGACACTGAGAATTCAGAAGTCAAAAAATCAGAAAAAAAAATCCTTCGCATATGATGCTTATGTTCTTAATGAGCTTACATTAAAATCTAAATGCAAATTTTCTTTATTTACATAAACCTAAGGTTTCTTCTTATGGTTTGACAATTTCTTGTTTGTTCTCCAGTATGAAAAAAGAATTGAACTTATATTAAAAAGTCCATTTTTTCCCCATCTCGTAATTTACAGTTTGAAACTGGACCTCTCTTTGGTAGAAATTCAAATTCAGTATGTATTCATTATCATCAGTTGCTAAAAGCCTTCTGTCAGTGTTTGGGTAGAGTCCGTAATTGAAGAGAATCATGTAGAGGGGAGAAGGATTTGGTAGTCCTTCTCTCTCCCTGAAGTTTATTTTTCTGGGTCAGACCAGTGTGGTATAAGAGGATGTGCAATGATTAGCTGACAAGATTGCCCAAATGCTGTGAAAACAGGAATAGAGGCTTCTCTGTAGTCACCAAAGCATGCTTTCTGCCTGACTTGGTGTTATCTCAAGTCTCCATGATCTGTGAGCTACGGTGATGTCAAACATGGGTTTCTGCCACTGTGATGTAGGTGATCCATTCCCCAGGCTTCCTTTCCTCCGTTCTAGTTCCAAACAAGGGCTGTCACGTTTACCCTTGGCTTCTACCAGCAGCTCACTCTGTGTCACCTTTTGAGTGTTATTTACTTTGGTAAATTTCCTAAGTTGTAGTTCTTCCAGTGTGTGTCTCTCTCTGATAAGCTCACTGTCTTCTGCACTACATAATGTAAACTTCCAAGAACTGCTTTTTGTTCCTGTCCTAAACCTCAGGATTGGGGGTAAGACCTCTACCTCCACCCTTTCCAGATGATACTTATGAGTAACAAAAGACCCTGCCAGACACATTTTTATTCTCCAGCCATACAGGAATTCTAAGCAAGAGTATTGCAAGACCCTAGAAAAACTCCCAAACTTCCATGAACATTCATTAGGGCCTTCATATTTATTGGGAGAAATATTCATCAGAGCCTTTCTCCACAATAGGCTTTGAGAAAGAGAAGAATGTTCCTATCTGTATTTAATCTAAAAGTCTTTTTTTCTCAAAAAACTTCTATCACATAGCTTGCTTTGTATATGTACTCCAAGAAAGACAAAATAAATAAACTTATCCTGTCTACTCAAATAATTATGTCCCACACTAGAATCTAGCTTAATGGAGCTTATTTTCATGTAATTTAGTGTGTCTCCTATTAAAAACAAGGTAGGGAATGGATTATAAGAAAAAGAAAGCGGAACTCTGAGTTTAAGCTCCCAAGTCATTCTTACAAGTAAATACATTATATACTATCCCATTTCAAAGAGTTAAGAGTTAATATGAGCAGATCATGTTCAAAAAGTAAATCAAAAACAGGGTCAGGGCTCAGGTTAAGAAATAGAAAGCAGTAAGAAAATGAGGTCATGAGCTGAGGAGTTCTTTAGGAGTCAAATACCTGCTGTTCAGTCTTCAGTGTAGGGCTAGGGTACAGGTCAATCTGCCTTGGAATGGGAAGTGATCCTTTTAAAACATGAAAGACATTATTTCCTCAGTGGCTGAAGAATTTCAAAAAGTGTCAGCTTGGACCAAATATGGACATTGGTAAAATGAGAACTACAATATAGACACCACACATGAAAATTGGAGAAAAATCAGGGCCAGACATATGTGTGAATTGGGTGGCTGGAGGAAAATATTCTGCATGTAAAGTTCTCCGTTTTGTACCAAGAATGGTCAAAGAGTGTAGGGCAAAGGCAAGTAGATAGGATCTGGAAGAGAAGACATAAGATAAACTCCTGAGCTGTCCCTCTAAGAAGCCATCGTGTTCTGGAGCATGTAATTTGATCTCCCCAATCTTCATTTCTCTCCCAGGTAAGAAGATAGATAACCAAAACACCTATGTCACATGCGCATGTAAGAAATAACATAATTGCAGACACATCAGGCTCTGTGCTGACAGCTCAGAGCCTGGAGCCTGCTTCGGATTCTGTGTTTTCCTCTCTCTCTGCCCCTCCCTGGCGCTCTCTCTCTCTCTCTCTCTCTCAAAGATAAACGTTGAAAAAAATTTAAATAAAGAAAGAAATAACATAATTGCTAACATAGTTACTAGTTATGGTTGTCATTTCTATTTATTCTGGAATTTCTTTATTTTATATCTTAAAGATAACTTGTATATGACATTACTGCTGTAGAGAGACAAAAGATTAACAAAATAGGTAGCATTTTCCCTAGGCTGTAGCCACTAGGAATGACGTGTCCATGGATAGACAGTGGCGGAATGTTGGTTTATGAGGTCCTGGGGAGCTTCCCAAGTGTAATCTGAAACTGGTCCCCGAAGGTGGAGGGCAAAAAGAGAGGGAAGAAAGAGACAGGCCACTCCAGGTTTGTAGGTGACAGGTTTACTAAGGAAGGGAACATACACAGGAGGCTCCTCTTGAGTTGCCATAAGACAAGTAGACCTTCACACTCACCTGTCAAGTCTTAAATATTTATACAGATGCCTGGAGTGCATTGACCCACGTACACCATCCAGATGGTCTCAATACCACATCACTGTCTCAAGGCTAAGACCTTGGAGCAGCCTCTGAGGGTGGGAAGTCAAGCAGAATTCATATTCCAAAGACAGTGGAGGAGGTGAGGATCCTCTGATTGCTAAGTTCTACTCTCATGGGTCGCCTGGTGGTCATGTCCTCTGGATGAACTCCCCCAACACAGAGTCAACAAGTGAATGTTTTTCTGGAACATTTTTTCTGGACTGGACTTTTTAAGTCATCTATTCCAAAGACTTCTTAATTGTAATGGTCTTTAAAAAGTGTTTAATTCGATCAGCTAGTCAATTGTAAGCTCTAGTTTTTCCCAGATCTCACAAGCTGTATGAATAAAATAAGATCATCTTTGTCATTACCTGCCTCACTTCCTGGGTTGCGGTAATTCCATTCTTCTACTGATTTCCTTTCCTCCCATGATTTTTGGAAACTCCAAAGGGACACTTACATTTTCCACAAATCTGTCTTGGTGGTTGGTTTTTAATTCTGCAAGATATTCTAGCAATAGTTCTAGAACTATAAAAGTTACCTCCAATTATCAACTCTTCCAGGCAATTCTGCTTCGGCTTACTGATATTTTAAAATGCAATTATACTTATTGCCCCGAGTGCAAATAAGATTAGGGTGTAGGTTTAAATTTTAGTGATTGACTTGAAGTAAGAAAAAAAAAAAGTATAGCCCAAAAGACCAATCTGAAGCCTGCTCTCAGATATGACCAAGATTAGAGTTTATAGAGCTCACCCCTGGTCTGGATCCAAGACCACCACTGTGCTGCAAATCAGTGACTTTACAGTCCAGAAGGAGATACATTTTCTGGGGAGGGGGGGACCAAGAAAATATTTTCTATTATTTTGTAAAATAGTGATTTTTTTCTGCAGAAGTATTTATTTTTTGCCTTAAGATGAAGCAGAAAACTACTTATGTCTTCAGAGTTAGTGCTCTCCTAACCATCAAATACTTAGAAATGTTAAGGTTCAGTCTCAGAATGCCATGGCACAGTAATCATTGGTAATAATCTCCTGTTAAATCCTGGAATCATTATGGACTCAAAATCCTAGCATTAGAAAGTCTGAATCTCTTCCCGCTCTTTAGGTGTTCACACATTAGTTAGAAAGACAGACATGAGCCGGATGAAAGTAAAGCTGCAAGGTGACCTCTGGAAGAGAGGCTTACGCCAGGCAGTTGGTGCTTAGAGGAAACACTACCCATTCTTGGGGTCTCAAAAATAAAATATGCCCCTCAAACTGGTATGCCTTTTGAAAGATGTAGGATTACTTAACCAAGGAGAACAAGGCATCTCAAACGAAGGGAATCTTATGTAAAGTTACAAGTATATGCTGTAGCGTGTAATTGGAGACAGTGATAATTTGATATAGCATTGACTATGTGGAAACTGTGGTAGGAAGTTGGACTGTAGGGTCAAATAATGGTCAAAAGTTGAAGGATCTTCTAAATTATGCTCTAACTATGATCACAGTGTGCTTAAGGTCAAATATTACATTCTTGCTATTCTTTCCTCGCTATAATCAATAAGATTAGTAAGAATGGACCTTAACATTTTTATTTCTTATATTGACCAGAGATAAGGGAGGAAAGGCCACCTTGGAGCTATAAGAAATTATACCTATTATTTTCATTAATTTTATTTTTAAAATTTGTAAAATGTTTGGGACATTGATAGGAATATAGAAATAATATAACAGATTGGGGCATCTGGGTGGCTCGGTTGGTTAAGCAGCCAACTCTTGATTTCAGCTCAGGTCATGATCTCACGATTTTGAGATGAAGCCCCACACTGGGCTCTGCACTGGGCGTGAAGCCTGTTTGGTATTCTCTTCTCTCTCTCTCTCTCTCTCTCTCTCTCTCTCTCTCCCCCTCCCCCACTTGTGCACATGCATGCACTCTCTCAAAAAATTAATAAAAATAGTAATATACAGATTAAAAATGTAAGAAATAGGATACTACAAACATAATATAATTTAAACCATCGTTTTATTCCTCTTGGTAATATTTCCTTTACTCCTCATGCCAAAGTAATAACTAATTTCACTGACTTAAAATTTAAACTAGCCTGAATTTGGTATTATTTTCTTCAAATATGTATTGACTTTTCCTTATATATGTATAGATGAATATCTTCCACATACCTATGTGTAGATGAATGTACATGCATATGCACACATGTAAAAATATTATTGTGTGCCCGGAGTTGCATGCTTTTTAAAGTTTTAAGCTTATATATATTCTTCTGCAATTTGTTGATTTTCTCAATATTTTATTTGTGTGATTCATCAATTTAGATGAATGAATACACATAACACTATTTTATTCATTTTCATTGATGTATAGTATCCTATGGTTGATTATTCCGTGCTATGTATCCATTCTCTTGTTGGAAATTTAGGTTGCTTTCAATTATTTGCCATAATTAACAATGCTGCTGTGAACAGTCTTACGAATATATCTTTGCTCATGTTTGTATATTTTGTTATATTTTATATAAACTTGTATATGATGTGCAATAGGGTATTTGTTATACTACGTGTACTATATTGCTAGAATAGAAAGACCAATATTTTTGCTTACAATTGTATAGATTGTATTTTCATGTTCTCAGAGCATATCTCTGAAAACAAAGGGCTTAACAAATTACACAATGGTCTTCAAAGCTTGCTAGAGGTTAGAATCAAACTTCTACTTTACTTCATTGAGTGGAACAAGTTACATGTCCATTCTCCAAGTGTGCCTAAAACTTTGCCTTTATATCGAGACTACCTATATTTCCAAGATCATTATTTACAATATTCTTTATAATTCTTTTCCTTTTCTATACTTAATGAAGTCTAAACGCACCGGAAGGTTTATTATTTCAGGAGAGATTGTTTAATGTATAGTACAGTCTCATGACCCACATCAAATCACCGTAGTGAGTTATAAATTATATACTTTAGGGTCTATAAAACCTGAGAGGATCCAGTTATCAGGATGTTACTGTTAAAATATTTTAAATACCTTTAAAGATATACCTAGCCTTTAACTATTATGATAACCATCCAAAATACCTCCCTTGAAAAGTAACAACTGAATGCTGATTTTTTTCTATCTAATTTTATGAGAACAGGGTGAAATATCACAGGGATCTTCTTCAAATATCTACCATAGGAGATAATTTGACACATGCCACATTTTGGGAAGCATTAATCTTTTCTTTCATATCCCAGAGGGAAAATAGCTAATGAAAATATTGTGACTAACCTTATCCAAAATGCTCTGGTTTGATTTCTATGCACCCACAGCTAACCCATAGATAGTGAAACATTAAATGTAGAATTAAGTAAGTCAAATTTACCAAATATTTATTGGGTTACTTCTTTGTGCAATGTTTCATTCTAGGAACTCAGGATATAGGGAATAATACAATGAAGACTGGCCATATGGGGCTTACGTTCTAGACTATCACTTTTACAGCACTGTATAGCCTTAGATAATATTCTAGAATGCCGCCTTCTGTAACATTGTATAGTTTTAGAGAATACAGTTCTTTGCATAAACAGTGGCATATTTGAGGGCAAATTCTTTTCAGAAATATTTCTACAAAGTTAACCTTCTACTATTGCATTGAAAATATGATAATGCTGATCAAAAGGAAAAGGCTGACAATAGGTAAAACAATAGGTGACCTAGAAACCATAGACAAAGGAACATATTTACTTACACAAAAATTTAGAATTCCGAATTGATTTAAAATATAAATAAATATATAAGCATTTAATCTACAAATCAATATATATATAAATCTATAATGCAGGTTCCAGAGAACTTTGTTGTTAAGACGGTGTTCTGTTGTGGAAAATGGTTTGACCGTTCCTCAGAAAATTAAACACATAATGTCAATACAATTCAGCAATTACACGTTTAGGTATATACCCAAAAGAATTGAAAGCAGGGGCCCAAGCAGATATTTGCACATTCATGTTTGCGGGAACATTATTCACCATAGTCAAAATGTGAAAGGAACCCAAGTGTTAATCGAAGGATGAATGGGTAAACAAAGTGGTGTACATACATAATGGAATATGAATAATCATTAAATAGGAATGAAATTCAAATACGTTCAACAATGATGAACCTTGAAGACATTAGGCAAAGTGAAATAAGCCAGACATAAAGGAACACATATTATATGATTCCACCTATACAAGGCACCTAGAATTGCCAAATTCACAAAGACGGAAAATAGAACGGTAGTTGCCAGAGGCTGGCAAAGGAAAGAAGGTGGAGAGCAATTGTTTAAAGAATACAGTTTTTCAGATCAGGATGAAGAAAAAGTTCTGGAGATGGTTAGGGGTGACGGTCACACAACATTGTGAGAAAAAACTCAATGTCACTGAACTGAACACTTAAAAATGGTTAAGATAATATATTTTATGTTGTGTATATATTACCACAATAAAAATAAAGTGAAAGGAAAGTGAGAAACTATCAACAGAAAGCTTTGAAAAAGGAGAGAAGTGAAAAGAGGCTGGAAGACGATGGGAACTCAAAGGAAGTATTTTGGTTTAATATGAAAGAGTCAGTGCATGTTCATAAACACCCAGAGTACAGACATATTAATAGTGAAGAAAAAGAAAACCAGTATTAACTATGGGAAGAGAGTTTGGGGAGGGGCAGGAACTCTAAACTGTATTATTTGGGGAAACGTGAAAAGGTTATAAACCTATAAAAACATAAGGTAGCAATTAACGTGAAAGTAACTGGTAAGAAAGTCAAGATAGTGTACCTTCTTTGGTGAAAATAGTGTAGGCAGAAGTGACACTTAAGGAATTTTCAGGATGATTGTCCTGCTTCTTGATCTCAATGATAGTGTGATTTCTATAAAGAGATGAATGTATGCTATATAATTACTCACTAAATTTTATATTTAGGTATGTGTGTTCTATTCCATAAAATCAAAAGTAAAAAAAAAATAAATGAATATAACATATATTCATCCATAATATCCATAATATCAAAAGTAAAAAAAAAATAAATGAATATAACTAATGGAAAAGAAGACTAATATCCCTAACAGATATAGAGGATTTACAGATTACTGAAAAGATAGATAGCCCTATTTTTTTAATGGCAAATTATGTAAATAGCCAATTTATAAAAGAAGAAATAAAACCAGTCACTAAGCATACAATGTGATGTTCAACCTCAATAATCATTTCAAAAACAAACTGGAATTTAAATTAAAACTTAAAAAAAAATAAAATGAGAAGAAAAAATGTTATTGAGTTGGCATAAATTTTTAAAAGATGGATGTTATCCCAAGCTGGTGAAAGATGTTGGGACAGAGACATTTTGCTTAAATAGTAGGTGGGGACTCTATTCAGATTAAAAATGGACAAAATATGTGATCAAGCAATCTCACATATAGGAATCTATTCTGCAGTAATTAGGCAATTATCTCACAAATATACTGGGCTTTTACCACAGAATTATTATGGAACAAAACAAACAACAGGAAGGAAACAACCTAATTATCCAAAATTAAGAAACAAGTTAAGTAAATTATAGTATGTTCATGTAATAGAATATTATCAAACCATTAGATAAAAATGTACTATGCCTCATATACTGACTAAAAAACGGGTCCATTATATATTAAATGGAAATATCTCATTTTAATTTTTTTATGTTTATTTACTTTTGAGAGAGCGAGAGAGACAGAGTTTAAGTGGGGGAGGGGCAGAGAGAGAGGGAGACACAGAATCCGAAGCAGGCTCCAGGCTCTGAGCTGTCGGCACAGAGCCCAATGCAGAGCTTGAACTCACAGACCGTGAGATGGTGACCTGAGCCGAAGTTGGACGCTTAACCGACTGAGCCATCCAGGAGCCTCAAAGCTAATCTCATTTTAATTTTAAAAAAAAAAAAAAAAGTAAGAAAAAAAAAGAAAAAAAAATGTGTGTGAACGCACTTGTTTGTGCATGCAACATAAAGACGAAGGTAGGAAACATATTTTATGACGACACATAAAAATACTCATTTTTGTTACTTCTAAGGGATATGATCACAGGTGGAAGGCTAATATTTAATCTTTCCCAACTTATCTATCTCTATATATAATTGTGACGCTTATTGATGAATGTTACTCTCTTTTTTGTGTTGCTTAATGTATTTCAAATATTTGAAATAAAAAAGTAGTTGAGAAGTGGTTGTGTGTTTAAACACTATGCCGTTTTTCTCTTTTTTTTTTTTCACTTTGATTTGAGAAACTGGCACCACAGTTTCATACATTCCTATTAGTAAATTTTAATTCAAATATACTATTTTCCTAATGCTTTTTATATTGCTTTAATTTTCTTCTGAAATTAAACATAAGAATCAAAAGTTCTTCCTCAATTTCTTCTTTTTTTTTAAGTCTGCAGTTAATTTTAATGCCCAAGATAAAGAAGATCCCACTAAATTAGGTAGCTATGTTTAAGTGGCTGAGGATTGCAGACCTAATTCTATTAAGGAAGTAATAATCTATTTCCAATCACGTGTCTTGATTTTACTCTTGGAAAAGGCTGACTTTACTGGTTGTTTGGGTACTGATGACAAATAAAAATTTTTAAATGACACAATAAAGAATGACCAAATAAAGCATTGCAATCAGAAATGACAGGCGATTTACTTCGGAGAATATTGTGAGGATAAAATTTTTGATGTGCTGTGCCTTGAGTGCTTCCTTGAATTACAAAAAAATAATTACATTTTAGAGACCTGATTTTTAAACCACCTGCTGATTATTTATCTGAGGATAATGCCATTTTCAAAATTTCTTTTAAGCTTGCCTATATCCATGATTAAATCACCCATTCTGATGATCAACTCAGCAAAACATGAAACTGATATGATTACTAAATCAAATTAACTATTCTGATGGTTGCTCTCATCTGCTGGCTTACCTTGCAGGTTACTGGAGTGTTACTTAGCCTCAGATATGTAATGTGGCCTGATTTTATGAATGCAGCTTAAAGTATTTCTGAACATATTTGGAAAATTGCAGTAGAATTAGCAAAATGTGGTTCGATGAGAAATGCTACATGTGGTGACTTAGTAATGCGTAAATTTGGTTAGGCTGAACTTCATTACCCAGAATTTCCTTTATTGTGTGTGCCCAATTAAGGTGGGCCATAAAAGAGATTCTTGTGAAAGATTTAGAGAGAAGGGAAGCAGCATTTTGTAGCTGACACATTCTGTCACTAATCTGTTGACTCACCTTCTTAGCAGTGGTGGAGCTTATAACCATTCAGCCTTGACCCTCAGCTTCTTTGACACCTGTGTCAGATGTGTGTGTTAGCTCAGTGATGAAGAACGTCAACTTCTACAGGATACCCGTATCACCAATGTCAGAAGAAGCTATAGTAAAACAGTTTCGGTCTGTCCCAGTGGGCCTCAGAATATTCTTGTAGATTGCCAGTCTTTCTTGTTATCCCCAATTTTACAACCATCTTCCCTTTTCAACTATTGCCCTGGAGACTTCGAGCTTCACCTCAGACACCAAGGCAGGAACTTTGTAGAGACTGGTTAACCAGCTCCCACAACTTTCTGAGGCCAAATCCCTCTAACAAATAGCAAAACTTTAGATAGAAGATGATAGATAGATGATAGACAGATAGATAGATGATAGATCGATTGATCTCCTAATGATTCATGCTTCTCTGAATGAACCTTAACTAATACACTAGAATGTGGACTTAACTACTTTAACTTTGATTTCAACTTTTCACTAGAAAAAATTATTTTAATATATGTAATGAGTTGTTACGAAAATTTAATTTTAAACTAGGCAAAAGTCATTGATACCTGTCTTATTAGGTACTAAATGAATGCTGAGTAGCATCAAAAATGTGTTGAATAAAAGAGATATTCAAGAATAATAATGTAGTGAAAAATAACACACAATGTCATTTTGTTCTGTTCCAAAAGTATCTTCTTTATTGACTGGGAAGAATGTCACAATTTCATTTCTGCCTGCAATGCTCTCTCTTCTTCTCACTGTATTAAAGACAATGGCATTGTATCTGGAAGTTGAAAGTCAGTATTATTCAGTGGTTGCTCCTGTAACCCTATCCCATCAGTACAGATTAGTTTATCACATTAGGTAGTTAATAATTTGCAATATCAGAATGCTGACACTAAGAGTTTAGCGGGCCTGGCATACATTTCAGTGGGCCTGGAGCACACAGGCAACAAACCCCAGATGGTAGAGGTCAGGCTACGGGCTCCGGGCCAGGAAGAACAGGCCGCTGGTGATGGCACCATTAGAGGGGTCCATGGGAACAGATATCCTGAGAGCTGGGGGTGGGAGTCACAACAGGGAACATTCCTCAAAATATCCAGTGGTAATTGGAAAGTACTTTGTTAGCAAGGTTATTAACATCCAAGACTCTGGACCATGAGGAATAACTTTTAAGGTTTGAGGGCATGTTATATCATTACGCATTTTTGTAAAAAACATATTTTATTTATTATATGTTTATTATGCTTATAAAGTTGATTGTGTATATTTTATTAAGCATATAATAGTATAATATAACTAAATTTAGCATATAAATGTATCATAAATAAAATTTATAAATCAATATGCACATAATAGGGAGTATGTACACACACACACACACACACACACACACATATATATAGTTTTTTTACTACAGGTTTCAGATGTACAGCTTTTGAGTTTCTAGTGAGACCTCTTATTTTCCTTTGATGATCTCTGTAGCGTCCCCAGAATATTGCACAGTGGCATATACATGGATATGCAGAAAACATTGCTAATCAATAAATACATAAAAATGAGTAATTTTTATATTAATAGTCCTAAAAAGCCTCCACATTAAAATAGTCTAATGTCACAGCACCAGTGTTAGTAAAATACTAGAGAAGACACTAGAATGGCTTCAGGAGGGCAAGGATTTTTATTTTCCTGTTTTGTTCACTAATATATCCTAAATGCCCTAGACCGGGGCCTAGTATATTGTAGGTGACAGAGTCATTTGTTGACTGTTGCTGTATCAGTCAAAGTTTGCAACATATTATATTTTGACAATCAAACCACTTTTTTTCTATTTTCTTTCTATTTTCTCTATTCAACTCTAGTTATATCTTGGTAAAGTGAGAGAAAAAAACAAGCAGTGACACTGAATTTAAGACAGCTGATTTGGCACACAGGGCAGTTTCTCCCCATCACTAAATGTTGAGAGTGATAGAAAACATTTTCAGAAAGCCAATAGATAGCTAGTTTCCAATATAAGTGAAGTTTTGGTGGAATAAGAACGCTAGGCTATAATCTGGGCTGGAGAAAAGTCTCAAAATAGCTGGCACAAAGGATAAAGAGATGGGAAGCGCATATGAGAAAAATGGACACATGGAAGATAAGAGCCAAATCATCTTGATTTTTTAAATAGAAATGTGGGGAGAGGAAGAGAGAAAATGTCAGTAAAAAAGTATTTGATAAAATAATAGTAAAACATTAACACAATTGAAAGCTAGATATGTAATAAATTTCAAGAAAAAACTATAAAAAGAAAAGTCAGAAACTCCTACTGTCAGAGAAATATAAAGCAGGTCACCTCTAAAGGAAAAAGACTCGCTGACCACAGACTTAATAGTAACGCTTGTTGTGGGAAGATAAAGGACCAGAATCTTCAAAGTGCTGAACCAAGAATTCTCAATCCAGTCAAAGATCATTCAAGAGTGAGAGAGAGAAAAAAAAAAAAAAAAAAAAAAGGCATAGAAGGACCCAAGAAATTTACCTTACGAAGAACTTTTTTCAAAAAACACTAAGGCAAAGAAATTAGTAACACATTTTCGTCAAGTAGATACTGACTGCAAAAATCACATTTTAAAATGACAATATTCAGTTTGATTCCAGATGATTTAAAGCATGACAGATGAGAAGAAGTGCAAAGAGTAGAGAGAAAGAAAATCTAAATAAAATGCTCTACAATTATTGGGAAAATGTAAGTTTTAAAATGTTGGTTAACATTGTATGGGAAACCACTAGAAGAGAAATAGAAAGCATAATTCTCACACTGGTGGAATGGGCAGAAGAAAAAAGAAACTAAGAAAATGTAAGCTTACATCATGTTACATTTTATAGAAAAAAAAAAACAACCTCCTTTTAATTCTTTGATCAATATCTCTCCATTAGTATCTCGTGTTCAGAAAAGCCATGCATTACAACACTGGATAGACTCTGCAGCAGTATATCTTGCCCTGCCCTCTTCCTGATGAGGGAGACCAGGTCTGATAAACTCTTCCATAGTCACACAATGAAAATAATTCACAAAAGAGCAGTAGGAGGAAAATCAGAATTTAATATGAAAGAATGCAAATAACCTCAAAATACTGATTTATATTGTTTCTGATAGGGGCATTATTAAAATGTATTTATTTATTTTGACAGAAATTGAGAGAGCAAGGGAAGAACAGAAAGAGACAGATACCATATGTTTTCACTCATATGTGGATCCTGAGAAACTTAACAGAAGACCAGGGGGGAGGGGAAAGGGAAAAAAAAAGTTACAGAGAGGGAAGAAGGCAAACCATAAAAGGCTCTCAAATACTGAGAACAAACTGAGGGTTGATGGAGGGTGGGGAGTGGGAAAAGTGATGGGTATTGAGGAGGGCACCTGTTGGGATGAGCACTGAGTGTTATGTGGAAACCAATTTGACAATAAATTATATTTAATGTAAAAAAAGAACACATATTCCTTTGTTAGGCCACTTTTTCAGGTTTCAGATATATCAGTTGCCTCTGTAGATACAGAAGCTTCTCAACGAGTAGCATCACATTAGGTCATAGACATACATGCGTATTTATATAAGCATGAGTGTAAGTATGTCTGCTCAGCACAGAGCCCGATGCAGGGCTGGAACTCACGAACCGTGAGATCATGATCTGAGCTGAAATCAAGAGTTGGTTGGTTAACCGACTGAGTCACCCAGGCACCCCTCTGATAGGAGCATTTTAACTTAAAACATATTACTTCCTCAAACACCATCTCTCAAATTCACTCAAATCAGATTTCAGTTGTCACAATTCATGGACCCCCTCTACTAAATCCATTCCTATTATTTTATAAATAAATGAACCCTCAAAACTAAAAATTTAAGATTTTCAATAACATTTAAATAATATGAAAGAAGACAGGAAAGCATTTTTAAGAAATGCGATCAATTTTCCTCAATATTTCTCATAATATGAAACGTAAATCTATAGTATAACAACCCTATTCAATGCATTACTTTCAACATTCACTTAAATATTTATGTAAAATGTTTGTAGCTTTGAGCAAAATAATATAAGAGCTACCATTTTAAATGCCCCAGGAAAAGATGACTTTAGGCATTTTAAATATTATGTTAGAACCATTTCTATATTTCTAAATGTGTCTCTACTTGGGCATTTTTCCAAATATATTAATTTGGCCTTTCTCAGTGTCAAGAAATGAAGGGAAGATTAGTCTAAATAAGAGACTGCAGCATTAGAGTTAGTGTTTCAAATGCAGATGTAAAGTTTATTTGAGTCTGGTAATAATGTCAGAAAAGACCTTAATGAGCTATTTAAAATGGGGATATGGGTAACATGGAATATTCAGAATGTTAAAACTCGATCAACAAGAAATGCTGACATAAGCAAAATTATTTATATTTAGAATGAAATGGGGCAAGGGCTTTGCTTTGTTTTTGTTATCTGTGCTGCATCCTTTTCTGGTTGCCTTTTTCATTGTAGTACTGAGGGCCAAAATATTAATAATAATAGCTACTTTTTTGAGCCGTTACTGGGAGCCAGGTGCTCTGATAGGATTTTATTTTTATGACCTCATTTAGAGCTCTACCGTGGTCGTGATTTTGTTGGAAGAGGAAGCAGTGCATTCTACTGCTTACTTACATCCACGAGAACAGCAGAGATGACATTGGGAGGAAAGTGTGGCCCTGGGAGTCCTCATGTACCTCTGGTGGGAATGTGAATGCTCCACGGTCCCCAGCTTAGGGCTCCACATTTGCTCCTGGGTGTACCTCCCCGGGGGGGGAATTCTCACAAGGCTTCAAAGCAGCACCTGTGTGAGGAGGATGCTCATCGCCACATTGTCTGAAGGGTCAGGTTTTAGATGTAACTATGGTCCCAGCACTAGATAACCTTGTGGGGAAAAGGTGGTGGAATTTCATGATGGAGCACAGCAGTTAGAAGAAGAGCTGATAAAAACAGATATTCATAGGTCTTAAATACATGATGCTAAGCGGAAAAGACACCATAACCGTTAAACAAAAAAGAAAAGAAAGATATTAGAAGAGTTGTCTGATTAGAAAAGTAGATGGGTAGAAGAATGGGGAAAAGGAGGATAAATGTTTAATTTAAATTTAAATTAAAAAAAGAATGAAGGACTTTGCATGAATCAAGGAAGATAGAGGGCCATATATTAAAAAATGCATTAATTCCATTTTGCATCTGAGTTCCAACGTGGAAAAGGGCATGTAAATAGAAATATTCTACTGCAAAAGTATTGAAGAATATTGTCTTTCAATTCAGATAAAAAGAAAGATAATGCCCAGCATTGGCTAGGGACCAAGGTACCCGGAACTGATGTCCATTTTTAGTGTAAGTTAAATTTGTGCAAACATTTTTGGAGTAGGTGTTAATAAATGCACATGTTCTCTTTAGTCCTGCAATTTATCTGTAAGGATTTTGTAGTAAACAAATGATTGGAAAAGTAGCCAAAGGTATTTGTGCCTGGCTGTTTACTGAAATAGCCGTAGAAAGGATATCGTTGCTTTCATAATGTGTATTTAAAAATCAAATATATGAAAATCAAATACATCATGTTAAAAAGGGCAATACCCACCAACTTAAATATGTTGTTAAAATTGATAATTTTATCACAAATTTAAATAAGCATTCCACATTTGTTCTTTGGAATAGATCAACATTATGAAAATTATTGCTAAAGTGAGGCTAAATAGATTTTTTTGCAATATGCATAATTTCCATCTCCAGATCCATACTGTTTTTGTATCTCTTTTGTAACTCTTAAACTACAAAGTGTAAAATGCAATAAATTAATAAACGGTTATTTTATGAGAGTATATCTACACAGAATATGAACAAATGCACTTCAAAATGTGAAAAAAAATGATGCTTTCCTCTAGTGGAATTATATCTGCTTTTATTTTTACTTTTCTGTATTTTCTAATTTTTTTCTACAAAGAACATAACCAATCTGTGTAATGTAGTAAGTTATGATAATTTTGATTGTGTCTGAATATATGCGGACTTTTTGCAGATAAAAGGTGGGGACAATAAGAGTATAAAAAGAGTTTCCTGATAAAAAATCACAAAGACACAGTTTACCAAATTCATGATTTAGCCTCTGAATTAGCCTGCAAAGTTTCTAAGTTAGAGCCTTATATTTGTGCTATTTTATAGGCTCCATTATTTATTAAACAAATTCTTTCCAACAGTGGCCAAATCTCAATATTTCTTTCTAAGGGTGGAGACAAATGGACAGCTGTCTTTTCTCCTAAGTAACAGACGAGTCAAATCAAATTGACTGCAGGTGTTTGCCAGTTAATCAATCAATGTATAAGAGTCTATTGATTGAGAAAATCCAAAGCGTCTCTTCTCCTTTTTCTATATTGTTTTTCGCTAAGCTGTAGAAGAAATGGATTGAGAGAATCATTTGATTTGTCAAGTTATAAGGATGGAGTTAAATCAGGGGTAGTGGCTAGAGCAAAGGTACGAAGTGTGATTTAGGCATAAGAAAGCTTAGTGTTATTTATCAGTAAATATAATCAACACTATGTCTTTGCCTAAGTTAAGTCTTTTCATTTCTTTCAGAATGCAGATTTGCACTTTTAAAAATATTTTACTATGAAATATTACAAACACATAAAACAGTTTAAAGAATTGTACTATGAACAACCATATTCCCACCATTTAAATTCTATAAATAGCATTATGCTACATTCTCTTTATTACTTATCTATTGAGTACTCTAATTTCCATCAATCCTTCCTATTTTTTAGTGCACTTTAAGGTTGCAGATGTTATTATTCTTCCATCCAAAAATATTTCAAAATGCATACTAGTAACTGTTAGTAATGCATAACTAGTATTCAATTTTTTACGATGCTTTTTACCCCTTCAATTTAAAGTCTCCTGTTTCAAAAATTGATTTTCTGCAAGAATAGTTCTCTTTTTGAAATTTGGAGATTGAAGTGGATCAAGTTTTACCTTAAACATTTCTGAGCTAATGTTCCTAGAGGATTATTTAGAGACACTCCCAATGGCAGATCCATTTTTGTCTTATAAGCCAAGCAGGATAATTAAAAAAAAGAAGTCATCAAAAGGAACCACCGCCATTTTCCCATCAATAAAGGTCGCTTTAGCTATTTGGGGCCCATTATGATCACATACAAATTTTGGGATTACTCATTCTATTTCTGTAAAAACTGCCACTGGAATTTTGATAGGGATTTCAATAAATCTGTAGATGCTTTGGGTAGTAGGGACATTTTAACAATATTGATTCTTCCATTCCATGAGCATGAAATATCTTTCCATTTTATTTGTGTTTTCTTCAATTTCTTTAATTAATGTCTTGTAGTTTTCAATATACAGGTTTTCCACCTGTTTGATTAAATTTATTCCTAGGTATTTTATTCTTTTTTTTAATTTTATTTTTTAAATTTACATCCAAATTGGTTAGCATATAGTGCTACAATGATTTCAGGAGTAGATTCCTTAATGCCCCTTGCCCATTTAGCCCATGCCCCCTCCCACAACCCCTCCAGTAACCCTCTGTTTGTTCTCCATATTTGTGAGTCTCTTATGTTTTGTCCTCATCCCTGTTTTTATATTATTTTGCTTCCCTTCCCTTACGTTCATTTGTTCTGTGTTTTAAAGTCCTCATATGAGTGAAGTCATATGATTTTTGTCTTTCTCTAATTTCACATAGCATAATATCCTCCAGTTCCATCCATGTAGTTGCAAATGGCTAGATTTCATTCTTTTTGATTGCTGAGTAATACTCCATTGTATATATATACCACATCTTCTTTATCCATTCATCCATCGATGGACATTTGGGCTCTTTCCACACTTTGGCTATTGTTGATAGTGCTGCTATAAACATAAGGGTGCATGTGTCCCTAAAAAACAGCATACCTGTATCCCTTGGAAAAATACCTAGTAGTGCAATTGCTGGGTGGTAGGGTAGTTCTATTTTTAATTTTTTGAGGAACCTCCATACTGTTTTCCAGAGTGTCTGCACCAGCTTGCATTCCCACCAGCAATGCAGAAGAGATCCTCTTTCTCCACATCCTCGCCAACATCTGTTGTTGCCTGAGTTGTTAATATTAGCCATTCTGACAGGTGTGAGGTGATATCTCATTGTGGTTTTGATTTGTATTTCCCTGATGATGCGTGATGTTGAACATTTTTTCATGTGTCGGTTGGCCATCTGGATGTCTTCTTTGGAGAAGTGTCTATTCATGTCTTTTGCCCATTTCTTCACTGGATTATATGTTTTTTGAGTGTTAAGTTTGGTAAGTTCTTTATAGATTTTGGATACTAACCCTTTATCTGATATGTAATTTGCAAATATCTTCTCCCATAATGTCAGTTGCCTTTTAGTTTTGTGGATTGTTTCCTTCGTTGTGCAGAAGCCTTTTATTTTGATGAGGTCCCAGTAGTTCATTTTTGCTGTTTCCCTTGCCTCCAGAGACGTGTTGAGTAAGAAGTTGCTGCTGCCAAGATCAAAGAAGTTTTTGCCTACTTTCTCAAGGATTTTGATAGCTTCCTGTCTTATATTTAGGTCTTCATCCATTCTGAGTTTATTTTTGTGTATGGCATAAGAAAGTGGTCCAGGTTCATTCTTCTGTACGTCACTGTCCAGTTTTCCCAGCACCACTTGCTGAAGAGACTGTCTTTATTCCATTGGATATTCTTTCCTGCTTTGTCAAAGGTTAGTTGGCTATACATTTGTGGGTCCATTTCTGGGTTCTCTATTTTGTTCCATTGATCTAAGTGTCTGTTCTTGTGCCAGTACCATACTGTCTTGATGATTACAACTTTGAAGTATAGCTTGAAGTCCAGGATTGTGATGCCTCCTGCTTTGATTTTCTTTTTCAAGATTGCTTTGACTATTCAGGGTCTTTTCTGGTTCCATACAAATTTTAGGATTATTTGTTCTAGCTCTGTGAAGAATTCTGGTGTTATTTTGATAGGGATTGCATTAAATATGTAGAATGCTTTGGGTAGTATCAACATTTTAACAATATTTGTTCTTCCTAACCAGGAGCATACAATATGTTTCCTTTTGTGTGTGTGTGTGTCTTTAATTTCTTTCATAAGCTTTCAGTGTATAGATTTTTCACCTCTTTAGTTAGATTTATTCTTAGGTATTTTATGATTTTTGGTGCAATTGTAAATGGGATAAATATCTTGATTTCGCTTTCTGTTGCTTCATTGTTGGTGTATAGGAATGCAACCGATTTCTGTGCATTGATTTTATATCCTGCCACTTTACTGAATTCATGAATCAGTTCTAGCAGTTTTTTGTGGAATCTTTTGGGTTTTCCATATAGGTATCATGGCATTGGCAAAGCGTGAGAGATTGACTTCCTCCTGGCCGATTTGGATGCCTTTTATTTCTTTGTGTTGTCTGATTGCAGAGGCTAAGACTTCTAATACTGTGTTGAATAACAGTGATGAGAATGGACATCCCTGTCTTGTTCCTGACCTTAGGGGGAAAGCTCTCAGTTTTTCCCCATTGAGGATGATATTAACATTGGGTCGTTCAAATATGGCTTTTATGATATCGACATATGATCCTTCTATCCCTACTTTCTTGAGGGTTTTTATCAAGAAAGGATGCTGTATTTTGTCAAATGCTTTCTCTGCACCTATCAAGAGGATCATATGGTTCTTGTCCTTTCTTTTATTGATGTGATGAATCACGTTGATTGTTTTATGGATATTGAACCAGCCTTGCATCCCAGGTATAAATCCCACTTGGTCATGGTGAATAGTTTTTTTAATGTACTGTTGGATCTGATTGGCTAATATCTTGTTGAGGATTTTTGCATCCATGTTCATCAGGGTAATTGGTCTATAGTTCTCCCTTTAGTGGGGTCTCTGTCTGGTTTTGGAATCAAGGTAATGCTGGCTTCATAGAAAGAGTTTGAAAGTTTTCCTTCCATTTCTACTTTTTGGAACACCTTCAAGAGCATAGGTGTTAACTCTTCCTTAAATGTTTGGTAAGATTCCCCTGGAAAGCCATCTGGCCCTGGACTCTGTTTTTTGGCAGATTTTTTATTACTAATTCAATTTCCTTACTGGTTATGGGTCTGTTCAAATTTTCTATTTCTTCATGTTTCAGTTTTGGTAGTGTATATGTTTCTAGGCATTTGTCCATTTCCTCCATATTTCCCATTTTATTGGCATATAATTGCTCATAATATTCTCTTATTATTGTTTTTATTTCTGCTGTGTTGGTTGTGATCTCTCCTCTTTCATTCTTGATTTTATTTATTTGGGTCCTTCCCTTTTTCTTTTTGATCAAACTGGCTAGTGGTTTATCAATTTTGTTAATTCTTTCAAAGAACCAACTCCTGGTTTCATTGATCTGTTCTACTGTTTTTTTGGGGTTTGATAGCCTTAATTTCTTCTCTGGTCTTTATTATTTCCTGTCTTCTGCTGGTTTGGGGTTTTATTTGCTGTTTGTTTTCCAGCTCTTTAAGGTGTAAGGTTAGATTGTGTGCCTGAGATCTTTCTTGCTTCTTTAGGAAGGCCTGCATTGCTATATACTTTCCTCTATGACCACCTTTGCTGCATTCCAGAGGTTTGGGGTTGTGGTGTTATCATTTTCATTGGCTTTCATATACTTTTTAATTTCTTTTTAACTTCTTGGTTAGCCCATTCATTCTTTAGTAGGATGTTCTTCAGTCTCCAAGTATTTGTTACCTTTCCAATTTTTTTTCTTGTGGTTGATTTCAAGTTTCATAGCATTGTGGTTTGAAAATATGCATGGTATGATCTCGATCTTTTTGAACTTGATGAGGGCTGATTTGTGACCCAGTATGTGGTCTATTCTGGAGAACATTCCATGTACACTGCAGAAGAATATATTCCACTGCTTTAGGATGATATGTTCTGAGTATATCTGTTAAGTCCATCCAGTCCAGTGTGTCATTCAAAGCTATTATTTCCTTGTTGATTTTTTGATTAGATGATCTGTCCATTGTTGTGAGTGGGGTGTTGAAGTCTCCTACTATTATGGTATTAATATAAATGAGATTCTTTATGTTGTGATTAATTGATTTATATATTTGGGTTCTTCCACATTTGGCGCATAAATGTTTACAATTCTTAGGTCTTCTTTGTGGATAGACCCCTTGCTTATGATATAATGCCCTTCTGCTTCTCTTGATACAGTCTTTATTTTAAAGTCTGGATTGTCTGATGTAAGTATGGCTACTCTGGCTTTCTTTTGTTGACCATTAGCATGATAGATGGTTCTCTATCCCCTTACTTTCAGTCTGAAGGTGTCTTTAGGTCTAGAGTGGGTCTCTTGTAAACAAAATATAGATGGATCTTGTTTTCTTATCCATTTTGTTACCTTATGTCTTTTGATTAGAGCATTAAGTCCATTGACGTTTAGAGTCAGTACTGAAAGATGTGAATTTATTGCCATTATGATGCTTGTAGAGTTGGAGTTTCTGGTGGTGTTCTCTGGTCCTTTCTAATCTTTGTTGTTTTTGATGATTTTTTTTTCATTTTTTCTCCCCTCAGCGAGTCCCCCTTAAAATTTCTTGCAGGGCTGTTTTAGTGGTCACTAACTTCTTTAATTTTTGTTTGTCTGGGAAAATTTTTATCTCTCCTTCTATTTTGAATGAATGACAGTATTGCTGGATAAAGAATTCTTGGCTGCATATTTTTCTGATTCAGCACACTGAATATATCCAGCCACTCTTCTGGCCTGCCAAGTTTCTGTGGATAGGTCTGCTGCAAACTTGATCTGTCTTCCCTTGTAAGTTAGGGACTTTTTTCCCCTTGTGGCTTTCATGATTCTCTCCTTGCCTGAGCATTTTGTGAATTTGACTATGATATGCCTTGTTGGTGGTCTGTTTTTGTTGAACCTAATGGGGCTCCTCTGTGCTTCCTGGTTTTTGATGGCTGTGTCTTTCCCTATGTTAGGAAAGTTTCCTGATACAATTTGCTCACATAACCCTTCTACCCCTATTTCTCTCTCTTCCTTTTCTGGAACCCCTATAATTCTGATGTTGTTCCTTTCTTAAGGAGTCACTGATTTCTGTCATTCTTAAATCGTGCTCTTTTGCCTTAACCTCCCTCTTTTTTTCTGCTTCATTATTCTCCATAAGTTTGTCCTCTATATTGTTGATTCTCTGTTCTGCCTCATCCATCCTTTCCACCGCAGCATCCATTTGAGATTGCAGCTCAGTTATAGCATATTTTATTTCATCCTGACTATATTTTACTTCTTTTATCTCTGCAGAAAGGGATTCTAATCTATTTTCGATTCCACTTAGTATTCTTATTATCGTGATTCTAAATTCTGGTTCAGACATCTTGCTTGTATCTGTGTTGGGTAAGTCCCTGGCTGTTGTTTCGTCCTGTTCTTTCTGTTGGGGTGAATTCCTTCATTTCGTCATTTTGAAGGGAGAAAAGGAATTAATTAAGTAGAAAAATTAAAATTAAAAACATTAAAATTAAAAAAATATTAAAATTAAAAAATTAAAAACAAACGTACACACACAAAAAAATCGAATAAATGATGTTAGATCCTAAGTGTGTTTTGATCTGGGTGTTGACAGTGGTTTGATAGATTAGAGAAAAAAGGGGGGAAAGAAGGAAATCATTTGAAAGTCTGAAAAAATGAATACACTGAAGTAGACTAAAATGAAATGATGGAAGTAAAATAGAATCTGAAAAAAATACACAAAAATAAAAAATATAGTAGAAAAATAAAGAAAAATATTTTTAATAAAAATTGAAAATAAAAGAATTTTTCTCTTTCTGTATTCAAGGAAAAGAAAAGAAACGAGAAAGGGAAAAAAGAAAACAAAACAAAAACAAAAACAAAAACAAAAAGGAAAGAAAATTGTATAGATGGACCTGCTAACAGACTGAAATATGATTGAAATTACTTCATTTTCCCCTAAGAGTCAAACTATGAAGCGCTTTATAGTCCATAAACTAACCAGGCGGTGAGATTTGTGTTCTTGAAGAGCAAGGTTGGCCCATTTGGGCGGGGTTTAGTGTAATGGCTCCATTCTTCACTAGATGGAGCTCCTAGCCTACTGGGGTGGATTGTTGTCAGGCTTATAGGTGCATGTACGCATGCGGGTGGGCAGTGAAAATGACAGCACCCAGCTACCCAATCTCTAGTATCGGAACTCTGTTCTTCCCAATCAGCAATCACGAACCCATCCTTTGTCTTCAGTTTCCGTCCACTCCCCGCTTCTACACAGTCTCTAAGACCCAGGCAGCACCTTCCTCCCAAGTTTTGTCTCAGATGCAGCTGTTTTTCCGAGCCCCTTACTTCTGAAGGCTGTGGTTTTGACCCTTTCTGCCCCTCTGCAGAGGGTCTTACCGAGCAATGGCTGTGTGCTGGCCACACCCAGGAATGTTTGTGGGACTGTACTCCTGCTTATGCCCAGAGACTGTGGCTGGGTGCCAGCCTGCCCCAGGAAAAGTTCACGAGATAGTGTAGTGGCTGCGTTTCAGGGATAAGGAAAATCACAACACACATCTGGCACCAAGGCTTCACCTTCAGGGACCCTGTTCCAGCACCAGCAAATGTGGCCATTATCTGGGGTTTTCTGGGACCAGATGGCCTCACAGCCTCTACCAAATGTCTTTCCAGCAGTGGACCCACTTCTCCCCGTGTGGCCTGAGAACCTCCTGGATCCCACTCTGCTCCTGGGGACTCGCCCTTCCCACCAGAGCATTGCCAATTATAGAACTGCGGAGTTGCAGACTCTGCTCCCCTTGTTTAGAGTCTTAATGGAATTTAAACCCTCTCCTTTCTCCTTTCTCCTTTCTCCTTTCTCCTTTCTCCCTTTTTAGTTCAGTCCCTGTGGCTGTTTCCAATTTTCCACCTTCTCTCCAGCTGCTTTTGGTGGGTGGTGCTTTTTCCATATTCCCCTCCCTGCCCCCGCCCCGCTCCTGTCTCCATCCCCTCTCTTCTTGCAAAAGCAGCTCCCTGCCCTCCTTGGCTTCTCTCTCCCCAAGTTCACCTCTCCACACTGAATACCTGCTGAATTCTGTGATTTAGGTTGTGCAGATTGTTGTGTTAGTCCTCAGATCAGTTTTCTAGGTGTGGAGGATGGTTTAGTGTTGGTCTGGCTGTATTTCATGGATGCAAGATGCACAAAAAACTTCCATGCTGTTCTGCCATCTTGGCTTCTCCCAGTTGTCGGTATTTTATTCTTTTTGATGCAATTGTAAATGGGATTGTTTTCTTGATTTTGTCTTTATGAAAGTTTATTACTACTGTATGGAAACACAGCATATTTTTGGGTATTGGCTTTGTATCCTATAACTTCTTAGATTTGTTTATTAGTTTTAAAAGTTTTTTCATGAAGTCTTTAGGGTTTACTAAGTATTATCATGTCTTCTGCAAAATAGTGATAGTTTTACCTCTTCCTTTCCAATTTGGATGCTTTTTATTTTTTTTCTTCCCTAATTGCTGTGACTAAGGTTTCTAATACTATGGTGGACAGAATTGTTGAGAGCAGGCATGCTTGTCTTGTTCCTGATCTTAAAAAAAAAAAAGTTTTCAGCTTTCACTGTTGGGTATATGACCTGTAGACCTGTCATATATGGACTTTGTTATGTTGAGGTACATTCCCTCCATCCCTATGTTGAGAATTTTTATCATAAATGGGTAAAAATTTTTCCAAATGTCTTTTTTTAATTTATTGAGATGATCATATGATTTTTTTATCCTTCATCTTTTATCCTTTATCTCTCAGGCTCTATTTCATTTATCTCCTTCCTTCTACTAAGTTTGGGTTTCATTTATTCTTACTCTTCTAGTTTCTTGAGGTATAAAGTTAGGTTGTTTGAGACTTCTTTGTTCTTGAGATGGGCATTCATCACTACAAATTTCTTTCTTTGATCTGCCTTTGCTGCATCCAACAAATTGTTATGTTACCTTTCTATTTTTGTTTTCTCAAGGTATGTTTTTGATATCTCCTTTGACCAATTGGTTGTTCAGTAGCATATTGTTTAACCCCTATGTATTTGTGAATTTTCCACATTTGTTTGTGTAATTAATTTCTAGTTTCATAGAAGCATTGCCAGAAAAGATGTTTGTTATAATTTCAATCCTATTAAATTTATTAAGACTTGCTTTGTGGCCTAACATGATCTATCCTTGAAAATGTCCATGTGCACTTGAAAAGAATGTGCATTTTGTTCTTTTGGGATGGAATGTTCTGTATATCTCTGTTAAGTTCATCTGATCTAACATGTCATTTAAGGCCAATTTTTCCTTATTGACTTCCATCTGGATGATCTATCCATTCATGTAAATTGGGTATTAAATTTCCCTACTATTGTTGTTATTACTGTCTATTTCTTCTTTTAGGTCTGTTGATATTTGCTTTATATTTAAGTGTTTCTATATTGGGTGCATAAATATTTACAAATGTTGTATTCTCCTTTGGATTGACCCCTTATAATTATTTAACATCCATTTTTTTGGTCTTATTACGGTCTTTAAATTCTATTTAATCTGATAGAAGTACAACTACTCCAACTTTACTTTGGATTGCATTTGCACAGAATATCATTTTGTATCCCTTAACTTTCAGTCTGTGTATATCCTTACATTTAAAGTATCTCATAGGCAGGTTATGGTCTTTTTTGTTTGTTTCTGTTTTTGTTTTTATTTTAGAGAGAGAGACAGAGAGAGACAGAGAGAGAGAGAGAGAGAGAGAAAGCAGGGGGAGGGCAGAGGAAGAGGGAGAAAGAGAATCTTAAGCATATCCAAGCTCAGAGCAGAGTCTGACTCAGGGCTCAATCCCGTAACCCTGGGATCATATACTAAACCAAAACCAAGAGTCAGACACAACCTATTGAACCATCTGGTGCCCCAAGGGATTATTTTATAAATCCATTTAACTACTCTATGTCTTTTGATTAGAAAATTTAGATCTTTTACATTTAAAGTAAATTTTTCCATTTTTTAATTGTTTTTTTTGTTGTTGTTGTTGTTGTTGTTGTTTTGTTTGTTTGGACATTTTGTAGTTCCTCTCTGCTTCTTTCTTCTTCTCTTGCTCTCTTCCTTTGCAACTTTTGCAAGTGGTTTGATGACTTTCTTTAGTGTATGCTTATATTCTTTCTGTTTATCTTTTGTGTATTTACTATAGCTTTTGCTTTGTGGTTATCATGAGGCTTACATATAACAACATAACAGTCTATTTTAAGTTGATGACAACTCAAGTTTGATTCCATTTTAAAGCTCAACATTTTTACTGACTCCTGCAACATTTTATGTTTTTGATGGCACATTTTACATGTTTTTATCTTCTGTATCCCTTATCTAATTATTGCAATCATAGCCATTTTACTATTTTTGTCTTTTAATCTTCATACTAGCTTCATAAATGATTAATGTACTCCCTTTGCTATATATTTACCTTCCCTGTGAGATTTATTCCTTTGTATGCTTTATCACTGTTTAGTACCCTTTCTTTTCAGCTTAAAGGAGTCCCTTTAACATTTCTTGCAAGGGCGGTTTAGTGGTGAAGAACTCCTTTCACTTTTGCATGTCTGTAAAACCCTTTATCTCTCCTTTAATTCCAAATGATAACTTTTATGTGTAGTGTATTCTTGGCTGGAAGTTTTTTTTTTTTTTTTTTTTTTTTTTTTTCTCTCAGCTCTTTAAACATATCATGCTACTCCCTTCTGGCCTGAAAAAATTCTACTGAAAAAGCAGCTGGTAAAACTGAGGGTTTCATTGTAACAAGTTGTTTTTCTCTTGCTGCTTTTAATACTCTCTCCTTGTATTTAACTTTTGACATTTTAGTAATAATGTGTCTTGGTGTGGGTCTTTTTGTTTCATCTTATTTGAAACTCTCTGAGTTTCCTGTATTAGGATGTCTGTTTCCTTCCCGAGGTTAGGTAAATTTTCACCTATTATTTCTTCAAAAAAGATTTCTACTCCTTTCTCTCTCTTATGTCTGGGACCCTTGTAATGTAAATGTTAGACTGCTTGATTTTGTCCCATAAGTTTTTTGGTACATGTTCATTTTTTTTTTTTTTTCCTGCTCTGATTGGGTGAGTTCCACTTCCTTGTTTTTGTATTGACTGATTCTTCTGCTTCACGTAGCCTACTGCTGAACCCCTCTAGTGTATTTTCCAGCTCAGGCATTGCATTCTTCAACTCTGTGATTTTTACTTGGTACTTCTACAAGGAAGCACTGTGTGCTATTTAGATTCTGAGCTTGCCAAAATTAAAACAGAAAATAAGTGTTTTGGCTCTGATAGGGATTTTTTTCATCCCTCACAGTCTCAAACTATTCCCTAGTTATGATTCTTAAAGTAAAGAATTTAATATAGAACTAGATTGTAAGCACACCATAGACCAGACTGTTGCAGATTAATTTTTTTACCCAATTGAAAAAGATGTGTATTCTTACAAGAACTAATTCCCTTTATATATAAGGAACAATATAATTCTAGACATTATGTGGTTGATTAATAAAAAAAGTTCATGCTCCATTCCATTGACTCTTGCTACAGTGTATGGGAAACTAGAAAAAAAAAAAGTTTAAAAGATGAGAGAGAATTACTTCAACCTATCTTACCCAGAACAAAGGTCAAGTTGCTCAACAACAGGCAAGCTTCCTCAGAGCTAAAGAGAAGAGTATGCTAGCTAAACCAGGTCTCATAGCTTTCTATGAAGTATTTTAGATTAAAAATAAAATTACTGATTAAGAATAAAAGTTACTTCATATTTTCAGAGGCAACTCCTTGCAAATGTGCTAGTAATCTTTTTTCACCTAAAATCTTTTCAAGACATGCTATCTCCCATGCATTCATTCCTTTTCCTATTTCATCAATCTCTTCCACTCTACTAGATTTTTCTTAACATTTAATCAGCATGTCCTTCTATGTCCCATCATAACTCCTATCATCTTTAAGTTATGCCCTCATTTTTCCATTCACTATAAAAGCCAAATCTCACAAAAGATTATATGCAGTTTTTTCCCTACTTGCTCATCTTGTATTAATTTCCATTGCAATTTTTTCATGTAACATTTCAATTAAATTACACATTACATTCCCATGATTGCTGTCAAACACTACAGATACTTTTTTACTTTCTTACTACTACACTTCTTAGCTTTACATGAATTAGCTCTTCACTCCTTCTCAAATCCCTTATCCTCTTGAATTCCATGACATCCATGACCTTCATGCTAGAGGTACGTGGTACCAAAAGATAGGATTAGACAAAGACCAAGACAGTACTCAGAGGAGGGTAGAGACTGATAATTAAGAAGTCCCTCATCACAGTAGTCAATGCAAAGGGGAAACTTGAGGTTGATTCAATATTTATTTTATCTCCCTCATAGCTTGTTATATGTAACCATGAATAGAAAAACAAAGTCATTTATTACATTTTAAATTGTTTTATATTTAACTTTCCCCAATTTACTTATTCATTCATTCAGTAAAAAAATGTGACAAGACACTGTCCCATTGCATATCCTGGACAAAATGAAAGTTTAAATAAATACTATATGTGGATAGTTAGGTTTCAGAACTACAACAACATGTTACATGGTTTTATTATCTTTAGCATTCTAATGTTATAAAATATCTGAAACACATTAATCCTAAAGAGCAAAAAAGTCTAATTTTTCTTTTAAATCACAGAGACTATTTCTAACTCATATCTGGCATATTCTAGTTGTATTAACAGCTTGTATTTTAATAAGAAGTTGCTATAGCAACATATCTTAATCCTTTAAGAATCATTTTTACAATTTACTGTTGGTTTTGTGCACAGATATACAAATGACTATTTTTGATTTATGTTATTACTGAAATTAGTATGATATCAATAGAGAATACAAAGTTTTTCCAGAAGTATAACATGAAACCAGCAACTTAGCTTTATTCGTCCTAAGTATCTTTCCATATTGCTTCTATTCTAAGTGAGGTTTTCACATTATATATCCCATGCCTACCTTAAAAACTCCTCATCTGGGAGGGTCTGAATCATTAAAGAAATGATAAACCAGACTGCAACTAACTCTCTATAACTTGGTGGCCATAATATTCATTGAACAGACAGAGTACTTTGTTTTTTGTTTGTTTGCTTATTCTTATACAGCTACCATGTGTCTCTTGCCTATAATCTGTTACATCTGTTAAATTCATTGAAAAGGGCATAGCTATGGACAAATGAGCATTACTATTTATTAGGGCTTCTTGCCAAAAATTGGAAGATGTGAGCTGCCTTTATTGAAAATTTTCAATTTGTATTTTATTCCATTATAAAACAATAGTGTCTTTTATAAGAATTTCAAAACTATAGCAACATAGAAAAAATCACTTAAAATTCTGGCTCTCTAAGATTATCACAGTTAACACTTTGGGGTAGACCCATATGAAATCAGGTTTACTCTGTACTTACTGTGCAGTGACCTACTGTTTTCTCTTAAAAGCAAATCATAGACATGTCTCTATATCATAAACTGTTACATCATGGACTAACATTTAATAATTCCATAGAATTTGTTTCCAAGGATGCCTAGTCTTTTCTTTTTTAATCATATCCTTTTGTGGTTCATTTAAGTTGTTTCCAATAGCTTGTTCTTTTACACAATATCCCACCACCGTATTCACACATTAGTCTTCACTCACTTTTCTATCCACTTAAGGGATTGATAGAGCAAACAACCCGTGCATTCTTTACTTTTATTAATTACATTTGAAGCAGTTTTAATTAAATGTTAAGCACATGGACTTTAAAGTCAAACCTGTTGAATTGAAGTTGGATTTGGCATTTAATAGCTCTATAACCTGAGAAGAGTTACATAAACATTCTATGTCTCCACTTTCTCATCTGTAATATGGGAATAAGTATATTACCTATCTCGGAATGATTTTTAATTAATTAAATCAGTTGATATATGAGAAGAACCTGTATTAATACCTAGCAAAGAGTAAACACTCCAAAGTGTTCATTAATATTATTATTTGCCAAATGAGTTGCCAGAATTAATGCAATGATTCATAATCCAAAAAATAATGTATACATATACCTATGTTCTCACAACATAATACTATATTTATTACTTCCATACACTTTTATATTTAATAATCAAATATTACTGGCTTTTTGAACATCTGTGCTGTGATTTTGTGTGTTTTGAAAAAAATTTTTTTTTTTACTTTTGAAATGCTTATTTACTTATTTTGAGAGAAAGAAAGAGATAGAGGGACAGAGAGAGAGGGAGAGAGAGAATCCCAAGCAGGCTCCATGCTGTCATTGCAGAGCCCAGTGCAGGGCTTGATCCCATGAACCATGAGATCATGACCTGAGCCGAAATCAAGAGTCAGAAGCTTAACTGACTGAAACTTCTATTTCAAAAGTTTTAAACAATATTTCACAGTTACTTTATAAATTGGATGTGAAAGAAATACTTGAATTATTTTTGACCTCCCCCATTGTACATGACAACTAAATTTATGGCTCAATATAGCGACAATTTTTTTCAAAGTAGACAATTTGAAAAAAAATTATTTTTCAAGTTGATCTAAAATATAGTTATAACATTGAAAACTTTGAGCAGTGAAAGGCATATTGATTTTATTTAATTATTTTTTTTATAAGCTAAAGGCCAAAGAGTTTACAAGACTTACCTTAGTAAACATGGCCGATTAAAGTAAGAATAGGATAGAATAAACTTCGATACACTTCCAGGACACTCCTGCTAAACGATAATAAATACACGGAAAAAAAATCAGAAAACATTTGCTTACCCTTTTAAGTAAGCGGGTTTTATTATATATGAAATGCTCTGTGCCAGCCAGATGTCTGTAATGTAAGAAAAATGTGTCAACATAAGGCTAGAAAATTTCTAGAAATGGATAGTAAGATGGGCAAGGGGATAGGCTCTGCATAAAAAATTCAAATAATAAGAACTCACTTTTTTTACATTTTTAATGTTTATTCATTTTTGAGAGAAAGAGAGAGAGCGAACATGAACAGGGGAAGAGCAGACACAGAATCCAAAGCAGGCTCCAGGCTCTGAGCTGTCAGCACAGAGTCCAATGGAAGGCTCGAAATCACGGACCACGAGATCAGGACCTGAGCCGGGATCAGCCACTCAACTGACTGAGCCACCCAGGTGCCTCAAGACCTCAAATCTTAAAATGATGACAAGGAGAAATATGATAGATATTTTCCAATTCTTGAAAGATATATGAGAAAATAAAATCAATTGTGAAGTAGTCAGCTAATATAAACACTAGAGTCCTTCCTTATGTCTTCACTATAGAATAAATATAAAGATATAGTACAGGGCATAGAAAATAATAAGCTCATGAAATTTATAGCACCAAAGGATTATAGACAGCCTGAAAATATAGATTCAAGAAAATATTAAATACACAAATGTTTAATGGATCCTTAACAAACAATAAGATGTTGGGAAAGTTTTTCTAAATGTTTGATGTTTTCTGGAAGGCAAACGAAGTCTGCTAATAAGACATAGGTAGTTGCTGTGTGTTATGGACTGAATGACTGCATCCTAAAGTTCATATGCTGAAGGCTTAACCTCCAATATGACTGTATTTAAAGACAGGGTCTTTAGGACATAATTTAGGTTAAATGATATTATAAGGGTGGGCCACTAACCCAGTAGGATTAATGTTTTTATGAGAAGAGAAATTGATCAGAGCTCTGGCTCTCTCTGAACAGGCACAGAAGAAAGGCCATGTGAAGACAGCAAAGAGGCAGCGTTCTCTGCAAGCCAGGAAGAGAGTTCTCACCAGAAACTAAATCAGCTTGATCTTGGACTTCCCATCTTCCAGAACCATGAGAAAATAAAGTTCTGTTGTTTAAGCCACCTCGTCTATGGTATTTTGTTACAGCAGCCTGAATGAAGACATCACTGGTCCATCCCAGCATGTATCCCTAGTGTTCCTGCATCCCACCTGCTAGAGATTGGATGCTCGTGTCCCCTCAAAATTCATATGCTGAAATCCTAACCCCCCCAAAGGGTTTGAAAGTTGGGCCTTTGGGAGGTGATTCATTCCTAAAGTAGAGCTTTCATAAGTGGGATTAACATCCTTATAAAAGAGGCCCCAGAAAGTTATTTTGCTCCTTACACACCAGCAATGCAGATTAAAGCCAAAACTTGTAAATCTGAACTTTAACAACAATAATGGCTATCGTGTAGAGACTCTGAACTGACATTGGAAGGATGGCTATGAGTAGTTTTCTGGTCCATTACCCTAATTATATTGTTGGCTTTCTGTAAATTATTTGGATAATTGTAGCTGGATGTCAGCCTTAACTGCAAATGGACTTAAAAAAGCAGCAGCTTTTAGAAGGTAAGTATGATAGAAGGATTAAAATAAGTAGAAAAAAAGTGAAAACTCCTTTCCCAAAGGGAACTTATATATATTAAAGTTTGCAAAGCATTATTTATAAATTTAGAATTAGATATCTGTAAACTTTTCTATCTGTAATATTTGGTAAGTCTATGAACTCCTATAGATTGTTTTCCCACAGATAGTCTTTTGTTTTATTATCCATTGTCTTCTAGAATTATGAAGATAAAGATACACGAATATACTCATTGAAATAAATTAATTGAAAATACATCGACAAATTTGAAAAAAAAAAGAGCATTTAAGGTGACCAATTATCTGACCATATTTATAATTCAGGTCATTGTATTTTTCAAATAGTAATTTAATGTAATTATTTAACAATTGGAGGTAGGTGTATAAAGGATAAAATGACAATTTTAAAAAATCTTTTAAGAACACATTGGGCATTATGGTAGTTAAAGTTAAATTACAATAAGGAAATGGGAAGTTTTCTCTGTCAGTGTGCCTTCAGGGAGCAGAGGATTTTATGACTTGGTTTTTAATGACCCTCATGATTCCTGAGGGGAGTCATAATTTTTTAATCAGGCACAGCTGCCATTTAATAAAAGCCAACTTTGCTAGACTAGGTCAGTGACAGTATGTTTAACGGCTTCCTTGATAGTTTTGTGCACGTTTTCTCTTAAGCTTATACACATTTATGGACATTCTTAATTTTTTTTTTTTTTTTTACTAACCTAATCAGGCAAGGGAATAGATTCCACAGGTCAGAGCAAAGATTCTGGTAATAGATACTTTTATACTTTCAGTCCCAAAGCAAGTGTGAAACTATCCTATTAACTTTGCCATCCGTTTTTTGAATCTTTACTTTAAAGTCATTGGAGAGAAAAGCCAAATTTAATATGAAGAATCTGAAGCTGTCATGTAAAACTTAGGAAAGTCCACTTAACAATTTTGTCAAAATGCCTGATTCTGCCAGTGACAGTATCTGTCCCTTTCTCTCTACTTTCAACAACTGTTTATACCCTAGTGTTGTAGAACTTACCTCGAGTCTCACTGGTCACTGGTCATGGCCCTGGCGTGGTGCTGTCTGTAGGAAAGTATTTGTAAAAGCTTTAAGGAAAGATGATAAATATCAGGTATATTATTATAATGTCATGACTTGGGCACTTGTGGTGGTCACACTACTACTGATCACTAATATCTCAGAGGCTGTTCTCCCCTCCAGGAACATAGAATTACACTTACTTGCCTATGGAAAGTCAGGCATGGGGATGTTACTTCTTTTTGCTGGGAAAAGATGACCAGAAGTGGGCGTGTCAGTTCTGGGCTGAACTATTTCATTGCTGCTGCAAAGCTCTTAAACTCTTTCTTTCCCTCTGTGGAAAATCATAGATGAATACATCAAAAGGGCAAGATCAGGGCACCTGGGTGGCTGAGTCGGTTAAGCATCCAACTCTTGACTTCGGCTGAGGTCATGATCTCACAGTTTGTGAGATTGAGCCCCACATTGGGCTCTGTGCTGGCAGCGCATAGCCTGCTTGGGATTCTTTCCCTATCTCTCTCTCTCTCTTTGCCTCTCCCCTCCTCACACACTCTCTTTTGCAAAATAAATAAACATTAAAAAAAATTTTTTTTAAAGGGCAACATCTCAAGATGGTAAAGCCTCTGCCTAGATCTTGGGTGACTATGATAAGACGAATGTCTCTTGTGAACCTACGTTTTACATGTAGCTTAACCAATAAACTTTTATTAAGCCACTGAGATTTGAGGTTGGTTGTTACCTGGTCTATCTTGGCTGACCAACACTCTAAATTTAATTTATTCCTAATCATCAAGCTAATTATGTGAATTGTTCCACTTATAACATAAATGACTAGAGATGGTTTTTCTTGAAATTTGTATAGGTTCGTTAAATTGTGCATTTCAGTCTTACCCACTATTCTAAAGTGTGTTTCCATTTTAGCTATTTTCTTTGGACTAGCGTGATAAATTATGAAAAACTGACATCATGCACTAAGCTTCATACTCATCAAAATGGTATTTTCCATGTCACCCTAGATGGCAGGACTGATAAGGAACGAAGGCTAGGAACTTAATCTAATTTTACTGAGCTAACTGTTGAGAGAAAGATATAGCTCTAACCTTTCCACCCCTGTTCCTGTGTCCTATTCTACCACCTGCAGCACTATAAACAGAAGAGTCTTGCCGGATGGGAGCCATCTGTAAAATAACTCATCTCTTCAAAGGGTGGCTGGATTCAAGTGCTGTCATGTCTTCCAATGTGCAGTATATTTTAGTTATTGCTTTTATATAATCCTTAGTTTTCTCTCTTGCACATTGGTAAAGGCTTTAAATAGCAGATGTCAAAATCACTTGATTCTTTTGCTTATCGAATTTCCAGAAATGTTCAGCATGAAAGTATCCTTCTACGGTGTTGTTTGTGGGAAATAACGCAACACAGTCATGCTCCCTCCATAGATAGCCATGGTCCACGTATGAAAAAAAAAATTCTGAATGCGTTATCCCCAAATTAGCTTTCACATATTTTATTATACTTCGCTCTTCTTCTGGAATAAACAAAGATTGATGCCACTGATGCTGATGCCCTAATTCTTACTTTACCTGCTGTGCATGAAAAATACACACTAGAAGGGGAGCACAAACAGTAGTAATGGTACAAAGATTTCTTATTTCAATATTTACCTTTTGTGGGCAGAATTGGGAATTTTCTTTTTCCTTTAATGAGAACTGAAGATAAGCTGGCTTCACTATAGCAATACAAATGTTAAAATTATCACGAATGCTATGCCATATGTCACTTAGATAATAGTAGAAATAGGTTGTTGATCAGTAGATACATTCTCATTAGAATCTCACCATTTTTAGCACAGAACAGACGAATTTTCTTCGGAACAGTTTGTTCTAAGGATGGTTTTCTTGGCTGTTACAGGAGGTTTTAGAGTTTCATGAATTGTTGCCATAGCATTCTATATGAAGTGGATAAAATGTCTATTGTATTTTCCAAGGTGCATGCTTCCTAACCTTTATGGACATTTCATTATTTCTTAAGTCTATATCACAAATCAATGCTAACAATAAAAGGCATGACACACTTCTTGAATACTGTCCATACACATCCTCACATTACTATCTCTTATGGAGCAAGTAACCCCCAAATTCTCAGGTTATAAATGGCTTACATTTTGGGGCACTGAGAAGAATAATGCTCGTTTGTGCCTCACCTGGAGAGATAATGCTATAATGACTTACAGGTATACACTGACTATTCGACCTTAGAAGTAAGATTGATGTAAGGAAGATAACCTAAGGCAAAATAAAATGTCTTATACATATAGCTAACTAGAGTTCCATGCACACTTGCGACATAAAATAGAACCCTATTTTCTTGTATTGTTTATTTTTATTACTTAACACATCATTGCTACATTTATCGAAAATCTTTGCTTTCCATATCCTGTATATTCTCTAAGATGAAATATTTGAAATATTTTATATTTTTTCACCAAACATGAAATATTTTTTCTAAAGTAAAGCAACAGAACTAATTACATAATAGTTTTCAGTGAACTGAACATTTATGAACATAAATAGAAGTGAAAAAAAAAATCAAAATGCCTGTGCTAAGAGAATGGAAACCTTCATTACTAAAAGTTTGATGTTGATAGAAATATCCAAACATTTAGGTTTGAATAGTGACCCCCAATTTAAGAAAATTTAGTATGCGTCATGCTTAAATGTGTGGAAATGTAAATATGTTATTTTTTCCCCATTAAATACAAGTTCAACATAGTGAAAAAGAACAAGAACTTTGAATCTGGTATATCTAACTTAAATTCTGATTATGTTATTTAAAAGTTATGGGGAGGTTTTCCTGTGTTAAAGCACTTAGAATAAGGCCTGGCATATAATTAGCACTAAACCTTTGCTCATTGTTATTTTTATTTTATAACTATTACATTGTATCATAAGATAAGGTATCATTAGTGCATTGTGTCATAAATATATTATTATTACATTATGTCACAGGACAGTTTGAGCCAATGAAAGTTATTGAATGTCCTCCAATGTTCATTTTACTATTGAAGATATGACAATTCTGTCATACTCCCGCATTACCCAGGTCCATTTCAGTCTTCGATTTTGTTTTTTGTTTTTGGTAACTCTGAAATGACTATTCCATTCTCCTTTCTTTTTAATTTTCCAATGTCCTTCCTCCAAATTAAAAAAAATAATAATGTTTATTTATTTTTGAGACAGAGAGAGACAGAGTGCAAGCAGGGGAGAGAGAGAGGGAGACACAGAATCTGAAGCAGGATCCAGGCTCTGAGCTGTCAACACAGAGCCTGATGTGGGGCTCAAACTCAGGAATGATGAGATCATGACCTGAGCTGAGGTCCGACGCTCAACCAACTGAGCCACCCAGGCATCCTGTCTTTCCTCCGTCTTTACTCTCATCTGAAAACTGGGCATCCTATTTCCACTGAGAAAACTGAGAGAATCTGAGGTGGGTGTCCTCATGCTCGTGTACCCAAGGACCACATGTCAGCAAGGGTACCTCTTTCTTCCGTATTAAACTCTTTTTTTTTTCCTACTGATTCTTTTCCATTAGCACATATATTTAACACTATGTATTTTTTTAATCAGTTTTTTTTTCATTTTTGTTCAGTGATATCTGCATTTTAATTCAGCAATATTTCATATAACTCTCCTTACTACAAATAAACAGAAAACAAAAAACTCCTCTAAACAGTTGTCATAAAATCACTGACTGTCTCATTGCTCTATTTTCATTTCTTCTTGAAATCATGAGATAAAACGGTTTTTCCTTCACCACACAAGGAATGGTAATGACGTCATTGGTTAATGACATCATTGGTAATGACGACAGCTGATACTAAATCCATGGTTCACTTTTGCATCATTATTGAAAATATTAGCAAGATTAAAAATAGCCAACAAATTCTCTGTTCTTAAAATGTTTCCTGATTTATAGTTATATGCTCTTGCTACTTCTTACTCAACTTCCAAATGTTAAATATTATAAATAGCTTAGTCTTCCTTTTGTTATCTAGACATCAACTCCCTGAATTATCTCACCCACTGTATCAACTTAAAATTCTAGGGGCGCCTGGTTGGCTCAGTCATTAAGAGTCCAACTTCGGATCAAGTCATGATCTCATGTTTGGTGAGATTGAGCCCCGCGTCAGGCTCTGTGCTGACAGCTCAGAGCCTGGAGCCTGCTTCGGATTCTATGTTTCCCTCTCTGTCTCCCCCTCTCCTGCTTGTGCTCAGACTCTTTCTCTCAAAAATAATCAAATAGAAAGAATTCGGATATATACTACTGATTAAAGTTTCTATCACTAGTCTTGATTTTCCCTGTAACTGTGTATTCAACAGCACCATTTGGATGACTACAGATAATCTCTGTTCTCTACTAGTCTTTCTTTAGACTGTTTTCTACTTCCAAATATACTTTATGTGAACACTCTACAAAATAGCTTGCCCAGAACACAATATTTTGCTACAACATATATATATTATATTATACTATATTATATATATTTGTTGATTTACTTTGACATGTATATAAAACTTTTTATCTCATCTAGGGAGGTCATGAAGTTGTTGGTTAGAAAAACTCAGGTGTATAAAAATATTAATAGATTATGATTTTAGCCAATTATGTATGAGAGAGAGTAAAACAGATTTGGATTATTTAATTTTACCAATAGTACCTTCCCCTTTCTCGTATTTACAGAGTAATTAAGTTGCTTTTCACACACTCAAAATACTTAGCTATTGTCTTATAGTTTTCCATCATTTGGGTTCCTTTACTAATTCAACAACTCTACCTCAGATCTTAATTTAACCAAGTAACACAATGCAAAACCAACCAAACCACCCCCCCCCCCCCACCACCACCCTGGCAGAAATGGTGCTTGTTCATAAGAGTCCTAACATCTTCCATTTGGGTCTCTTGGTGTACATACATTTGGAGCCCTCTCATTTAGCACCTAGCTGCCATGCTATAAGAGGCCCAAACCATATGGAAAAGTGGCATTTAAGTACTCCAGTTAATGGTCTAAATAATCCCCAGCAAATAGCCAGTATCAGCTAGTGACCACACAAATGAGCCATCTTAGACATTCAACCTAATTGAGTCTTCATATAATTGTAACTGTGTGAGAGGCCTTTTGCAAGACTCCAACTGAACTTAGTCAACTACAAAACAATGAGAAATGATAACAGTAAGTTGTTGTTAGCCACTAAGCTTTAGGGTAGTTATTTAAAGTTTGGTTTTCGAGTTTGTTATCTGAGGATTATTATCTATGACACTGGGATAGTTTTGAGATGATAGGTTAGACCAAAATTAATAAAACATAAATACTTTTTTTAATGTTTATTTATTTTTGAGAGAGACAGAGACAGAATGTGAGTGGAGGAGGGCCAGAGAGAAAGGGAGACAGAATCTGGAACAGGCTCCAGGCTCCAAGCCATCAGCACAGAGCCCTATGTGGGGCTCGAACTCACAAACCGTGAGATCATGACCCGAGCCAGTCGGATGCTCAACCAACTGAGCCACCCAGGTGCTCCTAAACATAAATACTTTTAAAATGTTCATTCATTGATTAAACTGTTTAGTTATTGATTTAATTATTTAAATTGGCTTATGAGCAAACCTGTAAACTAGTGCTATTAAAAAATTTTTCAGAAAAACTTTTTCTAAAATAATTAAAAGAAGATAGAGAATTATAAACTCACTCAGCAGAAGCAGAAGCCCTAAATAAAATGAAAAGCTTATTTATATTGATTATCTGAATATTATATGTGACATGAGCTGAAAAATTACTCTCAGTATAGATAGATAACACATAGAAAATTAGGTAATTGATTTTTTAACTACATTTGTCTCTAATATTATGCCATTGGTATTTTTCTGATAAACATCATGTTCAAAATATATGTCATGTAGGGACACCTGGGTGACTCAGAGGTTTAAACCTCTGACTCTTGATTGCAGCTCAGATCTTGATCTCATCGTTCGCAGATTCGAGTCCCGCATCAGGCTCTGCACTGGCAGTGTGGAGCTTGCTTGGGATTCTGTCTCTGTTCCTCTCTCTCTGCGCCTCCCCTGCTTTCTTTCTCTCACTCTCACAAAATAAATAAATAAACATTTATATATATATATATATACACATATATATGTATATATGTATATATGTATATGTGTGTGTGTGTGTATGTGTGTGATTTTTTTTTAAATAAAATGTTCTGGCACCTTCTTAAAGTTGCATTTTATATTTAATGCATTTGAAATCATTAATCCCTTCCATTTGCTTGTCTGAAAACAAATTATGCTAAATGAAGGATGTTCTCAATTCTATATTTTGACTGAAATGTGTACATGTATCAATCTATTTTAAAGACCCACTCATTGCTATCTTGCAGCCTCCTTATTTGAGTTATTTTTGTGAGATAAACTTGTCAAAAAAAAGTTATATCTATTTATGATTCTTTTGACCATTTCACCAAATTTAAATATTGTAAAACCTTAGACCTTTTCATTTTCACTCCATATCCAAGTAGAGTATGTTCATTCAATGTAAACAGAAACCCTATCAAAATATTCTTCCCACAAACATAAATATTTCAAAGCACAAGAATACAATGCCAAAATAAACTCTGCATACTGAGTTCTCAACACTTCTTTAGTTTTTCCTGTTTTGTATGAATAAAATTTAGCATCTTCCTGTTTGCATGCTATATTTTTAACAACTAGGATTTGCTAAAATTCTCATTACCTGAACATGTATGGTATTTCATTCATTTAGTACTTGGAACATTTATAATTTTCTATGTAACCAAAATATTATAAAATAATTTAATACAAATATAAGAAAGAGGTTGATTTATGAAGTGATTCTTTAGAGACTCAAATATATCTAAAATCAGAGTAATATTGTGCAACAAAGGATGCATTCCATACTACCACGATGAAGTATTATTTTTTGTTCAATATCACTAACATCAGAAAAATGTAGCTAATCTGAGTATATGAGTATATATATTAAAACTATTTTTGCAACTATGGCTTCTATTTCAGTTGCTAGAATAAGTATAGCTTATTTGAATATACTTATGAATTATATATGCCCTATGACTAATCACAAGAATATTTCTGCTTTATAGGTTTCTTAATGCAAAACTTTGTATTTTCACCATACAAAAATAATTTTATTCTAAATGATGAACTTTATCTGAATTTATGAATTCACAACACTATCAGATATTTCAAAGAAAATTTCAAAAAGCTCCACTGTGGTTCCATAAATTATATAAAACGAAAACAATGACAACACACCGTTATGGTGATTAACTAATTTTCTATTTGAAGTATCTGATGATGCTGATTATCAAACTTGCATCATTTAACTGAAGAAAAGTTCTGCCAGTGGAACAACACAACTCTAGATTCACTATTTAAATGCACAAGCACACTTAGAATTAAAAGTGAGAGAAATTAATTATGAGTTACAGTTATTTCCTCCCAAAATGTTATCTTTTTCAGAGTCATATACAAACATAATCTTATGCAGCTGCTTATGGTTCGTTGTTTTCAAGTAGAGTCTTCTTAAAATTGCTACTTGTATTTGAAGTTAAAGCTAATCATTTTCCAGCAGCTTAGGTCTTCTTATCTTATCAACAAGCGCGTCATAGACCTGTTGGAGATGGTAAATGTCAATAGGAGTTTGCAAAAGTTACATGTACATGCTACTTTCCTGGGATACAAATATCCACATAATTTTCAGATGGTTCTGGCATTCACTAAGATAGAGTGACTTATAGAGGGGGTGATAATTTCCAAAACATTGTAAAGAACATTCCTGTTCTTAGAGAAATTTGTAGAGTCACTGGCGACACCTCCTATGAAACTGGGCATACCTGCTATACTGGTCTGGTTCAACCCTGGATCTATGGTCTCCTCAATTGTTCAGCTCTGACAAGAATGGATTTGTGGACTTTGTTCGTGTAGAACTTATTTACAAAAAAGAAAAAAGAAACAAAGAAAAAGAAAAAAAAAGAATAAGAAAAGGATTTTAAAAAGATCTAAAAGGAAGGAAAATGAAAAGACACACACACACACACACACACACACACACACACAAATCCCTGAAAGAAGAAAAACACAAGTGAGAAGTTAAAATAGGAAATAATTATAAAAACTGAAAAATAAAAAATGAAAACAATAGAAACTTAAGAAGAAAGTAAATTGCTCATAAACGAGTTTATTGTTGCTAAATGATTTCATTAGAAAATTTTAAAAAGGGTTTTCAAAGATAAAGTAATTAGGTAACTCTAATTGTATGTGAGATCATAAAAGCACTCCGGCAATAGATTCCAGACCACTCTCTGGGCTGAATGACTTCTATTTTCTGTACATATTTCAAATATATCTAATATCTATTTGTCCACGTTCTCCACGGACCACGCAGGCTGGTGGTCTGGTGGCTACCAGGCATTTCTCAGGCAGTGAACACAACAAAAGCATGTGGCGTGCCTAGTGGCCAGCAGGGGTAGCAGTGTCCAATGCTACCTTCACCTCTTTGCTCCCAGCACCCAGCACAGACATCTTATCTCACCACCCTTGGCTTATCAGCAAGTGTCACACATGTTACTGTCTTGAAAGGGAGAGGATAGCTACTCTGCATCTGGAAAGTTTGGAAGAAATAGTGGTAGGTTATCACTAGCTGCTTTTTTATATCTATCTACATGTGCGAATGAAAACTACGTCCACTGTCTATGTTCTTCTTCACTACCAGAGGGAGCTAATGCAGAATCTGGAAGTACAAAGCAGAAGTCTTCCAAAACCATCTCATCTTACCTTAGAGAGGGGTTTAGTTAATAATATTCACTTAAAAATGAAAAATGTAAGACAAAACTAAATCAGGATGCCAAGATAGTCAGTAATAACTGGGACTCTTCCAGGCCAACTGAGATAGATGTGCAATCACTTGTTTCTTAGCCACAAGTCAGCTACCCTTTTCAATGAATGAGTAAAATATTGACAACCCTTATAAATCCATTACAGACTACTTCCATTTGATTTCCATTTTCCTCAGCTACCTCTAAGTATTTATGTACTTAGTTCTTCAGAACTGGATAGCTTGGTATTTACTTTGTATATTTTGCCATTACATACTCTTCATTATATCTTTTCAGCTCGTGTTTATCCTGTTACCCTTACTAGATTCACTATGTCCTTAAGGACTATAACCATCTTTTGTAAATCTCTGCACACAAATATTGTTAATTTATTCACTACATGGCTCTAATTTGATGTTCACATGAAATTAATTTACATTTGATGACTATAACTTTTAATGTTAATTAATGGATGAACAATCCACTTTAAAAATGATCTTACGTCAAGGTTGGAAGTAAAGAAAATAAAAAATACTGGAGGTAACGAGAAATCCAGTGGTTTTCCTGGACTGCTATAATCTAAAACTTATACCTTGTATTGGTAAAACTTATACCTTAAATTGGTTATTTAAGGTGTCTCAGTCTATTCTTCTCAAATGAGAGACATCAGAGATATTTTCCTGATCTTTTTTGATAGTTATAAGTCCCGTTAGTCCGAGCTGTTTAGAATTCTTTGTAGTTTCCTTTTAAACACAAATGTCACATTAAAAGGGAAAAAAGACTGCAATACTCAAGACATGCCCCATTTTAATCCCTTTAGACAGAATTTTTATTCACTTATTGGTAATTTATTTTTTATTCTCTTTCTAAAATGATTAATCGGAAACTTTAAAATTCAATCATTCTTTTACAAATACCACGGGGAGTAAGTATATCCATGACTGTAAAATTTTTGATACCACACCATGATCAGAAAAATAAAATAAAATAAAAATGAGCCCATATTGTCAATATGGGCATATTTAATTCATTATAAATCATATATATGAAATACTCTACTAATATGGGTGCAGAAACCTAGTTGTCTAGCGGACAGTTATACCGTTTTTCTTTCTTGTCAATAGAACACCCATTTTACTTGGAGGGGATGTGCTTAGTCCTTGGGAATTAATCATTCTGAATCTTAGCTGATCATGGAAACCCTTTCTGCAGCTGCCAGTGGTTTGGTCTGAAAGTAATCATGGGAATCAGTCAGGGCCAATGAAACAAAAGAGGATATCTGCTAAGGATTTCCAGGGAAGATTTTTGTCTTTGAAAAAGGAGTATTGCTACGTAGGAGAGCCATCCTTTTGAGTTGAACACCTTTGAGTTAGTCTGGAGGCAACTGCTGAAGGACATGATGCCTAAAGATCCTGACGATATCATAGAAGTTGCACTCATAAGAATAGTGAGAATGGTGGAGTGGTAGAACGAAAGATTCCTGAAGAAATGACTGAGCTGCGGAACCAACTGTAGTGCTGCCTAACTCCAGACCTCTTGTGTAATTAATGCACATATAATTTCTTAAGTCATTGTTAAGTCTACTCTTTTAGGCTACAGGAACCGATATAACTATGTGCAAGTTATAACTATATAATTTTTTGAAAAAGATTTAAAAAATAACATAATTGGAACTAGTAATACTTTTCTCAGGAGCATTTTGCTTACATTTATTTATAAATAGTACAAAACCACGCTATCCTTCACAAAATATATTTAGTGAGCATAATGTCATTGAATATACTTTATTATTTTTAAAAATCTCATTTTAACATTTTATGATACAACTCTGTAATGGTGTAGTTATAAGTTCCGTTTGTTTGAAGGCCTGTTTCAATGACTGTCATGGGGCGGAGGCAGGAAATGGTATATTGCTAGATTACGTGGATCCAAATCAAAGAAGTACATTGTTGGCTATCCCTCCTAAATTCAATTATTCAATGGTTAGTTCCAACTACCTATTATACAAAGCACAAAGGTCTTTTTTTTTTTTTAATTTTGTTAAGAAATGTCCATGTAATTATTCCTGAAAACTAATTGGAAGTAATTTCATGTCCATATTTTTAACGAGCAGGTCCAAACCCTACCACAGTTCTTCATTTTGAACATTTAAAATAGAGTACAAAATCCTGTCTTGAATTTTAAATATATGCATAAAAAACTTTTTTATAGGTGACATAGTTATTTCATTTTTGGTAAAAAAAAATCACTTAGTTATAGATACACTTTTAAAAATCTATTTTCAAAAATGCTTTCTCTAGTGAATCATTCTTTTCCTCTTTATTTTCTACCAAAAGTAGTTACTTTCTCATTTTCTGTTAAGCTATCAACTTTGCCTACAGACATAACTTTATTTATTTATCTTTCTTTCTTTCTGTCTTTCTTCCTTCTTTCTTTCTCTGGGGAGATGTGGAGTATCATCTGGTAGACAATATGTTATTGACTCACTTATCACACACACACACACACACACACACACACACACACACATTTGCAAATTTGAAACCCTTTTCTTTTTAATGAGGAAAAGTAGTTAGGTCTGACAACTCTTCCAAGTATTTTTCCATGATGTAACATCAGAACTCCTGCATGATGCAAAATATTCTTTTTTTCACTTTTAAATTTTTTTCATTTTATTTATTTAATTATTTACTTAGAGAGAGAGTGTGTGTGCTGGGGAGGGGCAGAGGGAGAGGAAGATAGAATCTTAAGTAGGCTTCATGCCCAGAGCCCAGACTGACATGGGGTTTGATCTCATGACCTGAGCCAAAATGAAGAGTCAGACCCTCAACCAATGAGACTTGACTTTTTATCACTTTTGATCAATTACAAAATATTGCTTAAAAAACTTCAAAAACCACATCTTAAATGTCTTGGGCTTTTTGTTTGTTTGTCTTATTTTGTTTGTTTTTATGAAAAATTAATTCCATGTAGTAGTTTGACCACTTCTTTTTTCTTTAATTTTTTTTAACATTTATTTATTTTTGAAAGAGACAGAGACAGCATGTGAGTGGGTTAGGGGCAGAGAGAGAGGGAGACACAGAATCGAAAGCAGGTTCCAGGCTCTGAGCTGTCAGTACAGAGCTTGATGCAGGGCTCAAACTCACAAGCTGTGAGATATGACCTGAGCTGAAGTAGGACACTCAACCAACTGAGCCACCCAGATACCCTAGTACTTTGACCATTTCTCATGGCAACTTTCCCCATTGAAATAGTTTGACTATAAATGATGAAGTGAATAGATTTCATGTGTGGTGCTATATCTGTGAATTTGTGAGAAATTACTGTTAAGTTGAAGCAGCCATGTCATCAATATTAATACAAAATTTTGTAATTTCTTTCTTCTTTTTTTTGCTGTAATGAAAGTTTTTTGAGACTATCTCACCCCGTTTGCATCTCTCAGCACTGATACCAGAAAAGCAGCTCACAATTGTTCATTGTAATCCAACAGATCTCATAAACTGAGCCTTGCTGGAACTATCCGTATATGCGTTTGAACTCTATGGCAACACTTTCACTTGTATTCCTCTTGTTCATCCATGTTCTTTCCTCTCTTCTAATCTATTTTTATATTTGTTTGTTCAAATCTTTATTGTATTTATCTTTATCAATGTCTTCCGAAAATACTTGTTGAACAACAAAATAAGAGATTTTGTTCATTAGAATACCATCTTCCACCATATTGAATCGGGGAAGAAAGCAAGGGTTATTTGGTGGTAGGTTCTACTCCTCCTTGTCCTCCTCTCCCCCTCCCCCCAACTCCTGCTGCCTCCTTCCCTGGTCCTTATATTTCACTATAAATAAGGAATATTTTATATTTATTAACTTAGTGAAATTGTGTAAAATGCTCATTTGAATCCCCCTTTGTTTTTAATGCACTGTTTTGGTCTTTTTCTTCTGGACACTTGGTTCTAAAAAGTCTTCCTAGTTGCTATGCCTTCATAGAATCACTATCTAATCACTCAAGACACCCAAACCTAAGGGAACTTTCACCCAAAAGGAACAGTGGATATAAATACAAATTTTGAAGTTTCTTTCTGACAGGTGCAACAATTTAGGATAGATACTTGCCAGATCTGTCTAATTCTGATTGTTTTGTTTCAAAACCTGGTTGACAAAGAGCTCGTGTTAGGATGGGGAATCGTGTCAGCTTGGCAGTTGTTTGCTTATACATGCATTATTAGTTTCTGTGGTTTCTTTTTAAGGAAATTTTCTAAAGCATTTGCCTATTTTTATGAGAATTAAGGCAGGTGAAAGTAGATCATATAATTCACAGTTACAAGCATACATAAATTGCAATATCTCACAAAATGCTGGAAGTAAATAGATGGACAGACATAGCTGGGCCTGTCACACTTTGCACATTCAAGAATGCCTAGGTTTCCTTGAGGATAACTCCTGTGCCATATGGAGTGATGACCCTTTCGGCTGTGGCCCTGGTGAAGGCACTAGTCTCAATGCATATACCAAATGCAGCAGAAGTTGAAGTGCATTGGAAAAACTTAAGCCGGAGTAGATCTCTCTCTTCAGTGGCATAAGCATAAAGGGGCCCTCAGGGCTCCCAGGATGACTCACACATGAGCCTGCCTGAGAACTAGCACTGGGATACTTGCTGTATGGAGGATATTGGGATTCCAGTCTTGAATGGAAACGCAGTGATGACCAAGAAACAACTACAGGAGCTAGACACTTTTCCTTTTATACCTCGTGAGTCCACACTCCAGCCAAGGGAAGAAGTCATGCTCAAAAGGAGAGGAGAAGCGAAAGAGCAGGTCTAAATCCCTCTAGCCAAGACTCAGCAGGCCCTGAGGGAGGGGATCCGATCAATCGATCGGATATGTAAATAAATTTTCATTCTACGCAGAATGATTATACTTAAAAGATACTGGAGAATTAAAGGAAAAATAAAATCATTTCAAGTTTAGATTGTTCAATGAATGGGCTACACATGCAGCATTTCCCCCCAGCATTCTCAGTAATCTCAAAGGTAAAGTGTGTGTGTGCACACACAGGGAGAAAAGGAGACAACTTTCACCAAAGTATATGAGAGCACAGACAAGGAGATATAATGGAGATCGGAGACAAAATCTGGTCCAAATACTCATTTATGTAAAGTAGTTAGAAAATAAACTCAGGTAACAGAGGCTGCCAAGGTCAGATAGTTTTCTAAACGTCAAGGGTGGTCCTTGCCCTAAAGGATCAGTCCTCATGCTGCTTCTAAACATTTTCCCATTATTACCTTTTTTTTCCCTAAGCTTTGCCCACTTTCTAAGGAACTTCTTATAACAGCATGATAACTCTTTCTGGCATAACATGAATTATAATTTGTCTCCTGTCCTGTGCCCAGCTAGGTAAGTCAATGACAGCTATTCTCACCACTAACAAATGTTTACAGGTTCTCAGCAATCAAGACCATATGCTTTGGATGTTACCATTTCCATACAATCAGCAAGTGTCATTGGCTTGCAATGCCTTTCTTACATACCTTACCTTGTAGACCCCTGGAAGATGATACAACTTCTATCAGGCAGAATTTCCAGCCTTCTGACTCAGGCACGCACTTCAGGACTGCCTGTGATCACCTTAAGTCCTGATGACATTCAAGGAAGTTCTTGAATAGGAATGGGGGTGAGAGATGGGGGCCATAAAGAAGAAGATGCAGTCCTGAATAGGCCATACTAGAGTTTTATTAAAATTTTTACATGTGGAAGAATTGTTAGATGAAGTATTGTGATATTAAAATAAATATCTAAACTTTTTGTTATTTGCATAGTTTTGAAGCACATTTTTTAAAGAATATATAGGATATTTTTGCCATTTTAAAAACTGCCTGTTTAACCTGCATTCTCTTATAAAAGGCCACATTTTAAAATATGAGGCCAGCATCTTTATTACTATACTGTACAATATATAATTAACTCGTAAATGATTCAGCTTAGGTAGCATAAAGAAGAATTATAGCACAAGTCTTTGTAAGTATGTGTTAAGGTTATGGTCATTTGCTACTGCTCTGTGATACTCTGATCCTCTTAAGAGTCTTCCTGGCTTCATCTCTGAGATGTTATCTATTTGATGCTAAATTGGAGGGTGTTTTATTCTTAAAATCCCATTATGGTCCTTATTAGAAAGGCAACGAAGCAGAATAGAGAACATGTTTTAGGTAAAGTATACGTATACTCGGGCCTCAGACTCTCCAGGATGTAAACAGTAGTCAAGAGAAGATAGGAAAAAAGAGTAAAGCTTGCTATAGGAGGAAGCTAGCTGAAGAAAGCGGAGGCAGAGGAACGAAAAGGAAAAAGGGGAATGAGGCGTGGAGTAGGTGGAAGGAGGAGGAGAGAGGATGAGAAGAATTGGTCAGGAGTGGGGGGAAGGAGCAGAAGAGAAGAGGAAGGGACAGAGGAAGAGGGCAGGAGAATGGTACATGGGCATCAGCATGGGAGTGTGTCCTGGGAACATCTCATCTTCCCATGGAAAGCAAGATTTTAAGTGAGAGAGTAAAGATGAAGCTTTTTAAAGGTTCACTATACACATTTTTTGGATCGAAAAAAACCACAATACATTATGTTGTCTATTATTTTTAATCTTTACACTTACAAATATTTGGATCTTTTCACATTTAACTATTTTAGAATATACATTTTAAGATTATCTCCTCTAAAAAACATGGAATATATTTTTTAAACAAAATGAGATTGCAGCAAACAAAACAGGATCAAAACAACACCCTTTTCTAAGAGTGAGCCATTTCTTCTCTTATTTCATTATATAGTTCTCAAACATCATTTTAACTGATGCAAACAATTCCAGTATTTTGGAGTTTCACTGCCATAAGGGGATTTTCTAGGGGGGTATTTGGTGTTTCCCAATTGCTTCCTGTATTGTAACAGAACAATACTAAAAAAGCTGTGTATGTATTTCTGTGTGCGTATTATTTAATTCTTTTCTTAGCATCGATCGCTTGATGTGAATTTAAGTTAATGAGTTTGAATTTTACGTCTTTTGTGATTCACTACCAAGTTGTCCCTTGGAAAGTTACTGACTGGCAACCCTACTAGCAATATATGAGAAGCCTCACAAAGAGATGTTTCCACATTTCTTTACAATTACTGAGATGCTGAATTATTTTCCTACTCTGAATAATGTGCAATTGGAAAAAGATGCCGTGAAGATTAAAGGAGGCTGTAATAACCTAAACAAGATCAAAGAATAAAAAAATTATCTCTATGAGTGATTTCCTTTAAATTCATTAAAAAATATCCTAAAGGCACTGTAATTATTTGGATAGAAGAACTGATTATTAGTACCAAAAGAAGGCCCACACACTCAAAATCAGCTACTTGATGTAAGGCCATGTTTTCCCCCCTTGTCTTCCCATCTCTGTCTGTACATTGTAAACAAATTACTTGTGGACTTATATGGATGGTCATCTTCTGCCAAAATAATTCACATCAGCTCTTTGATATACTTTACTGTATATTCTGCTGTATACCAGCTTTAGCTGACATAACACACATTTTAAGCTTTTTTCCAGGGCAGAAAAATCCATCTATTTGCATTTCACATCCACCTCCTAAACTATTTTGATATACTTACTTCATAACAAATGCTAAAAGTATCAAGACAATTAAAGTGTAGTCACGCTAATCCTATTTTAAGGTTATAAAATGGCAAACTCTAAGTATAATCATTCCAGTTGATGTCTGTAGGGTGTCCTTTACCTAAATAAGATTTGGGAGAGGAGAATCTTGACTTATATAACTGATAAAATCAAAATTATCTCTTACAAATGGATATGTTCATTGTTATTCGTTCCTTGAGATCAATCCTAAAAACTGCTTGAGAGTTATAAATAAATATGTTTTTAATAGTTTTGACATTTAGGCATCTTGGAAAACATCATGAAATACTTTTGATAGAAATTATGTTTTAATATCTTACCCAGATTTACTTTGCTGTTTAAGACTTTTCCCAGTCAATTTTTCTTATCTGTGTCTCAGTAAGTTTCTGTCTGGTTGCTTCATATTTAAAGCCCAAGCTATCAGTTTGCCCCTCAAAAATCATGTCGCAAAATAGAATTTACCCATAAAAATAAACCTGGGTTTTAGGGAGCATCCGTTTTATGAAACGAAGAGAGGACAGACCTATACTGAAGATGAGGGTGGTTTTTATAAGCATCTAGCCAAAAATAGAAGAACTGCCTGAGTGCAAAATATCTAACTTTTCTGCTGAGAGAATATTAGAACCCAATGAAATATTTTGGGTAGAATGCTTTAAATAATTGTGGCAGCCAAATTTAATGTAAAGGCAAGGGAGAGGCCAAAAGTGAGAAGAAACTTCAGGTTGTTCAGGATCAGAGAACAAGGCAGATCAAATTCCTTTGTGTGCTGGGTGTAATTTTTCTTACTGCGTTGCATAAGCGTTTGATTTTCGTCTTTAAAATTAAAAAAGCATTGGGCGCCTGGGTGGCTCAGTCATTTGAGTGTCTGACATCGGCTCAGGTCACGATCTCACAGTTTGTGAGTTTGAGCCCCGCATTGGGCTCTGTGACAAGCCTGCTGTGGATTCTGTGTCTCCCTCTCTCTCTCTCTCTCTCTCTCTCTCTCTCTCTCTGCCCCTCCCCCACTCCCTCTCTCTGTTTCTGTCTCTCTCTCTTTCTCTCAAAAATAAACATTAATTCTTTTAATTAAAAAAGAAAAACATTATTTCAATAGTATTTAACTATTATCATTTACTTTAATCATGTTGTGTTTTGATGAATGGCTGGACTTTTCACTGCCAGCTTTTGAGAACTAAATCTGTTACATCAGAAAGTAACACATCTTCATTTGTCAGGCATTTCATGGAGGAAAAAAATTAAGTTTTCCCTGATCTATATCTAGGCACATTTTTTTTTCTGTTGGTACATAGATAAGATACTCCGAGGCACTCATGAATACTTTGGTGGCTCCCAAGGGGGTCTGACATTTCAATATTTCCTGACACGCTCGGAAAGGAAGCATTTCAAAAAATTAAAAGCACTGATAAGCAAACCCTTCATTAATAAAACAGACTATTAAGTTTGCAGCGCCTGTACTTAAATTTTCCCTATTTTATCTAAAATTAATTTGCAGGTACCATGAACCTTTTTGAAGTTTGAAAAAAAGAAGAGATGAAGTTAAGGGCAAGATTAAAAAAAAAATGGCCTCATCCACTCTACATCTCTGCTCTACAGATCATTTTCTCCTTTATTTAATAATTAATGCCAGCTACACCAGCATGTTTAAATCCTCCACAGATAAGAAATAATTAAGTTAACACCACTCAAAATGATATGTAACATCTCAATTAGTGAGAATTTTTAAGTGGTGACAAGGAGGATGAATTTATCAAAAGCTGCACTGTAGGATATTTTTTTTTTCCCTGATGAAACTCAAAGACACATTCACACAGTTGCAAGAAACACTACATGTAGTGCAGTTGTATCGTCTGCTAAAATAAGTGATGTCGCTCTCAGCAATCTAGTGAATGCTCAGTGGCATACAAACAGTGCTCTTCTGGAAAACCCAACAAGATAAATTCCAAATTTGAAAATTAGACATTTCCCTGGATGGTGAGCCTCCCTTCATTTTCCCTCTTTTCCCACGAATACTAAAGTGCTTGGCGCGAATAAAGAGCGTTAATGGTCCCCACTCTCTGCTTGAAGCTCACGGAACTCTAATACACAAGAACAACACAAATATCCCATTCTCTTTGTGTGTGTGTGTGTCTCTTTTTTTTTTTTCTCTCCCATTCTCTCCCTCCCTCCTGCCCTCCCCCTTTCTCTTCACTTTGCTGAAAGAGTTCTGTGCCCTTCTGGAAACCCACCCGTGCGCCTTTGTGCACGAATACCATACCTGCGGTAGGAATCAGTATAAGCAAATGAAATGTGAAAGGGCGGGCCTATGCCCCCGACTCCATTGTGTTCTGTGTCCTTCACCTTGACCACGCCTCCTCCCCTTGAGTAACCTCCCGCTCACCTGCCTAACAGGACTCCGACCCTTCCCCAGCCAATCTGCCTAGGCCACAGCCATTACCTCACCAACTGCCCCTAGGCCCCAATAAAACCTTTGTCCTTTTGAAACTCGCTCTCTCTCCCGGTATCTCACTGCTGCGTCGGTGCAGGTAGGGGATTGAGCTCGAGCTAGCTCGAATAAAGGCTCTTTGCTTTTGCATCGGACTTGGCTCCCTGGCGGTCTTCGGGGATCACGAATTCTGAGCATAACAAAATGCACCATAAAAGAGTCATCTTCCTACAAGTACACATCAGCAAACACACTCCTTGCGTTATTTTTTGACAACTATCTAACATTTTAGTTGACCCAGAAAATTGGCACACTTTCATTTGGCTCTCCTTCATTTCGCGTGCCTTATCTGAGAAATGGGGAAAATGACATAAAACACAAAAGTCCACTAAAAGCAATAGCATAGAGAAATAATTTCATCTTTTAGCTGCAACTGTCTTCATCACCCAACACTCATCATAAACATCAACATCATGTTTACATTTCCCAAACGCTTATTGCATGTCGGGCATGCTATTAAATCATTTCCAAAAACGTAAAAATAGGGCTAGTTGGTTTTCCACTAAAGAAAACATGGAAATCCCACCCTCCTAGCCCAGGAGTTGAATTTTCATGATACGTAGTGACTCCTTTCTGTCCTAAGAGGAAGACCTAAAAGCGTACATTAATCCAAATTCATAGCACTGCAGGATAATCGTTGTCTAGAGCCGTGGAAAATATCCCCAAATCAAATTTCCAGGCTAAACTGGTGACCTAAGAAATAGTTTGGGCATTTGCAGAGAGTAGGCAAATAGGCGAGTGGTGGCAAATCTCTGCTGTCTCAGTTTAAGGGCACAGGCCAAGTGAAGGGACAAAGGCCTTTGTGAGTTACTAACAGCAGGACTGGCTAACATACACGTAGCATGGAACGTTCAGACCTAGCCAGGTCAGTCAGAACTGCAGGAAAATGGGTCACAGAAGACATAGGCACAGCTCTGCTATCTCCTTGCACTGCTTCTTCCAGGACTACAACCTCTCCGCTTACCACTTAATAAACTATCAAAAACAAGCCAGGCTAAGGGTAGGTTCTGTAAAAGAGAGATTTTCCATTTGTTCAAGTTCTTTCCCTGCCAATGACCGAATATTTACGAACATTCATTTTTATTTTTTTTAAGTTTATTTATTTTGAGAGAGAGAGAGAGAGAGCAGGGGAAAGGCAGAGAGACAAAGAGAGAGAGTCACAAACAGGCTCCACACTGTCAGCACAGAGTCTGACAAGGGACTTGAACTCATGAACCGTGAGAACATGACCTGAGCCTAAATCTAGAGTCAGTGGCTTAACCGACTGAGCCATCCAGGCACCCCATATTTAGGGATGTTTAATTTAAGTAGTTTTCCTTAAAGATTAATGGTTTATTTTCCCAAAATAGCCTGGGGCACTCTACACCACAAAAAGCCTATGTACTATACTATGCTATTTGTAGAGTATTATTTATTTATTCATCCCCGCAGATCTCTACTATGGCCTCATGACTATACCAGATTCACCTATCTTTGCACTTAACACAGAGTATTGAACGTCACCTCCCCTTTAGAGACTTTTGTCTTACTCATTCCCTTATCCTTAGCTCTCAGCATAAAGTCTAAGACAGAGCTGGTTCTCACCAAATATGTTTGAAATAAACTGAAGTAAGGCAACATATCACATTCATTTATTCATACCTATAAAATATTTTCCAATATGTAGTAATTTTAATTCATTAAATATGACATCTAAAGTCAAGGATAGTTTCTCTTTTCCTGAATACCTCTCAGGGACTAACAACACGAAACCATTACCTAAGAGGTGCTCAAAAACTATCCTGAAGCCTTGTAGTTTTTTGAAATGCTGACAGTCTCATGTATATAATAGTTTCTAGAAATAGTGGAGGTAAAATATATTATCCAGGCTTTTTCAGAGAAACAGAATCAATAGGAATTGTGTGTGTATGTGTGTGTGTGTGTGTGTGTGTGTGTGTGTGTGTGTGTAGAAAGAGACTATAAGAAACTGGCTTATATAATTGGGCATACTGGAGACCCAGAGAACTGATGTTGCAGTTCAAGCTTGAAAACAGTCTGGAGGCAAAATTCTCTCCTCCTTGGGAGACCTCAGTTTGTTTTCTTTTAATACTTTCAACTGATGGATGAGACCCATGATGGAGAATGATATTTACTCAACGTCTACTAATTTAAATGTTGACCTCATCTAGAAAACACCTTTCACGGCAACATTCAGACTGGCGTTAGATCAAATATCTGGTTACACTGGCTTGACAAAATTGACACATAAAAGGAACCATCATACAAAATTGTACAATGGCATGAGAATTCCTTAAAAACAAAAAGTTTAATAACCCCAGTTCAGTGAAGAAAAGGCTGTGTATAGAATTTATTCAAAACCAAGAGATGGCTTGGCAATTTACACTGACTCAACATTTGCCAAACTGTACTTAACTTTTTCTACATCTCTGTGCAATTTACATTTGTGAACTTAGGAAAGGTTGGAATTTGGATGCTAACCTGCTTTTTAAATTGTTGTCACTTCTTTGCGTGCCCCGTAAGCAACTTAAAACTAATGATCCACAGAGAAGCCGTTAACTTTTGGGTCTCTAAAATTTCTGAAAAAAAAAATTCTTGGTCCACCTATTAAAATTCTAATCAGAAATCAAGATTCATCTCAAATCACTTCTAGGAAATCTTCCATAAACTTACGTATGGAATAAGTAGCTTCCTGACTTCATCTGCATTTCCACACTATATGGTATATATCTTTATTAAAAGTCTCATTTTATTTAAATTATTATATATAAGTCTGTCTTCCACAGCAGTTTATAAGCTCTCCTATATTAGGAGAGTTCCTTGAAACTCTAAATGTTGTTCTCAGATCAACAACATCAAAATCACCTGGGAGCTAGGCAGGAATGCAGAATCTTGGGCCTATCTCTGACCTTCTGAAAAGCTATGTGTATTTCAAAAATATTCCCAGATAACTTTACGATATTGAAATTTGATAAGTACTATCTAGGTGTTGACATTAACAAACATAGCTAAAGCAAGATTTCTGCATTAAAGGAACCCTGTTCTTTTTTTTTTAATTTTTAACATTTATCTTACTTAAATTGAGAGAGAGAGAGAGAGAGAGAGAGAGAGAGAGAGAGAGAGAGAAGAGGGGCAGAGAGAGAAGGAGAAATAGAGGGGGAGAGAGAGAGAATCCCATGCAGGATTCACAGTGTCAGTGCAAAGAGCATGTGGGGCTTGAACTCATGAACCGTGAGATCATACCTGAGCCGAAATCAAGAGTCAGTCGCTTAGCCAACTGAGTCACCCAGGTGCCCCAAAGGAATCCTTGTTCTCCTAAGGAGATAATTATCCATTCCTAGATCAGGACATGTTCTTTCATGTTGAACATTTGTAAGAGCTATTCCATATTGCCACTGATATTCAAACTCCCCTTTGTCTGCCAACCTGTCTTTATTCCTGAATTCTTCGTTTTCCAGGTCACACCTTAGATGTCAGTCTATGTACAATTAAAATATGTACAAGACATAAAATAAGTATAAGGAAATCCAATAAATTTCTTGCCTACTCCCCTCCCACTGCCTAACCAAACACCATCAAGTTCAGTCAAAATTGTGTGTTGTTTCATATCCTTTTGTTTCCAGTGTCTATGGCTAGTGCCTACTTAAAGGCTTGACCTATCTATTGGGAAACCATCAATTCCTGAAACATAAGATTGGTTGAGGTGTCCATTCTTTGGACTGCCATGAAACATGACTGATGGCACGTTGCACTATCATTTTGCTTGTGTCTCTAGTTAACTTGTGGTCAACTTGAAAGTAGGAATCACTGTCTGTTGTATAATGTTACCTCTAGCATCTTATCCACAAACTGATGCTTGATAGCTTCTCAAAAAGTATTTGTTGATTTTGTGAATGGATAATCCTGTGAATGCGATTACATCAGTAATAACCACACACGTAGGAAGGGATAGATTTGAAAGACAGAAATCAGCCCAGCACTTTATACAAAATTGATTTGTCAAAGTAGGGGTTCTTTGATACAAACGTAGTGTTTCTTTCCTCGATTTTAACAAACGTAAGAGAGAGTTTGTTTAATTTCGTTGATTGTGGGGATCACAAATTTAAACTTGATTTTTTGAAATTAAATCCATCACTCTCTTCTCCATATGCCAGAATGCAAGTATTAGGAAGTAGGCAGAAGTGAGGGTGAGTGTGATGCTAAGTGAAATAAGCCATACAGAGAAAGACAGATACCATATGGTTTCACTCTTATGTGGATCCTGAGAAACATAACAGAAACCCATGGGGGAGGGGAAGGAAAAAAAAAAAAAAAAAAAAAGAGGTTAGAGTGGGAGAGAGCCAAAGCATTAGAGACTGTTAAAAACTGAGAACAAACTGAGGGTTGATGGGGGGTGGGAGGGAGGGCAGGGTGGGAGGGAGGGCAGGGTGGGTGATGGGTATTGAGGAGGGCACCTTTTGGGATGAGCACTGGGTGTTGTATGGAAACCAATTTGACAGTAAATTTCATATATTAAAAAAAAATAAAAAAAAATAAAAAAAAAAAATAAAAAAATAAAAAAAAAATAAAAATAGAAAAAAAAAAAAAAAAAAAAAGAAGTGAGGGTGAGTAGAAAAGTCATGTGCTGCCAATGAAATCAGTGGAATACCACCAGGTTCCTATTTACTTTTTTCTGGCACTCCAGTGGTCAACCAAAATCCACGAGTGAAATCTATAATCTCATGACAAAATCCCTTTCCTATATCTATTAAAAGAAGTTCTTGGTCAAATTTAAAGAAATACCTCCTTAAATTTGATCAAGAATTTCCATTTTCACTTTAAGAAACATCTGCAGAGTTTGATGTTTCTCTCAGGTGCTTGCAGGGGGCTTAGTTTTAATATCATTCCTCTTAATGTGTTAGCTCTTATTTTTACATAAATAGTTTAGCAGCAGGCTATATATTAAATCCTGAGGCACACTGTATTCTTAGTATTTCTGAAAATAAATAAAAGCACACAGAAGAAATATTTATGAAAAATGACACACTGTCTTATATGTTCAGCTGAAAAAACAGAGGTTTATTAAAGAAAACAAGAGATGCTTTCTAGTGGTGAAGATAATGCCCCACATAAACATGAATAAGATCAGCTCCGTGAAAAATCTCTGGATCTTGTTATGGTCAGTTTCAGAGGCTTACGGTGACAACTTTAATGATGGATTTATTATGGCGTAGGTCGTATTTGTACGATGCCTTGAAAACTAAGCACCTGGGCACAGAACTTTGCTGAGAGGACATTCGTGTGACAACTGGCATTGGGGAATGAATGAGGGACGGTCACAAATCTGCAGGCTCGTAGGGCATGACCAATTTGAGTAAACCACTTGAGTCAGCTCTGTTCAGTATCTATCTCTAGGCACTAGAGAGATGCCCATCACCACGCTCCTTAGTGCTCAGAGAAAGATATTAGAAAGTCTGCCAAATTATCTTGACCTAATTAACTGGAACTCAAACTGGGGCAGTATTTTATGTAGTCTAAATCATTGTGCACTTGGGTCTGGCTATTTTCAGCACATAGTGATGACTTCTTATTATTTTCCTCACACATAGCACTCTTACATTTTGTCAAGTATTAAACATATTTGAGTTAACCTTTCCTATTAGAGTTTAATAATTTAAAATATCCCCATATTAAAGATGAAAAAACTGAGGCATGAATAAATTAAATTATCTGTGAGGGTTAATTGAATCCTGACTAATATACCATCTAAGCCTAGTTGTGCTCATTATGAGAAAGACATATATGATAGAGTAACCTTATAACAGCAAAGGATCATGAACTTTCTCATAGACGGCATTACCTGATATATTTTCCCCTTTGTGGCAGTGACTACCTATTGATAATTCTCACATGGGTGAAATCGTCTTCCTCCAGGGTAGCGTATTAGGATTTGTGCAAATGTGCCTATGTATGAGTGGGTTTAATTTGCAAGAGTACCACACCAATAATTTTGATACCCTTACTCCCCATCCCTAGTGAGAATCACTGATCTGAAAGAATGGCATCCATTAATTCCAGGAGGGCCTGAAGTTATATTCCCCAATTATTTAGTCAAAACGAAATTACACTTTGAGAAAGCTGGGTGGCTCAGTAGGTTAAGCATCCAACTCATGATTTCATCTCAGGTTATGACCTCAGGGTTCATGAGATCGAGTCCCGCATCAGGCTCTGCACTGACAGCATGCAGCCTGCTTGGGATTCTCTCTCTTTCCTCTCTCTCTGCTTCTCCCCATGCTGGCATGCTTTCTCTCTCTGTCTCATTCTCTCTCTCAAAATAAATAAACATTTTTTTAATTACACTTTGTTTTATGTAAATAAAATGGCATTTTCAGAAATAAGTATCATTGATGTGTGTTTGCAGTCGAATAAACAATACTCAATTTTTCTTAGCCCCTATTATGTGAGAAACACAATGTTCAAAATTTTTTTTTTCCCAGGAGACTAGGCCATCACTTCACAAGATTTTATCAAACTGCAATTTTATGACTCTCCATCTTTAATGAAACTCCTTCAATTTCTTAAGTCATGGCTGTTCTCCAGTTGCCAAGAGACAATATGAGAAGTATTCTATATAGATTTAATTATTTTTCAAAGTTCTGGAGGGACATAATTGTACTTTAACAGACAGTTAAAAGTGTCTGAAACATTCTCTTCTTTTTTATGCTAATCATGAGTCTCATCATCCTCAGAAACTAGATCTAAACTTGTCTTGCTTAGAATGTCTTCCCTAATGGTTAAAATTAGACCTAAATTGTTCTTTTCACCTCTTTGTTCGGTGACTTTTGGACACATAAATTACAAATATTTGTGTTTATAGCTATATAGCACTTATTTTTTTCCAGGCATTGTGTTAAACCCTTGTTAAATCCTCACAAAGTCCTATGAAGATAGTAGAATAATTTTTACCACTTAACAGATGAGAAAGCTAAGACCAAGAGAAAGGAAGTTGCCTGATGAGGAACACACAAATTAATGAGGGACAGAGGCAGATTTTAACCCTGGCCAAAAGATTTCCATGGTCATACCTCTTAACAACTATGTATACGCATCTCTCAAGAAGAGAGCCATTTGTGTTTCATTTAAATTTTTCCCCCACTGGGATAGAGACTATTCTTTCCCAGAAAAATTAATAAATCCATCTGTTTCAAACCTGCCATTCAGGTATTTTAGGCCTTCAGAGCTACATTAATATGTATTTTATGTAAGAATGTAAGATTTTATAATTTGATTCTGATAACTTCTGAAACTTGTTAATTCTCAAGGTCACACTATATTTTAATTCTGTCCTTCAAGGTGCTAAATAACCCTTCCCTTCCAGTCTGATGTTATTAACTAAGTAAATGAGCATGTTTTGAAATGATTGATGGAATTATTAAATAGCACTCATCCTAAGACTAACCCCATTAGTCATGTTTCCCAACTTTGATATCGAACTATTTGGACTACAACTGTGAAACAAATTATATACCTATTTAGTGATAATAGGATAGGTATCCCAGCTTTCTCAAGTCCTTTCTGGAAATAAAGAGTGTATTAGAAAAACACATTTCAAAATTCAAAAATAGTTGAAATCTTTTTCATTTATTGATGGTATTGTTAGGTGAAGCTTCCTAAATTTTATGTAATTATTAGTTATATATCAAATTACTATAGCAACTTTTCCTAATTTTTCATAATTTCTAATTTTAGTACCGGGGAAAAATTTATCTGATAGCATTTCTTTACTCATGAAATCATTCTCATTATTTTATAGTACCTAGAGGTAGTAGAGGTTTATGTACCCAAAAACAAAATAAGACACAAATTCCTTAGATGTTTGTCATTTTTTGTGTGTTTGAACAAAAATACACATATATGGTTGGAATTGGATATTTTTCCTGAAATTACTTGTATCTGCAATTCAAAATATAAATGCAATAACTTTTCAGTTTGTAAATATATTTTTGAAAAATCCACAAACATATCTGGTCAAGAGTATGGTATTCTCTTCCTAAAATACTTTCACATTTTGTATAGTGTCAGATTTCTACAGTAAGATAGTGTCAGTATAATTCAACTTCTTCTTTCACAAATCTTATTTTTCTTACATTTTGAGAGATTTTCAACCATCAGCTTTCTGGAGAACTATCAAACCCTCTTGACATTGTTGTTACCGCTATGTTATTTTTATTTTTTGGTTTTTGTTTGGTTGGTTGCTTTGATTTGATTCTCCTTTTTATAATTAGAATTTGTTGCTACATTCTTCTCTGAAATTCACTGGATGCTACTATACTTGACGATTTTGCTGCCACATTAAATCAAGAAAAAGGCTGTTTTACTCTCTACATTTCCTTACGACTTTTCCCTGTGATCCTATGAGCTGATCAGGGTTTGTGTGAAACGAGGGCTTTCTAGATCTACGTGTAGCGTCCCCTCCCCTATATTAAATGAATCGGATCTGAATTGCACCTTGTTACCCACTACAGCAATTAATTTAACTTTCAGTGCATTCTGGGACTCCTGCTTTTTGTTTCCTAGACGGTACAGAACAAAGGTTGAATCGGGAGCTCCTCACTACACCCAATTTGGAACTTAATTAACCACAGAAGTTAAAAGTAAGGGCGGTCCCCAATAAGCTGACAATGAAAGTTGTGGCTGCCCTAAGCCCGATAAGAAGGAAACGGCGAGTTTTAAATTGAGATCACTACCAGCATAGCCGTGGGTTTCGGCAGTGACAAACTGTAGTTACAGATTCCAACAGCCCCTGATGAAAAGCTGTTCTCATTCCCTAATGCTTTATGGGAGAGCTGCAGCTGCTTGGAATATTTTTCAAGCAGAAAGCCATCATCATGACAACACTAGAGTAAAAGAGGGCAAAAAAAATTTCTTTCTGGTAGGGAAATAAAGACATCTTAAGCTTGACTTCAAAAGCTCTCTACAGCAAACAGTAGCTGTGGAAATACCGTTTCATCTTTGCCTCTGGGATATTATTAAGCTTTTCTGGTAGCTCTAACTGCAGGAGAAGGGATTACAGAAGTTGCTGCTGTGTAGCTGCCTGCCATACAAATATCTGGAAAAGCTGGGATCGTGGGCTTGTGTTTGGGCCAGTGATTAGCCAACCCCAAGAAACTGACCTGGTAATGAATACAACAACACACCTCTTTTTACACCGTACAAATAAAAACAACGCAAGACACTTCCATTTCTTGTTGAAATGTCAAAGACTTCTCTTCCATAGAAGTTTGCTGAACACAGTCAGGGTCAGTTCTAGCTACACCTACTAACAGCGTGCACCGTGGAGCAACCCCATTCACACGGTATCAGTTTCGGTTGTGTGTGCGTTTCCATGATGAATCCCTCCTTTCAAAGGTTGGGGCTCAGTTGTTTAAAAATCCACTAGCAGCTGCAATGACCCATGCAGTCCTTGTGTAGAAACGACACCACCTCGTTGTAGCATAGAGGGCAAGGAACTCAATAAAAATTAGTAGTCGAAGGTGCTTTATGGCTTATTTGATTCAGCTGCTCAGTAGGTTTTTTTTCAAAATCATTTTGCAGTGGAATGTAACTAATGTCCATTTATGTGGGTGGATTTGATGTGGATGGGTTACTTGTTATTTTGAAAAAAAAGGGAAAACAAACCAATTTCATTTTTTAAAATGAATTAGTATGTGTAGAGTGCATTTAAACATGTCATCAAAGACTTGTAACTGAGATGGAGTGAAATTTGGTTGCTCTGCGTAAATAATAGCCACGATGTGGCTAATCTCCTAACAAAATAAAATTAATGATGGTTACTAAATAATAGCTAGATGTCTTTACAGTTGGCATTTTGTTCTTACAGATTAAAATGTGAAAATGAATCCGAAGTGTAAGATGCATACATATATATTATATTAGTTGTGGAAAAAATGCAATATACTTAGCAGTTGAAATTTATCTTCTCAGAACAAAGAAAAGTCAGAACACACAACAATGGACCTAAAACATGTAATCAAGATTGAGCCATAAGGTATTTTGAAACATAGAAGGAAATTTATTTTTAATGAACATTAACATTCACTTGAGTTGACTGTTGTCAAAAGCTGGCACAGTTAACAACCCTTTTATAGATACAACTGATTAAAATATATTACTATTTTTAAAAGACCTTAGTAATTAGATCTTTGTAATTGGTTTATATTCTTAATTTTCCTATGCAGTTGCAGTTTCAAGAAATCATTGTATGATTATTCTCTGATCCCCTGCCTTGTCTGGATTATCAGTGAGGCATATTGGTGCACCCTCGCCATTGTTATTTTTCTTAATTTCATTTTTATCTATTTTATTATTTCGATTGCAATATATTTCACAACCCAATAAGCACTTTCCAATAAGAGAGATTTATAACAAAGGAGGACCATATAGTAAATCCACCTCTCCCAAATTTGTACTGAAAATGCATGTTTTTAAGTGAAGACATTATAAGTGTTTTTGTCTATTATTTTATTTTCTTGTTTGAGGCTGCCTTTAGACCATAAACAGTGAGGTCTGACCTTGCATATCAGTATATTTTAATAACCATACAGTAAAAAAGCAACAACTAAAAATATTTAATCCACTAATCTGAAGAAAAAAGTATATCTATATACATACATGTATATGTATATCTATCTATCTATCATCTATCAACTTGAAAGAAAAGATGATATGGCTCTAAAATATGGGTTGATAGTATTGTAAGACTTTTAAAAAAAATGTTTTTAATGTTTATTTATTTTTGAGAGAGAGAGATCGAGCATGAGTGGGGGAGGGGCAGAGAGAGAGACACACACAGAATCTGAATGAGACTCTGGACTCCAAGCTGTCAGCACAGAGCCCGACAAGGGGCTCAAACTCACAAACTGCAAGATCATGACCTGAGCCGAAGTCGGACGCTCAACCGAGTGAGCCACCCAGACACCCTAAGACTTTTAAACATAACACTTGAAGGTTTTCATGAAAGTTTTCAAAATGCCAAGTTTTTCAAAATATTAAGTTTATTTCAAACAATCAGCTGCTTTGGAAACATCTGTTTAATATGGCTATTAAAATGCTATTTAAATGAATTAAAAGTTATTATAAAATATACCCATGAACATTAACTTAGACTTAAAATGGTTTAAAGTTCTGGGGTTCCTTTTTCAGAAATAACTATTTGCATTCCATCTCTTGACACAGAGCTTTAAATATCAAAGTGCTTTGATGAATAATAAATACAAATACAAATGAATAAACGATCCGATGCCAGGAAAGAGGCAGATAAATATTCAAAGGAGGTGACTTTGTGTTTTTTTTTTTTTTTATTTTATAATGTATTTTGCATTTGGCCTAGTCAACAAATAGATGAAAAAGGAAAAATAAAATAAAATATTTACACATAAGCTACTGTTGTGGTTCCTGTGTTTCCTGACGAGCCTGAGGTGCATAAATCCAATATTCTGTTCAGCAGGATGACGATCCTGCTTTTGCCATCATATGGGGGGCAAGGGAGCTATGAATGGTGGGGTTTTCCAGAGTGATTTTAAAAGTCAGTCCTCAATGCAGAAGAGAAACTGTATTTGATTCCACTGTGGCTGTTGCTGCTCAATCAAATTTATTGCCAGCATTAGGGCTGGTGGAAGGGACCAGCGCCAGGCTCTGCTTGGGTGCTTCGCTGCTTCAGAAACACAGGCCGTAAGGCAGCCAGAATCCAACGAGTCCTGTGCAGGGCTTATGGCACGGCAGTGAGTATTCTCTGGATCTGAATTAGAAAACTTCAGAGAAAGGTGCTGATTTTGTATGACATGCTAGGAAAGTTGAAATATATAATCAGAAATACAGACTCCATCACTGGTTCCCTATTTGACTGGGAAGGTCATGAGTCAGGCTGATGAAAAGTAAAAGGCAGAGAGTTAAAGTTTTTCTCCTGCTGTGATCAGATGTTCTTAGGATTCCAGCAGAGGTAATCTTTAAAGGAAACATGGCAGAGCTTTGGAAGGCTTTGTGATCATGACCCACCAGTAGCCCATAGGCTCATTGGAGGGGCCAGTTAGAGCTAGCCTCTGGTCAATTTTTATCCTGCTATTCTTAGATACTCTAAAATTATAGACCTCAGTCCCTGAGATAGGACTTTAACTCCCACCATGCAGAGGTGCCAAAAATAAAGCACCAATGATTTTATCTTAAAACTAAGATAGAAGCGTATACATCCATATCCTCTATAATATTCCAAGCTCAAAAATAATTTATATTTTAAGATGATTTATAATTTTCAATTGACTTATAGACACTACAGATTTCAACTCTCAAAACAATCTTTAGAGTGATAATTAACATTATAAACTCTCTTTCATTTTCTTTTTTTCCCCTTTTTTTCCCTCTTTTCCTATTTTTTTAATGGAAAACAAGTGTTTGTAAGGAAGGAAGAAGTGACTCTGTAGCAAGTAAACAAGAAATGAACACAAGCTTCCAGGCCCTGGTGTCATATCTGTGCAGGCATTAGTATTTGTGATGCAGTAGAATTGCTACTAAATCTGGACTGTTCACAGAAGCCTCTCAACACAGTACTCTCACACAGTATTCTCAGGATTCACAGTATTCTCAGTATTCTCAGAATACCAGAGCAATTCACACAAGAGAGGAAACAAACGTTACCATTCCACTCTCATGGACCAGTGAAAAGCATACATCGGTACACAGAATGCTTGGGTGCAGCTTCACCTGCTTCAGGTAAATAGATTTAAGTAGAAGCATATCCGAGCCGTAAGCAAATGCAGTATCAGATGAGTTTGGATGCACGACATTCCTATGGATGTCACTGTGATGCATACTCAAGAAGTAAAAGAAAATCAACACACTTCTTTCTTGTCGGGTGTGTTTTCATGGTAGTGTGAGTCTAGCGATTCCTGAAGATCTTTTATACGTGTTTTCAAATTGAGCAAATGAGTAAGTATGTTGGTGTTTGGAGCCAAGGTTTTCATTATGAACGAGGAGGCGTACAAATATGGACTAGGGAAAAACAAGTAAGAACCCAGGGGTGAATTGAAGCTGGAAATAGCAGTATATACTTGGTGTGCGTGTAAACACACAAACATGCACATACATTCACAGATATTTTAGTTCTGTGGGCTAAATAGGACTAGAAGCAACGATCTCCCAGTAGCAATCAACATACCTGTATCTTGATTTGTAAATATGATTCCCCACTGAAAGGAACCAGGACTTCTTGGGGGAATTTACTGGCTTCATTTTAGGACTAGAAGATGAGCCTGGAACATCTTGCAGAGTGCGAACAGGTATAATAGTGATTAACAATAATAATATTGACAGAGCCAAAACAATAAGAGTCCATTGGAAGGATTACTACTGCAAGAATCTAGGTATTTTGAGTATAAAAATAAATAATGACAGAAATAGAAAATAATCCACTGAATAAAGTAGGAAATAATTCACGCTTACAATAAAATATTATAGGTGACTATGATGATGATGATGATGATGATGATAGGTAGATAGATAGATACGCACACACACATAAATAGAAAAGAAAGGAGAGTCCTTTGTTCCAGTAGAATGTCAACTGACAAATATGGAAGAAACAATGATGAGAGAAAATCACCATTTTTCTACCATCATAGTAAAATTAGTTCTGGGAAGAATGTTAAATGGATGCTAAGTCTTGCCATAAAAATTTATGACAAAAGTATCTCCCCACAGATTGGTTACCATTTGTAAGGGAAGAAAGTTAACAAGTTAGCACTACCTGATAATTTTACTTTTGTGAATTGGCTCAGTATGTATGTGTTCAATAAATTGGTAGTTTCCTAGTAGGCACGAATAAACCAATAAGTTATTCAGATCATTCTGCTAGCTGTTACAAAACAAATTCTTGTTTTGTTCAAATCAACAAAATCTTGTTGATCTCTCATGATTTCCCTGTCTTAGCTGGTTTGAAATGACACAAAACTCTTCCAGGTATTAACTACATCTGGGTTTTATTTACAAAGGACATTTTTGTTCAAGAACGCTGAATTCATCTGTCCCCAGGTCACTAAGAACACCTTGAGGTGACTACAAATAATTGACTCCACAGAAAAATCACATGATGCAAACATCTATCCAGGTTCAGAAGCAAAACTTCTTAACTAAAAAATGAGAAGAATCATGATCATCGCCATGATCACAACACATATGCAGATTTCACTATGTGATAATTACCTCCTATGCATTATGTAATTCAACATTAAACTGGGTATTCTTGAAGAGCCCGTTTTAATAATATTTATGAATTTTCTCCCCCAATTTATTGCCCCTTGAATGCATTTGCGTGAATCTTTATGCATGAATATATTCTTTGAAGAAATTCACCCATTACAAAATGAACCATATTTTTACCAGACAACCCAGCAATCACGCTTCTTGGTATTTACACAAAGGGGTTCAAAACATACTCACATAAAAACCTACACGTGATGTTTTTAGCTTTATTCATAATTTTCAAAACTCGAAAACAACCAAAATGCCCATCAGTAGGTAAATGAATAAACAGTGTTATATCCAGAAAATGGAATATTGTGTAGCACTAAAAGGAAAGGACCTATCAAGCCATGAAAAGACATGGAGGAGGCTTAAATGAGCATACTACCAAGTGAATGAAACCAAACTGAAAAGGCTGCATACTATAGGATTCTACCTATATGACATCTTGGAAAAGGCAAAACTAAGGAGAGAATTAAAAGATCAGTTGTTGCTAAGTGTTGGGGGAGGGATACATAGGCAGAGCACCGACGATTTTTAGGGCCGGGAAGTAACTCTAAATGAAACTATAATGGCAGGTACATGCCGTTATATACTTGTGCAAACCTAGAGAACATACACCAAGAGTGAATTCTAAGGTTAACTATAAACTTCTAGTGACAATGATGTGTCAGTGAAAGTTCATTAATTGTAACAAATGTGCCACTCTGGAAGAGGACATTGAGAGTGGAAGATGCTTTGTATGTGTCCGGGCAGGGTGCATATTGGAACTCTGTACTTTCTATTTAATTTTGCTGTGAACCTAAAACTGCTCTAATAAAGGTAGTCTTGGAGCGCCTGGGTGGCTTAGCGGGTTGAGCATCCGACGTGGACTTTGGCTCAGGTCATGATCACGCACTTTGTGAGTTTAAACCCCACACTGGGTTTGCTGCTGTCAGTGCTGAGCCAACTTCAGATCCTCTAGCCCCCTTTCTCTCGGCCCCTCCCCTGCTCATGCTGGCGCTCTCAAAAATAAATGTTAAAATTTTTTTAAGAGACAGTCTTTTTTAAAAGTTATTTCTAAAGAAAGTATGATGATATTTTGAGATACACAAATGTGAAGATTATACTATAGCTTTTTACATCTGAAGCAGTTATTATTATTATTCTAATATATAGACTGTTGACTCCTCCCATAATGATTAAAACTCCATTCAAATGTCCCTTTGTTGACATAAGAAAAATTAACAATTGGGAGCTAAGACTCTATTATCTTAGAGTAGGGGATTTGTACTGAGAAGAACCATTTCAAATTCTAGTTCTGTTAACTATAACTATATGATTTTAAGAAAGTTGCTCAGCATCTCTGAGCCTTATTTTTCTCATCAGTAGGAATAAAAAAAAATCTGAATAGTTGTAAAATGCCAATTTCACAGGGCTGTTGTTGTAAAGATCAAATTATAGAGGGAGTGGATGCTCAAGTTCTTTATAAAGTAATGGCCAATCATTGGTATATTTGGATGATCATTTCAAGGATAATCACCCATACCATTTTAGAATCATTTTATTAAATATCAGAAGAAAGTCATATAAATCTCAAATGGGTAAAATAACCTCAGAAAAATATGTGATGAAAATCACGGCAGTGAAACAAATTTGTACTGTAATGAAAAACTACGGAATAAAATACAATCTTGATATGACGACTCTTTCCCACTTTTTTTATATGAAAGACGCTGATTCTGGGAATACGGTGCTATATTTTCTTTTAAAATGTATCAATATTATTATAGCATATCAAAACTTCTGACAGGTTACAGGAATTCTGACAGATCTCAAACACTGCCTTACAATAGGTTTAAATTTTCCTAGAAATTTAAATGAACTGTTACTAATACCTTAAAAAGTGCTACATGTTATATAATAAATAACTGAGTATGAATATAAAACACTTTAAATCTGGTGTTTTATATTGTTGAATAATGATAGCAATCTATCACAATTTTTATAAAAGGAGACCTATAAATCCAATAAAAATTGAGGATGACTATTTGATGACCAACTCAGAAGATAATTTTAATCATAAAAGCTATGTTGGGTATGGAGAGGAAAGTAAAATAACAAAATATTGATAAATGTGATGAAACCATCAAAAACAAAATTAAACAGCAAAGAAGAGAATTACAAAATTTTTTAAAAAACGAAAACTAAAAAAATTAAAAACCTTAATTACAAACTTTTCAAGCATGTTATAATAATTACTTAAACATTAACAGAAAAGCATAAACACGGCATGCATATATTCAGAAAAAAGAAATATATATGATATATAAACTCATGAAAAAATATTTCAATCTTTCTATTAATTACAAACTTTCCAATTATAACAACAGTTACTTCTGTTAAATAACAAGTCAGTAAATATTTTAAAAGTTATACGTAGTATGTGTGCACAAGAAGACTTATCAATATACTCTACTAGTGAGAGCATCAAGTGGTACGACCTTTCTAGAAAGTAATATTTCAATACACAGAGCGAGGTCTATAAAAAGTTCATACCCTTTAGTACAGCAATTTCTCTTCTAGAACTCTATCCTAAGGAACTAATAAAAAATCCAGACAAATGTTTAATACAAAGGTGAAAATCATGACCTATTTATAAGAATAAAAACCTATGAGCAACCTAACTGTCTAATGTTTAGATAATGACTAAATATATTTTACTATAGTTATAAGATAGAACATGTGGTCTGATTAAATGTAGGTTTTTAAATAGTATATAATGACATGGGATAAAGCTTATAAAGGTAGCTAAGTTAAAAATAAGGGCACAATTCTGTATCAAGTCTGCTTACTCTTAATATGTTGTATATAAATAATTATAATTTCAAATACATAAATTTAGGATCTAGAAAAACATATATGAAAGTAATGACAATTTTCTCCACAAAATAATTTTAATACATATTTTAATTGTTACGTATATTCTAAATTCTCTACAATGAGAAAATTAAAAAGGTATAATTAATATAAGAACATACATCTTAATATATTTGATCACATTTTCTCATCAGCCCTCTTATCATTGATATTAAAATAGAATTTAGGGGCGCCTGGGTGACTCAGTAGGTTGAGAGTCCAACTCTTGATTTCGGCTCAAGTCATGATCTCGTGGTTGGTGAGACTGAGCCCTGCATTGGGCTCTGTGCTGACAGCAGAGCCTGCTTGGGATTCTCTCTCTCTGCCCCTCCCCATGCCTTGCACATACTCTTGCTCTCTCTCAGTAAATAAACTTAAAAAACAATATTTTTCACAAACAAAATAGAATTTAAGTGTTAAGAGATGGGGAAAGTGACAGGTGTGGACTAGCGTCTCAGCCTACACTATTGGCTTAAAGAAGTTAAGGTTACACATATTGCTTGACACTAACTGGGATGAGCCTGCTTTTACCTCCTCTATCCTCCTCCCAACACTGCCAAAACCACGGTTAGGGAGAAACTTCAATCCTTCCTTCCATGTATTGGTCTGAGATTGTTGTGTCACCATTTGTTTTAATTTGTGTTGAAGCAATTGAATTTTGACTAACAAGCTGCTTTCCGATTCCGAGACATTGAATCTGTCTCAGGAGACTCGCACAAGGGGCTTACACTGTGTCTTTAGAAATACCTTGAGTATTTTTGATGATACCCGAACTATAAGTATGAAGCTGGAAGCCCAGCCTCTCTGTGCATAAACTGTTCTATTTCTTTGACTTTAACTGGTTTATTTCCTTAATATGCCCTTACTTTCATTTCAAAGTAACAAAATATTAATGTAATAAAAATATTTTCTGTTTAAATTTATTAAATTCAAGTCACCAAAAACCTTATGAGACTGTATATGCACACTTGAAATTATTTGGTACACAAGTGCAAAGCATTCACTATATATTTTCAATAGCCACTGTTTTTGCCCAGAAATTGTAAAGAACGATTTTTTCATAACAAAAGGAAGAAGCATTTTTTGTTTGTGTGCTTGTTTTTGCTAGATGGCATATTCTATGAATATTGTTTGAGGACTATTTGACTCTGTCGGGTTTTTTTCCTTCTATTACTTGTTTTCATAGAGATGGAAGCATCTACCAGACTAAATATCAGTGTTAAAACTCCTTTTGCTGGTCTTCACTTGCAGTTCCCATCTGCAAATTGAACGCTCCCAATTTTTAAGCAGCATAGCAATTGTATTCTCATCAATACATTCCATAAAAATGTGTCTCGTGTAACAGAATATAGAACTGCAAGACACCTAATAAAAGAACATACTCGATTTCTTTATTTTAGACTTGCGAGAACAAGAATAGTTTTCCTCATCTGTGTTTTCCCTTAGAATTCCAGTGACTCTGCTACCTTTCCTGGTTATTTTTGTTGATTTTTTAATCATGTAACAATCTACAACTGTGCTAACATTTGTTATGAATACACTTGCAATGGCTTTAAAACAGCCCTGGTTTTAAAGTCTGTGTCTGTGATAGTCTGTGTTTGTGGGGGTCACATTTGAAGGGAGGGAGCTTTGTGGAATAAACAAACAAATAATAACCACTTCAAATAGGTGACTATCTAGGACTTCATTGACTCTGCACCTTAGAAGGAGGGATCTCGTAGGAACTAATACATGTGACCTGGCCCTTAGAGGTTTTGCTTTGAAATCTAAATTCAAACTTTCACTAACATAGGTGTGACCAAAGACTACAACTTCTTCATTTTAGTTTCCATTCTGTAAACAATAATGAGCAGACCACAGGAGCAAGTTAGATGAGCTCTAAATGGAATAATCGTACATGTTTAGTAAACTGTTTCTCCCAATATTTCTTTATTTTTCTCTGTCTGAATTGTCTCCATGCCTTGCAATGGAGTAGAATGAGAGGCCAAGGAACTTTATAATTCACCCTTCAGATGTGTTACTTTTTTTTATGGGAAAAATCTAATACTAGAGCACATGGATTGAATAACCAGAAATCTCACCATAGAACAAAATAGAATCTCTGGCATAGAACTCCCCCTGATCTAGTTTTCCACTTGAGGATCTTGCCCAACTCCTAAGGAGTCGTTTCCTACTACCATATGGAATAATAATAACAATAATAAAATGTTGTCCTCAAAGTAGACATGGAATAAAAGTAGAAGTAAAGAAAAGCTAGAAGGTCATAAAAGAGAGAGCAAGTGTAAATATGTGTTTATGAACTTATGAGGAAGGAGAAAGAACAGTTTTGCAACAAATAACCTATTATTCCAAGTACCCAATACATATTGAAGACAGGTATCCTTGAACCTAAATAGTGTAAACAAGAAAGCTGAATTGAAAATTAGATGGTAAATATAACTTATCAAATAGGGCTATAATAATTGTTATAGTAATTAGACGATTAGTTGATCCCTATGTTGGTTTAGATAGCATCACTCTAAAGAGGATTTTGGAGTTATCTAAAAATATTTTTATATTAGACAACGTGATTATTTCAGATACAAATTTACAATAAATTCTAAAATATTTAAAGCAATCTGAAAATCTCCAAATTGTGTTTGTAACACAAACAAGTCAACCATTTGGCACAGGAAATGATATTCCCAGACTTTCTCCTTATAGAAAAATGTGCAGTTGTAAAAGCATGAAGAAACATGATCAAGAGTAGGTATCTGTGTTGCATGAACTATAGTATAAATGTCTTTCTACCCAAAGGCAGAGAGGCAGGAATTTGGGCTCTATGCTCTGCTACTCAACATCACGTGCTGTCAAAACTATCTGAACAAAGTTTTCCAGAAATGTAATGTAATGATTCCTATAGTGGCCCATTACTCTAGAAAGTTTAGTTTGGCAATTTAGTATTGCCTTATAAGTTCTCTTACTGTTGTTCATGGCTGATTCTGGAGGCTCATTTTCTACCCACACTCTTTGTGCCAATAGTTAGCAGAGAGCTATCTCAGCAGTGTGAGATTTCTCATGCAGACAGACTGGATATAACAGGGATGCTTCCAAACAGGGAATTTCCATTACTACGTAGTGGAATAGATGTTCCCTCCCTCTCCCTCATTTCTTCCTTTCCGAGCACATACATTCGTATAGCATTTTGAGAGTGGAGCCTCTTTACGGGAACCTTAGCTATGCTACATACAGATATTTATGCCTGGCCTAAACTGGGGGATAACAAGAGTTCAGGGTCTTGTGTGTACTCAAGTAACTCCTTGTTTGTAAAATCCTTACACCACCCCCCCCAAAAAAACCCAAAAAACTTCTCTCTATATCTGTACCATGTGGCACCAGTGGCATGGGTCTCTAACCCATTGAATGGAAATCTGAAAAACTGAAACAAGGCTTAAAGCTGGAAAGGAGGCATACCCATATCAATCCAGACGAAAGTCTATGAGGATGTGCAATAGAGAAGACATTTTCTGCTTTTGCACCCAGTGTAATAAAATCATCTTTGATGGCAGAATGATTTGGAAATGTAATCAAATACATAAAATTAAGTAACCAATAAGTATGTGTTGAATTGATTTTATCATTTGTCCTTCCTTATCCCTTTGATTTTTTTTTTTTATATCCTCCCTGGATTTACTATTTTCAACTCTGTAGTGCTAAATGCTATAAATATGCAGTTTTCTGTAGAACTCTTTGATCTTTTTGAGGAAAAATGCTGTTGAAATTTGATGAATAATTAATGAGAACTTGACAGCAATCAGTCAATTAATCAGCAAGGATATGCCAAGTGGATTATGCTATGATAAGCATCCAGTAAAATAAAGAAAAAAATATAACTTATGGTGTTAGGACTTCAAGAGTTTACAACCAAATGAAGAGATAAGTCATGTATATCTCAAATGGGAAGCATATGTCTGAATATTTACTTATTTAATTGATAATAGTAAGACTATATAAAAGATTAACATTAAATTGAGAATTTTAAATACATTTTAGTTGTAAATATTGAAGTACATACTTATTTGAATAATCCGCAAAACTGATGCTAACTATGAATTCTGAACTATTGTCAAAATTGATACATTTTCCATGTTACTTTTTTTTTTTTTCAAATCATCTGTCATGACTTGTAATGAAGTACGAGAGAAGTCTAATACTGGTTCCAAAATGTTGGAATCTGTTGTATGCATTCCAGTTTTAGGAATAGCATTTTTTTTTTAATCACAAAGCTCAGTGAATTTAATTAAATCTCAACTGCCTCAAAGCAATCCTTTTTATTGTACAAAATTGCACTTATCATTCAGATTGCAAAAACCATATAAAATGCTACTGTCTTTCAAAATAAGAAATTTACATATAGGCAATAAGTAAAAAGGTCCATAACATGGCCCAGAAATGCCATTTAAGCTTTCTGATGGATGTTTTAAAATCAATTCAGATCAGTGTATGGTGAATTATGTGGATGCCTTAGAGAATCTATGTTATTCAAGGGCCTGAGATGATAGAAGTCATCTTAAGCATACATGTTCTCAACAATAGAACAGAAAGGCAGTGAATGCCAAGGTAGAGATAACTCTGTGAATATAGAAGTTCAGACTATACTAGCATATGTTTTTCCTTCTTTCATATTTTTATTGCTTTCCCATTCCCCTTCTTCAACCTCAGTATCATTTAGTTTGATCTCGGGTAATTATCTCATAAAGTAATTGACCTAATAGCATGAATGACCAATACTTTTAAATACTTTGTGGTTGTCAACATGGGTGTGTGTATGCGTGTGTCGACAGATAGATAGACAAAGATATCTTTGTACAAATGTCTATCTATCGATTGATATATCATCTATCTTTCTAATTATCTATCTATCTAGTATATTTAGAGAGAATAGTTCTGTTGAAATGTAGGCAGGCAGGAAATCTTCTAATAACTTTGTCATTCTAAATTGGGTATTCCGTCCCGCCCCCTCCTATTCCATTCTTTCCAACAATAATGTAAAATGAATAATTCTGGAATTATTTAGCACTTTGTTACCTTTATTCATTTCAACTTCACGACTTTGTAGGAGATAAGGGTATCCTCCGGGAAAAATCAGCAGATTTAACAAGGGAATGTACAAGCATTCATATGGATAGAATGAAATAGTCTTGTTGAATTATTCCCATATTGCTGCTGTGACATAGCTTGTCTGTTTAGAATAATAGAAACACAGCAATAGTGAATTAGTAACATGGAACACATCCAGAAAAATAAATATTATTAAAGCAACAAGTTTTACAGGATGATGCTCTCTTAATTTTACCCACTCTGGGTAAAATAATTCATGCTTTCCAATTTCATCAATATTTTATTTAATTTTTTATGATAATAAGTACCTGCTTATTATTACAAATAGGAAAAAAGCTGTTTCTAAAAATAGAAATAAAAATTTCTCCCACTGACCAAAGAAAACCTCACTTGGTGTTATCACTCCTTACATATGTACATATCCACGAGATATATATTTATGCACACACACACACACACTCTGTATTCTTATTACCAAATTAAAATCATGTTCTATGATTTATATTCAGTTTATGCCTTCTCTCCCATATGTATTTGCACATTTTTTAAGTTTTCTGCAAGGGAGACTTCCACAGTCCGTGCTTCATTGATATCAATCATGTTCACTTTCATTGATCATCCCTTTTTCATTTGCTCAGACTCTAATGGATTTTTTAAAAAACATTCTTCTTCAGATTATTAATTCAATTTCCCTGAACGATTAATGCTTTTTTTTAATCACCTCACTTGTGGATTTTGATTCTGCCATTGCTGTTTTAGTTTCTTTGCAAGAGTTCAATGTATCATTCAAGTGTTTTTCCATCTCTGCTGCTCTTTAGATTTTCACCTGTTTAACTTTTATTATATAATATTCTCTCCAAAAGGCTTTTGGTTTCTGATTCCCTCTGAAGCTATGGGGTCTTCTATTGCATTGATACATTTTCTATTATTTTCTTCTGTTTTTTTTTTTTTTTAATAGGAAATAATTACGGAAGTATGCTCTTTGAAACATGAGGAATGGATCCTCTTTTCTGTGTGTGCGTGTGTGTGTGTGTGTGTGTGTGTGTATTCACAAGTGATAGCTATCATATTTTATGTTATTACTAAAGGAAAATGCTACTACTACTAGGCATTCTCTTTCTTTAAAGTTATGTGGTCAAGTACAGCAAGAAAAAAATCTCATCTTTCTGGTAGGATATTAGAAAATTTTCCTGCCTTTATGATTGTCCCTTTACAATATTTCACAATCTGCTTCTTTTTTATTCTGTGTCCAATAGCCATAACAAACCATAGACCTTAACCAACGGAAACACCATTAGAAGAAGACAAGGAGAAATAGGCCAGGTCAATAAGATCTTTCTTCCTAAAGTGGGGAAGTTTGTTTTGAGATTTTCTCCAGTAATCTTACATTGTTCATATCGGCTCTTGGTTATATAAGCACTTAACATAAAATTGTGGGTACTCTCAAAATCCTGGCATAAAAGAATTACTTAGACCCACCCACCCCTTAAAATATTTTCATGAAAGACAATAATTTGAGCTTCTTCTTCAGTGGAAATTTTACTGGGAAGTTGAGCATACTGTATCAGAGGCTGCTAACCAAATTTTTGTTTTGTTTTGTCTATCCTATATGTTCTTTTAAATTTTTAAATATATTTTTAGATAGGACTTACTCAAGTTGAAATCTATAATATCCATACCTTATCAAGAAAATATAACTATTTCTGAAGAATTACTAAATATATATTATAGGAAAAATCATAGACATTCACCATGCAACATACATATATTTTATGTGCATATTTATGTATATATATAAATTATATATATAAATATGCATATATTTTATGGATGTGGTAAAATAAGAAATTCATTTTGTCTTTGTTCCTGGGCTTGGCACAAAGCTCCTAAAACCCCTGGAATTTTCTGAGTGGTGAGAGTGTCTTTTGTCTTTGACAAGGAGTCCTTTCCAAACACATCTGAGTTTATGCTAAAGAAATGACTTTTGGAAAGCCCCTACATAATCCAAAGTTAAAGGTTGGCTGCCAGAGGAATGAATCTTGACTAGAGGATTGAAACTTTTAGCCCCACACTCTAGGGAGAGGAGAGAGGCTGGAGATTGAGTTCAATCACCAATGGTCAACGATTTAATCTCTCATGCCTATGTAATGTAGCCTCAATAAAAACACGAAGTGATGGGGTTCGGAGATTTTCCAGGGTGGTGAGCATGTGCAGATGCAAGAAAAGTGATGTGCTTTCACTGCATGAAAACTCCACAGTCCTTCCTATGCACCCTGCCTTATGCATCTCTTCCACTTGGATGATAGTGAGTTATATCCTTTTATAATAAACTGGTAATCTGGTAAATAAACATTTTCCTTAATTCTGTGAGCCAGTCAAGCAAATTAATTGAACCCTAGGAGGGAGTCGTGAATAACCTCTGATTTATAGCTGGATGATCAGAAGCACAGATGGCAACCTGGACTTGCTATTGGCATCCAAAGTGGCAGACAGGGGCGTCTCGTGGGACTGAGTTTTTCATCTATGAGATCTGATGCAGTCTGTAGGTAGACAACATCAGAATTGAGTCAAATCGTGGGACACCCAGCTGTTGCAGAATTGCCTGGTATGGGAAAAATTAACACATTCGGGGACCAGAAGGGAAGTGGTGTTGTGATAGAGTTGAGTGCGGTATGAAGGAAAACAATGAAGTCTTTCCTTTTCCATACAAACATAAACAAAAGGATGTGTGTGCATATATTTTAACACATATTCATTTTTCCCGCTTTGAATACTATAAATGTCCATGACCTGTTTCTATTTTGAGTACCCTGTTTGTATGAAATTTTTCTCTGTCTCACTGAAGTAACTGGTTGGAGGATTTAAACCGTGTGTGTGTGTGTGTGTGTGTGTGTGTGTGTGCAGGCAGGGGGAAGGTACAACTGTGATTTGGGTTGGAGGTGAAATGGAGAAAACATCTAGATGGCAGAATGAGGTTAGACACTGGGTCAATGAAACCTGTGTTAGTGCCTCAGCACTTCCATGAATGAGATGAATGATCTTCATTTCTCTTAGTTTTTTATCCAAAAAAGTATCGAAACTAAATGAGCAGATGCTCTGCACCTATTAACTCTTCATGTGCTCACTTTTCTCATAAATATGAATATAACAGTGTCTCATGTGTAATTAATTCTATTATCCTCTCTGACTACTGTACTTTAGAGTATCCTTCTGAACTCTTTCATGATGACTATCGTACAGGGTTAACAAATAGGCTGTTACCAAAAAAGATAAAGACAAGGAGATATATTCTTTTTGGAATTTTTTACTATATACATGATACATTCAAAACTTTGGAACTGAACAATCATCAGTATTTTTCTCCTGAACCAATATTTATTGACTTGTGGTTATCAATAGTGTGTGAACCTTTTCCCGAACAGTACAAAAATGCAGATATAATTTTCTCAAAATCTGACTTCATTAATACATCCACTCAACGATATTGAATGCCTGCTGTGTTTAAAAATTTTGTCAGTCTCTGGACTCCATTTGAGAAGCAAATGTACTTCACACTTTAGTCTTTGTTAAAATGGATTAGTTAACATACAGTTAATGTAAATTTACATGTAAATAAAATAATGTGGCTTTTTAAGGTAATGTATAAAACAGAGTAACGAAATCAAAGAACTGCAGTGAAATTAAAACTTTGCCATGTCCTTGTGGTAGTAGAACTCTGAGTAACTCAACAATTGTGCAAATGATGCATTAATGGGGACTATGGTATGGGACCTGGAGACTGGATACAATAGCAATAGGGAACCCAAAAAAGGTTCACTTTTAGTGTCACACTAGAAGGTTCTTTCATGGTGTAATCTTGGGTAGGACAATGAATTCAAGTCAATGACTTTGGAAGCTTTTTGCAACATTTAAAAATGTTATAGAAATAATAATGTTACCATGATGAAAAATATACAGACAATCTAAGAATATAATATTTTAATCTTCATCTTTAAAAAATGCTTCTTATGTAAATATTTACATTTAATGTCTATTAACTGTCAAAGAAAAAATGCACCAGACATTTATTTAAAACAGCCATGAAGGTTTTATTCAAGATGATTGCAACAGGAATCAAGGTTATTATAATAGAGGAAAGAGACTGAACTCTGCTCAGCTTAAACAAACAAAAGGATTTGTAAACACTGGGGCAAGCTAATAGCAAAATACTGAAGTACGTTGGGGAAGGAAAGTTGGTCAATGTGATTAGGCCAACTCTGCTGATCTGTGCTTACCAGAGAAGGTAGGCATCTGTCCTCCCACAAAGACTGGGAGAAGGGGTCCCTACTTTCTTAATAATTGAATTTCAAAAGGATGTCTCCCAAGTTCTTGAAAATGACATCCCTGAAAGAGTTTATAATTGCAAGTTTCTAAAGCAAATGCTTTAGGAAAATGGAGTCCAGGGACCTAATGTCAAGAAGAAGCCAGACTACAGTTGAGTCAAGTTGAGGGGAATATTAAAGCTTTCTTGGTCAACCCTTAAAAAAAAAGCCACGTATTTTGTTGTTGTTGTTGTTTAATTATGCTAGAGAAAATATTCAGGAAGAACCACGTCCCTAAATGAATATATCTCTATCAACATCTTTAATTAGATGAACTAGGCTTGACTTCTTTAATTAGAAAGAGTTGTTTCTAAATTCAGATATTCAAATGATGGTCAAAAAAATCTGCAGTAGTTCATTAAATAGACCTGTTCAAGTTTCAGACTTTGTGTGATTTCCACAGAATACAGTGAATATTTACCTGTCACACAAAATCTTCATCTTCATGTGTTTTTAAAATAAGGTTGCCAAAAAAAGAAAAACATCCTAACAAAATTTTGAAAAGCTAGGCACATATACTAACATTTATATTACTCTTCCCAAACACACACACACACAATTCTTTACATTTATTTACTACCTTTCTTTTGTTAATTTACTTTCATCAGTTATAACCGAAGTCACATACAATTCATTTTGAGTCATTTCAGTCCCTCCTATTTCCTTTATTATTGATGTGTATACTACTTTTCAACCTCAGCGAAGTCATTTTTAAACTAGGAAAGACTGTTACAAGCAATATCTTCCTTGATCATAACAATTTGATGTGGACTCATTCTTTGTGCAGATCTAAAGAGGAAAGTAAATTGGAATTTTTCAATTGGTGATACAGCAGCACTGCTGGGCCACCCTGGAGACCTGTTTTCAAAGGCAGCCAAGAGATTTAGGTACCCTGCACCAATTCAATTTAGGGGGTCCATTTTAGGAGACTTGTTCACTCTCGAAAGGGAATTGGCTACCAAAGGTAATGGGACACCTGCAAAACGGTCAATACTTTCTGTAGTATTGAGTGAGGTTTTAGTTTGACAGAACAACATGATACGTGAATGCTTTATATTGCCTTTTGTGTTTTTTTTCCCCAGTTATCCCAAATATGATTTAATTGATTTGGAAAAACATAACATAGGCTACAATTTATATAAGAACATAAATAGGAAAAGTATAAATAAAAGTCTATGAAATTTGGGGGATTTATTGTGGGACTGAGGATACACTTATATATTAAAAAAGCAAGGTAACCAACAGTAGCAATGATTTTCTATGAGGCAAACAAATGCAATTTTAGAACTACATTGTGTGCAGTCTGAACACTTTGTGCCTCTTCTATCCTTCACCTTGAGGGAAATCCTTAAAAGAAAATCATCACCAACCTCTTTTTTAGACAGGAATATTTTAATGCAGTGATTCTTTTCAAAAGAGCGAGCAAACACACAGTGAAGGTGAAATGATACAAGAAAATAGATATATTTTTCTTTTTGGGGGTGGATTCTCCTCTTCTATTTCTGAAGTCTTTAAAATAAACTCCTTGTAGAAGTCAAGGGAAAAAACCCCGACTCTGCCTTTCTCCTTAACTCTCTGCTTGAACAGGTTAAGGTAAATGGTGGCACAATCCTGGTCTGTGCTGCTGCGGTGCCCTTATTGGGGGCAAAATCTTGAAGACATTTTTGCATTTACTTAGATGGAGAGTTTCTAGTAAATTGTCTATCGCGTTAGGCAAACCACTGGCTTATATTAGCAAAGTTCAAGTCTATAAATTTCAACAACCACATTTGTATAGCAATAATGTAAGTAGAATCCAAAGGACTATTTTATTAACGTGTTCACTCTAGTTAACTGACATAGATAATACAGCCTACAAAAGTGATTTGCTTGAATTACATGGAATAAATTAATATAATGAGCCACAGTTTAAAGCGACGGTTATCAAATCTCTTTTCCCCTTTCTCTGTGTGACTATACTTGAAATAATCAGATTAAAGTTACCAGACTAATGTAGAATGTATTTTATAAGTGTAGACATCTGAATGGGGAAATGGGTAACAACAAAATTGATTAGAGGATAGATTGGAACTCTAGTCCAAAACAGTGTGATAACACAGCCAGATCCTTAAATTAAGAGAAATAAGATTCAATTAAAGTTATTTGAAGCAATGATTATCAAGTCACTACATGATATGCTCTATTATTTGGTGCCACAGAGAGGCCATAACGCTCTATAATTTCTAACCGGTTTTAATAAGAATTGTATACAATTATGAATCTTTACAAAATCACGTGTGTTTGTGTTGAAGTTATATATAATAGGTTATACAAGTAAGTTGTAAACACAGGCCGGGGGCTCCTGGTCGGCTCAGTTGGTTGAATGTCTGACTCTTGATTTAAGCTTAGGTCATGATTCCAGGGTCATAGGATCAAGCCCCACCACAGGCTCCATGCTAAGCGTGGAGCCTGGTTGGGATTCTCTCCTCTCTCTCTCTCTCTCTCTCTCTCTCTCTCTTTCTCTCTCTCCCGCTGCCTCTCTCCCCTGCTCACACTTTCTGTCTCTAAACTAACTAACTAACTAAATAAAGTCAGTTATAAAATACAAAAATAAATGAACGCCTTGAGAGAACTACATAAACTCTAAGTAAGGATATTCATTACCAATATGTGAAGCTACCCATGTGTTTCTCCAATATTCCATTCATGTCTTTTCTTTCAAAAGTAACCAACATTTTTAATTTTGTGACTGTCAGTGTTCTACTTTTAATGAGGTTTATAAAAATGGTATCCTTCACTTTAGACTTTTCAGATTTGCTTCAATTAAAACCATCATATTTTGGGAATTTATCCATTTTGTTTAATGTATTAATAGTTCATCAATTTTCAGTGCTGTATAATATACCATTCTGTGACTGTTATAAAATGTATGTGTTCATGTACCACTCAACACACAATCCCTGCAATATGTGTACTATGTGTCATAGACTTTGGATCATTTCACTTTTTTTGTTCTAACAAGTGATTCAACTATAAAAATAACTGTACATTATGTTGTGTATTATTGTGCAACATATTATATATAAATTATTGTGCATATCCCCACCCAGGGAAATTGTTTAACTATAGGATGTGAACATTACTGAAATGATACAATAATGATCGATGATTTTTCATAGTATTTGAATGTATCTTACTCATACTTACAGATATAAGAAATTCTGCTGAAATTCCATTCTCAGCAGCATGACAAGATAGGCTATTCTGAGCATTGTTCCCACCAAACCAACTCAAAATACTGGACAAAAAATAAATAAATGAAAGATTTCTGTCACCTTTAAGAGAATTAAAAAACTGACAAGATAGTGAGGAATTTTCAGGCTAAAATTTAAGAGAAGGCTAAAAATCAGGAAGGAAAAGACTTCTTGAAGGCTTATATGTATAGCATGGTTGCCAGTTCAAAATAGAAACTACAATCTTAAAGTTTGATTTTGATATTTGATGTTCTGAGCAAGAGAGACAGAAATTAAAACCACGAGCCTGGCCAAGGAAGGAGTTATTATATAGACAATGTCCATATTAAGCTGAGTCTCCATAGGGTTATACCATCATCATAAGGGGAAGACAGAAGAAAATCTACCCTCATCCCCAAAAGTGTCCCGCAACCAGTAAAAATTAAAAAAAAAAAAAAAAAAAAAACAATCCTTAGTACTAAGCAAGGCAGCAGGCAGAAAGGAAATACTTCTTGAGAAGTTATCATTGCATGGCAGTCACTGTGGGGTTTGGAGCCCAAATCTCACACTTTGTTGAAATAGTCCTAGACTAGTAGTGGCCCTTCACATTTACAAGTAAGGAATCACAAACCTGTAAGAAATCTGTGTGTGACTTCCTACAGGAAGACATGAGTTTTTACCATCTCAGATAATTTGATAAGAATATTGAGAAGGAAGTCAAATAAAAAGTAACCAAACACCAAATCAGGAAACAAAATGTCAGAGCAATGCAAAGAAAAATATCTACGGCAGAAACATACCCATAAAGAAAGCAGACAGAATTAAAAGACACAGATAAACACACACACACACACACACACACACACACACAATTTTAATATGTTTTTAAAATAGGACAAGTTTGAAAATATCTTCAAGGACAGGGAAACAAAAGATATGAAAAGCAATCAAAAGGAACTTCTGAAAATAAAAATTTAATAAAAAATAAATAAATAATAAATTTTTAATGGATGAGGGTTGCCTGTGTGGCCCAGTCAGTTTAATGTCAGACTCCTGATCTCAGTTCAGCTCATAAGCTCACAGTTCGTGAGATCAAGCCTCACTTTGGGCTCTCCTGTTGATAGTGTGGAGCCTGCTTGGGATTCTCTCTGTCTCCCTCTCTCTGCCCCTCTCCTGCTCAAATGCACTTTAGCTCTCTTTCTCAAAATAAATAAATAAACATTAAAAAACTAACAGATGAGGTAAAAAGCTGGTGAATATTAGATTCAGCTGAAGGAAGAACTAGAAAACCAAAAACCATATTAGAAACAACTTATTCAAGATACAGCACAGAAAGACTAGAGGATAAAATTATGGATAAAAGTAAAAGAAATACAAAAAATATAATAAAGTCTGATATAAGGTGAAATGATATTTTGGCTATATAAGATTCATGAAATACATTAATAAGTTAATTTTGTGTTTCTTTTTACTAGTTTTTTCCATTTGACAACTATAAAATGTAATATTACAGATATGACTCCCTTATATTTTCTTAGAATGTTGGTTTAAAGCTGCATTATCAGATGTATTTAGAATTTAGTATTTGGTATGTAGTATCCAGCCTATTGTGGATAATTCACTGTGCTCCCCCAAACCTCAATCTCCTAGAGATTTCTTAGGATCCAGCAATATATTCAAATATTTCTTTGTATTTGATCAAGAACTACATCATGCTGAGGTAGAAGGCAGGAAGGACACCTAAGATTATTTAATCCAAAATACTGCCAAATATGGATATCCTCAAAGTTGTTGTTGTTGTCATTTTTGTTGTTTTAAGTGTGATTTTCTGAAAAGTATTCAGAACTGGTATCTTCTCTTCCCTATAACTTTGGGCTAGTCATTTACCTTTTCTTTGTATTAATTTTATAATTTGTAAAGAAAAAGTTTGGGTCCAAATCCTCTTAAGTTATGCCTCTACACCTAATATTGTATCACTGGCTTAAAATTATCTACAAAATGAAAGAATTTTAGCAAATAAAAATGCTAATGATATTTTTCCAGTATAAAGTTGAATCTACTAAGAAAGCTCAAAGAAATGTGTAAAACTATTGTCTGTGTGAAAAAAAAGAGGAAAACTGAGAAAAAGATGTTTGTAAAAGAGAAATGTATTACCGATATTTAAAAGGAGAAATAATTTCAATTTTGACATAGATTTAAAAAAAATTACAGCTGACGAGTAAATATTATAAATTTCTTACAGTTCATGTTCACAAGAGAAAAGCACACAGTATACCGGAGTATGTGTCCTTCAAAATACTGTAAAGCAACCCTCATAGTGCAGTATTAGAATAAGAAGTGGGCACAGTACTGGCATTCACAAATTTAGAGGAACATAACATGCAAATGGAATAATAAATCCACGTGATACAATAATATAAATAGAATTTTAAAATACATGATGCCTACTCCACAACTACTTGTGGTTTTATACTATTATTCATCATCTATGAATTTTTTTTATGTCAGGGAAGTAGGAGGAAAGCTGTCACTATATTTTTTAGGGAAAAAGATGAATTTTCTGACAAGACAGTCTGTATCTGTAATTTTCTATCCATCTGCATGTCTCGCATTTACATAGAACTGTTCATACCTTCAGATACATATACACATATATAATAAGTTTCTCTAGTTACGAAGCCATTTAGTAGTTCTAATTTTATTGAAGTCACTATTTTTCTTAATGTTAAAATAATTATGTTTTCTGTTATTCAATTGAGATGTTTTCCTAAATTCCTTTTCATTTTTTACTGCATACACCATTCATCCAGCCCAGCTGTAAAATTGATACATAAAAGCAATGTAAAATTTGTGATTATCTAAAACATGTTTTAAATTATCTGTCGCTTACCAAAGTATGTTTTTAAAAAGAGAGAAAAAAAACATTTTCAACAAACAAGGTATATTTTATTAGATGCATACTTCACGTTGTATTTTAGAAGAGACCTTAAAAGTCTCATAATATGCAGTAAAGGGAGATATAACAAGATTATTTGTTACTTCTTACAAATAATAAAATCATCATTTCAGCTACCCAGATTTCTATACACACACAAGCCAAAAAAATAAAAGATTTTATAGATTTACGTATGTCCTACTCTTTTCAAAAGCACACTTCCTTCCATTCTATTAAGAATTCTGAGACAACCAAATAACATTCAGGTCAATAAAATTAAATCTCATGATCAAAATAAGAGCCCATTCTCATAATCAACTTTTCATACTAAGGTATTTCATAAAATGTCGATACTATACTAAGATCTTTATTTCGGTATGCTTGTGGAGAGGACATATCTGTAAGAAAAACATAAAATAATAAAATGTTTACCATTCCCTTGCCTTCATTCCTTAAATGATAAATTAAGTTTTAAAATAAACATGACATTGTGGGGCACCTGAGTGGCTTAGTGGGTTAAGCGTCTGACTTTGGCTCAGGTCATGATCTCGTTTTGTGAGTTTAAGCCTCTTATTGGGCTCTCTGCTGTCAGCTCAGAACCCACCAGAGATCTTCTGTCTCCCTCTCTCTCTCTGCCCCTCCCTGCTCATGTGTATGCTCTCTCTCTCTCTCAAAAATAAACATTTTTTTTAAAATTTTTTTAACGTTTATTTATTTTTGAGACAGAGAGAGACACAGCATGAACGGGGGAGGGGCAGAGAGAGAGGGAGACACAGAATCGGAAGCAAGCTCCAGGCTCTGAGCCATCAGCCCAGAGCCCGAGGCGGGGCTCGAACTCACGGACCGCGAGATCGTGACCTGAGCTGAAGTCGGACGTTTAACCGACTGAGCCACCCAGGCGCCCCAATAAACATTTAAATATAAAAATATGCTGTTGTGAATTTGACACAGTAATGAGTTTAACTCTGATAATGTTTGGCTGACAAAACAGCTTAGCTTTTTAAATATATATATGGTAAATATATATATATATATATATGGTAAATATATATATATGGTAAATATATATATATATATATATGGTAAATATATATTCATGGTAAATATATATATATATGGTAAATATATATATATGGTAAATTTCTTCAATTAAGAAAGGTAAATTCATTTAGATAGTGAGATTATCTGTTTGCTACCATTTTATATGGATGGGTATTCTTTCCTTTTTCTTTATCTTCCCTTTGCCATGTAATGTTGTGAATCTTAACTATCAACATAAAATGACCCAACATACTAAAATATCACCTACAAATCTCTGGGAGAAACCCAGGATATTTACTGAAGGAGAAAAGTTTGCTGAGAGGAGATTATTTTCACTCCTTTCTTTTTCAACAAGGGAAGAAACTGTAAATCTTTTAAATTCTCAGTGAGCACCAAGATTAGAAGTAAGGTAGAATTCATTCTTTAAAATAGTGTAAATGTCACACAATTATGGTTCCCATTACTCTCTGGTGCTTCCTAGGGATGACTTAGGTGACTGAAGCAAATACACTTACCTTAAAAAATACATAAGATTTATGATGGAGTTGGGAAATTTTTAAGATTCTAGGAAAAAAAGACTTTTTTTTTAGTAGAAAAATAAGCAGAAAAAAATGGATGCAGAGTCAAAGGAGAGTTCAGAGTATAAATTTGGGTTTGAAATTTTGAGCTGCGTTTCTGCAGTGCCTGCCTGGCAGGAAGGTCTTAGCAAGATTCGGGAGCTGGTGCCTCCAAGTTCCCAAAGTCAAATCCCCATATGGTTGTATCTCTCAAGTGGTGCGATGATGCAAGTAAGTGTGTCTGTCTGGGCTGTTGCATTTGGACAGTATGAAAGGTACCGATATTCCCAGACGACCACTCTGATTCCGGCTGCATATCTTGCAACTTTCTTGGCTTTTATCTCTGAAAGAGTTACAGTACGATGTGCAAAACCATTTCTTTGGATGTCACTGAAATAAATATATTTTAAGTATAGAAGCAGATCTTTCCTGTTATCCTTAAAGAAGCTTTTAAAGATTCCCAAGGTTTTAATGGAAAACAAAAATTTATGTTGGCCTTCTTTGGGCTACTGCCAAACAGGATAATAGAACTGACTCGGTTGATGGTACTATGGCTCATAATTTATTATGAAACAAATATTATGTGACATCAATAGAACAGAAAAAAAATAGGCAAGTTTTATAAAGCTTTAACTGGTAACAAAAAAGAGTCTGCCTTTCTGTAAGTCTTTTCCCAGACCCATTCGTCCATTTTCACTTAAATAATCTCCCTTGAATTAAGCCAGAAAAGAAAGCAACTTGAATTTAGTGTATTTCAAGGCAGAGTCACATCTTCTTAATATCTTTTGTGTACCCAAACGCGAATTGAGTGATACGAATTTCTTCTGTAATCATTAAATTCCAGTCAACTCTTCCATTATGAATTAGCTACCTGTTAGTCTTGCAAATGAAGAAGGATCTTTATTAAATCATTCTTTTCAGATTGATTTTTTTAAATAAAGAAAGCAAAGGAAAATAACACTATAATATTTGTTTCCTCCATTAGATATTGATATACTGAATTGACAACTGCAATATCTTCAATAACCATCTCTCTAGACTTAGAATCTTCTTACATCTATACAGTACATGACTTAAGATTTAATTTAGGCAAATAAGATATTTGGCTTGAAAAAGAATTAGACTTCTTTTTGATATGTTTTGTCTATTATATCTATAATGCAATAGGTGAAACCACATATATTTTTATATTTGTACATAATGTTTTTCAGATTCTTCAATGAATCAGAGAGCGAATATGTCACAATAGGCCTTTAATATTAGAAGGACAAAAGCTGAAGAGTATTTTTGAGTAGAAGTTTTTGGACTGCCTTTTAAAATAAGAATAATGGCATTGATACTTTATGCTCTGTATTAACCTACAATGGATGTAATAACAATTATATATTCCATACAGATAGAGCACTTTAAACCTTCTTCTAATAATCACATGCTCCATATTATGTAGACTCTTCATTAGATACTTGTCTATGATAATCCACATTCTGATTCTGAAAGCAGTGCATGCTAAGGCAACACAGTGATGATGAAATAAAGTTTAAATACAACCTAATGGGGATATAACATACAGCATGGAGAATATAGTAAAAATAAAATAGTGTGACAACTTTGTATGGTGACCAAAAACTCTAGTAGCAAAGGAAACAACAGAGTGAAAGGGCAATCTAAAGAAATATTAGCAAACTGCATATCTGATAAGAGGTTTATATCCAAAATATATGAGAAATTTCTAAAAACAATTACTAAAGTTCAAAATAACAATTATTAGCCCAATTTTTAAAATGGATGAGGGATCTAAACAGACATTTCTTTTTTTTTTTTTTAATTTTTTTTTAACGTTTTATTTTTATTTTTGAGACAGAGAGAGACAGAGCATGAACGGGGGAGGGTCAGAGAGAGGGAGACACAGAATCCGAAACAGGCTCCAGGCTCTGAGCTGTCATCACAGAGCCTGACGCGGGGCTCGAACTCATGGACTGCGAGATCATGACCTGAGCCGAAGTCGGCCACTTAACTGACTGAGCCACCCAGGCGCCCCCAGACATTTCTAAAAAGAAGACATACAAATGGCCAACAGGTATACAAAAAGATTCTCAACATCACTAATCACGAGACAAATGCAAATCCAAACCACAATAAGATATCACCTCACTTTTAGAATGGTTGTTATCGAGAGAGAGAGAGAGAGAGAGAGAGAGAAAAGCGTTGATGAGGATGTGGAGAAATTAGAACACTTGAACACTGTTTGTGGGAATGCAAATTATGCAGACATTATGGAAAACAGTAAGGAAGTTTCTAAAAAAATTGGTGGTAAAAGTATTACATGATCCATCAATCCCTCTTCTGAATATTTATATAAAAGTATGGAAATCAGGATCTTGAAGAGATATCTGTACTCCCATATTCATTGCAGTTTTATTCACAATAGCCAAGACGTGAAAACACTTACATGTCCATTGACAGATTAGTGAATAAAGAAAATGTGATATACATCTCAATAAAACTGGGTAAGATTACAATGCCAAGAAAAGAAAGTGAAAGAAAGAAAGAAAGAAAGAAAGAAAGAAAGAAAGAGAAGAAATTGTGGCGTATACATATAATAGAATGTTATTCCACCTTAGAAAAGAAGGAAATCTTATATATGTGACAAAATGGATGAACCCATAGGACGTTATTTTAAATGAAAGAAGCCAAATTCAGAAGGAAAAAAACTGCATGATTCCACGTATATGAGATACCTTAAATAGTCAAACTCATAGAAGCAGAAAATAGAATGGTGGTTACCGGGAGCTGGGGCAGGGGAAAATAGAGGGTTGCTATTCAACGGGTATAAAGTTTCAGTTATTAAATATGAGTAGGTTCTAGATATCTGTACTACAATATCATGCCTGTAGTTAACAATAGAATTTTGCACTTAAAAATTTTTAAGAGGGGCGTGCCTGGGTGGCTCGGTCGATTAGGCAGCAGGCTCTTGATTTTAGCTCAGGTCATGATCTCACTGTTCATGGGATCCAGTCCTACACTGGGCTCTGTGCTGACAGCATGGAGCCTGCTTGATATTCTGTCTCCCTTTCTCTGCCCCTCTCCTGCTTGTACTCTCTCTCACTCACTCTTTCTCTCAAAATAAATTAAAAAACAACAACAACACATTTTCAAGAGGGTAAATGCCATGTTAAATGTTAACACAATTTTCAAAATGTAGACTAATCTTGACTTTATTGAATAATTTTATACACCGCTTTTTTCAATAATTCTTTATAATGGCTACTGAACAATAGATACACTTTTATTTTTTTTTTTTAAGTTTATTTATTTTTTGAGAGAGAAAGCATGAGTTGGTGAGGAGCAGAGAGAAGGGGGAGAAAGAGAGAATCCTATGCTGGCTGCTTACTGTCAGCATGGAGCCCGATGCGGGTGCAAACCCCCTAACTGTGAGATCATGACCTGAGCCCAAGATGGACGCTTAACCTACTGAGTCACCCAGGCATCCCTAAAAACACTTTCAAAGCAAAAACAAAGGTGAATTCTTCCATTAGGTCTAATAGCTTCAAGATGAAAATAATTTTTTTTTCCTATTTTTCTCCTTAGAGATTAATCTATTATCTTTTAGTTCCTGGAATTCAAATTCATTAGTGTCATCTATGTACAGTATAATAGATGCATAAGTATAATTCAAGTTTATAAGCACCACCCTATTTGTGGAATTAATAAGAGTAAGAGGGGAAAGAAAAATGAGTCTGGCTGTTCTATAATTAAATAAGTTATTCAGAAATTCTGCCTTAAAATTTTAAAAAGACTTTTAGCTAAATCTGTGGCCCAGGAAGATATTTCTGGTAGTTTTAGATAGTGTTTAAACAATATCTACCATGTGCCTAGCATGCTGACCTAACAGCCGACCTCATCTTTGTCCTCTCTTTATGTTGCCAGCGTCAGGCCATTGTCAAGGTCAGCAATAAGTTTCTGTGAAAAGTCTCAGCAAGTTAATGGACCCCTTCCTTCAAAATCAAACACAATAAACCTTGAGGGTTTAGGAAACCGGTTCTAAGTGTGAGAAGTGTTTTAAGTGTAGAATGAGCCACTCTTCTTCCCTTATCCTAAATTAACAGCAGCCCAGGCTTACACAATAATAAAGCAAATGGTGATTATCTAAAGGTTGCCCTAAAGCAAATGCTTGTTTTGGCCACAATTTTGTCTTTAAATTCAGAAGTAGGAACAAAAGAAACAAGGTATAAATTAGAACCTAAGTTCAAACAATGAATGGGGTACCTTAAAACAAATAGAAGATTGCTTCTGTGGCGTTACCACCTGCAAATACACCCTTCCCCACTGTTACATTTTATTTTCTGCAAACATCTAAAATGGACCGCCTGCCTTTTCAGGGACTAGCTTCTCCTCATTGGTCGTGGTCTCTTTGCTACTACACACTATTCCTAAGAAACTCCTTCCCCACCCTGCCTTGCCTCACGTGAAATACAAACAGATTAAACTCACTCTTTCACAGAGAGGGCTAATGTCATCAGAGTGAAGTAGAATCACATTTAAAAATATTTTAGGGGCGCCTGGGTGGCGCAGTCGGTTAAGCGTCCGACTTCAGCTCAGGTCACGATCTCTCGGTCTGTGAGTTCGAGCCCCACGTCGGGCTCTGGGCTGATGGCTCAGAGCCTGGAGCCTGCTACCGATTCTGTGTCTCCCTCTCTCTCTGCCCCTCCCCCGTTCATGCTGTGTCTCTCTCTGTCTCAAAAATAAATAAACGTTAAAAAAAAAATTAAAAAAAAAATATTTTAAAGCAAGTAGGTATGCCCAAAATTAGGCTAACTAGATTGTATACACTTTGAAGTAATGAATGCGAGAATCAGGTAGTTTTCGCTAGAAGCGATAGATGCTTTGGCTACATGCTCTGTGATGCATCTTGAAGGGCTACATTTCTTCCCTCAAAAGGTTTGTAAATACACTTTTCTTTTTCTCACACACATAACAATTTTGAAATCATGCCAGGATTTCAAACAAGAAAGACAGAATCTGGAAAAAATTACATACCCATAATTGTGAAACCCGGGAACGTTAGCAATATTGTTAAATCCTTAACAACATCCTGTGTCATTCAAATTCACCTAATTTATTCTTTCCAGGATGTGGTTTATAACTAGGCTTTTCTCTATTAATTGATAAACAGCTGTACGTGCAAAAGAATGAAATGTGGGAAAAAAAGGCTTTATATTGCCAGATAAAATTAATGAACATGGCTCAAGATGAGGGTGAGTCATGGAAGGAAGTCCTTTCATAACAAAAACCCTCACTGGAGTTAATGGAAATTGTGTTCTTATATATGGCAAGGGCTTCACTCTGACTGTATCTGCTTGCACAGTGGAACTAGACAACAATATCACATGGAAGGGTCCTACTTTTTTAATCAGAGAGTAAATGCTTTTCTTAAAAATACTAAGAAATACAGGGGTGCCTGGGTGGCTCAGTTGGTTGAGTGGCTGACTTTAACTCAGGTCATGATCTCACGGTTCGTGGGTTCGAGCCCCACGTCAGGCTCTGTGCTGACAGCTCAGAGCCTGGAGCCTGCTTTGGATTCTGTGTCTCCCTCTCTCTCTGCCCCTCTCCCGCTCATGATCTGTCTCTCAAAAATACATAAACATTAAAAAAATACTAAGAAATAGGAAAATCTTTATTCTATTTAGGAAGAAATTTAAACCATAAGAGGCCAGCTGACTTGTCCATTTTGTTCACACAGTCATAGACTCCCTGCTTGCCAGCTTGATTTTTTCATGTTTCAGAATGACTGGAGAATCGGGTTAATGTTTTAGGTGCTTAAACGTTCTGTCACATGTGAAGTCTTAGCTGGTCTGAACCTAGAAGGAGAGCCTCCCAAACTTTCAAATACTAAGCTTAGATACACAATTTGCTACTTTTAAATATTTGTTTCTTTAACTCTGAAATGTCCTTAGCAAATGAAACATGTTTTGGCTACTGTTAAGGAGTTAATTGTTTTTTTTCTCCCCCCACACCCTCACTCCCAGAGTTATCTTGAATACCTTTGAGAACTAATTAAGTCTTTGTATTTTTCTTAAGTATACAGTAACTTTAATTTTCAGTAATTATTTAACAGACACACGCCTACTTTCTGGAAGAAATGTTTATCAAATAATATACATTTTTATGTCAACTATATACCTTCTAAATGGATATAAAAGTATTTTATCTCCATCAATACTTTATTTTGTAGATTATTCCTAGAAGCAATACTGAGTACAGAAGTCTCATGACAATTTGAATTATGAATACTAATAAAAACACACATAAATTGTTGGACTTTTTTATTAGAATTGACTTCAAGGTTTAAAAACAGAGCGGTTTGCATAAAATAGAATTTTTCTAAAAATTCAGGTAGGAAGTCTAGGGCTGGAATGGTAATTAACTATATCAAATGCATAGGCTCCTTTTTTCTTACTGCTCTATCATTTTCAAAGGGCCTCACAGTCCAAGATAACTACTTCAGTTCCACCCATCACATCTGCATTTTAACCAGCAAGAAGGAAAGAAAAAAAACAAACAAACAAAAAAAAACCAAAAACAGTCAGGAGATATAAACGTGACTTTTATTTAAGGATACCTATCAGAATCTGTACACATCTTGCATAGATATTCTGTTCTCAGGACCCAGTCATCTGACTTTCCCTTGCTGCAAAGGAGACTGAAGAATATCACTATATCTATCACTTAAAAAGCAGATTACATCTATTACCATGGGGAAAAAAAAACAGTATGGATTTAGGGTAAGAATATGGATTACTGCTGCAATTACTATACCCTATATCTTGCATAGGGAAAAAACCCAGTTTCCTTTGCCAAAATCCCCCAAGCATGATAACTGCACATTTGTAGGGAATTTGTACCTATTATTATGATAGAATTATTATCAAAGTCAGTGGCAGTTTTCAAAATGGTTATCAGTGACTTCCTGCTGATCATGGCTCATCAGGATCTGCTGTGTGAAAAAAGTTCTGACACATCCTTCTGTTGCTGATATGTGCTGGAATAATTCACAACTAGCCATATTGAAGGTAAGTTGATGAAGATACTTCCAACCACAGGAAGCCTTGTCCATATGCAAATCAGAAAGCACAGAGTAAACTGGAGGATCAGCTAAGGGTTGAGCACATTCCATTCCTGCTGGAGCTTTTTCGGAGAGTATATTGAGGGGTCCTCAATCTGCCACTCTCTAACTTCTTAGTCTTAACATTATAACATGATATAACCAATCTTTGCTGTAAAGCCTACTTTTCTGCCATTTGTATAACCCACTCTTACTTCTACTTTTTGAAATTTCCATTTAAGAAATTGATTCCTGGTGTTTTCTTAAGATTTTTGCTCCAGTATTCTAATTCCCTGATGTTTTCTACATAAAAATGTATATACGTGATGATGGGTTTTTCATTTTAAAAAGGAGGTAATACTTGGAGACATGAGTCTTTTCTTCGGTAATCCTTGTCATTCCCTTTCTCTTATCCCTATTTAAGCAAGTTGGTCAGCACGTTTTTATTGCCTCAGGGAATGAATGTAGCAGGGCAGAGAGTTGAAACTCTTGTAAGACATCCTGGCTTTACTTTCAAAAAGGTTAAGCCCTAGGGAGGGGAAAGGATTTGCTACTATAGATAAAACATCTTGTCCAAAAGCATAGGAAGAGGATTGCAGGGCATAGAAAACAATGTGTCTTAACCGAAAGCAGAAGAGAGGAGTTTCTCTCTCCCAACTGAAAGACACTCTCTTGGGATTGCAGTAGGGCTTCATCTGTGCTCTGCTCTCCTGCAGCGCTGTAGTGGGTGCCGAAATGTCTGAACATCCCAGGAGCAGTGGGCTTGGAGCCCAGTCTCCCTTCAGCACTACAGGAGGTTGGCCGGAACCCAGTGGGAAATGCGGTGATGCAGGTATTGCTCTGTGAGAAGCTTCCTGTTGCCTGAGCACGGCTCATAAGGGGAAGAGCCCTTGGAACTGAGTCAGGCTGCCTGGGATGGGAAAGCACTCAGATGAAATGTTTGTGGGTAGATGCAGGAGACTCATCCCCCTTATGTCTTGGCATGCACAAGCATTCTAGAATCCCAACATGAGTCTGGAAAGGGAGAGACTTGAGTAAGGACCAGAGTATAAAGGCTCTAAATAGAACTTAATTGTAATGAAATTCAGTTATTCACATCTGTGTTGATATACTATGAGTCTGTTTATTGTATTGCTTAAACTTTTGATCGTTGCCAGGTTATTTACAACCCTTGTATTTATACGGTTTCTTGACATAATTTTTTAATTTTTTTTTTTTATTTCTGCTATCATCTCTCCCACTATCTTCAAGGTCCTCCACCACATGCACATGCTTACAAACGGGCCAATGGTTTTTATGTAATTCCTTGGCTTACCTTGGAATTAACACATCTTAGAATTGGAAAGTAATTTAGATTCCATCTCATCTAATCTATTCTTGACCTATCAATATTTTCAAAAAATTTTGAATAATTCATCATCCAGGCTCAGATTGAATTCATATAGTTAGGTGGATTATACTATCCTTAATGGCCCTTGTGATCTAGTTAATTTTCAAATTATTCCAATTATTTCAAATTGCCTTTCTTTGTTTTAATCAGTCCTCAATTACGCTTTCCTATTTGGCAACAGCTAAGCAATTGGACTCTATGCTCCATGTGTCTTTCTTTTGACACGTTTTCTAGCATCTCAAGATAGCTATCATTTCTCTTTCAAGTCTACTCTTCTCCTTGCTAAAGATCACAATTTACTCTAACTCTACCTCACATGGCAGGTTGAGAAATCCCCTTATCATTATGATCATTTTTCTCAAGAGCTCCAGCTTTTCCATGTCAGTTTTAAAGTGTTGATGCAGAAGTAGGTGCAAAACACTGTATCTTCTTGCCTGAAAAGGCTTAAGTCTATCACGGCAACTGAAGATCGTTTTCCTCTTGTAGCCACCAATCACATTATTTCTCCATATTAAACATGTTTTTTTACATAAAATTTCTGAGAGATGGAAATGAGGTCGACCACTGGCTGTTAGATTTCTTGAGACCACACGAGTAAACACAAAGATTGCCCTTGAGCCAAAAGACTATGTTCACAGATTTCTGATTAGAATGTATCTCTGGTTGTCTGATGTAGGAAATTATTTTACAGTGTGCCCTTAAAGACCTCATAGCTGGGTAGCACAACATATATAAAACCTTTGCATAACCCAGATTAATAAGCTTTTTCATCTAAAATATGAGTACATCAAAACAGTACCAGTGCATTATTCTGATATATGAAATGGATGTTTATTGTAGAAAGTTTGAAAAATACAAAAAAGTAGAGAAAAATCTCACTCACTGCCCAACTACTCAGATTATAAATACTATTAACACATTGTATAAGTTCTCTTGGAAATTTTCCATACAAATATGAATCCATGTTCATTGTTTACAGAAGAGAATTATATTTTATCAAATAGTTTGTATCACGTTTTGAAATTGTTTTCATGATATTTAACTATATAGCCATGTAATAATTTGCTCGATCAGTTCCCAAATGGGAGATATTTAGACTGTTTTAGGTTTTACGTTTATAGAAAGAAAAATTTCTTACTTCAAATAAAATAGTTTAATGTCTCCTTAAGTCTCCAGAAGAGAAACAGAAATTTTGATCAAGGGTGTTTTCTTTAGCAGGGGTGAGGTAGAGAAAGGTGCAAAGAGAAAGTCAGTGGGCTCAACGTTTGCATGCTGGCTTAGAAGTATCCATATTTAGAGTTACTGATTTCTTTTTCTTTTTTTTTAGTTTTGTATTGTTATTGTTGGTGTTATTACAGGAGTGCTTACAACACTGACTCCATCTCTGGTCCTCCATGTTGTTCATGCCGGTGAAATGAACTCCTTCAGGGCTGTGTGTCCTGGGTCCCAGGGAGGTTGATGTATACCCTAATTGGCATGTGGGAAGGCACAGGAGGTACCACTTGAGGTAACTACTGGAGATACTCTGGTGCACACATGGCACCAATTTAGATAACTACCCTTTACTTCACAACAATGCTCCTTGCTCTATAAAAGCAAAGGCTTAAGGTCCAGACTTGTTGGAAAATAGGGCCAAAGAATAGCTACGTACCATCGGATCACCACCCGATCCCCCACCACCAGTAAGTTACCCTGACCAAAACTGTGTAAAGGGTAGGGAGTGGCTTGCTTCATTTTTCAATCTTAAAATGCCTTCTCAGTTTAGAGGATATTTTGCTCACTCTCCTCCACGTTCTGACACATATTAGCAGAGTTCACTGTTAATAAATAGTTATGATTATTTAGATCAACTTTACTTTTAACAGTCTGAAAATGGTAAGTTAGAAAGTACCTAACAGAAACCATTCTCATGAAAAACTATATTTGTACACACATGCATATATTTTTCACCTCATATGAGTACCCCAAATGCACACACTTGAGAATTTGTAACTACCTCCTGGTCTCTTTATATATATGGTACTTCATAAGTATTCAATGAAGATCATTAGGTTAAAAACAAAAAACAAAAACATAGTTTAATTTAAAGGACTCTTTTCTTTTGAAAATTAGATTGCTTCTCAGTCCAGTGAGAAGATGTCTGAAAGCAAGCCATTTATTCCATCTACATACAGATCCAGTTAATTTTCTTTTTTAAAAATTTTTTATTAAGTTTATTTATTTTTGTTTTGAGAGAGAGAGAGAGAGAGAGAGAGAGAGAGAGAGAGAACAAGCGTGGTATGGGGCAGAGAGAGAGGGGAGAGAGCGAATTCCAAGCAGGCTCTGCACTGTCAGCTCAGAGCCCGATGTGGGGCTTGAACTCACAAACCGTTGGATCATGACCTGAGCCGAAATCAAGAGTCCGACGCTTAACTGACTGAGCCACCCAGGTGCCCCCCAGTTCTTAATTTTCTGAATCTTTGTAAGATTTTATGAAATGTAAAACCACGGAAACATAATTTTCCAGGGTATACCAAAGAGAGTCGATTTCTAAACAGGAAACCAAAAGAAAAGAATTTAAGGCAATCTTTTATTTCTCATAAGTGCTTATTCACATTTTTGGCAAGCAAATGATAGAAATGAAAACAATTCACATACAGACATGGAAGTTTGGTTTGCTTGTGTAGATTTTTCACAACTAAGAAAACACAACTGTTGCTTTTATGTCTCAGAAGAATAACACCAGTTCTTTACTGAGAACAGAAATACTACTCCCAAAATATTGTATTTTACAGTTTCAGTACTTGTTAGTGGTGGCAAAGTGCTTTTATGTATTTTAACTTATTTGATTTTCATGAGAATGTATAGCAGCATGGTATTTGGTGAATAAAGTCAGCAAACAGTTGCTGGTAAAAATCACAAATGGAGTGCTTAACATCAACAGTTTTTACCTTATACTTAATTTTGAGCTAATAACCTAAAATTTTGGGCCCATTCATATGGGAGCAGGTTAAAGGACTCTGAAATTAGATCTATGAGCAGAAAAAGGACTATCAACTAGAAAATACAATTTCCATCTCATAATATATTTTATGGATTTAAAGTTTTAGATGAAAATCCAGTCTTGTGATCATCTCTAGAGTATGTACTAGGAAGTACTTATTGGGAAGACTGTATTTGATATCTAGCATAAGAAAATTGTAGAAATATAGAAAAGTAAATCATAAGTATCAGTATGTTAGAGATGCACTAATTTTCTTGATTTCCTGGAAATATGCATCTAGCTAGAGAGTCTTTTCTCACTTTAAAAAGGCTCAAAAATTTTGTTAGGACAAGGAATCCGCTATGTCTCCCATATATTCCCATTTACAACGCTCCAAAGGAGTTAACTGCACAGGAAGGAATATATGGGAAGAAGTTTCCAGTCTTCGGGAATAGCATGTGGAAGGACTGTTCTCTCGAGTAAGAGCATATACAGAGCAGAGAGCCTTGCGGGTAAAGTCAAGGATTGAGCACCAAAGGGTTTTAAATTGAAGAAGGAAGGGTCCATGAACATGGCATCCCATGTGAATTTTAAGTAGATTTCTCCAGCTGCAGTAGGGAGGGAAAACTGGAGAGGACCAGGAGTGGCTGCTGCTCACCCCCCTACTTTCACACATCCAATCCATGTCAGGCGTCACTTGCTCAGAGCACCAGAATATTTTTTGTTGGGTGCTGTTCTAAACCTGCCATTTGTTTCTCCAGAATATTTTTAACATTACATCGATCAGTGTATTTACTTTATTCTGTCTTCCATGTGACCTTTGATTTCCATCAGGGGGAGACCATTGTATGCTTGATGGCTAACGCTCTAGATAAGTGTTTTACATTTGTAGAATGAATGTTGAGGAAAAGATAGATTCAATATATTTCCCTCAAGAATGCTGTTCAAGAACCAGAGCTGAAACTCCTATCGTGAGTCTGTAATTCTCCACTTCTTTTATGTGACTGATACTATGAGATTGAAAAAAATATCTAATTAATTTGGTTGGAAAGAAGGACACTATTAAAGGAGTTGTTTTGTTAGCTGCTAAAATGAATGATTAAATATAATCTACAGTGACCTGTATATTAGAAGTAACTTTCTTTTCTTCCTCTCAAGTTCATTAATCAAGACACAAATCACTTTAGGGTGACTTACAAGCTTGAGAGAGAAGGAAGCATATAAAATTTCAACTTATCTGGTTTATATACGTGCTATTATAAACATAATCAGAAAATCAAAGAAATAGAGAAAGGACATGGAAAAAGGTCATGAGAAAGAGACAGCTAGATACGCACATAAAACCTGGGAGAAATAGATCTAAACAGAGTGGACCCCAGAACAGTTTGTAGAGGTAGAGAGGGAAACAGGTAGCTGAGAAGACACAGTGATTAAAAGAGGGTAGAGGCGTTTGTTCTGTCCTAACACATACCCCTCTTTGATACTCTCAGTATTTCAGATGGTCATCTGTACTCATAGCGACCATCTGACACCCAAGTAACTAAAAATCCATTCATCTCAGTTTTAAAATGCCCTTTAATATTAAGCCTTCAGACTTTTTCCTGAATAGAATAGCCATAGTCAGGTAGAAGGAAGGGATTGTTCGACTACTATTGTTTTATAACTTTGACTTTCTAACAGCAAATTCTACCTATAAAAATGTTCAAGTTCTCTAATGATACTTCCTTTTTTTTTTTTTTTTTTTGGTGTCTGTTTGGTACAGAACTTGTAAAAGATCAGGAGATTGCCCAAAATAAGAAGCAGGAAAACCATTCTAATGACATAGGAAATTGAATAATTTGTCTTTTGGTAGCCATTTTGAGAATCAGATGAATACAGAGACCAAAGTGTCAATGCTTTATATATAACAAGCATGAGGATATATTTTAGTCTCAAGAATCTTCATTAATATAAATTGGTATATTAGGTTTTAAAATTGGGATACAAGATATAGAATTTGAGTCTGTAAATTAAAATGTTCTTGGAATTAATTGCAATGTTATATTTGCTGATAGATGGATTTTTAAAACGTTATTAAAAACAAAAAAAAGTCACAGGCTTTCATATAATTGATCTATTCATTGAAAACTTCTTGAAATCAAATTCCTTTAATGAAATTAGAAGAAAATTTTAATGATGCTAATTATCCTTCTCTTAATTATTTCTGGATTATATCCTTAAGTTTGTATTTTATATATGTGTGTGTGTGTGTGTGTGTGTGTATGTGTATCCCAATATAAAGTAAACTTCAATTAGAAAAAATAGATAAAATCTATTATTAAAATAGAAAGAATGGAAGAAATAAATATACTATCCAGTAATAATATTTACATAATAATGAGAAACTGCATTTGGGGAGAAATAAAACAATTGTTATAATATCTTAATAACTATACTATACATTGTTACTACTGTTCAATTTGATTGTGTGGATAAGACATTTTTTTATTGGAGTACATAATGCAAGTTTATTAAGAGCCAAAATTCTCTGCATACTTACTTACTTTTATATTATACTCTTGTTTTTTACTTAATCTGCTTTAAATTTCTTTTTTTTTTTAGAGTCAGGTGCAGATAATCATTGAATTAATCATATCTTTTTAGTAAAATCCCCCTTCATCTAGAAAAGTCCTCTTGTTTTATTTATTTAGCCAATTCACTATATCTCCATCCTTCACTCTCATATCCCTAGGTCATTGCTACTATCCATCCTACCACCAATCTAATGTGTTTGATGAGTATTCATTTTTGGAAAAAAATTATTGATGTTTCCTACATGAATTTTTCATTTATATATATGGTATTATACTAAATATCTTATTCTGGTTCTTACTTTCTTTACTTAGTAATACGTCTGTTACATTTCTTCATATTGCCATATATACATAATCACTCAGTGATAAGCACCTAGATTTCCCAAATTCCACCTATTACAACAAAATCACTATATGAAATTCTTATGTCTGGTCTCTTTTAAAATTGTGGGATAATTTTTTCGGGATTTATGTCCAGGAGTGAAATTCTTGAGGTATGGAGGAGGCATATCCTATTTGATTCAGAATTGTGAGCTTGCTTTTCAAAATGGCATCACTAATTTATTTTTCTTTAATTTTTTAAGTTTATTTATTTACTTTGATAGAGACAGTGTGAGTGGGGGAGGAACAGAGAGAGAGGGAGATAGAGAATCCTAAGCACTGGCAGTGCAGAGCCCGGTGCGGGGCTCAATCCCACAAACCCTGAGATCATGACCTAAGCTGAAACCAAGAGTCGGGCACTTAACCAACTGGGCCACTCAGGCTCCCCTGGCATCATTAATTTAAAGACTGTCTTATAATGCATGAGAGCTAGTGTATCTCTATATTCTGTTAAACTTGATATTATTTAGGTTTCTAATTTTTGTCAAAATGAATTTAATATGATATCTCTATTTTAATTGTATTTTTCTCCTTATTAATGAGTTTATGCAGATCTTCATATGTTTATTGAATGTTTGGGCTTTCTTTCCTTTTAATTGCTTCTGTTCATTTTGTGCTATTTTTCTTTTGGGTTCCTGTCTTCCTCTTGTTAGCTTTAATGGTCTAGTATATGGTACATGTTAATCACTTGTCAATTTGCGGCATTATAAGATATGTTTCCACAGGACATAGTCATCTACCCATTACTTTGTCTGTGGTGTAATTCATGAACAGAAATCATCAATTTTGTTGGAGTCTGATACATAAACACAGTGTTTTATAATTTATTTTGGGGGGGTTGTTTAAAAAGAACTCCACCATTTTTCATTGATTTTACATGTTTACCTTTCCCATTTAGATCTTTAATCCATCTGGTGTCCAATTCACAATATGGATTCAGGAACAAACCCACTTTTCTTTCTCTTTATATAGCGAGTCGATCCATCACAATGTCGGTTACAACTTCATAAATTTAGAGGCTCAAGTATTTAATAGATGGATTCTTTGATGGTTATCTCAACTTCTTTTTTAGATCTTGCCAGTATAGAACAACCACCTTTGTCTCACATTCTTTTCTCTTGAGTTCTATGTTTCAGTTATTAAATTTATTTCACAACTTTCTTTCCCCTGGTATATTTTCTGTATGTATTTATTTTCAAACTTTGTCTTTTTGTTTAAACGTGTCTCCTGTAGGCAACATGTTATTGAATCTTAGTATAGTTTTGTAGTTGTTAAATTCAATAGGAGTCTCTTTTGGTCTTTGATATGTGTTAGTCTACGTGTTTTTCTTTTACAGTGGATGTGTAACTTGTGTGTGTAACTAATTGCCCTGTGCTTTTATTTTCCCTGAGTTGAAGACTATCTTTTCTGGTGGTAGGCACTGGAGACTGAGGAAAGCCAGACTGCATTCTCTGTCACTTCTCTGGAGTTTAAGAGGAAGGGAGGAATCAGCTCCAGGGCAAAGAAGTCAAGCACAAAAATTTCAGACAATCCCATTTTCTGGCATAGCACCAGGCAAACACTGTGGGAAGGGATTTGCCTGTAACATTTTTTTAGAAAGAAGCAGTAAAGCAAAAGGCAATCCGCCAGCCCAGAAGGTTTGGATGAGGAGACAGGGATAAACTACATCTCTTATCACTCGATTCTCAACCCAGCAAGGCTTTCGGGCTGCCCTAACATTATTACAACTACCTCCTGCCCACTGCTCAATACAGTTGACTGTTGCCATTGATTTATATGGAGAAGGAGGAAGAAACAATTTTGTCCGGGCAAAGTTGGGAGAAGGAACAAGTACAATTTATAACCTCTTCTCAACCTGTTCTGCCACCACCTTCCGGCCACCTCTGCCCCAGACTGCAACCCATCATCTCAGTCCAAGACAGCTTTGGACCTCGGCAGAAGTGTCTCGAAGGTTTTATTTGATTCATCTCACTTGGCTTGGGTTTTGGAGATAAAGCTAGCAGCACATGCAGATTTGCGATCCTGATTGGTCTACACGAGTCTCTTCTCAGAAGTAGGCAAATATGCTTATTACTACAAGTTTTTTTTTTCTCCTTTTTACCCCTACCATACCCTGATCGTTCATCCTCTGATAGCTATGTACTCCCCTTCTCAGGCTGACATTCCTACTCTGCATTCTTCCCCTCAAATTTAGCCTAGTTGCTTCTCTTACTATATGACCAAACTCCGTTTATCTCCACCCACTGATCTATTGGATCACATACTGAGACAGCCAAGGAATACCACACATAAAGGCTGCTCAGCAAAGAGTGGGAAGAAGAAGTTGGAAAATATTCCTTTTATTTCAATACAGATTCCACTTCCAATATCCATTTTAAGTTCCAAAATATTTGATGTTGTTTCTAAAGACTCTCTTAAGTGTTGGCCTGCACAACATTAGTAAGGACATAATTTAGGACATTGCAATCTCTATGTTTCCATTTTTAAAAAAGTTAATTATGAAAAAAGTAATAAAAGTCAGAATATTAATTAAACTTCCATCATCAGCTACATGTGCCTTACTCTGAATAAAATCTAAATTTACATGGCAAGAAATTATTAAACCTATAAGAAAATCAAAATGTTAATAATACAAAAAATAAGAATCTTAATGGTTTGATTAATTTTTCTATTCCTTTGAAGAATTATGACTAAAGGGCACTTTTTCTTTTCAGGTTAGAGAGGGAGGGAGCCAAAACATAAGAGACTCTTAAAAACTGAGAACAAACAGGGTTGATGGGGGGTGGCAGGGAGGGGAGGGTGGGTGATGGGTATTGAGGAGGGCACCTGTTGGGATGAGCACTGGATGTTGTATGGAAACCGATTTGACAATAAATTTCATAAAAAAAATAAAGGGCACTTTTAAAGCACCAGAAAGGTCACTATTGGCTTTAGTTGTAGATTTAGTCAGTAATTAAGAAAATGCTGGAATGCGTTGTGTTAATCCCACCAGCCATCACTTATAGAAGTATCTTTGTATATTCTGGAAGTTTATTGAAAGTATGCAACCCCTGGGATGTGTGACTCCATGAAACTATTAAAAAACCAGATCTAACTTTTGTTTCAAAAATTTTGAGGAAAATAATGATTTAGCAATATAGTATCTTAAGAGAAAAAGAATGTAAATAGCAATATATAACTTTGTAAATAGAGTTTAAAATGGTTTTCAAAACAATGTAAATTGTCTTTAGTAAAATGAAAAAAAAGCATGACATTTTTCTTCTGAGTGTTATATAACATGCACAAAAATTATTTAACAGGAGAAATATCCAAGCTATTTTTAACAGGCATTGCCAAACTTTTATTTTCTAATGATTGTCACCCGAATTACTTAAATATTTTATTTTGTGAATGATAGTTCCGAGAATAAAAATCAACAACTATGAAGATATTTTTTTAAAAATAGCATGCATGGTCTCAATAAAAGTGAAAAGTGTTTGGGGCGCCTGGGTGGCTCAGTTGGTTAAACATCTGACTCTTGATTTCAGCTCAGGTCATGATCATGGATTTATGAGTTCAAGCCCTATGTCAGACTCCCCACTGACAGTGCAGAGCCTGTTTGGGATTTTCTCTCTCCCTCTCTCTCTGCTCCTCCCCCCATTCATAGAGCACGCACATGTGCTCTCTACTCTCTCTCTTTCCATAATAAACTTAAAAAAAGAAAAAAATCTTTGTATATTTAACCCTGTGGAAATTACCAAGGAATTACAAGTTCACACTAAAAGACTCACAACTGAAGATAAAAAGCAGTATTTCTATTTGTAGAAATATGTGTTTATTCATAGCAATAATAAAAATTGATAATAAAAAAATGTGTCAGTGTAGTACAAAGGCAAAATTTATAAGATCACTTTAAAACTTCAACCTATGTTGCAAGATCACACTACAGACATGGTTACACCAAAGGCCATTTTCACTATTATATTCTGTGAAGGCTTTCCTGACTTTGTTCTGACTAATGTCTGTAGGATTAAATATGGGGGTTGAGATTGTGTGGAAAATCTATGCAATAGAATGTTTTTTTTTTAAGGAGGTAATCAATGCAAAAAATAGTTCAAAGTGAGCTATTTACCAGTTCTGTCATCAACTGAATTGCCCCCCTTCATTCATAAGCTGAAGCCCTAACCCCTGGTACCTCAAAATGTGACTATTTTTGGAGGTAGAGGCTTTAAAAAAGTGATGTTGTTAAAATGAGGGTATTAGGATGTCCTAATAAAATCTAGTTAGTATCTTTGGAAGAAGAAGAAGAAAGTTAGACACAGAGAGATACTGGAGAATGCACGTACTAGGGAAAGACCATGTGAGAAACCAGCGAGAAGGGGGCTTCTGCAAGCTAAAGAGGGATGCCTCAGAAGAAACCAAACTTGCTAACACCTTGATCTTGGACTTCTAGACACCAGAACAGTAAGAAATTAAATTTCTTCCTTTTAAGCCACCCAGTCACTGGTATCTTGTTACAACAGCCCTAACAAACTAATACATCCTTCTTCATGAGACTCTCAAGTTTACATTTAGTTTTTCTTTTTCATATAAAGACTCAAATGTTGCAGATCATGGCTATGTCTGTGTGTGTGTGTGTGTGTGTGTGTGTGTGTGTGTGTGTTTGTGTTTTGCATATGTTTGTGCTTTACTTGCCACATCCTGTTACAACACGAATCGAATATATATTGCTTAATTCATACCAAGCACTGCACTAATCATTTCAATGAACATTAATGATATTATGATATGAATATAATATTAATCTATAAAATATGTTAATCATATTCACAAAATATACTCTTAATATCCCAATCATTTGTATAAAACTTTTATTTTTGTAGAACAGTTTTAGATTCACAAGATTAAAAAGGGAAGAGTTTCCCCATATTCCCCCTGTCTCACACATGCATAGCTTCCCCATAGTCAACATCACTCATCAAAAAGGTACATTAGTTACAATTGATGTACCTACGTTGACACACCATAATCACCCCAAGTCCACAGGTTACATCAAGGTTTACTCTTGGTGTTGTACATTCCATGGGTTTGGACCAATGTATCATGACATCTATTCACCATTACAGTTTTATTCAGAGTAGTTTCACTCCCTAAAAATCCTCTGTGATTCATCTATTCACCCAGTCCCCTCCCGAAGCTCTGGGAACCACTGGTATTTTTACTATCACCATAGTTTTGCTTTTTCCTGAGTGTCACATATTTGAATTACACAATATGTAGCCTTTTCAGATTGCCTTCTCTCAATAATGTGCACATTTAAGCTTCTCCATGATTTTTCATGACTTGGTAACTCTTTTTTCTTTAGTGCTAAATACTAATTTCTCATCCAGATATACTAAATAAATTGGTATTTATCCATTAGTCTACTGAAAGACGTATTAGTTCCTTCCAAGTTTGGGCAATTATGACTAAAGCTGCTATAAACATCCACATACAGGTTTTTGCGTGGAAGTAAGTTTTCAATTCCTTTGGGTAAATACCAGGGAATGTGACTGCTAGATTATAAGAGTATATTTAATGTTGCAAGAAAGTACCAAACTGTTTCCACAGTGGCTGTACCATTTTGCATTTACACTAGTAATGAATGAGAATTTTTAATGCTATACAAATTTTCCTGAATTTGATGCTGTTTAGTATTATTGACTTGGGCCATTCTGTGTGTAATGATACCCCATCATTGCCTTAATTTGCATTTTCCTAATGATTTATGATGTAGACCATCTTTTCATATATTTACTATCTGTATATCTTTTTTGGTAAGATGTCTGTTCAGATCTTCGACCATTTTTTCATTGGGTTGTTATTTTCTTTTTGTGAAACTTTAAAAGTTCTTTGAATATTTTGAATAACAATATTTTAGCAGATATGTCTTTTGAAAATACTTTTTCTTAGTCTGTGGCTTGTTTATTTGTGTGTGTGTAATTTCCTTTCCCAGAGCAGAAGTTTTTAATTTTAATGAAGTTCAGCTTATCAATGATTTCTTTCATGGATCACGCGTTTGGTGTTGTGTCTAAAAAGTCATTTCCACATCCACAGTCTTCTTTTTTCCTGTTTCTTCTGGAGTTTTGTAGTTTTATATTTAAGTCTATGATGCATTTGAGTTAATATTTGTGAAGGATGTAAGGTCTGTGTTTACATTCATTTTTTTTGTTTTGCACATGAATGTTCACTAGCAACATTTATTGAAAAGATTATCTTTACTCCATTGTATCGTTTTTACTCCTTTGTCAAAGATCAGTTGGTTATATTTATGTGAGACCATTTCTGAGCTCTCTATTCTGTTCCCTTGTTCTGTTTGTCTATTCTTTCACCAACACTGAATTGTCTTGATGACTATAACTACAGTAAGTCTTGAAGTTGGGTAGTATTAGGCTTCCAACTTGTTTTCTTTCAACATTGTGTTGACTATTCTGGATCATTTTTCTCTCCCTATAAACTTTAGAATCCATTTGTTGCTATCAACCAAATAAATTGCTGGGATTTTTATTAGGATTGCATTGAATCTATAGGCCAAGTTGGGAAAAGATGACATCTTAACAATATTGAGTTTCTTATCCATAAACATGGAGGATTTCTCCATTTATTTATTTTTTTTCTTTGATTTCATTCATTGATGTTTTGTAGTTTCCTTCACCATAGATCTTATACTTATTTTGTTATATTTATATCTATTTATTTCATTTTGGAGAGTGCTAATATAAATAGTATTATGTTTTTAATTTCAAATTCTATTTGTTTATTGCTGGTATATAGGAAATAAATTGACTTTTGTAAAGTAATATTGTATCCAGCCAACTGGCCATGATTACTTATTAGTTCCAGGAGTTGTTTTGGTGATTCTTTTGTGTTTTATACATAAATGGTCATATATCTGCAAACAAACACTTTATTTCTTCCTTCTCAACTTTGTACCTATCATTTCCTTTTGTTGTCTTGTTACATTATCTACGACTTCCAGTGCAATGTTGAAAATCAATGGTCAGAAGGACAATCCTTATCTTGTTCCCAATCTTAGTGGAAAAGTTTTGAGTTTCTCATCATTAAGTATGATGATAGGTGTGTCCATATATATATATATATATATATATATATATATATATGCTGAATTTTGTTGAATGGTTTCTTTTTTCTGCATCTATTGATATTATCAGATAATTTGTCTTCTTTTTATCTCCTGAGGTAATAGATTACATTCATCTTTAAATGTTGAACCAGCCTTGAATATCTGGGATAAATCCCACTGGGTCATGATGTATAATTATTTTTATATATTTTTTTGGATTTGATTTGCTAATTTTTTTATTTTTTTAATTTTTGTAATATTTATTTATTTTTGAGAGAGAGGGAGATACAGAGCATGAGTGGGAGAGGAGCAGAGAGAGAGGGAGACACAGAATCTGAAACAAGTTCCAGGCTCTGAGCTGTCAGCACAGAGCCCGACATGGGGCTTGAACCCATAAACCCCAAGATCATGACCGGAACCAAAGTTGGACACTTAACCGACTAAGCCATCCAGGCGTCCCAATTTGCTAATATTTTTTGAGAATTTTTGTATCTATATTTATGACAAATATTGGTCTGTAATTTTTTCTGTTGTAATGTTTGTCTGGTTTTGATATTTAGGACAATTTTGTCCTCACAAATGAGTTAGGAAATGTTCACTCTGCTTCTATTATCTCAAGGACATTGTAGAGAATTGATATAATTTCATACTTAAGTGTTTGATAGAATTGACCAGTGAGCCCATCTGAACCTGGGACCCTCTATTTTAAAGGTTATTAATTATTTATTCAATTTTCAAATACATACAAATCTCTTTAAGTTTTCTATTTCTTCTTGTGTGAGTTTTGGCAGCTTTTTTTCCTTTCAAAGAAATCTCAGTTATATTTGACCCAGCTAAAGAGAAATCCAATCTCATCTGTGAGGTAACCTAATCTAAGCTAACCTTGTTAAGACCCCAAACCTAAAAAGTTTCCTAGTTTAAGTGAATAACTGAAACCATCCCACAGCAATTGAACTAGGAATTGGTGATTTCATCAATTCACATAAATTTTAAAGTCATAACTGGAAATATACATTAGAAACAACAATTTAAAAAATCCTATCAATAAAATGCAAAGCTGAGCTATTTCCTCCATCAATAAACTAGAAAATAACACTCAGTGAATGTGTATGGGAGATTAATATATTTGTTATCATAGCACATTATATTTGTAAGTACACAGCACAGTGTTTACATATGAGCATTGTTTAATTATGCTTTTCTTTTTTTACTCTTTAATTCATAATTTAACTAAATTCATCATGCAGTTTGTGGGAAAGTTTACAAAGAAAGAACTGCACATGGTTCAGTCTAAAATCATTTGTCATTTTAGGTACTTTAAAAAAGTCAAATTTCATAGCTAATGTTACAGGGAGGATGCTGTCTTAATATAATTACATTGTCAGATATCAGGATCCTGTCAGAAAAGGAAATGATAAATGTCAGTGTGCCTGGAAATACAGGATTCAGAAGTCCATGCTGTAATGGAAAGAATAAAACTTTCAACAAGAAGTTCAAAGGCAAAGCTCCTTACTCATTGATCTGTCTTAGTCCAATATTAAGAAATGCCTGATTACTTAGTGTCCATTTCAGAGTGAGTTAAATGCCTCTCTTGAGGGGAATGTGAGGTTTTCACTAAAATAGCTAGATGCTAAGTAGGAAGGAGACTTCCAGTTAATACACTTTTCCATGTGCTTATAAAAGTCACTTCTGTCAAGCCATATAGACAATCCTGCCTTCAGTAACCTAAAAGGTTCTTTCCAGGAGAATGAGAAGATTAATTATTATTCTCTAAAGTGCTTAACTTTAGCTACTTCTACCAACAGGGTAAGAAATTAGATCATGCTGAAGGATATCTGGTCTCTCCTCTATCTTAACCTAAGATTAATAGCATCTTGGAGTTTGATCCAGTCATTTTCATAAATCCATTTTCTGCATAATGGAAAAGGTCATAAAGACGGTCTCATGACTAATTTGTTTGTTGCGTGGAGGCAAATATATTATTTTCTCAGGAATTATTAGAATTCTAGACATAATGTATTTTAATGTAAAAAATTAGCTGTCAAAATAAACAGTGACAATCCCCAATGTTCTGAGAAGATCATAGTCATACTGCTTTTTATATAGTTAATATACAAGCATATCTCAAAGACACTGTGGGTTCAGTTCCAGGCAACCATAATTAAGGGAGCATTGCAATTAAGTCAAGTGAATCGTTTGGTTGCCCACTGCATATAATAATTATGTTTACATTATACTGGTATATATTACGTGTGCATTAGCATTATGTCTAAAATAAAACAATGCATGTACCTTAATTTAAAGGTACATTATTGCTATAAAATGATAATCATCATCTGAGCTTTCAGGCGATTGTAATCTTTTTGCTGGTAGGGAGACTTGTCTCCATGTTGATTGCTGCTGACTGATCAGGGTGCTGGCTGCTGAAGGTTGAGGTGGCAGGGGCAATTTGTTAAAGTAAGACAACACTGAAGCTTGCCACATTGATTGACCCCCTCCTCTTGCGAGTGCTTTTTCTATAGCACGCGATGCCGTTTGGTAGCATTTTACCCACTGGAGAACTTTCAAAATCGGAGTCAGTCCTCACAACCCTGCCACTGCTTTAGAAAGCTGTGTAATTTTATGTAATATTTTATTTAATTTTATGTAATATTGTTTTCATTTCAACAATCTTCACAGCATCTTCCCCAGCAAATGCTGTTGAAAAATGATGCAGGTAGACTTACAATATGCAGGGTTGCCACAAACCTCCAATTTGTAAAAAAAAAAAAAAAACCCACAACATCTGTGAAGTACAATAATGCAAAGCCCAATAAAATGAGGTATGCCTATACTTGCAAAGGTAAACTGGGGCACCTGGCTGGCTCAGTAGGTTAAGCACTCGACTTCAGGTCATGATCTCATGGTTCGTGGGTTCGAGCACTGCATCTGGCTCTGTGCCGACAGCTCAGAGCCTGGAGCCTGCTTTGGATTCTGTGTCTCTCTCTCTTCCCCTCCACTATTTGTGCTGTCTCTGTCTCTCAAAAATGAATACACATTTTTTTTTTAAATTAAGATAGATTGCTTTTCTTGTTTTTTGATGAAGTTATTGAAGTTCAGGAACTAAAATTTCTCTATAGGGCAGCAGAATCACATCCCCAACTATAGATCAGCATGCATGTAGAATTTTTTGTTTGTTTTGTCTTTAACTTTATTTACAACGGCCAGTTAAGATACCATTTTCCCAAGTTACTTAAGTCAGTTCTAGCCTTTCTTCATCCCCTTCAATGAAGTTACGTTATTCATTTTTTCAATTCAGCTAGATCCATTTGTTCATGGTGGTATTCCATTATGAGTCCTTCCCACCCCACCTCCTGTTTGGCCATTAATCATTTGCTTTCGTTGGGAGTATGTGAAATACTATTATGGTCCTAAGGGCGGGAGTTTTTCTCCTTAAAATAAATTATTTTATTTTTCAGCAGAATGGAATTTTAGTCATCTGTCAAATATTCTCTGAAAACGTTACAGAACTCTCTATGATGTATATCTTCACAATAAAATAAAGTAATAAAAGGACTGGTAACATCACTAACAATTATATCTTCAGTATACACAGCTTTGTTTCTTAAGCACTTTTATTTATGCAATTTTATAGCTAATCTAAAAAGTAAGGCAGAAGTCAGTAGGAGAGAATAAGGTATGTCGCTAGCATTTTAAACACATCTGGAACACTTCATCTCTTTCATATTATTAAGAGTGAGGAAGAAAACAAATATTAAAAACGGTTCAGAGCTATGATGGAGTTAAATGTAAACCCTGAAGAAATGCCCTCGTGTTAAGATTTCAGCAGTCACTATTGGTACATTTTATGTAATAAATACCATTATTTTCTCCATGTTGATGCACCATTAATATGTTTGCCTTTACCTAAGTTGAAAATCTGACTAGTTTATGCAAGTGGCAGCATAATTTCTTGGGAAAATAAGAAACAGGTTGAAAAAACATTAATAAAATGTAAGAAAAAAATCCATGTATGATGTCAACATACTACTCCAGTCCTAAGGCCTACATTTATTACAAAAATAAATATGCACTTAAGTCATACTTTCGCCATTAATGTTGAACACACAAAGACTAGTTACACATTCTATATTTAATTAAAATACAAAAGTATGTCTTCCATCTGCACATAGCAGAGTGAACGGATTTAGGTGCACATGAATTTACAGCTGGTATTCAAATATTAGCAAAGTAGACTTTTTTTTTTAAACCACATCAGGTATCATGTAATTCCTCAGTGTAAACTCAGCATAGTAGTGGATTTATTAGCATTTAAAATAATTTTTAATATTTTCAGTTTCTCACATCCTCGTTTAAGTTCTGAGTTACAAGACTTCTTTCTATGTTGCAAATATCTTGCTTTTGAGAGTGTACCTTTGAATTTTTCTAGTGAAATATATGCGTTGTATGACTTTATTTGGTACTTTAATCTTCGATTTAGTGTTTGTGCAAGTTGCCTCTTACCAATTCTAAGAATATTTTCTAAACTTTTCCACCATCCTATTTCTTTTGGAAAAGTGGCATTGGTTGAGGACAATAACTCTATGTTCTATTTGGCTTTTATTTATGTAATATACTGGTACAGTGTCGTATTTGATTAACAGTGGTTACATTATTGGAGTCCTTGCAATTTGCAAAGATTATATGCACACTCAAGTTGCCTCACCTTACCATCATAAGGGCACTAGACCTAAGGAGGAAGTACAAAAAGTCAGCACAGGAGTTGAATTTTCAGGTTTCAGAGAATTACAGCCATATTCTGACTATATCCAAAATGTAATAGCTATCCTAGTGATGCAGCAGTGACCTTAGTGCCCCGGCCTCTTTTGCTCCTTCAGTAAGGTTCCCCCTTTGCCCCACTCTATGCTTCTGTATTGATTCTCAGTATTGACTGTACATTGGAATCACTTGGGGACCTTTAAAAGCTACTGCTACCTGAATTCCATGCCAGACATTCTGATTTAATTGATCTAGGGTGCGCTGAGATTTTAAAAACTCCCAAAGAGATTCCAAGGTACAGTCAAGTTTGATAACCTTGGCCCCAGTGACTCCATCACGCCTTTGGATATGGTTTTCTTTATCATTGTCTTTTATTGCATCTCACTCTCCCTTAACTCATCAGCTTCTATTTATCTGCTACCATTTATTTATACTAGTTTACTTTTGTGTGTTTCATAATCAAAGATCTCAAATGTCTGACAGATCCAATCAGCCATAGCTAAGGTTTCAAGAGACCCAACAAACAGTATTGCTAAGGAATCGTTGAGGATTTTCTCAGAAGACTGCTGTAGCTATGGTAGGCACCCTGAGTCAGTGGACTTTTGCATGTGGCCAATATTTACTTACTTTATAATGCAAGGAAGTCTTTCTAATGATGCTGGCATGTAGAACAATTTTTTGAATGGGTCATGTGAATTTAGGGGTATTTTTTAATAGAATAAACTAATAGTTACATTTGAAGAATATTTTCTCACTTCACTGAATTCACTTTCAAACAGTTATATTTGTCAGTTGTGTTAGCATAGAAGGAAGAAAATACTGCCATTTTAATAAGATTAGCTTGTTGTTATTCATATTAGTATAGTAACAATGCAATTGTTATTGTTTTTGTTTTTAATGGAATCACCCCTGAGTCTCACGAAGAATCACTGTGATTGTCACAGGATTCAGAGACCCTTTTATTTATTTATTCCAAGGCCTTTATTTGAAAATATGTTTAGTACAAAAAGATATTACATTGGTGATTGTTGCAGCATCTAATGTGGATTCTGCTATTTAACTATGATTCCGCCAACTAAGAAATGAATAAAAACATTTTCTGAACTTTATCATTTTTTTAGTACAAATGAATGAACTTGGACTACATGTTAAGAACTTTCTGCTACTATTTTGTGGTCCAGTCTACTGTCTCTGAGAAGATCTACTGATCATTTATATTACCATTTAGTGATTAACCCTTTATTTGGGTGTCGTCTTGAAGGAATTTAAACTAATGATTTAATTTAAATAAACAAAAGTAGGAAACAAATGTTCATTGTCACTCTGTTGAATCATTTCATATGACTGTTTAAAGGATAAGAAGCAAAATGAAATATAGCCCATTTAAAACATTCTGTAAACTATAACTATTTGTATAAATATATCTTAAAAGTATATGTCATTCCTTTTACCTCTAAGACTTGTGACTATATTTTTTATATTTCTCCTGAGATGGTCTGTTGCTTCTGTGATTTGAAGATTATTTAGTATGATGCAGGGGTAGCTACTTATTTCTGATCAATACTGCAGATTGGTCTTTTGTTCACAGACCAACAAATATTTGATTCTATTTCAGAATGTTTGTTCAGGATTTAGTCAATAGAGTTCTATGGCTATGGTATAAAGCAAGGGAAAACACTGGAAACACAATCTTAACAGATAATACAATGTCACCCAGTAGCTAAATGTATTATTACATAGAGCCATATTATGTAAACCCTATGCAGGCTGTCTACATCTCAGATGAGGTAAGTGATGAGCTGCATCTCAATTCTTTACATTATCCTTGTAATTCTTAATAAGAGAGTAAGAAAACACAAGACGTCAATTTGACAACATAACATTCCAGAAAGATACTGCATGCATTGCATCTGTATACGCACATTACATATTGATAGTTATATATTCATTTGCTCACTTACAAAATATTTCTTGAGCATCTACTATGTTTCAGTAACTGTATTGCAGGGCTTGGTTTGTATCAGAAACAAAACAGGTGAGATCACATAAAAAGTAAATAAACAAGATAATAATGATAATATAAGAGCTACAAACCCAATAACAAACTGGTGAAAGGTAGTAAAGGACTTGCAAAGAAGTGATATTTGAACTGCAGTCTCGAGGAGATGCAGTTGCTAACTGAACATAGAATTACGGGAAGAATATATCTTTTTAAATTTAATTTAATTTTATTTAATTTAAGTTTAATTTAAATTTAATTTAAGTTTAATTTAATTTTATTTTTATTTCAGAGAGCGAGTATATGTGAGGGAAACAGGGAGAGAGAAAGAGAGAGAGAGAGAGAGAGAGAGAGAGAATATTCAGCAGGTTCCAAGTTCAGTATGGAACCCAATGCGGGGCTCGATCTCATGACCCTGGGATCATGATCTCAGCTAAAATCAAGAGTGGGACACTCAACCGACTGAGCCAGGTGCCCCGGGGAAGAACATATCTTAAAGGGTCAATTGTAAGAGCAAAGAAACAGAAATATGAGGTAAGGATGTCCACAAAGGGAAACTGGGTCTTTGTAGTTGGAAAACAGGAAGCAATGAGGAGAATGTACAAGGTGGTGTTGGGAGTCGTAGGGAAGGGCCAGTGCCTACAGGGCCTGGTAAGTGATATTAGGAGTGATGAAATATTACCATTGAATATTTTTAAGCAGAAGATGACTTAGTATGACTTATTTTAAAAGCTTCTATGTTCTGTCAGTAGGAAAACGTTTTATTACTAGTAAAAAAAAAAACAGAATTAAGAAATGGCTAATCACTAGGTATGGCGAGACTGCTGCATATCCCTTCTCCCCTTTTTCCTTTGCATAGCAGAAGGTCTTATTTCTCAGGCTCACTTGAAGTCAGTATGAGAAATTGTGGGTGCAGCTACAGGATCACATCTTTGAGAAAGAAATTCTAATTTTTTTAGACAAGAAGTTGTGCCTCACCTCCTTATTTCTTAATGACAGAAAAAAAAAAAAAAAAGAAGAGGAAGGATTTGGTAATGGTGGTCAGCTTCAACCATGCAGACAAGGAAGGAAAACCTCCTCATGAATCAGAATTGCCTACCTGACCTGGAACTTTTGTCTACCTCTGGCTTGTCACAGGCAAGAGATATAAAATTCTATTGTTTTTCCCAAATCACTGCTACTTTGTGTCTCTTTAGGACAATAGCCTTGTTTAGATTTATAACGGTAACCTAAAATAACTGTTGTGAAAAATTAAAATAGAAGTAATCACTAAAAGAGGATTCTGATTAACTTTTACTTTAATACTACCTCTGACAGTAATAAAGCTTATAATTTTACTTTTTATTTTTTTTTAAGTTATTATGGAAAGCTTTATACCTTTAATTTAGACTACATGACAACAACTGAAATTTTAGGTAGAAACTAGGGTAACTATATTGAAGATGGCAGGCTATCTCCGGGATATCTATTTTTGGGGCACATGACAGTATCTGAATGTGTTAAACTGAGCTTCCCCAAATTCTGTTTCCCCAATCAACTATTTCACAACAATATTGTACTTGAACTGTATCTCTCCCGTGGCTTCTTCTGAATGCAAAACAGCCACTCTGCCTCAGGCTTCCTAGAAACCCACTATATCATTTGGCCTAAATAATTCCAGTTTGGTTTTATTTTTGCCACGCAGAATAATGCTATAAGGCAATAAAAAAATATTTGGGGTCAAATGTAATCACTTAGAACAACTGGCAAACATGTAGAACACACAGAGAGGCCGATGTGCACAACAGAACCGTGGTGAGTTACAGGTATTTAAACTATGTTTGGAAAACTGTCTCATATTTGAATTTCAGTGATAAGTAGGGTAGAGCAAGATGACATTTTTACTAAAAATGAATCTATTATTAGGTGACTCATCTATTTTAAGTCTGAAGAATATCATTTCAAATTTATACAACCACTTAGGGAATAAAAAATGTACATTTATAGACATTTCTAAGTTCTCGTATTGATATTTACTCTTTGCATTCCTTTGTCAGTGTCTGCTGAAACCAGATTTCAGCAAAACTGTAGAAGGTTCAAATCTTCACACCTACCCAAGGCTTTGCAACACTCATATAAAATGCATATAGGGGACTAATTGGCAGGGAAGACAGCCAGGAGCTTGGGTGGCAATGCCTTCCATGAGAGGCAGATGGACTACCTACCTGGGGAGTTGTAATATGCACTTAATTGAAATGAAGTCAGAGCTAACCAGTAGAGACCACATTTGGAGTAAGCCATATTCATGATTCCATATTCTCTCTGGTCTTACTTCTGGTTTTCATTCTCTTCCTTGGCTGCAACTGGAAACATGTTTCAGAAGATTGGAATTTTTTCATATTTTCATCTCCAAAATTCCAAAATTCATGGAAACAATTAAAATATCCAAAGTGTGAAGACATAAAACTGTACAAAACAGACACTTAGACAGAAAGCTCACGAGGAAGTGGAATGTTCTGATTAATTGGTTTTCTGATGAACTGAGTGGTTATCCATCATATCCTGGTGGGAAAGGCACTGTGCCCAGCATTATCAAGCATAAAACAGGAGCTCAAAGAACATAACATTCAGTTAGGATTAATGAAAAATCATTTTTGTTTCAATTCTGTCAAACTTTTTTTCTCTCTCTCTCTCTAAAATGCATGGAAATGCTTCCTTGCCTAAGTGGAGAAATAGATTATCTGCATCGCTATTAAGACTTTTCCCGTGTTTCTTGGTGACCATTTTGAGGTTTAATCTGCATATATGCTGTTGAAATTCGGTTCAGTAAACACTGAGCCATTCCAGATCAGGTAGGATGCTCAGCATTGAGGCTTTATAGATGATAAAAAGATATTCTCTGGGAGTTTACAGGTTGCTGAGCCAGAATCAGAGCCTCCTGACAGAAACTTTTACACAAACCCTTTCCTGCATGGGCTTGATTCCCATCATTAACTTGGCCATTATCCAGCTTCAGTATTCTTCACGAATACCTCTTGCCTTCCCAATAAAAACCAAACCCTGTAGACTAATGTTCAAGAATTTTCCAACCTTCTCTAAAAAAGGAAAATATAGTCTTTGTTTGGCAACTAAAAGTTGACATGAACAAGAGTCAAGGATGAGAAGCTCTCAGAATGAGTCCAAATAAGGCATTGTTAGATGCCGTCCCTAGAGAAATAAAAGATAATCTTGACAATGGAGGTTTCATACAGTCAGTTCTGCTACCATGCAACGTGTATGTATGTATTGCTAAAAATCATCACGTTATGCAGAATCATGCAACTCAACACTCAAAAATTTTGTCAGTGTCTGTGACACATTTAAAAAAATAAGAATATAATAAAAAGGGTAACACGGTTTTATAAATATCACCTGCTTTTAGAAATACGTAGATACCCATAATAAATATGGCGCTTTACTCTCATGTATTTTTAATGTTTATTTATTTATTTTGGGAGTGTGAGCAGGGAAGGGACAGAGAGAGAGAATCCCAAACAGGTTCCGTATTGTGAGTGTGGAGCTGGACGTGGGGCTGCATCTCACGGTGAAATCATAACCTGATTTCAGGAAATAGTCCATCACTTAACCAGCTAAGCCATTCAGGGGTTCCGGCATTTTAGTTTTAAAAAAGACATGGAGTTTGCTTGTGGCGGTGGGCAACAGAAGGGTAGTAGCTTGTATGTCATTGTGAGATGGTAGAAGGAGGGTTCTCGGAATGGGCGTAAACTTGTAACCCCAGAATTGGATAGGTGTAGCTCATGACACTCAGGGTGAACTGAGGTAGCTGGTAGATGTCTGGGTCGTGCTCATGTCAGGGTTTCGTGCGTCCCTGGGCAGCTTGTTTGGGCTGGATGCAGTTTTCTGAATTCACCTGGTGTTTCTGCAAGACGAGTTTGCACATAAGCAAATGTGAAATTTGCATTACGCTTAAATTGTTTCCTGATATATCAATCATATTGGAACAAATTCTGTTCTCCAAACCAGGGTTATAGCAGAACTGATTGTATTTTGTGATTTCAGATATTTTAACAACTCTAGGAGCCACCTGCTCATGAATTTATAACATTTATTTCACAATTAGGGATACAAGGCTGAGGATTGTAAACCTGGTTAGGAGCATACCTAAAATCCTTTTAGGTAAAGGGCAACAAGTCAATCAATTCAAGTGTCCTGATGGGCATCAGAGCCTTGTGAAACGGGAGTAGGAGTGAGAGAGCGCTGGATTCTCTGAGTAGGAGATGGCAGAGCACCACCAATAAGGTGGCAGCGGGGGGGGAGCAGAATGAGAGACAAAGAGCAAAACATGTCCTGTCATCCTAATTGTGCCTAGACCGGTTTTTGCTTATTCGCAACTATGCAGACGTAGAAAGAAACTGTTCTTGGTGTTATACATTTTTTTCACCAACAGCTGCAAATAAATGCAGGTCTGTTTTTCAGAATTTATAGAAATTTCATTTGTTTTAACATAAATGTCACTACAGAGGTGATGCCCCGCCCTCCCACCACTCCAAGAGTGTGGGTGTACTCCATTGATTGTGGGTGTACAGGACTGGGTCTGCAAAACTGCTTGAAAACAAGCAGCCATCCTTGCAGCCAGGTGAACGTGACCTTGGCTGTCATGAAAGAGGGGAGAATCCAGAATCTGTGACAGTGTATTGTAAGCTACTTAATCCCTTCACATAGAGGTATAATATCTGGCTCATTGTGATCATGTGTCCCTTAAATGCTTGGCAGAATTGTATTCCTCTGAAAATATGTTTGAAACATGAATAGAAACCAAGGAAATTAATATCATCAGAGATGGGACTGACTTATACAGATCTTTGTAAAACAGGAAATAAAACAGGTAATTGCCCTAAAATCATGTAACCTAAGTTACAGTCTAGTGGCAATGAGATTGTCAGATCATGTGAAGATGAATGTAGCATATGCAGAAATATCATCAAGTGATTTGATTCAAAATTTAGTTTCTTAATGTGTAAAGATTTCTTCTTTGAAGTCCTCTGAGCTCAGACATTGGAAAGTATCATTTAAAAAATCTTTTTTTAATTTAAAGGAGTCACTGAATCCTAAAATATAAATTGGTATCACATCCATGTGCAGTGTGATGGAAGGTACAACAAAAAATAAAATAACAAAAATGAAATTAAAGCATGTTTCCTTTTAAAAAAAAGCATACCTAAATCTATTCCTGCCCTCTTTTTAAACCAGTAACGATTACTGTGGTTTTTGTTTTCCAAAAATATTTCTTTACCCCAAAGTGTTTTTTCTAACAACTCTCCTTTTAAAATAAACTTGAATTTTACTAGGTAAAATTTGCTGTGTATAGTTCCCATAGAAATATTTCCTAAATTATTCTAAGCCTTGGATGGATATATTATGCCACCAGGGAAGGGGGCCAGTAGAGGAATGTTGTGTGGGATTGAGGTTTGCTCTTGTGACCTAAGAGTCAGGTAGGTTTTCCTGGGGTCAAAATGGGATCCCGAGGCAGCAAGATTCCATCAAGGAAATACAAGCAAGGGTTTGTAGTCAGAGTTGCCTATCATTTCAGGCACAGGAAAAAAAAATGGTATGTCATGCCCAGGGAATTTTTTTTTAACACTTCTAAGATCTATAAAAGCAAGTAAATGTAGCAATGATATGAAATGACCACCAGCCACCCATTTAAGTCATACTTATACTACCTCGTAGTTATGATGAAGGAGCAAAATCGGCCCTGATTTATTGCAAAGCGGTCCCTGGTTGATTTAAATAACCCTTGCCTGAGACATTTAGGAAGATAAATACAACAGACACATACAGAGACACACACAGCAACACACAGACACAGATACACACACACACACACACAGATGCCATTAACACTATATGCAGAATAATAAATTCTTTAAATTCAGCATTCTGACGACGACCAGATGGCTGCTGAGTAATGGACAAATCGAGAAGTCATAGGAAGGATTTACACATCTGAGAAGTCAGTATTTAAAATAAACACATAACCTCAATGCCTTTCAGATAACTACTGATGGTGATTTTAGATCATTTCCCATTTAATTGGGCAGATTTGTTTGTTTGTTTACTTTCTAGAATCAGGGAATGCTGAATCTCACGTTGCAGGCAAGCTCCTTGTTGGATGGACGTGGACACTAAGAGAAAGGTTAAATGCCTTGTTGTGTAACACATGGTTAATTGTAGAACTATGATTGGAACCCAGAAACGATGCCCTTTCTAGTTTATCGGGTGTATTTAGCTCAGTTTTACCAGTCTAGAGAATGCAGTTGTGATGGCTAGCATTAAATTAAATACCAGCCAGGAGATGTTTACACATCTTGAGCCATACATTAGGCAGTGATCAGCCTATCAAAACACACCAGCTTTCTTTTCATTTCTGCTTCATATACTTGCAACATAAGAAAAGGCGTGATAAATATTAATTTTGTGGAATATTAAGAATTAGAAAAATAGTGAAAAAAAAAAACAACCCTCAAATATGTATGTCATATCGTGGGTGGGAAATCCAGACTCCAATCCTGGCTGCTACATAACCCAGCTGCTAAATTTAAGACAGTGTTGGAATCCAGCTCCTACTTCTCTGTCTCTTGTCCCATTAGCCTGTGGACTACTTGAATAAAGGAAGCCTTGCTTCTTGGACAGCAGAGGTTCCAGTGTTTCTGTAGCATTCTGCAGTGGAGTAGCTGCTGAGCTGTGAAATGATGAGCCAGGGACACACAGCTTGAGAGAGACCTGCTGAAATTTTTTGGCACCTCTTCTCGATGCATGATTCTACCATGTATTTGCATGTGTTGTGTTCACAGCTCGAAATATCCACCTTGCTACATGTCGCCTACCCATTGATACTTCACACCACCGCTACCATCACCATACTTCCCAAACTGCCTGCCTTAAGTGTCCATTTTTTTGTGAAGCCTCCAGTAATTTGGGCGGAAGTAATTAATTGATCCTCCATTTGTGACACCATGGGACTTTGTGCCCACTTCTGGAGTTCTCACTCCTACCTTTGTAGCCAACACTTCATCCCTGCTGGGTGTGTAGGGGCCATGTCGTCTCCATATTCAGAACTCGGGTGCCTAAAATGGCACTTGGCTCACAATAGGCAGTAACGTAAGTGTGTTGATTGCGTGAGTGAAATGTTGCAAGTTTGTACCGGTTTATATATAATTGACTCTCATGTACTCAGTATTATTCCCTCCATTTTTCTTTTTTTTTTAATCTCAAAAATTATTTTTGCTGATTCACAGTTTAGTTGCTCTGTCAATCAACAGTTACTAATTAGGCACTTATTACATCCTAGGAATTCTTCTAGGTACTGGGACTGGTAGCAGTAAAAAACAACAAACATGCTCTCCTGAAATTCAAACGGTATACAAATCATCAAATATATCGTATACCAGACTGTGATAGTGCTCTAAAGAATAAAGGGGTAAAGCAACTTACGGGAATTCAAGAGTAGAACATTATTTTATATGAAAGATAACAGATGAACTCATTACAAAGATGACAGTTGAGGAGAAACAGAAAGTGAGAGCCGTAGTTAAGTGGGTATATTGAGAAAGAATGTGCTCGAAAATGGAAACAAAAATTGTAAGTGCCCTGAAATAGGGATTGCTTGATGCACCAGAAGTAAAGCAAGGAGGCCAATCTGGCTGGAGCAAACTGGTTTTGGAGGACAATGCTTGTGGAGGAAATCCCAGAAGAAATAGTGGAGAGATGATGCTATTGCAGATCAGGAGGATGTGGGATACTACAGGAGGGTATTTAAGAAAAAAGCAATATGTTTTGGCTAATATTTTAGAAAATATTTGTTTCTAGCTGCTGTGTGGGGAGTAGACCATTGTAGAGGGGTATAGACAGGCAGACCACTTGGTTTATAGATGAGTTTGTTAGGGCTGCTGTAATAAAGTACCACAGTCTGGGGTGCATAAATAACAGAAAGTTCTTGTCTCAAAGTTCAGGAGGCTAGAAGTCTGAAATCAAGGTATCTGCAGGGCTGGCTCCTTCTGAGGATCATGAAGGAGCAACTGTTCTGTGTTTTCTGATGGTTTTCTGCCTATCTTTGGTCTTCTTTGGTTAGTGGATACATTGCTGTGATCTCTACCTTCATTTCACATGGCATTCTCCGGTGTGCTTATCTGTCTCTGTAACTAAATGTCTTCTTTTTTATAAGGACATTAGCCATATGGTATTAGGGTCCCCTCTAATGACCTCATCTTCATTCAACTACATCTACAAAGACTGTTTCCAAATAAGGTCACATTCTGAGGCACTTGGGTTAGAACCTCAACTTAACTTTTTTTGGGAGACACTTCAACTCATACCAGTGCACTAAAGAAATAATCCAGTCCAGAGATAGTAATGGCTTTGACCAGAGCACAAACACTGGAGATAGAGAAAAGTGGTCAGTATAAGGATTATTTTGAAGGAAGAATGAACTGATTTTGCTGATTAATTGGGTGTGGGGTCTAAGGAATAGAATAGAGGGAAGAAAGGAAGACTTCCGGGGTTTTTTGGCCTGAATAATAGCTGTGTTCTGACATTGAGAAGACTGAGTGAGAAGCAGATGTGTAAAGGAGAGTCGAAAGTTTGTTTGACATGTTGACATGCTACTATTGCTATCTAATTGCATTTCTAAGCGAAGATGTTGACAAAACACTTGGATATACAAGTCTGGCTTCTGAAATTTTATAGCTGCACGACACATAATCATCTTAGTCCAACCAATACTTACTACAGATGAGGAAGTCAGTACTTTTGAAAAGGTTTATTTAAAAAATAAAATAAAAGGCCTTGATTTCAGGCCACTGAAACATGTAGAAAAGAAAACTTGATCCTTTGGACTCCCAATCCAACACTTTCTGTATCAGAGTACCAGGCTTTCATCAGCATTTTGTAGTTCCACACGCAGTTGCCAGATGCAACAAAAATGTAAATGATTATAATTCTGGGCCCAGCAGTTGGGTGGCCAAGATTCCAGCTTGAGGTCTTTGTTCTGCAATATATTATCACCAAATTGATGAACACAACGATATGGTCAAAAAGTATCGCAAGCTAGAATAATTTTAGGAGTTGCATAGTTCCCTTTGGCCCCTAATAAATGTTCGGGGTGCTAATGCATGATGTTGAGACTCTGTTACCTTGAAGCGAAGAAATGGCATCAGGCATTCAACCCTCCTGCTCGATTGTATTACCTGACAGCTGATTCAGTCCCTGTTGAGTCCAAGAAAATGTTTTGTCCATTTGAAGATTTGGTTGAGATCAACTTTGTATGTTTGGCTCTCTGACTAAATTTACACTTCAAGGTTCTGAAAGATATGATCTGTGTGTTGGTCTTCTGCTAGCTTTGAACAAAGTTTGATTTTTTTTTTCAAGTTAAAGATTCCTGTGCTTTTCCACTGTTCATTTTTTTGCAACTGAATATTTGTAAAAAAATGACTACAGAAAATGATGCAAAGCAATATTACTTATAATATGCACATATATTTTACACACTTGTAACATTTCTGCAGAAATACGGCATAATCTTTGTTGGTCTCTTTAAAATTATTTTTGACTATGGTGGATGGGTATTGTATTGTGACTGCTGTGGCACTCTTTTATTCATAACTGTAGCAGTTGATTATCTGAAACCTATACAAAATAATAGAGTACGTTCAGGAAACTGAAGATGTTATATCCATCAGAAAGTTTATGCAGTTAGGGTCTTGCAGTTCTGAGCAAGGTTGCTGGGGATAGTGGTGTTTCATTCTTTGACCAAAGCAAGGAGATCATCAAGCAGCCTCAATGAATTTCAGAAAGAAAAAAAAAAGAGACAGATAGGACAGGTTTTCCATGCATTGGTATGTTATAAATATTCATATGCACTTAATGTTCAGGGAGTCAAAACTCAATCAAAAGCAGCTTTTAAATGTACCAAATTTCATCCCCTTTAATGCTTTCAATTAACAAATTCTATCACTAAGCAAAGGAGACAAAGAACAGGGAGAGCTCACGGGGTCCCTTTAGCCAGAGTATTTGACTCATTTTGTTTTAAATCCTGCTAATAAGACTTTGGAAATCAATTACATACACCAAAACATACTAAAGGCTGCATTATGGACACATGCTTAATATTTATAGCTACTAAATTCCTATCTAATAATAAAGGATATTTTGTCCTCATTAAAATGTAGCAAAATGAATTTTATTAGAAGGTAACAAGGGCTGCTTACTTGTGAATATATATTCATCCAGGTATTTTCTATGGAAACAAAGTTGAAAACAGAAACAGCATGACATCCCCATCGTGCATATGCACCCATTACTACGACTGGAAAAGAAATGATGGAAATAAACACACTTGCAATTTTTACGTTACACTGATAAATTCCATCTGCTGGAGATGAAAGTCACATCTTTTGTGTTTAAGGGATAAAGGTAGTGTTATAGATTACAGCACCCTGAAGGCACTGGCGGCAGGTGCAGTAATTTAAGTCATCCTAAACACTCGCTCAGGCAGCCACGGTATGAGGCCAGGTGGGTAAAAATACCAAGGAAAGTAGTTTTGAATCACTTCGCTTTTCTAACAGTCTTGAAAAACAGAGGAGATTTTCATGTCTCTCAGGTGACTTGGATATGACCCCAGTGGAAAGCAGAGAAGGTATTCTCAAATTCATACCAGCCCTGCCCTTTGATTCTATGAATTAGAAATAAAATCAGGCTAACGGGAAGTAGATACACATATTCATCAGCTGTAGTGTCCAGTAGAGGGCACCAGAAAGGCAGTACTTCGATATAGGATCAGATCCCTATCTTCGAATGATGACAGGTATATCCGTTAGATAGAGAAACATAGAAAGATTACTTTTTTTCTAAGCGTGCATTACTCTGTAAGGTTTGACATTTATTCTTCAAATGCAATGTGAAATTGTCATTACTTTTGTTTTCAAAGTTTAACTTTTTAAATTAAGATTGCTTGTCATAATGTGTTCCCTCAATAGTCAGTAAGGGAACCAAATTCCTGTAACATGATTGCAGTATTCAGTTTACATTGCTTTTATTACTTTCCATTGGTTCCTGTTGAGAGAGGAGTAGAGATTAAACAATTTCTGGCCTCCTATATTCTCTTCTAAATCTAAACACTGAAACTGTGAATCCAGATTTAGGGGGCTTTTATTCTCTAAAAGTGATAATATTTATTGCATATCAAAAAGTTCAGACCATTATTCAAATATCCCTTCCAAGAGACCCTGTTGATGTTAGCAACCAACATCGTTTCTATATTACAAATAAATACATCTAAAACAAATATTGACAAATGGTCTTTTATGACAACTTTTCTTTTTTGCACCCTAACTTTATAAATTTAGGAAGATATGTGGGGAAGAAAATGTGGTGGAAAATTTGAGAAAATGTCCTGAGTGAAATTGAATTTCAGAAGATTACAAAAGGAATTTGAAAGGCAGCCATCCTACTAGAAGGGTATTTTAGATAAATGGTAGATACACATATTCTGAAAAAGGGCACATTCTATGATATTTCATGCTTCTCTACATCTTTCCTGGGACAAGGCTTACAAGCTAATGGCAACTGGCATTTACCTGGTATACCACATTCCTCTTCAATAAATACGTGTATCACACGTATCGCTCCACACCCTTTGTCCAGCCACTTGGACTCACATCAAAGAATACCCTAAAGACAAAAAACAAAACAAAAACAAACAAACAAACAAACAAAAAAGCAAGGAAGCATAGCACATGTGAACAATATTAATAAATACAACTTGCTGGAAATTCTGAATTTCAGCATTCCTGCAGTTTTGCATTAAGAATCACTTAGGCGTTGGTGAACATTTACATTTACAAAAAAAAAAAAAATTGGGGAGAATTCACAACATCTGCTCCTCCTTGGAAAGGTCTAGAACAATCACCAGAGTGGCTTTTGGCTTCTATATATACCTTATTTGAGGAAGGGCTTGATCTCTTTATGTTTTTATTTTAATTTTAGCCAATTTCCTATTCCTGTGGAATGCACATAGGAACAGAGCTGCATCTGCTGACCCGTTACAGCTGTGCCCATGATGGTGCCCGCAAGGAATCTGTCCTCTCTATGTGGTGATGGGGTTTCTCTGAAGGAAAACCGAGGGCCGCAAGAGCCATACCTTTCTTTCCCTCTCACTGTTCTGTGAAATGATTAGTCATCATCCCAGCGGTCGCTTGGTTTCTCTAAGTCTTATTTGGAAGCTGTCAAGATGTAGTCAGATGCAAACGCCATGATACGGAAGCATTTAAACACTGGAGACAGACAGCATGGCATCGGCAACTGAGCATTTTTATCTCAAGCCCTAGACAGGGAGGCAGCAGAACAGAGCAGTTTAACTCGGGGGGACGGCAATGAAAAGTGTGGCAGCACATGAGAGCTCACGCTGTAACAGGCTGACAGACAACATTTGGCTTGTATCAGGACACGGGCTCAAAAGCGATGGAAAGACAGAAAATAAGCTTCTAATTTCCTTCCTCGAAATTAGGTCCAGCTTCTGACTACTGTTCTGTGTTGGTTGGGGTTTTGAATACATGAAAGCAGACAGACTTTAATTCATATCTGGTAATGGGTTTTCCTTTTTTTTTCTTTCTTTCTTTTTCTTTTTTCGTTTTTAATTTCTTCAACGTGACTCTTTCAGTCTGGCTGGAAAAAAAATCATTTCTATTTTTCAAAGAACTAGTTTCATGGCTCATATGTATACCTTCATTCATATGCATATATTTATTCCTTCGAAACTCCTTACTGTGGACCAGCTACTCTTTAGTTGCTAGGGATATGTTGGTGAGCAAAACAGACAGATGTTCCTGCTGTCCTGGAGCTTGCTACCAAAGTGTGGTGAAAGAAAATAAATATGCATAAAATATATAATGGGCCAGATGGTATGCAGGCCATGTAGCAGGAAATAGAATAGGAATGGCGACCTGTGTTTAAGGGAGATTTGCACTTTTAAATAAAGTGATAAAGGAATATAAACTTGTAGTAGATGAGGGAACCATGCCATGCAGCTGTGTGTGTGTGTGTGTGTGTGTGTGTGTGTGTGTGCGTGCACGCGAGCATGTGTGGAGAGGGGAAGATTGTTCTGGGTAGAGGGAAAGGCAATGTCAAAGTAGCTAAGGGGAAACATTTGCCGTGTTGCTTACTTCTAACCAGTGACTGGTATCTGCCCTGCGTCCTTCTTTCTCCTTTCATTTGTTTCTCCATTTCACAAACGTCTATTGAACATCTGTTATGTGTGTAGTGTACCAGCCACCGAAAAAACCAAAACAAACCAAATGCTGGCCCTCAGCACCGATTCAGTCTGAAGGAGTGTATAGGTAAATATCTTTAGCAAGTCATTCTTGCTTAAAGCCCTTCTGTAATTGTTTCCTAGACGATTTTGAGGTAATCACATATTTCCTTCCTGTGGCCCGGCACTCCTAAAAAATGTCTGAATTGGGAAACGCATTCTGGTCACTGAATTATTTTGGTATGTTTAATTATTTGCAAGCTTCCTGCTTCCAAGGTAGAGGCTGGTTACTCCAAGCTCGTTTGACAACACGTGAAAAATCCAAACTTCGTCGTACAGGGCCCTAGCTCCAGTTTCTGCCAAACTTGCGGAGCCAAGGGTCATTTTTCAGTCTCTGACCTGCTGCCCCCATGCTGCATCTTGTCCCTAGGCCTTTCTCTTTGCACCGTAGAGACTATTCTCCCCTTGTCCCCCTCTTCTCTGCACCCTTTCATTGCCTTCAGACCTCAGATTCCTCTCGCCCCACTGAGCAGGGTCCAGCTATTTCCAAGGGCTATTCCTGCACTCCGTCTCGAGGGCCTATTTCTACATACTCAAGACCTATGCAGGTTTCAACTATTTGAGCCACATAAAAATTTTTCCTGAGGCTCACATAAAAGGAATTGTAATCCCCCCCCAAAAAAATTATAATAAAAAATAACATTCGTATGGAGGTTGTTATTATAATCCATAAACTCCCTTTTCCACGGTGTGTTTGTATTTCTGGTTTGTGTCAGCAAGTTCCCAGCCATTCACAGCCTGGGCAAGCCGTCCGCACCTTTCCCCATCCCTGTGCTGCAGTCTCCTGGGACGGCTCTGTTTCCCACTCTGCTCAGATCACCACTGTTCACCTGCCTCTGGTGTGACCCACATTGTGTCCTTTGAAAGGAGCAGCTTTATCTATTGCTGAGCCTCGCAGATTCCAGGGGATGGGGTAGCACGCTCGGGCATAGTTTCCTTTTGTTTTGTTTTGCTGTGTTTTAATTAATTTATTTATTTCTGAGAGGGAGTGAGAGAGCACATGTGCATAAGTGGGAGAGGGGCAAAGAGAGAGGGAGGGGGAGACAGCAAATCCCCAGCAGGCTCCACACTGTCAGTGCAGAGCCCAATGTGGAGCTCGAACCCAAGAGCTGCAAGGTCATGACCTGAACTTAATCAAGCGAGGGATGCACAATAGAACCAGCTGGGTGCCCGGGTATGCTTTCTTTACCACAGGCTTCATTTCTTGGCCTTTACTGCTAGCCAGAGAATCACCTCAACGCTTCCCTGAGTCTTCACCTCAAACCAGAGATGCACCCTTGTCCATACCCTACAACACACAGGCTTTCAGCTGTAAGTTCCCGCTTGACTGAACAGTTCCACCTTTTCCACAATGTGGTGTCAAGTTAGAAATCCAGCCCTAGAGAAAAGAACCAGAACTTGGGAACCTCATTTGGATCTTGGTACTTAACTAAGATCAAAGTGCAACAGATGAGAAGAAGGAGGAGGAAAAACAAGTTTTCTCTCCTCTTATTGAGCTGGATACCACGAAGACTGAATTGCTCCCCTGCTTAAGTTCATGATTCCTCCATCTAGGGGTACTGGGCCAGGGCCAAAGGTGGGGAGTGTCCCTCTGTGACTAGGTGGGAGAAAAGGGAAGAGAGTTTGTCCTGTAGGGATATTCCTTCACTGGGTATGAATGACAGTCAGAAATCCTATATTTGCACAATAGGAACTTTATTGTATTAACCCAGCTCTGTCTCCTTTGTGAGGCTCAATCGAGGCGGAAAGATACTCCTTTCAAGTGTGTGTTTTCTGGGTAGAATTTAGCGCAAGTCTTTTAGTGCAAATCTTTTTCTCTAAGCTTCCCCCGCATACACCCCTCATCACTGCCCTCACTGCCACTGCCACCACTCAACCACCTTTCAGGTTGCTTAGCAGGCTCAGAAAGCGTGTCACATTCATATCTGGTCTCGTCCTCAAGGACTGATCACTGCTATTCTCTCTCTCTTTTTTAAATGTTTATTTATTTTTGAGAGAGAGAGAGAGACAGAGAGAGAGAGAGAGAGAGAGAGAGCACGTGCTAGCAGAGGAATGGCAGCGAGAATGGAAGACAGAGAATCCCAAGCAGGCTCCACACTGTCAGTGCAGAGCCAGACGTGGGGCTTGAACTCACAAACTGTGAGCTAATGACCAGAGCCAGACACTTAATCTACTGAGCCACCCAGGCACTCCTGCTATTCTCTCTCCTAAACTTGTACTCCAGAGAAGATAGCAGCAAGAAAAGGGAAACTTGCACAAGAGAGGACTTGAGGGGAGGAAAAAGTATTCAGGCTCCTCTCCTTCCTTACAAGATGCCTTCATTGACAGTATCTGCTTCCCCCAAGGGAAGCTAGGCAAGTATCAGCTAGACCCTTTGCACCATTCAAAGAGGCAGGACTATCATATTTTCCCTCAGCCCATTAGCCCACCTTCTCGAGAACTCTGGGTCCCTGACTGCTTGCTCTACTGCTTAGTGTCAAGACATCTTGCTGAAGACTCCTGTGCTCAGCCCTGGGAGCCAGAGGACTTTTTTTTTCTTATTTTCATACTCCTTGTCCTCCAAGAAGCATTCATTTGTACAGAATGAGAGCAGTTTTCTCTCTTCCTACACTGGCACGCCATCCATGTTTTCTTTATGTCATGCTGATGTAGGGTTACTTCACTGAGCTCTTAGCCTTCAGAATGTTTCTAGAATCTCCCCTAAACCTCACAGCCCATTCCCTGTGGGATGGTTCCAATATCATACAAATGTCCAATACTGAAGAGAATGTATTCTGGTATCTCAGAACTGGGATCTGGTGTCCAAAGTTTAGGTAGTTAAGGAAGAAAGAAAGAAAGAAAGAAAGAAAGAAAGAAAGAAAGAAAGAAAGAAAGAAAGAAAGAGGAGGAGGAAGGGGGGGAGGAGGAGGAAGAAGGAGGAGGGAGGGAAGGGGAGGGAGGAAGGGAGGAAAAGATGTCAAGTAGAGAACAGCACACGGTGGCTAGACAACTTCTGTTGAAGTTCATTAAGAATTGAAAATAATAGACTCACTCCCTGCAAATATCACTCAAGGTGTTTACCCCCCAAATCAGACTATATAATCTATAAGCAAACAATCAGAGCTGAGAAGGGAGGAAGGAATCTATAGAATCTGAAATTGTTGTCGGTTGAGAAGCTTGAGCTTTCTCATTTGCTCCCTGAGGAAGAAAAAATAAAGGCATGCTTCTCTCCACTCCTAGCCAGTTGAGAGGTCCATTAAGAGAACCACTAATACAGATGGAGGGGGCTGGGGAAAGGGGACATGAGGTATTACTCTCTGGTTTGATGTCTACTTGAGCAGTAGGCAAATTAATCTGCCCCGTTTCTTAAAGAGGGGAATGAAGAATTGAAGAAAGGGGGCAGGGGGAGGGGATAGCAACGGATCAGTATAAACTCTCTCCACTTGGTATGACAGGGTTTGTTTAGTTACTATAAATCAGGTAAGCAGAGATCTATCTAGCCAACATCCCTGACAAATAGAATGAGTGCTAAGCAAGGAGACACAATGGCAAGTGACCGTGAGGCTAACCATCGATGGGGGAGCTGAAGAAGAGCTTTGTGAGAATAACTCAGAGTTAATCTTCTGAATCACACTCCTGGAAGGCATTTTATGGTAGTGAGGATCAATAGCAGTGATGGCAGAAGCAGACAGGAAATGTCCATATCTTTTTTTTTTCCATTTGGCAATGGAATTCAGATGAACCTCTTCTTTTTTTTTTCTTTAAATAGAATTTATTGTCCAGTTGGTTTCCATACAACACCCAGTGCTCATCCCAAGTCCTCTCCTCCATGCCCATCCCCCACTTTCCCCTCTCCCCAACTCCCCATCAACCCTCAGTTTGTTCTCAGTTCTTAAGAGTCTCTTATGGTTTGCCTCCTTACCTCTCTGTAACCTTTTTTTTTTTTTTTTTTTTTTTTTTTTTGCTATAGTCAAAGAACAGCCAGTATCATCTTTTGTATGCCTTTGTCCCTCTCTACAGCTGACACCATATACTGATAGCCACACGGGCTGTGTTTAGCCTAGAGATGTTTGGTTTTGGTTTTGGTATGGCAAGGTAATAGAGGGATTTTATAAAATTACTTTTTCGTGTTTAATAATACTGAGATTTTGTATTAACTGAATCTTTTTTTTTTAATTTTTTTTTAACGTTTATTTATTCCTGAGACAGAGAGAGACAGAGTATGAATGGGGGAGGGGCAGAGAGGGAGGGAGACACAGAATCGGAAGCAGGCTCCAGGCTCTGAGCCATCAGCCCAGAGCCCGACGCAGGGCTTGAACTCACGGACCGCGAGATCGTGACCTGAGCTGAAGTCGGAGGCTTGACCGACTGAGCCACCCAGGCGCCCCATTAACTGAATCTTTAAAAGAGAAGGTTATCTTCCTATCTTGAACCTGTGCCCTCATTAGTAGCAATCAGCAGGGAATTCACTTCAATTCATCATATCTGGGCTATTGAGTTTGCAGATCACATCGTACAAACCAAGTGAGGTTTAGGGAAGAAGAGAGATTTCAGAAGACAGATTTGTACCACATACCTTTTCCCAGGTGTCACCTAGATATTATAAAAGAAGGATGTTTCAGACAGAATGTGTGTAAGTAGAGAAAAAACCCAGAAATACTGTGTGCTTCCGAAAGGATGAGGAGGATAGGGAAGAAATACTGAGAATCCATGCTTTTCTGCTGTGAATCAAGGGTTTGGAGATGGGACTCATCAGATGTAATGTGTCAGGAGGAAATTGAAGCATAAAGTTTGTCTGCTAGGACCCTAATAAGGAAACTTCAGAAATATGTTATGTACATTATGCATTCAACCCAACTGAGAAGCATCTTTTCAGAGCCATGAAGTCAGCGTATTCAGCCCACTGTTTCTCTGCATCAGGTGCCCCAGGTCCACAGCGTGGCGGTCATACCAAAGGTACTTACTGGGAGGGGAAGGGACACGTCTTGCTATTTGGTTGCTGAGAGAAAAGGGATTCATAGGGTAAGTCATGTTTCAGTTCCCAGGAGGACTCTGAATTAATGTGCTCTGGTATGGGAACAGTTTACCAAGTGGCAGACTGTCCAGTGGGTTGTAAGAAAAAAGCAAAATAGTCCATGTATTTCAGTAGATACTCTTGGTGGCTCAAAGGTAATTGAATATCTCACTGGTATTTGTAATTGAAGATAGTTGACTTTTTCTAGATGTTTTAAGTGCATATATAGATACAATAATTAAGACAAATGAAAAAAAAATATTTTTATTTTCCTATCTCATTATTTGTTACGAATCTTTCTTTTAATTAGTCCCAGAGTGTGGTTTGGTGAATGATATAAGGGACACAAAGGCATTATCTTTCCAGTCCAGATAATATCGCTTAGAATTTAAGGCAATTTAAGATTATTTTGCCTTGCTGAAAAGACAGATATTCGGGTGCTTTTGTTCTTAGAAATAGTTTGTGCTCTCACTTCATTCTTTCATAAAAGATGAGAGTTTTCTAGGAGATAAGTAATAATCCTAGACATGTAAAGAACTGACATGAAGAAAGAGATACGGAGCAATCTCTTCTGTAAAGGATATCATTTGTGTTTTAAATACACTCAAAAATACAAAATAGATCCGAAACTTCTTAAAGTCTCCCACTAACAAAACAAACTGAATAGAAATTAGTGTGAGCTCATCGATCAAAATCTAAAATCCAAAGTCCTGTATATTGCATTGCATGTTACTACCTAGGAGGAAATAACCCACCAAGGTGTAGCAGATACACTATCAGATCCTGTCTCTCAATAAGACATTAAAACTATTACCTGGTTAGACTGGTCAGTCACACAAAGTAATGGCTTACAAAATGTGTTGAAAATTTCTCCCATTGCCACTATTTAATGTTAATAACATAAGCATAAATGTTATTATAATGTCAGGACTAAAGTCAATTTCATCTATATTTCAAGATATATTTACAGGTATAGAATTTTCTAAGTATCTCTTTCTTTTATCTCCTCCCCTAAACCTACAGAGAAGTTTTTGCTGCAGACAGATTCATAAAGCTAATATGTTTTATTTCATCCAGGGAATCCTAGACTAGAGGAGTTGAGTTCCAGAGACTGACAATACGGTAGCATGTGCTGGAATTATAGGCTTTGTTGCCTAAGAAAGAGACTGAGGGACAAGTTTAATGACTTTCGAGCAGAACCAGAAGTGTGGAACATGTCAGTAAAAGAGCTGTCATCAGAAGAGGGCTGGCTCTTGAAGTTAGGAGTATCAGGCAAGAAGTAAGCTGTGAAGAGAGATCTCGCTATCCTAGGAAGATACAGCATCAAGGAGAGTATTATGGTGTGGCAGATTTCAGATTCTCTGATCTCCCTATCCCTCTCACTCTCATATATATAATATATGATATATATATGATATATAAAATATATATGATATATATAATATATTCATATTCATATATGTTCATATATTCATATAATATACATGATATATATGATGTATTTGAATACATCATATATATCATGTATATTATATATAATATATAGTATATTATATATTTATGTGTATAATATGAATTTATAATATACTATATATTACATATGAATATATGTATTCATATATAATATATGAATATATATATAATATATTCATATTAGTTTGATCTAGGAAGATAGTGGTGGTACATCTGAACAGAGGTCCATTGTTAACTTGTCTATGTATTCCACTTTCAGAAAAGGTAAAAACTGAGCCTCCTGTTAGAAGAATTAAGAATCTATATGTTTGAAATCAAGGGAAGGTTTTTGTTTTGTTTTGTTTTGTTTTGTTTTTTTGCGATGAAAGTATAAGTAAGCTTCCTCAATTTAAATGCAAATTAAATGCAAAAATTTTCTCCTGTGGTGGCAGTGATGGGGGTGGATACCCACTGCTTACTCTTTGTACCCCCCGTCTTAGAATGCAGAGTCACAATGAAAACTGATAACAAATGACTAGGCTTAAGCAATAATGCAAGTTACTAGCGGTGTATTTGGAGCTTGGGGGCATTGTAAACACTGCTGCAGAATTGTATATTTCACCCTCAAAAGCAGGTCGCTCTAAATGTTCATAGGTCCCATTACTCTGGCTAGAAATATCCAGCAAATTTTGCTGGCCTCTGTGGACCACCTGGCTTTAGAGATGAGACCGTGATCCAAGGATCTGATCTACAGCCTGAGAAAGTGTAACATGATTACCGTAGAATCTCCATTTTAGTTTCAAAACTGTGAAGGATCTGAGATTACCTCACTTGCAAGCTACCAAGTTAGTTTGCTTTTCTATACGCGTGTATTGGCAAGAACACAAAACCCAAAGCCAGAGATAACAAATAATTTGTTACTCGCAGCAAAAGCAGTAGCCAGAGCAATATCTTAGTATTGAATCCCCATGCCCCAAACCCCACAGGGCAACATGATGAGGGCAAAATGTTTACTTCTGCATGCGGAGGGTTTGCATCACAGTGGAGGACCCCCCAAATTAAGACTCTAAGCGTTTATGGCTATTGGCACATCTGCTTACCCTTCTCTCCAGAGAATGAGTGCTCATTACCCTGGAAAGCAAGCAAATGCCACCAACAAGGGGAAAGAGACTTCAGTTGACACATAGTATTAACCACCACACTTTGTTGTCCTAAATGTGTCTGAATGTCTCTATCTGTAGGGAGACACTCCTGATAGCTCCCAAGACATGTTTCTTCTTCAAGAAGACCTCCACTGTATAGAAACACAAGCTATCCATGAATCATTGTTTCCTTACACCCCACTGAGAAATTTAGGGTGAGGCAGTGACTGATACAAGGCTTCACATATCTATCTGATCATAGAAGGCAGGTTAACTGACAAGGTATCATTACTACAAAGGGAGTTCTTTATAACTTACCTCTTCAGGTAACTGTGATGGGTTCTTTATAGTTGAGATTGTCAAACTTTTGGCAAGACTAAGCTAAGTAGAAACAGTGTACTCAGAGACTTAAAGCTGGCTTGCACCCATATCCCAGTGGACACCTGTCTTACATGAATTGATTTTTATTCTCCCCATCCCTCTCTATAAGCAAGCAAAATTACTTTTGTTTTTCTAACACAGGAGTTTCTATTTTTGAGGTGTAAGATACTCACAATGAAAGGAACAGATCTTAAGTATATAGCTCCATGAGTTTTGACAAACACATATACTTCTGTGTGTCACATTATAGAACATTTCCATTACCACAGGAATTTCCCTCATATCCTTCCTTAGTCAAACAAATCCTGCCCTCACCAGGGGCAATGTCTATTCTGTCATTAGCAACTTCCCTGAATCTTTACTCTCACATTTGAAGGTTACCTTCATCTCCCTGAGTACATCATTCTTGAATGGAAGCTATTTTTTCTCCCTAACTTCTTATATCTCAAAGCCTAGAGCAGGATAAATGTCCCATTTCATTAAATGGCCCTACCAACGACTCCGTTTCTCGGGCCTATAAAAAAGGACTCATCTTTGATTCTTCTCATTTTCTTTCCATTCCACATCTAATTTGCCATCATTTGCACTGTAACAACATTGGACTATCACCACAATCTCATTTCTCCCCTGGATTTGTTCAGCACTATCCTACGACATCTCCCTACCTCTTCTCTAGTCTATGAAATGTGAAATGGTACACATATTGAGCATCATAAACCAAATCATACTTTTCCCCAGCATAAAACTCTTCTATTGCTTACCATTACAATGGGAATGCGATCTAAATGCTTCATTATGATCTCTAAGACCATACATATCCTGAGTCTTGTTCACTTGTCTGATTTCATTCCCTCTCTGATCTGTGTTTACTTTCCACTCACACTAAACTTTCCTTGTGTCTCTGTCAACTTCTTTCTCCTCTAAGTATGAAGCAATACCTCCCTCTGATGTCAGTTTAAAACATTTGAACATTAGTTTGAGTTGAAAGCTCATAGACTTGAAACAAGACATGATCTGCTTCATCAACACCATCCCCTCACTCACATCACACTTAGTAAAGCCCCTGGAAGCTGAATGTAAAAGAATTCAAATGAAGGAAAGGATGAGTGAGGAGTAGTAAGAAACTTCAGCTCCACCAGCAGAATCTGAGGGAGGGAAAGCTAGCAGGAACTGGCCTGTGTTTCCTTTACGGTTCTCCACTGGATGAAAGGAAATGAAAGTGTGCATCACTTCTGTCTTCCAGAGATCCAAGACTTGGCAGCTAGGATGATATGACATCAGGCCACTTCTACACTTGCAGGGGAGCGGGGTGGCCAGACTACCTTGTCTAGACGATCATCAATGCCAGAGAGCTAAACAGAAAAAACAAAAGTGAATCTGCCCAAGCTATAAGTGATGTTTTCTTGGCCAAGAGACTAGATGGTGAGGGCTCCAGCAGCTGATACCAGTGACAACATAGGGTCTACATTCAGTTAAGTCCAAGGAGGAGTTATCTCCCTGCCCACACCCAGCTCTGTTTATGGTATGATAGCCAACTAAGTGGGAAGATGAAAGAAATTTAGAAGTGGCCCTTTGAAATGAGGCCCCTGAGGCTTTGAATTGGGGCAGAGTTCTGCCCCTTGAATTTGATGAATCATTAGTTTGGGTTTTATTTACTTGAAAATGTCTACATTGATTTGCCTACCATTTGCCAATCTGTGTGCTGAGACTTAAAATTGAAGCAATTCGAACAATAAAGTTATAGCTTAAGAATATCCAAGTCAGTGACCAGTAAAACACTAAGCTTGCTTGCAAAACCCAAATATTGCCACTGTTTCTAATGTCTAACTTTTATTAGACACAAACTAGGTGCCAGGAATCTGCAAATTTTGTTAGATACATTTTTTTTTTAATTCAATCCTCAGGACAGTGTGGTGTGATAAATCTAATTATCATCAACCTCATCTTGCAGATGATATAACTGAAGCACAGATAATATGAATAGATTTCCCAATTTTACACAGCTAGCAAATGAGAGAAATAAGATTAAAATTCTTGCCGCCTTCTTAACTGTTGTGTAATATTTCTCTGTACTAATCAATCTACTGTCCACATATTTTTATATATGATTGTATAGAAGTTTATAAAATAGCCTCTCAAAATGATTTTCTAGCAGCACTTATAATCTTCTTTCTAAATCATAATTTATTTACTTCTATTTTTCTTCTTATTGAATAGGTTGTCTATATACTTATTGTGTTTAAAAATAACCAGTTTTTAGATTTATAAATGAATTTTACTACTTATCTATTTGTAATTAATAATTCTTTGCTTCTATCTAAATGATTTCCTTATATTTTCTTTTAATTATTTTTTAAGGTTTTTAAATGATTTAATGCTTAGAAATTAGTGCTTTGTGATAAGAATATTTCCCTGATATATCTTTAAAACACTCTATAGGTTTTAATATACTAAGTTCTTCTTTTCATGATTTTATAAATTGTTTGCATATATAATTTTGATTTCTTTTTGCTACTAGAATTATTTTGATGTTTGTTTTTAAACTTTCCTACCAGATTTGGTTTGGGGATAAATTTTATGTAACAAACTAGTTTCATTAGATATATTATTCAGCCTTTATGCAGTCATATTTATTCAGTTTCACATAAGTTTTCAGGTCCTGATAGCAGTATACTAAATTCTACATCTAATATAAGTTAATTGATCCTACAGAGGCATAAAAATTGTAAATTTATAAAAAGTAATTTTAGCATCCTTGAAATATGACCTAGCTTTTCCAATTGATAGAAGTGCCAACTATTTACCATTTATTGATATTTTATCTGCTGAGGAAATTTCCTCCCCACATGAACCATCAATGCAATGAGGTTATAGAAGTCCACAAAACATCAAGTATATACATGGGGTATGAAGAAACAGACTGGAAGTAAGTGGAATTTCCTGACCAACATCTCAACCACAACCATGGAAAAACAGACTAGAATTTTAATGGCAGAAGATGAGAGCCACTTGGTCTAGCCTCCAGGAGAAAGAGATAAAGGGGTCCTATTCCCACCAAGCTCCTGTGGAAGACTTCTAGCTGATGGAATTTCTGAGCTAACAACTTTAGTGAGTCTGATTACAGAATGCAGATGGATTCTAGATCATACTAGTGGTGAACACCATGCAAAATGGTGAACACCTGTAGCCCATGGAGGCCAGATTGTTAGAAATACGAGAGAAAGAGAAGTTTCCTGTTAGATAAAAAGAAAGAGAAAAGAAAAAAGAAAAGAAAAACAGAAGAAAAGAGAAGAAAACCAAGTCATGAAAATTCAAGAGTATACTTCCCAGGTTCTATTACATTTTGAGTGGGTGATATCCATTAGAAAGGTAGATCAGAGAAGAAATCAGAAAGGCACCAAAGTATAGGGGAAATAGAATAATTTCAGCTGAAAATTCAGAAGAAATTGTATCGGTCTGCAAGACTCGTGAAAAATAAAACAGAATGAAAATGGAGAAACTGCAAAACTAGTATAGTTTTGCAAGCCAACAACACACTGCAGCTGAGCCAAGTTGCCTCTGGCTTTTACAGAGAGGGATGCAGTGACAAGCATCACTCCATGTGGCCTGCAGTGAGGACCTCCTCCTCCATCTGACTCTACTAGAATGAGAAATCCATAGGAAAATAAAGTAACAGTAGTCAGGGACAGAATTTCTGGCGGTCTGGTTTGCCAAGAAGCCCCCTTGGCTCAGTTCCTCAACTTCTTTGCACTCGCAAAACTGCAAGTGTCTTCAGGAACATATTCTATCCTTCCTGGAGGTTGCATTAACTTGCCTCATCTGCCCTAATTATTGCTGATACAAGCACTAATTTAGCTTAATCTACGAATGCAGAAGTTTAAACAATTGAAGTTTTAAAGTACCATGGCAAAAAAAAAAAAAAAAAAAAGTCAGTTGAAGATTTAGAGTTTCATACCTATTAGTTTTAAAATATAACAATCATAGGGGTGCCTGGGTGGCTCAGTAGATTAAGCACCGGACTTCAGCTTAGGTCATGATCTCATGGTTCGTGGGTTCAAGCCCCACATTGGGCTCTGTGCTGACAACTCAGAGCCTGGAGCCTACCTCAGATCCTGTGTCTCCCTCTCTCTCTGCCCCTCCCCACTCGCACTCTGTCTCTCTCTCAACAATAAATAAACATTAAAAAATTTAAAGATAACAATGATAAATTTCATGTATTTTTACTTGTATTCTTGGCACACTTTCACATCTATTATTTTACCTTATTCTCATCACCATTCTGAAACAAGGCACATCAGGGATAGTAATCTTATTTTCATGGTGAGTAAATAGCCTGGAAGATAAAATATTAGGGAGGCATGATAGCTGTTTTTAGCTATGTCAAGGGTTGTCAGAAAAGAGAATTAGATAATTGTGTACAGATCCAGAGAGCAGACCTGGGACTGGTGAGGGGAAAGTTGTAGGGAAACAAATTTAGCTCAATAAGGACAAGAGTTGGGGCAATTTCAGATTCAAAATGGGCCACCTAGACACTTTCCAGCAGAAAGCTGACTCTCTTGGGAGGTAGGAAAGGCAGATAGGATGGGTATTATGTGAGGTGCTCCCAAATGTATGTCTACAATCTCTGAATTGGGAGCATAAATAAACTTAGTGATATTTTTCTAACAGCTGGATACAGAGGCTAGATAGCTACCATTCTCTGGCACAGCCGAGTGCTGTTCCACTGGTAATCTTTAAAATCCATGGCCGCTCCTTTCAATAATAATAAAAATTTAGGCCTATATACAGATGCTGCTATAGTCGTCTCTACAGAGAAATAACTGAATCACAGAATGTGGACTTTTCCTTCATTTTTATCCCTACCAAGCCAGAAAATTTAGTTGAGCTTTACTTTGTATAGATTGTACTCAGTCAGTGACCCTCTTATAACATAACGTCACCCACATAGACATGAGATAATTTGAATATGCCTTGTCAATGTACATAGACTGTACTTTGATAGGTTTCACTTGTCTTTCTCTCTCATTGGCTAAAGAGTTATTCACATAGCACGCACTGCTTCCCCAAACATAAGACTAAAAGAATGTTGGGTCACAATATGAATTTATCATTGAAAATCTTACATTGTCCAGATCAGTGGACAGATCTTTATTCATGATGACACAGAAGAAGTTTTATAAAGCTGCCATGAGTCAGAATGTGGTAAGTGTCCTGTTCTCATAATCAGGAGTTGAGATTTAATCAAACTGATAATGCATGAGATGCCTTCTATGGCCTTGAAGATCCCTGGGATTTATCTCAGTTATTAAAGCAAAATAAATGTTATAAACCATAAAGGTTATGTTTACAACAGGAATGTGAAAGAAGACCTACATGCATATGCAGGGACAGCAGCTCCTGTGAGAGGTTATAGAAAAGAATGAAAAATTGGCCATCAGTGCCGGAACCCTACTTTCTATAATGCTGTAACATATAGAGGTTGTATCACATGGTAATAATAATTTTGAAAGTGGAATTGGACAACACACAAATTTTGCTATTAGTTGTACAAAAAGAAGTTTCACAGAGAGATCACATATTAGGTTCTTGAAGGAATTCATAAAAGGTAAAATGCCTATAATAAGTAAATATAGTATGAATATTCTCTCCAAAAATGATGAGTCTCTTGAGGCCCTATATCCTAGTCTAGATATGTTTAAACACCAAACTTAATTTTATTTCCTATTGACTGGAATAGAAAAAAAAATCTTCACAAAAGCATACTTCAAAATAACCAAAAGGCACCTAGCGCATCAAAGAAGAATTCAAGGAAACACACACAATCTTACATACACTAGTATTGTAAATATCCCTTTCTATAGATTCTCCCTAGACTTCTAAAAGTTTGCATTCCTAATGAAAAGAGATCAAGTTCATTTTTCCCAGCTATTAGCTCTAGAACACATTTTCCCATATTTTCTTATGATACATGAAAAAAGCCTGAACTGTTAGATTATTATTTAATCTTATTATTTTTCCATCTAATCAGAATATCTTGTTAAATTCAGCATTTTGTTTATAGTATCAATTTTGCAGTACCAGTGCCTTTTTTCTTTGCAGTGCTTAGTACTGGGTTAGGTTCCGTCCATGACTCTATATATGATCTGCTTATTAGAAGTGTACAAGATTACATTACTCATCAAAGTTTATAGTATCAAAAGAAATTACACTTTTTAAATTACACTTTAAAATGATTTATAATTGAATGTGTAATTCCGTTAGTAATTTTTAATAACACAGAAAATTATCTTTTGATTTCTAAGAGAAATATTTAAAATCCCATTTAGATAATCTTTTGATTTTTCTGCATTCTGTACTAATTATTTTTTTCTCTACTCGACAGTAAGCTTAAGCTGGATAGGCGGAGGTTTATTGGGTAAGATGCAGTCAAAATTCAGTTCTGGAAATAATGACCTTTTCTCTGACTCTAGGAAGTGAAGTTGTTCAATGTTTATAATTTAATTTTAGATTGCCTTAGCAATGTATCATGCAGAAGAAAATTATGATTACTATTAGCTGCCCTTCGTATGACATCTCTCTAAAGTATGCTACTATAACTTGTTTAGTTCATTTATCAATATCTGGTATATAGTCATCTGAGAGACCTTGAGAAGGATGTGTTCTCACTGAAAAATTAGGACACAAATAGGCATGTCACAAACGTAGTAAGAAAGAGAGAAAGAGAAAGAGGTGGGGGGAGAGGGAGAGGGAGAGAGGGAGAAAGATAATGAAAATAGTCTTTTATTCACTGTTAATGTCGCACCAATACTCTTAGTATGGTCATCGTCATCATCATCATTAAGAAGTACTAAGTATCCATTTCCTCTTAATCCAATCTGCAATAATTGCTGGATCCCATGGATTCCATCTGATGTAATTGCTGGTGGACACCTTCCCAATTAGATGATACACACATTTCCTGCAAGGCAGCTGCAGGAAATAAACAAAAGAAATATAAAGCTGAAGTGTATTAGTTCCTTCCGTACCATTACAACTAAATATTTTTCAGCTTTCTCTCCAGGACAATAGAGAGATCTGAGATTCTATTATTTCACCAATTATCTCAATACAACTTGATGAAATTATATTTTCACTTTCTCAATTAAGAATTGGCTACTTACCCAAAATAGATTTCAACAAATGGTCTTACTTTTCAGTAGTGAGTGGCCACAATTTATTCTCTTTAGCAATAAATTGACAGAATATTAACATAACTTATCTGTATAATATGCTTAGCTCAGTGCCTGGCAAAGAGTAAACAGTCCAAAAATGGTAACCATTATATCACACTTGAAATGAAATAACTTCTTATCCTTGAGTACATCGACAGCTCCCAGATAGATCCCATGCTTTCCAATTTAGGCCTTCTTTAAATTCACTTAACTTTATGTTGCTATTTATGATGCTGTTAAAAATATATTACACATGTATTTTTTGTAAAACTTCTCTTCTGGTAATAGTCTCTGACAAATCATTTTAAAATCTAATATGGAAAATTAATGTTTTTGATATACGTTTATATTCTCTTGATTGTATCAATGATTTTATACTTTTTAGATTTTAAATGGTGTTTTAAAATTATATTTTTGACATTAAACTATTTATTATAGCTGTTACCTGCTCTTACATGATCACAAAAAAACATATTCAGCCTAATAATGCATTCAACCACTTGGAGTCTTAAAAGACATAATGATATTTTTGTTTTCTTTCTATCTAAATATCTTAGTGTCAGAAGTAATGCAAATTCATTTCATTGACTGACAGTAGAAGTCTTAAAAAAGGTATTTGATGTAGAATACTCTAAAACCACATAAAGCTACAACAGAAGATATTCATATGCCCAACACTATTTCAAAAAATGCACAACAATTATTCTTACCCTAAACAACCCTTCCCACAGACCCAATTGGTCCTATATAGATTATTCTTTACCAGGCAGTCAGACTGATCCTTTTAAGACCATATCTTTTTTTCTGCTCCAAACCCTCCAACAATTTCTCTTATTAGAATAAAATCCTTTTCGTGGTCTGTGATACATTACATAATCAGGCTCCCAGTTGCCACTCCAGATTTATTTTCTGTCACTCAGTGCTCTCTTCATTCCACTCCACCTTTTCTGGCATTTTTGAACTTAGGTGAATATAACGAGTGGGTTCCCATCTCCAAGTGACATCATCTGATATGTACTGTACCCAATCCTCTATTCCTGTACCTGTATGGCTTTTTCTCCCTTCATTCAAGTTCAAAGAGGCAGCCTTTGACCAGAGGACAGTCTCTCTAAAACAGCAGCTAATAGTACTCCCTACCAGTAACTCTTTATCTTTGCGCTTATCACTGCCAACACACACACACACACACACACACACACACACACACACATGCACACACACATGTACACAAATGCATCTTTATGAATGAATTTTTTCATTGTTTGTCTTCCCCCATAAAATGTAAGCTGTATACGGGAATGGGATTTGTTTTGTTCATTCCTCTCTGCACTCTGAAAAAAGGTACCTAGCCTAGTACCTAGTACGTATCCAATACAATTTTGTGGAGGGAAAGAAGGAAAAGAGGAAAGGTGGAAGGAAAGAACAAATAAAAGAAAGAACTTGCTGTAGCACTCCATAATGAGACTTCAAATGTTCTCTACTCTTTCTACTGTATTTGCCTGATGAAACATACTCAACAATCAAGACTCACCTCAGAAGAAATCTCTATAACTCAGAATTCCATAAACTCCCATTCTTTTACCCTATGTTGCACTGACCATCTACTGTGTTAACCTTATTCACTCAACTGATAACCCTTTAGCTCAAGTCTGTTCTCATACTGCATAGTCAAAGGTTTTTTCTGAAATCTCAACTCCATTCTTAACTGTGATTCAGGTCTAATTTCTATGCATGTTTTATATAATCTTTTAGGTAGTATCATTTGTATAACGCTTTAAATTAATATTTAAATTTCATGGGTGCCTGGGTGGCTCAGTTAAGCTTCTGACTCTTGGTTTTTGGCTCAGGTCATGATATCATGGTCATGAGACCGAGTCCCGTGAGGGAGTCTGCACTGAATTTGGAGACCACTTGAGATTCTCTTGCTGTCTTTCCCTCTGCCCCTCCCCCCCCACATAAATTAACAAATGAAAAACATTAATTAATATTTAAATTTCATATGTATTACTTTAGTTAAAAATTTATAAGAAGCATTGCACTGTGTGATATATTTCACAAATAATAGAAATAAAGGGTATTGAAAACAATACTTCTGGGGCACCTGGGTGGTTCAGTCATGTAAGTGTCCAACTTCGGCTCAGGTCATAATCTCACAGTCTGTGAGTTCCAGCCCCACATGGGGCTCTGTGCTGACAGCTTGGAGCCTTGAGCCTGCTTCGGATTCTATGACTCCCTCTCTCTCTGCCCCTCCCCCGCTCACGTTCTATCATTCTCTCTCTCTCTCAAAAACAAATAAACGTTAAAAAAATTTTGTTTTAAATAATACCACTATGGCAGAAAAAAGAGCTTGATATTATTATTTAAAATGTTTCTTGAATGCACACTGTGTGTGGGACACTTCCTTCCATATTGGTAATATAACATAGAATAAGCCAGTCAGGTCTTTGATCTCAAAAGAGTTGTTCACTAAGGGAGAAGCAAGATCATAAACATTTAAAACAACAACAACCACAACGACACTCAAAAATAAAGGCTCCCAACTCCCTGTTAGTATTTCATAGCCCATCCCCCAGTTTTGACATGGTTGAACCCGAGATAGAACTTTCCGTGAGCTGGCAAACCAGATTTTCCTTCCTAAATATCTCCAAGTAGAGCTCAGAGAATCATTTTAGATACAGTGGGACACCTGTGTGCAGAGAGAAACAGATACGAAAGATATTTAATCTAACAGGGCTAGAAAGAGCAGCTGTCTATGAAGCTTACTCTATATTCCCTGACACTGGCCATTTGTTTGTGTGGGAATACCGTCATTCGATATTAAAAGAAAAAATAACTTTAACTAAGCTAGGAAGAGAGGGATTTTGCCCTTGCAACAAGATAATCCTTAGCTAAGGAGAATAAAGAGATAACCATAGTTTTAAAAGGCATTAATTAAAATTTCATACTCGGAATTTGTAATTTACAAAATATAAAATATTTTTATGATGATAATAATTTTCTGTATCATTTAAAAATTTTTTAATGTTTATTTATTTTTGAGAGACAGAGAGAGACAGAGAATAAGCAGGGGAGGGGCAGAGAGAGAGAAGGAGACACAGAATCCAAAGTAGGCTCCAGGCTCTGAGCTGTCAGCACAGAGCCCAATGAGGGGCTTGAACTCATGGACTGTGAGATCATGACCTGACCTGCTGAAGTCAGCAGCTTAACGGACTGAGCCACCCAGGTGCCCTGAATCACTTTTGTGTTCAGATAGAGCTCCAGTCTATGGAAAAACATAAGTTATTTAAACCTATCATATTAGGTATCTTTTTTCTATTAAAAATAATTTTAAAATTTCTGCTTCTGCTAAAGATGAAGAAAGTAACAACATAATGTGATTCCCAGGTAGCAACAAGGGCAGCTGGATAATTTATAAAAGTAAAGTTCTGTTTTTTGTTTTTTTTTTTAATTAAGCAGACAGGTGAAAACACAAAGAATTCAAAGTTATGACAAAACAGGAAATGGCAAGCTCCTCCTCGGAAAAAAATATATTTATGATGGCTTTCATTTCTGATGGAGAAGCAGGAGAGCAAAGCAACAACCATTGGCAGAGGGAAGAAGAAAGTGGCTAAACTTTTCTTATGAACTTTAGAGGCCAAGCACTGGGTGGCAAAATAGCTTCAAAAACTGAGGAGCTACAGCCACCAAGAGGTTTTGCACCCACGCACCGATTTCACCATGATGTATTCACATGATATATTTGGAGCAGAGAGAAATAGGTGAGGATAAGAACCCTGAAGTAGGGGGAAATGAAGTTGATGAAGGCAGAAGACGGAACAGGAAACAGGAGAGAAATCTGTTCGAGTCACCTGAGAATTTACTGTCATTGCCTATTACCCATTAAGAGAGGGACAGGGATCTGAGAAAAACCCTCCATAGATGCTGTAGACTTTGCTGTACACATTGCCAAGGCCTTGAAAGGCTAGTTGCAGGAAGGCAGAATAGAGATGCAGTGCCAGTGTGACAGAAAACCGGGAATAATACTAAAAACAAAGAGAAGTCCCCAGTAAACCAACCAACCAAACGAACCTGGAAGATAGGCTGTCAGTAAAAAAATAAGACCTTAAACAGTATGGAAGGTTGATGGCTGAAATATAAAGCACAAAAGAATTCTTGGAGTCTCCATGGTGCTCCAATACCAGGCCAAGGGAAGGTCTTGATCATATACTCATATCATTGAGGTTAGTGGTGAACTCAATCTAACCAAAGTTAACAACTGAACCATCTCAACAACAGTTGAAATGGACTCAATGGCTAGCAGTTACAGATGAAAGAATAGGCTCTATTCTGAGCAAAAATTAATTTAATCACTACTATTCTTTTCCATAAGACAGCTAGTGTAAAATCAAGATAAAGAAATAGACAAAGCAATAAAATGTGATCATTTGTCCAGAATGAAATCAGTTCACAGAAGCAGACCCAACGATGGCCCAAATATTGAATTATTTGCAGAGACTTCAAAATAACTGTGATGAATATTTTAAAGGGTCTAGAAGAATGGTAGAAAACGTATCTAAACATATGGAAAACTTCAGTAGAAAAATAGATTGTAAAAAGAACTAAACATGAATGTTGGAATAAAAAATATGATATCAACTTGAAGGCAATAGGTCAAAAGAAATTATCCAAATACATAGCAAAAAGAAAAAGAAAGAAAAGAAAGAAAGAAGATAGTATCTGGAAAAAGATGAAAAAGAGCTTCTGTGATCCACAAGACAAATTCAAGTAGTCTGACACAAGTAAATTTGAAGTCTTAGTAGAAGAGAAAGAAAACCAGAATGAGAAATATGTGAACAACTTTATTACAATATTATCGACTATATTCTCTGTCTTTTGAGTAGTATATAGAATTGTCTAATCAATACATTGTACACCTGAAATCAATATAACATTGTATGTCAATTATGCTTCAGTAATAAAAAAAGAAATATGTGAACAGATAATGAAAATCAGAAAATAAAACAAAATAATTCTTAGTATCTGTGGATTGGGCTAGGAAAGACTCATCACATGCAAGAGCATACCACAAAAAAGATAAGTTTAAAAGCTGGAAAACATATAGCATGTAAATACTAAGCATAAGAAAGCTGCTGTGGATGTATTAATATCATAAAAAGTAGAATTCAAGGCAAAGAACATTCCCAGAAACAGTTGTTTTATAATGAAAAAAGGAGCAAATTCATCAAGAAAATATAAAAAAAAAATAAAATTGTATATAATTAATGACAAAGCATCAAAACATATGAAGTAAGAATTGGCAAGCCTAAAGGAAGAAATTGACAAATCCCGATCATATTTGTAGCCTTAAATACCACTCTATAAATAATTAATAGAAAAACTAGATAAAAAAATATCAAGAAAGATATAGAACGTTTAAACAACATTATCAACCAAGTTTGCATACTGAACAACTACAGACTATACACTCACTAAAAGTTCAGATGATGGTTAGCAGTTTCTAGTATTATGGTATTTTCAAATTAAGGTATGTACATTGTTTTTTAGACATAATGCTGTTGTTCACTTAAACATAACATAAGCAAGTGTAAACATAACTTTTATAGGCACTGGGAAGCCAAACAAATCATCTGATTTGCTTTACTGCAACATTTGCTTATTGCTGTGGTCTGAACCCACAATATCTCCAAAGTATGCCTATATATTATATTCAGTGGCATAAAGCAATTCTAACTTTTAAAGATTTAAAATTATTACCAAGTATATTTTCTGACCACTACTGTTTTACATGCAAAAATAGTAATAGTGATATATCTAAGAATCCCAAACATTTGGAAATTAAGCAACGTGCTACTAAAAAGTAAGCAAAAAACTAAGTCACAGATGTGCCTGGGTGACTCAGTGGGTTAAGCAGCCAATTTCGACTCAGGTCATTATCTTGTGGTTCATGATATCAAGCCCCACATCAGGCTCTGTGACTACTTGGGATTCTCTCTCTCCCTCTTTCTCTCTGCCCCTCCCCCACGTGTGCCTGCTCTCTCTCTCTCTCTCTCTCTCTCTCTCTCTCTCTTTCTCTCTGCCCCTCCCCCATGTGTGTGCGCGTGCTCTCTCTCTCTCTCTTTCTCAAAATAAATAAACTTAAAAATAAGTCACAATTGAAATTAGACAATATTTCTATTTCATACATACAACATATTAAATTTATAAGATGCCTATGGAGTAATCCATAAAAGAACTTTATAGAATTAAATAACTATATTATCAGAAAACAAGTAAAATAGGAAAGCAAATTTTAAAAAATGAGGTGGGAGATAATAAGTTAAATGGAAACCAATGTAATAAAATGCAGGCAAATAAAGAAAATCAAAAAGAAAAAAAATGTTTCTTGGAAAAGATTAATGAAATTGATATCCATTTGTCACAGTAATTTAAGAAAAACCAGACAAAAAAAACAAAAAGTCCAATATAAGGAATAAAGGAAGCCTATCACTAGTTTGTATACACATATGCATACATCTAAGAGTATGGACGTATTGTGAACAGAGAAAATGGGTCACTTTATGCGAGAAACCTGACAGTTCTGGTGAAGTTTACAAAGTTCTTGGAAACACAGCCTTGTAACATTGGCAAAAGAATACATCGAAAACCTAAAGAGCATAATTATCAGAGAAATTGGTATCTAACTACTAATCTCCCTTACAGGAAAACACTGGTGTCAAAAGGCTTTAGTCATGAATTGTATCAAACACTTAAGAAAAAATAATTTTAAAAACTGACACAAAATGTTTCAGAAAATAGAAGATAAATGATCATTTCCTGAGGAAGTATAACCTTCATATACCTCATATCAAAAGCAGAAAAGGATATTATAAGAAAATAAAATTTAAAAAAAACATAGACATGAGAATTCTTAAAAAAAAATTAGCAAGTTAAATCCAGAAATAGCAGATTAGTATCATGAGCACATGCATTCTCTCCCAGGAAGGTAAGGTTGGCTTACCATTCAAAAACCAATTAACAGGATTCATCGCATTAACAAAGTAAGTGAGAAAAATTGTATGATTGCAATAGATGCAGAAAAACCACTTGGTAAAATGCAACACACATTTATGATTATAAAAACCTCTGTCTGATAAAGGGTATCTATGAAACCATAGCTAACACCATATTTGGATGGTGCAAGAAATATCTCTTTCCTTCCAACAGAGGGAACAAGGCAAAATGTTCACTCATTATTTTCATTGCACATTTTACTGGAGGCCCCAGCTATTGCAAAAAGGACAGACAAAAATTAAAAGACATAAAGGTTGTCAAGAAAAAAAGAAAATCTCTTCATTCAAGTTTGTATGGTTATTTAAGTAGCATAATAAGGCACCTATGGGAAAATATTAAAACTAATAAGTAAATTTAACAATAAAGAAATCAACAAAGAGCATCCAAGCATATAAACTATTGAGAGCTAAATATTACAAATAATATATGAAATATTTACTCTAACCGTTACTAGGAAAATATCTGAAAGAAATTAAAGGCCTAAATAAATAGGTATACCATTTTTATTCTAAACAATTCACTATTGTTATGGTGTCAGGTTTTCCTCAAAGTGATATGTAGTTTTAATACTGCCCCAATGAAAACTCCAGCAGGTGTTATTGTAGAAATTGACAAGGTTTTTGTAAAATTAATTTGGAAATGCAAAGAGACTAAAATAGCTTAAACAATCTAAGAACGAAGTTGGAGGACTTAAAATACCTGGTTTAAGAAATTACTATAAAACCATTGTAATAAAGGTAGTGTTTTATTTTGTTATTAAAGGATACTTGACATACAATGTTTTATTAGTTTGAGGTGTACAACATAGTGACTCAACAATTCTATTCCTTACTAAGTGCTCACTATGGTAAATATAGTCACCATCTCTCACCACTCAGTTATTACAATATTATTGACCATATTTCCTATGCTGTACTTTCATCTCTGTAACTTGCTTATTTTATAACTAGAAGTTTATACCTCTTAATCTCCTTCATGTATTTCACCCAAGGTAGTGTATTTTCGATAAAAGGATAGACAAGTATAACTTTAAAGCATGTAGAGATTCTAGAAATAGACTGACATATTCAAACAAATAATGCTACAATGAAGCTAAATCAATTTAATGAAGAAAGGAAAAAGAAAATCTTTTCAAAAGTTGTACTTAAATATCTGCTAGGTATATGGAAAAAAAAACCTTAATCTCTACCTCACACTATGTATAGGTATTAAATTTATATAGATTACAGAGCTAAATTTTAAAACAAAAAGTATAAGTAAAAAAAAAAAGTTTATCCAAGACAATCTACACAAACTTGCAGTAGGCAAAGAACATAAATAAAATATAGGAGAGTTATAATAAAATGATAATTGGAAATGCATCAAAACTAAAAATTTCTGGGTGTTCAAAGACTAAGAAAATAACTAGGAAATGTTAAATGGAAAGGTTTTCACAACATTTTGATGTGATTTAAATATATAATATACAGAGAACTCTTACAACTCAATAGTGAAAAGACAAGTATCACCCCCTTCTTCAAAATATTTGACAAAAGACTTGAGGAAACATTTCACAAAGAAGACGTATGAATGGATAATAAGCACACGAAGAAAAGTGCTCATCATTAGTCATCGCGGAAATGCAAATTAAAACTGCAATGAGATACCACTACTAACCTACTAAAATAGCTAAGTCTAAAGAGAATGGAAGCACCAAACGTTGGTGACGATATGAAAGAACAGAATTCTCATAAATTACTAATGGAGTGGAAAAGGGTATACCTTGTCATATGCTGCAGCAATTCCATTCACAGATATTTACTCACGAGAAATAAAAACATGTATTCTCGATATGACATGCATATGACTGTGCATAGCAACTTTATATGTAAGGGACACAAACTGAAAACAAATGTTTATTGTTTAATGTTTATTTATTTCGAGGGGGAGGAAGGGCAGAGAGAGGGAGAGAGAGAAAGTATCCCAAACAGACTCCACTTTTAGTGTGGAGCCTAACTGGGGGCTTGATCCCAGGACCCCAAGATCATGACCTGAGCCTAAATCAAGAGTCAGACTCTTAACTGACTGAGCCATTCAAATGCCCCACAATTTAAATGATTAAGAGGAAAATAAATAAGCAATGTGTGGTGCATTTATATGAAACAGAATACTACCAACTTCTGACACATTCAACAACATGGATGCATCTCAGAAACATTATTTTTAGGTAAAGTATCCAGGCACCAAAATGTGTGCGTACTGTCAGATTCCATTCATATGAAACTCTAAAACAGCTAAAGTACCCTGTGGTGATCAAAATTGTAATAGTGATGTGGGAGTACAGAGGAACTGACAAAGGGGAATAAAGCATGGGTTATGTGGTTGTATGTACCACATTTGTCAAAATTCACTATACTGAGCACTTAAGATCTTTATCTCATACTGGATTCAAACTATTATTTAAAAGTTTACATATGTATATGACTTGAACTGATATTTTACAAAGGAAAACACGAATAACCAATGAATAAATGGGAAGGAAAAGTGCTCAGAGTCATTAGCCATCAAGGAAACACAAATGGAAAACACAATGAAATACCACCATACACCTATTAAAAATGATAAATATGCTTGCATTTGAAGATAGAGATATATGCACATGGGCATAAGTATGTGTGTACATGCACACATATTCACACATATTTGTTAACTATTTGTAGACATAATTAATTACCTCCTTAAGAAAAATTTATTAAAAAAATGTTGGGTACATATTCAGGATGAAATTTGAGTGACCAATTATTCTCCTGAAGGTTGATATCTGTGTGTGTGTGTGTGTGTGTGTGTGTGTGTGTGTGTATTCCTGTTAGAAGTAAATAAGAAATCTCATTTTTTCTTATTCTTGTAGTCTCTCACTCTTGCTTCTGTGGTTTCTTAAACCTTTGCCAATTTAATATTTGATAGGGCAAAAGATATATTCTATTTTTAATGTAATTAATGAGTGTCTTGAAATGCCTTTTCCTTTGTTTATTGACCATAATATTTATTATATTGCAATAAACTTCTTTATGTTCTTGATCACTTTTCTCTTAAAGATGCTTCTCTTTTGTTTCTTTTATTCAGTAATATTCAAAGTATGAATCCATTATCCCCAATAAATACTGCATATATTTTCCCAGTTCTGTGTGTTGCATTCGGATATTTTTGGCAATTTATTCAAATGTATTACTCTTTTCCTTTATGGTTTCTCACTTGGTATAAAGTTTACAAAGGCCTTCCTGGACCCCAAAATATATAAATATTATTCTAGTCTTTTAGGCCATTATTGTTTTTATTGTGGTTTACATTTTAAAAAATTTAAGGTTTATTTATTTTTGAGAGACACAGAGAGAGCATGAGCGGGGGAGGGGCAGAGAAAGAGAGGGAGACACAGAATCTGAAGAAGGCTCCAGGCTCTGAGCTGTCAGCACAGAGCCCACTATGAGATCATGACCTCAGCCAAAGTCTGAAGCTTAACCAACCTAATGAATCAAGCCACCCAGGTGCCCCTATTGTTGTTTACATTTTTAATATTTATTTTTATGAAGTCAAACAATATACTCAGATCAGGAAAATATGTATCTAAACATCCTGTTGTAGGCTTGCCTTGGGTGTCTCAGTCAGTGAAGCAATTTCAGCTCAGGTCATGACCTCAAGGTTCTGAGATCTTGCCCTGCCCATCTGTCTCCTCACTGACAGCATGGAGGCTGTTTGGGATTCTCTCTCTCCCTCTCTCTCTCTGTCCCTCCCCTACTTATGCGTGCGAGTGCATACTCTCTCTCTCTCTCTCTCTCTCAAAATAAAGAAATAAACTTAAAGAGAAAAAAAAGATCCAGTTGTAGTTTATTGAACTAAGTTCTTTACATGCAACTGTTTAAGCAGTACATATAGAGGTCACATTTGGGCAACAGGTTTGAACAGTGGAAACTTGATCACCTGGCACTCTCCTCGGATTCTCCAGGAATTTCTTGGGACTTTCCCTGAGTGGACAATTGTAATACTCATTGGGGAACTGATGACCTGTGGCCAAGGTTAATCCTCGGTGAGGATCTGAAGCCCCTCAGAGAACTTACCAGACTGCCCTTGTCTGAAATACTGAGGGATTTCCCCTTTTGCCCTTCAGAGGAATCCTTCCTTCCCTCTTTTTTCTCTTTTCAGTCCTCAGCAGCCTAAGCCTAGCACTCCTCAGACAACTGGAGGTCTTTGGCCAGGTCAGCTCCCTGGTGTGGTCCAAAGATCTGTGCCTGTGAGGGCAAGGGACCCCTTTGCTCTCCTCTCTCACTCCATCTGCAGCCATCTGCAGCTCATCCAGGGAAAATCTGCACACGTTCCAGATTTGGTTGGGATCCTTCCCTGACTCTGGCTGACTCTCAGCTACCTTGCTTCTTTTGCCCCCCCTCCCCTTTTTCCTTTGTTTCCATGGGTCCAGCCACCATCTGAATCTATGGACAAAATAGGTTCCAATACATCCAAGTGGTGAGTCCTCCCCCTCCTTTTTCCGATCCTGGTGTCCGGTTCTCCCTGTTGCAGGGGATGCCCCAACAAGAAGTGCCATCACTATTTGCTGTAACCCCCTCCTTGGTGGGACACCCCAGAAGAGTCATTTGCCCTATATGAGGTCCAGTCCTTTTTCAGCTCAGCAGGATGCCCAAACTGAAATCAGACCAGGAGTCCAAGCTCCATTTCCTTTGGTGGGATGTCCCTTTGGGCATTGCAACCAGTCTTTCCCATTATGGGACAAATCCTCTGTATTTACTCAGACTCACCCCTTAGGCTGTATGCTTATAAACTAGAACAAATTTGGCCTAAGACTTGAGGAAAAAATGTCTCATCTTTTTTATGTAATGTTTCCTGTCCTCAGTACAAACTCCCAGATCAAGAGGTATGGCCCCTCCATGGAACTCTCTTTTATAATACTATTTTCCAGTTTGACCTCTTTTGCCAGAACTCCTCAAATGTGTGGAGGTCTCATGTGTTCAAGCCTTCATGGCATTGTCCCAAAACCCCAACCTCCACAAAGACTGTAGAACATGTCTTGCTCAATATCATAGCCATCTGACCCTGTGGGTAGCTATTAAACCTGAAACAGAAATTTTGCTAAGGTAAATGATAAGTTGGATTGAATTCACTGGATATTTAAGTCTTTTCCAAATAAGATAAAATACTGAAGCACTGTTTACTAAACATAAGTTTTATCTGCTTTTGACTTCTTATTGCAGAGACAGGGTCTGTTGGAAAACATGTTTTGTGCCTTACTGAAAGATCATACTATGAAAAATGCATGTTCCTAAAAATTATGGAATGTATTCATAAATTTGCCATCTACAGAATTCTGGTGTAATGGAAAGAAATTCTGGTGTAACCATGTATGATTGGTTACTACTTAATTTTTACTGGAGACTATGGTTTCTAAGAGTTAAAATTCTGCTAAATGTAATTAAGACTGAGGGAAATAAAGAAACAAGGAAAACAACTCTGTAAGTAGGAAAGCAGGAGATATGTGAGAAAGATGTAAGGAACGAGAATGCATTTTGCTGAGGGAAAAGAAAGTAATTTCGTCCTAAAATTAGACTGGTTGTAAAATGAGACAAAATCTGAATGCAAAAGGAAGTTGTAAAAGATTTGTGAAGGGAAATCTTTGGAGAGGAATTTTATGAGTGGTCAGGATGGACTTAGGTTGAAATGAATGGATTTTAAAAGTACACTAGTATAAGATTGAGATTCTGCTTTCTCTCTGTTAAACTTTTCTTCGATTGTTGGTCTGCTCTTAATAAGAAAATGTAAACAGTTTTTTTTTTCTCTTTTCTTTGCCTAGAAAACCAGTTTCTATTTTGTCTTTATCAGGTCTTTGATGATCTGTAATCCTAGTTAGGATGTGCTTTAAAACTTTCTAAGGTTTTTAACAAACTTGCCTGAGATTTGATGTGTCACAGAAAGAACTGTATTTCCTTGTCAATGGCATTATAAGGAACTCTCTATCAGGTCTTTAACCTTGTCTGATTCTGAGGGGTTTTATTTGTCATTTATGGTTATTTAGTTATTGTTCTGATGATCTTGCAAAATGAGTTTGTCTTCAAGGAGATTTATGAAAAAGACTTTTTTTTTTTTTTAAACAAATACAATTGTTTGATATCTTTAAGGTCATATAACTGAACTGGGTAGGAATTTCCAGAACTAATAGAAAAAGCTGCATTCAAACAGAATAAGAATTAATAGCATGGGACTGAATGAATTGAGGATTATAATAGTTTTTGTGACTCTCATTTGAAACATTGCTGGTTCTCTAATGTTTGCTCTTCCAGATTAATGAAACTTTCTCCTAAAATATCCATGACATACAGAATTATGATAAAATATTCCTTTGTGAACAAATGGAAGCTTTTAACTTTTCTCCCTACCTGAACCCTCTGAAATTCAGAACCTCTCAATGAGAATTCTGTCTTTAATGGCAATTATAATTATTTGCATCAGTTCAGTAAGAACGTGTTCTCCTTGTAACAGGACGCCATTGGAAAACATTGGTTATTTTACCAATGCTTTGACTGAAATGTCATATTTGAGAGACATGCATGGTACTCAGCTATGACCAGACAGCTTTAAGGAACTAAGGTTGACTTTATGGAGCCAATAAAGCCTCTTGGAAACATTGGCCCAATACTTTGCTTACAGAGTTCCCAGCAGCCTTACCAGGTGAGTAAAAGTGCAAGAACCTCAGGATATTTTGGAGACCTCAAAAAGAGATATTTGCCCAAATCTACAGGTATTGCAGATACATCTGATGGCAAGTATTTGGCTTAGCTTCTTGTCTTAAGAGTCTACTAAAAGTTCAGTCTAGAGATTCCTTATAAAAAGTTCCAGCAAAGCAGATTTTAAAAAGATCTATATGATTAATCACTATTCTTGCTGGGCTCATGCAAATAATTAGGTCAAATTTGTTAAAATTGGACTTGTTTTTCAAATGAATTAGTCTTGATTTGGCTATTTCTGATTAAAAATGAGGATAATTTCAGAGAGAAAAATTATGTTTCAATCACACACCTTTGTAGATGTTAAATTTTAATTTTGATTTTCTGAATGTTTGTTTTTTGCCCAAGCTAGACAATTTGAGGTAAATTTCAGAGAAAATAGCTTTAACAGCCCATGTATAGACAATCCTTGTGCTTGTTGTTCTATGGGGATAATAACAGGAACCTATGGGGATATGATTATTTATACAGCTAGAAAATGGGATGGACTCCCCAACAATTTTATAACTCAACCATCACCTTGACCAATTCTGTGTGGCTTGGATGACAAAAATCACTCCTTAAAAGTCAGAGTGCACCCCATTCCATGGGGTTAACTATTCACTTGTGGAAATAACGGATGGCCCTACTTTTCTTACGATTGGATTGGATGATACATTTGGGGAGCCCATATCTCCAGACAAGTCTTCTCCTGCTTGTCAGCGATTCTTTGTAATTAGGATATTGTTAAGGCTATACATCAAGCAAAGAGAGCTTCTTGATGGTTTTATCCTTTAGCCATATTTGTCCCAGGGGTTGCTTCTATTTATATAAAATTTCAAATAGAGGCTTTAGCCAAGCATACAGCAGCCACCCTTAACTAAGCTTGATATGCAGTCACCTACAAGTTCAAAAGGTGACCCTCCAAAACTGAATGGCCCTCGATACCCTGAATGTAGCTCAAGGAGGAGCCTATGGTTTATTAAAACAGAGTGTTACATACATACCCCAGATTACCACAAATATGTGACAGACAGGTTTATCAGAAGACACAAATACTCAAATTGGCTCTTTGAGATATCTCTCTCTTTTAATGATTGGTTAAACTCCTAGACTAGAGGAGGATTTTGGTGAACTATCCAAGGGCTCTTATTCGGGTTTCTCTTTCTTATCATCATAATAATCTTATTTTGTTTCTTCCAAAGTCTCTCCACCTGGTGCAGAGATTCCTTTGCTGCCAAAACTTCATGCCTACAGAGGATCCTTTCTATTCAGGGAAATTTCATACATTCAGTTCTAACCTGGGATTCTGCTGCCTCTGCCTTTTGTAGTCCTACATGCAAATTCCCACATGACCAGGGTTGACCTATGTGTAGGATCATCTCCACACCCCTCATTCAGCAGGAAGAAGCTACTGAAGATGAGATCTCTGACCCAATGCCAAAGATTTGTTATTGTCGATCTGTCAGGGGGAAATGTAGAGGCTGCTTTTAGGCAACAGCCTTGAGCAATGGAAACTTGATAAAGGCAAAAGGGCCCACAGCCACCAACCAAATGCAAACAGGCTCATTTAGCAACCCAACTTAAAATAGCCACAGACCCTAACTGACCAATTACAACCAGGCTCAGTTCCTATGATAACGAAAAATGGGAAAATTCCATATGTCCCCATACTCCCTCACTTGGTCCTGTAACTGTGGCACCTTACCACCCTTCCTCGAAGGCAGCTTCTGCTTTGTACTGCCTGCCCCTTTCTTGGGGTGTATTCAGTAAACTTCTATCTCCTTTGTTCTGCCTCTAGTGAATTCTTTCACCACCCCTGTTGCTGGCTTGCACCCAGTTGTGTTGCCCCACCTTTGGAACCCTCATTTGATTGATGGAGATAGATACCACAATACACTCTTCCTTTCTTCTCCTCCACACAGGCCTGAGACCTAGCATATCCCCATACATACATATACTTATGTGTTACATCTCCACGCAGGCAAAGAATATTTCCTGCCATCCCACCCAATTGGTAAAACTGTCTGGACTCTCTAAGAAGGCAAAATATAACCACTTTATTAACTTTAAATAATTCAACAAGAAAAATGTCTGAATTTTTTTCCACATTGTTCTTCAAAATGAAACTATGCCTATTAGCAAAAAGAATTTGTGCTTTGTTCTCTACTAATCAGAACCCCTAACAATATCATTATTTCCCTCAATATTATTTTTTGCCTCATGGGATTAAATGAATTAGTGCATTTTCAACACTCAATTATCTTTATTGTGCAAAAATATTATGCGGCTAATGGAAACATTTAACTAGTTTTGTTACATAATCAAATCATCATGTTCTGCATTACATTTTTCAGTGCGTTTTGCATAATGAGGGTTAGAATCAACTAGGGAGCACACATTCTAATGCCATTTTAGAAAATGTTTGATTATGTGCTGTGCTAAAGTGTTTTCTCCTGACCCAATAGACCAGTTTCCAGATTCATTTAACCTTAGCATCTAAAAAAAAGGCTTCCTGCAGGCATACCATTGAATATCAAAAGCAGGGTCATTCTTGCCTTGTGCATATGAATGCTTCTTGACAAGAAGAAAAGATTGAGACAGACCTCCATTCCATAATTTCCAGTGAAGTGCTTTCAGATGTTAACAACTATGTTTCCACAACTTTGATTTGAACTGATGACCTTGGTGTTGATGTTTCTATAACCCAATTAATTACTAATTACTGATTCCTTGAGTTTTAATCTACTCTTCAAATATTCAGTATAATAGCTCCAGGTAGTAAAATTAAAAATGTTTCTTACTGATTTCAATGAGAATGGCTTACTCTGGAGATTGCTTCCTGTTGCAGGATTGGTAACCAGTCAATCTAAAAGAAAGGTTTTTTATGGAAATGATTAAAGAGTTATAGTTGCTTGTTGGACTGAGGAACTTACCAGAGACTTAGCAGTTTTTAATTATTAAAGTGTAATACTACTAACATCCTACTTGGAGTAATAGTCAAACTCCCTACAGGGACCTTCCAAGTCTAGCAAGAACTTAACCCTCATATCCTTGACTTCACTTCCTACAATTTACCCAGTCAGTGGGCCCCAGCCACACTGAGCACCTGCTGTTCTTGGAACAAAGGAGAACTTTTCCCATTCACAGCTTTAGCACATGCTGTTCCCTTTCTCTGCAATGCTCTTCCCCAGCATTCCTCATACTCAGTCCTTCATTTGCCTTAGGTATCTGCTCAAATACCACCTAATATAAAATATTATATAAGATAATACTTTTAGACTACTTTTCCCCAGAGAAGTAATCATCATATTTTATCATACCATTTATATTAATTATATACTAATAGTTATATTAATTATATATCAGCTATATATAAATAGCTATATATATGGGTGTGTATATATATATATATAAAAATATATATAAAAACATATATATGTTTGTGTATATACACACACACACACATATATATATATATATATGTTTTTTCTTCTTTCTCCTATACTAGAATGAACTTCCATGAGGAGAAGCAGGTATTTTTTTTCATTCACTGATGTATTCTCAATCCCAAAAATAACATGTTTGCATATACTAGGAATTAAGTGAATTGATAAAAATGTACTCAGTCAAAATCAAGTACCCAAAGATCTCATCTATTTCTCTTTCCTTCTTTAACTCTATCACCAGGTGAAAGATCACATGAGTAATAGAAGTAGATAATGGAATAAATTAAAGAAAGTTCTACTAGTAAATGTTTCTGATGCTTTTTACTCTAAATCGTAAGATTAGAAAAGAGAAAACACGTAACAGATAGGTCTTGATTGTGTTACCTCTCTGCACAAACCTTTCTTTCAGCTCTGCTAAAGCACAACACCTCAAGCAAAATAAGTTCTTTGGATCTGGCTTTAACGATTTTTTTCAAACGTTCTAGCACATAATCATATTATTCTGTAATCATTTATTTATGGACTGAACTCTGTCACCATACCATGACCTCACTGAGTGCAGGATTCATGATTTACCCATCTCCATGACTCAAGTACATGGGAAATGAATAAATTAATGTGTCTCCATTCTAGTAGTTTTAATGCCACATGCAAAGTGCCCCAACCTCTCATTAAATAGGGCACCATAAATTCCCAAATTATAGCTAATACCGTATCCTAATCGGGGAGTCTACTGAATTTCCTGAATAGTTATTTTTCCCCCTTTGGTTATTTGCTATGCTGAGAATTAAGCTAAGTTGAAAACTAATAATTGCCGCAGTCCTGAAAATTTCTCCATTCTCATGATCTTTTTTTTAAATCAAGTTTCTCCCATGAACATGCTTGGGCAGGAAAAGGAAAGAAAGGATTCTCAGGTGTGATCTTCTGAATCTCCATTCAAGAGAAATGAACGCTTTCTTCCATCTTATCCTTCGAACTCCAAATAGCACTCAGAACCAAGCAGTAGTGCCAGCCACACTGGATGTACCCAGCACTTGTGATCTTGAGTTGCTTTGCTTTTATGAATATTGCTATTACCGCTGATGTTGCTGTTATTGAGCCTATCCCTCCATTAAAAGCTGATTATACTGTTACCTTTTACTGAGAACCTAGATCTTCTTTCCTGCCAGAGGGAACATAGAGAAGCTTTCTCTTTATCACCAAAGTATGTGTTACCTCCATATCATCTCCAGTCTCCCATCTAGATAAACCTGCAAACTAATAATGAGTTTATAAAGGGCATCTGGTAATTTCTCTTTTTCTGTCAAGGAGAGAGATCCCAGGAGAGAAAGAGAGGAGAGAGAGAGAGAGAGAGAGAGAGAGAGAGAGAGAGAGAGAGAGAACAGTTTTCTGTAATTTTTTTTCTATTGAGACAAACACTCACAACTGTTCAACAACATTCCCGGTCTTTGGTTTCCCATGTGATAGCTAAGGGTTTGCAACTTTCACCACCTTGCATTAGGAAACATCTGTTGTGCCATCCTTAGAGGCTGAGTGGGAAAAACTACTTAAGTCTTCTTCATGTTGCCCATTTCATTACTCTAGATCTCTTGGGTTTCTTAGTTTGAAGATTGGGAAAGCCACCAACAAATCCATTTTAATTTCAAGTATTTTGTCTTTACTCTTGTCCTTTAGTTGGGAGTAGTGGTGGGGACAATGTTGCTTTTCAAAACATTGTTTCCTCTAAAGTGGATCTTGATGCTTTCATCTTCAAAAATAGTGTGATTCCCCTTCAGAATCAAGTGAGTAGGCAACAAGACATCAGCTAATAGTAAGCCCAGGCTTTATGAGACAGAATGAGTTTGAGTCATGGTTCTGTCACTAACAAACTGTGTAGTTGAGGAGTTAATTAATTTGTCCAATTCTTAGATTTTCCTTCTGTAAATTTGAGAAAATAATATACCTATTTCAACAAGTGTCTTTTTCTCATAGTGAGATCTTAATGTTTTTTTTATTAACAAAATTTATATGATATTATTACCTCAGGAACAATCAAAATTCCCTTAAATCATTAATTGATTAGGTAGTGATAAGGAAAAAAAATCAATCAGATTTCATTGTGTTTTCATTGGGCAATGTGTTTTGTTTTATTTGGATTTTAACATTTAAACCCATGGGCATATTGGTAATCTGATAAAGTACCAATGCTCCCCATATGTATATACCACAAAGCTGAATATAAATTAAATATGCTTGTGTATTTATTGAAGTTTGTCCTTTGACCCTAATTACTCTGTATAAACTATGATTTTATACCTATAGGAACCTGAACTGCCAAATTAAAGCTGATCATTAGATATTTGGCTTTAGAGTATTTTCAAAAAATTTTAAAAGTCTCATCAAATCCTTACAACAGAATCAGGTTGAACTCTGGGATTAGAGAAATAATTTATATTTCATGGATTTTTTTGGATGCTCTAGTTAAAAATGGTTAGTTCATAATCCCCCGGGATTAAAATGACTGTTTCCAAAAAAGCTGTAGGCACTAAGTGGCTTCCCCCAAATATTTGTTTAATAAAATACATAAATAAATACCTGCATAAAGAAAAAATAAGAGCCAACATTAACATAAACTTTGCCACCTGTTTAAGGTAGGAAATGGTAGCGTATATTTTCCAAAAATTACTACTATTCACATGCACTTTACTCCAAACTTTCCATCTGCCTCACTTCATATGGCACATAATAAGGTCACAGCCCCAAGTGCAAGGAACTTGTATACAATTAGAAAAGTGGAACAATTCTGATGTAGAAAAATTTAGAAATCCTGAGGTGTCAATTTATTTTCCAAACAGTTTGCATTAGTTGCATAATCACCATTCAGCTAGACCCTACAGTTTGATAGCTCATGATCAACAATCAACATACCGGATCAGGAGCCTAGAGTAGATATACTTGATGGCATTTGTTTTTTGGTTTGAAAGATAAACTCTGTCACATGTAGCAGTGAGCCAATCAGAGACAAGAATAGAAGGTTGCTGTAGACTGAGTATTTGTGTTCACCCCCAAATTCATACGATGAAACCTAATCTCCAATGTAATCATATTAGGAGGTGGGGCCTTTGGGAGGTCATTAGGTCATGAGGTTGGGGCTGTCATGAATGAAATCTATCCTCTTATAAAAAAGACCCCAAAGAGTTCCCTCCTCTCTTCTACCACATGAGGACCCAGCTAAAGGAAAACTGTCTATGAACCAGATAGTGGGCTTTCACCAGATACCAAATATCCCAGTGCCTCAATCTTGGACTGTCCAGCCTTCAGAACTGTGAAAAATAAGTGGTTGTTGTTAAGCCACCCAATATGTATTTTTGTTACAGCAAAATGAACTAAGACCAAAGCCGATCCACAGAATTTCCCTTCCCTAAAACAAGGCCTCTCCGTTCAAGTATTCTTAACCACTTAACCTCTGAAATTGCTGTTGCCTGGTAGGGAACCAGAAGAAGAGTAAGGTTTCCATGTTTTCCACGCAAAAGTCATTACTTTGCTATGGAATATGAAGTAATATTTGCTTCAAACATTTCCATTTCTGCCATTAACAATTCCATTGGTGTTATATCACTTGACGCTCTCCACAGAAACAAGGAGGATGTGTATGTATGTGTGTGTGTGTGTGCATGTGTGTGTAGGGTGTATACACACACATATACATACATATAATAGCATTATAAGTATACACATATATAATAGCATATATATGTTTATATACACATGCATATATATGTCAATGGTTTAGTTCTACTTTAAAGGACAGAAGTCTTGAGACCCAGGAAGAGCCAATGTTTCAATTCAAGTCCAAAGGTAGGAAAAAGCCAATGTATTGGTTTGAAAGCCATCAGGCAGGAAGAATTATCTCTTTCTGCGAGGAAAGTAAGCCTTTTTGCTCTATTTAGGTCTTCAACTGATTGAATGAGCATCCACCCCACACACACAGACACATTATGAAGGCTAATCTGTTTCATTCAGTCTACAAAATTAACTGTTAATCAATCTCATCTAAAAACACCCACACGGACCCACTCAGAATAATCTTATAGCAAATATCTAAGGAAACCATGGCCCACCCAGTCAAGTTGACACATTAAATTAACCATCACAGTATATATAGAGAGGGATGTATTTTAAGAAATTGACTCATGCAATTATGGAGGCCTGGTGAGTCCAAAAAATCTGATCGAGTAGACCATCAGGCCAAAGACCCAGAGAACAGTTGCAGTCCAAGTTTAAAGGTAATCTGTTTGCAGAATTCCTTCTTGCTAGGGGGGATCATTCTTTGTTCTATCAGGGTCTTCAGCTGATTGGATGAAGCCCATTCATGTTATGGAGGTCAATCTGCTTTACACAAAATCCAACTATTTAAATGTTAATCTCATCCAAAAACAGCCTTACAAAAACATCCAGAATCATGTTTGACCACATATTTTTTGGGCACCATAGCCCAGAGAACTTCACACATAAAATTAATCATTATAAATATTCTTTTAGTTGGGACATTCCTGTCTGCAAGAGATAGATATACAATTCAAACTAATATAACAAGTGGTGTGTGTGTGTGTGTGTGTGTGTGTGTGTGTGTGTTTGCGTGCATGTGTATGAAACCCATGGATAGGGTTGCCTAAGAATTCCAGAGCTAAAAGATGTTTTTAATTCTCTTTGTGTTCTCTTTCTTTCTGTCTACTGGCTCAATATCTCCTAAGATATATGGTTTCCTCTTAGTTTTGGGGAAGAAGAACATGGCTACAGAGATATACATGCTTATATCATCCTAAAGTTTAGTAATCCCACATAAGAAAGAAAGAGTTTAGTGACTATTATGCTTATTTGCTACACAGAACTATCTTTTTTGCTTTTTTAAGGAGGAACTTCCCATATTTTCTTATTTCTCTGAGAAAAAAGCTGAAGACTCAATTTCCCAAGCTCCCTTGAAGCTAGGTTCTATCAAGAATGTGTATTCCTACAAAAAAATAATTGCTTCAGAAGATAGTGTCGTGAAGAAACAGGTCCTAGGCAGAATCTGTTTCTGGTTCTATCGAGGCCATCGGTTCTAGCTTTCTGGAGCAGTATGGTAGATTATGACATCCGTCAGTGTAATGGACACTTAGTAGGGATTTACTGAGTGCCAACTCTTTTCAAAACCTGTGCTAGTGAAATAACAAGGTGGCTTCTGTGCAGCCTCTGCTGGAGTAGTTTTGTGGCATGGCTTGGGTATTGTTCTTGGCTGTATGTTCTCCAAACTCAACTCTCTGGCCCTAAGAGAGATGCTTTAAAAGATTCATTTTCCCCTTAAGGAAATTACAGTGTTTCTATTAGAGCTCTGAATGATGCAAAGAGCTTTTCCATTTCATTATCTAGCTATTAGACTTTGATTAGAGTAGCATAGGTTATATGCACACGAAGAGCCAAAATGGATGGTCAGAATAATAAGTACTATTATTGGCTAGATTTTGATCACCCCCTGCCCCTGTGGTCAGGAAGGTTGAGTATTGTGACTGGCAGCTACACAAGAATCACATACAGTGGAAGAGAGGCAATGTCACAAATGAGAGAAGAATATTGTTTTTAGAAGAAATTGGGACAGCACATACCCAACATAGTGCCTGAAGATGGTGCATTACCCATTTAAAATTTTCCCCCTTACTTTAAAAATCAAGTGGGAGATTTGGGGGGAAACATGCAGGGTTAGCTGACTTGCTGCTTCCTCCTGGATATCTCAGAGATTGGGTATTGACTGACTATGTTTTCAAAGCACTGTGCTATGGAAGCACAATGGTGAACAAAACAGACATTGGAGGTCATAGGGGTTCATGGATAGGACACAAATAATTTAAAAGATAACTACAGTACAAAGTGATAGTGCTATGTTAATGGAAGTACTGGCTGTTCTGGAAAACATAAGGTGATACCAGTCTAATAAAGGCATCCTAAAGAAAATGACATTATCCTCAGTTTGAAGTCAAGAAAGAACTAGGTTCAAATTCCTGCTTAAACACTAGCCAGGTATACCTAGGCAAGTTATTTATTCACTGCAAGCCTCAGTTTCGTCACATGTAGGATGGGCAAAATAATATCTCCTCTCATAGTTGTCATGATTAAATAAGGTAATCCATCTGTGATCCATAGCCTGGTACAGTAGTAGGCACTTAATAAATTTTTGTCATTACTTTAATTTTTTTCTAGGTACATATGGAAGGGTAACTTATGCTTAAGTGAAAAGGATGCACATGAACCTTTGCAAAAATAATGTGATCTTTCAGGAACTAAATGAGTGAGATAGAGAGAAGCCTAAAGAAATACAAAGCCAAGTTAAAAATCTGGGCTTTGGCCTAAAACACACAAAAACATAATAGAAAAACTGTAAGAGGGTAAATAACATGACCTGTCTAACATGTTTGGCCCGATGTGGTCACCAGACCAGAGGATGACAGTTATTATCCCAATCCACGAACTTGAATAAGTGGTGAGATTTGTTGGTCAGATCAATTAGGGTAGTGGTATGAGACAAGAAAGCTGACAAATATGAGAGATATCCAGGAGGTTAAGTTGATAGACTTTAGTGATTTTATTGAATGTGGGAGAGTATTGAGGTGAAGGAATAGTCAAGGTCTTCTGACTTGAGAAACAAATTGGATTGTGAAGACATTTATTAACATAGAAAAAACTGAACAAACTATGGGGGGGAGAAGGAGGCCTACAGAGTTGAATATGAGTATGGAGCTGCCAATATGCCCTGGGGATGCTGGACGTTTCTGATGTTCTAGAGACGCATCTGATCTGGGCAGATAGATGAGGGTCATCAGTAGTAGCTGGATCATAAGTGGTGAGAATTCAAGTGATCATTCTGGGAAGGAATAGAAGAATAAAGAGAAAACAATGTCCAGAATAGAATCCTAAAAAGCAACAACATTTAGGTGATGGGACAAAAGAGACTCTGAAAATATGATTGAAGAAGATAAAAAATTAGAGACAGATAATTAGAAGAATATGCCGATATGGAAGCCACGTCAGAGTGTGATCAATAATGTTGAGCTTTGCTGAGGAATTCCAAATGTTATGTATTTAAAATGAATTGACAGATTGATTTCTTGGAGGCTAGAACTGTAGTATATTGAGGAGTAGACTCAAGATTGAGTGGAAGAGACATACGTGGAAACAGAAAATATAGACCTTTTATTTATTTTTTTCTTGTAGTGGTTCATTTGCGATTTGGAAAGATAAGAGTAGGAGGGGGTTTTGTTGGTGGTGGTGATTTTATTATTGTTTTGTTTTGTTTTTAAGCATAGGAAACATTTAAGTATCGCTAAGAGGTGTTTTGAGAGCCAGTGGATATGGTCATGTTGAAAATGACGGAAGACTGAGGGGGTAAAGCATAGAGAAAGATCTCAGAGAAAAGCTCAGGTCCTAAGAATTGGAGAACAACTGAAACATGTAACTTTAAGAATAATGCAGCCCTTTCTCCTGTAACAGGAGAGAATTACCAATACATAATACCAACACCACATATATATAATACATTACACAATGGAGCACTGGAAGCCATAAAAATGGTTGTTTAGTATTATACATTTTGTCCATGCAGATTTCTATGATTTAAACGTGAGTCAAGGCTAAAGTGATTTACTTAAAAAAACAACTGCATTTTGTTGACAATTTTTTATAACACCTCCATTTTCATTATGCAAAATATTAGATTTTTTTTATATTCCCCAAATCAATTATATCTCTGCTGCCGCTGCTACTTTAACTTGAGCCTTGAGGCGTTCCAAGATAACGTAAACTACCATCCGCTTTCAAAAATTTTAATGTAGTCCTGATCACAGTTGTCTTTTTTATGTATGCTGGGTGTTGTGGAGTGATGGAAGGGGGGAAGCCCCTCATTTATCAGTATAATAATTTCAAATAATGAACTCTTCATACAAGCTGAACACAATGAGAAAGGACAATAGCCTTCTGTTAACTTAGGACTGAAATCTGAAAAGCTTATCATTGTTTAAATTTAATTGCCTTAAGTTTACTATGATAATATTGGCATCGGTGTTATGTTAATATTACATGAAAGAAACTAAATTTTTAGCCAGGGGCTATTAGGAAAAAAAAAGGAGTTGGTTTTCACATTGAGTGTACAGTACCTTACTTTAAATGAGAACAGAAACTTAGAATTGAATTGAAATGACATTGACATGAATACACCCCTATCAACTTGGGGTTATATCTGAACTCCCATACTCTTTTACAATTTGCAAAGGGGCTGTTATTGCAAATGTTATTTTTTCCAATAAAGAGACAGCTCATTAGATCTCATTACTAGTCAGCAGCTGTCGCAGAATATAGATTTCCAACTTGGAGCAATACATCTTTTCACAAGTGCTTTCCCTGAAAATGTGGAAAAGATCTATTTCATCGTTAACCTACAGCGACATTATCCACGGCTGCGCTTACACCTTTGGCTTTTCTGCAGAGCAGTTCATAGTTTAGAACTTTAAGGTGAATAATTCAAGTTTCTTCTAAATGTAATACCTGATGCTTACAAATTCTAAGGGGATATTTACAATTCTTTTTCCACCGCAACTAGTAATATGTTATTCTGAAATCTGGATAAAATTAATAATTAACAAATGTGTCTTCAATACATTTCTTTCTTTCTTTTTGTTTTTGTAAAGGATATAGAGGATAGAAAAAGTATAATTTAATTTTCTCTCTGCTCAAAGAGCTTACACTCTACTTGGGGAAATGAAACATAGACAGTAAAATTGAGCATAGATATAGTTAAATAATGATTAAAGGCAAGTGTTCAAGAAAGATAATAAAATAATACATGATTCCTTGTTAAGTGCATTGTAGAAGGAATAAATTCTCAGAGAAGAAATACATCAATGTGCACATCTAATGTCTGGTAAGGTTTCCTATGAGTGAAAAAATAGCTTCTTTTTTTTGGATATTTTGGGAGGTTATTAAGTGTGTGTGTAAAAGAGAGATGGGGGGAGAGGGGGAGGGAGAAGAGGGAGGAAGGGAGAGAGGCAGAGAAAGAGAGAAAGAGAGGAAGGGAATGAGGAAGAGAAAGAGAGAGAGAGATGTGTGCAGAAGGAGGTAGGTAAAATGGGAAGGACACCCAGGTCAGAAGATCAATGCTATAAGCAAATAAGGAGCTATTTTAAAAGGTGTGCTTGATAACACACACACCCTAGAGTTAAACTGCAGAAAAAGATCCTGTTAATGTGAGAATTAGGGATTGAAGTCGGAAAGATAATGTGAGGTCAGGCCATAGGTTACTTTAAATGCCAGGCGAGTGTGGGATCTTTATCTGTGAAGAATGGAGACTGGCTTACTCAAAGGAAGCACTGATTTCAGAGTAAAGTAGCCTGGAAAACGAAAATTTCAGCAATGGTTTGGCTGAGGGAACAGAAAAAATTCAGTTTTGAAACTGGAAGACAATGGATATGTGAAAGTCACAGTCGTATGGCCAAGACATGAGACATTTCATATACCACAAAAAGCAAAAGGAGACATTTCAGGAAAATAATTCCAAAAATATTTTCCAATATTACAGGAACTGCAGATCTATAAAAGATCAAGTGTCACAAACAATACTCTTCATCAAACACTTTACCTTAAGCTACAAACCATTATACTTACTATAAAATTTTATGTATATAAATCCTATATTTTCTGCATTTGACTTTTTTTGCTTGGTACTTTAAAGGACTATCCAATTATAGATTAATGAAATAATTTTCTTCATTCATTCAAAAGTATTTAATATAATTTTCAGATGGCTGTGCTACTTTTCTTTCCTCCTTTATTTCTAATACTTGGTATTTTGATTCCTTAAAAATTAATGAAATGAATATCTATTTTTCCTCAAAGAATTAAGCAGTTAGCATGGTAGCTTTTTAATAATATAGGCATAAAAAAGATTAAAACTTATTCCACAAAAGCTGAGATTGATTGACCATCCCATCATATTTCAGGAGGAAAATAAATAACTATCAAATAGGATTAGATTGAGAAAAATCCATCCAGACTTTGTTCACTTTGTTCATTACTCTCATGGCTCTCCTCTTGAAATACAGGCTTTAGAAAAGAGGGAAGGGAAGGGAAGGGAAGGGAAGGGAAGGGAAGGGAAGGGAAGGGAAGCGAAGGGAAGGGAAGGGAAGGGAAGGGAAGGGAAGGGAAGGGAAGGGAAGGGAAGGAAATACATTTCTTTTTTTCTCTTTTTTTTTTAATAATAAGCCAAAGACTTATCCAATTTATACCAACTCTCAGAGCATGCCCAGAGCTCCTTCTCCTTGTCTGAAGAGAACCTCAGGATGTCAGAGACTGTGTTTTGCCTGTTTCTGTCGTCGTCTCCACCCCAAAGAGAACATGGGATATATGTTCCAAATATGTTTGTTCAATGCACACACTCCATCTTTCCTCTTGAATAGTCATTGGTCTCCCTACCCTTTTCATCAGTATGTGTATAATCTCAACCCCTATGAGTATGAAACCTTGTTCTCTCCCTTTTGGAGAGGCAGATTTGAGGCTTGGTCTCCCATCTCCTCTTTGAGTGCTTCTCAAACACTTTCCTTGCTGTAAACCAAACCAACCAAAAACCCACACATACACATTTCTTGCTTCACCCATTACATGTGCTTTATCTAGGGTCCCCTAAAGTCAGCTGCCTTATAGGAAGGACAGATGCTGCTTTTCCAGGTGTCCATAGTAAATAATCTTTCACATGTTTTTAATCACTTCATCGTTCTAAAATGCATCCATTTGAGACAGCAAAACCCGTTAAACAATGCAGACTATGTGTGTAGTGGGGGGAGGGTGGGAGCAACAGCACAGATGTTGATTTTTATCACACTTTCTTTTTTATTCCTGTAATTTTTTTTTCTCTATATGTAGGTCGTATTTTCTCTTTTGTCCTCTAGAAATTGGAACAAATGCATCATTCTACTAATTGTTATACTTTTAATGTAAACTTTTCAAAATTATTCTTTTTAATTTTCTAGTCAATTTTTATTGACTCCCCACATGAAAGGTATAAAATTAGCATAATATATCTTTTTACAATTTTAATATTCTGTTGACATGAGATTAGATTCTGAGAATATAATTATATTAATTGTGCCATTATTTATTCTATTAAAAGGTATTAAATCCATTGAATTACATAGCATATTACAGTATCATGAATTTACTTTTTTTTTTTTCTTTAAATTTTTTTTCAACGTTTTTTATTTATTTTTGGGACAGAGAGAGACAGAGCATGAACGGGGGAGGGGCAGAGAGAGAGGGAGACACAGAATCGGAAACAGGCTCCAGGCTCGGAGCCATCAGCCCAGAGCCTGACGCGGGGCTCGAACTCACAGACCGCGAGATCGTGACCTGGCTGAAGTCGGACGCTTAACCGACTGCGCCACCCAGGCGCCCCATGAATTTACTTTTTTAACCTGGTTTAGTGTTCAATTAAGCCCTTACATGTTGCCTTTTTTTTTTTTTTTCATTTTCATCTTGATTCATTTCTCAGCCTAGTGTAGCATACTTTAAAATATAGAAGTAGAGGGGTGCCTGGGCAGCTCAGCTGGTTAAGCATCTGATCCTTGATTTAGGCTCAGGTCATGATCTCATGGTTGGTGAGACTGAGTTCCACCATCCAGCTCTGCACTGACAGTGAGGAGTCTGCTTGAGATTCTCTGTCTGCCACTTCCCAGTTCATGTACATGTGAGAGCATTCTCTCTCTCTCTCTCTCTCTCTCAATAAATAAATAAATAAACATTTTAAAAAATATATATAGAAAAGGGAAAGTGTATATAGAAAGTATGTATTTATTGGTATCACAGCTAAACTATTACTTGCTTTCTTATAAACTTGGGTCCTCTTCTTCTTCTACGCATGTTTTATCATTTTCTATGTTTTTATCTGTTGTTTTCTGAAAGAATTCCTTTATCTAGTCTGAAATCATTCCTTTTTTTTTGTTAGTTTTGTTTAATTCAGTTTTATTGTTTTCTCATAGTTTTTAATTTTAGTTAGTTAACATACAGAGCGATATTGGCTTCAGGGATAGAATTCAGTGATTCATCACTTACATACAACACCCAATGCTCATCACAAGTGCCCTCCTTAGTCCCCATCACCCATCTAACCCATCTCCCACTCACCTCCCTCCATCAACCCATAGTTTGTTCTCTATCACTGAGTCGCTTGTGGCTTGTTTCCCTCTCTACACTTCCCTCCCACCTTCCCATATGGTTCTGATTGACTTATTTTACTTACCATTATATTCTCCATTCACATTGTTAGTTCCATTCACATTGTTGCAAATGGCAAGATTTCATTTTTTTAAAGGCTGAGTAATATTCCATTGTATACATGCATCACATCTTATTTATCCATTCATCAGTCGATGGACATTTGGGCTCTCTCCATAGTCTGGCTATTGTTGATAATGCTGCTATAAACAGTGGGGCGCATGTATCCCTTTGAATCTATATTTTTGTATCCTTTGGGTAAATAATTAATAGTACAATTGCTGAATCATAGGGTAGTTCTATCTTTAGTTTCTTGAGGAATCTCCATACTGTTCTCCAGAATGGCTACACCAGTTGGCATTCCTACCAACAGTGCAAGAGGGTTTCCCCTTTCTCCACTTCCTTGCCAACACCTGATCTTTCTTGTGTTGTTAATTTTAGCCATTCTTACAGGTATGAGGTGGTATCTTATTATGGTTTTGATTTATATTTCCTTGATGATGAGTGATGTTGAGCATCTTTTCATGTGTCTGTCAGCCATCTGGATATCTTCTTTGGAAAATTGTCTATTCATGTCTTCTGCCCATTTCTTAACTGGGTTATTTGCTTTTTGGGTGTTGAGTTTGATAAGTTCTTTATAGACTTTAGATACTAACCCTTTATTGTCAGAGGCCAGCTCCAGCAACCAGGGGTTCCCAAAGGAAGAACGGTGTCGGTGAAAATAAAACAAAATTAAAATAAAAAAATAAAAAATAAAAAACTAAAACTAAAATAAAATGGATACAGACAACAGCAGTGTGTTGAACTGGCCGATTTATTGTAGTAAACATGGCATTATATATGCTAGTGATTTCCTTGTAACATACATCATCTATGTTTTTCTAACATTACCCAATTTTGAAAATGTTCCTATGTGTCAACAACCTTTAGGAAATGACATGGCAATTTTCCCCTAATTTTCCTGCATACCCTTTGATTATTGTTTAATTTCTTACATTACTCCATTATGCATCTGCATTTCTCTATAATCTACAAAGCATTTGCTTTGCTGTTCTCATGAAAGGCCCTCCATTTCTCAACACCTCAAGTGGAACAGGTACAGGGACATGACCTCCTGACCACATGAGGCCAGAAGAACAATGTGTTTGCCTCGGTCCAAAGTGCCAGGAAGGGGCCGAAAAAGCCTTAGAAATCCATGCCCCATGCATTCTCAGAGAGACAAGGCACCTAGGAACCAATGAACCTTTCTGTACCTTAACCGACTAGGCTCAGTCATCATCTGGAATGCCTCCGAGGGCCAGGTGGGCCTAGGGGTTGAAGTCACCTGTGCCCAGAGATACACTCCTTAGTTGCGGGAGTGAGGCTTTCAAACCCATATGTGTCTCTTTTTTTTTTTTTTTTTTTTTTAATTTTTTTTTTTTCAACGTTTTTTATTTATTTTTGGGACAGAGAGAGACAGAGCATGAACGGGGGAGGGTCAGAGAGAGAGGGAGACACAGAATCGGAAACAGGCTCCAGGCTCCGAGCCATCAGCCCAGAGCCTGACGCGGGGCTCGAACTCACGGACCGCGAGATCGTGACCTGGCTGAAGTCGGACGCTTAACCGACTGCGCCACCCAGGCGCCCCAATATGTGTCTCCTTTACAGGCCCTCCTTGCTGGCAAAGGTATGAGGCTATCCTTCCTGTAAGTAGAGGAGTCTCCATAGGGGATGGCAAGGGCTAAACGTAAGGCCGCACAATTTCTTGCGGAACCTTATTTTCTTTCCTAGTGGTTCTTTTCCCAGAGGGCCTGTCGAGAGCAATTCCCCAACAGACAATACCCCAGGTAGTTTTAAGGCCAAATTACTTAAAAGCGGGAGTACAAGCGGTGGGTCACCTTGCAGTCACCAATCTGTCCCCGGCCCGGGCCTTGCCACTCAGGCTGGGATGGCTCAGCTTCCAGCACTTTATCAGATATGTTGTTTGCAAATTTCTTCTTCCATTCCAGCAGTTGCCTTTTACCCTTGTTGGTTGTTTTCTTCATTGTACAGAAGTTTTTATCTTGATGAAGTCCCAATAGTTCATGTTTATGAAATTGTTTCTTATAAACATCCTATCTTCTCTTCCTAAATGCTTATAGGATAGATTTCATTTTTTAAAAATCTTCTTAATTCATCAAAATGAATCTAGGTATTAATCTCTTTTTATTAAAATTTCTGATGTTTTTATTTTGTGACTTGTCATCAATTTCTTGATTTCATATATTTTTTCTTTTATGTATTGGCTGAATTTCTTTCCTACTGTTTCTATCCTCTAAGAGCCATACAATCTAATCTTACAGTGATCTCTTTTATTTTTTTTTAATTTTTTTTTAACGTTTATTTATTTTTGAGACAGAGAGAGACAGTGCATGAACGGGGGAGGGTCAGAGAGAGGGAGACACAGAATCTGAAACAGGCTCCAGGCTCTGAGCTGTCAGCACAGAGCCTGACGCGGGGCTCGAACTCACGGACCGCGAGATCATGACCTGAGGCGAAGTCGGCCGCTTAACCGACTGAGCCACCCAGGCACCCCTAAAACTAGCTTTTTAAAAGCTGTAGTCAGATTCACAAAGAAGAGGTCAACATGGCTCTCCATTGGTCTTTGCTTTGAGAAACGTCCGTTAGCCTACTTAGTAACGTTATTTTTTTGCGACAGGTAATTTCTATAAATAATCAATAAGATAATTGTAAGCACATTTGTTATAATAATTTTTTAAATTTAAGCTTGCCATTTCTGAATACTGTTTTAGTTTACTAAATCATCCACATCAATATAATTAGAAACAAGTAGAACAGCATGGTATATAACAACCCGTACTTTTGATATGTTACTTGAAACAAAGCTAGTCATTTATTTTCATTTGAAGAAATTTGTTGGGTCTTCGCCAATGAATAATGTATATTTTATTCCTAAGGCTGCGTTATTCATGTTGGAAATCACATAAATGCCAACCCCGTCTTACTCACAGCCTGATCAGAAATTAGTTAATGACTTTTTACTAGTGTTTAGCCATACTGAAAAATTATATCTAATCTGTTATTCCCTGTTGTTTTTAGGTGTTTTGTATAACAGGAAAACACTACTACTAAGGAAAACATATTTAAGTATTCTTGATTTCCACTATCTGTTTCATGCCACGCTGAAGTTTAAGGAAGATGGCCATTGTATTGTTCTTTTCTTTCCCTTTCTTCGCTACTCTACCCTTCCCTTCCTTTCCCTTTCCTATAAATTAGGGCCATATTTGTGATAGTATTCCTTTATGTGATGGGATAAAAGGACTGTGACTTTTATTAATTTTTCCCTATAAATCACTGCCCAGGATCCTACTTTGAATAATTTGGTTATTGTTTATTACCTGATTTCTTGTTTAAGGTAGATGGCCATTGTATTGTTCTTTTCTTTCCTTTTCTTCCCTTTGCTTTCTTTTTCCTATAAATTAGGGCCATATTAGCATTTAGAACATGAAAATTTTTATCAGAGTTAAGACAAATTATAGAGCCAAATATTAATTTTAATATCATGTTTAAATATATATCCAGATGTATATATAACTGTACTGTCCATTTAACTAGACATTTCTTCTCACTTGTTAAATTATTGTAACATGTTAACAAGGCCATATATTCTAAAAAGTATGTTCCAAGTTGAATCAAGTATGCAATTGATGAATTTATGGACTCCAGAGTGCCTCAGTTTCTATATTTGCAATGTAACTGATTTCCTAAATAAATTATGACAGCTCTATTTTTAAATTAGTTTCCTTTTTCCCAAAGCATTTCAGAAATAGAGTTGAAAATAAGGCATATAGATAGATCTTCAGGTGCTGTTTAGACCACATTTATCTCAACCATATTTGAGTTGATAACCCTAATTCTCTTTAGCTCTCTTTTTTTTCCCCCAAAACATCTTCTGGACCAGTTTTATTCATTATTATACACGGTGCATAGACTGTTAATAACAATCAATTAAGGGTCCCTTGGCCTTCTATGGTCCACATCCTAATCAAATGCAGCCAAAATAATGCTGGCCATGAGCTCTGCCAAATAGACCATTAGCCACTGATAATTTGTTTCAGTTAAAACCTCTCCTTAACAATAAATAAATGACCAGTTCCAACAAGACATAGTAAAAACACGTTATTTAGGTGCTTTGGTACCTGTGCTTATGCAGACTAATTGTTATACTTCAACTATTTCAGTTCTTACATAGATATTGACTAAATTCAAGGTTAAATAACAAGAAATCAGGTAATAAACAATAACCAAATTATTGAAAGTAGGATCCTGGGCAGTGATTTATAGGGTAAAATTAATAAAAGTCACAGTCCTTTTATCCCATCACATAAAGGAATACTATCACAAAAAAATTTCTCTTGCCAGTACATCCTCAAGAGAGCCTCTCTCGTATAAACTAAATACAAGCACAGAATAAAATGCCAGAAATGATGTTGCCAGGTAAAAAGATGAGCCTTGTGAATAAAACAAAAACCTTGTGAGTTAAAAACATGCAGGTATAGGTAGGATCCAAGACTACTAATTTTTATTTTTTATTTTCAATGCAATGTGACTGCAATGCATTCCTATAATACTTGATCACAGTTAAGCATGTCTCTCTCTCTCTCTCTCTCTCTCTCTCTCTCTCTCTCTCTCATTAAACTGTAATCTTCTAGAAGACAGGGACTCTGCAATATGTTTTATAGCACTCATTGTTTAAAGGCAGCATATGATGCAATTTACGCTCTAAAGAGTTCAAATCACCATGGGAGTGTCTACATTTTAGGTCTACAAGGACGATTTGGGAAGAATGAGTGAAGTGGGTCCGTGTTGTGCACCATGGGACTCACTTTTGGATATTTGACTTCTCTAAATCTTTTTTTTTTTCAAGAAAATATAGGTTCTATGCCTTCTTAATATTAAAAATAGCTTAATAATTACAGCTGGTATGATTGTGAATAATTATTCTGAACTGGAATCTTATATTTTATTTGTAACTATAAAATTGCTTATTTCCTACAGGCAAAGTGAAGCAATGCTACTGTTTTATTGAAGAGTACTTAAAATGTAATACCTATAATAATATTCTTTTAATTTATTTATATGTGATACTTTCAAAAAATTGCCCTTATACATGATTCCCTCTTCTAAAAAGAATTTGAATTGTTGATCATTTGAAATATGGCCTCAACCACATTAGTATTGTTGAGTAATACCTTTGAGCAAATGGCTCTGCAAACAACTGTCATCTCTGAGGTCTTCACTTTGTACAGTGTCCCGCCTTCAAAGATCTTCTAAACGTTTCATCCTGAATGCCTTGTGGTTACCTCAACCCCAAAATCTTAGTTTCATCATCTTCCCAATAAATATAATGTACTGTACATATATCTGTCACTATCATTATTTTCCTAGGGATCCAAGTCCCAAACCTTGAGCTTTCCTTTATCTTTTCTAATTCCACCTCTAGACATGTGTCAAACTGTTCCCTTCCTTTGCATTCTCTCTGCAATTTACTTATACCTAAAGAACAGATCAAAGTCTATCTCCTTTGTCACATTTTCCCGTAGTCACAACCAACCTGACTTTACTTTCTATTGCAGTTTCTTAGAATTCTAAGAAGTGTGCCCCAAGAAGTTATTTTAACTTTTCCCCCAGAAAGGAGATACCTGAAAAAAGAAGGTAATAAAACACTGTCTTAATAGCTAAGTTAGAGAATACAAGGTATCCTGCGTTGCAAAAATATATCTTTAATTTAACAATTAGTATTTTTTAATTCAAGACATGATTTGTCTATAATATATACATCTCTCCTATCTTTAAGGACTATGCTTCCCAGAATGTACTACACTTTCATGATTTTAAAGAATTAGCACTGCTGTCAGTGGTGCTTGACTTGATATTCCAAAACAATCTCCCTTGAGGAAGTTCAGATTTCTATCTTTCTCTTTCAAGATTAAAACGCTTTTAAAAATTATAGCCTGTATGATTAAAAATAAATAATTTAGGATTGGTGTTTAAATTTGATTTATAATTATGGAAAAAATACGCTTTCAAATTTCATTAGTGACAACTTCCCAAAATCTCAACTAACTTTTATCATTTTATGACTGTAGGGCATTTATATTACTCCTTCCTCTTGAATATAATAATTAAATAATTCATAGGTGTCATTTAAAGAGTAAGTGGGAAAAAATCTGAGATTAAAACTGAAGTTATTAAACCTAGAACACCTTAAGTCTACAGCTTGAAGATAATTATTAGGAAGATTCTTTCATCAACTATTATGATACATGAGCTCTTATTTGGAAACTTAACTAGTTTAGGATATCATTAAAATCCTTAAAAATGTTTTTGTCATGTCATGGGCCTCCCAGAGCCATCCAACTTGTATACTAATTATTTTTTCTTGGCTACATGCTGTTTTAATTACATTCATTATTTCTGTCATTCTGCAAAATCTTATGCATGGAAGTGCTGGTGGCCTGGTGCATAACCATTGCTTTTTCCTGCTGTGCTAATGGCTTAAGTCCAAGCTGAGGTGCAAATGAAATGAGTTTAGAAGGCTAAATTTGGCCCCCAGTTAATTTGCTTCACAAACCTGCTACCGATTTTTTTTTTTTTTGTCATAAGCTGGCTCAGTTACAAATCCATGTTCATAAAGCACTCAAAAGTTAGACTGAAATTGGTAAACTTTTATCCTTCGTGATTATCCATGATGTTGTCAGCAGGAAGTTCAAGGAGAGATTTCTGGAGGGGGTGAGGAAAAAAGAGGACAGAATGTGTAGAGTGACTCTTACTAGAAATTAAATGTATTTCAGCAAGGAGAAATAACAGATTAGGAGGAAAAATACAGTAAAACGAAGGAAAGAGAAGTTGTGTCTGACGCATTTTTGACAGCGTGTCATATGAGGAATATCAGTCATCTTTGGCTAAAAGTATTCATCCTGACACTTTCCTGCTTTCTATAATTTTAGACACAGAGAAAGATAAATGGTTCCCATTGATATCAGTATTTTTTTTCCTTGTGTGCACTCTTTGCCGAATATCATGATTTCTTCTCTTCCTTTCTGTTTTCTAAATCTAACCTGGCAACATAACCTGAAAATTCCTTGCAACCACAAATGATTCAGAATCAAAACTCCCAATAGAAAATATCTCAATAAAAATGTATAAATGTGATCACAGATAAATATTTTAAATGAGTGGTTGTTAAAGGTATTCATCCATATGTTTTACTTCACTTGTAGACTCCGTAGGAATTCACGGTATACATCTGTGTGTATGTATTAAATTTTAAAATTTAGCTCTTTTAGTAATCAGACAATAATTGGCATATGGAACATGGTCTGTTCCAATGCCACATGATTAGAAACGAGCCTCTAATGTCCCTCTTACTGTGTTTTTGTGGCATATTTTATTCAATCCATGATATCTAAGGGCTGTGAGGTTTTGTTTCATTTATTTTGCAAATAAAGACTTCAGTGAACATTGTTTATTTTTATGGAAGAAAGATGAAGATTATGACCTCTGCTCTCTAGAAATTAGCTTTCAAGTGTGTAAGGCAGATATATAAATCCTACAAGATTCTTGCTTTATGTCATAGTTACTTTACTTTTTGTTCGTCATGGCTATTTACAGCAAAGAAAATTTTATGCATAAAAACAACAAAACAAAAGTGGAAACATTTTTCAGAACAGTTAAACAGGTTCTAAGAAACTATTTTAAATCAATTTCAGATATTGCTGATCGGCCTAATGAAACGGGCAAGAAGATTATAAAAGAAAAGGTAGATAAAAACACAATATACTAAGACAATCTTCAGAGAAGACTTCAGAATTCTATTATTAGAATTACAAAAGTATATATCCACTCTTTAAAAACTAGGTGATTACCTTTGTCTTGATAAAGTTGTCCATTCTGTCCACCTTCCTATTTACGTGACTAGAATGATTATTGCATTTTGTTTAAAATTTTTTCAATGTTTATTTATTTGTGAGAGACAGAGCATAAGCGGGGAAGGGCAGAGACAGAGGGAGACACAGAATCCGAAGCAGGCTGTGTGCTGTCAGCACAGAGCCCTATGTGGGGCTTGAACCCACAAACCATGAGATCATGACCTGAGCCAAAGTTGGATGCTTAACCGACTGAGCCACCCAGGTGTCCTAGAATTATTATTCATTTGAGTTGGGGAAGCTGACAGACAGATTTGTCCCAACTAGGTGCCCTTAAACAAAAACTCAAATAATTGATCTAGGTATAGTTAATCAAATATCAAAGCATGATTTTCATATCTCCATGCTTATTGAACACCTTAAGAAAACAACTGGAAATAAATAATATAGAACAGCATACTTCAATTCTACAGAATTTGGTTTTATACCATATACAAATAACTACATATAATTGTGTTTCCATTTCATTATCTTTAATTGCCGTCATTTATTCTTTAACATAACCCTGATTTTCTTGCAGGCTATGGTGGATTTAAGTTGCCCTCATTTTCATTAAGTGAGCCCCTATCATGAATCCAGTATGCTTTGGTGTATCGAATGAACTTGGTCTTAAAAGTCCTTGCCATAGGCTTCAATTCAACCTTTGGTCTTGATCTAGAAAAAGAAACAATTAAGTGTTTACAATCTCTTCGGCAAAGATCACATTTGTCCTTTGAATTTCTCTGCTTTTTTTTTAACTTCTGTCTCACCACTTAGAAAAAGAAAAAAATTGAAATGAAAACCAGATGGAAGTATGACATTGTTGTTGTTTAAAAATCTGATGCTTGTTTTCTACCAATCAATGCTTCCCAGTAATTTATCTTTTAAGGTTTGTCCTGAGTTTTCTGTTTTAGAAACTTTTCATGAGATCTTGTCATTTCGTCTTCTTTCTTTCCTTATCTGCAGAGAATGGCTACCTAATGGCCTTCTCTACCAAAAGTCTGTCCCTCTATTTAAAAAACAAACAAACAAACAAACAAACAAACAAGTCTGTTCCTCTATTAGTTACAGATGATCCCCTAAAGTTTCCAGTCTGGCTTTTGACATAGATTATTTTTTACTCTGGAGATTTAAGTTTTGAAAATCTCACTTTAAACCAGAATATAACTTAAAAATTTTTTTTTGACTTTTACTAAGCGTTTTTGTAAAAGAAATAGAAAAAGTTTCGTTAAGCTCTCAAATCAACATTTTTTTTTCTTTTGATAGCAAATTGATTTATGGATGTAATTAGCCACACACACACACAAATCTCCTTTTATAAGCTTCTATATACATGTTTTCCTACTTGGGTTCCTTAGACTAGATTAGCATGCTTTATTATACACTTCCCATGTATCTTCAAGTCTATTATCTAATTGTATCTAAAGTACTCCTGATAGGTAGGTAGAGAAAGGCTATTTAATCCCCATTTTATAAATGAAGAAAGCAGAGTACAGAGAAGCTAAATGATTTGCCCAAGGCCATGTACATCTCTGCGGTAATTCCGTACCAGAATGAGTTTGCAAGAACCAGGCACCAGTGCAGACAACGGTTAATCTAATCCCCCAGTAGGGGGATGGGCAGTTAAGACTGATGGCAAATTAAAAATAAGCCAAAAACTATGTATTTCATAGAAAACCAATACCCTGTAATATCATAATTTAATAAAGCTGACTAGAGAAAAGAAGCACCTCTCTAAGTACTGTCCGTCATTTGCAAATAAATGGCTTCAGAAGAAACAACAAAAACAGCACAAAACAAAAACAGCACAAAAAGATGACCAACAATGCAAAAACAGTGTTTGAAAATCTCAGTTACATGATAATTGTACTCTGAATATGTATTATTAAAGCAACATAAGACATTCTTAGGGTTTAATTTCAGCAAATAGGACTTTGTTTTCAACTACCAGCAAATCAAGCATTTGAAACAGATTAGCCTTTTAAATTTTATCTCTGTTTTGATGTAAAGACAGAACACAAAACAACACCCGTCTCTTTTATTTTCCCATTTGTGTGTTTTATTTCAAAAACAAGTCTTATAACAATTTTATTACAGGTAAGAGATATAAGATGCCTTACTTTTTGTGTGAGTCCAGCTCCTTTACTGGGTGAGGAGATAACTTGCCAATAGCTGGTTTCTCAATAGAGAGGGAAATAAACAAATGTTCAATAATGTGGGGAAAAGAAATCAGTAGTTACATAATAATCTTAAAATGGGACGTGTTAAAATTCTTAGTACCTTGGGGCGCCTGGGTGGCGCAGTCGGTTAAGCGTCCGACTTCAGCCAGGTCACGATCTCGCGGTCCGTGAGTTCGAGCCCCGCGTCGAGCTCTGGGCTGATGGCTCGGAGCCTGGAGCCTGTTTCCGATTCTGTGTCTCCCTCTCTCTCTGCCCCTTCCCCGTTCATGCTCTGTCTCTCTCTGTCCCAAAAATAAATAAAAAACGTTGAAAAAAAAAATTAAAAAAAAAAAAAATTCTTAGTACCTTGAGGAAGCATAAAGTATGAATCAAGTAGCTTTATGCTTTTGTAATGTGGAAAAACAAAGAGAATGTGTGATAAAGGAAGAATAAAGTTCTGCATTATTTTTATGATGTCAGAATGTTCCTTCTTGTTACTTTGGACCTCTTTCAAAGCTCTAAGGGAACATTATAAGTAACAATTCAAAGAAGTTAAGGTGGGGAAAATCATCTTGAAACTCAAAAAAGCTACCACTATCTGCTGAACGCTCTGACTTTATTAATACCCTTAAGTAAAATAAGAATCCTAGAAGATTTAAATTTATTCATTCAGCAAATATTTTGGTGTCATTAACCATTAGATGTTAATAGCACCCTTTCATAATTGAATAGAAGCCTACCCTCATGGAGTTTAAAGATTTTTTTGGATTGACAGAATGAAACAAATGATCACGTAGGTGATTTAATATTAAAAAATTGTGATTTTTGTGAAAAACACAAGTCGCAGAAACTAATATTGACTGAAGAGACAGGATTTAATATCAGGCAAAGGAGATAGGGATGAGGAAAATCAGAGTAATCAGAATATACTTTTCAATAAAGGAAAAACCTATGCGCAGACTCTGTGTTTGTAAGGAGCTTGTGTTTGGAACATTGGGAGAATCTTAGGAGATCAGAAACACAATGTGGGGTGGGGTGGGGAGGGAGTAGGCATTAAAAGATTTTAATCTTTTTTAACGTTAATTTATTTTTGAGAGAGACAGACACAGTGTAAGTGGGGGAGGGACACAGAGAGAAAGGGAGACACAGATTCCAATGCAGTCTCCAGGCTCTGAGCTGTCAGCACAGGGCCTGATGCAGACTCAAACCCACGAACTGGGAGATCATGACCTGAGCAGGAGTCGGCCACTTAACCGACTGAGCCACCCAGACACCCTGGCATTAGTAGCTTTTAAACAGTATCTGAGAGAGGGATGGGAAAAAAATGAATGAAATCATGAACTCAATGAAATAAAAATGTGTTAATGAAATAAGAATATATATATGTGTGTGTGTGTTTGTGTGTGTGTGTGTATGTATAAGACATATATATAATAACATATAAATATATTAATAGCTTTAAAGATTCAGGAAATAAAAAATCTCAAGCAGTCAGGCAGGAAGAAAAAAAAAACAGATTACTTAACTAGGAAGAAAAATAAAATTGTAAAAATAACTTTAAATGTTCATGTTCTGTAGAACCACTTTTTAAAGAACTATTCTAGAAATCAGAAAGATTAAGCCTTTATCCAAGGGACATGTCATCAGAGAAATGCGCCTGGCTTTATCCAAAAAAATTTGGGAAAGGACAGTGCATGACATCTCATAAATCTGGGCAGAAGAAATAAATTCTTTAAGTCTGTGTGAGAAGATTTTTTGAGCCAACATTTTAGTTAGATTATCTTCTTATTTATGGGACGTGCAATTCAGGCCAAATTCTGACATTCAACACTTACAGAAAGTCTCCATGGGAGATAAGAAGGTGCTTTCTATTTGTAACTGGAGCAGAATTTGGCAGAAATGCTTTGTGAATAAGTCTGTAAATCCAAAGAAAGTTAAGAGCTGTGCTCACAAAACATGAGGTTGCCTATCTGCCCGTCTGTGCGTCGGGCAGATCTTATTCCCATTCTATTAAAATCAATAGCACCTAGTAAAATTGCTTACTTTCTAAAATGTTTACAAATGCTTAATACATAAAAATTTACTCAAAGAGAACACTTTAGGCAAATGTTATATGAATCAACATGTGTTTCAATCTATGAAGAAAACAGGAAAGGGCAATAAGTAAAAAAGTTACTTCTTCTGCTCCATCTTCTTGAGCTATGAATTTGATTCAATTGGTGGCTTTTCTTTCTCTTTTTTTCCCCCATCCCAAACTCATGGGAGTATTCTCTAAACTTCTGTGGTTGCTCTTCCCCTGCTCTTTATAAATTCTTTATTGTGGATATCGTTATGGCTTCTACCATTACCATTATACACACATGAGCACACACACACACACACACACACACACACACACTTGGAGACCCATTTGAGTCTTTTACCACCAAAATAAACTCCACATTGCCACAACTTAGTTCACTTTTTTGTTTTCCCTATCTCTCCCTGCCCCAAATCAACTACCTTCCATACATATGCTATTAGAAAATTATCTATTTCAATATTTTAAAAATGATTATACTTAAAACAAATTTGAAACATTTTCTTATCCTTCTTTGCTAAGAGGAGTCAAGTTAAATAAACAAAGTCATGATTTAACTTGATTTTTTTCTTTATTCTGCTGTCTCTTCCCACCATTCTGCATTAACCTCCCAGGAGATCCTTTTTGCTATAAAAGTAATTTTATGGCTTTCAGTCTCCAGACATTCCAATGGCTCTCAAAAGGATGGACACACTGTCTAATGCACCATGTTCATTTCTCTGCACCTGAAGCTGAGTAGAGTCTACTCTACTCTACTAAGCACGAGGTCCAAATTCCTCACCTGGCCTTCCTCTGCTGTCCCATCTCACCTCTCCAATCCCAATGCCTCCACTATGCCTTGGCAAGTAGACTCCTCTTTGTTCCCTAAGTTTTTATGACATTCATGTTGTGAGAGTTCTATGAAAGAGGCAAGCTGCTTAGCATTGGGCTTATCACATAAGAAGCATTTAATTAAGTCTAGTCCATATTTCTTCTTAGTACAAAAAGGACTTCAGACATTGTAGGCTTGTTTTTCCACTGATTTTGTTGCCTGAGGTCATGTATGTTATTTTCTCAACACATTGCTTTAGTGAGCAAATAATAGAAATCTATTTGTTTTCAATATCTTGCCTTTATAAAGGGTTCTGATTAGCTGGATTTAAATATGATTCACTTTTGGATCATCTAGAATCTGAAAAGTTAAAGACTGAAGGGAGGTGACTTTCAATGTCCCAAAGAAATAAAGAAATAAACTTAAGTATATAGACATATATACACATATACATATATATACACATATACACATTGCATATTATATATCACCATTTAATTATACAAGCCCATTTAAGATTTTTCCTTTTTCAATTCACTTATTATTTTCTGTTTTTAAAAAATGAATGTATTTCATTCAAAAATTCAATACACAGTTTCACTAAAATACAGTAGAAAATGGGATTTATCTTCTCTAGAGATTGTAAATCATGCTCATGTCCACCCTAGAATATTTTGATTTATAACTGAATTCAGAGAAAAACATTATAAATATACAGTAAGTAATGAGGAAGAATCTAAGCAGAAATCATAAAACTCTAAACCCCTGAAAGACTAATGACTATCCAAGGCATTCAGAGTAGATAAATGTAATAATACAATTATATCGATGGGGCTTTAAAGCACAGCTCTTTGTGGACCATAAACTTTAAGAATGAAAGAAAAACATAGCAAAAATATTGCATCAATAATGAATGATGAGAACCGAAAGGCACCAGAGGATTGCATTCATAGTGCCATTAGTATGCAAGTCAGCTTCCTAAACCAAGAATAGAATAAAATAGGAACCATAGGCAAAATTTTTGTGAGTGCTACAAAATATAAATGATTTTCTGCATTTATTTCATTTGAGGTATGTAAGTAATTTTATTTCTTTGAGTAAAGTTATGAAATAAGGCCAGCAGCAAGTTACAAGCAATATATATGTATATAGTATTTTATCAAGCTATTGTTGTCATCACTTTCTATATATTGTGTTGGTATCACATTTCCCATTATTAAATAAAACAGTAGCAAAATGAATGGATTTTATAGGTGCATAGATTTCAGTTTGAAAAAGTGGTATTATGCAGTGATGGCTAGCTAGAACTGAGGGAAAATAGTAAACAAATGATCTGTTAGTGACATGTTGTATCTTCCATACCTGGTTTCATTTTGAGACAGCTTGGTAGACTGAAAGAATTACGCAATTAGGTTCAGAAGAGAAGTATGTCCTAATTAAATCTCTGTTCTTTATTGTGTGATCTTGGCATCATCATTTTCCCTTCCTAGGATTCAGTTTCTTTATTCATAAGATGAATCCATTAGAATGGACGGTCCTAGGATTCTCTGCTATATAGACTGTCTCATTTTGATGTGGAGAGTATGTGACAGAAGTTTTAGTAATAGAATGTTCTTTCTGGAGGATAATTGTGATTTCAAATCTTGGGTGCTTAGCGAAGGAGACCTACAGAGATTTTTGTTATCATTGTTTTGTACACGTGATTAAAAAAGATGAACTTCATGAAAACACTGTAGAATCAGAACATTTTACATAAAGAAATCCAGATTTTATAGTTCCTTTGAATCACTATATCTGGAAATGCTGAACGCATAGTCCATCACTACAACTCTCAGCTTTTGGTGATGGAAGATAGATTTTCCCTACAAAATATAATAATATATACCTAGCAAGGACACTGTGTAAAAAGAAATAAGCATGTGAATTACTTAACACAGTATCTAGCATATATGGGTTTAGTAAATAGCAACAACTTCTTCTTCCCATCATTTCCATGAGTTAATAAATAATAAGAAAGCATAAAAACATTTGGAGTTTAGTCTTCCTAGTCTTCCATTTCTTTGTAAGTATTATAGTTTTGGTTATAGAAGCAAGAATGTTTACAAAACACAAATGTGATTTGCTGAAAATTTATCTTTTATTCTGATCAATCAGTAACATTGAAGTAGAAATCCAATCATCAGGATTATGTTGATAACTGAACAAGAGGTATATACATCACAACCTTTGCAAAATCACTAGAGGAAATGTGATAGTAGGATATATTTTATGAAGAGAAGATAACTTTTCAGCAGAAGACGGCAGGAAATGATCTCTTCTCAGGCAATGATTCCACGGGGGAACATGTCCCAATGCCTTGAAGATGTCTTTCTGGTTTGTGATGTACAACATCTTTCACATGATCCAATTAAAAACACAGAAGGAGGAATCCTCTGGAGTTCAGATATAGGAGAACAAATTCACAGCTACTCAACTCCTCCAAAAGAACACAAACCAGGAAACACCTTTTATATACTTCATAAAGTGAAAATTTGAAATGGTAAAGGGTAGGGGGTCAAAAGAACCTTAGAAGAGTTTCTAAGGACTTTTATTTCTTTGGACCATATATCTTTCCTGCCTCTTGCTCTTCTCTGTATAATTTGCATTTTGTGGTAAAGGTTCTGAGCACCTAGCTCTTGCTCCTCATTCTTCATCATCTAAGTACCTGTACGTTCTGGAACAGTTCTTTCATGAAATACCTTTCTTTGCATTGGACCCCCTCCATTGCACCACATTATGATAAGCTGAAGGAATTCAGGTGCTCCTGTTACACTGGCCAAATGAATAGCTTAAAGGAAATCACACGCCACTAATTGCCATATGCTGTGTTTTAGTTCACTAAGTTACGGCCTAACAGTTCATACCACGAAATCTCTCGAGTCTCAATTGCCTGAGGTTGCTTGGCATGAACAAAAAGGAAATGAAAGCTTGAAATACCCCCTGAAAAACTCTCAATCCAACATTTTTCTAATAACCCCATACCCTTATACTTAGTCACACCATTAAATATTTATTTTAATCTCTTCTAGCCTTTAATTGTCAGCTGCTTCTTTTTATTCTTTTTCTTCCCCCCATTTGGTTTTCTGAAGATACGGTAATTTATTAGAAAATAATGGGATAAATAAAGCAGCTTCTCACACATGGAGCATTTTGAGAAACAGAGGTGCACATTAGTTTAATTTGACCTTCAAAAGTCCTTTATGACTAAAAGAAGGGTCACGTGGTATCATTACATTCACTTACAAAAGATTTCCTTCGCTACATATTAATGACACCTGTTACAAGATTTTTTTTTTTTTTTTTTTAATTTTTTTTAACGTTTATTTATTTTTGGGACAGAGAGAGACAGAGCATGAACGGGGGAGGGCCAGAGAGAGGGAGACACAGAATCTAAAACAGGCTCCAGGCTCTGAGCTGTCAGCACAGAGCCCGACGCAGGGCTCGAACCCACAGACCGCAAGATCATGACCTGAGCCGAAGTCGGACGCCCAACCGACTGAGCCACCCAGGCGCCCCAAGATTTTTTAAATCAGTTTTAAAAATTCAAATGTGCTATTATGAAAAGCTTCTATTTAGTGTTATCACTATAATGTAAATTTCACAAGCGCAGAAACCTTATATGTTTGTTTGTTTGCTACTATGTCCCTTTAAGAATGCTTTAGTACATTCCCCAAAATTACTGAATGAATAGAGAATATATAAATCTTTCCAGCCTTGATGCTCTATAATATGTTGAATACTCTCTCTAACAATGATCATAGAAGACTGATTTTGTTCTGTTTTTGCATTCAGTAGTCAAGTTGCAGTGAGTAAAGATGCTATTCTGGTAACTTTTGGTAAATTGACTTACAGAAGAAAAAATTAATCACCTGTGTTAGTTTCTTGTGGCTGCTCTACTAAACCGGGGGTCTAACAACAGAAATTTCTGCTGTCACAGTTCTGGAGCCCAGAAGTCTGATATTAAGGTGTCAATAGGGCTATGCTCCTCTCACTAAAGGCTCCAGGGAGAATCCTTTCTTGCTTCTTCCAGCTTCCAGTGAATCCAGGTGTTTCTTGGCTAGTGGCTGCTTTTCTCCAGTCTCTGCCTCCGTCTTCACATGGCTTTCTCTTCTCCCTGTATGTGTTTCCTCTTTGTGTCTCTGATAAGAACACTTATTATTGGATTTAAGGTTCACTTGGGGATTTAAGAATGATCTCACCCTTGAGATCCTTAATTACTTCTGCAAAGACCCTTCTTCCAAATAAGGTCACATGCACGAGTTCCAAGGGTTAAGATGCGGACATTTTTGGGGAGTGGGCAGAGCGTGCCATTCAACACATTATACTACCCTAATATAAGGAATAGAAAGCCGTGCTTCAGGGGCACCTGGGTGGCTCAGTCGGTTAAGCATCCGACTTCAGCTCAGGTCATGATCTCACAGTTTGTGAGTTTGAGCCCTGCATCAGGCTCCCTGCTAACATCTCAGAGACTGGAGCCTGCTTCAGATGCTGTGTCTCCCTCTGTCTCTGACATTCACACTCTGTCTCTGTCTGTCTCTCTCTCTCAAGAATAAATAAACATTAAAAATTTTTCTCTAAAAAAGAGAAGAAAGCTATGCTTCAGCTGAAGAGGCAGTAAGCTTAAAATAGCTGATGGACTTCTAGGACTCTGATGGAATTTTAAAACTTCATCAAGATTGTCCCAGAGCTAACCTAAAGTTGGTTAGAGGATACAGAGCCTAGGAGCTGAGTCTCTGGGCTTATCTTACCTCCATGCCCACGTCAAACACATCTCATCTGTCAGCTTTTCTTACTTTGGCTTTCTTTCAAATCTTGTTTGCAAGGTTCCAGTCCACAGATATTTTGAAAACTAGCCAGCAGAAATAGTCTTATGGAGACAGAGTTGATATCCTTCCTTTTTTGTCCAGGACCATGCCCGTGACAGACGACTTGTCAACACAGAAATATTCAGGGGCTTCTTTGCTTTCCTTGAAGTAAAACAGATAAAGATGTTTAAGTACATTGGCATACCCTAAGATTGATCAAGATCCCTAGGGATTTGTAGATCTGTACTTCTAGGGAGGCTGGAAATTGTTTTTTTCAGCTTCACTTCCCTTAGACTCTTCTGTGCTAAAGAAAAAAAAAAAACTTTATGAAAAAATATACAGTGGTGAAGGTCTTAGCCTTCAATTTTAAAGCGTTATGAGGAGATAGGACTTCTAAATGGCTCTTTAGATGCCTTCATCATCATTTACTGGCAGCAATGGTATCAGTTTCCCATATGAAACATGCTCGCTCACTAACAGTGCCCAAAGCAGCCAAGAAAATTATTGGAAGGTTTTGGCAAAATTCAGAAGGGTCTTTATTAATAATTATTTCACTTTTTTTTTGTAACTTAAAAAAAAAATCAACTTACTTGACCACAAAGTTCTCTAAACTCTGAATGGACCCACTTAAACCACACTCATCGCATTAAATGACCAGGGTACACAGAAATAACAAGTATCCACAAAGATATCCCTGAGTTATTATTATCTGGGCATTTCTCACTAAAGAATTCTAGAACATTGACTTCATTCGCTTCACTAGAACATGTTTTCATGAATGATAACAGTTGCTCTTTTCTTTGTTGCTACAGACTATACATGTAAGGTCCTTCAAGTTTCCGTCCCTTGTGTCAAACAAATTAGCTTCTTTTTTCAGCTTCCTTATATTCATCTCCTGTTTGGGGTATCAAAACCCTGAAAGTCTTATCTTTTGACTAACATTCTTCTTTCTAACGGGACAATATACACCATAAGATCAAAGTGGGAGTTGTTAGCATATTGTTTAATTTTGGTATAGATATATGTGGACACTTTGTCTATTGTTCAAGAAGCTCCAAACCAGAAAAAAAATGTAACATGTACATGTAGGTGAGTGAAAATAAAGATATATAAGTATACTGTGTTACATGCAGGTATAGAAGACCTCAAGCTCAGAGGAAGAACAAAGGCATTTGATTCTTACAATTAGAAAACCATTTTTCTTCTTCTTTTCTGATACCAGGAAACAATAAAAGAGTAAAACAAGGACAGACAGCTTTCGTGTCCAGAATTACTGGAAAATTGTTCACTGACTAACCCACAAACTATGAAACAAAGCTATCTTAGATAGTAAAATTTAGACCAGATTGAGAGAGAATTGTGAGAGGCGACCATATAATTGTGCTAAGTGAAGACTTCTGCAAAGCTGAGGATCCAAAAGACAATAAATTATTGTCATGCTATAAATGAATAAGCAAGTAGACAAGTAAGTCAGAAAAAAATAAATAAATGGTAACTGAACTCTGTGTGTGTGGGAAGCAAAGTAAGAACACAGATTCAGTGGATTTCGGGGAAAAGGCCAGGAAAATGTAACCCTGACTTGGCAGGGCAGTGGGAAATGGTCTTATCAATTGGAAACACTTAATAAAGAGATTGGAATTTTACAAGCAATTTAAATAACGTGAGAGAGATTTGAAGATTCTTTCCCCACCAAACCATGCACAAACACACATGTACCTACACAGTCATGATAGCTTAGTCACCAAAAATATATGTAATTCAAATTAATGTATAAATGTGTATAAAAATTATATTTTTATGAGACATTATTAAAACTGTCATTCAGATAAAAGGGTCGTGTGCTTGGATTACGAAAGATTCTCTCCTTTCCTCTTCCTGACATCCAGTACAAGGAACAAAAATGACTGAACTTGACTAATACTGGCCATAGAGGATTTTCCATGCTAAACAAGCTTTTGACAAATAGCATGTCTTTCAAGGTAGATAAATCTAGACCCAGTGTTAGCACGCACTAAAAACAGCAGCCCATCTTTATCTTTGATGGTTCCTATATTCCGCGGGAAAATGTTCGTTTTCAGTTGAATGCATTTAAATGATAAATAAGTAGCTGTGAACTGAATCCTAGAAGAAAAGAGAAACAAAAAACAATCACTCTTGATTTTTTGATGTGACATATTAAAGATTTTCTTGAACTTTAAAACAATACATGGCATATGCTTTATAAGATTTAACTGTGGAGACCAAGTTCTTAGTAAATAAAAATGAAAAAGAAAAGAAAACAATGGGAATAAGATGGTTTCTAATCAGTGGACTTTCTAATTGGAGTAACACAGAGTTGAAAGGTACGTTAAAGGTTATCGAAGTGCCTGATGCTGAATTTCTCTCTTGAAAATCCTAAGAATTAATTACCTAGTGTCATGAAATACCTAGTGATCATCTGCAATCTGGGCCCTATGCGTCTTACAATAGAAACATGCACAAGTAGCCTGTGTTTTATAGACTATATGTGTTACTAGAGGCTATCAAATATAGAAATTCTGAAAACATTAATAAAGTTGAGGAATTAGAGTTTGTCATTTACTTGCTATTTTTTTTAAATTTACCTAGCCTACCTCAATATATCAATTTATACATTGCAATATTATAAAAGCTTATTACACTTTTAGTGAATAGAATTCCCGTCACGGATGATAACAGATCTATGGTGTCATTTGTATAGCTATTCAAGTGGAATTGGAAAAAGAGAAGATGGAGATTCATTTAGTGAAAAAAGAGAGAACACCCCAGGTGGCTGGTGATATTGGTGGGGGGGGGGGGAGAAAATAGTGAAATAATTATATAATTTTATCAACTACTAATTTTGGAGTGAATGACAGTAGGCTTTTCAACATAACTTTTTAATCTCTCTGGTCTCAGTTTCCTTATTTATAAAATGAGAATAATCAGAGTTTTTTTGTTGTTCTTATTAACAACTCAGTTACATAGTCCCCCCCCAAATATTTCGTGTCTTACTGATATTAAGCACTTGATAAGAATAACTTAAATATTATTATCACCATTATCACCATCATCACTCCTGAGAATCTCTAAATCTTATCTCTCACTTAAAAAACAGTACATATATCCTGAGAACCATCAAAAGGTTAATTTATTCAGTCCAGCTATCCCCAGCTTTTCCTGAGATACTCAACATGGAATGACCATCTATTGAAAATAGTAGATTAATTTTAAAAGCTCAAGAAAAAGAACACAGAAATTTCATTTTTTTTTATTTTTCCCTAAATCCTTGCTATTCCCCCAAAGAAATCTTCTAAAAATAAAATCTGCTTTTCTACTTATTTGCTTCTCCCTTTCATTGATTCTGATCAAAATGAATATACCGTTTTGTTCTTTTTCAAGAATCTATTAAAATGCCCAGCACTTCATAAGTTCGTGAACATATATTAACTGATGAGAAAGGGTGCCTTTTAAATTTTCCCATAAAAATGCAATTGGAAAAAGTTGATCCTTTCTATAGGCCAGTGGATTTGACCTTGTTTACTTTATAGGACATGTAAGAGCCCCATATCCTGCACCTATTCTTTCACAACACTCCCAGGAAACAAGCAACAATTACTGAAATCATGTGCAGATGCATTTTACCCATTAAAAGAAGAAGAAAAAGAAGAAAAAAAAGCTTTTATTTTTTCAGCCCCATTCTCCAAAATATTTAGTCATAGGTTTGTAGTTTTCTGACAAAAGTTCAAAGTCATTGCTTCAAAATGATGACATAGTAGACCTGGCCAAGTGTGTAGAGCATTTTGAGTCTTCTTCCAGGTAACCTTTGGCAACCTCTGCCTGAGGTCCTGGCTCGGAGTCCCAGACAGGGTTTTCACTAGTAAAATGAGTCAGTGTGGCTTTCCTGCTCCCCCCCCCCCCTTACAAGTCAGGGACAATTAGACAAGATCTAAAATGCATACTCATGAGGAAGAGCTCCTGGAATAGGCTGGCTCTTAGACCTGGTGTTACTTCCATTGGAAGCTTGTTCCAGGGGATCCCAGTAGGAGGCAGTTCTGCTGGTATTTTTCCAGAGGAATATTCTGGCAGTTCTCTCTGAGCTCTCCTTTTTAAAACCTCTTCTAAAGCTTTGGATTACAAAAGGGAGATCATTCAATTAGATAAGAATAATCTTCAATACCCATGAATCCAGATTTTTATCAAAGTGAATCCACTCAGGCTAAAGGGTAGGCCTCATCGTTTCATTTTGCAAGCGCTGGAACCTCTTGACAGGGAAAGAAAGCAATTAATACAATCGAACATTGACTAGATTCAGACTTTCATTTTTTCACTTACTGAAGAGCCTGTCTTGAATTATCCTGTCTCTGTCTGTCTCTCTTCATTTCCTGGAGGTCGATCTTTGACCTGATGTTTGAGGTTAGGAAGTGATGAAGGAGGAAGGGTGTTCTTGGCTTTTTGACCCACCCCAAAACCAGGATTGGCTTCTTTATGTAGCTTATATGAATTAGGGTTTTGACATTCTAACCACAGAAAGAGTCTTTTTTCCAGATTTTCTATAAATAATCTGAAACAACTTAAAATTTCTCAGAAACACAAAAGCATGAAATAAAATATTTACTTTGGAAATCTTCTTTGTTCATTTATTTAGGTAACTGTGAACCACATTGTTGCTTCACAGTTATACACTGCAGACAAAAAAAACCACTGTATATTTGATATACAGTAAATGATAGCTGGAGTTGAACCTCATCAAATCATACATAAGTTAAAAAACGTAAATAGGAATTTACTAAAACTGAGGAGTGGAAAAGGAAAAAAATGAGTTCAGAGAGCAGCACATGGCTAGAAGTCCCAAATATCCAGGCTTTTCAAGTGCCTGTAAATGAAAACACTGCCACTGCTATTGTGTCTGAATACTAAGCTTATTACATTTCATTTTAATATCACTGGACTGTTGCATGGCTAAGGCTATATCTCCATATGCAGCAAATTATCAGGAGAAAACAATGTACTGAGGACAGAAAGCTGAGAAGTCAGTGCTTAGAGAAGCAGGAAAGAACTGATTCTTTCTGAGCCCAGCGTTTTAGTATAAGAAGGAAAGAAGACAGAGAGATAAGAGATAAAGAGGAGTGAAAGAGAGATAAGTTATCTTGGACCCTTGCTACTCAGAATAGAAGTTCATGATGTAATAATATCTTCTTATAATTGCAGAATCTGGGGCCCTAAGCCCTAACCGTTCTAAACCTGCATATTAGAAGATCCATAAGTGATTTACATGAACATTAATTTTTTTTTTAACGTTTTATTTATTTTTGAGACAGAGAGAGACAGAGCATGAACGGGGGAGGGGCAGAGAGAGAGGGAGACACAGAATCGGAAGCAGGCTCCAGGCTCTGAGCCATCAGCCCAGAGCCAGACGCGGGGCTCGAACTCATGGACCGCGAGATGGTGACCTGAGCTGAAGTCGGACGCCCAACCGACTGAGCCACCCAGGCGCCCCAACATGAACATTAAAATTGAGGAGCATTGTAAGAGAAAAACAAGTCAGTTATATTCTATTGTAAAATTAGTTGTGTGGTACTCTATGATCCTCTTCTCAATTTTTAATTTTTTGAGATTTAAAAAAATTTTTTTTGATTTATATTTTATAACATTATCTCAAATCTTTTACAGAGAATGAAGGAAACATTCCCTGTCCAAGGGGAACACAAAGCAACTCCCTCAGGTTATGGCAGTGAAACAGCAGTAGATAATGGAGGTGGTTCACGAGCCCAGTAGATCTCTGAAAATGAAAGAGCAAGTTCTAAGGTTTGGCTATGCTACACATGGAGATTGTGTTGAATATTGAAGTAAAGCATAGTGAGGTCCAGGAGTGCTCAGACTTTGAGTAACCAAACACACATAAAACCAAGATTCCAGAATGCCAATTTACTTGTTCTTTTACAGTGAGAAATAAAGCTATCATCTTCAAGTAGTCAAGATCAGTGTAGTTAAAACTGAAGCCAATTTGTAATTTTGAAAATGCTTTGTAAATACCAGATCCCGCGCCCCCCCCCCCCCCAAGGGAAAGCAGACAACACTGCAATTAGATAATTGGAGGAAATTCCTTTCATTTGGGTAGATTTTGACAACGGGGACAGAGAATACTAAAGACCAGTTTTGTCTAACTCTTACCTTGTTTGGACTACTGTATTTCCAAAGGACAGTTCTGTGAGCACATCCGTTTTTGTATCTTTTTCCCCTTTACCACCAGGCTATGTGATCTTTTGTTGATGTCTCACTTTACTTCCTCTGCAGATGTTAATATAATTTTCTAGGCTTTCTCTCAAAATAAATAAATAAACAGGGGCGTCTGGGTGGTTCAGTCGATTGAGTGTCCGACTTCGGCTCAGGTCATGATCTCACAGCTGGTGAGTTCAAGCGCCTCATCAGGCTCTGTGCTGACAGCTCAGAGCCTGGAGCCTGCTTCGGACTCTGTGTCTTCCTTTCTCTCTCTGCCCCTCCTCTGCTCATGCGCTGTCCCTCCCTCTCTCTCAAAGATAAATAATAAAACATTAAAAATATAAATAAACAAAAAAAAGAGAGAAAAGCTATACTTACTAATTTACAAGTTGTTTGAGGATGCTGCTTTTAGGTAAAGCCAACTTTTCCAACTAAAACTGACAGCTCAGTTTAACTGTCAGAGGACTAATTTATTTGAGGTTCTTAGAAGATTCTTCATTCTGAGGCCCTCAAATAGTAATGACAAGTATATGGTCATTTTACGTCATCAGAAAATTTCAAACCTGTATCTATTTCACCTTTTCTCAAATGTTCATTTATTATACATACCTGATAAAAATTTATCTACCTATGTATTCATTTACTGTTTTAAGTAACCACTATATGTTAGACCCTTTTCAGATGCAGGTTTTAAAAGATTTTTGCTAAAGTTCATATATTCAGTTATCTTGTATTGCTTTTAGTGAATTTCATTAACCAAATCTTTTTTGAGGGTCTGTCATATGTCAGAAACTATCCTATGCACCAAAAATTCAATGACTCAAACAAGGTGTTAGCAATAAGAATTTAGTGTGTGATCCAATTGTCACTTACAGCATATTCAAGTGGAGAGAAATCTCTCCAAAACACAACTCTGTAAAAACTTTGGTTTCATCTAATTCTAGTCAGCCAATCCTTGCAAATAATGAAGTAAAGTTGTAGCTGATTTCAAAATATGTATTTAGCAATATCTGAAGACCTACAAGTAAAGTCTCTAAAAACTATTTAAAAAAATTTGTTAGAAATGATAGGCCAACAACCTACAAAAAGAAGTGCATTCAGTTTCCTGTACACATTATAAAAGATAACTGGTAGATTATAAACACGTGGTCCTTTGTTTTTTTTTTTAACGTTTATTTATTTTTGAGACAGAGAGAGACAGAGCATGAACGGGGGAGGGTCAGAGAGAGGGAGACACAGAATCTGAAACAGGCTCCAGGCTCTGAGCTGTCAGCACAGAGCCCGACGCGGGGCTCGAAATCACGGACCGTGAGATCATGACCTGAGCCGAAGTCGGCCGCTTAACCAACTGAGCCACCCAGTCGCCCCTGTTTGTTTGTTTTTTTAAGTTTATTTATTATTTTGAGAGAGAGTGCAAGCAGGGGAGGGGCATAGAGAAGGAGAAGATCGCAAGTCGGCTCTGCACTGACAGTTTGGAGCCCACTCGCGGCTCCAACTCGTGAACTGGGAGATCACGACCTGAGCAGAAACCAAGAGATGGACACTTAGCTGACTGAACTACCCAGGTGCCCCTATAAACACGTGATTCTAATAAAAATAGATGACTCTGGCGACAACCCTTGGCCAGTATAACCAAGGGTAGGTTGTGTCGTAGTCCGGGCCCTCATCTCTGCCTCCTCTTTTTCAACCCAAGATATCCCTGCTGAATTATTGCTTTTTTCAAGTGGTCAGGGTGAGGCTGGGAGAGGGTTGTAAAACTGGTATGAAGAGTCATACTTGCTTGGAAGCCCGGTTAAAGTGGATTTTTACTTTGAGGAGAGTTTATATGCCAGCATATATCCTAATCAACCTTACTGATACATTTTCTCCACTCTCCCTCCAGCTTCTCTCTGGAAGGCACTTAGGACAGGCTCAGGTTAATTACATCAGGTCTAATATTCCCAGGGCAACCCAATGTTATACAGAAGACATACAATAGAAATCCAATTACAGTTTAGCATTCCATTTGATTTACTTATTTTTAAATTCTGGCAGATGTTAAATAGGTTCAATAAACTCAGCAATAATTTAAATTCTCCATATTATATTTAAAATAGTTCTGAGGAACTAAGTAAAATGTCAATTTCCCCTGATTTGTTACTACATTGCATATTGTTTTCTATGAGACTATTAATTTTCCTGCCTCACAGCCGCTGTCCTCATCAGTTCACATTTATGTCCCCTAATTCCTTCAGATGCAGCTCTGAATGGGCTGAAGCTCCCACTGACATGCCCAAAGGCATCAAGAGAGCCAGATCCTGACAGGAAGCCAGGAAGATGGACCAGCCATCCATTTGTTAATGTGTCACACTCGAATTACACATGGCTGGCTGCAAAATTAAATTGCTCTTTCAGGATATCAGCGGAGACATAGATACAGCATTATAGCTCTGTGTTCCTATTGTTTTCGGATCAGAAAATGCTTTACTTGTGTACCCTTGCTAAATTGTGTTCACTGAAAGTGCAGATTAAAAAGGGTATTGATTGCAGCTTTCCCCAGGCCTGGAGTGGTTCTGTGATTTCAGAATTGAACATTTAGAAGGAAAAAGTGTGTGTGTTTCCAGCCTTGGCACCTGGAAAATTCCGGAAACCTTTAAAGACAAGGACTGATAATGAGATGATGTCGTTAAACTTCCTGGTAGTGATCTGGGCAGCTGTGTCCTTTTTGCCCTTCCTACTCAAAAGTACTGCATTCAGGCTCAGTAATTTTTCCGCATGTAATACTCATGACCTGCAAACACAGTTGCGTCCAGAACAATGGCTGCTCTGTACACAGTGTGATCAAGAGATGCAAGGCGGCATCCTAACAGCCAGCACACATCACTAGCAACAGATAAACACTGATAACTTCCACGATTCAAACTTTCTCGACATGCGGCACATACAGATGAAGACGCCACCCCTTGCAAGTGATTTCAATTATGCTTGAATCAAGGTCGAAACAAATTATTTAAGAGGGTGGAAATAAATAAAGACCACCCGAAGGAGAACAAACAGAAGCTGTTTATTCAAAGCTTACTAGAGCAAGGGAGTCAGTCCCCATGACTTGTGTTTGGCAGACTCCATGGCAGGCAGTGAAGCGAGGACGCTTTACAGTCAAGGGGGGCAGGAGAGGCTTCAGGTGGCTCTGGTTGGAGGACATTGGCATAGGGAAGCGGCGGTGGGCGAACTAGAAACCGTGCATCCTATGTGAGGGGCTAGGAGAATATTTGGCTTTCTCTGCTTCTTCCTGAGTCAAAAGCAGTGGCAACAAGAGTAGGGAAGTTGGCAGTCACTGAACAACTCCTGTGTGTTCTTAGCCAGCTGCTGCAGAGGAGGCTGTGGTTTGGCTTTCTGCACTGGTTCCTTGCAAAGGTTTTGGGTCAGAATTCTAATGTCATATGTGATATCTGACGAATGTCCATTTGTATATTCAGACTCTTAGGAGTGTTGTTTTTTCTAATGTTTTTTTTTTTTTTTTAATTAATTTTTTTGAGAGAGTGCAGATGGGGGAGGGGCAGAGAGAGAGGGTCAGAGGATCTGAGGCAGGCTCTGTGCTGACAGCAGCAAGCCCAGTGTGGGCCTTGAACTCACAAACTGCAAGATCATGACCTGAGCCGAAGTCGGATGCTCAACCAAATGAGCCACCCAGGTGCCCAAGAGTGTTTTTAAAAATAGTCATATAAGGAGTAAAATTCAAGCAGGCAAATCACTGCAATGAAAGCAGCTCTGGTAATTCTGCTTATTGGAAGCTGGTGGGTAAAAACATAACATTATATACTTCTTTCTAGGGTTCAGGATCACTAGCCCGAGAAGCTAATGGTATGAATGTATTGAAAATGAGCAAGGTGCTCATAGCCTCCTTGGCTTCCACTTAGAGGCCAGCAGTCAAAACAGCTCTGAAAATAAACGAAGTGAACTTGGATTGTGAGAAACTACACCCACGAGGTTCAATGGCTATAAGAGCCAGATGATGTAGTAGGTCACGAAGAACCTATCTATTGTACAAAGGACTACCAGAGTTAAGAGAAGGCGGGGATCAGTCATGGAAGGCTTTCATGGAGAATGTGTGGGTGAAAACAAGGCTGTCCACAATGGGACTTGGGTGGACAGATTCTGCTATGGCAGAGTAATGGCAGAAAGAGTGAAATGAAAGAAAGAAAGTTGCAGAGGATATCATGAAGACTATGGAATGCTATGCTCTTTACAGAAAACAAAAAAGGAAATAAGTGAAATTGATTGAGGAAAATGTTATATCCAAATTTAGGTGAGTCTCTTGGAGGTGACAGAGTAGGATATTGAAAAGGGATTATGGAGCGCCTGCATGGCCCAGTTAAGCATCTGGCTTTGGCTCAGGTCATGATCTCAGTTTGTGAGTTTGAGCCCCACATCTGGATCTGTGCTGATAGCGGGGAGTCTGCTTTGGATTCTCTGTCTCTCTCTTTCTGTTCCTACCCAGCTCATTCTCTCTCTCTCTCTCTTTCTTTCTCTCTCTCCCTCTCTCTCTCTTAAAAATAAATGAATAAACGTTAAAAAAAAAAAAAAAAAAGAATTACCCGTAGGTGACTGGATATCTTCTACTGCATTTTAAAATGGAAAATCCTGGCAAGTATATATTTGAAATACTCCCCAGGAAAGTGATATTTTGAAGTTGTAAATACATTCCCCTTAAAGGAAAGATTACATATAAAAAAAAAGTACAGACCTGGGGTGCCTGGGTGGCTCAGTTGGTTGGGCAGCCAACTTCAGCTCAGGTCATGATCTCCCTATCTGTGAGTTCGAGCCCCGCATTGGGCTCTTTGCTGACAGCTCAGCCTGGAGCCTGTTTCAGATTCTGTGTCTCCCTCTCTCTGACCCTCCCCCGTTCATGCTCTGTCTCTCTCTGTCTCAAAAATAAATAAACGTTAAAAAAAAAAAGTAAAAAAAAAAGAAGTACAGACCTCTTGAAACATGAGTAATGGCCACACCCAACGAAAGGGAAAATAGAGGATTCAGAGTGGTAGGATTCGAAATCCACATATTACAGGGCCAAAGAATCTTGGGAAAGAAAGTCCATAGAGACGGTGGGGTTGGGGGACATGTCGTATGTTATGAAGTAATCAGGAAGAAGAAACACTATGGAAGACACTGTATGAAATGTTCTGATGTAATATTTTGAAATCCTTTCTTAGCTGATAAACTAAAAATACTACATTTTAAACACAAATGAATTTTAAGAGTATCAGCGCAAAGTTTGCAGCTTTGGCTATTATAAAAATTGAATACACGGTAAAAGAGGACTGACTATGTCTGTTTGGAAGCCTGCAAGCTAAATTATTCATACATAATTAAAAGGAACAAATCAACTGAAGAAGTCACCATTCACACATCCCTAATAAATAACTGGTTATGTGGGAATATAGGAAAATATATTATAAATACAAATGATTTCCAACCAGTAGCAATTGACTGCAATCTTTTTTTTTTTTAATGCATAATTACTGATATCAGAGGCAGTTTGTGTAAATTTTACTGAAACACACTGAGTTGGGAAGAATTATGAAATGTACAACACAGGATAAGTATCCTTGAGAGAATTGTTGGCACGTTTTTTCAAAGAATGAATCTTCTCACACCTTTTAAAAAAGGAACCGTCCTGTAAGCATTGAAATTCAGGCAATTATTTTGTTAGGGCCAAGCTGTTTTTTATTTTCTTTCTCTCACCAAAGTATATGCAATAAGAGATTAGGAAGGACTTTAAAACAAGTTCCCCTTCCAACCTATTCCGGGTATTTTTTCTTCATCATTTTTTTTTTTTTTTTTCCATTGGTAAGCACACGGATTGCACTGAAAATACTAAATGTGATGACTACACGAGAAACGATATACTCCTATTCTTTTGGTGGGTGTGAAAACTAGTGGACAATAACCAAAAGGTCTCACAATTTTAAATATGCCTACTTATGACTTAGTATTACACTGTTAAGAATTTGTGCAAAATGGTGAATGTGAATTGTTTATGCAAAGTGACTATTGCAGACAACTTAAGCATCTAGTAAAAGAACAGCCAAATACATTATGGAATATCCACGTTACGCAGTAGTTCTCAATTATCTAAAAGAATAAGCCATTAGAAAAAAAATAAAAGTATGAGCCCAGGACTCGCCTGCCAACCTCCGCTGAACTCCCGAGATCTCAAGATCTCGCGATGGGAGGCCTCTGGGAAGAGTGGTTTCTCCCAAGATCCAGGAGATCCGGCTTTCTCCAGGCAGAGTCGTCTCTCCTGCAGCACCTGCTCCTCGCTGCTGATTCAGCTGTCCTCTGAGCCACCCGATGCTTAGCAAATCCCAGCCCTACCGCTTCCTGCCCCAGGTAAAAGATACCAGCTGGAAAAGTATGTGCAGTATGATGTCATTTGCAGTAAATTATGTTTATACATGTGCATAGAAAGTTGGGGGAAAAAAAGTCTTGGAAAGATACATATCTAAATGTTAGTGATAATTTCTTTAGGAATTATTTAAGAAGGATGGTAGAGACAATGTTTGGGCATGTTTCAATCATTCCCAAATGTGTATTAATTTGATTATTTATATTTTTATATATAGAATTTCTATTTTACATACAGAATTTATATATAAAATATATAAAGAGAAGATTTCTGTTTTTATTTTATCTTTTTTTTCCCTCTATTTACAATTCTTTTTTGAGATAAATGTGTATATATTATTAAAGTGCTGTTGGGGAGGGAGAATTCTTTCTCTACCCTCAAGTTCTTCCAGCTGGAAGATATATGACAGATTAACAAGAGAAAAAAACCAAGTTTTATTTGCACACAAAGGCTCAATAATGAAATTAAGACCCCCCACCCACCCCCAAAGAAATGACCTAGGCGGGCAGTTGCTATATATTTTAAACAGAGACGGTCGATTTATGATGAATTTTTAGGAGAAGGCAAATGTGTTTGGGGGCATTAATTAGTCAAGCATTCTAAGTGGAATTTAGGCTGAGGTAATAGATTAGTAAAAAGGTATCAAGGTTTCTTTCTATAGCTTTCTTGACTCTAAAGTCCCTATTTCTGGTGAGAAGGATGTGTTCTGACTTCTCAGAATCGGGAGGGTATATTTTTCATATGGGAGATTTGTTTCCTGGTTTCAGGGAGACAGGGGAGGGTCTGGGGGTCTTTGCACCACCTGTTTCCCAAATAGCTTCAATTCAAAATAACCGGTACGCCCCTGTGGTACGTTTAGGGGTGGCCTGCCCTGGGTCCTACAGTACAGAAATCTTAAATTTTGAGTTATAGGAGTTTTGAAGCATGAATACACCCAGGTGAACCACACCTTTGTCAAGATAAGGAGCATTTCCCTCACCCTCCCTTACCCCTTATCGAACAGTTTTCACCTGGTTGAGGCAACCATTGTTCTCTTTGCACTAAAAGTTAGTATTGCCTGTTCTAGAAATTCCTGTAAAGAGAATCATACAGTAAGTATCAATATGTGTTCAATTTCTTGAACTCAGCATAGTGTCTATGAGATTCTTCCATTCTTCCATTCTTCCATCTTCCATACATGTTGCATGTATGAGCAATAAATTTTTGATTGCTAAGTGGTACATGATCATATGAATACTGGTTTCCCCCATTATTCAAAAGTGAAGCATTTCTGTGAGACCTTCCCTAAGTGGAAATGGTGTAAGATGAAGAAGAAATAACCACTATTCTTATTTTTTTAATGTTGATTTTTTGGGAGGGGAGGGGCAGAGAGAGAGAGAGAGAGAGAGAGAGAGGGAGACAGAGAATCTGAAGCGGGCCCTGGGCTGGCAGCAGACAGCCTGACACTAGGCTCGAACTCACAAACCATGAAATCATGACCTGAGCCAAAGTCAGATGCTTCACCAACCGAGCCGCCCAGGCGCCCCACAAGAACTATTATTTTTTATGGAAAAATTTTCCGGCGTTGCCAGACCACAAACGTAACCTCTCAGGCTTTTCTGATTCCTCAGGACATGTGTGGATAATAGATGCACAAAATCAAGATAAAGCACTAATGCTCACACATTTCAAAGCCAAGGAGGCTTTACGCTCAGATGTCTAGTGTAGATCTTGCCACTTGCACTGCTGGGAGGGAGCACATGCCGCTTCTGCAGTGACTCCTTGAAAAACAAATGTTGAATGCTATTTTTGCTTTCCGCCTTTTTTCATAAAAGCAAACATCCTCTTTGGATTGCACCCAATTAGCAAAAGCAGGTACTAATGTAGGTCTCTTGTAAAAGAAGAGTGGCATAAGGCAAACTTTAAAAAAGCAGGAGAGACCTATATACCTGGATTTATATACCCTGCTGATAGACATTCAGGTTGTTTCCAATTTTTGACTACTGAATAAAGCTGCTTTTAATAGTCTTACATAAGCCATTTTTGGACATATATTTTTATTTCTCCGAGGCAAATACTTCAGGCATATTTCTCTTCAGGAATTTTTTCCCCCCTTAGTAGAACTACTGGCTCATAAAGTAGCTGTATGTTTAATATTAGAAATAACTGATACACAGATCTCCAGAGTAGTTGTAAGATTTTACACTTCAAATGTCAGGGTTTTAGAGGGCTGCAGTTGTTCATATATTTACGAATATCTGATATTAACGATTTATTAGCGTTAGCCTTTCCAATGGTCTTAATTTGCATTTTCTTTATGGTTAATGATGCTTTGTACTTTTTCATGTGCTTATAGGCCACCCTTAAGTCTTCCTTGTGCAGTGTGTGTTTGTTTTAGTTTTAGAAATTTAGTTATGTATTTTGGATACAAGTCTTTTGTTACATCTATGTTTGCAAATACAGTAGCATGTTGGATTGTGAGTAACTTGTTCTGGGAATGTTCTGCAAGAAGAGCAAATATTTCTAATAAATGTAAACTTGATAAATGAGTGATATCTTGCAATATGAGTAGCACGTGATGCCTAATGTCACATGATCACAACTGAGCCAGTGGTTCTTGAAATTCGCTTTGATACACAAATGCTTTGGATTACAAGCATGTTTCTGGAATGAATTATGCTCACAAACCAAAGTTTGCAAGGTTTTCTTATGATGTGATTTACCAATTTATGCTTCTTAGCAGTGTTTTTTGATAAAAAAGTTTGCTCTTCATGAAATCTATTTTCACTCTTTTTCCTTTTAAATTTATTGTTTTTTGTAAACTAAGAAATACTTGTCTGTTTGCATGCCACAAAGGTATTTCCACTGTTTTCTTCTAAAAGCTTTATAGCTTTAGCTTTAATTTTAGGGAATGATTCATTTGAGTTAATTTTTCTGTGTGATGTGAGGTAAGCGTCAAAACTCTTTTCAAAACTATTGATATCCAGCATAATTTGTTGAGAATATTCTCCATATCCTACTGAGTAATTGACCCTCTATTTCTTAATATATTTTCTTATCTGCATGTCAATCTCATACTGTCTTTGGCTTTGTATTAAACCTTAAAGTCTGGTATATTTATCTTCCAGTTTATTATTTGTTTCCATTTTAAAATTGTTTTGGCTATGAGAGGATTTTTGAAATTCCATTTACATTTTAGGAATAGCTTGTGGGGCTCCTGGGTGGTTCAGTCAGTTTAAGTGTCCAACTCTTCGTTTTGGCTCAGATCATGATCTTACGGTTAGAGCCCCTCATTGGGCTCTGAACTGACAATGTGGACCCTGCTTGGGATTCTCTCTTTGTCCCTTTCCTTCTGCCCCTCCCCTGCTCGCTCTCTCTCTCTCTCTCTCTCTCAAGAATAAATAAAAACTTTAAAAAAACTTCAAAGAGAAATAGCTTGTAAATTTCTATTTTTAATATATATATGATTATGACTGGGATTACACTGAAACTACAGCTTTATATGGCAACAATTGTCAGTTTAACAGTTTTGAGTCTTCTAACTTATAAACTTGGGTCTCTTTCATTTTATCTAATCTACATTAATTTATCTAAGGAAAGCATCATTGTTTACAGTGCAGTCATATTAGATAGCCTTGGTTAAAATTACTCTCAAAAATTTTAAAGTTTTTATGTCTGTTATAAATGTTTTTTTTTCCTGAATTTCACTTTCCATTTAATGTGTGTGTGTGTGTGTGTGTGTGTGTATAGAATGGGCTTTTGTTTATTGGCTTTATATTCACTATTCAAGTACTTAGTGCTATATTCCAAGCACATACCTAGCATCTATACCTCTTAGATTTGTGTTGTTTATAGCACTAGGGATTTCACACATATACTGCTATAACTTGTGATGCATTTTTTCTTGTGGTTTTGATTAAAAAGTTGAGATGCTGTTCTATTCCAGGCTTCCCAGTTTTAATAATTGTGATTAAGAACCTAGCAGTTCTTCTAGGTTGGGCTACGTGTATATATATGCATTTATATCTATGTGGGTATATATGCATTTATATGTATAGCATATATGTACATATATTCATATATACATATTCATATATATATTCGTATAATATAGTTATATATACAGTTTAGTATATATGGCTATATATCCTTATACATATAGATACATACACATAAATCATAACTGCCAATTAATTGATAACCATGCTTATGGCTTTTGTGTTTCTCTAGGAAAACTGCTTAACTTCTCTGTATTTCACTTATACGCAAATAAAATAACTCTGATCTGTACTGAGAAGGTTACTGAGATTAACAAAGATAATTAAATTTGTTAGGGAGAATTTGAGCTAAATTTTTATGTTTATATCATACCAGTTGATATTTAAATAAAATTCCTTGCTATTCCCCAAAGTGTGGCATTATTTTGCTATTTATTTTTTTCTAAAATGCTACAGAGGAAAGTATATTGAAAATCATGTGCCTGACCTTTATTAAGAATTATTTTTAAAGCCAGGAAGATTAGAATTGCATATCGTTTTGGCCTGGAATGCAGCTTTAGTGTTTTATATTGTTATTATTTTATGTAAATACCTTTGATGGTAGGGAGTCTTAGAAGATTTTGATATGATTAGCTCCAAGATTGTTTTCATAATGAAACAGAAATGTAAAGTCAAGGGCCAAAATCCTGGTATAAGGTTTTTCTGCTTTTGTTTTCTTTTTTTAAATTTTATTAAGAGGATTTTTGCTTTTCCAAATACTCTTGATGCCTAAGTCTGTCAGTTCACCTTCATAATATTCTAAGACCACATAATTATAAATGGGAAAAGTTCTTATCTGAACAGCTTTCTGATCATCAGCTTGTTTACTGTATGGGTAGCCATTCTGAATAATGTAATGAATACTATATTTCCTACTCCACTCCTCTTTCATTCATGCTGTGATGATCCCCAAAGAAAGTAAAAATGCACTGATGTAATTACGGGTTCAGGGTGATATCTATAGGAGTTTAATGCAGTTTCTTATGTTTCTAAGGATATAAGCCTCTCAGTTAATCACAGTTTGAATTATCCAACTGGTTATTTTAATTTCTCCCTATGCATTGAAGGTTCTTTTCCTCCTTTATTAGTTTTGGAAATAGAAAATATGCTACCTGAAAATCTTACCTCTTGACTCTAAAGGTATATCCCATTCTTTCCCTGGTATAAAATTCTGGTATACTTTTGTGAAAAATGAGGTAGCTCTTTTTAATATATGGCTCAGTAATCAAGACCGAAACATACACCTAGATATTTGTGAACTTTATAATTCATGACTCAGTTTTTAAAAAATTAATGCCATTGTTAATATTAAACACTTTGGAACCAAAATAATGTTATCCCTGTGTCATTTCTTGCACATTGAACCTAGTATGGTAATGAATAGGTAGTAAATACAGACCGGAAAATGACAATGATGTAATGTCACTTTAAGTCCACCTTTTAATATGGTTGGCCTTTCTGGGTCTTTCTGTTTGGGTTTATGTACTTTTGCTCTGTATCTCATCTGGAATGTTGGGGTGCCTGAGTGCCTCAGTTAGTTAAGTATCCAACATCGGTTCTGGTCATGACCTTGCGGTTCATGAGTTCAAGCCCCACACATCAGGCTCTCTGCTGTCAGTGCAGAGCCTGCTTCAGATCCTTGGTGTCTCTCTCTCTCTCTCTCTCTCTCTCTCTCTCTCAAAAATAAACATTTAAAAATTGTTAAAAAAAATAAAGCTTCATTGGGATGTTTGTAACTAAGTTTGAATTTATTTAGTGTTTCATAGACCAAGTCAGCTTGCCCTGGCAGTTGTTACTACCCTCCCTCCATAACATATTATGTTTTTATTTTTGCTTTGAACAGTCAACTATTTTTTAAAGATTAAAAATTAGAAAATAGGTCTTTTTCATTCACAGAAATACTAGCCATTTATATGGCTATTCATTTTTGTGAGCACACCTAAATTTCCATCTGGTATCATGTTATTTCTGCCTGAAGAACTAACTTTAACATGTCTTGGAGTACAGGTCTGGTGGCAATAAATTCTCTCAGCTACTGATTTGCAGAGTTTTTATTTTGCTTTTATCTTAAAAGGTATGTGTGCTGGGTATAGTAGTTTATGGTGGCCAGTGTTTTGTTTGGGTTTGGATTTTACAATACTTAAACGCATTGCTATAGTTTTTTTCTTTTGAGTCTTGCAAAGTTTCTGATAAGTGGGCTATAATTTTAATTTTTGTTTCTCTGTACATAAATTGTCTTTTTTCTCTGGCTGTTTTAATGATGTTTCTTCCATATCATTTGGTTTTGTCAATTTGGTTACAGGTTGCCTTGACTTTATTTGGGGTGTGTACTTGAGCTGCTTTGTTCTGTAGATTTGTAGTTACTCTAACATTTAGAAAAGTTTTGGCTGTTGTTTCTCCAAATGTTTTTTGTTCTGTCTCTTTTCTTTCTGGCCTCCAAAATATTAGATTTTTTTATATCATTTCACAGATCACTGATGTTCTGTTTACTTATTTCAGCCTTTTATTTACTCTGTGGTTTTTATTTTAGATGGTTTATTAGTAATATATTTTCAACTCCACTGATCTTTTCTTCTGCAGTAAATCTAATTTGTTGTTATGCCATCTACTACCCTTTTCATTTTACATACTGTATTTTTCTTCATAGAATCTAATTTTTGTCATATATCATTTTCATGTTTTTCTCTTTCTTGAATACATGCAGTATATTTATAATAGCTATTTAAGGTCATTTCTGTCACATGGGGTCTGTTTCTATTGATTGCATTGTATTCTGTTTTTCCTTCTTCTTGATAGTTTTTTACTGGATTGAAGACATTGTGAATTTTACATGTGTTTTCTGGCTTCTGTGGGATGCTTTTTACCTAGGGTTGAATTTGTCTGGCATACAGGTTAATTACTTAGACTCAGTTTGCTCCTTTCAAGACTAGTGTCAAGCTTTTTAAAAGAGAGACCAGAGCATCCTTTCGTCTAGGACTAATTTAATTTCACTCCTAAGGTGATATCCTTTTAGGGACTCTTCCCAGTGCTCTGTATACTACAACTCTTTTCTCTTTGGATAGTGAGAGCTTAAACTATTGCTAGTGCACTTGAATTACTGTTTATTTGTTTTGTTTTGGGACTACTACTTTTCAGGTTCTTTATCTAGCCTCAGTTCTTTCCATATAGGCACTGATTATTATTTAGCCAAAGGTTGGAGGGAACTCTACTTCAGATCTCCAGAACTCTCTCGCTTTTCTGTACCTCTCCCCTCTCTGATACTCTGCCTCCCAACTGCTAGTTTCCTTGGTTTCCCTGACTTTCAGCTTCCTCACCTCAGCAAAACTGTTAGTCTCGGTTGGGATCTCCCTCTCTTCACCATGGCCACACAATTGCTTCAACACCATAAGCAGGTGAAGTTGAGCTTACCTCCTTTGTTTCCCTTCCTGTTATCTAATGTCTGAAAACATTGTTTCATATATAGTGTCTGTCCACTCTGTCATTTCTGAAGCAGACATTGTCCAACAACATTTAAAAATATGTAATCAGAGTCCAAACAGGGCTCTTATTTAAATTACTTCTGTGCTATTTTCATTCATTTCCATAAACCTGGAAATATGCTGGGCTGCTGTGTAACTTTTTCACCTGAGGGTTTCCAGAGGTTTTAGTAAGTCTTAACGTAGTTTTATTTACAGACAAAACTTATCTTACTTTGAGATTGTCCTGCCTCAAACTTGCACACTCTTGAATCATTCTGATAGTTAGCACTTAACTGGACTTTTTTGAGGGGTACTTAAGTACAATAATTTTAAAACAATGGAGCAAAAGAATGCCAAATATTTTTTAAACTTTTTTGTCTCTTAAAATTTCCCTCTGAAAACTAAAGAGCCGGAGCACAGGGACTCTGCAATCTATACCGTTTATGACAGTTCTACTGGTTTCCCTACATTTCTGCAGGTTTTGCTATAATCACTTCATGCTAGATGCCCACAAGCAAGCCCACCATGAGCTAAATGCCTTACCTTTGTATTTGGAAAGAAGCTGTCTCTGTGAAGGTGTCCAGAAGTGCAGAAAATGCCTTAGTGCCAAGAAAAAGATGTCCCCTTCCTCCCAGCTAACGCTGTCTCTCCTCCAGAGAATACAGCTAAGCAACTGTGACCAGGTGTCTCTGCTAGATCCTTTGTGTAACTGTGTATAGAAGCCTTGCCCTCACCTGTCAGCTTTGTAGATTCAGAAAATTTGTTGAGGGAGATTTCTTAAAAACATTCTCTTTAAAAATATTCTAACATTAAAAAAATTATAAAACACTAAAAATAAATTCTAAAACCTCATAATCCTGTGTTTTAGTACTCCATGATTGCCCAATGCCAATGCTAGTTGTCTGGTTCCTTGGAGGAGATAGGTTCAGAATTGTTTCCCCACAGCGAACAGAAAACTGTATCTAGGCCTGAGTCTACAGTGATCGTTTTTGAAATCTTTGGTGCCTCAGGAAACAAGATGTGAACTGTTGGTCCCAGAGAACCTCAAAAACAATGAGTAGCACCAAAGTATGCATAATGCTCTGTGGTTAAAAAAATTGTGATGAAAAGATCATATAGTGGTTAAGGACAGAGGCCTTTCTAAAAACTGTAATTAATATCCTGGTTCTTCTATAGTTTTTATAAATCTCTAAGTCTTATTTATGGTGCTTTGCAAGTCAGATTGTTAGAAGACTTACATAAAGTAATTGGTTCATATTGTGCTTAGTACAGTACCAGTCATTACTAGTTCAATGAGTAGAGGCCTTGTGAATAGAAATCATTGTTGTCATTGTCATTGTCATTATCATAATCATTGTCAAATGCTGAATAGGTTAAGTCACTATTTATTAAATGCTCACTATGTCTACCATTGCAAGAAGACAATAGATTAAGTTGATTGAGTTAGGATCCAAATCATAAAATATGAAGTTTAATGTCTATACATATATAAGCATGCACATATGGTTTAGTAATTTTTTTTTGAAATGGTAAAAGAAAATCATAGTAAGCTATTAAAGATAACTTGTTTGAAAATTTCAATAAGGGATATCATATATCAGTGGTAATTCTTTAGCTAAAATTTGTTTTGAGTATTTTATCTATGAGTATCATCTCCCTAAATAAAGATACTTTATTTAAAAGTCCATAAAAACAGGTTTTGAAACTCTGCAAAGAGAGGAACATTCCCTGTCGCTCCTTCTTCCTGAACGATAAGTGGGGAGTACAACACCCATGAAGGTGGCAAATCTGTTGAGAAGAACAACCAGGCCACATGACTTGAATTCCTCTCCCTGTGCCCAGAAAAACAAGTGAACAAGTGTGATTGATAAGACTAATTTTGTCATCGTCTGTGTTTGTTGTGTTTCAATCACAGCTACTTCTTCCCTAGGTATGGAGGAATACATTCTTTTGCTCAAATTGTCTTTCCCAGTTCTCTACTGACAACTTCTCCTGGGGCTCCTATTCTAATAGTTATCACCTATTACTTTAGTTCATACTTCTCTTGCTTTTCTCCCTTCATGATGCATAGCCTGTGGAAGAGTGAAACTTCAGGTGAGCTAAACTTTATTCCTTTCTGACAAAATTGTTAATATTGTGCAAATTATTATAAAAATATAATTAGACACCCAGATTAATTATACTCTTACTTCTGCCTTCTAATTGATGCTAGATCTTAATCAAGGCCTTATATGGTACCAAAAATATAATGTATTGTTTGTGTACCTGAACATCTTTAAGCACCATTCCTATTTTTTGCCCTGCAAAGGTGATCGGGAGAATCTTCTATAGGTTAATTTTCTAAATGAGTCCCCTATGTGAGGGGATATCCTTGTTGGGTTAGAAAAAGAAGTCACCTGAATATCCATTTACTTCCTTTAGTGACTTTCTTCCTTTTCTTTGTCCCTCAGAGCCCGGAACCCATTTCCCCCTTTTTTATTACTCTCAAATACCATCCTTTTGGGCCTCCTATCCTATCCTTCCTCCTTAATGGAGTGCTGTTAGTGTTTAAAGCTGCAGATCACGAGACAAGATGAGAGGATCTTCTTAGATGACCTGCCTCCCAGACTGTACCTGCATTATAATGCAGAATACTGTACCTGCATTATAATGCAGAATACTGTACCTGCATTATAATGAGAATACTTAAATATTCTCTTCAGACTTATTCACTAAGTCCAAATATCTCCCCATTCTGACTTTTCCTGAAGCAAAACTACATGATGCATATTGTGGTGGAGTTTTATAACTTGTGTCCTTACTTTGGTCTTGAAATTAGTCTAGACCTTCAAGTTGTTAACAAACTTTTAACAAATATAAATTGCAATAAACTACTAACAGAAAACAATTTGCACTTGTTCAGAATTTTGATGACTAGCAGGTCACTGCTAAATGCACACTTAAGGCAAGACTTACATAGGAAGTCTTGCAGAGGAATATATTGATTTTTATATTAACAATTTTGTGTTTCACAAAATTTTTAAGAAAATGAGAAATATCAAAGAAGAAATAGACAAGAAATTCACAGGACCTGAGTAAAGATAATTTGAGAGAGCATCTTACTGTGCTCTTGGACACCTTAATTCAAGTATTACTGGCCCTATTACATACTTTTATCACTATATGAATTTAACTTATTTATTTTCTTATTTGTATATTTTCTGCTTTTGACTATAAAATACAAACTTTGTGAAAGTAGTACTTCACCTATTTTGTTTACTCATCATCTAGCATGTAAACTAGGTAATCAATTTAAAAAGAAGTGGTGACTACTTTTCAAAGATATATGTACCCTTTTGTTTATGGCAGCATTATTTATAGTAGCCAAGATATGGAAACAATCTAAGTGTCCACTAGTAGGCAAATTGGTAAGGAAGATGTGCTATATATCTACACTGGAATATTGTACAGCCATAAAAACGAATAAGATCTTGCCCTTTGCAGCATGGATGGACCTAGAGGGTACTATGCTAAGTACAATAAGTCAGGCTGAGAAAGACAAATACCATATGATTACACTCATATGCGTAACCTAAAAAACAAAGCAAAAACAAACAAACAAACAAAAACTAAAAGCAGAATCAGACCCATAAATACAGAGAACAAACTGATGGTTGTCAGAAGAAAGTGTGGATATGGTCAAAATAGATGAAGGGGTGTGGGAGATACAGGTTTCCATTTGTAGAATGAAGAAGTCATAGGAATAAAAGGCATAGCATAGAGAATATATTCAGTGGTATTATAATAGTGATGTATGATGACAGATGGTAGCTATACTTGTGAGCACAGCATAACACACAGAGAAGTTGAATCACTATGTTGTACACCTGAAAGTAATACAACATTGTGTGTCAAATATGCTCAAAGTAAAACATATATATTATGAGCATTAAATGAAGAAAACAGAAGTGTTGAAAATTGAATCTATAATAAGAGTTCTTATAATCCAATGAATAAGAACAATGCAGGAAAATAAAATCATGAAGCAGAAACTTCAATATAAATAAATACAACTAGCTAATAAGTAACTTACCTTTTTTTAATAACTAGTCACAAATACACGTTAAAAATTATAAGGCATAACACTGGCTTCCATTATTTAGTAAATAATTTAGAAGCCAGAAATTATCAAAATAATTTTTATAATTAAAATTATCAAAATAATGTAAATAGTTTTTGTCCTTTCACCTAGAACTCTATTTCTAATGAAGAAGAAATTTAAAAAGAAAAAAAGAGTATGTACAAAAATAATATGCAATATTCTTTGATAACAAGAGTTAGAAAAACAACCTAAACGTCTAGCTATAGGACATTTGTTAAATAAGTTACGCCATCTCCATAATAATAACACTATGCAAACTATTAAAAATCATGTCCTCAGAGAATATGGAAAAATTTTGAAAAATTCACAGAATGTTGATTTAGAAATGCAGAATATAAAATTGTCTATATAGTATTACCTTAATTTGTATTATGTATTTGTAAGGATTTGCAAATATGCACACATACATGTAAAAAAAATCATTGAGGAAACAACCGTCTCTGAATGATGTAAATTTTATTTCCCTTATACTTTTTGGTATTTTCTATGTGTTCTCCACTGAGAGATGCACAACTTTAATAATTTAAAAAGTCAATAGGGGCACCTGGGCGGCTCAGTTGGCTAAGCGTCCAACTTTGGCTCAGGTCATGGTCTCACGGTTCGTGGGTTCAAGCCCCGCATGGGCTCTGTGCTGACAACTCAGAGCCTAGAGCCTGTTTTGGATTCTGTGTCCCTCTCTTGCTCTGCCCCTGCCCTGCCCTGCCCTGCCCATACTTTCTCTCTCTCTCTCTCCCCCTCTCTCTCCCCCTCTCAAGAATAAATAAACATTAACAAATTAAATAAAAAAGTCAATAATATTGTTAAAATTCAGAATCAACAACTGGTGATATGGGGAAATTGAAGTATTAATACTAGGAATATTAGTTTGAATAAAGAACCACCTACATTTTATTCTAAATGTGTGTATGTGTGTGTTTGGGTGTGTGTTTGTACTAAAGAATGGCCTAAGACCATTTTTGGAAGGAGGAGGAGGCTTCAAATCATGGGAGCAAATGCTCTAAACATTTTCAACATTCTCACTGTACCTTGTTAAAGGTCTAGTGTTATTAGATTTGTGAAAACAACTATGATGCCCTTGGGGAAAAAACAGAATTTTGAAAGGAATTATATATCTATGTGATTGCAGTCTTCTGTATCATACCATATTATCGGCTAGCGTTCACAGAGTTAAACACACACAAACAAGCAAACATACCAGAAACTAATCCATCAATATGCAAGAAATCAAGGACACCATGTTGTTACCAGGAGGGGAAAAAATGACACAGAAAATTCCCTGTGTAAAATCACGCATGTTATAAATTCTCCACAAATGATGAAGGTTACTTTTCACAAACTGAAGCTAGAGTCATAGCATCCACAAGACTCAGGTTAAATATAAGCACAAAACGGTATACTTGTTGTAAATAGAGCAATCAAGCAGGTAGCAGTGCAAATTATGCATAAGAACTACTTCAATCAAGTGAGGCAGAAGGTGAAAAAAATCACCAACCCTGATCATCTTTAGACCCTAGGAGACAGCAAGTTAAAAGAAGATAGAAACAAACGTGGCAGGATCATTTTGACAAATCAATTATTAATGAATGAAGCAAATAACCTTATGTAAATATTTATCAAATGGATAGCTTTCCTAGGGGTTAGGTCATCATCTTTAGTGTTAGTATTACCACAGTCTGTACTCCCTGCGCAGGCAGAAGGGTAGCCATGTGAATTCTTTACATAAATATCAATGTGGTGGTGGTAGAATTGCCATATTTAACTACTAGTAACATGTAATCTGGAACCCCTAGGTGGGAGGCGAAGAGAAGGGGAAAAAAGAGGGTTGGAGAATTGCAGCACAAGATGGTTATAGACATGGCTGCTTTTATAAAGACCCCAATCCTTTGCACGTAGACCTGTAAATGGAAGTTGCCCTCTGCAACAACAGACTTCTGACCACCACTCGTACTGTTATGATGACTGCCTTTCCAAGGTTGAGCTGTACAGTTTTTCCTGTTCCTCAAATTCACTTACATCTGTCACTGAGAACAACTAAAAAACTTCGGGGGGCAGAAGTTTTGGTCTGGAAAGAGAGGATATCTATGTTCAGGAACACTCGTAGCTAGTAAGTCCTGCCTCCAGCAAAGATCCTAAGGGTGGCACGATCATGCTGATACCAAGCTCTCAATTTGGGCATGAGATGCAGAGGTAGTGGGAGAAGAGTGTTGGGAGCAGAAGACACCTGATCCCATCACTTATGTAATTGGGATTTTCTGCCAAGTGGATCACACATTTTTTTTTTTTTTCTGTACCTTCTGTACATTCTCAGATGTATTTTAATTCTAGGTTTTACCCAGCCCTTTTTCTTCCAAAACATAACCTTCAATAAATAGTCCTCTAATTGCTAACTATATGTTTGAGAATCTTCCTTCAGTAAGTAAGTGTTCCAATTGCCTTCAAATCTCATACTCTCCTTACTAATTTGGTGAGAACAACATTGTTTTCTCCTGTACCATGCAAAATTAAAGTAGCCATATTTCTAATTAGCTATTGAAGATGAGAAAAGTACCAAATTAGTGAGAAAATTAAAGTTTATGAAGCCTAATCAAGCATTTTTTTAATTAGGGAATTCAAATCTACATAAAGTACAGTAAGAAAAAAATAGGCAAAACAACATAATAGCAAGAATCATTCACCAATACTTACTATTAGGTTCCAGGAATGTTCTGGATGCTGGGAGAAAATGTTTTATATGTTTTTATAAAACACAGCCCTTGTCCTAACAGACCTTGCAGTCAAGTGGGGAGATGGACTTGTAAAATCCAATTATGGTGAAAGCTAGTAAAGGAATGGGAAGGAGATGAGAAACTGAATTCCAGTGAGGGGGGCGGGGAGGCCTTAAAAGAGGAGCTGTCAGCAAAACAGGGAAACATTCCAGGCAAGGAGAATAATGTTAAAAATATTTATAGTGGAATTGGAACCATTATTTAGTTCTTAAATATCACCTCTCTATTTTGATTTTTTTTCTTACTAAATGCTAAGATTATTACTTATTTACATCCTGGCATAAAGTGATATTTAGATAGCTTCCAAAAATGACAATAGAGTCCCTATTAGAATGCCATTAAATTTTATTACCAGGAAATGGAGGTTAAGGAAGAGAGCAGAGGATTGGGGACATCATGATGAAGAAGTATAATTTACACAATATTTTCCAGGCAAATTCATCTGTGATTAAGATTCAACTGCCCAGTAGCTTCAGCTTTTTGGCCTCAGGACTTTTCACTTTCTGCCTTTCCAAGCTCAGCTAAGACCCAGGTGCTTCAAAGTTTAATTTGGTTTTCTGCGAGGTAGGTTTCTCATCTCAAGAACCTTCTTCTAAGCCAAGTCCACATCCACACATTTTTTAGTTGACTCTTACTAGATTGGGGACCAAGTGATGAAGACAAAGTTTATATTCCCATACCTTTTCCTTTCTCAAGATGACAACTCCTAGCCCCCTCAGATGATCTGTGCCCTTTAGGTTTAAGGCATATGTTTCCTTTCCATAGGGTTTTCTAAAATAATCTTTCCCTTCGATAATGGGATGGAGATTTTATTCCCAGCTGACAGCCTCTTCTGCACAGAGAACACGCAAGACCAGGTGGTCTGGACGTAGGAAATCTTCCAGTGCTCTGCTAATTTATACCATGTGTCTGAGTCACCCATATGAGACTCCCATTCTTAGCTCTAGCTATTCTTTTGTCTGTCATTCAGGAAGACCTTTGGGTGTCACTAAACTCAGTTTTGTAGCTCTGCTCTCCAAGAGGACAGGTGAAAGGAAGAAAAAGGGTGGGGGTGGGAGATACTTTTCAAGTGGTAAAGAGTGGGTGATAGATGCCTTTCTTCTTGATCACACAATTACTAATCCTATAATGTTCGGATATAATACAAAAAGGTAAAATACTGACTGTGTTTGTGATGTTCATGCTTGTTTGTATTTGCAGAGTATAAATTATACAGAACATAAGAATAACGAGCAAATTCTAAATAGCACTTGGATCATAACGTATTCCTTGATTCATAAAGTAATGTCTTTGGTACCTCCTGATATGAAACCATGCTATGTTAAAAGTCATAGGGACTGTATCAACAGTGTTTCTTTTCTGTTTTAATGATAAAATTGGAGAAGGCCAGGATGATGATTTATTAGCAATGGTGAACTAAATATGATAAAAAGATTGAACCTGTGGTACATTTACAAAACTGTAAACACTTTATGATAATTTCTGTTAGTAGTTCATTCAAGGTATGTTCATGAATATGTAGTTTCTTATTGTTGATTAAACCCTAAAGGCCAAATAAATACCAAGCATGGGATAACTAGAGAGAAAATGTTCCAATGCTTCAGTTTGATAAATTTTGAATTAATTTATTTTGGTCTTCACTAAAATTTGGCAAGTTTCTATTTTAAAGGCATACTGTTTTATCAGAGATTTATTTTCTAAAAAGCAAAGGATAGATTCAGTAGAAGCCATCTAGATTACCAAAACCAAAAGACTGTCTTTAAGTATAAAAGACAAAAGATACATTTTCAATGAATAAAGATTTAATTTTCACTTTTTGCTGACTTAGCATGATTGATGGCAGATGGTTGACTGATAAAATCTGAAATCCTGAGTAGCTATTCAATTTAAAAAAAAATGTTTTTATTTATTTTGAGACAGAGACAGAGCATGAGCAGGGGAGGGGCAGACGGAGAGGGAGACACAGAATCCGAAGCAGGCTCCAGGCTCTGAGCTGTCAGCAAAGAGCCCGATGCAGGGCTTGAACTCACAAACTGTGGGATCATGACCTGAACTGAAGTCGGATGCTTAACTGACTGAGCCACCCAGATGCCCCTTTTTTCATTTTTCTAAAACAGATACATAGTTCCCCCCCCCCCCGACAAATGTACCAAAGTGTTTAGCCCATCCTTTACCCATGTTTCCTATATTTGTTATTTATTTTTAGCTATTACAAACAGATCTAACCTGAACCTTTTTATGCATACCTATTGCTTGTGTGTATAAAAATTTTTAGGGTGGTTTGTTAGAAGTATTACTATATCTAAAGACATCTAGTAAAATGTCTTTTTTTTTTTTTGCTATATGTAAAAAAGGTTCACATTTTTACAAATTTTACCAAACCAATAATAAACATTTCAACCCGTTTTAGCCAGTAGTATCCCTGCACCTGCCTCTTTACTGAGGTGATATTAAGGAAAGCAGTTGAGTGGGGATGGGAAGCATAAACAGGAAAAGGGAAGAAAAAAAAAGAGTGAACAATAAAAACAGGACAGAAGAAAATTGAAGCAGGGGGGAAAATTAGGGTAGGCAATGTGTACCATACCATGAGTTGAGATCCCAAATCCATAACTCATGCCTCCTTCCTTTTTGTGAGTTTCAGACACACTATCTGCACGTTTAGTGTATGCAATTTATGTGACTTTCTCCTTCACAGCACAAATGGAATATGCAAAACAAAGTGAAAATCACCACTTTCCACTTCCAGCTGTTTATTTCATCCTAACAAATGGCGTCACCATCCTCCTCAAACATCAGGACAGAAACCTAGGTTTCCTTCTTGACTTTTCCTTCCCCAGTCCTCCTCATATGGCAGTCCTTCATTCTATTCTGTCATTCCTCTACTTAAGCATTTACAGCATTTGTTCAGCATTCTCCATCCTGGCTCACTGTCTCAGATTAAGAGAATTACATTTTTCACTTCAATCTCAGCTATAGTTTCTTTGTTTTTTTATATGCTTGTAGCTTCTTATTCTAGTTTTCCCTCTGCTGGTTTGGCAGTTTTATAGTTAATATTACCCTTTTCACAGTTAAACTTGATATCATGTATACTTAACAAATTCTAAAATTTATTATCCATTAATCCCACCCTCTAAAAGGTGCAAGGGCCTTAGAAAACTGAATCATGTTGAATCCCTTCCTGACATATGTAATATGTTATTATTATTTTAATGCTTATTTATTTGAGAGAAAGAGAACACACACATTGGAGGGGCAGAAACGGAGGGAAAAAGAGAATCCCAAGCAGCCTGCACACTCGGGGCAGAGCCCAATGCAGGGCTGGATCTCACAACTGTCAGATCATGACCTGAGCTGAAATCAAGAGCCAGATGCTTAACCTACTGAGCCACCCAGGCGCTCCATTGACATTATTATTATTTTATATGGATGATATTTGTTTTATGTAAACTGTATAAATTATATATTTACTATGTTTATTATTTATGTACTGTCTCCCCTCACTAGAGGGTAAACTCCAAAAATGCAGTTCTCCCTTCTTTCTTCCCAGAACTGTGCATGGTACATAGTTGATACTGCATATATATTTTGAGGAAACACATACATTTATTTGTATATTTACCTGTTCTTTGTCTTTTTTTCTGCATTCAGCTAACCTTTTTGGAATAATATTTTTCATAGTACATGCCTGTGACTTTGCCATAGTGGGATTTGTTGATGGTAAAATCCTCTATGGAAAAATAAATAAACCTAGTTTTACTGTGTTTATGGAAGTTAGAAGTCTAATTTGAAAATCTTTTTTTTTTTTTATTTTCCCACCTTACCACTTAGAAAATATTTTCCCATAGTCCTCTGTCTTTCATTGATAGTATTAAGACATCTGTTGCTGATCTAAGTATCCTTCTTGGTGGAAGAATCTGTCTGCTTTTCCTTAAATATGTCTAGCTGTGAATTGATCTCTCTTTTCCACACTCCTTCTCCATCTCCTTCTCTATCTCATGAAATTTTTTCTTATCTGTTGCTCTTTCAGTGTATGAGGATTCATATATTTATTATTTCTAGAAAATTTTCAGACATTATCTCTGAAATATTATCTCTGCTGCATTCTCTTTATGTTTTCCTTCTGAGACTCCAGTTGGAGATATTCTACCACTTTCCATTCTGTCTTCCTTGTTTCTTCCTGAGTTCCCATTTCCTCATTTCTCTTTTTTATAACCTGATTAGATTATTTAGATTTATCTTCTTACTTTTTTTCCCAATAGCTGTGTGTAATGTACTGTTTTACTCATTTTCCACTTTTTTTCAAAATGCATTTTTCTTAATGTGTACTTGATCATTTTTAAAAAAATCTGTTGCTTGTTCATTTTTTTTCCTATCCTTTATTCCTTAACTACTTCATCAGTAAATATTTTATCTTCTAAATATTCTGTCTGTCTTATAATATCTTATGTCCTTTAGCAGATCTAAATTTGTTTTCATTTTCTGCTGATTCTCATTCATATGGCTTCACTAATTGTGTTTGACCAAGGATTATATTTGATTTTAAACTGTGGAAGTCATGAAGGCCCAACTGGGAATAGTTTATTCTAGAGAGATTATTCTACCTGGATGCAAGTGACTCATATGGCCCAGGGCCCATTTCAGTTCCAGGTTCCAGGCTTAAAGCTAAAGCCTGAGGTTCAGATTCTTCATCTCGTTAATGGCTCAAAATTAGTCTCTAGAGCTCTGATATTGTCATCTGCTCTCAGCACATCCTTTCCTTTTCTTGTTTGCTTACAGCTCTCAGATCTCTGAATCACTTTCTTTTTTCTTGATTACATTTACTTTTGTATTTATCATGGGTGACACTCTTCCCTTATATGAACTCAGAAGCTCATTAAAAGTCCCTAAAGGGAAGGCTGAGCCTCTGATACAGTTTCTTAACGGCTTTCTGTCCTCAGTTAAGTCTCTTTCCATTTTTCATATCACAGCTAGATCTGTTTATTTACTAGAAATCCCGCTCTCTTCAGTGTAGCCCATATGCCATTGCTTTCCAGATAAAATGAAAAAGTAAAAATTCTTAACTTGTTTACCAGGTCCTCAGTAATTGGTTCCCAAGAATATTTCCAACCTCATGTTTTGCTACTCATTCCTCCTCACTCTCTACTCCAACATACACAGATTACTTCAAGTTTTTAAATGTGTCATGTTGATTCCCACTTGTAGGCACATATTGTTCTCCCTTCTGTTGGTTTGCAACCCTCTTGGGAGCTTTGGGAGCTTCCCTGGTGTATCTGAAATTGTCATCCCCCCTCCCCCGCACACAGAGAGCAGGGAGAGATCAAAGAAAGAGGCAGGTCACTCCAGGTTGACAGGTGGTAGTTTTTGTTTTGTTTTCTTTTTAATATATTAGCCTTTTAATTTTTCTAAATGTTTATTTTTGAGAGAGAGAGAGAGAGAGAGAGAGAATGAATGAATGAATCACAAGCAGTCTCTGTGCCATCAGCACAGAGCCTGATGCAGGGCTAGATCTCATAAACCATGAGATCATGACCTGAGCTGAAATCAAGAGTCAGATGCTTAACCAATTGAGACAGCCAGGCACCCTAGTAGCTGGTAGTTTTAATAAAAACAGGGAACTTACACATAAGGATTGTCTTGGGTGGCAGCGAGACAAATGGATTCCCACACACTCCCACCAAATCCTAAAAGTTTATAAAGAGCTCTTAACTGGGTTCAGTCATGTGTACCATGCAGGTGTTCTCAACACTGCATCATCTCAAGGCTGCTGTGTTATTGGAACAGCCTCTGGGAGTGGGAAAGGGAAGTAGAACCCACATTTCAGGGATAAGTAAAGGATGAGGAGCCTCCAGTGACCCTGGTCCAGTTCATGGATCAACTGGTGGTCACATCTTTTTGATGACCTTTCCCAGTGTTCCACGTCTTGTGACCAAGTCTTACAATCTCATACATCCCCCTCTTCCACAGTGGGCTCTCAGCAGTCAGTGAGACATTTCATTAGCATGGAGGTAGTTCCTTTGGTCCTCATCTGGCCACATTACAGGCAGATGCCACAGCCACAATAAGGCACATGTAAGAGAAACACAGATTAAGCTCATAATTCCCTAAATCAGTGATGACAACTTTTTCCCACCAAGATCCCCAGGATTCATACCATTGATTTTTTAAATCCATTAGGCTGGGGATCATAACACTTAGGGCATTTCACTTGTGTCCTCATGTGATTTTATAAAGATGATACATAAGCAGACTCATCAGGTATGAGCACAAAATATTCTATTTTGATCATAGCACAGGTGCCTTCTTGCAAAGTAGTGATAATATCTAAGACCATCCTATTTTGAAGGACAGTTTTTCTCATTAGAGTGATTTCATTGTTCAGTAAGGACAGGCTTTGTTGGCTATCACAGGCTTTTTTGGCTATAATTTAAGATTGCTGAGTGAATTTAGTAAGGGCTTCTATATGTGTTATAACATCTTTCAGGCTAATGGAGGGAAAAAAGACAGCAAATGATTGTCCTAGTGGAAAACAGAATGTTCCCACCTGGCCTTGATGAGAGGGAGGTTGGCAGCTTTAGAAACTTGACCTCATACGTACCATACATGTTGGCCAGAAGAGACAGCACCATCAGGCATGAAGAGATGACTGGAGGTAGGATATGCCAGACCAGAACCCAATTTTCTCCCCTTTTGATGGTGCATTTTCCATTCTAGGTCTAGTGTATGTTAACAAGTCCAGCTTATAGCAGATCAATGGGATCCCAGTGGAGATTGTGCATTCCCCCCCTTACCCAGGGGGTGTGAATTCCCCCATCTTGTGGGACATCCCCTTGTAAATTCCAGTAAGTAATTTCTTTCCCAGATATGATGGGGCTTGGTGTTTTCAGTAGTATAGTGTGTTGATGCACAGTGAGGATCAGGGCAAGAGCACTCATTGCCAACAACTTCTAAACCTTGATGGTATTGGGTGCCTCAGCAGGGGCCTCCAGTCTGGCATATGGGGTAACAGGCCCTACTAGTTGACCATTCAAATGTATTAAAGCCTGGGACAGTACTTCAGTCCACTTAGACAATGTGGTTTTACCTGTTAATAATTTAATCTGCTTTCATATTCTCATTTTTCTTTCTGCCACCCTGTTGTATATGGGTTATAGGGGAGATGGGACATCCATGTAATGTCATGTGTTTTTGTTGTTCAGTCTTCTATATCATGTGATATACATGTGAAATGTGACCCTGAATCATTGTATATTTGATGAGGGCATTCATACCTGTTACTCAGCTTCTCTAATCCCCTAATAGTGGCAGCTTTGTTTGCATGGCAACAAGGAAAGCTTGGGTTAGGCCATCTGCAGTGTCCATACAAACCAAGGCATATTTAGAACTCTTGCTCAGAGGGAGGCGGCTAACATAATCAATTTGCCAGTCCTTCATTGTTTGGGAACTCCAGTGGATGTCCCCAGATTATTTTGGCACTTGCCTTGGGTGCTGTCTAGAACACACAGGCCATTCTGTTACTGCATTAACCAAGTTACTATACTTTAAGAGCAATCTGGCATCCTTGGTCATATGCCATTTTACACAGGCACTGTGGTGGCCACTCTTTCTATGGGCTCAATCTCCTATAACTACTGAACTGTCAGTTGCTAGGGCTGGTACCCAAACTCGGGCATCAGCTTCCTGATTGCCAGAGGGTGTCAGGATCTTATGAACTGGGGAATTATAAACATTGAGGGTTGCTTTAGACTCCTTCAGGCAGACTCAAATGTCTTTCCACATATCTTGCCCCCAGAAAGGTTTATTTTTGATCACCTGTCCTTTTGCTTTCCATTGTCCAAGCCATAGGGTTAATCTTTTTACAATGGTCCAAAGTCAAAGGGTTAATGTCCAGGGCTCATGAGTAATCACAAGCTAGACCATTTGGAGTGCAGCCCACAGGCAGCTATGTGAGAAGCTTTACTTAGAGGAGCACTGTGTACATTGTGAAAGCTGTTGTCGTATGGTAGTATATTGAGTTTCAGAGCTGGGACCAAAATCCTAGGGTCATTCTTCCCCTCTGTCATCTCTGCCACAGTATCTGACCCATACCTTCTGAAGTCACAAACACATCTTGCTCAAAAGGTAGCCCTGTATAGGAGATGCCCAGATCTTTAGTTTGCTTCACTAGTGTTTGTGTCTTCTCAAAGGTGGCTTGTTGCTCTGACCCTGAGTCTCGTATGTGCCCTTTATTTATCAGGTGATATAAGGGATGGAAGCCTTGTGCCCTGGGGAGAACAGGAGTCGTTCAAAACCCCAAAATTTTTACAAAGGCTTGCATCTCTTTCACGTTCTTAGGGAATGGATAAACCTACACTTTATCAATCACAGCTTTTGAGACAACATGGGTCTTATCCAACCAGATGATCCCCAAAACCTTATGGCAGTGCCTGGGTCTTCAATTGTCTATTTGTTCACTGCTCACCCTCTGCCTTGTGGTTGTTCCAGCAAAGCTTGCAGAGTGTCCTACAGCAGAGACAATCTTTGCTTGTTAACATTATATCATCAGTGTAATGGGCCCATTTCACTGATGTGAGGAAGAAGTACAGAGTCAGATTTCAGACCAGCATTCTGTGACATACTGTGGAGCTGGCAGGTAGCCTTGAAGAAGCACTGGAAAGGTTCATTATTATCTTTCCCACATGAAGGCAAAATGATCTTAGGGTATCAGAAGCCTTATCAATGTCTTTTCTATAAATGTCTTGAAGATGAAGTACTTATGCAGGAACACTTTTTGCCAAAGCATGAGAGTAAAACAATAACTGCAAATGGCATGGCCGTGGTTAAGATCTGATGAGAGTTCATTATAACACAATTGACAAGGGAACTTTTATAACAGTCTGCATTTTTAAAAGCCTCCCTCCAGCCTCTGTTTCCCTTCAGTTTCTGTGAGCAATATTTTGGTTATCTCCTAGGGTGTTTACACTTCAAAGACGTGATAAGATTTACAATTTCAAGGGACACAGAATGCAAGTTTTCTCCTAAGAGTTTTAGGGTAATAGCTATTTAAAATTTTCCTTTGTATCAGGGCCCAGAGGCATATAGGACATTTTGCCTGTTTTATTGTCAATCACCATAACATCCTTCTCTTCATTTGCATCACTTTCTCAGAGATTCCATCTCTTAGCATCCTAATTAGACTTTGTCACAAGTGCCCAGATCTTAACCTGTGGGAGGTTGCACCCCCATTGTAAAACAGCATGCTAAGGTCTCTAATTTATAATCTTTCTCCCCAACTTTGTCTGCCAGCCCTGAAGGTAGCAGAGGATGGAAAACCACACATCCTTGTCTAACCTCAGTTCTTCTGAGTTTCTAACTCAAGCTTCAGCTTCTAGCTGGGCATTGGTCACCGGCAAACTGCCCACAGCAGAGGCCAGCCCACTGCAGGGATCATTTGTTTCCCTTCTTTGCCACTGGGTGTGGTGTTCAGTTCCTCAACAAGTGTGTTAGAATGACTGGCATTTGGGGGACATCCCCATTCTCACATGGTAGTCCATAGCATCTAACTTATGGGCCACTCCCTTCCACATAGAAGTCGATGGCCAACTCAGGATTTCCCCTGAGGAAAATGAGGGTGGATACCTCATTCCGAAGGCCCATTTCTGTGGTCTTCTAGCTGGCTCACCAATTGTTGGTTCACAACCCTCTTGGGACCTTTGCTGGTATAATCTGAAACTGGCCCCATACAGAGGAGGCAGCAAGAGAAGGAAGAAAGAGGTCGACCACTCCAGGTTGGTAGGTGGCAGGGTTGTTTGTTTGTTTTTAATAAGCAAAGTGAACTTATATACAAGGCTAGTCTTGGGCAGTGGAAAAATGAGTGGCTTCACTGCCTGCCAAATCTTAAAAAATTATGAAGAGGTTTTAACTGAGTGTCCTTTTTAATCACTTTGCAGAGGACAATAGAACTCCTATGAAGGACTGGTGCTGTTTTATTTTTTAATCTCATTTCGTCTGTCCTTAGCTGCCGTATTTCCACCTGACCTATATCACGTAGGTGTGATCTCAATACTACATCAGTATCTGAAGGTCGTGTCCTTAGAGCAGCCTCTGGAAGTGGTAAAGGCAAGTGGAACACACATTTCAAAGACAGGAGAAGAGATGAGGAGCCTCTGAGTGCCCGGTCTGGCTCACAGGTCAACTGGCAGTCACATCTTCTCCATCACCTTCCCCAACGCTGTCCTTAGTTCGCCTGGAGATACTGGTCTCATGAAATTTATTTAAACATGCAGTCCCTACTTTTCATTCAGTATGTAAAATATTTAGTGGACAACATAATCTGATATAAAAAACTTTAAACACGTTTATTTTTAAATTTTGTTTTCTCATGTGACGCATTTCTGTGCTTTAAGTAAAGTTGTCAACTAAAAAAAATAGCCATATAATAAACATACATATAAGTATATACATAGATAGCATGCATCAAGTACGCATACATATAATCTACCTATGTACACACACACACACACACACACACACACACACACAGTGAACACTTGACTGTGGTGTAATATGTTTGTTCTTTTGGGTCTTGTTTGCAGTGATGTGAATTGCCCTTTCAGTTGTTGTCAGTATCAATTGTTAAAATGGCTGAAGTGATTGATCAGAATGTATGAAAGGAAATTGGCATCCTTAATGTGTCTCTGACTCTGAGATCTGTGAGAGCTTAACAAAAGGAAGTCGAAGCTGCAAAACCTATTTAAAGATGGAAACACACACACTGGGTCCCTGTTTTTATGCGCAACAATTGATGTCCCCTTAGGCTAAACCTACTAGAGCTTTTATCCTAATGGTAATACACCTACAATGGACCTTAAGAGCTTGTGTGGTGAATCTAAGGGGAAAGAAGAGCTCTTCATTACTTAGGGTATATGTGACAGCTCTTTGTTCTCTTGCAGCTGGTAGATTCGCTCCTCACTTTGCAGAGGACAATAGAACTCCTATGAAGGACTGGTGCTGTTTTATTTTTTAATCTCATTTCGTCTGTCCTTAGCTGCCGTATTTCCACCTGACATTCAAACAATAAAAAACACCAAGTCACCACCAGTGCAGCCGAAAAGGAAAAGAAAGGCTAATGTTACCCTAAAGCTCTATTGGAAACACAAAGAAAGCATAATTCTATGTCATGGGTATAACCTGGAATGACACGTTGGCACGAATTACCTCTTTGAGTTTTTGACAGAGGAGAACAAAAAGTGGCTAATGAAGTCACGAGAGGCTTTGGGAGTTCAACTTATGAAACCTTTAGTATTATGACAGTGTCAGGACAGGTCAGTCTTACTGTTTCACTCACAAGATGGAACATACTTGTGACCTCATGGTAAAATCAGACATTAGAAAAATTGCAGACTCATGTGAATTCTGACACCCTTATCATAACTTTGCTATCTGAATATATTTTAGGTTTTCCTTTAATTTTAGGAGTGTTATATTTTAGTACAGTCAATAATTGGTGCTATATTATTTTATTAGTATGTACAGCTTATCCATCTTCTCAGTACAATAAAATAAGTATTTCTTGGATGAGACAGAAAATTAAAGCAGAAATTTTAAGATACTGTGTAAACATTGTCCTCTGAATTCAGAGAACTGACCTTGGTGCAATACCAATAAGGATCCATGTAGATTCACAGATTTCCTGGGCTCTTCAACAAGAGGACCAAAATCAGTTCCTATTGCCTGTGCTAACTTTGAAAGATGAAAGATGTCTTGGTCACTTACATTGTGACATTTAGAGGAAAACAGAAAGTTATCTTCCTTAAAGGATGTTCCTCATCATTTTATCAAAAATGTATCTGAAATATCACATGGAATTAGTATAAGAGTTTAAAATAATAATCTATGAGATTCAGAGTTTTAAGATTGATTTCATAAACTATGTTAAAAATGATAAGGTAAGCGGGACATGTGTTATTGAAATCATTTTTATCAGAGAGGCAAGTAAATTTTCAAGGTTACGTAGCTAATAAGGGAAAAGCTGGACTCTAATAGCAGACTGATTCCAGAGGTCTTTGTATTATACTAAGAAATCATGGCATTTTTTATTTAAATCTGTTTAAGTGCAAATCTCTGTTAAAGTGCAAAAGTATCTGAAAAGAATAAACCTGTTTAAGTCCATTAGCAGCATAAATGATCTAAATATATTATTTCAAATTAGGAAGGAAGGAAGGAGCAGGAGTAAGGGTGGGAGGTAAAGAAGAATGGATTATATGACAAGTAATGATAATGGAGCATTACAATGGAGAGGACCAGGAAGACCAGAACGCTCATAAGTTCATTGGGACTTTGGGTTGCAAGTATCTAAAAGTTAACACAAACTAGCTTGAGGTTATAGGGGACCTTCTACACACAAAAAAGACAAAGAGCAAATATCTGAAAGGAAAGGAACCAGGAAGGTTTTAGAAGCACAGCAACTGAAACTAGGGAATCAGAAAGATTTCTCAAACAAGATACAAGAAGAATTAACCATAACAATGCACTGAAAAATTCTATTATGTTAAAATTAAGACGTTGTGTTTATTAAAAGATGGGATAACTCTTTGTATCCACCAAATTGACAAAAATTTTAGGTTCTACAATAATACATCAGTGTTGATGTGTATTTATGGGAACTCTCATGAATTGTTGATGGAGGTATGTATTACCAACTACTTTAGAAAAATAGTTTGTATCATCTGACAAAGATAAAGCTGTGCAAATCCTACGACCTGGGGTTTATATTCTGGGCAAACACTCTGGATGAATATGCAAATATTCATCAAGATATATGTGTAAAAATGTTCAGAGTGGCTTTTTCTTGATAGCTAAAAAACCAGAAACAACTAAAATGACTACAAATAGGCACATAAAAATTGACACATATAGTCTACAAAAATTGTAGAATATTGGGGTGCCTGTCTAGCTCAGTTGGTAGAACAGGCAACTCTTGATCACACGGTTGTAAGTTCGAGCCTCACATTGGGTGTAGAGATTACTTAAAAATAAAATCTTAGGGGATCCTGGGTGGCTCAGTCAGTTGAATGCCTGGCTTTTCATTTCAGGTCAGGTCACAATCCCAGGGTCATGGAATTGAGCCCCACATCTGGTTCAGCGCTGAGCTTGGAGCCTGCTTAGAATTCTCTCTCTCCGCCACTCTCCCCCACTCATGCTCTTTCTCTCTAAAAACTGAATGAATGAATGAATGAATGAATAAAATATTAAAAATTGTAGAAATATTGAATAATTGACAAAGTGAAAATGACTAAATTATGACTAGGTGCAATAATCTGGATGACTCTTTTAAATAAAATGGTGAGCACAAGAAGCCAGACACAAAAGAATATGAATGGAATGAATGAATTCATAAACATTTCCAGAACAAGCAAAGCTAAACTGTTTTATTTGAGGATATGTATGTAAATAGTAAAAAAAAAAAAAAAAAAAATGAAAGAATGAGAAAAAAATTTCCTATCAGGATTGGGATTATGGCTGTGAAGAGAAAGGGGTACACAAGGATTTTTTTTAGGATGCTGGCAATATAATTTTTCTTTATCACTGGTGAATAATCTGGCTCACATCTGGTTTTGTTTATGAAAAAGAACTAACAGTGATGTTTCATATGATTTTAGATTGGGAGACCTCCAGTGTGATAGTGCTTATATAATCTACCCTCCTATCTATATTACATGTTGTGTATTTCCTCCTCTGTCTCTACTCTCTACCTTGGTCCATCGTGGGAGGCTGACATTTTTGAATCAATAAGAGTGTCTCTCGTCCTCCAGCCTCCTGTAGGTTTGACCAGTGAGAGATTCCAGCAGGACAGAGGGCAATGTCATAGTATGTCCCCTGTCTTTTGATGACCACAAGCTCCAACCTAATAAGCAGCTCTTTCCTACAACTATGCCCACTTTTCTCTTACGGGTTAACTGCTGTTCTGTACCCTTGCCTTTGGGATCAGTAATGGCACCATCTACTTCCAGGCCTAGACTATTTCACTGTTCCTTAATAGTTTTCTTTAATCCTGTTCCTACCATTATAAATAAACCTTCCATTTAACTCTACTAAAATACTGTTATTTGAGTGTGACGATCAGTTTCATAGAAGTTTTCTGTTATAGTACCTTTTTTCTACCTGGTCAAATCAAACTTTAAAAAAAATGTTTCTTATCACTTCGGCTGAATTTCCAATAACATACATTTGTTAAAGTTTTGTGATTTAATGACCAGTTAGTTCTTCTGTTACTGATGTTGTTCATAAGATCATACAGATCTTGAGACCAGGACCATCTTATGGTTCTGTCCCATACGTAGCATTTGGCAGAGTTCTACATAGTAGAAGACTTCAGCCTACCCTTACAGACTGGTTATTATGTTTGATCCAATATAGTTTGATTTAGAGGTGGGATGTATGTTTCTCACAGATAAAAATGTCTGTCACTTAATATGTGATTCCTAAGATTTTCTTTTGTGATCCTTTCTCAGTATTATCGTGTATTCATTTTTATGTGTTGTAGCAGAATAATGCTGTTAGGCATCTTTTACATGCTATTATAAGGAGAAAATTATTATTTTTGTTTATGTTGTAAGAAATTAGAAGAATGTAACTATCTATGACTTAAACACCCATTGTTAAAAGAAAATTATTTTTCCACTATTTTATCAGGATATAATCAGTCAACATTTAGTCACATAAGCCCACATAATATTTCTGTCCATGAGTAGAAATAGGTTTTCTTTTTACTATATTGAGTACTGAATAAAATTGGATGTTGAGACTTTTAAATGAACTTTTAAAGTTATTTTAATAAGGTAGACTTGCTGTCAATCCAATCCCCAAGGCAGTATTATTTAACAGTTCTTTGTGTTTTAATTGTGTATTTTCAGGAATGCCACCCTACTACTGGGACTTATTAGACGCAGTTCTGCTTTGTTCAGTAGAACTTTGTTTCCATATGCAGGCAGTCTAACAGGGACAAAGAAAAGTGGTCCTCAAGGCAGTGACTCTCCCTGCTGGATGTAAATATTGCTGTATTTGTATTGATGATGTATTTATTTTATTTCTTTCAGTTTACACATGGATGGATAATAATGTCTGTGTCTTCAATTTTTTTTCCCAAACTCCCCTTTGAATAGTTGCAGAGCTTGTGATTTGGGGAAGCTAAGGCTGATTCGTGATTTCTACAGTGGCCATCCCCTCCTTTCCATCTCCTTTTGTCTCCACTGCAGTATAATACAATTCTGGGAGGATCCCCATACAAAACTTCACATTTTTATGACTGAATATAGACAAAAATAAAGGATTTTGATGTGTTCACGTGAATTTGAGTAGGGATTAAAAAATGAAAGAGCAGTTTGAGGGGAAAGCCTAAAAAGGTAGGAATTTGCCATGGTCTATCTCCTGAAATATTAACTCTACTTTTAAAATAGTAACAATTTCATTATGACTTACCCAAAATTCTGATGCACTGATTAATTTTATACATTTGGATTTCATTTTGAAAACAATTTCCTCCCCACTTCTCAAAAAAAAAGTTATAGTAAGGGAAGAAAAGGGAAGAAATGCTGCATTCCTTCAGTTTAAGGACATTAGAATTCCTTGAGCAGTGAGTGACCCAGAGGGAATCATGGAATACCACAGGGACCGCATGCACGTCTCTATTGCTGGTCAGATGTTGAACTTCTAAGTTGGCCTGTGTGTCCTAGAATCTGGGCCAGAGTAAAACATAGGAGAACAAAGCCGAACATTGCCAAGTCATGTAGCGTTTAAACCTGTCAAAATCTGGCATTCTCTTTTACAGTCTTTTCAATGTGAAGGCACAGGATATCACAATAGAATGCTAACAGTATTCTAAAGTAACTAGAAATGGATACGTCCAAATGGGTATTTAAGGGGAAAATGGACAGAATCAAACTTCCAAAATAAGAAGAAATGTTAACATATTTAACCTAAATGCCAGGAAGCTCAGTTTCTTTTGCTAACTCTTTTTCTTTTCTCTTATTTAATTTTATTCAGGCAGCTCACTCTTCAATGCCTTTTTTTGCTTTAAAAGATTAATAGGAGGCAATGTATTTGTCATATGTTTCATGAACATGTTGTATAGAATAATGAAGAATGTGAAGTAATAAATAAATTATTTTCTTTGAAAAACGGAACTATATTAGTGCAAAGATCTTTTTCCTTGATTGCTTAGCCACATCTAGCAAGACTGTGAAGGGCAAGTTTATTAGGTTGGAAATAAGAATCTGCTTCATCAACTTTAAAAAGAATATTAAATAGGGGCACCTGGGTGACTCAGTCGATTAAGCATTTGACTTCAGCTGAGGTCATGATCTCACAGTTCATGAGTTCAAGCCCCACATCGGACTCTGTGCTGACAGCTCAGAGCCTGGAGCCTGCTTCGGATTCTGTCTCTCCTTCTCTCTCTGCCCCTCCCCCTCTCATGTTCTGTCTTTCTCTCTCTTAAAGATAAATAAACATTAAAAAAATTAAAAAAGAATATTAAATATTTCTATTTATATTCTTGCAAATTAGTATTATACACTTTTCTAAGTACTTCACCAAAACATTTTTAAAAGGATACACATAGTGTGTATTTATGTTTCAGTGTTTATACATACTAGTTATATATTAAACAATCTCCAAATTATTTGTTACCCTAGTGATTTTGCCAGTTGGCCAACAATTTAGACTAGTGTCATCTGAGAGATGTTTCTGGTCTTATCTGAATTTCTTTGTGCATTTGTTGCCGTCTGCTTCTGGAGATTAGCTAGCTGGAGGCCGGGGTACTAGTTGGTTCTTCTGTACAAGGTCTCTCATCATCCAGCAGGCCAAACTGAGCTTTCTTTCATGGTGGCTGGGCAGGTTTCCAAAAGGGTAAGAAGAAACATGTTTGACATCTTGAGAGATAGGTTCAAAACTGGCACACTGTTACTTCTGCCATGTTCTTTTGGCCAAAAGATTTATAAGGTTGGGGAATATACCGTTGACCCTTTAATAACAGGAGTTTAAATTGTGTGGGTCTTCTTAGACATAGATTTTTTTTTCAACAAATTCAGTACAACACTGTAAATGTATTTTCTCTTCCTTGTGTTTTTCTTCATAATGTTGTCTTTTCCCGAGTTTACTTTACTATAGGAATATAGTATATTATAGCATTATGTATATAAACATACAATAAAATATGTGTTATTTGACTGTTTAGGTAATAAGTAAGGCTTCTGGTCAACCTTAAGTTATTAGTAGTTAAGTTTTGGGAAAGCCAAAATTATATGTGGATTTTCAACAGCAGTTGGGGGGGGGGTTGGCATCCCTAATGCCCACATTGTTCAAAACTAAAATGTATTTGCCTCTTAACAGTAAAGGCTACTAAATTGTATTGTAAGTGCATAGATTGTGGGAGGGGAATAACTGAGGGCAAATTGAAAACATCCCCATTATGTAATGGCATAGTTAAGGTCTTTAAAAATAGGTCACTTCTTTATTTATATAGCACATAGAAGAATACCTGAATCTTCTTCTTTTTAATGTTTGTTTATTTTTATTTAGAGAGAGCATGAGAGCAAGAGCAGGGGAGGGGCAGAAAGAAAAGGAGAGAGAGAATATCAAGCAGGTTTCACACCTAGCATGGAGCTGGAGGCAGAGCTTGATCTCAAGACTGTGAGAACATGACCTGAGCCAAAATCAAGAGTCAGATGCCCAACCCACTGAGCCACCCAGGTGCCCTGAGTCATCTTCTTGAATCCACAACTAGACTTAATATATCAGTCTTCCTTGAACTTAAGTATTATCACATAACTCTGTTCTAGCCAATAAAACCTGAGTGAAAATGATGTGTGCCATGTTTAGATTTGGTCCATAGAAATCTCCCAATTGTGACTATATCTTTTTGTTTCATTCTACAGTCAAATGGAATGTCTCTGAACATTAGCTTAAAGGAATGTATAGTCATGGACCACAGATGACTGCACAGAAGTCTATTTACCAACCAGAAAGCATGATTGCACTTTATGTCAGTGAGAAATAAAGCTTCTGTGCGTTAATCCACTGAGACATGGGAACTGATCTGTTAACAGCAGCTAACCTGATTTACCCTAACTTATATAGTAACTTAGGTTCATCCTTTATTGGCCTCAGTTTTAAATAGCTTTGTTAATATGTATTGGATTGTTTATTTAAATAATTAGCATTGGAAGAATAGCTGCATTTGCAAACTCTACAAAGATTAACGTTAAGGACAATTAGCAGTGGTTTACCAGTCAAGACATTTGCTTCCATATGCTAGGGTTGAAGGAAGATGCCATTTTTAGTTGTAATATTGATTTATTTTGCCTTAAAATTAAATAATTGCCTTCTTTTCTGCTGTGTTTTCCAGTTGTTTAATGGTCATAACTCAAATATTAATGTGCTCTAAATTGTTGGTCTTTATCTTTTTTTTCTTGTGTGCAACAATATTGGAGGAGGAGCCCCGCGTCAGGCTCTGTGCTGACAGCTCAGAGCCTGGAGCCTGCTTTGGATTCTGTATCTCCCTCTCTCTCTCTGCCCATCCCCTGCTCATGCTCTGTCTCTCTCTGTCTCAAAAATAAATAAAACATTAAAAAAAATTGAAAGCAAAAACAAAAAACTCAAATGTAGCCATTTAACAAATGTTCATACTATTTAATTCACAGGCCCCTGAGAGAACCTAGAGATATTATCAGATCCCTGAATATTATGAACTCTCTCTCAATCATAAACTAGATATAAAAGACAATGAAAATAATGATGGAGCTGATAATACCTTGGGAACTTTCCCAATTATAAAGGAGTGTACAGAGTTTATTTAATCTTCTGTGTCCCTGTTAACACTTAACCTATGTGCTGGAGGCTGACTTAAGGAAAATCTTTCTTTTTATGTTATATTTGTAAATGAACCTAATGATCAAATACTTTCATTTTCTAAAGCTCCAAGTGTGAACAGAGTCAACTTTTGAATATGAAATCTTCCATTTAAAATTAAATCTGATTATCTTTTACATATCTTGCCTGTAGTGCCATATGTTTATAAGACATTAAAAAAGACCAGATATTAAGTATATTGATTTGTTAAAAGGTCGATCAAACCATGAGCACTTTCACAATTATTGTGTGCATTTCTTTCCATAGAAAGCACAGTGTCCATAGGCTATTTCTAACAGATGAACAATGGAGTTATTTAAAAATGAATTTAGTTAATACATCCCAATCATAGATGAATTTTCCTACATCCTTTGGATACAGCTACCATCATTTAGAGACTATCCTTCAGAATTGCATCATGTTTTATCTAAGTTTTATGTCATAACTTTTGGACCTTGATTTCACCCCATGTTCTGACTAAAAATAATGCGTAAGCTTTTGAGACCATGAATTTGGTGAGTTTTCCATGGTGGTCTGAACTTGAAACAGATAGTTTTTCCTCTCTTAACTGTTAACCATGCTTTTAAAAAAAATAATCTTTTTATTTCAGAAGAGCTTTAGGTTAACAAAAAAATTACAAAGTTCAGGGGGGCGCCTGGGTGGCTCAGTCGGTTAAGCGTCCGACTTCAGCTCAGGTCACGATCTCGCGGTCCATGAGTTCGAGCCCCGCGTCGGGCTCTGGGCTGATGGCTCAGAGCCTGGAGCCTGCTTCCGATTCTGTGTCTCCCTCTCTCTCTGCCCCTCCCCCGTTCATGCTGTGTCTCTCTCTGTCTCAAAAATAAATACACGTTAAAAAAATTTTTTTTTTAAAAATTACAAAGTTCTTACAGAGTCACCGTATACCCCACACTGTATTTCTCCTATTTATTAAATCTTACCTCAATGTAGTACATTTGTCACCATGCAAATTAATGAACTGGTCCATTATTACTAACTGTAGTACATGTTTATTCATATTTTTATACTTTTTACCAAATGTAATTTTTTCTGTTCCAGGGTCCCATCCAGTTTTCCATATTACATTTGGTCATTATGTCTCCTAAGACTTCTTTCTGCTGTGTAAAAAAAAAAAAAAAAAAAATCACTGGCCTTTTATGCTAACTGCAAATTCAGTATGCCAGTATAGCGAAATTGCTGAGAGAAGGTAGTGCAAGTTAGATGACATTAACAGAAGAATAACGTTTTTCTTCCTCTAGTCTGTATAGTCAAACCACACCAGAAAACAACAACAACAAAACTGTGTTTAGTTCACATGTTATACCATTAATAGTTACCATGATAATGATAACTATAAAAAACACTGTTTTTATAGTGGTAAGGTGCTTAACAGTCTAAAATTGACTTTCACATATATTATCCCATTTTAGCAAGGATTCTGATAAGATTTTGTGTATCTGGGAAGGTATAATAAAACAAGTTATGTGGAAATGAACAAAAACTTTAGGCCACAGTTTTAAGGCAGCAGTTTAGTTTTGAAAGTGTAGTCTTTGGACTTCTTAGAGTTTTCAAGATTCATTCAGGGAATTAGAAGGTAGAAACAACTTTCATAAAAATGCTAAGAAATTATTTGCCTCTTCCATGTGTTGACATTTTCACTGATGGTGCAAAAGCAGTGTTGGATAAAATTTCTGATGCCTTTGCCTAAATCCAAGTAGTGGTACAAAACTGTAATAAGAGTCATTGTTGTATTATTCACTAGCAGGCACTCACAGAAAAAGAAAATACAGTTTCTTTCTTTTTGCCCTTGATGAAGCAAAAATATTATTTGTATTAAATATCAGCCCTTGAGTACATGTCTCCTTAATATTCTGTGTGATGAAATAGGAAATACACATGAAGCATTTCTGCTACATACCAAAGTGAGCCAATATTTTCCAAATGAACAATGCATGATATTTCAAAATTTCAAAGTTATGCATGGGTAAAAGATCCATTCAAAGTGCAAGTCAGACCAATAGATTTTAGTGGGACACATAAAAAAAAATTTATTGGTACGGTTTTGGTTTCCATATTGCAGCTCTTAAGAAACTCTTTGTCAAGTTTGGATGTATTATAAAAAATTAATATCCACAATTATCTGAGAAGGTTGTTAGAATATCCTTCCTTTTCAACTACGTATGTCTGTGGGGCTAGATTTTCATTAAAACAGCACAGAATGAAGGCAGAGAAGATACGAGCATCCAGCCATCTGGAGTCACTAAAAAAAACTGAAGAACATGTAAAACAATGTCATTCTCATGAATTACTTCTTTCGGAATATATACTGATTGCTCCCAACAAGTACAATAGTTACATTAATAGGTAATAGGTTTATTATTGTTATTTTATAGGAATTAATAATTAAAGATTTTTAGGTTTTCCATTTTAATTTTTAATGTGTTAAGTATCAGTACACATAACTCACATGTGTAAAAATTCTTGGAGATTCTCAACAGTTTTCAGTTTAAAGAAGTCCTGAGACTGAAACACATGAGAAGTGTCTGCTTAAGTAAACCTGATAGAAAAATAATGAAACTGACTGGTAGCTGTCATTAAGTGTAGGCGAGAATACCATGGACATCTTTTTTTTTTTTTTTTACCTGCTTAACATACAATTTCTGTTTGTTTTTTTTTCTTTCTGATAGAAGCACACCAATTTTCCTTTGATAGTATCATACTTCCCCTGTTTAAATTGGGGTTTATTTGAAATCCTAGCTGCAGGGGTAGATATTCTTCCTAGGCAGAGCCAATAAGCCCATTTTTATAAGCCCTATCTCTTCCTCTGGTAGCTGGAACAATTAATCAAAATGCGTACAAGCCAATGAGACTGAATTTTCAGACTTTTGCAGGAAGCTTTGGAGAAGAGGCAGTCTCCTTTTGTAGGAGTTGATGGCTGTTTGGCCAGAATTGCTGCTTGGCATCATTGTCACCATTTGGAGCTAACGTTCTCAAAACAAAAGGGATGCGGAAGAAAAAATAAATGAAATAGAAAGATGGAGAGAGAGATAACTCTAATTATATCATTTAAGAACCAGACTCAAGCCAGGTCAGTTTTGTGAGGCAATAAATTCTTTATTGGCTAAATTCAGTTTGACATGGATTTCTCTCACATATGTCTAAAAAGATGCTATTAAGTACTCTCCAAAAAGAATGAGTATCATGGTTGACCAGCTTCATTCTTAACATAAGGAAGAAATTTCTGACAATCAGTGCTGTTTCAGTCACAGCACAGATAGCGCCATAGAATTGTATAACTTTTTAGTTGAAAGGAAATTTAGAGATGAAAGGGATAATCACCTTTATTTTATGAGTAAAGGCACTGAGATCCAGATTTTTAAATGTTATTTCCATATACCTAATTAGCTGTAGATTAATCATTGAGCTCAATTTCACTTAAGTATTTATAAACACCCTATGACCAGTTTCTAGTGACAGTACAGATATAAAGGATTCCAAAAAGGCTAGTGAGAACCTATATAATTTCAAGATGATATAAGCTACATCAAAAGAGACAAAGTGAAGATTTAAGAGAAATATCCAGAAAATCTGGCCCATTTCTGCAGTAGGGAATGATGTTTCATCAAACATTATTTTGTTTACGAAAATTGGGAATTAAAAACGATAGTTATTCAGCAGTCAATTTTTTTCTTAGGTCTACACAAAATTACTTTTATGTTATTTCTCTTAGTCATCAAAACTTCAGCTCTATGGATAATTCTTAAGAGAATTTGCAGATTTTGTACACACACACACACACACACGATTGTTAGGATTACTATGATATATACTATAATGTACTTTTAGTTAATTGAGTAGTTTTCTTGAGTTTACCCTCTATATTGAATAAGATTTTCTAGTATATATGTGTTTTTTGTTGTAATTTAGGTAGAAAGTTAGGAAATCACTTCAGACTATTAATATGATGTATGCTGTATTAAATCAATACCATTTCAGTTTGAATTGTGCATGTGCATATGAGTCATTTATTACTGGGTTATATAATGGGGTAGTTCGAAGTTTTGGCCCATTTCTGTAGTAGGGAATGATGTTTCAGCAAACATTATTTTATTACTATTCTATAGCCTTATACTTTTCCTTTTATGCTGCTGTGACTTGAACGTACTTTTGTTCAAAATAAGAAGGAAGCAAGTTTGTCTTTGACAGTTTTTTTTTTCTTTCCAGATATTGATCATGTCAGATATCCAATATATATTCACTAAATTATCTTCATTCTCTTGGAAGAAAGGGCCTTACATTTTTTAAAGTCCAGTATAGACAATTTCTCCCCTCACTAAAACATAACCTGTAAGTACAAGTTCTCTAATCTACAAGAAAAACAAATGAATTTCCTATTTGGAAACATAACAAACATAACAAATTCAATGAAGCAAGAGAAATAAGGCTTAATACCTTAGGGCACAAATTTAATTTATTTCAGATTTACCCACCAGTGCTGTAATTCTGTTGATGCAAAGGTGAAGCTCAACTTTGAAGATATAGTTGCAGCAAATCAAATTGAGAAAAGAACAAAGAAGCCAAATGAAAAAGGGAGAGGGTAAAACATGTCAGTAATTATTGTATTCAGCTACTTCTTTAGTTATAGCAATGGTTCTCAAACTTCAGAGTCACTTGAAGATCCTGTTAAAATCCAGATACATGGGTCATGAATCATTCTGATTGAGTGAGTTTTAGTCAAAGCCAAGGAATCTGCATTTTTTGGGAAAAAAGAGGAAAGAAACCCTGGAAATTCTGATAGCAACGATTCAAATGTTATATCAGGCAAAAAAAAATCTATGTAGTCATATATGAAAGTACTTAAATTGTCTAAATTATATAAAGCAGTTTTTTAGCTTAATAAGGGCATTTAGCGCCACACTGAATGTCAATTTTATGTGTTTTATTTGCCAGAAATTTCTCAATGAAAATACAAGAAAAAGTCAAACAAAGCAAATGAGAGAGAGGGAAAGAGAGAGAGAGAGAGAGAGAGAGAGAGAGAGAGAGAGAGACTCTTCTACTTGAAAAACAGAGTAAAACACCTCTTTTGCATCTTAGTGACTTCTGTCTAGTGCTAAATCTCTTATAAATTGCAGTCATACTGTAATTGATTTCATTCTTAACAAAACATCAACTCCTCTTGGGGAAAAACAAAAGAAAGTGAGATTAACTAAAGAAACAGGAAAAAATTCTATTCCAATGATTAAAATGTATGCCTCAGGAATTAAGCAGGCTTGATGCTTTCCTGGATTTACAGCATTTCATTTGTTACTGCCATTAGCTTTAACTGCTTTGGGAAAATTTAACAACAGAGCTATAGCATGGCTTACAACCATCATGAGCTTCAAAGATTCAAGAGCATGCGAAACATTTCCTTGCAAACTATGCTTTAATAGGATTACATGGATAGCGTCTTTGAATATTTATTCCCTCTACAAATCAGATAGGATGCATTTTAATGACATATTTAAAATGTTGTCATTTTATGATCGCAGACAATGACACCTAGAAACGTGTACATTTTTGGAAAAGAAGAAATCACAAGTCTCAGAATCTTTCTTGAAAATAGGAAGCAAATTCTAGCATGTATAGCAATCATCATTATTGAACAAATTGAAAAGTAAAATTTGTCAAATAATAGTATTCCATATCTGTTCAACAGTGAATTTGGAAAAATGAGATTTAACACAATCATACAAGCAAAAAGCTAAAGTGGCCACCTTAATCTTTCATAATATTTGCTATGATTTTTTTTTGCTTCTGAAAGGACAATTATACATATTTGGATTGGTATCTCTTGGTTCTCATACATAAAAAATAAACTGATAATACATAATTAATGTAAATAATGAAACTGGAAACAAAATCTGAGACGTTGTTCAGATTAATGGCAACTGCTTGAATTGCACATGTTGTTATAATTTCTTTTGAATTTTGATGAGTTTTCCTTAAAATCTTCCTATTTGAACCATTTTAATCTAAAAAATTATGATTTGAATTTAGGCGTTCTATGGTTGTATAATTTTGAAGTCATAAAACTTATGTAAAGTTTCTACAGTTAGCCTGGAGGTGACTTGAATAAAGTTGTTATCTAATGAACAGTCATTGTTAATAGTAATCTGCATATGCTCATTACTCTATGGAAGGACATTTATTCAACCTTGAGTTTTAGAGCAAATTGGAAGTCATGGTAGGTTGATAAATATTGGAAATAAGGCTAAATACCTAGGAATAAATTTAATAAAAGAGGTGAAAGATATGTGTATTGAAAACTATAGACAGTAACGAAAGAAATGGAAGAAGACACAAATAAAAGATATCCCATGCTTCTGGATTGGAAGAATCAATATTGTTAAAATGTCCATACTACCCAAAGCAATCTAAGATTAAATGCAATGTTTATCAAAACTTCAATGTCATTTTTTAAAGAAATAGAAAAAATAATCCTAATATTTTTATGGAATCACAGTAACGGCAACAATAACGAAACACAGCCAAAGCAATCATGAGAAAGAAGAACAAAGCTGGAGATAGGCCTCATGTTAGCTGATTTCAAACTATATTACAAAGCTATAGTAATTAAATTAGTATGGTAATGACATAAAAATAGACACATAGGTCAATGAAACAGAATAGAGTTTAAAATAAACCTATGCATGTATGTCAATTAATTTCCAAAAAAAGGAGCCAGGAATATACAATGAGAAAGGGGCAGCATCTTCAATAAATGGTGTTGAGAAAACTGGACAGTCACATGCCAAAAAAAAAAAAAAAAAAATGAAACTCAACCAGTATCTTACACCATGCCCAAAAATTGACTAAAAGTGGATTAAAGACTTAATCCACTGAAACCATTTAACTGAAACCATTAAACTCCTTGAAGAAAACATAGGCAATAATCTCTTTGCATAGGTCTTTGGCAAAGATTTTTTTTTTTTTAATCTGACTCCAAAAGCAAAAGCAACATGAAATAAGTGGAACTACATTATACTAAAAGGGTTCTACACAGCAAAGGAAACCACCGACAAAATTAAAAGCCAGCCTAATAAATGGGAGAAGGTGTTTGCAAATCATATACTGATAAGGAGCTAATATCCAAAATATATAAAGAACTTATACAAATGAATGGCAAACATACAAATAGTCTAATGATTAAAAATGGACAGAAGATCTAAATAGACATTTTTGCAAAGATAACATACAGGTGGCCAACAGGTACATAAAAAGATGCTCAGTGTTCTTAATCATCAGAGAAATACAAATCAAAACCACAATGAAATAACACCTCACACCTGATGGAATGACTGTTATTTAAAAAGAAAATAAAAGGGCAAGTGTTGGCAAGGAGGTGGAGAAAAGGAAATCTTTGTCCACTTTTGGTGGGAACATAAATTGGTGTAACACTATGGAAAACAGTATGGATGTTCTCAAAAAATTAAAAGTAGAACTACTATGTGATCCCATCAATTCCATTTTTTGGCTATTTATCCAAAGAAAATGAAAACACTAACTTGAAAAGACATATGCAGCCCCATGTTCATTGTAGCATTATTTACAGTAGCTAAGATATGGAAACAAACTATTCATTAATGATGAATAAAGAAATTATGATATGCGTGTATATGTATATTAATATTAATATATATATCCCTACACACATATCTTGCCATTTGTGACTACATAGATGGATCTTGAGGACAATGTGCTAAGTGAAATTAGAGAAAAACAAATAATTATCTGATCTCTCTTGTATGCAAAATCTAAAAAAAAAAAAAAAAAATGAAGAGGGGGAAAGAAGAACCTCATAGATTCAGAGAATAGATTAGTAGATTAGTAGTGCCAGAGAAGAGGGTAAGGGAAGGGTTGGGAGAAATGGGTGAAAGGGTAGAAATTGATTAAAAAACTAAAAATAAAAAAAACATGTAGAAATTTAACTAATGTTTAAATTCCCACCTATTAGCTTTGCTGCTGAAGAAACACCCAGACTCTCAGTGTTTTACAGGAGTAGACATTTAGTCTTTGCTTCTGTAGGTGTTGTGACTTCAGGTTATCTGTGGCTGCTGTAACTCTGCTTCATCCAGCTTTACTTTCCTCAGCAAATCTATTTTTAGACCAAGGCTGAGAGAGAGTATACTATTTAGGGCATGCCCATTCTTTGACAGTAGGGATAAACATAAGGCCAAGACAAAATCTATATGTAATACTTCTGCTCAGTTTTGGTGTATGTCAAATCCCCTTACATCCCATTCAAAAATACATCACTAAGTAAGCTCAATAGCAATGGGATGGAATGTGTACTGCAAGGGTAAAGAGGACAAGGGTTTGTGAATGAATATTTGCAAACATGATAAATCTGCACCAATGTAGGCTCTTTCACTTGGCCATTAACCTCAAGACAGTTTCAGTGTAAAATAGGTGGTTTGAAATTAGAGCAAATATGTATTATTCAAAGAAGCCTCCCTTTAGGTTTATCCTGTCATAATGTTTGTATTCTGGGTAGGTTTATTTAAGAAAAAAAAATTAAGTCTTATTTCTGTCTGGAATTTCATATAAGCTGTATATTCTATCAAATTCCCATTGCAAAGACTTACTGCTGATGATTCAGATTGTATTTTCACAAGCTATTTTAATTCTGTACATGGGAGACAACCTAAATATAGAATCCTAACCAGAGAAAAATCAAATCTGATTTCTCAGAAGAAGAGCTTATGTGTTGTCAAAACATGAGGGGAAGGCTAGGAGGCATTAGATCACTTCTAATTCTAATTGAGTCTTCCTTGTTGCTCCAGGGTGAGATACCTTCCTTGCTGGTTCCAGGCTACATTCCGTTTCTTCCTCCTCCAGGTCAGCCGGTCTGACCAGGACCTTGTACCTTCCCACATTTCTTCCTATGGATAGTAATGGTTAAACTAATCATTTGGTGTATGTGTTTGCATCTAGGTGGAGAAATAAATAATGACACTTTGATTAGGGCCATATTTTACAAGGTTAAATGATGACTTTGTAGTGGAGTAAATAAACCATTACTTACTCCTTAGAAGTTACTACTGCTATTTTTTCACCTGGAAATAAACCAGAATTCCATAGGAGTTTCCATCACCAATATGAGCCCAAATCAGTCTCATCCACCTCTTGATATGCTTTGCTTTGGTCTTTTTTGATAAGTTGGGGTCTCCATTTCTTATTTAATCTCTTCACATTATCAAGATCACACCTATGGTTTTTGCTTTATTTATTTATTTTTAAATATATGTTTATTTTGAGAGAGAGAGAGAGCACCAGCAGGGGGAGGGGCAGAGAGAGAGGGAGAGAGAATCCTAAGCAAGCTCCACACTGTCAGTGGACAACCCAGTGCAGGGCTCAGTCTCACAAACTGTGAGATCATGACCTGAGCCAAAACCAAGAGTTGGATGCTTAAGTGACTGAACCACCCAGACACCCCTTTGCTTTGTTTATATTAATTATATTAGCAAACTTGTAGATAACAATCGGAAGAACTACCAAAAAAAAAAATCTGATGAACATCAATGTAATAAAAGGAATATTTCAGCCCCTTTCTCTGGCTCACAAAACTCAAGCTATAACCACTCTTCCCTATTTTGGCTCATGTAAAGGCCTTGGTATTGGTGACTCACCCATTGACATAAGGGATTCTCCCTCTACCATTTTTACAGAGTCGGCAGGGCTGAGGCTCATATACTGGGACAGAGTGATGGGACAGGAATTTGCACCAAATTCTACATGCAGAAGCTTTAATGATGCCCAGTTAAGACTTATCAGAGTCTCAGGGCGCCTGGGTGGCTCAGTTGAGCGTCTGACTTCAGCTCAGGTCGTGATCTCACAGCTCTGTGAGTTGGAGCCCCGCATCAGGCTCTGTGCTGCCGGCTTGGAGCCTGCTTTGGATTCTGTGTCTCCCTCTCTCTCTGCCCCTAACTCACTTGCATTCTGTCTCTGTCTCTCTCAAAAATAAATACACGTTAAAAAAAATTTTTAAAAAAGACTTATCAGAGTCTCACAGATTACCAAAAACTTCAGAGCTATCAAGTTATGTTAACTATTGATTAGTTATCTATTCGAATTTATTTATTTATTTTTTACAGATATGCCTCTTGCTGCCTTATAGAAACAAAAATATCTCAGCATATTTTGTGTTTCTCTCTTTATATATGTTATAAATTATATACTTAAACATGTTTTGTTTTTTACAACAAAAATGGTTTTTAGCCAGGTTTTATGAATATAGTTGTACAACTATGGCATTATTTTTGATTTATGAAAAATAAATGGTCATATTCAGGAAAATATTGCCAATAATATTATTGTCTTATTGTTTTGCTTAATGATATCTTCATAAATGGCTAAAATTATTTTATGAAAATGTTTAATATTTGAGAAAGAATCTTAAATATTGATAAAAGGAAAACATAAATGCCTCAATGGGTTTCTTAGAAAAAGGAATTAACATTAAGTGTACTTCTTTTGTTTTCTTTTTTTTTAATGTTTATTTATTTTTGAAAGAGAGACCAAGTGCAAGAGGGGGAAGGGCAGAGAGAGAGAGGGAAACACAGAATCCAAAGCAGGCTCCAGGCTCTGAGCTGTCAACACAAAGCCTGACAAGGGGCTTGAACCCACAGACCGTGAGATCATGACTTAAGCCGAAGTCAGATGCTTAACTGACTGAGCTACCCAGGTGCCCCTTAAGTGTATTTATTATATTAATTATCAAAGAAAAGCCAATTTAAAATGTAAACTGAATAATACTACCTATCCAATAATAAACTATATATGGTACTCAGTGCTAGTGAGGATACTATAAAATGTGCATTACTGACGTGTTCTGTTAAGTTTAATGCTATTTTTCCTCAAAGCAGTTTGACCATTCATGTCTAAAGTTTGAAAATGTTTCCACATTTTGTCTACATACATGTACTTTGAGAAATGTATTCTAAAAGAAGTATTTATATATAACAACTTGACTATAGAAGGATTTTTTTTTTTTTAATATAGAGAGAGCACACTCAGGAGTGAGCAGGGGAGGGGCAGGGGAGAGGGAGAGAGAGAATCCCAAGCAGGCTCCGTGCTGTCAGCACAGAGCCCGATGTGAGGCTCTATCTCAGGACTGTGAGATCATGACCTGAGCCAAATCAAGAATTGGATTCTCAACCAACTGAGCCACCCAGGTGCCCCTAGAAGGAGTTTAAAGTTAGCAAAGCAAGGAACAAAATTTTGAATTCATCAATGTAAGTTGCTGCATGAAACTAGAGGTCACATCATTAACCGCTCCAACTGGCTAGAAGAAAAGCCTGATATCAGCATTTTTTCTGGATTTACTGTCCTTGCCTTGTATCAAATCATGTAATAAACCCAGGGAATTTGGGATCCTGGGGGAAAAAAAAGATGTTTCATCTCCCTTCAACTGTTTTCATTGTAGTCGCTTTAATTTCTTGCAAACAAAATTCTTCAAGGGGTAACTATTGATTTTAGTATTTTAAAGTCTAATTTGATCAATTCCTGGCCCAGGGCAGCAAGTTCTTTTCAGATATTGTAGCTGTGGTGACTTAGATACCTCCATTCCAAGTTCAAACATAGGACTCCTCTTGAAGGACCATTAGGCAGTGGGAGTTCCTGTGGTCAGTTTTTGCCAGTGTCCGTGAAACCAAGCCTAAGACATTGATTTTTACCAGCAAACAGAGCTGAGCCCTTTCATGCTGAGGCCTGCTCTCACTTTATCCTATTCCATTTTAGTCTGGGAATCCAAGTGCCAAGAGATTGTGCTTCTTCCTAGTCAACCATCAGAGCACCTCAGAGAGCTATATTAGGTAACCTGCTCTGTGTGTCCAGGCCTAGACCCGGGAATCCTTTATTTATCCTTACTCAGGAGGAGTAAAAAGATGCATCCTTGAAAGCTCTGGGATTGGACTCCGTTTATTCTTTCCCAGTCACCATCTTCTAAAAATGTTTGACATATTCTTTATAAAGTATGCTAGTTTTCTATTACTGAGTAGCACATTACCATAAATTTAGAAGCTTAACTCAGCAACCTTTTATTATTTCATTATTTCTGTTGACACAGTATAGTTGAGTTTTCTGTTCAGAATCCCAAGACTGAAATCAAGATATTTAGCAGGACTGAGATTTCATCTGGAGCCTGGGTCTTCTTCCAAGATCATTCATGTTATTGGCAGATTCGATTCCTTTTGATTGTACTGAGGTCTCTCTCTCTCTCATTCCCTCCCTCCTTCTCCCTCCCTCCTTCTCTCTCCCTCTCTCTGCCTCTCCGTCTCCCTCCCTCCCACCCTCCCTCCCTCTCTGTCTCTCTCTCTCTCTCCCTCTCCCTCTCCCTCTCCCTCTCCCTCTCCCTCTCCCTCTCCCTCACTCTCCCTCTTCCTGGTTGTTGTCTGGAGATCTCTCTTAGTTCTAGAAGTTTCCAGCAAGTCTGTGCTATATGGCTCCCTCCATAGACAATTGACAACATGGCTTTTATTTATTTTTTTTTTTCCTTCTAGGCCAGCAGGAGAACTTCTTTCTGACACTCACCTTCTTTAAAATGCTCATCTAAGTAGAATAGGTCCTCCAGGATAATCTCTCTTTGAATTAACTCAAACTCATCTGATTATTAACCTGATCATGAGAGTGATATATAGGGTGGGTATATCAGGAAGGAGAAATCTTGTAAACTATATTAGAATTCTGGCTACTAGAGTTTTCCCTCTGTCTGAACCCATTGTTTCATTATAGTTTGCATTGTTCCCTTTAACGTGGAAATTTTTGCTGTATCAAATTATAGAAAGTTATATACATTGAAATAATAAGAGATAATCTTTAGGTTGGCGGGAAATTTTACCTTTTTTCTTATACTCTTGTATACTTTGGTATTGGGGTTGTATCAACAGCGTGCTGATAAATATTGAACAACTTTCTCTTCAAAAACAAAAGCCCTTATTTGTAACATTTGTGGATCTGTGGTGTAACTACTCCCACCATGGCCAGTTCCAAGCTACCAATATGTTGTTGCTGAATGAAGAATTAGTAGGAAATGCATACCATTTATTCTAGCAAGCTGGTGCAGCTAGCTCCAGAACACCTATTATTATTATATTTATTATAAAAATGAGGTCTTTTCATTTTAGAAGAAATGAACATTTTTCCCTTGACACTATTTGGATCTGATAGAACTGTATATTTGACTAAGAATCACTGAAGTAAAATTTTGAAACCTCTCAAATGAGCAGCACTAGTTTTTACACATATTCTGTTTAAAAGACAAAGTATTTTTACATGATTGATTAGATTGACCCTTGAGGCAGTTTAAATACATAGTGATTAACAGTCCGATCATAGGATTCTTCTGAGAATTCAAGTCCTTTGTGATAGAAGGTCCAGCATACTTAAGAGAAAGCATAGGCCCTTTGGGGGCTAGAGCAAATGTTCTTTTTTTCTTTTTTTAATCAATATAATAGATAGAAATATTCTTTGAAAACATTATTCTTACTCACAGAAGTAAATTTAAGATTATTATTTTAAAAGTTACAATAGTATTATACCTTCTCAAAAGGGAAAAAACTGAAGGCAAAAACACACTTAAAATATATAGAATTTGATATAATTTTTATAAGCATATAAAGCTAACAATCAGGATAATGCAGTTAATATTCAAAGATAAAAAATCACAGACTAGATGGTACAAATGTTCAGTCTTTGTTTTAAAGCATTATTATTTTCATTTTTTTCTTTCCCTTTTTAGGAAATAGGTTTTAAAAATATGGAAGGAAATAACAGTAAAAGGCAAATTGCAGTTTCATTGAATTCACTAAATGAGTTCTACCAATCTTGTGCTAATGTTTCATATTTACTTTAATAAAAGTAGAATGTTTCATTGATGGGAAAACAGATAAAGAATCAAAGAATAGGTCTCTACTCCTAAGTAGAGACATCATCAAATCCCTAAAGTAGAAGCTTAGCTATCTGTAATCATTTGTAAATTAAGAAGAGATAAATTTCAGGAAATGATAAGATCAAATATTTCTCCCTGAAGGGTAAACAAGTTTATAGAACTGTGACTGGCATACCCAGCATTGTTTTCAGGAATGGAAATATTATCAGTCATTATATTCAAAGCATTCTAGACTCAAAAATTGGAATGATCTGTAAATAGGAAGTAAGTTGGGAAAAAGTGGATAAACACTGTCCAAAAGTGAATAAAGAAAATATCAAGTCAGGAAGGACCAAAAGAGAAACTACTCCAGGGATCAGAGAAGAGAGAAATAGATGACATGTTCCAAATAAATGTTAGTTTCTTCAAACCCTTTGTAATTCATGGAGGATATGATGTGATTGAATCAGGTTAATATTTACTGAAATCACATATAGATTTCTAAAGGTTTAAAAATAGACTTTAGGTTATTCTAATAAAGTCTTTCTTACATAACTGTAAAGTATAGATACTATGATATATCTCTGGTCACTTGAAATAGGGAAGAAACTTTCTTTGACGTTTTGTTTATTTTTGAGACAGGGAGAGACAGAGCATGAACAGGGGAGGGTCAGAGAGAGGGAGACACAGAATCTGAAACAGGCTCCAGGCTCTGTGCTGTCAGCACAGAGCCCGACGCGGGGCACGAACCCACGGACTGCGAGATCATGACCTGGGCCAAAGTCGGCCGCTTAACTGACTGAGCCACCCAGGTGCCCCAGAAACTTTCTGTCAGTACCATGTTCTGACATCCATTCCGGCAACTCTGTAACAAAAATTGACAAAGTCTTGTCTGTTAGGAAGACTAGTGGCATTAATTCAAGGTCATGTCTGAATTTTATTTACCTTGAATCTCCTCTCTAATTCCCCAGTTTTACAGATTGGGATCACTTTAGCACTTCCCTATTGTTAATTACCTCCCACCTCTGTCATAGGAAAATGGAATACACATTCTAGGGCTTTTAGGTCATTGGTTTGGAATCAGTTCAGTTTTGTTGCTTCTTCCTTTTATATCATTCGTTATCTGCCTTCTTAGGCCATCTTGTATTTTAGTTTAATAGGTCTCAACCTGATCCTTTGGGCAAAGCTTTTGTGTTGGTACCAGGATAGGTATCTTGCCCTGAAAGCCATCACCTATTATGCTGAAACTCCTGAATGTTGTGCTCTGGTTGCTTTCTGTGAATTATACCAAATATTTATTGTAGGTGTTTTCTGTGCATATGGCTCATCTAATTGCATGTTTATTATTCATCTTTGAGCCATCCCTTATCCTGCCTACGCAGGCCTACCTGGCCTTCATGTGTCGCTTCTTGGTCTGGCATAATATAGCCCCAACCAAGCACAGAGTACACCACAAGTTAGTATAGTATATTATGATTTTCTCTAACCATTTTCCCCCACAAATTCTATGAAAAAAAATTTGGATTCAGGATAATTAGAGTGGTTGGCGTATGTTCACATTTGGTGTTCACAGAAAATTAGAATAAGTAGATTTATCAGAGAATATTCTGACCAAGCTCCTCTTACTATGCCTGGGTTTCAGAGACAGCAGTTGGTGTAAAGGTTCAAAATAACCTCAGGATAATGGGTGAAAGATGAGGATCTCATAGCTTGGAAAGCCATAATACTAAAGGTATCCTTCTTGGATTCCAACAACATAATCCAAATAGCTCTAATACTGAGCAAAACCCTAAACTTAGCAGGGTTGTATTTGGCTTGTTCCTTCTGGTCTTTCATACACTCTTAGGCTTTAAGATACTTACTGCTCATGAAACACTTATTCAGTGTTTGTTTCTTTTAATATACGTTTCTTCAGTGCAGAAAATATAAATCCCGATTGAATAGCATTCCACCATTGAGTCATGAGGGGCACCAGAATGAAGGATGGAGAAATATTCAAGCCTAAGAGATTGGCTGGCATCCTGCACTTCTGCTGTTATTCTCTCTACCCATTCTATCAGTTGCATCCCTGATTAATAATCTGTGAGAGCAGGATCTGTATCTGTCTTATTCACTGCTTTATCATCAGTTCCTTGCATGGTATGTGATCTACAGTCTAGTATACAAAAGAATGTTAAGTTCAAGAAGACCTTTAGCCCTAGTCCAAGAAATTTTGAGAACTCTTTATGCCATTAGTATAAAAATAAATAATTTTCAAGAGATGAAGCTTAATATTTGGGGAAAGAAACTTTATCAAAGGCTTCTGAAGTAGTTAGATGTGAAGGGATACATAAAATATTAGTATACATAAAGTATTAGCTTTATTGCTAGATAAAATATATTATTTCAGACTCACAAACATAAAGAGAATCTAGAAAAATCCTCATGTAGTTAAAAAACAGCTAGAGAATTAGAACATTATTGAACTCTGCAGGGTAACAAATGATAACCCTAAGGATATAACTAAATGTGAATAAACAATAACTCAGACAACCTTTACAGTGGCACACCACAGAAAAGGAAGCTATGATTATATTTAATGTATTTTTATGGAACAAATGCATAGGAATGCATGATGGGGGTAATTAAAGCTAATGAATGCTTATATGCCTCTGCTTAGCAAATCTGAAATTGATAGAACAAAGTGGGCAATGAAGGTAGAGTCTTGTATGGCAACACAGAAAAAGAAATTAGAATGAGATTATGCTTTGAAAACATAAAGTTGTGTTGTTGAGGCCCACTATGAAGTTTATGGGCTGAAGAGATAATATCATCAGATGGATTTTAAACAGTTTGACTCCAGAGACCTTAAAAAAGGTTAAATAATTTTAAATAAAAAAGTTTAATAAAGACCTTAAATTGTTTGTTGTGGTTGGTACTGCCTATGGCTTTGGAAAATAGAGATCAATAAAAGAAGCAAACAACCAGGGAAAGAATCAGTGGGGTTGTTAAGGAATCTAAGTAGAAAGTTAGTGACAGATAAAGTTGATAATATTGTAGAAAAAAAAACTAAAAAAATTCAGCTTTCACATTTACTAAATTCACAAATATGGAGGTCTTGAAAACAATGTGGTATATCTTATGCACAGCATGCTCAGTCTCTTTTCAAAAGACAGTTGAGGGGTGCCTGGGTGGCTCAACTGGTTAGGTGTCCAATTCTTGATTTCAGCTCGGGTCATGATCTCATGGTTCCTGGGATGGAGCCCAGTATTAGACTCCCCGCTGAGCCTGCTTGGGATTCTTTCTCTCTCTCCCTCTCCCTCTCCCTCTCCCTCTCCCTCTCCCTCTCCCTCTCCCTCTCCCTCTCCCTCTCCCTCTCCCTCTCCCTCTCCCTCTCCCTCCCCCTCCCCCTCCCCCTCCCCCTCCCTCCCCTGCTCATGTGCTCACTCACTCTATCAAAATAAATACATAAACTTAAAAAAATACAATTGAATAGAAATGATATGGTAGTAAATATATCTTCTCTATGAATACTGTAAATCTTGGAAGGAAGACTATGAGAGCAATGGCTGGTTCACTACCATCCACATCCTTAAACAGTAAGTTCAAGATCTCTTTTCCAACTGGCTTCAGCTCTGCAACTAAAACATTGCTTCTTTTACAGCTGGCAGTTGATTCAAACTGCTAATTGCTGAATTTTCCCATAAGGAAACTGGTGCCGGATCCCCTGGTGGATTCCCAGGAATTGTACATGCCAAGAACATTTTGATTCTAGAGGGAAGCAAATGAAAAGTGGATTGTAAAACATTCTACTCATGATGAACAAAGCTGAATGACTCACAAAAGACTCTCAAGAACTGTTGATTCAAACACCCAAGGTTCCAGGAATCAAGTAAAGATAGGAGAAGCACAATTGAGAAATATTAAGAGTTTACCTTGCTGTGTAACTTAAAGGGAATTTCAACTATTTTTATTGAAACTAAAAATTGTTTCCCTTCCTGGTGTTTATTTTCACCATTTTTATGCTTCTATTCATATTCAGTTTACTCTCAGTGCTCTACAATACCCGTTCTTACCAGGTCGATTTCATGTTAATACAGGGGCAATTTTAAATCTATTTTTTTTTCCATAATGGCAACATTTGACACAGTTGATCACTCATTTCTTTGTGAAACACCTCACCCCAGCCTTGAGACTGAACACTATACTCTCTCTTTTGGTTATCCTCCTGAGCCAGTCATCCTTAAACTGCTTTGCTGATTTCTCCTCAAATCTCTGACTTTAAATGTTGGAAGGCCTCAGGGCTCAGTCCTTGAAAATATTCTGTCTAAATATATAGTTGAGACAATTCCATCCAGTCCCAGTCTATATTCCTCATCAAATCTAGTTTCTGGTGATTCACAAAATGTTCTCTCTAGACTTCTTCCCTGAACTCCAGGTTTATATATCCAATTATTTAATCTGCTTTATGTCTCATATTTAGTGTATCTAAACCTGAATCTGAATCTTGCTTGCTATGAACTAAAGGTTTGTCTCCCTTCAAAATTTGTATGTTGAAACTTAATCCTCAGTGTGATGGTATTTGGAGGTGGGGAGTCTTTGAGAAGTGATTGGCTCACAAATGGGACTGGTGTCCTTATAAAAAGAGGCCCCAGAGAGCTCCTTTGTTCTCCTGCCCTATGAGGACACAGCAAAAAGATGGCCATCTCTGAACCAGAAAGAAGGCTTTCACCAGACACCGAATCTTCCAGTACTTTAGTTTCAGACTTCCAGTTTCCAGAACTGTGAGAAATAATTTCCATTGATTTTATAAACCACCCAGTTTATGGTGTTATGTTGTATCATTCCAAACAGACTGAGACATTACCCATAGACTCCCTATCATACTAAGTAAGTACCTCCATGTTTCCATTGCTCAGGTTGTGAACCTTGATGCTCTCCTTGTCTCATCTCATTCTCTCACAACCCACACCCAATCCATCAGGTAAAATTTCAAAATATGCCTGGGGTCTGACATCCTATTACCTGCACTGTGATACCCTGGTCCATGCCCTTGTTTCTTGCCTGGATTACTGCAATAGTCTTCTAGCAGGTCTTTCTCATTCTGTCCTCATCTGCCTACAGTTAATTCTTTTTTTTTAAGTTCTTTTTTTAAATTTATTTTGAGAGAGAGAGAAAACACATGCACATGCGTGCACACACAAGATTGGGGGAGGGGCAGAGGGGGAGAGAGAGAATCCCAAGCAGTCTCCACCTATCAGTGCAGAGCCTGACATGGGGTTCAGTCTCACTAGCTGTAAGATGGTGACCTGAGCCAAAATCAAGATTCAGATGCTTAACAGACTGAACCACCCAGACGCCCCTGCCTACAGTTAATTCTCAACACAGCAGCCAGAATGGCTCCATTAAACATTTTAATTATAGTTCTCCTTTGATCAAAACCTCAAAGGTCTTTCCATCTAGTTCAGAGTACAATTTAAAGCATTTAAAATATAGCAGTGACTTCATATTCTGCAGCTCTGTCCTTTAACCTTTTGGCTCTTGAGTCACATGGGCCTCCTTACTATTTTTCAAATACTCTCAAATCAGGATATGCACAGAAGCTTTTCCACCCGCCTAAAATAATTTTCCCAAGACCTATGATTTGAATTCCATTGTTTCTCAGGTTTCACTTCAGTGAGGGCTTTGCTGATTTTCATATGTAAAATAGAATTTCTATTATACTTTTCAATATCTAATAGACTACATAGCCATATATTTCTTTTTTTTTAAGGATTTTCTTCTTAATGTTTATTTTTATTTTTGAGAAGAGAAAGCATGAGCAGGGAGGGGCAGAGAGAGAGAAGGAGACACAGAATCCCAAGCAGGCTCCAGGTTCTGTGCTATAAGCACAGAGTCAGACACAGGGGCTCAACCCATGGACCGCAAGACCATGACCTGAGCCAAAGTCAGATGCGTAACTGACTGAGCCATCCAAGTGCCCCTATTTATTTCTTTATCATCAATCTCCCACACTAGATTTAAACTCTGGGAAGGCAAAGTTTGTTTTGTTTTGTTTTGTTTTGTTTTGTTTTGGTGTTGTTTTTCTGTACTCCTCCACCGTACCCTCACTGATCTCAGCACCAAGGACAGCACCTAATATATAACATGAAGAGTAAATTTTTTTTTTCGGTAAATAAAAGGATGAATGAAGCTATCATCTACTTAGCATAAGAGTGAAAGTACATCCTCTTTATCCCTCTTTGTTCAATTTCACACTAATAAATGGTCAAGTTAAAAATATATTATTTCATTAATTTCTTCATGTATATGAAAAAAATCAAGTCAAGTATTTTTTGTCTTCTAGTCAAACAGGTATTAGAATGTCACCTCTATCTTTAAATGTTACTTATTTTTACTTTTAAAAATGTTTATTATTTAATTATAGTTGACATACAGTGTTTACATTAGTTTTAGGTGCACAACACACTGATTTGACAATTCTATACATTATGCAGTGCTTAGCACAATAAGTGTAGTCACCATCTGTCACCATACAAAGTTATTAAAATATTATTGACTATATTACCTATGCTGTAGTTTTCACTTCTGTGATTTATTTGCTTTGTACCTGGAAGTTTTGTACCTGTTAATCCCTTCATCTGTTTCATCTAGTACCCATTCTCCTTCCCTCTGGCAAACACCAGTTTGTTCTCTGTATTTGTGAGTCTGTTTCTATTTTTCTTTCTTTGATTTTTAGATTTCACGTACAAGTGAAATAATATCGTATTTGTCTTCATATGATTTATTTCACTTAGGATAGTACCCTCTAGGCCCATTCATGTTGTTTCAAATGACAAGATCTCACTCTTATTTAGGGCTGAGTAATATTTCATTACACATACACACACACATATCTTCTTTATCCCATCTATTGATGGGCAGGTGGGTTGCTTCCATATCTTTGCTATTGTAAAGAATGGTGCAGTAAACTTAGGGGTGCATCTATCTTTTTAAATTAGTGATTTCATTTTCTTTGGGTAAATACCTACTACTAGAATTACTGGATACTATGGCATTTCTATTTTTAACTTTTTGAACAACCTCAGTTTGGTTTCCCACAGTGGCTATGCCAATTTACATTCCTGCCAACAGTTCATGAGTGTTCCTTTTTCTCCACATCCTTACTAACACTTGTTATTTCTTGTCATTTTGATACTAGCCATTCTGACTGGTGTAAGGTTAGTGATGTTGAGCATCTTTTCATGCATGTGTTGGCTATATGTATGCCATCTTTGGGAAAATATCTGTTAGGCCCTCTGCCCATTTTTGATTGGATTATTTGTGGGAGAAGGATTAGTGTTGAGTTGTAGAAGTTTTTATATACTTTTGACCTTAACCCTTTATTGAATATATAATTTGCAAATATCATCTTACATTCACTAGGTTGCCCTTTAATTTCATTGATGGTTTTCTTTGCTGTGCAAAAGAGTTTTATTTTGGAGTATTTTCAATATTGTTTTTGCTTTTGTCTCCTTTGCCTAAGGAGACATCCATAAATACATTGCTAAGACTGATGTCAAAGAGATTACTGCCTATGTTTTCCCTAGGAGTTTTATGGTTCAGAACTCATATTTAGGTCTTTAATTGATTTTGAGTTTATTTTTGTGTGTGATGTATGAAAGTAATCCAGCTTCATTCTTTTGCATATAGCTGTCCAATTTTCATAGTATCAATTATTGAAGAGACTGACTTCCCCTCATTGTATATTCTTGCCTCCATTGTCCTAGATTAATTGAACAAATAGGCATAGGTTTATTTTCTGGGCTTCCTATTCTATTTCATTGATCTATGTGTATATTTTGGTGAGAGGACCAAACTGTTTTGATCCATGTAGCTTTTTAGTATATCTTGAAATCTAGGATAGTGATACCTCCAGGTTTGTTCTTCTTTCTCAAGATTGCTTTGCCTATTTGGGATCTTTTGTGGTCCCATACACATTTTAGGACTATTTGTTCAGCTCTGTGAAAAATACTGTTGGTATTTAGATAGGGATTGCATTGACTCTGTAGATTGCTTTGGGTAGTATGGACATTTTAACTATATCAATATTCCAATTCATAAGTATGGAAAGCTTTCCATTTGTGTCATCTCCAGTATCTTTCATCACTGTTCTATGGTTTTCATCATTTAAGTCTTTCACCTCCTTAGTTCAGTTTAACTCTAGGTATTTTATTCTTTTTTGTTGCAACTGTACGTGAGATTTTCTTTTCAATTTTTTAAAGTTTATTTTGAGAGAGCGAGCAAGAGAGAGCCTGATGTACTGGCAGTACGGAGCCTGGTTGGGATTCTCTATCTCTAGAAAACTCTTTATCTGTCCTTAAATTTTATTTTTTTTTAAATTTTTTTTTTAATGTTTATTTATTTTTGAGACAGAGAGAGACTGAGCATGAATGGGGGAGGGTCGGAGAGAGGGAGACACAGAATCTGAAACAGGCTCCAGGCTCTGAGCTGTCAGCACAGAGCCCGACGCGGGGCTTGAACTCACGGACCGAGAAATCATGACCTGAGCCGAAGTCGGCCACCCAACCGACTGAGCCACCCAGGCACCCCATGTCCTTCAATTTTAAATGATAACTTTGCTAGTACAATATTTTTGGTTACACATTTTTGTTTTGTTTTTTGTTTCTTGTTTTCATTTTTTAGTGCCTTTAATATATCATACCACTCCCTTCTGACTTGCAATTTCTGCTAAAAAAAAAAAAATCAGCCGATAGCCTTATGGGATTCCCTGGGTAGGTAACTCGTCGCTTTTCTCTTGTGCTTTTAAAATTATCTCCTTATATTTAATCTTTGACATTTTAATTATTATGTGTTGTGTGAACATGTTTGAGTTCATCATATTTGGGGGTCTCTTTGCTTTCTGGACCTGGGTATCTGTTTTCTTCCCCAGGTTAGGGAAGTTTTCAGTTACTTTTTTTTTTTAATAAGTTTTTTGACCCTTTCTCTTTTCTCCTTCTGGAATGCCTATAATGTGAATATTAGTATACTTGATATTTCAGAGATCCCTTAACCTATAAATTCTTTTTTTTTTTATTTTTTTTATTTTGCTGTTCAGCTTGGGTAGTTTTCAGTACACAGTCTTCCATTTCACTGATCTGTTCTTCTGCATCCTCTGTTCCATTATTGAGTTTCTCTGATATATTCATTTTAGTTATTTTATTACACAATTCTGATTGGTTCTTTTTCATATTTCCTGTCTCTTTGTTGAACTTTTCACTGAGTACATCCTCTCTTCTCTCAAGTCTGGTGAGTAACTTTATGATCATTACTTTGAACTCTATCAGGTAGATTGCTTGTCTCTCTTTTTTTTTAAGTTCTTTTTTGAGTTTTTTCTTATTCTGTCATTTGGATCATATTCCTGTGTCTCCTCATTTTGTTTGACTCTTTGTGTTTGTTTCGATAAATTAGACAAAACAGCTACTTCTCCTACTTCTGAAGGAATGAACCCTGCATAGACTGCTTGTGCCTAGCAGCTTTGGCTGGCTGGCTGGAGTTGTAGTAGGCATGGGCTGGGGATCCTGGGGCACTCCATCCTGGGGTGCTCTAGTGGGACAGCTGAAGCATATATAGGCCAGGGGGCCTCAGCGTGCTTGATGCAAGGGGGCCAGGGTCTTGGTGGGACAGCAGGAACTGAAGCAGGTGCTTCAGGTTGTCTCAGGGCACTTTGTGCCTTTGTTTCCTTGACAAGATGGTTGGGGCTGTAGGGGGTGCCGTTTAAGGGTGTCCTAGTGTGTGCTGTACTGGAGTTATTTTTGGAGATGGCTGGAGCTTGGGTGGTTGGGGGGAACCTCCTTGTGGGTACAGCTGATACTGATGTGGGCTCAGCTAAGGCAGCTAATTGGCCAGACCAATACCCTGCTCCTCTGCACTATCAAGATGTAGGGAGAGCATAAAAAATAGTACTCACTGCTCCCTCCAACTCCAGAAACCATTCCTGGAGTTCCCCTAGGGGGATTTCCTTTATATTCTAGTTGTCTTTAAACTGTGGCTTTTTTTTTCTATGCCCCAATGCATCTGGGCCTACTGTGGGCTACATGCCTGAAGGGTCAGACTGGCCAGAGTACCCAGATCCTGCTTCTGTTTGTGTTATCAAGGTGGAAGGGAAGGGTAAACAATGGTACTCTAGCCCCTCTATCCCCAAAGAGCATTCCACAGGTTGTGCCTTCGATTTAGCAGACACTCAGGGCTGCTTCCTTTAAATTCTAGTTGCCCTTTTAAACCTTGACTTTTTTTTTCTGTGCCCCTGGGCAAATGAATCTGCTCTTGGTCCAGCAGGTAGTATCCATCCCTACTGTAGTTCAGTGTCAAGGCTGGGGTCTTTGTCTCTCCTCCTCTCCTGGATGTGGTCCCTCTGTTCTTTGTTGTGGAGAAGCCATTCCGTCAGCTCTTAGTTTTTCTTCAGGAAGAACTGTTGTATGTGAAGGTATAGATTCAGTGTATCTAAGGAGGAGGGGAGTTCAGGTTCTTCTTATATTGCCATCTTGGAACCTCTCTTTATCTTTACAGTGACCTATATCCATCTCCTGAATGACATTTCCCTTCCTGCACCCCAAAATAACTACTGTTCTGACTTCTGTGATTATTATTAATTTTCCTTTATTCCTATTGTTTAACATATATGGATAAATTGCTAAATGACATTTTATAGTTTTCATTTATTCCTCTCTATGTAAATGGAATTGTATGATATACACTTTCTGCAAACTGCCTTATTTCACTTAAAATACTTTTAAAAGTTTTTTTTAAGGCTTAGTTATTTTTGAGAGAAAGAGAGGGAAAGAGTGCACGAGCAGGGGAGGGGCAGAGAGAGAAGGAGACAGATAATCCAAAGTGGGCTCTGCACTGACAGCCAAGAGCCTGATGCGGAGTTGAACCCACGGACAATGAGATCATGAACTGAGCTGGAGTTGGTTGCTTAACCACTGAGCCACCCAGGCGCCCCTCACTTAAAATACTTTTTTAAGGTTTGTCTACTTATTCATTTGTGGATTCCTCAAAAATTTAAGAGCATCGTATATATGCCAGACATTTTTCTATGTATCAATAAATAAAGCAGACAAAGTTTTTATCATCATAGGACACATTCTAATAAAGGAAAACAAATAGTAACTAATAAACATGAATAAGTAAGCAAGTTAAATATGTAGCATATATAAGATGAAATAATATAGAGGGGAGCCTAGGTGGCTCAGTCAGTTAAGCATCTGACTCTTGGTTTCAGTTCCAGTCATGATCTCGCAGTTTGTGAGTTCAAGCCCTGCGTTGGGCCCTGCACTGACAATATGTAGCCTGCTTGGGATTCTCTCTCTGTCTCCCTCTCTTGCTGCCCCTCCCCTGCTTGTGCTCTCTCTCTCTCTCTCTTTCTCTCTCAAATTAATAAACAAAAATTTTTTTAAAAGATGAAATATATAGAAAAAAGGAAAAAAAAATAGAGTGTGGGGAATTAGTAGGACTCTGTGGGCAATGGGTATTATAGATAGGGTGGCCAAAGGAGTCTTCATTCAGCAGATGACTTTGAGTAAAAGCTTAAAGTAAGGAGTCTAGAAATTCAGATTTATAGGAGAATAACATTATATGAAGCAGAAACAACTAGAGCAAAGAACTCAAGGCAGGAACATGACTGCTGTGATTGAGAACTAGCAAGGGGACCAGTATGATAGGAGTAGAGTGAACAAGAAAGGAGATCAGGAGATAAAGTCAGAGATTTAATGGGGATCCAGAACCCATAGAGTTTTATAAGCCACTGTGCAGATATCAGCGTTTTCTGTGAGTGAAGTGGAGAACTGCTGTAGCATTTTGAACAGAGGAGTGACACAAGCTGTCTTATATTTTAAAAGGATTTCTCTGTTGCTCCAATGAAAATCAATGGTAGACGACAGAGATGAAGGCAAGGGAGCTGTTTGGAAGCTATCACGGTAATATAAGCCTGATAGAATTTCTTGACAAATCGGAAGTGTGCATGAAAGAAAGAGAGAAATCAAGAATGATTCCATAGTTGTTGCCCCAAGTAACTGGAAGGAGGCAATTTCCATCCACTGAAGTGGTTATACCCATCACAGTCCCATTTAACTTTGGCTTATGTAGAAGGCTGATGGATCATAGAGAATGATAGTGGACAATCATAAGCTTAATCAAGAGGTGTCTCCAATTGCATTTGTTCTTTAATGGTGATAGTGAATATAGTCCCTGACACCCGGAAAATTAGCTATCAAGCTGATTGATGCATTTTTTTTTCTCAATACCAATAAACAAAGAGCATCAGAAGTCACTTACTTTCACCTAGCAGAGTATAACAACACTTTTCTGCCGCAAGGCTTTATCAATTCCTGGACTTGGCTCCATAATTTAGCTCAGTGGGACCTTAATTATCTTGTTTCCTATAGGAAATCGTGCTGGTCTATTACATTGATTGTCCATGCTGATAGGACATATTGATTGGTAAGTAGCAGCTATCCTTGAAAGATGCATGCATACTAGACAATGGAAAATAAGATGAAGGACTTTGAGGAGTTTGCCACTGAATTAAATGTTTTGGTTGTTCAGTTGTCTAAAGGATGTTGGAATGCCCCTTCCAGAGTGTCAGATAAGTTGCATCTCAGGTCCCCGAACTCTATGACAAAGACACAATGCCTGTTGGACCTCTTTAGATTTGTAGATGATGTATGCCAAAATTTAGTGTGTTGCTCAATTAATATACATATTTGGAAATGCTGCTCCTACCTATATCCCATGTAACTCATAATACTGAGAGTTTTGAGTGGGCCTCACAGCCAGGAAGGCCTTCCAACTAGCCCAGATTGTAGAGCAAAGGGTGTTATACTTGTGCTTATGATCCAGTGAAATCAAGAGTGTTCAAGGTGCCTATTATTAGATTGCATTGATATCTGGAGACTGTGTCAAGTGCTGATGGGGAATTGCAGTATAGAACAATGCGTTTGGGAGGGGGAAAAAAACTGAACTGTTCATATTGAACTAAGTATTTGTTATCTAACAAACCATCTAGTTGGGCATGTGCAGGATTATGTGGGTAAATCATACAGATGAAGCCTGAGGAGTTAAAATATTTGTTACCAATGTGAACATTCAGTGTGCCTAAGGAGACACTCAATGATAAGGTGTCAAAAATACTTATTCTGTCAATATAACTCTTTTTCATTATCAGCCTCAGTGCTGGCTCATCAGACTTCCTAAGGAAGAGGCCAAAAAAGACGTTTTTCGTGAATTTTTCAACACGTAATCCCCCTTCCAGTTCTCACTACCCCTCCCACACCACCTCATATTTGATCTGGCTATAGCCACTGCTGAATGCCCTGTCTTCCAGGGGGCAGAGAACAATGTGTAGCGACCTGGTGTTAACTCAGTTATATGAGCTCTTTTCTATCATAGGGAAGATAGCAGACAGAGTTTGTCTTCAGTGGAGTAGATACTTATACTGAATATGGATCTGATTTCTCTGCTTACTTCTGCCAGAAACAATTATTGAGGAATGAGAAAGCTGTATATATTGTTACAGCATTCTATACAACATTTCTTCTAACTAAGGAACTCAGCATTTAGTAGGAGAAGAAAGGCAGTGAGCTGATGCCATGGCATTCAGTGATCTTTCCCTTTATGTACTCCATCAACCAGAAGCAATGGACCAAAGAAAATCGTGAAATGGAATATTAAAAACTCCATTATGGCTTCATACCTTATGAAGTTAGGCTAATGTACAGGATGCAGGCTTCATTCAGTGCATTCAGTGATGCTTTCTCCTCCATAACCAAAATAAAGGGATATGGGGCCAAAAGGTAGAATAAGGAATGTTCTGTCTGACTACTTCATCTTAACGACCCACCAGTTCACCAAGGCCGCTCAAGAAGCTTGTGCAGGGTATAGTCTTTTTTTTTTTTTTTAATCCTGAGAAAATCTTTGTTTCTTCTTTAAAATAATTAGATATAATATTTAAATCCTATATGTTTTTAAGAATAAACCAAGTATTTGCTTCTGTGACAAAAGTAAACCAGTCACAATTTTGCTAATATAATTTCTAGGATTTTACAATCATAAGAAATATTATGCATGTCCCTATGTGAGGTTGGCTTTTTTTTTTTTTTTTTTTTTTTTTGACTGCACTTGTTAGAATTTTGGTTATTAAGGCGACACTGATTTCAGGAAATCAGGGAGCATTCCTTCATTTTCCATTCTCTGAAAGAATGAAGTCAAAGTTGAAATTACTACTTCTTGAATACCAATATTCCTAGAAAGCCCTATGAGACTGTTTTATTTGTTTGGGATATTTTTAAATTACTTAATAAATATCATTAATATTAATAGAATTTTCTGTGACCTCTTGGTCTGTCTAGGAATTTCTCATTTATGTTGAAATTTTCAAATTGGTTGGGATATGGTTGCTTATAATAATCTCTTACATTTTTAATCTCTGCTACACATATATGTATGTTTCTTCCATTCCTAATAATTTTTACTCATCCCTTGTTATGTTTTGTCCTATCTGCCAAATGTGTCTTAGACTTCCGTATTCTAAAAGACATATACAATACACATGTATTGATTCTGTGTATCTTTTAAATAAAAATATTAATTCATCTTAAAACACCTTTAATAGGTACAGTAGTGAGCGACAGTATGTTTATCAGTTATATAATGCTGGATTAAAAATAATATGTCATTCCAAACTTACTGAACTAAAACAATGATTGTTCTTTAAGATTTTGTGGGTTGGCTAGGAGGTTCCTTTTATGTATTCTCCTGGCCCACTCAGAAGGCTACCTTTAACATGGGAGGTACCTAGGCCAAATAGTCCAGGATTTTTCACATGCCTGGCAGTTGGCGGGGATACCTTGATTTCTCCTCTATGTGGCTTCTCCTCCAAGTAAACCTTCTTCCTTCACTGAAGTGTCAGTGTAGCATTCTAAGGGGGAAAAATGGAATCTGAAAGTCCTCTGTGCCTTAGACTCTAGAATTTGTCATTTCCAACACATTAGAACTAGCCATAGGAATGACCTAGATTCAAGGAGGGGAGAAACAGCCCTCACCTCTTGAGGGGAGAAGCTGCAAAAAATTGGTAGCACAGTTTAGTCTCCTATAGCCTGTCTTCTGACCTCAACTAATTACCCAGCTCTTATAAGTAAAATTCATTCACCCTTCCAAAGACCCCACCAAATCATAGTATCAGGACTGAAGGTTTTTTGCTTTTTTAAATTTATTTATTTTTAATTTTTCTTAAATGTTTATATATTTTTGAGGAAGGGAAAGAGAGCATGAGCTGTTAGGGGCAGAGAGAGAGAGGGAGAAACAGAATCCGAAGCAGGCTCCAGGCTCTGAGCAGTCAGCACAGAGCTCAACGCGGGGCTCGAACTCACGAACTGTGAGATCATGATCTGAGCCGAAGTCTGATGTTTAACAGACTGAGGCATCCAGGTGCCCCGGATTAAAGTTTTTGATTTTGTGATCTTTATCAGTTCTGGGTGAGGCTTTTCAGGTGTGGGTTTTCTTAATCCAGAGACTTGTGAAATAAAGAGATAATAGTTTATCTACCACTCCCCTCCTCAACATATAATGGTGAAATGAGTGTAGACATCACTACTGATTTAAAAAGAAAGGAAGGAGACAGAGGGACAAAGCAGCTGTGGACTGTGGAAATTTTGGTGGTTCTGAATTCTAGGAGGGCATATGCCACCACTTCCCCTAACTCCTAGAACAAGAAATTAGACTTGATGATGATCCATTTCCATTTTCTGAGAGTGGTTCCCTAACCTATTTTTCTCTTCAGCTCTTGACTCTGCCCTCTGGGCTTTTAGCTCAAGACCTTGGGCTCATGGTCTGCCCTCAGTGACTCTCAGTCTGTTTCTGTGTCTCTTTCTTTCCCTTGCCTTTTATTACCCTCCCTCCCTTTTTTTTTTTCTTATCAACAAGAAATAGTCCCTGTTTGCAGCTGTGTTAGTTTTCTAGAGGCCTCTGTTCATTTTAATCTAGCACTGTCCTTTTAGCTGAAGCTAATAGTGTTGATAACTTCTTACAATTTTCTAGTTTCTTATGAATCTGATTCATTTTTCCTTCATGCTCTAAAAGATAAAATCCACAACTGAATTTTAAAGTCTTTAATGTTTATTGTTTGTTTTTTGGGAGAGAGAGAGAGAGAGAGAGCGAGCAGGGAGGGGCAGAGAGAGAGGGAGACACAGAATCCAAAGCAGGCTCCAGGCTCTGAGCTGTCAGCACAGAGCCCAATGCGGGACTCGAACTCACAAACTGTGAGATCGTGCCCTGAGCCAAAGTCAGATGCTTAACTGAGCCGTCCAGATGCCCCTAAAATCCACAATTGATTTTAAAACAGAACACTATCTGAGGAATACATGAAACTTTTCTAAGGGATAATGTCCTTATGATTTTTAGAAGATAATTTTTTCTTTTTCTTTTTCTCAGTTGTCAGGGTCCTACTAGTAGCAACTTAATTTTCTGGGATCTTAACACCTTAAATTTCATTTTTACCATGAGACCAACTTTTATTTTAAAAAAATCCTTTGTGGAGAGAATATGGAGAAAAGAAATAGGTTTGTTTTCCAACCCGTAGTGTATACTGTGTCTTCTGTAATTTCTGAAGATTTTTCTTGCTGCTCGAATTTCAGTGTATCTCTACCTTCTCATACCTTGTCACATGAACCTTTAAGAAGCCAACTGACAGTTTTGACATTCTGTCTAGAAATTTCCTTGGCCAGACTCACAAGTTCATTAGTCTTATTTTATATCTTCCAAGTTTTTCAGATGGCATTGTTGTCAATTATTTCTCACTACATAATACAGATCACCCTTTTTCAAGCCTTCAATAGCAATTTCTTTATTGTTCTCACAGAGTCCACTAACACTTCCTGCTGCTCTTATAGTTTCCCCCTATTACCTCATCCGAAACTAACGCCACTCGTTTTAGATTTTTGTTATGGCAGTACCCAGTTTTAGGTACCAGTTTCTACATCAATTGTTTATTGTTGCATAGCAGACAACTCCCAAATTTCGTGGTCTAAAACAACACTTGTCTCTTCTCCAGATTCCATGGGTTGTCTGGGTGTTTTCTGCTTTCTCCTGGGCTTACTCATGTGGCTGCATTCCACTGCATCTGTGGCTGAGTTCGCTTATTCACATGTCTGGAAATCAGTGCTAATTTTTCCCCAGGGCACTTCAATTCTGCTCCATGTGGCTAATAGGCTAGACTAGTATCTTTACATGGTATTTCAGGACAGTGTTTTTAAGAGAGTGAAGGTGGAAGCTGCAAGGGCTCTTGAAGCCTAGCGTCTAGGATTCAAACAACTCTGCCACATTCTGTTTGTTAAAACAAATCATAAGGCCAGCACCGAATTATGATTGTGGTATCAAATAATCTGTGGTTGTTCAGAGGAAAAGTTTTGGAACAAATTGAACAAGTTCAAATCTTGGTTCTGTTATTCTTGGTTCTATATCCTTGGATTAACTCCTTAATTTCTTTCTGGCTCAGTTTTGTTATCTCTAATGTGGGACTAATAATCATTCATACCTCATATGGTTATTGCTGGGGATTAAATGTGTATGTAAAATACATAAAGTGTTTATAAGAGGGCCTGGTATATTGTAAACTCTATATTAATGCTCATTCTTAGTATTTCATTTGCTGATTCCACTTTATTATCTCTCATTTACTCTTCGTTCTTCTTTAGTATGCTCTCTGTTCCTTGTACCCTATTGACTCTGTAACTATCATTAGTGATCCCCACATGTAATAGATTGTTTACCATGTGTTGTTATTAATACTCCTTTCTTCTGGAATCACACTAGTGATTTCCCTGATTACCCTTTAACAGGACCTATAGGATCTTTTTTTCTTTTTTCTTCCTGATTCATTTTATCGTTCACAAGTAGTCTTTCCTTTTGTCCATTTTCTTCCTTTCTCAGTTGTCTCCCCTCGCCTAATCTCATCTAGTTCTATTTTGTGAACTAGTAACATACTAATGCCAAATATGCTTCTTTATTTCTCAAGATTATTTTAATTTCCAGTTGCCTACTTGATATGAACGACAAGTTCTTCAAATCCAAATTTTCTACCACAAAACTTATCTGTCAAACTTCACTGCATTGTACATTCTCATCATGGGAAATTGTATTATCATCACAGGATAATGGTCCAAAGCTTGGAACGTTTTATTCTCTTATTCCTGTCACTTAATCTCTATAGATACCTTATTCAACACACAAAACTCTAGTTGTAATGAGCCAACATGTCTTTATTGGACTATTATAAAAAAAATTGTACCATTGGTCTTCCTGTTTGCACTGGTAACACTTCCTCTCCTCTGTTGCCTCAGTTACCTTTGTACATACAGATCTGTCAATATCTTTATTCAAAAAATTATGATTACAACTTACTGATTACACAATTAAAATCCTTGGAGGGGAGATCTCCATTTCTTTCATGGTCTTTTCTTACCCTATATCCCAATACTCTTTTTCTACTGTTACCCCTTTCCCTGCACTGGCACACGCATACTTCTAATCATTTTATAATTCTGAGTTGCTTTTGGGGGGGACTCTTTATTTTGCTTGAAATATGTTTATTTGCCTTCTCCCCTTCCTCTTTGAATGTGTGCAATTATCCCTCACTAGAGTGTAAACTCCATGAGAGCAGGAGACTTTGTTTTATGCATTTTTGTGTATGTGACACCTACCAATGTGTCTATTCTGTAGCATCACTGAATATCTGATTTTTTTAAGTGCTTATTTATTTTTGAGAGAGAGCCAGTTGGGGAGGGGCAGAGAGAGAGGGAGACAGAGAATCCCAAGCAGGCTTTCTGCTGTCAGCACAGAACCGGATGTGGGGCTCAAACTCACAAACCATGAGATCATGACCTGAGCTGAAATCAAGAGTCTGACACTTAACCAACTGAGCCAACCAGGTGCACTGAATGTCTGATTTTTTAATGTTTATTTATTTTGAGAGAGAGAGAGTGCGTGAGTGAGAATGTGAGCAGGGGAGGGGCTGAGAGAGAGAATCCAAATGGGGAGAGGGGTCGATTTCATGAACTGTCAGATCATGACCTGGGTGGAGATCAAGAGTCTGACACTTAACTGACTGATCCACCCAGGGGCACCCCTGAATATCCTATTTTAAATGGATGAAACTTGGCAAAGATTCCTCTCATCCTCACTTGCCATTTCTCAAAACACTTTATGCTACTTTCACAGTTTTTATTGTAGTATACCTGAAATAGTAGTGTATGTTGTAACTTCCCCACTAGCCTCTGATTATGTCTGTGGGCAGAGACTTTGCTTTCCTAATCTTCTGAAACATTTATTATACAACACCACACATCCAATATTGAGTGAATGACTTCCCACTCAACTGTCCTGTAGCTTATCCATCATTTATTTGGTCATTGGGTTACTGGTCACACCACTATGACCTGTCACAGTCCTCATAATGACCTCCCCTTTGGACCACTTATAATAAAATTCTTAAAGAGCATTGTAATAAATATATTTTAAAATACTAAATGATAGAATTTCACAGAAAGCATCTTTAAGCATATATTAGAATCATTAATTAAAAAAAGCTATTTAGTAAAAAAGCCAATGTCAAAATCAAAAAGCACATAATGCTAAAAATGTGTAAAATAGTAACTTATTTTAAGTGAAAATGCCAAAAATATCTAGGAGTGTCCAACCAATAATATGATTTCCAGATATGGAAAAATAGTTCTAAAACCAAAATCAAAGTAATATATTTAGTATTATAAGTTAAAGGAGAACTTCTTATAAGCATTAATTGGGTATAATTTTAAAATATTGAGATGAAATGACACACTTAGAATAGTATGTGCAATTCCATTTAGCTTTTCCCAAATGTAGAAATCAATAAAAATTTAAAACATATGTATAATAAAGGAATTTAGGCAGAATGGTTTTGTTTTAATCTCAGAGAAAATGTGTTCTAATAGTGTTCTCATTGGGAATAAAATAACTGTATTTATATAATCGTGAGAAGAAAGAAATGGGTTGATGGTCATAAAACTCCCTTGGTAGTCAGGCATTGTTAATTTAAAAGTAGGAAGGCAGGGATTGAAGTTAATGAGGGGGTGAGCCACCATGCAATTTAGTTAAACCGTTTAACACAAAAGCTGGTAGAAATATGGAAAGAGAGTTCCAGAGGGAGTAATAGAAGAAAAGGTTGTAAATCAGTCTGTGAAAAAGAAAAGAGAAAAACAGAACACCCTTTTAGAGGAAATGAGAATCACATAGTTCCATTATTTGATAGATTAGAGCAATCAAAGGGATGGGAAATGCCAAATTCAGTCATTTGATACATTGGAGGAATCACAATAAAGACATAAAGGTAAATTTGTATTTCTCATGAGGACCATCAAAGTGGATTATTAGGTACTCCCATGGCTTTTAAATATTATGTTGACTTTAATTCTTCCCGGGGTGCCAGAGAATGTGTCTTTCCTGATCATAGAAAAGAGTGAAGTTACTTCTAGGCCTTTATTTTCAGACTGCCTAAAAGTCAAAATTATATTACACTCTGGGAGAGAACAGAGTTAGTAGTTCTTACAGCAGAGATAACAATTTCACTGTCCACATAGAGTAAATTGAGTAGAAGTTGGTCAAGACCCGAAATAGCAGTAGTGAAATAACCTGCAAAAGATTATTTCACTTCATTCTTTTTTTCATCTGCTTACTAATTTATGTAATAACCATCATATGCCTACTGTGAAATTATTTTAACCTGTTATAACCCAATGATTAAATGTTAAAATTGACTCTTTCTGAGCTTGAGTAACTGGTGGTTTTCAAGATCCCTTACCTGAGCTTTTCTTATTTTTTAGGTATCATTTATATGTTGACCATCTCTTTTTATATCACACATAAAATGTATTCATGTGGCTTCAAAATAGTTTTCAGTCAGTTCTAATTTTAGTGTAAATTAGCTCATCTTGAATTAATAAGTGTAGTTTACATACAATGGGCAAAAAGCAGTTAAACAGTAAGACCATGGATTCCTATAGCCAAGGAAATGCTGGCAATTAGAACTTAGAAAAGCTTGTAGAATCAATGACTTTGCACTGCAGGATGATTTTTTATGAGGTCGTACTCAATCTGAAAGCAGTTCTTTTCCTGCCACAAGATGGGATTGACTATAAAACTGGTATCATCACAGAACAAACTAGACGCCTTGAAGATAGACAAAGACAGTTAACAGTGCAACACAGGTTAGGGAGAGACCAGTCCTTCCCAGGTAAAAACAAACAAATAGTTCAATTATGTGCATTTTCTGGTAATGGCAAGAAAAAAGTTGTCTCTAGGTCTCCGGTGTAGAGGGAACATACAATCGAAGAATACAAATCTCCTCATAATGTAGTACATGTAAATTGTATTTCAAGTGTCAACATTGTGCACTTGCAGAGACAACATTCTTTGCAACTTTAGGGAAACCTTGTTAAGTAGAAGCAATAATTTTGCCACAGACTTATTTGAAAAAGAAAATAATCAGGTTATGATTAATATGGAAATAAAGTTAGAAGAAAATAGAAATATTTATATCCACTATATATGAGTAAATACTATAACAGCACTTTTGAGGAAAGAGTAAATATTAACCTATATAGTATATATCTATGTAATAGACATACATAGATTACATAGATTATGATTAATGTGTCATCATTTCTGAATTGGTCTTCTTCCTTACTATTGGATCCACAGATCTCATTCAGTCATTTATTTTAAAAACATAAATATTTACATAAAATAACTATGATTCAGATAGATATCTTGACCAACTTAATTGGATCTGGCAACTAAATCAAGATTTTACTGCCCAGTCTTGTCAACCTAGGTGAGCAGCACCTGCACGAACTGATACCTTCCTAAGACTTTGACCTATTAATGTATGCCTTCTTTATTTAGTTTTACACTGACATTTCTTAGGTAGGAGTTGAGGGGATGAGGGGTGCCTGGGTGGCTCAGTCGGTTAAGTGCCTGACTTCTGCTCAGGTCATGATTTCACGGTTGCTGGGTTCAAGTCCCATGTCAGGCTCTGTGCTGACAGCTTGGAGCCTGGATCCTGCTTCAGATTCTGTGTCTCCCTCTCTCTCTGCCCCTCCCCTGCTCATGCTCTGTCTCCAAAAATAAACATTAAAAATTTAAAAAAAGTTGAGAGGATGAGTTTTCTTACTCTGTATGTTGTGGTATAGCCATAAAAACTAACACAGCATAGATGCTATTATTCTTTACATGGATCTTCCTTGTAACAATTGAATTAATGGTGTTTATATGTCTAATATGGAAGACTTATTTATATTGTAGGTCTGAGCAGTGCCACTTTTGGCATGTTATTTTTACTATTAATTTTGTTAATGTAATATATTTTAAAATTCAGAAATATATAGAATAAGAATTAAAAGTCTCAAGTGAAACCCCTGTGTCCCTACTTCCTTGTTCAGAAATAACTCCCGGTGATATATCCATGTGAATCTTTCAAGCTTTTTGTCACTCATTAAAAAATACATTTATATCCATTCTACAGAGGAGGGAACTGAGCTATAAAGAGACAAATAACTCACCTAATATCATACAATTAGTAAGTGGTGAAACTGGGAGTTAAACACAGGAAATGTTATATAATCAGTGGGTGAACCAACTATTCCATACTCCCCGTCCTACTTTTATTAAAAATTAAAAATATATTTTAACATAAGGATATTATACTATTCTTAATGTTTTGTGATGTGATCTTTATTCTTAATGTATTTTGCAAATACGTAACCTATTTTTTATTGTTTTCAAATTTGTGCATGATATTTAAAGGTTAGCACTCACTGTATGTAATTTCACCATATAAAATTTAATGGGCATTTAGGCTGTTAATATTAAGGAATATCTTTGTATGTACATCTTTGTGTTTCAAGGGTCAACATCGTGCACCTACAGAGACAGAATTGAGTCTGTGTGTGAGTATTTTTGTAGGAGAGATTTTTAGAACGGGGAATTGCCATGTCAAAGTATGTACACATTTTAATTGACTTCCTTAAGGACTTAGTGTATGAGAGCTTGTTTTCCTAAATTTACCAATGCAGAATATTGCCAATCATTTCAAACACTTTCCAAGGTAATATATAAAAAGCAGGATTGCTTTTTCTTTATTTGTGATTTCTTGATAATATTGAAAGCTGACCATCTACTCGTGCACATGTTAGTTTCTTCTTTTCTGAATACTTGTATGTTTTCCCCACTGCATATTAATTCAGTTATTTTTTGCTTATTGTTTGGATGAACTCTATATTTTCTATACTAACCCTTGCTCTGTTGAATGTGCCCTGCTAGTATATTCCCATCTTTATGATATTTAGCTTTCTGATGTTCTTATATAGTTAAATTAGCCAGTCATTCTTTATCTTTGAGTTATGTATCGCTGTTTGAAGAGATATCAGAATTTATGGAAGTAGTAACATAATTGAATTTATGGCCGTAAATAGAATTTATTCTACCAAATGATATTGGAGAAGGTGATTCTGAGTAGAGTTTGTCACATGAGCAAAGGAACGATGGTGCGAGAAAAACACACAAGTGTGTAACAGGGAAAATATTTATCCTTTGGTGTGCTGGAGCTCAAAATGTGAGGTAGGCAGTGGCAGCAAATGTGATTGATAAAGGCAAGTAGATAGGTGCTCAATAATGGAGAAAAAGTGTGGTACAATCAGAAACTTGGAAATGTGCCTTATAGCAATGAGGAAACACATATGGGGATGTGAAATAGTCAAATTTGCATTTTATAGAAAATTCCAAAAACTGTAAGAAGGATGGATTTGAGAAATTCAAGGTGGTAGCTACCTAAGGAGCTGTAGCAATAGGCTAAATGATGCTCAGCTAAAGCTAGGGTACTGGTATTTTGGAGAAGAAATGAGATCCTTTGTATTAGCTCTGGAAGGTGCTAAATTAAAAAAAAAATCAAATAAGTATCTTTTAGTTTACCTAAAATTTTAAAATGTTAATTCCTAAAAGCCTTTAGGTCCTGTTGTCCACAATCAACAGTATGCTCCAAAAAGTTGAAATTGCTAGGGAAAAATTTTCTATTGACAAGGTTTAGAAAGCTTATGCTACCTCTGTGTAATATTTTGTATAATTTCATAATACTTATGTGATTTAGGAATAAAAACATAAATTTGTAATTTTCTTTACTCTCTTAAAAAACAAATTCAACCAAGTAAATTTGAAGATCAAATTGACCTGTTAAATGATTCACGAATCTAGTAAGTAGAGAACTCTGAGGAGTTGTACAAAAGAAAGGTTTTATAAGGGAAAAGGGTGAGGTAAGAAAGTTATTAGCAAAAAAAAATTGTTTCAGGCAAGATCACTTTCTATAATGGAGAAGAAGAATAAAGGATATTATGCAGATTACCTCACCTTACTTTGAGGGATAGAGAGGGCCTCTGTGACAGATTACCTCATTGGGGCTGATCAGAAAATTCCTGACTGACTCGTTAAGACATACATTTCTGGGAGAGGTTGAAACTGCAATTAGATTATGTATTAAGTCCCATTTGGTGACTTGTTCTAAGTGATGCCATTTGGGGCCTGTGGCTTTCTTTTTAACAATTCTTCCCCAATGATCAGACTTTTCAGTTTAACTGAGAGATGTAATAAAAATTTTAGGCATTAGTGGCACTCTCAGCTACCGCTCTACACTTCTTGTAGCTTTTACTGATCTCTCTGTGTGATATTCACAGGTCATATGTGTGTTATTGTTGTTGTTTGTTTCTTTTTTGTTTTGTTTTGTTTTGCTAAATACCTGTGGTATTCTTAGGCCACAACTTCAGGTCCACAATCCTTAAGTCATTTTTTTTCACTTCTCCTCTGATGTTCCACTCAGAGAGAACATCTGCTTGGTAGTTAGCAGCTAGGAATGGGCATTTAAAATTCTTCCACTTTCTTTACACCATACATAAAAATAAACTCAAAATGGATGAAAAACCTAAACATAAGACAGGAAGCCATCAAAATCTTAGAGGAGAAAGCAGGCAAAAACCTCTTTGACCTTGGCCGCAGCAACTTGTTACTCAACAAACACGTCTCTGCAGGCAAGGGAAACAAAAGCAAAAATGAATTATTGGGACCTCATCTGGATAGAAAAATTTTCTGCACGGTGAAGGAAACAATCAGCAAAACTAAAAGACAACCAACAGAATGGGAGAAGATATTTGCAAATGACATATCAGAGAAAGGGTTAGAATCCAAAATCTATAAAGAACTTATCAGACTCAACATTCCCAAAACACTCCACTGAAGAAATGGGCAAAAGACATGAATAGGCACTTTTCCAAAGAAGACATCCAGATGGCTAACAGACACATGAAAAAATGCTCAACATCACTCATCATCAGGGAAATACAAATCAAAATCACAATGAGATACCACCTCACATCTGTCAGAGTGGCTAAAATTAACAACACAGGCAACAACAGAATTTGGCAAGGATGCAGAGAAAGAGCAACCCTTTTTCACTGCTGTTGGGAATGCAAACTGGTGCATCCACTCTGGAAAACAGTATGGAGGTTCCTCAAAAAATTAATTGCACTACTAGGTATTTATCCAAAGGATACAGGTGTGCTGTTTCCAAGGGGCACATGTACCCTAATGTTTATAGCGGTGCTATCAGCAATAGCCAAAGTGTGGAAAGAACCCAAATGTCCATTGACTGATGAATGGATAAAGATGTGGTATATATATACAATGGAAAATTACTTGGTGATCAAAAATACTGAAATCTTGCCATTTATAATAGTGTGAATGGAACTAGAGTGTATTATGAGAAGCAAAAATAGAGACAGATAAACATCATATGATTTCACTCATGTGGAATTTAAGATAGAAAACAGATGAACATAAGGGAAGGGAAGCAAGAATCAAATAAAAACAGGGAGGAAGATAATACATAAGAGACTCTTAAATACAAAGTACAAACTGAGGGTTGCTTGAGGGATTTTGGGGGGATGGGCTAAATAGGCAAGGGGCATTAAGGAAGACACTTGTTGGGATGAGCACTGTGTGTTATATGTAGGGGATGAATCACTGGATTCTATTCCTGAGATCATTATTGCATTATATGTTAACTAACTTGGATGTAAATTTAAATAAAAGATAACTAGCTAGCTAGCTCTTGAGAGGATGCAATGCACCAGGGAGAATATTATGATAACTGTAAACAGAATAATTCCCAAAGTTGGCGTGCACTTCAGAGCCATTGTCCTCAGGACCCAAACCAATCAAAGAAAGTCCCCATTGAAGGAGTCACCCTTTTAAGAAAGCCAGTACCTTGCTTATTGATCTTTTGTAGCTGAATTTTAGCTTCCATAGAAGAGTTTATCCAGAAACAGCAGGTGGTGGTAGCCATAGGATAGACACCTCCTTGCTCACCTAAAAGATACTCAAGGTCTATCCTATTATCAAGAACTAGTTTGGCTAGAGAATCTAAGGATCTTTGTTGGGCCACTATTGTTTTAGCAGCATATTTTGCAATAATTTTAAGATTTAATAAGTTCTTGATCACAGTCTTATTTACATTTATCCCTAACCAGGTAAAGAGACACCTGCCAAAAGGAATAAATTCTGAATCACAAAGGCTCCCAGTGGGTCCTTTTTAACCCAGTAATGTAAATTCAGGGAGTTCACCAGGGAGATGTTTTCTTTTGCTTGTGAAAAGTTAGGGGCATAGTTAGATTTTCTCCTAGCATGAAATAAAAGTCTTTTTTTTTTTTTTTTTTTTTTTAATTCCAAAGCTCATCCTCCACCCCCTCACTTAGGAACGGCCTGGAAAAAATACAGATGAGGCCATTATCTTTCCAGGCCAAACAAGAGGAAAATAATAAAAGAAACATTTAAAGTATGAAGTTTTGATCAGCTGTCTTGGGTAGAAAAGGAGTCTATGTCAATGTCAGGTATTTATTTTCCTCGGCAGTAAGATTTAGAGATCTCCAGCATCTGTATAGGACCAGGTATCAGGTATGTGATGTGTACCCAAGCCTTAATACCTTCTGGTTTTAAAGCATTATCGGTAGTCACGAGCACTTGGTAAGGTCTTTTCCAGGTGGGCATGAGAGGTGTTCTGCTCTGATGAAGTTTCCAAAATGATCATCAGGCCAATAGGTTGTGACCAACAAGATCCTTCAAACTGGAATCCAGGAAGACTTCATTAATCTGCTAATAGTTGTGAGCATAAGATATTAGAGACTTACAGTAGCTGCTCATACCAGCATAAGCCCCTCTATATCCATTCATATCGTCAAAAATGCAAATTCTTATTCTTTTTTATGGCTGAATAATATTCCTCTGTGTGTGTGTGTGTATCACATCTTTTTTTTTTATTTATTTATTTATTTTTTTTATCAATTATTATTTTATTTTATTTTTTTTTCTTTTTTTTTTTATTTTTTAATATATGAAATTTACTGTCAAATTGGTTTCCATACAACACCCAGTGCTCATCCCAAAAGGTGCCCTCCTCAATACCCATCACCCACCCTGCCCTCCCTCCCACCCCCCATCAACCCTCAGTTTGTTCTCAGTTTTTAACAGTCTCTAATGCTTTGGCTCTCTCCCACTCTAACCTCTTTTTTTTTTTTTTTTTTTTTTTTTTTTTTCCCTTCCCCTCCCCCATGGGTTTCTGTTATGTTTCTCAGGATCCACATAAGAGTGAAACCATATGGTATCTGTCTTTCTCTGTATGGCTTATTTCACTTAGCATCACACTCTCCAGTTCCATCCATGTTGCTACAAAAGGCCATATTTCATTTTTTCTCATTGCCACGTAGTATTCCATTGTGTATATAAACCACAATTTCTTTATCCATTCATCAGTTGATGGAGATTTAGGCTCTTTCCATAATTTGGCTATTGTTGAGAGTGCCGCTATAAACATTGGGGTACAGGTGCCCCTATGCATCAGTACTCCTGTATCCCTTGGATAAATTCCTAGCAGTGCTATTGCTGGGTCATAGGGTAGGTCTATTTTTAATTTTCTGAGGAACCTCCACACTGCTTTCCAGAGCGGCTGCACCAATTTGCATTCCCACCAACAGTGCAAGAGGGTTCCTGTTTCTCCACATCCTCTCCAGCATCTATAGTCTCCTGATTTCTTCATTTTGGCCACTCTGACTGGCGTGAGGTGGTATCTGAGTGTGGTTTTGATTTGTATTTCCCTGATAAGGAGCGACGTTGAACATCTTTTCATGTGCCTGTTGGCCATCCGGATGTCTTCTTTAGAGAAGTGTCTATTCATGTTTTCTGCCCATTTCTTCACTGGGTTATTTGTTTTTCGGGTGTGGAGTTTGATGAGCTCTTTATAGATTTTGGATACTAGCCCTTTGTCCGATGTGTCATTTGCAAATATCTTTTCCCATTCCGTTGGTTGCCTTTTAGTTTTGTTGGTTGTTTCCTTTGCTGTGCAGAAGCTTTTTATCTTCATAAGGTCCCAGTAATTCACTTTTGCTTTTAATTCCCTTGCCTTTGGGGATGTGCCGAGTAAGAGATTGCTACGGCTGAGGTCAGAGAGGTCTTTTCCTGCTTTCTCCTCTAAGGTTTTGATGGTTTCCTGTCTCACATTCAGGTCCTTTATCCATTTTGAGTTTATTTTTGTGAATGGTGTGAGAAAGTGGTCTAGTTTCAACCTTCTGCATGTTGCTGTCCAGTTTTCCCAGCACCATTTGTTAAAGAGACCGTCTTTTTTCCATTGGATGTTCTTTCCTGCTTTGTCAAAGATGAGTTGGCCATACGTTTGTGGGTCTAGTTCTGGGGTTTCTATTCTATTCCATTGGTCTATGTGTCTGTTTTTATGCCAATACCATGCTGTCTTGATGATGACAGCTTTGTAGTAGAGGCTAAAGTCTGGGATTGTGATGCCTCCTGCTTTGGTCTTCTTCTTCAAAATTACTTTGGCTATTCGGGGCCTTTTGTGGTTCCATATGAATTTTAGGATTGCTTGTTCTAGTTTCGAGAAGAATGCTGGTGCAATTTTGATTGGGATTGCATTGAATGTGTAGATAGCTTTGGGTAGTATTGACATTTTGACAATATTTATTCTTCCAATCCATGAGCAGGGAATGTCTTTCCATTTCTTTATATCTTCTTCAATTACCTGCATAAGCTTTCTATAGTTTTCAGCATACAGATCTTTTACATCTTTGGTTAGATTTATTCCTAGGTATTTTATGCTTCTTGGTGCAATTGTGAATGGGATCAGTTTCTTCATTTGTCTTTCTGTTGCTTCATTGTTAGTGTATAAGAATGCAACTGATTTCTGCACATTGATTTTGTATCCTGCAACTTTGCTGAATTCATGTATCAGTTCTAGCAGACTTTTGGTGGAGTCTATTGGATTTTCCATGTATAATATCATGTCATCTGCAAAAAGCGAAAGCTTGACTTCATCTTTGCCAATTTTGATGCCTTTGATTTCCTTTTGTTGTCTGATTGCTGATGCTAGAACTTCCAGCACTATATTAAACAGCAGCGGTGACAGTGGGCATCCCTGTCGTGTTCCTGATCTCAGGGAAAAAGCTCTCAGTTTTTCCCCGTTGAGGATGATGTTAGCTGTGGGCTTTTCATAAATGGCCTTTATGATCTTTAAGTATGTTCCTTCTATCCCGACTTTCTCAAGGGTTTTTATTAAGAAAGGGTGCTGGATTTTGTCAAAGGCCTTTTCTGCATCGATTGACAGGATCATATGGTTCTTCTCTTTTTTTTTGTTAATGTGATGTATCACGTTGATCGATTTGCGAATGTTGAACCAGCCCTGCATCCCAGGAATGAATCCCACTTGATCATGGTGAATAATTCTTTTTATATGCTGTTGAATTCGATTTGCTAGTATCTTATTAAGAATTTTTGCATCCATATTCATCAGGGATATTGGCCTGTAGTTCTCTTTTTTTACTGGGTCTCTGTCTGGTTTAGGAATCAAAGTAATACTGGCTTCATAGAATGAGTCTGGAAGTTTTCCTTCCCTTTCTATTTCTTGGAATAGCTTGAGAAGGATAGGTATTATCTCTGCTTTAAATGTCTGGTAGAACTCCCCTGGGAAGCCATCTGGTCCTGGACTCTTATTTGTTGGGAGATTTTTGATAACCGATTCAATTTCTTCGCTGGTTATGGGTCTGTTCAAGCTTTCTATTTCCTCCTGATTGAGTTTTGGAAGAGTGTGGGTGTTTAGAAATTTGTCCATTTCTTCCAGGTTGTCCAATTTGCTGGCATATAATTTTTCATAGTATTCCCTGATAATTGTTTGTATCTCTGAGGGATTGGTTGTAATCATTCCATTTTCATTCATGATTTTATCTATTTGGGTCATCTCCCTTTTCTTTTGGAGAAGCCTGGCTAGAGGTTTGTCAATTTTGTTTATTTTTTCAAAAAACCAACTCTTGGTTTCGTTGATCTGCTCTACAGTTTTTTTAGATTCTATATTGTTTATTTCTGCTCTGATCTTTATTATTTCTCTTCTTCTGCTGGGTTTAGGCTGCCTTTGCTGTTCTGCTTCTATTTCCTTTAGGTGTGCTGTTAGATTTTGTATTTGGGATTTTTCTTGTTTCTTGAGATAGGCCTGGATTGCAATGTATTTTCCTCTCAGGACTGCCTTCGCTGCATCCCAAAGCGTTTGGATTGTTGTATTTTCATTTTCGTTTGTTTCCATATATGTTTTAATTTCTTCTCTAATTGCCTGGTTGACCCACTCATTCGTTAGTAGGGTGTTCTTTAACCTCCATGCTTTTGGAGGTTTTCCAGACTTTTTCCTGTGGTTGATTTCAAGCTTCATAGCATTGTGGTCTGAAAGTATGCATGGTATAATTTCAATTCTTGTAAACTTATGAAGGGCTGTTTTGTGACCCAGTATATGATCTATCTTGGAGAATGTTCCATGTGCACTCGAGAAGAAAGTATATTCTGTTGCTTTGGGATGCAGAGTTCTAAATATATCTGTCAAGTCCATCTGATCCAATGTATCATTCAGGGCCCTTGTTTCTTTATTGACTGTGTGTCTAGATGATCTATCCATTTCTGTAAGTGGGGTGTTAAAGTCCCCTGCAATGACCACATTCTTATCAATAAGGTTGCTTATGTTTATGAGTAATTGTTTTATATATCTGGGGGCTCGGGTATTTGGCGCATAGACATTTATAATAGTTAGCTCTTCCTGGTGCATAGACCCTGTGATTATTATATAATGCCCTTCTTCATCTCTTGTTACAGCCTTTAATTTAAAGTCTAGTTTGTCTGATATAAGTATGGCTACTCCAGCTTTCTTTTGGCTTCCAGGAGCATGATAAATAGTTCTCCATCCCCTCACTCTCAATCTAAAGGTGTCCTCAGATCTAAAATGAGTCTCTTGTAGACAGCAAATAGATGGGTCTTGTTTTTTTATCCATTCTGATACCCTATGTCTTTTGGTTGGCGCATTTAATCCATTTACATTCAGTGTTATTATAGAAAGATATGGGTTTAGAGTCATTGTGATGTCTGTATGTTTTATGCTTGTAGTGATGTCTCTGGTACTTTGTCTCACAGGATCCCCCTTAGGATCTCTTGTAGGGCTGGTTTCGTGGTGACAAATTCCTTCAGTTTTTGTTTGTTTGGGAAGACCTTTATCTCTCCTTCTATTCTAAATGACAGACTTGCTGGATAAAGGATTCTCGGCTGCATATTTTTTCTGTTTAGCACACTGTAGATATCGTGCCAAGCCTTTCTGGCCTGCCAAGTTTCAAAGGAGAGATCAGTCACGAGTCTTATAGGTCTCCCTTTATATGTGAGGGCACGTTTATCCCTTGCTGCTTTCAGAATTTTCTCTTTATCCTTGTATTTTGCCAGTTTCACTATGATATGTCGTGCAGAAGATCGATTCAAGTTACGTCTGAAGGGAGTTCTCTGTGCCTCTTGGATTTCAATGTCTTTTTCCTTCCCCAGTTCAGGGAAGTTCTCAGCTATAATTTGTTCAAGTACCCCTTCAGCACCCTTCCCTCTCTCTTCCTCCTCTGGGATACCAATTATGCGTATATTATTTTTTTTTAGTGTATCACTTAGTTCTCTAATTTTCCCCTCATACTCCTGGATTTTTTTATCTCTCTTTCTTTCAGCTTCCTCTTTCTCCATAACTTTATCTTCTAGTTCACCTATTCTCTCCTCTGCCTCTTCAAGCCGAGCCATCGTGGATTCCATTTTGTTTTGCAATTCGTTTAAAGCGTTTTTCAACTCCTCGTGACTGTTCCTTAGTCCCTCGATCTTTGTGGCAAGAGATTCTCTGCTGTCCTGTATACTGTTTTCAAGCCCAGCGATTAATTTTATGACTATTATTCTAAATTCACTTTCTGTTATATTATTTAAATCCTTTTTGATCAGTTCATTAGCTGTTGTTATTTCCTGGAGATTCTTCTGAGGGGAATTCTTCCGTTTGGTCATTTTGGAGAGTCCCTGGCGTGGTGAGGACCTGCAGTGCACTTCCCCTGTGCTGTGGTGTATAACTGGAGTTAGTGGGCGGGGCCGCAGTCCGACCCGATGTCTGCCCCCAGCCCACCGCTGGGGCCACAGTCAGACTGGTGTGTGCCTTCTCTTCCCCTCTCCTAGGGGCGGGATTCACTGTGGGGTGGCGTGTCCCGTCTGGGCTACTTGCACACTGCCAGGCTTGTGTTGCTGGGGATCTGGCGTATTAGCTGGGGTGGGTAGGCAAGGTGCACGGGGGCTGGAGGGGCAGGCTTAGCTCGCTTCTCCTTAGGTGATCCACTTCAGGAGGAGCCCTGTGGCAGCGGGAGGGAGTCAGATCCGCTGCCGGAGGTTTGGCTCCGCAGAAGCACAGAGTTGGGTGTTTGCGCGGAACGAGCAAGTTCCCTGGCAGGAACTGGTTCCCTTTGGGATTTTGGCTGGGGGATGGGCAGGGGAGATGGCGCTGGCGCCTTTGTTCCCCGCCAAGCTGAGCTCTGCCGTCCGGGGGCTCAGCAGCTCTCCCTCCCTTTGTCCTCCAGCCTTCCCGCTTTCCGAGCAGAGCTGTTAACTTCTGACCTCCCAGACGCTAAGTCGCGCTTGCTGTCGGAACACAGTCCGTCCGGCCCCTCCGCTTTTGCCAGCCAGACTCGGGGGCTCTGCTTGGCCGGCGAGCCGCCCCTCCGCCCCGGCTCCCTCCCGCCAGTCCGTGGAGCGCGCACCGCCTCGCCGCCCTTCCTACCCTCTTCCGTGGGCCTCTAGTCTGCGCTTGACTCCAGAGACTCCCTTCTGCTAATCCTCTGGTGGTTTTCTGGGTTCTTTAGGCAGGTGTAGGTGGAATCTAAGTGATCGGCAGGACGCGCTGTGAGCCCCACGTCCTCCTACGCCGCCATCTTCCGGAACCTCCCATCTCTTTATCCGTTTGTCTATTGATGGAAGTTTGGGTTATTTCTATATCTTGAGTATTATAAGTGACATTGCAATAACATAGGAGTGTTTATATCTTTTTTGGATATAATATTTTCATTTTCCTTAGGTAAATACCCAGTGGTGGAAGTACTCAGTCCTATGGCATTTCCATGTTTAATTTTCAGAGGAATCATGATACTGTTTTCCACAGTGGCCATACCAGTTTACATTGCCACCCACAGTGCAAGAGGATTCCTTCTCTACATCCTTGCCACACTTGTTATTTCTTATCTTTTTGATACTAGCCATTCTGACTGGTGTGAGGTGGTGTCTCATTTTAGTTTGATTTGCATTTCCCTAATGATTAATGATGTTGAGCATCTTTCCATGTGCTTGTTGGCCATCTATGTCTTCTTTGGTTTTGTGTCTATTCAGGTCCTCTACTAATTTTTTAATCAGATTGTTCATTTTTTGGTATTGGGTTTTATAAGTTCTCTATATATTTGGCTATTAACCTCTTATTGAGCATGTCATTTGCAAATATCTTCTGTCATTAAGTAACTTACCTTTTGTTTTGTTGATGGCTTTCTTTGCTGTGCAAAAGCTTTTCATTTTGGTGTGGTCCCAATATTTATTTTTGCTTTTGTTTCCCTTGCCTGAAGAGACCAATCTATAAATGAGTTGCTAAGACCGATGTCAAAGAAATTACTGCCCATGTTTTCTTCTATGAGTTTTATGTTTTCAGGACTCACATTTAGATGTTCAATCCAGTTCAGATTTATTTTTGTGTAAGGTATAGGAAAGTTTTCTCAACAACCATTTATTGAAAGGACTGTCTTTTCCTCATTGTAGATTTTTGCCTCCATTGTCATCAGTTAACCATATAGGTGTGGGTTTACTTCTGGGCTTTTTATCCTATTCCATTCACTATGTGTCTGTTTTTGTTCCAGTAGGATATTGTTTTGATTACTGCAGCTTATGGTTTATCTCAAAATCTGGGATTGTGATACCTCAAGATTTCTTTGGCTATTAGAGGTCTTTTGTTCCATACAAATTTGGGGATAATTAGTTTTAGTTCTGTGAAAAATACTGGTAGTGTTCAGACAGAGATTGCATAAATCTGTAGATTGTTTTGGGTGGTAATGGATTTTTTTAAATTTTTTTTAATGTTTATTCATTTTTTGAGAGACAGAGACAGAGCATGAATACGGGAGGGGCAGAGAGAGAGGGAGACACAGAATCCGATGCAGGCTCCAGGCTCTGAACTGACAGCACAGAGCCCAACACGGGGCTCAAACCCACAGACCATGAGATCCTGACCTGAGCCGAAGTTGGACACCCAGCTGACTGAACCACCCAGGTACCCCGATAATGGATATTTTAACTATATCAATTCTTCCAGTCCATGAGTATAGAATTATCTTTCCATGTGTTTCTATCATCAGTTTCTTTCATCACTGTTTTCTTAGTTTTCATCATATAAGTCTTTCACCTCCGTAGTTTACTTTATTCCTAGGTATTTTATTCTTTTTGGTGTAATTATAAGTGGGAATGTTTTCTTAATTTTTCTTTCTACTTTGTTATTAGTATATAGGAATGCAGTAGATTTCTGTATATTAATTTTGTATCCTGCAACTGTACTGAATTCATTTATCAATTCTAATAGCCTTTTGGTGGAGTCTTTATGGTTTTCTACTTATAGTATCCTGTCATCTACAAACAGTAACAGTTTTACTTACTCCTTAGAAGTTTGTATGTCTGAATGCTGTGCCTAAGACTTCTAGCACAATATTGAATAAAAGTGGTGAGGTAGACATCCTTGTCTTGTTCCTGAACATAATAGAGGAAACACTTTCAATTTTTCCCCAAGTATAATGTTAGCTGTGGGTTTTTCATATATGGTCTTTATTATGTTGAGGTATGTTACTTTCCAAACCCAGTCTATTGATTTTTTATCATGAATCAATATTGTATGTTGTCATGTGCTCTTTCTGCATCTATTAGAATTATCATATGCTTTTTATTTTTCTTGTTAACGCAACTGCATCACATTTATTGATTTGTAAATATTGAACCACACTTGCATCCCCAGAATAAATCCCACTTGATCATAGTGAATAATCCTTTTGATGTATTGTTGAATTTGGTTTCCTAATATTTTGTTGCTTATTTCTTATGTTCATTAGAAACATTGACCTGTAGTTTTTTGGTAATTTTTGGATAGTTGGGTATAAGGGTAATGCTGACCTCACAGAATGAACTTGGAAGTTTTCCTTTCTCTTCTGTATTCTAAATAGTTTGAAAATAATAGGTATTAACTCCTCTTTACATGTTTTAATTTACCAATTTCTTCTAGGGTATCCAATTTGTTGGCATATAACTTTTCATAGTATTCTCATATAATCTTATGAATTTCTGTCTTTTGGTTGTTAGTTTTACTCTTCTTTTGTTTCTGATATTATTTCTGTCTTCTTTCTTTTCTTTTTTCTTTTTTTTGGATGAATCTGCCTAAAGATTTATCAATTTTGTTTACCTTTTCAAAAAATCTGCTCTTTGTTTCATTGATTTTTTTTTATTTTTTGTCTCTGTTTCTGCTCTGACCTTTATTATTTCCTTCCTTCTACTAAATTTAGGCTTTGTCGTTTTTCTGTTATTAGTACTTGGAAATGCAAAATTACATTATTTGAGATTCTTGTTGTTTCTTGAGATATAACTGCACCACTGTGTATCACTGTCTTACTGTAAATTTCCCCCTTAGAACTACTTTTGCTGCAATCCAAAGATTTTGGTCTGTTGGGTTTTCATTTTCATTTATCTCCATGTGTTTTTTCATTTCCTATTTATTGGTCCATTGGCTATTTAATAGCCTGTCATTTAGCCTCTTATTTTGTGGGTTTTTTTTTTCAGTTTCTTCCTTGTGATTAATTTCTGGTTTCATACTACTTTGGTTGGAAAATATGGATGATATGATTTCAGTCTTCTTAAATGTCTTGAGATTTATGGCCTAACACGTGATCTAGCCTGGAGAATGTTCTATGTGGATTTGATAATACTGTGTATTCTGTTGTTTTTGGATCAAGTGTGCTGTATATATCTGGTTCGGGATCAAATGTGTTGTATATATATTTGGTCTAATGTGTCCTTCAAAGACACTTATTTTCTGACTGGAAATAATTGATATAAGTGGTATATTAAAGTCCTCTATCATTGTATTACTATCAGTTTCTCCCTTTATGTCTAATAATATTCGGTTTCTGCAGTTAGGTACTCTAATGCTGCGTTGCATAGATATTACATATTTACAACTGTTGTGTCCTCTTGTTGGATTGACCCATTTTTAATTATGTAATGCCCCTCTTTGTTTCTTTTTACAGTCTTTAAAGTTTATTTTACCTGATGGAAGTATTACTGCACTGGCTTTCCCTACCCCTTGCCCCTTCCATTTGCATGCACTTTTTCTTTTTCTGTTCTTTCACTTTTCAGTGTGTATGCCTGAAAGTATGAAGGGGGTCTCTTGTCATGGCAGATAGATGGGTCTTGTTCTTTTATCCATTCCACTACTCTTTATCTCTTGATTGGAATATTCATACGATTCACATATAAAGTAGTATAAAGCAAAAAGTATAATGTACTTTTTGCCATTCTGTTAATTTCTTTTTCTGTAGTTCTTTTCTGTTGCTTTCTTTTATCTTGTGATTGAGGACTTTTTGTAGTGTTATGCTTGGCTTTCTCTTTATTTTTGTTGTATTAAGTTGATTGATATATGTCAGAATAATTGTAAAGAATTTTTTTACTTCCCCCTCCACATTTGTGTATATGTTGTCGTATTTTATATATCTTTATTCACAGTTTTCTTCTAATTGTGGCCTTTATTTTCCACTTAAATAAGTCCCTTACTATTTATTGTATGACCAGTGTAGTGGTAGAAAACTCCTTTCTGTTTTTCTGGGAAACACTTTCTCCTTCCATTCTGAATGATAACCTTGTCAGGTAGAGTATTCATAGCTGTAGTTTTTTTTCTTCCTTTCAGCACTTTGACTTTATCATGCCACTCCCTTCTGGCCTGCAAAGTTTCTGCTGAAAAATCAGTTGATAGCCAAAGTTTGACAGGTCTGGAGTGCTCCAGCACTTTGTGCCTGTATTACTTTGGTGTGATGGATAAACTGTAGTGAGTGCTGACCAGAGGTGTCCCAGTATGTACCATGCTGAGCTGCCTTAGTGAGACAGTTGGGGATGCTGTGGGCTAGGGACTCAGGGTTCAGTGAAGTGGTAGGTCAGCTATGAAATCCAGAGCCTGTTATCAAGATAGACTGTGATAAACTATGGTGCTCACCATCCTTTCCAACCCGGAGAGAGTTCCAGCAGCTATCCCATCAGTTGGAAGGGTTCTGGGATAGTTCCACTATATCCTAGTTACTCTTAAACTGTAGATGTTTCTGTGTCCCAGGGCATCTGGAGCTAGTGTAGGCTAGGGTCAAGGGCTTGTTGAGGCAGCAGGCCTGCTATGGCATCAAGACCCTCTTCCCGTATGCACTGTTAAGATAGAGAGAAACTGTAAACCATGGATCTTGCCAGCTCCTCAGACCCAGAGAGAGAGTTCCATCAGTTCTACCTCTGTTTGACAAAGTTCTAGAGCTGGATCTTTTATATTCTGGTTGCTCTTTTAATCTGTGGCTTTTTTTTTCTTTCTGTCCCCCAGGGTACATGTATCTCCCTCACTACAGTTCACAGCATCAGGGGTGTTCCCTTTGTTGTTGTGTGTCTGTCTCTCATGTTGCTCTCTTTGTGGTCTATTTTTTGTTGAGCAGAAGCTTTTCAGTCAGCCCTCAGTACTTCTTCAGGAGGCATTACTCTGCAGATAGGTTTAGATTTGGTATGTCTAGAAGGGTTTGAGTTCAGGGTCTTCCTGCATTGCTACCTTGGACTGGAACCCCAGAGAAGTAATTCTTAAAGTAAATAAATACAAATAAAAGAGGAGAAAGGTCATTCAGAACTTGACTTGGTAAGGACAAATACAAATCTTAAGTGTCTTCACAAATATTAGTAAAAGCTTTAGGCATCTCCACAGATAATCCTAACTTATCCATCTACCTGAAAAATAAATTCACACTGAATTTTTATAATTAATGAATTTTGTATATATTTAATGGCAATAATTTTTACATAGAGGCAGTAAGGTAGCTGAATTCTGTCTGTATGTTCATGTGTGTAGCTATGCGGTATTTTCTCCCCCCTGGGTGGTATTACTAGATTTAGTTTGTACAAGAGTTCTGTTTCGTTGGCTTGAAGGCAAGTACCTGTAAGGATTAGGCACTCTAAAACCATCAGAAAGATAGATACTAACCCAAATGTTATTCAATAAGCTCATGTGATCTCAAAAAATACTTGATATGAAAGCCAGATTAAGATTGAACGTCTAATTAAAGCTTACATGTCTTTAGAGTTGTCAACATTAAATATAAAACTTTTACCAGTGTTTACTAGCCAAATAAGTTTATGTTATCTTATGCAAGATCTGTCAACAATAAAATAATAGCTTGGCATAATGGCTGGCTTTACCTACAAAAACTTAATTATTAAGAACTAGTGAATTAAATAGATGTAAGCAAGATAAAAGTTTGTATAAATGTACTTTTATCAATATTTATGTCGACTTAAATAGTTTTTCAAAATCTTTCTGGTAACATAAAACCTTGAAGTTTCTCTGAGTTAGGTTAAATGATGAGTAGTTAAATTCATCAAACATCTAAATCATTTCCTAATGAGAAAAAATACTGAAGCATTAATTACTCACCATAGGTTTATCTACTGTTGGCTTCTTATTACACAGAAACTAAAAAAAAAGGGGGGGGTCTGTTTTTGTTACATTGGAAAAAAACATGCTTCTAGAAATTATGAAGTATATTCATAAGTATATAAATTTAAAGAATGCTGGTATAACAGTTCAGAGTTGGTTACTTCTTAGTTTTCAGTAGAAATTAAGGTTCTAAGGTTTAAGAATTCTAAGTAATATATGCCATCAAATCTACCAGAAATAATAAGAAAAACATCTCCGTGTGCCAGAAGAGTGTGATGTGTTTTCAGTAACAAAGGGTATAAGAAATGGAGATGCATTTTTTTGTTGAGGGCAAAGAATAATTTTGTCCTAAAATAAGTCTGGTTGTTTAAAGAGGGAAGATATAGGATAAAACAAAAATGTAGGAAAAAAACAGTTGTAGAAGGTTTGTGGAAAAGGAATATTTGAAAAGGAATTTTAATGTGTAGTTAAGCTGGCCAAAATTAAAATGAATTTATTTAAAAATTCATTTTAAAATCAAAAGTAAGCTGGTACAAATTTAGAATTTGTTTTTTTCTCAGTTAAAAGGAAAAGTTTCCTGGACTTTTGCTTGCTTTTGATAATATTTTAAAGGTAAACTTTCATAATCAGATTTAATGATGATCTACCATTCTGTTTGATCAAGTGCTTTAAAACCCTTTTAAAAATATTTTTACCTGGAATATACTAAACAATTTGTAAACCAATTAGGCTTATTTGATATGTAAATTGCATGGGACATATTGTCAATAAGTGATACTAAGGCTTCTTTATATTTGCATTTGCAAAATTGAACTTCATCCACATGTGCCACATTCTGCTTCACCAAGTAAGTACATAATTGCATAAATACAGAAAGAAAGAAAGAAAGAAAGAAAGAAAGAAAGAAAGAAAGAAAGAAAGAAAGAAAAAGAAAGAAACCCTTAATTGCCAGACGATTGCCATCCTGACATCCTTGCAACATGGGAATAATCTGCTCCTGGATCAAAAATTAAGATAGGTAAACAGTTACTCTAAGTTAAAGAACAGTTAGGGCTATGGAAAATCCAGAATGGCTGCTTGGATCTTTCGAGCTCCCTGAAAAACCTCATTTTTCATTTTTTACATTCCTCTACCCATCATAGTGCCTTTAAAAAGACTCAAATTACAGAGAGTAGCAGGAAAATTGCAGAGTAGGAGGGTCCTAAGCTCATGTCATCTCAGGGACACATCAAGATAACAACTAAATTTATAAACTACTTCTGAAAATGACCTGAAGACTGGCAGAACAGATCTTCCACAGCTAGTTATAGAGAGAAGACCACATCAAAAAGGGTAGGAGGGGCTGAAATGAGGTTGGGCACCGAATCCCCAGTGCAAGTAACCACAAACAGTTGTTGAAGAACAAGCATGCAGAAGCAAGAAGATTGGGCACCAGAACTACCTGGGACCAGCACTGGGAAGATAAGTCCCCATAATGTCTGGCTCTGAAAACCTGTGGGGCTTGACTTCAGAAGAGCTGGAGGGCAATAGAAAACTGAGTCCCCACCTTGAAGAGCCAGCATACTGAATAACTTAGCACAACACAGAAAAACTACTTAGAAAAGTGCCTGGGATATATACGAAGGGAATTTATTGCCAGATCTTAGAATGCATGCCAGAAGTGTAAGAATCTGCAGGAAAATTTCTCTGGGAATACGATTTCTCTGGGCACCCTTTCTCTTCCCCTACCCAGACTACATAGCTGGACATTTGTGGGAGCCAGTGCTAAAACTCTTCATCTACCTTGCTAGCACTGTGTGACCTGCCCACCATTCCTCCAAAGTGGCTCCTGCCACACTACCCTTGTCAGTCATCTCTGGCCAAGACCAGTGCCACTACAAAATGACTCCTATCCTGAGGAGGGGGAGGACAACCCTGTATACCAGCACACTCACTCTTTCTACAGCAGGGCCTATTAGCAGCTCTGCCCTTCAATCGACCTATATGTAATATAGGAGAGAAAGCCCAGAAGTAAACCCACACCTATATTGTTAACCAATGACAATGAAGGCAAGAATATGCAATATGGAAAAGACAGTCTCTTCGACAAATGGTGTTGGGAAAACTGTGCCACTTTCTTACACCGTATATAAAAGTAAACTCACAATAGATTTAACATAAAAGTTTGAGTCCTAAAACCTTAAAACTCCTAGAGCAAAACTGGCAGTAATTTCTTTGACATCAGTCTTAGCAGCATTTTTCTAGATATGTCCCCTCAGTTAAGGGAAATAAAAGCACAGATAAACTATTGGGACTACATCAAAATAAAAACTTTTGCACAGCAGACTATCAACAAAATGAAGACAGCTTACTTAATGAGAGAAGATATTTGCAATGATATATCCAATAAGGGGTTAATATCCAAAATAGAGAAAAACTCATTCAACTTAACACTAAAAAAAAGAATAATTTGATTTAAAAAATGAGCAAAGGACCTGCATAGACTTTTTTCCAAAGAAGACATGCAGATTGACAGCAGATACATGAAAAAATGTTCAGCATTACCCATCATCAGGGAAATGCAAATCAGAACCACAATGAGATATGACTTTACACATTTCAGAATGGCTGGAATCAAAAAGACAAGAAATAACAAGTGCTGGTGAGGAAGTGGAGAAAAGAGAAACCTCTGCACTGTTGGTGAGGATGTAAATTGGTGCAGACACTGTGTGAAAGGGTAGAGAGGCTCCTCAAAAATTAAAAATAGAAATACCTTACGATCCAATAACTCTACTGATGGGAAATTACCAAAAGAAAAAGAAGACACTTCATTTGAAAAGATATATGCACCCTTTTGCTTATTGTAGCATTATCGACAATAGTCAGGATGTAGAAGCAACCCAAGTGTTCATCTATAGATGAATGGATAAAGAAGATATTATATATAGAGAGAATATTATACCACCATAAAAAGGAGGACATCTTGTCATTTGCAACAACCGAGATGAACCTAGAGGTTGTTATGCTAAGTGAAATAAGTCAGAGAAAGAGAAAGAGAAATATGGTTTCACTTATGTATAGAACTTAAAACAAATGTAAAATAAAGTAGAAACAAATGCATAAATACAGAAAACTAATGGTTATCAAAAGGAAGAAGTGCTGAGGGATGGGCAAAATGGGTAAAGGGGAGTAGAAGATAAAGACTTCCAATTATAAAGTGACTAACTCATTGGAATAAAATGTACAGCATAGGGTATATACTCAATGGTATTTTAATGGTGTGATGATGATAGATTGTAGCTACATTTGTGAGCAGAGCATAATCTATAGACTTGTAGAATCACTATGTTGTACACCTGAAACTAATGTAACAGTGTGTCAACTATTATAAAAAAAAAAAGAATGATCTCCCTGAAGTTTGCATTGAAAAGAGATGTTAGATAGTTGTTGGAGAAGACCAGGTAGGACATTAAACAATTATACTTTAATGCATAGGGGAAAAAAAGCAAAGTCCTCTTAGAGGGACTTTTGTTCTCTCAAGGCCACAATTTTTATAATACTCAGAAGCTTTTTGAGATAAATAGGAGAGGTTTTGGAATTGGTAAGAGGATGGGTTGTCTCTGAATTGTTTCTGGAATCATACCTCTGGTCCTATAAAGACTAGATTTGTAAAACAAGGATAGTTATTTTTAATTCCTCAAAAAATTATTTTGTCACTTGAATCAGATCCATCCACTGACTGATGAGAATGTTTTTTCCTCTGGTACATTGAGCTTAGGGGAGAAGACATAAAAAGAAAAAAAAATCAATAAAATTGTATCAGGCTCTGAACATTGGCTTCCAATTTGGCCAAATTTCTGATCACAGAGTTATTAAATCCTTTCTAATATCTTGCTGGGTTTCATTCAAGACAAAGAGTAAATATTTCTGGGAGTATTAAGCAACATTATGGACTCAAGAGTTGTCATCAGTGAGTGTGCAAAAGATACTATCTTCATAAGATCTAGAGTCATTCTTTTTGTTTTTTATTTTTTTTATGTTTATTTATTTTTGAGAGAGAGACAGAGACAGAGTGTGAGCAGGGGAGGGGCAGAGAGAGAGGGAGACACAGAATCTGAAGCAGGCTCCAGGCTCCAAGCTGTCAGCACAGAGTCTGACTCGGGGCTCAAACCCACAAACCATGAGATCATGACTTGAGCCGAAGTTGGACATCTAACCGACTGAGCCACCCAGGCACCCTAGATCTAGAGTCATTCTTAAAGATAGAGAAACAATCCACAACTTGCATGTCATAAATTAAGCCCTGTTTTGGAGACATGGGATGAAGAAACAAGCAAGAAGGAAATACTTATTTTCAGGAGGGAAAAAATCAGTAACCAATGGCTCTGGATTTGGAGAGGAAGGGACAATTTGAAATCTTATTTCCCTTTCTCAACCTCTCAGGAGGTATTTTGTTTACAAAAACACTTCTCTGTCCTCCCTAGGTTTAAGAAATTCCTTAACTGTGGTCCTTAGTTTGGCCTTTGACCAATCAGTGAAAGATACCTGAAGAGGATCTCTGGTAGCCTCCAATGGTCCTATTCTAAAAGGTCACCATCTGAAAGTCTCTTTAGAAGTGGAAAGACAGTTTAAACAAAGGTTCAATAGGAAGAGTGCTCAAAAGATAGAGGGAAGCAGTAGGAGTTACATCAGTCTTCTGGTCTTTAATTTTAGGTGTCTTTCTCTTCAATTTTTTTAATTAGCTTTTTGCAGTGAATCTTTGTAATGAAACTGTTTTGGAATTTTGAAACCTTTTGGAGGCTTCTCTTTGTCAGTTAAAACAGGGATCCTATTCCATTTACTTTGGGAACCCTTGCCTTCAAGGGCACTTCATAAATAATGTTACCTAATTTGAATGCTCCCCAAAATGGCCATTGTAAGTTCACGTTATATTGTTGTTGTTGTTGTTGTTGTTTTTTTTATCTTGCTACATATCTGCAACTTCCAGGACTATTGTTCTTCGACATAAAATAAGCAGGTATGCTGGAATGTGGCACTCTTAACTCTCTGAATATAAAGGATCTCATTTCTTTTAGCTAGACGTTGGGTTTCTTAAAGCCAAACTAATACCTAAAGGTACTTGCCCTAGGGTTGGGATTTGTGGGTGCTTTGCACTGCACCTCACCGCATGGAAACTTTGATGGTGGTGACCTGGTGGCAATCTAGCCCATTGCGTAACCAACTCTTCCTAACATGGCAGTCTTTGAGTTAGGTGGTAAGCACTCTAACAACCTTTAAATGGTAGACTCCAGGCACCTGGATGGCTCAGTCATGTAAGTGGCTGACTCCTGATATCAGCTCAGATCACTCATGATCTCACAGTTTGTGAGTTCAAGCCCTGTGTCGGGCTCCGTGCTGACAGCACATAGCCATAGCCTGCTTTAGATTCTCTCTCTCCCTCTCTCTCTTCCCTGCCCCCTGTCATGTGCTCACATGTGCTCTCTCTCAAATAAATATGCTTAAAAAAAATGGTAGACTCATACCCACCATTTTTGGAGGCTTTAGGCCTCTGATATCCCTCTTAACAAATAGCCATTATTTATACAAAACCAGACAAACAAACATGTACCTCAACATACCAGAAGTAACCAAAAGATGTCACTGCAGACTGGCCAAGAAAAGACTGTGTGCACCGCTAGGAATTCCTGCTGTGGACTAAATCAGCCAACTCCAAGCAGGGACACTACAGGCTGGAAATGGGGAGGGGACCAACCAGCAAACCCCAGTAAATGGGGATGGTGGACTGGAACTGGAGAAGTTATTCCAATGTGGAATTGCAGATTAAACCACAGGCTAAGGACTGGCAACCTCCAGTTGCCAGTTAGAACCTCCAGTCAGTCTAAACTAACCTGTTAACCCTGGACTAGAAGGCCAAGAAGATCAGTAGCTCAAATACAAAAGGAATGGAGCTCAAACCTAGAGTGACTTACCGATGGCCCTCAGAAATGGCAAGAAAGACAATGAACTCAGAAGAGTTCACAGGGTGCCACACCTGTTTCTTGTCCCCAAATGCTGTCAGAAGTTTACTTCAAATCTTACCACTGCCACCAAATCTGTTAAAAAACAAAATTCAAGTGATTTTGAAGATCTGATTGGCTTTATTAAGTGATTAATGAATCCAGCAGCACCCCATCTAGCAAGTAGAAGGGAGCCGTAGGGAGCTGTACAAAATGGAAACTTTTTCCAGGAAGAAGAGTAGGGCAAGAAAGTTATTAGCAGAAGAAAAGGATTATTCTAGACAAGGCCTCTTTCCTTTAAAGGGAAGAACAGATGATCTTTTCAGGCAGATTACTTCATCTTACTTTGGTAGAAGGAGAGGGCCCATGTGACAGATTACCTCACTGGTGCTGATCAGAAAATTCTTGACTGAAGAATTAAGACATATTTCTGGGGGTGGTTGAAACTGCAATTGCATTAAGGTGTTAAGCCCTGAGTTGGTGACTCAGCCTAAGTGATGCCATTTGGGGCCTGTGATTTTCAACAACTCAATCATTAATATAAGGAAAACAGTTATTATCTGAATCGCTGCTGTGTATCTGTACTACTTTCTATATTATCTTTAGTATAAAGCAAACGACATGTGATAAGTGTTGTAAAGTGAGTAAATTTCTGACAGAAAGTGGCCCAAGGCTTTAATCTTCAGTTTAAAAAAAAAACATTCTTTGTGGGTGCCTGGGTGGTTCAGTTGGTTAAGCGTCCGACTTCGGCTCAGGTCATGATCATGCGGTTTGTGGGTTTGAGCCCTGCGTTGGGCTGTGTGGTGACAGCTCAGAGCCTGGAGCCCGCTTCAGATTCTGTGTCTCCATCTCTCTGCCCCTCCCCCACTTGCCCTCTGTCTCTCTCTCTCTCTCTATCAAAAATAAACATTAAAAAAAATAAAAAAACACATTCTTCAGCTTAGTCAATAATATCTGCTACCTAGAATTTAAAGGTTAAGCTTGATCACTCTAAATTGTAATGCATAGTATTGGCAATAGAAGTCAGAAAATTTTGAATTGCATAAACTTATTTTTAGTTTCACAAATCCTAAAAAATAGGAGAAATTTGCATTCAAGGAGATATTTCATCTTCAGTAGCATTTTGGTCTTTAAGCATTTAAATAATTTTAGCATAATGTGTCACATTTGTCCAAGTAGAAGGTAAGTCAAACCTTCATTATCTCATTTATCTCTGGGACAAAAATAAACAAAAATTTTAAATTAATCTTAAAAAGTTGATGGTACCACAGCTTCTATCAAAGTATTTCATTGGAAATTAATCATAGATGAACAGAAAGGGCATAAATAACTTTTCTAATTTATCCCTAATTTTTTGTATGGTTATTCATGTGCTCTGAAACATATACGTAAAACAAGTACAAAAGAATTATTAAGTGGTCATTTTTACTGACACAATTTAATAAGTTAACTGTTTTAGAGGAAAATATCAACTGTAGGCTTAATTAATATGGCTTAGGGTCAAATGTTAAGTTACGTCCTTTAATTTCATGACTTACGACAGTAACAAACTATGTATAAATGTTTAATATCAATGCTGACATTTTCCCTTACTGAGTGTTCTCTGTTGTTTTTGGCAGTCTGTGTCAGTCCCTAGTTTGATTGGTAGAGCATTAGTTTACTCCTTGTCATTAGGTTTCTCTACTTTAATTAGTCTTCAAATTAAATGGATTTTATTGCACCTGGAAATAAATAACAGCATATAGCAGTTTTGTCTTAAAATAGATCAAACTGAAGCTATGAACTAGAGACATGTCTTAGAGCCAAACATCTTCTGTTTTGATTGGTTAAATCTATCTGACTTTCTAAATTTGCATGAAATATGCATATGTGTGTGTATGTGTGTGTATATATATATCATAATTAAGTAAACTTTTTTTTCAAAATTTTAGTTCTCTTTGGGTGATATTAATAGATCCTTGCTGTATCTGGTAGTTTACTCTTATTTACATGAAACATTTTTCCATATTCATGGGACTAGAATGAAATTAAATTTTGTATTTAAGGGATAAACAATTTATACACTATACAGCCTTTCAGATTTTCTCTTCATGCCCATTTTTTTCTTGAAGTAATTTTTAATTAATCATTAATGAAGATGTTATAAGAATAGGAATTGATGAAGGAAAAATTAAACAGACTTTAAAGACTATGAGACATTCATCTTTTAAAGGCTGTTACCAGTTCCTTTAATGTGTTGATTTCCTGCTGACCTACTTATTTTACTGTTTTAAATGCTTACATCATATGATAGTTGGTGTTTAACATGGTATTAAGTGTTTAATAATGTAAATGATGCTATGAATATAAAGTACAGCAAGGTAAAGTAATCGCATACTTTAATTGGTCAAGGAAGGAACAATGAAAATCACATTAGACTCTTCTTTTTCTGTACTCACTTACTGTCATAACACAAAATGCATTATAGGAGAAAACAGAAGGATTGATTGATGTCATGTCGCTTACAAACCAGCTTCAAAATGGGTGGTTGATTGGTTTGTTGAAAACAACTTGAACATCTTCTTAGCATTTTAGCTGGGCAGGGGTCAGCATATTCACTAAAATCTGGTTTTTGTAGTCAGCAATTAGAATTGTTAATGATCTTAGCAAAGCAACTTTAGTGACTTGGAAACATGTTACCAGATTGTACCCAGTGAAAGAGAGATTTGGGAAATAAGGAAGGGGAGAAAGCTGAATAGCAATACTTAGAAGTGGCCTCAGAAGACTGGCAGGCATTTAAGCTTTATGTGTATCTAGAAAGAGACATATCAAAAGAGAACTTTTTTAATAGTTATGACAAAAAATTTGAGCACATTTATAAGCAGAAGAAACCACTAGTGACAAAACGGTTTTAGACAATGCAGAGAAAAGGATTATTAGCTAGAGCAAAGTCCCTGAGTATGTAAACCAGAGTGGAAGGGAGCGCACTGGGAGATCATTCGCTTCCAACAGGAGGAGGCAATGCTTCTTTTCACTTTAGAATAAGATTTTGTAAGTCATTTGTTTCCACATCCCTGAATCTACGGACAAGAACGGTTGAGGAAATGGAAAGTCACGACAGTAGGACTCCCCACTGGATAGATGAGAATTTCTTAAAATACATATTGTTTTCATTCTTTAAGAGGAGATTAATTATGTCATAACTGAACTATGCAGCCAGGACTCATAGAGCAAAATCTCCAAATATTTTATGGTTTAAGTTTATGACCTCTTCACACTTCGAATGAACACTTTATATTTTCTTTTGACTCCGTCCAAATGTTATCAAATCAGAATGGGAAAATGAGTTATTCCCTGACATATGAAACGCAAAGAAATTTTTCATATGTTTTTTCAGAAGTATTTTCCTAATACATGTGTTGTAAAATTTTAATTCTCGATGCCTTCCTTTTTAATTTAATTAAATGTTCCTGGAGATGAATGACCCTTTTTTCTTTCAGAAGTCATTTTTGCTCACTACGAAAGCACTCCAGTCTTCCCCCCCAGGCCAATTATGGTTTCAGTTTTTAATAGAATCTCAGCCTATATGGTCTGTATCTTCAGGTTTTAAAAACATTTGTTCATCTCTAATTTTATCTGAAGTGTGTAAGCATGCATGGTCCTATTGCTTGTTTGAAGAAACATTTTGAAGAAACATGAAGTGGCTCTTTAGACACGTTTAGTGCCTATTTTGTGCAATGAGGGAATGCACAGCTCAGACCAATTGCTTTCCATTTATGTTGGATGCAAGAAGAGAACAAGAGAAGTCATAAGAAAATTTTTCTAAGGCAAATTTTATTTCCCCCCTATGGGTTACTTACTAACACGTTCTGTCTGATAAGAACGATTTCGGTATGGGAATAAATAATTAAGTATTCAAGATAAACTCTCTGTGCAGTCAAATTAAAGTTTGTTTCTGATACTATGTAAATGCACTCTCTCTTCCTCCTCCTCCCCTTAGGACAGACAAGAGGATGGCGCAAAGGATATGTGTACCCAAGGATAAAGCATCTGGTCACTGCAGCCTACTCCCTCAGACATCAAGTGGTCTAGATGGTTTAATTGAAACACAAAACATTTGAGTTATTTGAATTTTTAAATACATTTAACCAGACCAAATGGGTTTTATTTTGTCTTAAAGACATTCAGAACAAAATGCAGGTGGGTGTGATTATCAACTTGGATTAAAATTCCAATGGTTTTTGCAGTTAGAACAAAGTATATGTTCTTTTTAACATTAAGTGAAAATTAGGAGATAACTGAGAATAATGAGCAAACTAAAAATTAAAATAATAGTCTAATGGTAAATACCAACATTAGCATATTCCTCTGTTAGATTGAAAGGCCCAAATCAAATTTTAGATATGGAGTTTACTTCAATTAAAGTTAATATAGAATTAATGGAAAGCAAATTCGTTTGCCTGTTTCATTTTATTCATGGCAACTGTCAACATCTGAAATTTCTTCTTCATTCTATCTGCCTTTAAAATAGATTTTAAAAATCTAGTATGTTGGTGACGAATAATGGCTAATTAAATTAACAGGTGAAAAACTATTAACAGCGTTATTTTCAGAGGTAGATAATTAATGTTAATATTTATTGTGCACTTATTATGTCCCAAGAAATGTCTTAAGCATTCTATATGCATAAATTTATATATTTCTCACAATTACCCTCATGAGGTGAATACTATTATCATCCACATGTTATGGGAGATTTAACAAATGTAAAGAGAGAATAAGTAACTTGCCAAATGCCCCACACTACTAAGTGTGGAGAAAAATTGCATGCTACCTGGGTTTAGGCACCATAGGCGTTGTGATAATTTTGTCTCTCCTGATACAGGGTTGTTTTCTATGTTGCTATAAATATCTGCTGAGAAGGTAGTGTCAGTCTACGATTATTACATATTTTAACAGATGAGCAATAACATCTTATTCCTGGAAGTTTTCATTACGAAAAACATAGGAAAGTTGCTGAGAATAATATTTTATAAAGTTGTTGTTTACTTACCAAAATTTATTTAGATTTAATAGATTCTAAAATCTCTGAGATCCAAAAAAAGTAATAAAAAAAAATTCTGAGATCAGTTCTAGTACCAAGTTGACATAAGATATCATTCAATGAAACTTTTAGAGTATTACTGGCAAAAGATTTTGAGGCCATATATTTTAATTCCAGCTCTGACAGTTATAATCCTTATTAGATTTGTATGAGCCAGAATCTTTTTCAGCATCTCTGAGATTCATTTTCTTGGTCTTTAAAATGGTTATAATGATGCTTAGGTTATGAAAATCAAAAGGGAAGTAAGCTAATGGAAGCTCAATAAGGTTAGATGTTGTGGCTTCCCTTAGATTCTATATAGTTGGAAAGAGTAAATGGGTTAAAACGCTTGAATATGTACAGTTTATCACATATATTTTCTGAACCTTTCAGTGTATTCAATCAATTGTTGAGCTGTACCACAAAACAGACACACAGTTGTGTACCAGGACATTATGTTGGCAGTATGAAACAAAATAGGCATGGCCTTTATCTTCATGGAGGTTACATTCTGATAGGGAAGAAAGACATTTAATAACTAATTGTAAAAATATATAATTACAGGTTGTGGTACAATTTCGAGGAAAAAAACTAGTTAAATTAGAGAAGACTGAGTTGATGAAACAGAACATTACCCTTCAGGAATAGCATGAAATTCAAATAGCATTAAAGTCAACTAACTTAAAGAAAACTGGTGTGTCAGAGTGATAATGGCCCCGCAAGAGTGGCCATATTTGGGTTGGAGATCATCCAGGTATGGCCTTACAGTTCAAGTTAAGGAGTTGAACTCCATTTAAAAGATAATAGGAAGCCAGTGAAGTCTTACACGCAGAGTAATGCAAAACTTAATTTATATTTTTACAGTATCACTTGTCTATTCTGTGGATAATGGATTGGAAGAGGTCAAAAATAAAGACTAGCTGCAGAAATTTGCAGAATTCCAATGTAAGAGAATATGGTGGCAGGGCTAAGGTAACAGTAATCATGAGGGAACAGTGGACCTATTACAAATATACTTTGGAGGTAGTCTCTGAGGCTTGGTTACAGATGAGCTATATAGGTGAGAGAATGGAAACTGTTAAGAATGCCTCTTCTTAACCTACTGCAAAACAAACAAACAAACAAACACCCTCCCCCCGCCCCAGGAAAAACTAGGTAGGTAGGAAAGCTATTTATGGAAAGAGGGGAGATTAAAGGAAGAACATAAATAAGGAAAGGGGAAAAATTGAACATGTTAATTTTGAGATGTTCAAGAGTAATCCAGATGGATGTCAAATATGTTTTATAAACCTGAAAGTTAGAAAGAATGAGCTGGAGGTAAAATTGTGGAAAATGTTTGGAAATTTTTGGAAAATACTAATTTATCTGTACAAAGTTAGTAAAGCCGTGGAAGTGAAGAGATCATCAAGAGCAGAAGATAGACTGAAAAGTGAAATAGGAACAGACTTGAGCCTTTCTCTGGTTTCTTCCAGAAATTGACTGAGTCAAAGATTTAAGTACAAGTAGTTTATTTGGGAAGAGCTAGGAACACTGGCAGAACAGCATGGAAAGGATACAGGGAAGAGAATGTAGCCAGTACAAGGTGCATTGTTTAAACCAGCTACCACTCTAGAGCTTAATCCCCTGGTGCAATTCTTGGAAATTAAGAAAATCACACATTTAAAATTAACCTGTGGAAGGGGCACGAGAACTGGAATCTGTCATTGAGGATAGCTATTCCCACAAAGTGTTAATTACCTAACACTCTCTGTTCCAGATGAGTAAGGGGGCTTTCTTTGTTTCTAAGGAAGTTGGATAAGCAACAAAGGTATCACGAGTGCAGTTTTGGCTCCTGGTGGAAGAGGTATGGGAAATTAGGATTGCCAGATAAAATGCATGCAGTATTTGAAACATACTTTACTAAACATTATTTGTATATTTAACTCGTACTTTTTACTTTGCTTGCTAAATCTTTCGACCCTAGTTGAAATGAGCTGAAGGGTTAATGGAAAATGAAAAATTAGTGATACATGAGGAGTCAATATTTGGTGTACATGGAAACAGAGATAGCAGGGGAAGGGACTCCAATTGTTTGTATTTTGGATAGGTCTTACTAAAGCATGTAAAAAATGATAAGGTCAAGAATGGGAAGTAAAAGAAGAGAGCAGGGAGAAAAATAGTATATAGGAAAAACTAGTTCTTTCCTTCATCTGTAGGGAAAGACCCAATTACTCACTACTCTAAGTGCTTCCCGGGTAAGTGTCTTAATATTCACATAGAACACTTCACTTTGGACAACTTCCAGTCACCAAATATATGGAGGCCTTTTTCCCCCCAGCAAGAATTCTCTGTGACAACAGCTGGGTGTCTTTCAATTCAACTCAATTCTGACACTACCTAACTGGACATAGTGTCAGATCCCACAGGTTAAGGGCTCAGCCTCACAAGACTGCCCTGCCCCCAATCCCCACTTCAGAAGCTAGTTGCAAGCCCAGTTTATCACCTGTACTTCTGACCAACTGGCTAAAGATCAGAGGTTCCAATGACCTCCTCCTTGGGTTTGACTAATTTGCTACACAGACTAGAACTTAGGGAAACACTATGTATCAGTTTATTAAAGGATATGATTAGGGTGCCTGTGTGACTCAGTAGGTTAAGCATCTGACTTTGGCTCAGGCCATGACCTTGCATTCGTGAGTTCGAGCTCTGCGTTGGGCTGTGTGCTGACAGCTCAGAGCCTGGAGCCTGCTTCGGATTCTGTGTCTCCCTCTATCTCTGCCCTTTACATGCTCATGCTGTTTTTCTCTCTCTCAAAAATAAACTTTAAGAAAAAAAAAAGGATATGACAAAGGATACAGATGAACAGCCAGATGAAGAGACAAACATAAGAGCTTCTGACCCTGTACAGATGGATTGTGTCACCCTCCCCATGTGGATGTGTTCACCAAACTGGAAGCTCCCCAAACCCTACACTATCAGGATTTTATGGAGGCTTCCTTCAGTAGGCATGATTAGTTATTAACTCCATTTCTAGCCCTCTCCCCTCTCTGGAGAATGAGGGGTGGAGCTTCTAACCTTGTCTTGGCTTCCAGGTGACTAGCCCCCATCAAGGAGCCATTCAGGAACCCAACCAGAGTCAATTTAACAGAACAAAAGATTCTCCTAGTACTCTTGTTCTCACTTAGGAATTTATAAGAGTTTTGGGAGTCGTGGATAGGTCAAGGACAAAAATTTGAGCAAGAGATGCTTCTAGGGCTCCTTTCACAAAGTAAATTACAAAGGTTTTACAAGCTTTGTGCCAGGAACCAGAGGGGTGTGTGTGTGTGTGTGTGCGCGCTCGCGCGCGCAGATACATATATATACTATATATATATATATATATATACACACATATATACATAATGTATACATATAAAATACATACACATTTTTTGTCTGTATATCACAGGTAGGAAAGAATGGAGGGTAATTGATTCAGTGGATGAGGATGAATTGACTTTGATTGGAAGGGAGACACCTGCATGGTAGCATGAAGCAGGAGACAGAAAATTCTTAAATTACGAAAAATATCTGGGGTTTTATTAAGTAAGGAGTCAAAATTTTGGCATAGTGGAAGTATTTTGGAGACAGGGCAGGAACAATGTGTGGTGCAGAGGGGGATGCAAGGCTGTGGGCACATGTCTGATCATCAGAAGGGCTTATACTGTGGGAGGGGAGTAGTTTAAGCAGAAATGGGAGACAGGATGGAGTCAGACTGGAGGGAGACTACAGACATGAGCCTAGTACAGCAGATATGTTTACTTCTAGAATAAAACTTTTGAATAATTATAATTAACAATTTTTCTATAATGGTCTCAATGTGTGTACATACAGACATGCACCCATACACTTGAAGATAGATTAGTTAGGCATAATTGAAATACTTCAGGTTTCTCAAAGTTAAATATTAAACTTGAAGAAAAAAGTGATTAAAATATTGGTAAATGAAATCATTTTTAAATACCTCAAAGATAAAAACTTCTAGAAAGACGGTTTAACCTACTGAATGTTTTAGCAATTGTGTGTCTATGCATTCTTCTAATGAGTATATAACCATGATAGAATTAATTTCTGATTTTGAAATACAGAGCAATAGTTAATGTAAAGCAAGTTAATGGATATAGTTGTGTAATGACCAGTTGAGTAAACCTCTTTGGACACAAAAGAAGAGATCCTACTTAAGACCTTGAAACTACAGAGGTATAATCATAGTACTGTGCTTTGGGGTATGATTAATGAGCTCTGTCTTCAGTTGTATTAAGAATTGAGTGAAAGTTTAACTACCAAAGAACACATACATCACTCCAAAAAGAAGCTGTGCTGTGTACAATTCCCTTGGAGATAATAGAGAATCTTAAGAAAAATAAGCACTGAAAAGTCAATAGTTGGTCCTTCTAGGTAAGTTAGTCAACTAACTATGTAATGAATCACTGAAATTGAAAACTTAGAAACAAATTACAAATATTTGAGTTTTACACATAAAAACAATTTAGTAACCAAATAGTGCACCTTAATCTGAATGCATAAATGGAAAAAAAAAATCCACCAGGAGTTATTCAGGATTTGTAAATATATGAAAGAGATAGACATATGAACATATTTTTTTTTACAAAAAACTAAAGAAAATAGAGAATACATGTTAGAACATATCAACCTGTGTTCTTCATTTATTTTTTGTATTTTGAAATATTCACTTCATATTAAGATGCATGATCTTTTAATGCATTTTTTGTCCAAATAGAATACTACTAACAAAAAGTAAAACATTAATCTGGACAAGTATCAAAGTACACTTAACCTAATATCCAGTCAGAATTTTTTTGTCCAGTAAATTGTTTGGAATGATTGATTTTTTTTTTTTTTTTACTGGTTCTTCCACCAGATACATCAGCAATAAAACCTATTCAACTGTAATTTTAGCGAATCAGCTCTCTGAAATCATTCTAACTCACAAAATATATAGTGACATCATTTTTTAAAACCTTTATTGTTTGTATACGCCATAAAGTTGTCAGGTGTCAGATACTGCCTCTTGTGATGCTTTCACGGGAAGGTGGCACCTCGTTTTTTCTGTCATTAGTCTTTTGACTTTCACATACCTTTCATCCTCAAAAGCAACTAGAAGCTATAAATAATAAAGGTAATAAAAACATCATATATGACAAATCAGTCTCTTAATTATGTGGCATTGAAACAAAGGTAAGTCATTGATTCATTAAACACACACAACCAAACGCTGATCCAGTTATTGATTCAACAGTGAAACCTTAAGTTTCTAGTTCATGTTGCAACTAAGGGGAAATTCACATGCCAGCTCAACCCTGCTTAGACTGCTATGTACAATCACAGAGTTAAGACTGCAGTACTCACTGTGACTCATTTGCTTTTCTAACTAAGGACTGTATTCATTAACGAGTATTTCCTTGAAGTAGCTACATGATTTTTTTTTTCTATTTTAACTATTACGGTAATTTCAGTTTGGGAGATCCAGAGGATTAGAATGCCAATTATGCTTGGTAATAATTGGCAATAAACTGCCAATTTATTTATTTGCTTCTATAATTTGTCTTTCCTCTGTGTTGTTCTCCCATCTTTGTTTTACTTACAGAATTAGGATAGTGTAATGTGCTTACCTGAAAAATTTTTATTTGGTTAGATTTCATACAAAAAATAAACATTTGAAATGGGCTCATTTCATTTATTTACTATTAATCCAATGTAAAACCTGTCATAAGAGACATATGTATGGGGAGAGGCAGGTTGTTGACAATAAGGCTAATATAGAGAAATTAAATGAACACGAGGAGAAAGGCTTTATCTTAATGATCTTAGAGATATTTGGTTTAGCTGTGAAGACCTGAGATCAGGATGCTTTTCTGGTTTACAGGAATCACAGTCTTGGTGGGGAGCTTTCTTCAATCCTGAGATGTGGGTGCCATGGTACAAACTCAGTCCTGAAGACATATAGCCATATCAACAAAAATGTTAAAAAGCTCTTTCTCTTGGCACTTTGTGCTCACTTGTAAGTGCTGTCCCTGGCGTAGCTGCTTTTTCCCTGTGGAGTCCATTTCTGTGACTATAACCTGGGAAGTGTCCTCATGTGAGGAGATTTACAATAAGATTTTTGCCAGCTTTATTCTTATTTAGGATGTCATCCAGAAAGTGGTTAATTTTAAACTGATAGACTCCAACCCAACAACATTTTTATAACATTAGATTTTAGTGCCATGAATTAAAACCATCAGGTGTGTGAAAAAGATTGTAAACATAATATTCAGGATTGAGTTTTGTGTATGTCCCTTTCAATACAATACAAGACGTTACAGAGATCAAACGGTTGAAGGAATGGTGTTATGAGTAGAGCAGGCACAAAGCACTCAGTGTGCTAAACAAATGCCTACACGATAAAATAGACCTATGGGTAGGAGGCTTTCTGGATTATCTGATAGTCGGTTGCGTTAACAGGAGACGCTTTGGTGTTGGGATGCTGATTAAAGCTTCCAGAAACATCATCATAAAGCAAACCATCTTTGCTGACTCCGTTGCTCTCCTCCTGTTGGCTTGCAGGCCATGGTAACCCAAAGCCAGGGTCCGTTTATTTCATGGTGTTGGCCAGCACAATGCTATAAATCTAAATTTGTTTCCAGCATACAAAAAGTCAGATTTCTTATAACTACCAGAATTCTTATCTTTCCTTGAGAAACCAGAAGCACAGCAACCCTAAGATCACTTTCTTAAATAAAATTATCAACTGGAGCAGATCGTTCAGAAGGAATATTTATTCTCCAGCTCAGCACAGCCTCTATCAAATCCCTGGGGTTTCCCCTACACTGAGGCTGTCAGTTACCTGTATGTATGTGTACTAAAGCCTGGCCCACTTCACTCATTTACATTACGGCTGGCTACCCTTGGCAACGAGATTGACCCCTTACCATAGTTAGGCAAATCTAGGCTTGTCTGCTGTTACTAGGGCTGCATTCAGGGTTTTACTTCAAGGTCCCTTTTATCCGTCCAGACAAGAAAATGCTTGCTTTGTCCTGAGGGAATTTTTATGCCATTAGTTACCCTTTCTCCTCTGGGACTATTGTCCAAATGTTTTGTGTCTATCTTAATGTCTTTCATATAATAAAGAACAAGTGAAACAGATGTTTAAGATATATTTTAAATAATCTGAAAAAACTACCAAGCGTTGAGGTTAACATGCTGAGATTCTGAGCACTAGCACCATATGTATGTGAGTCTATGATGCCTGATCTTCATTTCTGTCAAGATCTTATTTTTGTGGCATATCTCACAGTGTATTGGGCAGCATATATATCAACCACTTCCACTCTTTTTACTGTTCCTCTTTCAAACCTCTTTATTATCTGCCTTAAAACACACACACACACACACACACACACAATGGGTGCCTATGTGGCTCAGTCAGTTAAGCGGCCAATGTCAGCTCAGGTCATGATCTCGCAGTCTGTGAGTTTGAGCCCTGCTCTGAGCTGCCAGCATGGAGCCTGGAGCCTGCTTCTGATTCTGTGTCTCCCTCTTTCTCTGTTCCTCCCCCACTTGCTCTCTCTCTCTCAAAATAATAAACATTAAAATTTCTTTTAAATAAAAAAACACACACAAGGAGTTATGCAATGAACATTAATTTCTGAAAATCCAGAAATTACAAATATTAACATTTAGTCAGATTTAATTTATATTGAGGAATCATTTGATCCCAGTCCAGTCTGATTTCCCTCCCTCTCTCTGAAGAGTCACCAGTATTATTAATTTAATATGTGTCATTCCTTCATACCATGCATATTTTCCAACCACAGTGCTACGAAACTTGAGGTCAACCACAAGAAAAAATTTGGAAAGACCACAAGTACATTGTTAAAGAACATCCTACTGAAGTATGAATGGATTAAACAGAAAACTAAAGAAGAAATAAAAACTACATGGAAGCAACTGAAAATGAAATCACAACAGTCCAAAACCTTTGGGATGTAGCAAAGGTGGTCATAAGAGGGAAGTATGTAGCAATACAGGCCTACCTCAGGAAGCAAGAAAAATCTCACATGTACAACCTAACCTGACATCTGAATAAGTTAGAAAAGCAACAACAAACGAACCCTAAACCCAGCAGCAGAAGGGAAATAAAGATTAGAGCAGAAATAAAGGATATAAAAACCAAAACAAATCCATTAGAACAGATCAATGAAACTAGGAACTGGTTCTTTGAAAGAATAAAATTTATAACCCCCTGGCCAGACTTATCAAAGAGAAAATAGCACCAAAATGAATAAAATCACAAATGAGAGAAGAGAGATCACAACCAACACCACAGACAAGTATAGAGAATATTATGAAAAAATATATATGCCAACAAAATTGGGCAATCTAGAAGAAATGGATAAATTCCTAGAAACATACAAACATACCAAAACTGAAACAGAAACAAATATAAAATTGGGAACAGACCCATAACCAGCAAAGAAATCAGTAATAAGAAATGTCCCCAACAAATAAAAGTCCAGGGCTAGATGGCTTCCCCAGGGAATTCTACCAAACACTTAATGAAGAGTTAATACCTATTCTTCTCAAAGTGTTTCAAAATGAAACAAATTGAGGGAAAACTTCCAAACTCCTACAAGGCCAGCATTACCTTGATTCTAAAACCAAAGACTCCACTAAAAAGACCAATGTCCCTAGTGAACATGGATGCAAAAATTCTCAACAAGATACTAGCAAATCAAATCCAATAGTCCATTCAAAGAATTGTTCACCATAATCAAGTGGTATTTATTCCTGGGCTGCAAGTGTGATTCAATATTCACAAATCAATAAATGTGATACACCACCTTAATAAAAGAAAGGATAAGAACCATATGATCCTCTCAATAGATGCAGAAAAAGCACTTGACAAAGTACAGCATTCATTCTTGATAAAAACCTTCAACAAAGTAGGGATAAATGGAACATACCTCAACATCATAAAGGCCATATGCGAGAGACTTACAGCTAATATTATCCTCAGTGGGGAAAAACTCAGGTCTTTTACTCTAAGGTCAGGAATAAGACAGGATGTCCACTCTTACCATTGTTAATTAACATAGTAATGGAAGTTCTAACCTCACCAGACAAAAAAATAAAAGGCATCCAATTTGGCAAGGAAGAATTCAGACTTTCACTATTCACAAACGACTTGATACTATAGAAAACCTGAAAGACTCCACTAAGAAAATTGCTAAAACTGATAAAGTCATGGGATATAAAATCAACACACAGAAATCTGTTGCATTTCTATACACCAGTAATGAAGCAGCAAAAAGAGAAATAAAGGAATTAATCCCATTTACAATTGCACCAAAAGCCATAAGATACCTAGGAATAAACCTAGCCAACGAGGTAAAAGAGATGTACTCTGAAAACTATAGAACACATATGAAAGAAATTGAAGATAACACAAAGAAATGGGAAAACATCCCATGCTCATGGATCATGGATTGGAAGAACAAATTTTCTTAAAATGTCTATACTACTCAAAGCAATCTATGTATTTCACTCAGTCCCTATCAAAATACCACCAGCATTCTTCACAGAGCTAGAACAAACAATCCTAAAATTTGTATGGAACCACAAAAGACCTGAACAGTCAAAGCAATCTTGACTAAAAAAAAAAAAAAAAAAAAAAAAAAAAAATGCTGGAGGCATCACAATTCTGGACTTCAAGCTATATTACAAAGCTATGGTCATCAAAACAGTATGGTACTGGTACAAAAACAGACACACAGATTTATGGAACAAATTGAAAACCAGAAATGGACCCACAACTATATGGTCAACTCATCTTTGACAATGCAAGAAAGAATATCCAATAGAAAAAATCTTTTCAAAATATGGTGCTGGGAAAACTGGACAGCAATATGCAAATGAATGAAACTGGACCACTTTCTTACACCATACATGAAAATAAATTCAAAATGGATGAAAACCCTAAATGTGAGACAGGAAACCATAAAAACCTTAGCGGAAAACACAGGCAGCAACCTCTTTGACCTCGGCCTTAGCAACATTTTACTAGACACATCTTTGGAAGCAAGGGAAATAAAAGCAAAAATGAACTATTGGGACTTCATCAAGATAAAAAGCTTCTGCACAGTGAAGGAAGCAACCAACAAAACTAAAAGGCAACCTACAGAATAGGAGAAATATTTGCAAATGACATATCTGTGAAACAGTTATTATCCCAAATCTATAAAGAACTTATCAAACTCAACACCAAATAATAATAATAATAATAATAATAATAATTCATTTAAAAAATAGAATACATGAATGGATATTTTTCCAAAGACATCCAGATGGCTAACAGACTCATGAAAAGATGATCAAAATCACTCATCATCAGGGAAATACAAATCAAAACTAATGAGATAACACCTCACACCTGTCAGAATGGCTAAAATTAACAACACAGGAAACAACAGATGTCAAAGGGGGTGCAGAGAAAGGGGAAAGCAAAATGGTGCAGCCACTCTTCTGGAAAACAGTATGGAAGTTCCCCAAGAAATTAAAAATAGAGCTGCCTTATAATCCAGCAATTGTGCTACTAGGTATTTACTCAAAGGATACAAAAACCAATATTACACTATATGTTAACTAATGGAAATTTAAATTAAAACTTGAATCATTAGAAAAAAAATGTATCTTTCTAGTGTTTTCAGTTTTTACTATAGAAAAATGTATCATACTGTTGATTTATCAATTTAAATGAATATAAATTTTATATCCCATGCATAATTAAGCAGAATGTTTTTTCAGAGTCATATTTTCAATTATCCATATTAATATAGACTCACTTTGTATGTTTATGTTCTGTATAATATCCCATTATATATATATACACACACACACCTATATATACACACACACATATACATCTACATATATATATACATATATACCCATATATGTACATATACATATACATATATGTGTGTGTTTACCCTACTGATAGACTTACAATTTTTCTCAAATGTTGGCTATAACAGTTCTCCCTGGAAAAATATTTTTCCATTCCTTTGTTCCCAATGATTTTGGATCATTTTGAGTACATGCCTTATAAACAGAATGAAACTGAATTATATTTTTAGTGTAATTAGATACACTTTTCCTTAGTAGCTTATTTAAATGTCTTCATTTATTTTGATATCTAACATGTTAATTTCTATCTTCTATTTAGCATATTTGTTTTTCTTTGCCCTCTTTTTCTCCATTCCTAGCTTCGGTTTGATTAAGTATTCTTTTATTCTGTTTTCCCATGTATTGGTTTAAATGTTGTAATCTTTTTCATTTACCATCATTTTTTTTAAGGTTCATACTTAACAATGAAGTAATCAATATCTTCCTTCTCTCAAATGCTGTAAATATCATTTTCAAATGCTCTCTGAGGTTCCTAACTCTGCCTTTCATATTGTTTCAGAAATTTCATATTTTTAATTCCCCCAACTTAGTACTCTTATAGTCAACATTTAGATAGGTTTATGAACATGATAATATTTGCTTCCTGGATTACTTTGTTTATCATTGTCTCACAGAGAGAAAGACAGAATTTAACATTAAAGACATTCCTGGAAGAACCATTATAGGAACTAATGCTTTTTGGGGAAAAAAAATAGGAAATAAGTTGCAAGACGGGATGGTGAATGAAGAAATTGTTTAAGGTGGATTCATTTTTTAACTTAAAATTGTTGTTAAAATTTTACTTTTTATTTTATTGGGGTCTTTAGCAAATGTGTCCAGAGCATTTCCTAGCTTTTGAAATTTATTGGGATTGTTTGTGGCTTCTCTGCCACATATCTTGTCTTTCCAGATTCATTCTTAACCTCCTCCCTTCTACTTTCTGTCTCACATGTCTGGCCTTTATGGAATTGCATCAAGGGATTTCTTAGTTTCCTGGCTTCTAGTTGGTTTTGTCCAATGGGAAGCCACAGCAGGGGGATGGAGAAGGAGAGAAGAACAAAAGTGGGGTGTTTATTACCCCGTTACTCTTCTGAGTTTATAACATCTCTCCTCTGCTGTCCTCTTGTGCCTATTGTCTCCAGCCCTGGGTTACCGTGGCCTTCCTTCAGGTCCTACACCCACCTTTGTGAATAGTCACTTTGTAAATAAAGTCTCCTTAAATTATTATAATTTGAGTGTGGTATTTACTTCTGTTGGGATAAATATCCAGTAATCCTTTTGGCAGCTTTTTTCAGGTGTGTGGATACAAAGAAAGTGTATTTGTGATAGAACACAAACATCAAAGATGTATAAATAACATTCAACCTTACTAAATTATTCAAATCTTTTGTATCTTTTTATCCATTTAATCTATTATGCTCAAAGACCAGTAGGTCTATGTTTAAATCTCTCTGTACATTTATGTATTTGTCCATTCTCCTTGAATTTCCAACTGTCTTAAAAATAAACATTACTATATGTTTAAATATACCGTCCATATTTATAAATCTTTGTTATGAATATTACTGTTTGACTTTCTCATTTTAATTTCCCATGGCTATGTTATTTATGTATTAATAGTTATATATATATATGTGTATATATATATATATATATACACATATATATATATATATATTTCTTCTTTTGACTCACATGTATTTTCCTCTTTAAAATTTAAATTTTAGTTAACATACAGTGCAATATTGGTTTCAGGAGTAGAATTCAGTGATTCATCATTTATATACAACACCCAGTGCTCATCTTAACAAGTGACCTCCTTAATACCTATCACCCAAACTATGGAGAATACCCAAATGTCCATCAACTGATGAATGGATAAAGAAGATATGATATTTTCCCTACCTCTTGACTTTTAAAATCTTGCTTAAATTTGTCTAAGTAACACACAATCTGATATCCTTTGCTTCTTTAACAGTAACAAAACAGACTCATACATATGGCTTCCATGCTCTGGTACTGTTCTAAGGGTTTTTCTTATTTAAACTAACTGAATCACGGGGCACCTGAGTAGCTCAGTCAATTAAGCCTCTGACTTGTGATTTCAGCTCAGGTCATGATCTCTCAGTGTGTGAGTTCAAGCCCCATGTTGGGCTCTGTGCTGACAGTGCAAAGCCTGCTTAGGATTCTCTCTCTCTACCCCTCTCTCTCTACCCCTCCACCACTCACGTTGTCTCTGTCTCTCTCAAAATAAGTAAATAAAAACAATTTGTTTAACTAACTTAATCATCAGTATGGCCCTATGGGTTGGTATATTATAATCCCCCTTTTATACATGAGGAAACTCAAGCCCAGAGTTCTGAAACACTGTCAAACACCAGCAAGGATGACGCTAGGTTTACAGTCTCAGATGATCTGTCTCCAGAGTCTGTGTTCTTAGCCCCATACTATACTGCTGCTCATAATAGCAAACTTAAATCATCTGGTAGCATATCTGACTTATACTAATAATATAGTCTTAACTTTTCGTTTAGTGAATAAAGACAAAAAAATGATACAGTATTTTACTTCCTGTTATTTAAGATGAGGGATTTGGTGTGTTCTCTCTCTCTCTCTCTCTCTCTCTCTCTCATTTTGAGACTATGTGAATTTAATGTGGGCTTATAGTAGCAGAGAATAATTATTATTAATAATATAATGTTAAATATAATATTTAAATATCTTTTTCCAGAGTATTTTGATTTTGCTTTCCTCAATTTTTTCAGTCACAGGTATTTCCTATTACAAAGTATCGATATTTACATTTTTTTAAGTTTATTTATTTATTTTGAGAAAGAGTGAAGGCATGAGTGGGGGAGGAACAGAGAGAGAGAGGGAGACAGAGAATCCCAAGTAGGCTCTACACCATTGGCACAGAACTCACAAACCGAACTGAGACATCATGATCTGAGCTAAATTCAGGAGTCAGACGCTTAACCAACTGAGCCACCCAGGCACCCCAGATATTTACATATTTTTGATGCCTATCCCATATATTCTTTTAATAGGACTTTTCAGAATTCTTATTTCATCTTTCTTATAGCTTGATTATGTGTGTATGTAAATATGTCTATATTCATAGTCTGTATCCATACCTATATATTTACATCTAATACTATTGGAAAATATATTAATATAGATATACATATAGGAATATGTATATATATTCTTATCCCCTACATATTTAACAATGAATTCCCATTGACTGTCACATATAAACTATATGAGAATAAATATAGAATTCTCAGCTTATGAACACAAAACTCTTCATCAAACCAATGTTTTCTTCCAGCATTCACAGTTGGAGGAGGAAAGTCTAACATAAATCAAGGTTTTGTTTTTTGTTTTGTTTTTTGTTTTTTGGGTTTTTTTTTTTTTTTTTTGCATGCATTTTTATTTGGAAGATTTTATCCATGTAAAATTTTACTGTAATTTTTCAAGTACTAAAGAATTGTGGGTTTTATTATCTTAATTATGTTAGAAAAAAAAAACTTTTCTGGATTAAAACCTCAGTTCCCTTTTCATATCAGGAGAGCTTTTGCATGCTTCTACTTAATTTTTTCTGAATTATTTTTTAAAGATCTTATTTTAAAGGCTTGTTTTTATATTTCTAATTTTCTTATAACCTTGCTTGTTTATTGATAACACACAGTTTTGTGTCTTTGTGTGTGTGTGCAACTTGTGCCCATATGTTTGTAAGTGAGCTGTGACCCTTGATCCAACCTTGGCTCCCTTGCATCTTAATAGGTTCAGTGAATCTGATACTATAAATGCACATGACATGAACATAGCAGATTGCAAATTCTGACAGTTTTGACTAGGTATGTCAACATATCCTTATTCAGAATGAATAGATAATAAAACTTGTGTACATAGAGACAGAAATCTCTACGATGGCCATTAACAAACTACCAGGCTAGACAAAGAATCAGTAGCTGTGAAAAACTTAAATTTTGCTCCAGTGTTTGAAATTACTTTTTCAGCTCCTGAAATATCATACAGAAGTTATTAATACCGAAGATGGCAGTCATAGATCACGATATAGGAAACCACTAACATAGCATGATTAATTGTCTTTAATATATACACTTACATTTCAATTTATACCAAGTTGCAAATGAAAGTCTGTAATAAATGCAGATCGTGGAGAAAATGCTGATTGAGCTCAGTAAGTAGCTTTTGTGCTTTTAATCTTGTTTACCATGTCATGCTAAATATATTGGAGCCATAAAAATGATTGGGTATGACATTACATAAAAGAGACTTAATCAAATACTAAACATTTAACTTAATTAATTTTATAATTTTCATATATATATATGCCTAAGAGACTAAATATAATCAAGTATACAAAATTTAGAGATTTTTTTTTGTTGAGAAAATAATGTTGTCTCTACCTGAAAAATGCTTTTATTTTACTAAAAAATGAATTGCTGTTCAATGTGTGCCCTGCCCAGTGGTCTCTGCTATAAATTTTTGTAACCTTTGAAACTGGTATATACAAAGATGAACGCTATACTTTCAAAGTATTCTTGGATTTTTTCCCCTCATCTTAAGTCCATGTACCTATATCCCTTAGACCTAAATTGGTATTTTAGTTACCCCATTTATACTTATCAGATTCTCCCTCCTACAAATGTCTTCCCAACCATCCAGTTTCTATACATTATGAAATTCTAGATCAAGCCACACTGCCTCCAGGAAGCTGCCCACCATTACTCAATGTCCTCTTTTACATCTGAACAATATCGCTCATCTATTCCACGTCATTTAGCATAAAATAACAGGCTGTGGTATTGCAGCAGTAATACATACAAAGTTATTTAACAAAATCTTGATTGATAATCTGTTATTTTTAGGCAAGACGTTGAGTGTTTGTGCAAAAGTGATTGTAATGATGAATCCAAGAACCCAATCTAGAGAAAGATAATTGATAATATTACTTATTAGAGTCAATGGATTTGAGTTCTAAATGAGGTAGGAAGATTATCACAGAGAGACACTGTTCAAATGAGCAAGAAGAATGAAAATGGATGGTCTTAATTTTTGGTTGGCACAATTCTTGGTTATACTGATATCCAGGATGGGACCATGGGGTGAGAGCCTGAGATAGAGTAACAGTGGTATATTAAGGTCAGAGTCCAAGATGGGTTACCCCTAAGGGTGATCATGTTTTCAAGCACCGTACCTGATGGCCAAGAGGATAGGATCTGTTCTGATATTCTACTATACTCTTTCTATAGGTCATCTATGCTAGGATTTGGTTATGAAAAATGTGAATTTTTTTTCCCTTTGTGAGTGAGGTTTCCCCAATACACGTCTATAGAAAGTATTTTCTCTGTGCTATTTTCAAGAAACTATACCTTTTTGTGTTAAAACCATAATGGATGGATGTTTCCTTAGTCTTGAACTGTTTTTAGCATGCTGAGCTCTTTCCTGTTGTTTTTGTACTATACTAATTCTGAAATGTATGTTCCACTCCCTCTTATAGGAAGAATTCTTGATCTAGTTACATTTTAAAAATGCATTTTCTCCATAGTATTAAGTCTTGACATATTCTGTGTTACCCCTTTTAATATTCCTTTGGCAGTAGTAGTTCACAGATTTTGCCATTTAATCACTGCATCCCATCTATCATGAGGATTAAACTTGCTCTACTGAATAGTCTCACTGTTTTCTCCAAGCGACACCAAAAATTGCACTGAATTATTCTGGTCAACAAGATCTCATCAAGTTACCAAAATTCTTTATCATTTTTAGTATCACTACTTTCTGTAATACTGATGCTTTTTATGGCTTCAATTTGGGATAACTATCAGGAAACATATTTGATAAAACTAAGATAGTCAAAGACATAAGAAACAAAATGAAAAAAATCTTCTGAATTAAGAAGAAAATGATAGCTATACTTCCGGTAAGGAAATTAAATATAATGAAAATACAGCTCACTAAATTATCCTTCTGAAAAACAAATCTGATTAAGTTACACCACTAATTTTAAAAAGTACAATTATTCAATTATTCCCTATTGCCTAGAGCAGTTCTGTGTGTGTGCATACATGCACGCACACATATATTTTTGTCACATATTTATATTAGTAAAACAATTTTTTGAGTTTATTTATTTTGAGAGGATGCATGGGGGGGGGGGGGAGGGAGAGAGAGAGAGAGAAAGAGAGAGAGAGAATCCCAAGCAGGCTCTGCACTATCAGTGCAGAACCATGAGATCGTGACTTGAGCTGAAATCAAGAGTCAGAAGCTCAACTGACTGAGCCAACTATGTGTCCCTAGTAAAACAATATTGAGGAAACATTTATATATGTATTTATAATTAAACCATAGTTCTTTTATTCTACAAATATATACAATAATGTACATATATAACTGGAATTTTTAAAGAAAAAGAGACATACAAGTGAAAACCTCCTAAAAAACAAAAAAAAACAAATGAAAACCATCTACTTTCCCTCACATTCTAGGGGTTCATTTTGCATAACCCTTGGCATAGAAACAGTCTCCTTGGGCAACCATGGACACAGAGCAGGGGTCAGCAAACTATGGTTTGAAGTAAAAAACTCATCACCTGTTTTTGTAAATAAAGTTATATTGACACACAGCCATGCCCGTTTGCTTACATATTGTCTGTGGCCACTTTCACACTACAATAGTTATACTTGTCATGAAATTATAGGTTCCACAAAGTCCTGACCTTACTTCTAAATAAAGGTTCTATTATTTTTTTGTTTTGTTAGCTCTTTCACTCAATTTTCAAATATCTATAGTTTTAGCCTTTGATTATTCCTGTTTTCATAGTAGATCCTATGTTTTTATACAACTTACAGCTTTAAGCATGTTTTTCCCTTTGCTTACAAGCCTTCACGAAGCTCTTTTTAATTCTTCATACCATTCCTTATTTTATAAAATGCCTTTTCCCTGTGCCTTTGTGGGGCTATCAATTACAAACAAACATTTGTCACTCTCATTGGATAGAAGACCTAACGTAGGCAAATGGGACTGCCTCTCAGGAATTTGAATCTCAAGTAGAAACTCAGAGAATGCAGTTGGGGTAGTTATTCAATAGCAATGTTTTAATGGGATAGTTCACAAAATCCCACTGCTTAGTTTTCTGCAAATGTCTTTATTTATATTAGTCACATAATCTGGTCTAAATGGACTGCCTTTGATTTTATAAGATATGTAATATCCTTCTAATACATTTATGTTTTGCTTAAACTAGTCCTGATGTAACATTATTTGTAAGTGTGATAAAGTCTATCCAGGATCCCACTTGCTCATTAGAAAGTACCCAAATTCTTGCAAGAAAAGTTATGAATATTAATAACCAAAAAATGGAAATTTTTTATAGTCTTTAAAAAGCTTATGCTGAAAACAGCATAGACCATGGGTTAGCAAACTTTTTCTGTAAAGGGGCAAATAGTAAATATTTTCAGTGTTGCAGGCTACACAGTGTTACAACTACTCAACTCTGCCCTTATAGCACAAAAGCATCCATAGCGTATAAATAAAAAAGCATAGCTGTATTCCAATAAACCTGTATTTACAAAACCAGGCAACATCTGATAGTTAGTGATCCCTCGTATAAAAGGACATTTATACACACCTATGGGCTTCTATAGCTGAGGGAGCAACTGGCATGCATAGTTTTTTTTTTAATGAACGTTTTATTTATTTTTGATAGAGCATAAGTGGGGGAGGGGCAGAGAGAGAGGAAGACAAAGAATCAGAAGCAGATTCCAGGCTCTGAGCTGTCAGCACAGAGCCCCACGCAGGGCTCCAACTCCCGAACTGCAAGATTATGAACTAAGCCAAAGTCAGACACTTAACTGACAAAGCCACCCAGGTGCCCCAATGGTTTGAATATTATAGCTCATTTATTGATTGAACGCCTATTTTTGAGCCCCCATTCTGCATTCAGAAATGAATCCAAACTCTCAGCTTCCTATAATTAGTTCTAGAGGCAAAGCTCTATGTCCTGTAGCATTATCCAATTTAAAGTAATTTCTGAGTTGAGGCAGTGGAGAATTGGCTTTTAGATCCCAAATGTATATAATATATAACCCAATGGCAATAAAAATCTATGTTCTGGTTTCCAAGTGTGCATAACCGATGACATGATAACAGTAGAAATCTGTGTTCTGATTTCCCTTTGGAAGTTTGAATGTGCATGTCCCAGAATCTATGTTCAGATCCATTTGAACTAAGCCCAAGGCCACCTTCTCCTTTAATCTATCAGATGTTTACTTTGCTTGTGTTCTGTTTCATTTGTTGCCTTTTATATCTGCATATTCAAACCTAACACAATTTCTGTGTGGTATCATCTTGAAACGTACTGTTGTTAACTGTCAAGTTCTCATAGTTGACAGTCCTTTTTGAGCCAAGAAAACACCAGTTGCAATTGAGCCTTGAAATTTTATTAAGCCTTGTGATTTGCTAGTATACTTGGAGAACACTCCTATTACAGTTGGTTTTATGTTATAATCTTGCCATTCAAATTGTGAGTAAGAACAGACGCAGAGAAAGATATATTGAGGGTCAAAATGAGGGAAGGAGTAATTGCTTTCATCTCCATTTCAGAACCCTGTATCAGTAAGAATTGTAAACAAAGAGGTTTCAGCCTCTAGCAAGTCAGAATGAGAAGCTTCTGCTTTGGATGTGCGAATACAGTTCTCGCTTGCTTTAAAGACAAATAAATTAATAGCAACCACAACTGCAAAATTAAGTATATATTTTTGATGCTTTCTACCATCATCATTATCTTCTGACAAAAAAGTCCCCCAGTTCTGTTTATTTCTCTGCTGCTCCTTCGGGATTTGCTGTCTTTGGACAGCATACGTACAGATTACAAATTCTCCATTTATCATATTGTCCTGTTGGACTTACAGCTTTAATATTTTAAAGATAATCTTTGTTTCCAGCAGTTTGTGAGAGGAGTAGTTATACATGTGCACCACTGGATTCAAGCCAGTCACCTAAATGTTTATCTGTCTTCCTTGGGCATAGAGATCAGGGTCATTGCTAAAAGAAAAAAAATGATATGTCTTCTCTTGTGAAAAAGGCGATTAATTGCCCTCCAGAATTTCCTGTCAGGTGTAAATAAGAACAGGATCAACCCAGGAAAAATGAAAAATTTAAAGTAATGGCTCTCCTTCATTTTATAAATAACCAATTTATGCTTTGGTGTTCCCTAGTTGTTTTTTTCTTCATTATTTGTATTTAATATGTTTTTTTAACTTTGATATAAAAGAGCCACGATTGAAATAAAATTTTAGTATATTTTTAACATTCCTTTTTTTCCCCCACAAATAAGCTCTAAACAAAAAATCCCTATAGGCCAAAAGAGAAAGAACAAAGCCACTGCATTGCACCTGAAAGTAAATTACATAATTACAGTTAATTGCTCTAAAAAGTAAAGGAAGTGCTTAATTTGTTTAAAATAACATGTGTAGCCACATTCTAAGTGTCATTTCTTACAGGGGGCATTGAATTTAGTTATTATTGATACCGTAAGAATCAGTAATTAGAACTTAAGGAAAACCCCAGAATGGTTGTAGCCATGCTAACATAATACTGCAAACAGCCTTATAATTACATAGCTTACATTCAGGTTAATTGTGCTACAGACGTTGGCTTGGTTGCTCTACTGTGAAGTTGACACCTACAATAAACATTGCATGAATCAGGTTGTTACTTAATATGCACCATAGATTCAAAACTACTCCATACTGGTTTATTAAATGTTTCTTTAGTATGTTAAGCTTTGTTGTCATCAGGAAGAATTTTCCTTTTTCCTCACTTTAATGCAACTAATGTTTTCTATATGAAAGAGAGAGAGAGCGTGCACAATGGGGACGATGGGTAGAAGGGGAGAGAGAATCTCAATCAGGCTTTACACTGAGCATGGAGCCCAATGAGGGGCTCAGTCCCATGACCTTGGGATCATGACCTGAGCAGAAATCAAGAGCCGGATGCACAACTGACTGAGCCACCCAGGCGTCCCACTGTTGTTTTATTCTAAAAACACTAGTTTAAAAACCCAGTGTTTTTAGAATAAAAAATTATAGAACTTAAATAAAGTTTACTTAAATAAAAAATTATAGAACTATTACGCAAGATGGCGCACCTGGGTGGCTCAGTCGGTTGACCGTCCGGCTTCGGCTCAGGTCATGATCTCACGGTTTGTGAGTTTGAGCCCCACATCAGGCTCTGTGCTGACAGCTCAGACCCTGGAGCTTGCTTCAGATTCTGTGGTCTCCCTCCCTCTCTGCCCCTCCCCCATTCATGCTCATGAGCTCTCTCTCTCTCTCTCTCTCTCTCTCTCAAAAATAAACATAAAAAAATATTACTCAAGAGATTTTTTTCAATGTTTATTATTGAGAGAAACATTGTGTGAGGAGGGGAGGAGCAGAGAGAGAGGAAGCTGTCAGCACAAAGCCCCATGCAGGGCTCGAACCCATGAACTGTTAGATCGTGACCTGTGCTTAAGTTGGACACTTAACCGACTGAGCCACCCAGGCACCCCAACAGATGTTTCATAAAGAGAAAAAAAAACTTGTGAAATGTTAGAAATCAAGATCTGATTGTTAAAAAGGTAAGTAGAAAGACTTACTGCAATCATTGGATCTGAAGGCTGTAAGTGGACCATTATACATTATAACAGGAAGGTCACTGAAGAGTTTCCTGGAATAAGAGAGGACTTTACTAGGAGATAGTAATGCTTACACAGTAGAAATGAAGTATATGACTACATTTGCTTGTGTGTGTTTATGTGTGTGTTTCAAAATGCTTTCTGAATTTTTTTTTTACATTTTATTTATTTTTGAGAGAAAGAGAGACAGAGCACAAGTTGGGGAGGGGCAGAGAGAGAGAGAGGGAGACACAGCATCCGAAAGAGGCTCCAGACTCTGAGCTGTCAGCACAGAGCCCAACGCGGGCTCAAACTCACAAACCGCGGGCTCAAACTCACAAACCTGAGCCGAAGTCGGTCGCTTAACTGACAGAGCCATCCAGGGGCCCTTCAAAATGCATTCTTTATCTGGGGAATTATAAAACTGGGCAAAAAAGAATTAGACCCATTAATTTCACAGAAGTAGTTGTATCTCAGACCAGTGAAGCAGCACATAAGAGTTGAGAACAATCTCTAATAAGGAAAGTATCTAAATAATACTGGTTAACTTTACTCCAGGACTGTAGGTTTTATTATTTGAAGAACTTATCGATTTAGAATGAAAAAAGCTATTACTATTTATTGGAGAAACATGTGTTTCTGTGTGTGTGTGTGTATACACACACACATATATATGCGCGCACGTGTGCACAGTCGAGTTGGCACAGACGTTTACTCGGCGATATTGGAAACTGAACTCTTCTTCATGGAATCATTAATGATATGTTTATACACATGAATATAGGTAATGCGTATATGTTATTTTAACAATACTATAAAAACCTACTTGTCTAACCTTCATTGTTTGAAATACAAATAGGCACCTCTTTGAGGATGTCCCTTGAGGCTGTTTTGGTTTTCAAATAATTCATAATTCAATAGTTACAATTCCATGTAGATCACAGGGTATCACAGCTCACTTGCTGTAATATGTGCATGTGAATTAAAGCAAGTATGAAAGGAAAGGTGTCTGAAAGAAGGAACATTCTGATGACATGCCCATGGTGACACAGCATGTAGGTAATTAACAAGTCAAATAGGAGAGAAACAATCATAGGTTATTGGATGTAAGATAAAATGTTAAATTTGAAAACACAATGACGAATTTCCATAATGTGATTTTTGTTTCTGTTATTTCAAACTCCCAGTGGAACCTCCATAGATTCTCCTTTTCCTTTAATGTGTACTCTTTGCCCATCTAAAATAAATCTTCTGTAAGTTTAATGGACTTATGCTTTAAATTTTTTTTCGTCTTTTACTGTAATATCTAATGCTGTCATAATGGAAATTTTATACATATTTCATATATGTATACATATGTATATACGCCATCTTTCTTAATTTTTATGGTGGGTAACAACAGTTTCCTTTATCTTTACTGACCAGAACTAGCTGTTCTGTGCACTTAACCAAGAAGAATCCTTAGTGAAATCTTTTGTCTCTTTATGACCGTTCAGGGGCTGGTGTGTGTGTGTGTGTGTGTGTGTGTGTGTGTGTGTGTGTGTTTACAGTGACCCAGTTGACAAAATTATAGAGCAAAGACAGACTTCACAAGATTTTTAACAACACCCCCCCAGATACTAACAAGTTCAGTAGAAGGAACATCACGGAGTTTAGAATTTACACCCAACTCTATAAGAACTATTTAAAGGTTAGGTGCTCTGTATTCCTCATGGAAAATCCATCAAAAGAAATTTTACACACTAATTCTCTTGAAATTTCTCTAGAGTAAGTTGAATTTATTCTTTGCATTAAGTAAAAAATAAATTGATAATTGGACTTTCTTTATAAAACATGATTTTTCCTATATGGCTGAACACAAAGGTTCTTTCAGTTATTCATAATATATTAGTTAATATTGCTAGAATTTTAAGGTTCTATCGATGGCTGTCTGGCTAGACAGGTAACTAAATACACTGATGGCTAGGCCATTGATTATTTCAAATCTATACACTGACAGTATCATAGCATGTCAGTTTCAGCTATGTAGAACTGCGTTTGTTCACAACTCTCTGAAACATGGTTGGCCAGCTATCTTTGGTTAACGACATTTTATTGCCGAGTTTCAAGGAGCAGGAGTTTGCCGTGTTTGTTTTCTAAGATTCTATTCAGATAGGAGTCACATAGAAGACCCACTTCTGTCAGTTACTGAGTAGATAACTGCACTATTGGTCCCAATTGTTTATTATTCCCTTTGTCCATGGCCTTTTGCATATGTATTTGCATGTATGTGCATCATGGCTGGGACATACTTCTCACTCCTTGATTTCTGGATGGTCTACATAGAGTGGACAGAAATGACCATCTTCCAGTTCTGAGTGAAGACGTTTTATATTTCTCTTTGCATACCTGTGCCTCTGCCGTTGCCAGAAAACAAACAAATGAAGGGGGGAAAAGCCTAGGTTAATTTGCTAATTTTAGGGAGAGGATGGACTTATGAAGTAGAGCCAATGTCCCAGCTCAGCCTAGCCAAGATTTGCTGACACCTTTCTCCAACCCCATGCCAATTCCTAGTTACAGGAGCAAGCCTACCCAAAATTATCAGTGCAACCAGGTGAGCCAACCGTTAGCCCAAGAGTAGCTCTAGGACAATAAAGTATTATTAATTTAATACTTTATGTTTTGGTGTAGTTTGTTACATAGTATTTTTGTGGCATGGCAAAACGGTGGTCTAAATAACAAATTGTCTATACCATCCATTTGTAAATCCATTTATTTTTTGATCTATTAACTATTCTATCTGTACAGAATGTAAGATTAATAAAGTATCTTTGTTTTGTTGTTGTCTTATGAATACTTAAGCATTGCACATAACATGTACATAATAAATATTTGTGATATGGATATAACAGCATAAAAATAATTTTCCAATTTTAGAGGAACAAAAAGATAAGTGCCCTCCCGAGACTAACAAATAAGGCTAAAGACTTTTAAAAGCAGTTGAAATTTACCAGAATTAAAGTAGGAGGAAGTCAATATAAGAAATTTGGATGGAAATTTCGACAGTGGGTGCCTATTTTTGTTGATGCTGAGATATCTTACAACAGCGAAAAGCACTAGGAACAAAACAAACATGCTTCTTAAAAGTGAAGGGAACACGCCTAGATGCAAAAATGCACCTTTGTTTGCAGTTGCACATTGGAGCACTGCAGAGAGCGTGTTTCAGCAGAAGCCAGAGGACACAATTTGGTTTGAAAAAGAAACAGAAACAGAGTTCCAAGAAGACGTATAATGGCAAGGCACACAGGCAAGTGGAAGTCTATCATATACACCTGAGGGAAAAGATTGTGAGAACTAACTTGCCTCTGTATGTTGAACCACATTAACTATGTTCTATCAATTTAAACCTGTAAAGGTGGCAATTTCTTGTGGTTCAGCCTGATACATGGCCCTGTCTCCATTCTCTACTCAAATTCATGGAGTGTGGTAAATTAAAAAAAGAAGGAGAAGGAGAAGGAGAAGGAGGAGGAGGAGGAGGAGGAGGAGGAGGAGAAGGAGGAGGAGAATTAGCACAGAATAACAAGATACTAGGAGAAGAAAATGGAGAAATGGAGGAGAAAAAATTTTACTGAAAATTTAAGAATGGCCCTGTGTTAGATGTTTGCTATTTGCTCCTAATACATGATTCCTTCTTTCCTAATTTGCTAGGAATTCATGAAGGCTGATCTTTGCAAAGTTACTCAGCGGTTCTCTTTTGCTCCCTCAGATTGACTTCGGTCAGTGGGGTGGATGGGAGTACTGACAAGAGATCTATGGGTAAGCGATTAAGGTTAGGACATTTGTTCCCCAGCTTTCCTCCAGCCAGGACACTGGTGTGCTGTGTTTCTCCAATGAATGTTACATCTCCTGATAAGTAACCATCTCTTACAACTACTGTTGTTTCCTCTGACTTCCAGTAATTGTTTCTTCCCTTAAGGCCTCCATGAGATAATGTGTTTTCTTCCACTATTGTCAAGCTTTAGGTGCTTCACCATTTTTAGGCATTTGCTATAATAATCCTTTTATTAAACTTGCCTCATTAGTATTGTCTCCTTTCAGTAGATCATCTGTTTCTTACCAGCATTTTGATTACTACAATCACAAAGCAAGAAAGTGAAAACTCAGGAAAAGACAGAGAAGGTAATGACATAAAAATTGGGAGAAATCTTGCAAGCATATTAAAAAACAGAGACAAAATGGAAAAAGCCAAAGAAATAATTGACATTGTGGAAAACTTGGTGAAAGGAATGGTAGATATAAATGACAAAATTAATCAAAATTAATTTGAAAGAAAGTGTTAAGCTCTTAAATAGGAAATGATAAGATTTAGAGAATTTATCAAGGAGAAACTTATTTGCTTAGGTTTCATTCTGCCCACTCCTCCCATAATGAAATGGAGATAGAGTACTTAAAATTAGAAATCAAGAAAACTTCTCTGAAATCAAAACAGTCTTAAATTTACATATTGAAAGGATACACTGTACAACAAGGAAAATTGACACAGAATTGTCAATATCAAGGTATATCCTAAACATCAAAGATAAGGAAAGAATTCCTTGGGAAGCAAGGTCAAAAGATCAAGATTCTTTAATGAAGAAAAATAGAATTAGGCTGGCCTCAAAATTCTCAAAAACTTGTATACCAAAAGATACAGCAGCAAAATTACAAAACACTCAAGAGAAGAAAGTAGGACTATGGATTTCATATAGGGAAAACATACTTTTCAACTATAAAGCCTGAACTTACATAAAGCTTGAAAATATTTTTTCCCCAAGAGTACTTCTTAAGTAAACTATAAGAAGAACTTCAGTTAACTATGGAAAATCTCAAAAGATTATGTAAAGGATGAGGTTATGAGCATTAACTATATGAAACTGGAATAAAATCTAACATCTATCTCAGGTATAAGGTGAAGAAAAATGTAGAAGTGATAGGCTTCACAAGGCAGAAATGTTTAAAAGAAAATGTAAGCAAAAAATAGAGGAAGTAGAAGAAGTTCAATTGCTTCATCTAATATAGCTAAAAATTAAGTAATATCATTGAAAGAACTGTTGGAGATACAAAGCTAAATAATAAAAATTTTACTATTGACTAAAGCCAGATATAGTTAAGAGGGAAAAGAGAAAACAGTAGAGAAAATATAATATTATATTTTTTTTCATGACAGATAATAAAGGACTATGGTTTAATATTAAGATATTATCATAAATATGACCACCATAATAAAATGCAAAGCTTCCTAAATATCAGGGAAATCATCATATTAAAAACACTAAAGCAGGCACACAGCTAATGAAATCAATAAAATTAAAAAAAGAAATGTAATATCATATAAAATAACATGAAAACATAATTGGAAAAGCAAATAAGTATAAATGAGCTGAAATCATCCAGAGAAATAATTTCATATTAGTTTATAATGAAAAATTCTGTATCAAAAACATACCTAAAATCTATACAAAAAGCATACTTTGAATTGAAAAAATAAGCCAAATTACCCAAATGAATGAATACATGGAATTCTGGGGCTATATCAGAGAAAGTAAAAGTAAATAAAATCGACCAAAATAGAATCTTATAATAAATCAATCTTTCAACTATGAAAGGAGAAATAGAATCACACAGGTGTTGATTTTAATTCTTTCTTTGAGAAAATCCAAATGGAAAACAACAAACGATAATAATGCAGTGCTGATTTATATATGTATATAAATTAGTATGTATAGACTGATATAGTTGTATGTGTATATAAATATATGTATATATCTTGTGTAAATATAAAATTTTATATGTAATATATATAAAACATGTACTCAAAAATTTGATGTTATAATTTTTCTTCAGAGTATATTAATAAAAATTGATCATATATTTGGCCAAAGATAAAGCTTCATTATCAAGAGAAAATAAGTATAAAAACTATACTGTGACCATAGCTCAATAAAAATGAAAATCATGCAACCAGAAAATAAAATGTTATACTAACTATAAATTTTAATACTATATTTTTGGATAAATCCTGGTTCATGGGGTTAATATAAAACATCCGTATATAGAAAATCTAGAAAGTAGTGATGATGAATGTAGAACACTAAGAATTTATGACATTTGTCTAAAGGAATGCTTAGAGGAAAATGGATAGCCTTTACTACTTTAGAGCAATGCACAAACAGAAAAGAATGAAAAATTATTTAATATTAATTCAAATATTTAAAAGTTTTAAGATAAGGAACAAAATTTTTTAAAAGTCACTGAAACAGGATTTGGTGACTATGACAACAGAAAAACTAAAGCAGATCCTTTGAGGCCCTGAGATAGTGGGGTGTCTTGTGTATTAGAGGAACAAAAAGAAAATCCATGAGACTGGAGCAGTGAGAACAAGAAGGAAATCACAAAAGATGAGGTCAGAGAACTAACAGGAGGTGCAGACCACATAGGGTCTTGCAAGGTAATAGCAAAGTCTGGTTGTAGAATTGAGTGTAGGCTTCAGGGAAAAAAAAAACGAAGACCGGCACAAAAGTTAATGCGCTCATCCGGGGGAGAGATGAGGTGGCTTTGACCAGTGTGGGTTGCCAATGGGAGATGGGGAGCAGCAGTTGACTTCTGGATATATTTTGAAGTAGAGCCAATAGTATTTATTGTTGGAACGGATGTGAGAAAGGAAAAAAGGCAAAGGTGACATCACTTGCCTGAACAGGTAGAATGGAGTTGTCAGTGACTGAGATGAAGAAAACGAGTGATAGAGCTGGTGTGGGGAGAGATCAGGAGTTCAGTCTTAGACAAGTTCATTTTGAGATACCTATTATAGATCCAAGTGCAGGTGCCAATTAGGCAGTTAAATATATGGGTCCAGAATTAAGTGGAGCCGTCTGGCCTCTAAAGGTGAACTTGGGAATTATCAGCTGAGATGTTAAATGCAAGAAGTAAAGGGGAAATGTTCAATTTTCACTTTGTGACTTTTTTCAGACTTCCATGTCTGAAATGAAAGAAATGAGGAAATTATTTTTGCCAAGGCAGTGCATGTTAATCCCTTGAATGGCAAGCTAATAGATGTGTATTTTATCTGCTAACCTATTGGATATGAATGTAAGGAAGTTCATGAACAAGGGAAGTACCACCACAATGAAGTTTGAAAGTGATTATTCTGGCAAATCTGAATACTATGTATGGATGAGGTGCAGAGAACACCAATAAGGCTTTGTACTAAGAATACGGGGTAGAAAGAAAATCCAGGTTTAAGATTAACGTAGTGGAAATGGAGATGAATAACTTTTTCTTTTTTCCCTGAAAGATTTAACTACACGTGGATTCAAATGTGACCAATTTAAATGTGTTCAGATAACCTTCTTAAGTGAAATGAAGCTGGTTTCATTTAAAAGAGCCAGAGGCAATATGCTTATATTTGCAACAATCACAATAACAAAACATTTTTCCAGTGGAGCCAAACTTTAAAGAATATTCTTTCTATAATAGATACTGCCCCTTTAAGTAGCAGAAAACAGCTTTAGAGGATAATAGTTGTTATTATGATTGTCAATCTATCTCAGATCTGCTATTCCGTATTTTGTCGCTTATAAAATAGTACTTTCAGCGTGAGAATTCTATTTATCTCAAGCCAGAGTGTCAAATCCCTGATGGATTGGAAAAGGATGATATCTGAGAAAGATAGAAATAGAGAGAGAGAAAGTGGGAGACAGAGACAGAGTTCAATGCCAAGAAAAAAAGAAAATTATGGTTATAGATCCCTTAAATCAATCCAATAGTATCTATCTTAAATTAATGTCCTAAGAAACCAATTAATAATTCTCTTTTATTTTTCATTAGGAAAAAAATTGTCAAACCAGTATGCAGAGATATCACATCTTTGATTTATTTTGATTGTTTGTGTGTAATGTCTGATAACATGTAGTTGGCGTGAGACTATCACTCCAGGCTTACATGTGTATCTTTATTAATCTCTCATTAGATCTTTGAGTTAGGAACAGTTAAAAGAATCAAAAGCCTTTGTAATTTTGTGAGTACTTTATAGTTTATTTTTACTCCAGACATACATATAATTTCCTTGATTGGTTAATTCATCTGTTAGGTCTCTCCAAATTTACAAAATTATATTTGAGGATATTCAATCAACAAAAATGCCATGAAGCGCCACCCTAAATATTTCAGAAGTATAAAATTTCCATTAAAAAAAGGTCCACTTATTTTTCCTGTGGAGAAGTCAGCAGTTCATCTCAGTAAAATCTTTGTCCACTCATTGGTTTGTCATTCAATGAGGAAGATCAGTTATTGGGGTTGCTGGTATAATTCCTATACATTATCTAGGATGAGATTTTATTTTTATCACTTGGTGTCAACAAAATATTGCTCTGCAAGATGTTATTTCAAGAAATACAGAATAGTAAAATTTAATTACCTTTTCCAGTAAGGAGAGATTTATGCCATGGGGAAGGAGAACAAAATACTCCTCAGGAAATAATATAAATGCCAAAGAATAGATCACTTTGATCAGAAGTTGGTAAGGGAAGTACATTTGGTGAATTGAAGAGCATGTTTGTGGCTGGAAGAAATAGGGGCTGGGAGATATTCCATAATTAACAATGAATTAAAGAGATTATGGAGGCTGTGGGAAGAGCTAGTCTAAAATAAGAATGGGCTTTGGAGTAAAACCACCTGAGAGAACCTTTGTGCCACTTTATTATCTATATTATTTGGAATAAGTTTAAAAATCTGACTCTCTTGGGGCACCTGGGTGGCTCAATCGGTTGAGCGACTTTGGCTCAGGTCATGATCTCTTGTTTCACTAGTTCGAGCCCCACATCAGTCTGTGCTGACAGCTCGGAGCCTGGAGCCTGCTAAGGAGTCTGTGTCTCCGTGTCTCTCTCTCTCTCCCTCCCTCTTTCTCGCTCTCCTCCCCACTCATACTCTCTCTCTCTGTCTGTCTCCTCCCCACTCATACTCTCTCTCTCTCTCTGTCTCCTCCCCACTCATTCTCTCTCTCTCTCTCTCTCTCTCTCTCAAAAATAAACATTAAATTTTTTTTTAATCTCTCTTTTCTTCGTGACTGGGATCGTGGATGTCAGAGACTTCTTTAGGAGTTAAAAAAAAGCATAAAAGTATAAAACAAAGGACTGAACACAGTGTCCGGAACACTTAGCAGTTTACTAAAAGTTTATTTTCTTTCTCAGTATAGAAAAAGAAGCAAGTAACAGATTACAGCAAAAAAAAAGGCTTTTAAGTTTTGGCATATATATATATGATATATATATATATATATATATATCATATATATATGATACATATATATATTTTAAATATATGTATGCCTATATATATGACATATATATTTTAAAACAATACAGGAAGAATTTAACTGGCTTTGATATGAGTTATAGAAAATACAAATGGAATTCAACTACTCAGATACCATACAAAGACAAGAATAAAAACACTCAAATTGATGGACTTTTGGTACACTCCAAAAAGACACAGTTGATAGGAACAAAAATAAAAACAAAAGTTCAAAAATATTGGATACTGGTTCTAATTTACATAAGGATTATTATCATTGTAGATTTTTATTTTGTTCAGTAAGGAGCTTTACTGTTAGTTTCACCATGTTCTTTGTTATCAAAACTTTGTAATTATCACCACTTTTGGTGGGGAGATTATAGAAAGACTTACTCTGGGAAACTGAAGATTTGGATTCTAGTTAATTTTTTTTTTTCCAGCAATCAGTGTATGATTTATTTTGTCTGGTCTTTGTTTCTAAATCCATAGAATTAACCATTTTTAACACTTCCAGTTCTAAAACCCTTTTTTGCTATAAGCAAATCTTAAGGCTGATTTTTAAAATTGGTTTTAATAACTATTTTCAGAGGGCTTTAAAATTTCCAGCTACCTTCTACTTCATCAGTCTCTTTCTAGTGTTTCTACTAATTAAAAATGGGCTGTGGCCCAGTGATTTAGTAGACACACTCTTCAACAACATTTTTTCTTCAGAAGTGTGAATCTTTTTACATGTGACCGTGAGTCAGTGCCCATAGTAGGAGTATGTGTAGAAGATACACTACAGAGATAAATGTTTCAACTCTCTTCGACCCTGGAGCAAAATAAATGAGAGTAATAAAGTTCACCCCTTTGAGTTCTGCCTTGTTATCAAATATTCCCCAAATCATGAAGCCAATAAAAAAGAAATAGTCTGTCAGGGGAAAAACAACAACAAAAATCGTAGTTTTGCCCCTCAGGCATTTTCAGAAAACTTCAAGTCTAGATGTATGAATTAAATTACTTCTAAAAATTAGAAAATTCTATCAGCTCAGAAATATGTGACTATCTTAAGCAGAAAGTTAGACCTCTACCCTGAGAAAGATAGTTACTACATCATTGCATTTTTTTCTTCCTATTAAATGGGGAACAAATTTGACCTCATTTCTCATGTTTGAGTTTTTGAATTCAATTAGATTCACATAAGGAAAAAATAAATGAAAAATTAGAGTGACTCTTTGGGGGACTCCATGCTTCCCCTCACCAGGTGGAAAAAGACGAATGGCCATAGACCCGGTGAGTATGTTGTCTGGGATCAAAGGGCTAATGCTTAAGGAATATGGAAAGAATGGGGCGTCAGGGTGGCTCAGTGGGTTAAAATTCAGACTTGGCTCAGGTTCTGATCTCATGGCTTGTGGGTGGGGCATTGGGCTCTCTGCTGTCAGCACAGAGCCTGCTTTAGATGCTGAAATTTTTATTTTCTTGGGCCTCTCTTCTCCTACCACACTCGTCTCGTGTTTACTGGACGTGCTCCCAGACTCCCTGATGTTGTTCCAGAAATTTGAGTCCATGCAAATTCCCATCATATTCTATGCCCTTCGTCTTCACGTGGAAACTCCCCACCATCTCCCATTTACTCCTGCTCACAGTCTCCTGTCACCTTTCCAAACCCTTTCTTTTTTCAGTCCTCCTTATAAGGAAGAAAGAGGACTTCAACTTCCTTTCTACCTCATTTTCTCTGAGTCTATTAATCTACATCTGCAGATTATCAGAATCAACAGTGGTCTACTCACACCATGGCTTATTCTCTTCATGTCTCCCCAGCAAAAGGGCTCCATGACCAGTGCTCCCTTTCTTCCTCTTCCTCAGTCCCTCCCTTTCTTCCTCGGTCCCTCTCTCCTCTTGATCCATCCCCTCAGACTTCTATTGATCACCTAATTCCATTTCTTGAATATCTCCCTTGAGTTGGAACTTCCCCTGCTTCTTCTGGTTTTTCCTCAATGACCAACTGCCTGGTCTACTCATATATCTTAGCCTTTCTCTTTAGCTTTCAATGTCCTATGTGCAGGTGTCCTCAGACATATAACTTAAGGCCTGTTATATCTTTCTTTTAAAATCTCCTCCCTAAAAAACTTATCCAAAATTCATAGCTTTCCTTATCTCTGCTTTGTGGATAATTCCCTTGTAAATTTATGTATTTAACTTTTGTTTCTATTTTGAGCCCTGTTGCCATATTCTCAAATAGCTACCTCATCAACTATGAATTCACAATTTTTTCAACTTTTATTTTTGTAAGTGGTGCCTTCAAACACCTCCCTCCCACATACATATACTTGTCATCCTAATCAAAAGATCACAGCTATTATTCCTCTTTCCAGTCCTTACCTCCAAAAAATTACCTAGTTTTGTCAGTTTTTTTTAAGTTTATTTATTTATTTATTTTGAAGGAGAGAGAGGGAGCATGAGCAGGGGAGGGGCAGAAAGAGGGAGAGAGAGAATCCCATGCAGGCTCCACATTGAGCTGGATACGGGGCTTGAATTCACAAACTATGAGATCACGAACGGAGTCAAAATCAAGAGTCAGAAACTTAACCGACTGAGCCACCCAGGTGCCCCAAGTTTTGTGAAGTCTGTCCTACTGCCATTATGTTACCGATCTTTTGGAGACCTGAGAGAAGAAAATAGAAGAGAAAGAATTATACAAATTAATTCGCAGTTCTTCCTTGTCTGGTAATATGCTTCTCCTGCCTCCCCTGAGCATGCATGGGATGCTTACACTCCTCCTTACATCAAAAACCAGGTAGCTCTTCCCAAGTAACTTAAAGAGAAATTTTACACTGATATTTCACTTGCAATTTAAATTCACACCTTTTATTTATTTTCTGAAGGTGCCTATTCCTTGGTCAAGTAGAAAATATGTCCTTTACTCCTATTCTTAGAAATGTCCCAAGACAATTTTTGTTGACTTCTGTGGGTTTTTTTCCCCTGACTACATCTAACTGTAAACTTCACTATTTTCTGAGTTCCTCCTAAAGTGAATATAATAAGTAGCATTACAATTCATTACAGTAAGCTCACCTATAAGGAAATAACCACTTTTCAATCTAGATCCTTGTTTTGATTTCAGCTTTCTAAAATTGATAGATTTTACTATCTATCTACTATCTATCTACTATCTATCAATTTAAGCTATCCAACTATGTACTTCAAATTATGGTGTTACCAAGATGAAAACCTTGCTTCAAAGCAAGACAGAAAGGTAACAACTGAAATTCTCCAGCATATGCACTTGTTTTGTTGTTATGTAAGAGCATCTTATAGCTAAGATTCTCAGTAATGATTATTACAGTGTACATCTTCATTTAAATTCATCTCAAAATTCTATATTAGCATCCAAGTACTCTGACGTTGAATGCTCCTGGAATGCCTTCTTTTAAGGATTCACCATTTGATCCTACCCTACAGTTTACTTACTGCCACAAAGTGGAAATTATATTCAATTGAATGACTCTTTTATTCAATTCCAAGATATTTGTATAGCCAGATGAGCAGAATATAATGTTGTGGGGTGATACATATTAAAAATCTGCCACATAATTTTAGTTGTAAAAGCAGATTTTTATCTTCATACTAATCAAAAGCATTTTCAAGGCCCCTAATCTCACCCAGCAGTTTTAAACAGTTCTCTGACCTCTGCAGAGGTCAGAGAAGAGTTTACCTATTTTAACATTATAGAGTGGTATTAAATAAATAGGATGAAAAGTTTCTCCCAATGAGGCATAAATATTTTACTTTTCTTCTTGTTTAGGATGCTAAGATGTTTTTCTTACAAAAAACTTATTTTTTTAAATTGTATCCTTTTCACTTAAAAATGGTCCCAGTGTACAGGAAGTGTACCAGGCTCTAAGCTAGCTCCCAAGAATGCAAGGATTTTACAGCCCACGGGTGTTCTTAATATTTATAGCTTATTTTGCGTAGGAGATCATCATGGACCTGTACAAGGATAACTGAATACTCATGTTACCTACTATGACTTAACGTTCTCAGTTCTTTGTCTGATTTTGTGAGCAATTTTCATTTCTTTCACATGATTTACACCCACCATTGTCTGCGGCTACCACAGCCATTGATCCTTAGTGTTGTAGACTCTATAAAAGAAATTCCTTCTCGGCACTCTGGATGAGAAGGTGAATAGGTTGTATTAGATACCTTACTTCATCATAGGTCTTAGTAAGATCTACCAGAAAGGTAGACCTCAGAACCACCTCCCACAGTTATAGAAGCGCAAGCCTCCATAAAATATATTTTATTTCAAGTGTCTCTGACTGGCCAGTTTCAGACCGCTTTTATGAGTGACTTTCTGAGTGTCGAAGCAGTAATCCGATAGCATGGCTGCATGGACATGTAGCATGCTTTAGACAGAATCACTTTATCTAGAATCAATAGGACTTACAACCCCTACCTGATCTGAACTCAGAAAAACCACCTGAATATCTATTCAAAAATTACATTCACTGACCATCTCTTTCTCCCTGTAGGGCTGATATATGAACTGTGAGCCTTAAGTAATCAATTGTTTTTATGTTTAGGAAGTATCGTCTAGACTAGATCATCCAGCAGACCTCCTCTTTTGCTTGCCAGGGCTGTTATGATCATCTAGAATGCAAATACATTCGTAAGGTTGCTCACTTTGTTGATCATTAAAGGTACAATTAGTTCTCTATATCAAAGTGCACTCAAATTTCACACACTCTGCTTATGTATATATTCTGCATTTCCCTGATTTAAAAGTCAAAATTTCTATGTAGACACATAGAATTTTTATTTTTTGAATACATTAACCGTTTAATTCTGACCCAGTTGGCATACTTCTCTCCTTAGTCAAAAGCACAAAAATGTGCCTACAGCATTTTCCATAGATTTCGCTACATTATATAGAGAGAGAAATGATTAATGTATTTTTTTTCAGAGTTTAATTTTTTTTAACTCAGATGCTAAGCAGTTATGACTCTTTCCAGGTTTTCCCCATATTTCTCAGAAATTCGTATCTGTCAAACTCAACATTTGATCTTTAATTTCTTGAGGCTATTTAATACTGACATATGTGCTAACTGACTATCTTTAGTTCTTCAGAGTTTGGCTTCATTCATTCCATCAAGTATTTTAAGAAGCTTGAAATGCTCCCAGGATCACTTATCTAAAGGGATTTAAAGAAAGACAATACTAGTAGGATTTTATTATATACCATCTGAAAGGAAAATTAATTTTGCCTCAGGTTTCAAATGCAAATGAGAACTCCATCATATAAAGAAGGCTTGTCTGAATAACCTAACTGAATTAATGGAGGAGAAATACTCAGATACTTTATGCAAAAAGATGTACTTTTGTTCAAATGATTAAAATTTAACATCTAAACTTTCCCCAATGCACTAGTCTAACAATGTTTCACTTTTTGTTTATATATTTATGATGTATTTCTTATAACATCCTAATGAAAATGATAAAATGACCCCATATTATCTCAAGATTTGACAGTAGAGTACATAGATTTAAATGAAGAATGGCAAGAGGTGACTTGGAGATATGAGGCAAGATCAATCTTAGATAATTGGAAATTATATTGCTTTTTTGTCAGTCTTACAATAATTCTTCCAAAGAGCCTATTTTGTGGGATAAACTACTCTTCCCACTTAATAATGTGACTCTATTATACTATAAATACCAAAATCTCCCTTAGAGTAACTGCTGGCAGAAACCTTCGACTATGAATAGGCATATTTTCCCCATCATTTTTATGCACAAATGCCTAACATCTGGCCAACATCAAAATGTGTAGCTTCTGGCAGCTTTGTACACCAAATGCAGTCAGAATGTTTTCTGAGCAGGTTCACTATACATGATCTGGGACACATGTTTGATATTATCTGGGAAAACAAAAACAATGAGTCAATGACTTGAGCTCTCCTTGACACTAAAAAAAAGTTTGGCTCCATAAACTGTTTCTGAGAAGAATATTTCACTTTGAGCATAGCAGCTAAAGGTTCCGTTATTAATGTAAATAAATGAGAGGGAAGAGGGAAGCCTTGATGATTGGCACGGTAAAAAATTAAATAGTCCAGGGACTGTCGATCAGAGTTGACTTTAGTAACTGGCTGGGAATGCAGACATTTGATCCAGCATACATGATTACCAGAATTCACACTGACCAATGTCCTCTCCTATAAAGCAGTTGCACTCTGGGGAATTCGAGGTTTCCAATGACAGTTTTGGAATTTCCTAACTTTCTGGAAAGGGTTTTGTAATAAATACTACCTGGATTTTAGAGTAAACTTAAGGCAGTTTCTTTTGTAAACACACACACACACACACACACACACACACACACACACACAGACAATTTCCCCTTTTTTAGCTAATGTAGAGATGTAAGTAACTTAGAGTATGTCTGCTGATACCAGACTGCATATTCACCTTCATGCCAATATTTCAGGTCTCTGCAGAAACATGACAAATCTTCCTGAGCATAAGTTTTACTTAAGGGTAATAGCACATTAGTTTGAGCTTCAGAATAATTTCCCACAGGTGATTGGAAATGACATTTATCTACTAAAAATTTTTTTTATAAATGAGTAAAATTGTATTTTAAATCCTTTGGTTATTTTGATGTAAGTTTTTAGTAATAGTTCTCAAAAGATGATTTTCCAAAAGGAAAATGAGGATCATCTTTGCAAATTCCAGTCTAGATTAAGCTTCTAGACATGTTGCCACTAAGTGTCAGTTAATCAGAGCATGGACCAAGTGACACATGGGTGTTACCCTAACATTAATTTTGTTACTCATATGGAAACATATAAGAACAAACACAGATACACACACACACATACAAATTAATCATTCCTATTACTTCACCTGCCTGCTAGTGGACCAAATGTGGACCAAATCCACCTGCCTGCTAGTGGACCAAATCTAATGTTAGTTTGTTAAACTAAACCATGCCTCAAGATTTAAAAAACCTTAACCGTCCCCCAAATTAAAAAAAAATAATTAAGTGGAGTGAAAATATGATAATCACTGGCAATGTCTGTTTCCTACTGTCTAAAATTATACACTCTTATTAATAATACTCCATTATAGTAAAAACAACTTATCACAATAAAGTGATTTGTAAGATTGTTTATTATTCTTCATGATTTTCAGTAAAATAATTTTTCTACATAAGGAGAAGAATGAATTCTGGCCAATTCGACCCAGAATGGAAGGAATTAATGGAAAATAAAAATCTGATGATTCAAACCCACTTTGTTGTTCATAAATTGCAAATGAAGACTACAATGAGTTATCGTTTTACGCCTGTTACACTGCAAAACAGTAAAAGCCTGACAACAAATGTCAGAAAGTATGCGAATCCATAGGATCTCTTCATTTTAGGATGAAGCAAACACACATAACCACACATAATTTTAGAAAAGTGAAGGGATTTTTGCTACCGAATGCCAGTGAGGTGACAAACGAGTAAGAGAGGTGGGAACATCTGCAAGATTTTCGTTTTTGTGTTTAATGGCGGTTTTATGAGTGTTTATATTATTATTAAAAACAAAAAGTGTAGGCAAATTTAAAAAGGACATTCATAAAAACGAGTCTGTTATTAATGAAAGACTCTTTTTAAGCTAATTCTGTGTATCTGAGTAAAACAAATATGTCAATCAATCATGCTGTAGCTCTGAGAAAACTTATGCCATATTCGTTTTCAATGGCATATAAATATATTGTGTGTCTTGTACCTGAATTTCATCTTGTTTGGCCTTGCTTTGTTTTCAGATTTTAATCACAAAGGAACAGATGATGGGGGAATAATTGAGTAAAATTCAGGAGAACTGTTCTAGTCTCTGCCTTAACAAATTAATTACCTTGCACTTCATTCCTCTAAGCTTTTGTTTCTTCATTTGGGATATTAATAAATCTAGAAAATAGTAAATTTCTTAAAGAAATATTTAAAAACTTTTTATGTGCCAGATATCATTTTAAGTAATAGACATACAGAGGTAACTATGTACCAAATTTCTGCACTCAAAATTTACAGTCTGGTGGAAGAAAAACCTCATTCCACATATCAAATACCTAATTATATGTAGCATTGCTTCTATGATCAGTGCTATGAAGGAGAAACAGAAGGAGCTGTGTTTATGATGTTATAGGATCACAGCACACTGGGGTGACTTGATATCATCCAGAAGATAAGGAAAGACTTCCTAGGAAGTGATGACCACATTGAGATTGCAAAGATGATGACAGGATTACCTAGGGAGGGAGAGAGAGAGGACTTCCTGCGAAGGAAATAGTGTAGGCAGGATGGACAGAAGGGCATGGCCCATCCCAGAGGGTGAGGCAAGCAGATATGGTTCTAACAGAGAGGGTGAGAGAGAGTAGGATATTAAAAGGGGCTGAAGAACAAAACAGGAATAGGCTGCAAAGGATTTATAAACTAAGCTAGAGTATTTTTATCTTAATCCCAAGTGGAATTCCATTTATGGTTGTAAGCAGAAGATGAAGGGCTTATACATATGCTTTCAACAGGGATGTCTGACCCAGGTGTAACGACTAGATTGGGGCTGGTCACGAATGCATGTGGGTGCAATCCCTATCAAAATACCAATAGCACTTTTCTCAAAACTATAATAAATAATACTAAAATCTATATGGAACCACAAGAGACCTTGTGTAGCCAAAGCAACCTTGAGAAAGAACAAAGCTGAAGGTATCACAATTCCAGGTTTGTATTATAAAGCTGTAATAACCCAAACAGTATGGTACAGGCACCAAAATACATATATAGATCAATGGAACAGAATAGCCCAGAAATTAATCCACACTTATGGTCAATTAATCTACAACAAGAATATACAATCGGGAAAAGACAGTATTTGCAAAAAATGATTATGAGAAAAGTAAACAGCTACATGTAAAAGCATAAAATTGGATCACTTTCTTACAGCCATACACAAAAAGTCAAAATAGATTAAAGACCTAAATGTTAATACCTGAAACCTTAAAAATCCTAGAAGAAAACACAGACAGTAATTTCTCTGACATTGGCCATAGTAACATTTTTCTAGATAGATCTCCTAAGACAAGGGAAACAAAAGCAAAAATAAACTATTTGGACTACATCAAAATAAAAAGCTTTTACATGCAAAGGAAACCATCAACAAAACAAAAGTCCAACCTGCTGAAAGGGAGAATGTATCTGCAAATGATATATCCAAAAGGGGTCAATGTCCAAAATATTTAAAGAACTTATACAACTCGATACCAAAAACAAACAAAAAATCCAATGAAATAAGAGGGCAGAGGACCTAAATAGAAATGTTTTCAAAGACAACATACAGATGGCCAACAGACACATGAAGATACTCAATCTTGCTAATTATCATCAAGTTAGTACAAAGTGAAACCACAGAAAGATATTCCCTTACACCTGACAGAATGGCTAAAGTCAAAAAGACAAGAAATAACAAGTGTTGGTGAGAATGTGTAGTATAAGGAACCCATGGGTACTGTTGATGGGAATGTAAATTAGTACAGCCACTATGGAAAACAGTATAGAGATTCTTTAAAAAATTAAAATAGAAATGCCATATGATCCAATAATTCCACTACTGGGTATTTACCCAAAGAAAACAAAAATACGAATTTGAAAATATACACACTCCAGTGCTTATTGCAGCATTATTTACAATCGACAAAAGATGGAAGCAAACTAAGTGTCCATCAATAGACAAATGAATAAAGAAGATGTGGTATATACACCCAGGGGAATATTACACAGCCATAAAAAAGGAAGAGATCATGCCATTTATGACAGCATGGATGGACCTAGATGGTATTGCACTAAGTGAAATAAATCAGACTGAGAAAGAAAAATACCATATGGTTTTACTCATATGTGGAACCAAACACACACACACACACACACACACACACACACACACACACACAGTGAACAAAAACCAGAATCAGATCTACAAATACAGAGAACAAACCGATGGTTGCCAGAAGGGAGGTGGAAGGGTCTGTGGACAAAATAGGTATAGGGGAGTGGGAGATACAGGCTTCCAGTTATGGCATGAATAAGTCACAGGGGTAAAAGGCACCACATATGGACTGCAGTCAATGGTATTGTAATCGTGTTGTATGGTGACAGATGGTAGCTGCCTTTGTGGTGAGGACAGCTTATTGTATAAAACTCACCAAATCACTATGTTATAGACCTGAAACTAAGGTAACAGTCTATATCAAAAAAATAAAAATTTAAAAAAAGAGTGGTTGAGGATAGTATGAAAGAACATTTCCAAAATACATTTTAGACAGAAAATGATAGTTTGAAGTAGGATACTGGTGAAAAAAATGAACATAAAATGATGAAATGAGTAAACATAGCAATATGTAGGACTCAGTACCTAATTAGAGATAAAGGAAAAGGAATAATGCAGGATCAAGGACAACACTTCTATAAATTGACACAATTATTCTGAAAAGTGTTTGGCATTATTTTGTCATTGTGGTGCCACTCACTGAGTTGAGAAAGAGTAGGAGAGCATCTGACTTGGAAGAAGGAAATACATATGTTTCATCATAGACAGGTTGAGTTTGAAGTGTTGAAATTCTCCAAAACTGACTGGCTTTGAGGTGTGACAAAGAAACATACACAATGTGCTCTAACATAAGTCTTGCAGAAGGTTGTTTCCTCATTGCTATCAAAGCTGTATTTCCAGCATGTCATATTAAAGGATGTTAGGATAGCGGACACTGGAGAAGAAAGTTCTTCGAATCTTCTAATTTCCTCTCAGGTTATGTTTTCCCCTTGATGGTGATGATATTTTACCTGCTTTAGGTGACATCCTTCCAAGACATAGAATGTATTAAATAAGGCTTTAACAAGCTTCTTATATCACCAATCATATGATAGACCCAGACCTAACTACTTAGCTCTATGCACGTTTTCTAATTTTGTTTTGGTGCCAATTTGTCAACATCAACTTTAAACAATTTATCAACAGACTCGATGCATGCATATATGCATTGCGGTTATTTACCGACGACCAGCTTACACCAGCACTATATCCTATGTTACAAAGAAGCTTAGTAGGCACTGAACACAGCAGGCCTACCCAAAGCCTGCTGTAGACACCATTATGACATCCATGAAAAAGTTTTCCGTAACCTGGAGATGTTGGGAGATAGATATTTTTAATCTTTGAGCATAAATGGCTATTAAAGCAATAGGCATAAAATTTTAGAGAATACAGAATGAAAAGAGAGCTTACAAAGTACTGTTAATAAAAATGAGGACAAAAGAAAAATGGAATTCTAACCCAAAGTATAAAATATCAATGGGTCCATATTGATATAAACAAATGATCTAATAAAGGACAAAAGAAAAATGTTCGGTGAAAATTCCAAATAATTTAGGTAGATACTCCACCCTCAAGAAGGTGGAAAATAGCTCCCCATTCTATCTTTACATTAGAGAAAAACAACACTACCTTAGCCAGGTAATTAAGTTTGGCATCCTCAACAATAAGTCATATTGATAGTATGTACCCTTGATACGATGTGATGAGAATCGCACTTTACCTCTACGATCTTCGTCCCCCCAAACCCACAACGCTAATCTAATCATGAGAAAAATATCAAATACTAACTGAGGTATATTTTACAAAATACTTCACCAGTACTCCTCAAAAATGTCAACATAAACAAAAAGAATAAAAGGAACAAAAGAGACCTCATGTCATCTCTTAAGGTCACCTCATATTTTCTTTGGCTTTTTTTTTTCCGATACACCTATTTCACCCCCTAACCCTCTTCCTCAACCATCTTCCTTAGCTTAATTAAACATACGAAAAACTGTTACTGCTATCTAGTTTTCACGTCTGCATAACTTGGTAGCTCCTGAATTCACGGATACCTGGTATCTTCCCTCTGTATCTCTAAGTGTAAATCTCCAAAATGGATGATTTACCTGGCCAGCTTGTCTTTGGGACTAGTTTTTAGAGGTTATAAATTATTGGTTCATCTGTAAATGGGCTCCTTCTTCAGTTAGAGGCTCACCTCAGCTCCATTTAGTTGGGACCAATGTATTGGGACAATGTATTGGGACAATTTAGTTGTCCCAATAATTGGGACATTATTTGAGAAGCTGTGTGCTTAGGGTGGGCATCCCTAAAACGTTTCTACTGCAGCTGTGGTAAAAAGAACACAACACCTTAGACTAGTGTGGTGGGCAGTATAATGATCCCCCAGAGAAGTCCAGGCCCTGATATCCAGACACTGAATAATTGATGTTAAATGGCCAAGGAGTGGCACGGTTGCAGATGCAGGTAAGGTTGCTAATCAGCTCACTATAAAGTGGGGAGAGTGTCCTAAATTACTCACGTGGATCCAATGTAATCCATTACAAGCATCCTTAAAGGTGGAAGAGGGAGGCAGAAGAGTCACAATGGAGTCAGGCAATGTGAGAAAGACATAACTGGCCATTATTGTCTTAGTGGATAGAAGGGGTCCAGAAGCCAGTGAATGTGGGCAGTCTCTAGAGGCTGGAAAATGTGAGAAAAAGCATTCTCCTCTATATCTTCCAGCAGAGAATGAAGCTCTGCCAATACCTTGATTTTAGCCCAGTGAGACCATTTTTGGATGTGTGCCCTACAGATTGTACAAAAAGAGATTACTGTTGGGTTAAGCCAGTAAATTTGTGGTCGTTGATTACAGCAAAATTAGGAAACAAATGCAATTGGTTTTCAGAGAGTAGATGTATCCTAACCTATCCCTGAAGAGTATATCAGTGGAGTCAGTATATTTGTGGTAATTGTGGGTATCTCTGTACAGACTACACTTGATTTGCTGATTTTTCATACATAATTGGGGATCACTCATACATAGTAGATAAATGATCTGGATAATTAATATAAGAGTAACCATCAACACAGGAGTTATTTTCTGACTACCCCTCCACATAATAAAATACACACGAATGGCTCTCATAAAATATCGTGCTTTGAGAGAATGCTGACTGAATATTGAGGCAATGAGATCTCTGCTTGTTTATATGTTGCCACGTGCTGTTTTCTTTCCTACATAGTCTAATTGTATTTGCCAGAGTCAAACGCTTAGGTATTTAACACAGTAGGCAATGCTATGGAAGGAAGCTGAAGGTTCAGGGATATCATTTGCTAATGTGTGCAGGTTCAGAGTATATGTTAAGGCCCATAACAAAAAATAAAATAAAGCTAAATGATACTGGAAAACCATTTGCTTCAACATTTTTAAAAGATATCCAAGAGTCTTCAGTTTAAGAAAAAAAGCTTCCAAATGCTTTTTCCTCATAAATATTGTAAAAGGAATGAATGGATGGATGGTGTTAATTTTGCTGTATTTAGAGAAAAAAATTCTCTTAATATGAAGATTGCTCTGTTTTTATAGCTGCATGATAACTAGAATTGCCTAACAGAGAAAAGTTCTGCATGTTTCTTTCTCAATCTTGTCTATAGTTCCCAGGTCTCAAGAAGGTTTTTCTAGGCATCAGACCTACTGAATTCCATCCCATTTATCACTGTATCTACATATAGAACAAAATAGTATCCTTAACCAGCAGCCACAATTAGATAATGGAGGTAATTTGGGGTCAGTGGCCAGCATCGGTCTGGATTTGGGTAAGTACCATTCTCTCCCAATTGCAATTCTGCCAAACTTAGACTTTCTCACATCATTTTAATGACTTTGATGTGACAGATGTACATGCCCTTATGCCCAGACTTTTTGTCTTGGAAGGGAGGACACCGTCTCCCAGAGAGCAAAGGAAGAGAGCATTGGTTGCTAATGCTAAGTAGAAGTGCAAGAGCAGAAACAAAATATCGTAGCCACATTTTACAAATAGACATGTATTTCTAAGCACTTGGCAATCATTTCTGATCTGTGTCTAGAAATGGTACATCAGAAGGAATCATAGAAAAGGTGACATGAGCCTCTTGTCTACTGATATTATCAACTGCAGGAAGAATTATCCTCAAGGGGTCGATGCTAGCTAGCATCTGTAGTTCTAGGAACCAGAAACAAATGGCTCAGCCGAGAGGGAAGTAAGCAGACATCACATACGGACAAGGCCCATTGGTTTAAAAAATTTTTTTCATTGGGGCAGAATTCCTTAGAAAGCTAGAAATGATTTCTGTTTTCTTTGCCAATAAGCTATACTTTTTACTGATTTTTAATTCAATATCTAATGAGGTAATTAAATAAATACTTGAATATTTTAAAAATCAATTAAGCCAGTGAAAGGGAATATTTGAAAGAAATACAGTACAAATTTAAGATATAGTTTTAAATCGCCAAGTATTTACCTTAATGAATAAATAATATCACATATCCCAATGCAATTATATCTTGTGACATTTAGTCTATAGTTTTCAGCATAAAGATTTTTTACATCTTTGGTTAGGTTTATTCCTAGGTATTTAATAGTTCCTGGCGCAATTGTGAATGGTATCTTTATTTCTTTATTTCTCTTTCTGTTGCTTCATTATTGGTGTATAAAAATGCAACCAATTTCTGTACCTTAATTTTGTGCCCTGCGACTTTGCTGAATTCATGTATCAGTTCTAGCAGACTTTTGCTGGAGTCTGTCAGGTTTTCCATGTAGAGTATCATGCCGTCTGCGAAAAGTGAAAGTTTAACCTCATCTTTGCCAATTTTGATGCTTTTTATTTTGTTGTCTGATTGCTGTTGCTAGGACTTCCAACACTATATTAAACAACAGTGGTGAGAGTGGACATCCCTGTCATGTTCCTGATCTTAGGGGGGAAGCTCTCAGTCTTTCTCCATTGAGGATGTTATTAAGTATGTTCCTTCTATCCCGACTTTCTTGAGGCTTTTCATCAAGAAAGGATGGTGTATTTTGTTGTGACACTTAGTCTAAAGCTGGAAGCCAAGAAACGTGGTTTGAAGGAAAACAACTTCCCCAGCTTAGCCACTTTGCAAGGCCAAGAGCGCAAGCTCCATTTTGGTAGGATTTCCTGGTGTTTTCTACCCTGTACCTCTTCTGTGACCCCCAGTGCTCCTAAAACACGATCTGAGCAGCATTCACAGAGGACAATGATGGTTCTGTCACTGTACCTCTGCCTATCTTCCAGAGTTATCACCTAGCACAGCCTTAGGATAGAGAGAAGGGAAAGAAACAGGGTTCTTTTGCCATCTCCCATTTTGTTCTGCCCAGTTTGTTCTGTCTTCAGTTTTAACATTTATTTCAATCAGTTAAGATCCATTGAATTAAATTTTAAAAATATTCAGTTATTGCTTTTGGTCCAGGAAAGAGAAGTAAGTTATTTACTAGAGTAGGAGTCTATACCTGGTGGTATATTTAAAAGAATTTGGGATAAACAACCTGTATGATAACATAAATTTGTATATAAAAACCAAAACCTTTCAAATGGTATTCTCTTTATCTTCTAAATAAAATGAAACTGTATTACCAAAAATGTTTTTATTAAAAATTTCCTTTTTAGTCTCATAGAAAAATGAAATCGTGAAAGCAATTGCCAGATAATCCAAAATTCTCTTTTTGAAGGCCAGTAGTGTATAGGATACCCCAGTCTCTTGTTTCTATTTGTTTCAACAGAACATATAGACAATGTCGTAAATCTCCATCACAAATACAAAGTGTTTATTCATTATAACACATGGTTATGTACTCAGCATCTATAGGATGCTCTCTCTAGCAACATCTCAAATAGAGAACTTGTGTTTAAGGCATACCTCATTACATTCTTCTCCCAACCTGTTCCTACTCTCTATTCCCCATCTTGGTGAATCACCATTCATCTATCTAACACACCCAAGCTAGAACTTTCCCTTCCCTTAATTTCTATCTATATAATTGCTTAGCATATCTTATCAAATCAACTTTTGAAATGACTCAGGATCCCACCCCTTCTCTTCATTCTTCAGCCCATGGGATAATTGAGGTCTTTGTTATTTTTTGCCTAGACTATCCTAGCAAACTTTCCTTACTTAGGTTTTCAACATTCTCATGCATGCAAAGCAGCCAGAACTATCATTCCAAATGTAAATTTGATCTTGCCATGTTCATAATTAAAACTATTCAGGGATTTTTTATTGCCTGTAGAATAAAGTACCATTTTGAGGCCAAAGTATATTCCCAGCCTTTATTCATTTAGCTCTCCATGTCCATACCCCCATATGCCAGCCATGCTAAATTATTTGCTCTGCCTTAAAAACCTCATCCATTTCAGGACCTCAGATTGTACATCCAGCTATCCTTGATCTTGCCTCCCTTCTTCCTTTTTAATCTGAACAAACTAAGTGTCCAAGCCAGGTAAAAATAATATTATCATACATCTGGGTTCCCCTAGGTGATTTCTGGTTCATGCCCATTGTTTCAGCATAATCATTAACAACACCCCCTTTTCACTTGCGAACATGGTTGCCTGGAGGTGAATTAGAAGATTCCCTTATTCAGAAAAGTCACCTTCTCTCTAAAGTTTTCCTTAAATTAATCTAAGAACTAGTAGTTGTTCTTGGGACACTGTAAATATTTCTACATAGTACAATTCACATAGTGGTCCCATAAATTATGTAACTAAATGTCCTGGCAAGTTAGGAGTTCTATAGCAGTTAGCTGTTATTCCTACTATTAGAGTGTGCTTAGTGTGTGTTAGTCCCAAACACCTTATGAGTAAGATTTCATTCATGCTTTACAACAATCCTGAAAGGAAAGCACTCTGCTTATCCCCATTTTGAAGACGAAGACACTGAGGCAAAACAAATTTAAGTAACTTGGTCAAGGTCACATGCCTGATAAGAGGCAAAAAACTGTGCTATCAGGTAAACCAAGGCAATGACTTCAAATTCCATACTATTATGAAGTACAATATACAGACTGATCTTTGTGGCCCTGTTGACTTAGATTAAGTATCTAAGAGTACAGTATAAATGGCTTTGTAAATGACTTTTTTTTTGAAAGAGAGAGAGCACATGCAAGGTGGGGAATGGACAGAGAGAGAGAGAGAGAGAGAGAGAGAGAGAGAGAATCTTAGGCAGGTGCCACAGTCAGCATAGGACCCAACTCAGGGCTCGATCCCACGACCCTGGGATGATGACCTGAGCCAAAATCAAGAGTCAGATGCTCGACTGATTGAGCCACCCAGGTGCCCCTGTAAATGAATCATTTTTTAAAAATATTTTTTAAATATTTTTTTTTGAGAGAGAGAGAGAGAGAGAGAGAGAATGTGTGTGAGTGGGGGAGGGGTAGAGAGAGAGAGAGAGGGAGACACAGAATCTGAAGCAGGCTCCAGGCTCTGAGCTGTCTGCACAGAGCCCAATATGAGGCTCCAACTCACGAAGCTGTGAGATCATGACCTGAGCCAAAGTCTGACACTTAATCGACTGAGCCACCCAGGTGCCCCTGAATCATTTTTAAAGAACAGAGAAATACCATTTCAAATGCCCTAGTGAAACATATAGCCTTAGGTGGCTGGTTTTGTCAAGATACTGTTTTTTTTTTTTAATGAAATAAAAATACTCTTTTTTATGAAATTCCTAGGATATTGATACGTTAACTCCTCTTCTCCCTCCTTCCCCTACAAATAGCCAAATGATTATATAAAATACTTCCTGAAAGCTACAACTACTAGCTTTTCTACCCTTTCTAAATTCAGAGCCCTTTTTTGCCAGTGTTTATTTTCACTTACTTACGTGTTTTAATAACAGTAGTAGTTGTGGTTGGCGTGATATTGGAAAAATCTTGAAACAAGACAAGACAGAGAAAATAAAATTTCCAAAATGTGTGTTTGCTTGGAAGTGAGGGGATTGCTAAAACCTTGGCATCAGTAGTGGAGGCAAATAACTAATCCCTTAAACATTTGACCTTCTACCTGGGAGAGAACCAGCCTCATCAGCTGATGGGTTCTCAAAGAGTTAAACAGAAAAACATGGCAATTCTTTATTTTTTTAAATATGATTAGATTTCCGTGTTAAGCTTAGAGAATACCTGTGAACACCGAAATTAAACACAGTTATTGATAATAGAAAAGATTTAAGACACTGTGCAAAACTGTATACATTTAAGAAGAATCTTTCCAGGGGTGCCTGGGTGGCTCAGTTGGTTAAGTGTCTGACTCTGGATCTCGACTCAGGTCATGATCTCAGGGTTCTGTGGGGGCTCTGAGCTGACACCTTAGAGCCTGCTTGGGATCCACTGCTTCTCTGTCTACCCCTTCCCAACACAAGCACACGCTCTCTCTCAAAATAAATAAACAAACATTTAAAAAGAAGAAAGACTCTTCCTAAAGCATACCAACCTTCAATCTTTTCTAACTGGAGTCTAATTCCATAATGAATTATGTGTACACACACACACACACACACACACACACACACACACATCTGTGTAAAGTTTTCCTTGGACCACACCACAGGAAAAAGAAACTGACATGCCTTGAGTAATAGGCAAGTCTGTCTTTAAGCAGACAGGGCCTCAGATCAATTAAACAAAATGAGCTTTATGAGAAAAACATTAAGCGGACTCCTTCCTGGATTATTTTTCTAAAAGAAAATTTCTGTTCTAATTGATGCCTTGAAGCTTGTTGCTGCAAATTGAAGTTTATGTCAAATATTTGGCAGTGCTTCAAGGAAAATGATTCTGTTCACCTTGATTCTCTAATTGAGATGTTTAAGGGTGCTTTCTTTCTTTTTCATCTGGATGTGCTGTAGTGACATTGTCTACACGGGATGCTTCAAGCCCGGGTTCTCACTTCTTTCCTTGCTGAGCGCTAAATTGTTTTTTAGTCTATCTGGCAATCTGTTATTTTTTTCCTCCCCCCACAGGGTTCAGTATTTGTCCTTGAAGAGTTGTCAACTACAAACGCAAAAGAAAATCATATATCCAATTAAAGTGAGGCAAAACACAACTGTCAAATAAAAGCCATTAACCCCTCGAGTATGAAATATGGGGGTATATCTGACAGGCTTGTCCTCGGTTCCTTCAACAGCAGTCATTCCCAATTCCCTTCTGTTCTTGTAAAAGATACTGCTCAGGGGACAGTTTTAGAGTCTATAGTATGTGATGTCAATAAAGTTTTGTCAAATCATAGTCCAAACATAAGTAGCATATTTACTAGACACATTTACCTAATGAAGTAATTTAGAAGAATAGTTAGTCCTCCTATTTTCTACTTTGATTTTATTTGCATTCAGTCTTTCATTCACTTAGAGTATATACTTAGTGCTTAGTACTTCTCAGGACCATGCTATCCACTGGGCAGACAACATTGAATAAGACAGGAAGGTTTCCTGCCCTTGTGAGTTTACAATCTAGTAAGACAAAGAAACAACTAATCAATTAGGACTTAAATACAGTTGTTATAAGTGACCTGGAAGAACAGGGACAGTGCCACGAGAACAAAAGATGTGACACAGCAGCCTTTGGCCACTCTGAAGGATAGAGAGAAAGGGATTGGGCCAGCAAGGGAAGACTTAAGGCAATTGCTTTCCCTGCAGGCCATACACTTTGTTTGTGAGGCTGAGGAGGAAATAAGAATATTGATATTGATGATCTTGGAGAAGAGTGGGAGAATGAGGAGGAAGATAGCTAATGTTTATTGACGGCTTCCTTCTTAACAGTTACGTTGGTTTACAGCTATGTGTTAGAAAAAACAGTCATGCTAATTGGTTTTAAATATAATGAAAATCATGACATGTGGCCCCAAAATAAAGAGTTCCACATAGGTTAGGACCATCAACAACCCAGGCTTTTGAATCTCTCTGCCCATCCATGTCAGGGGGCGCCTTTGCCCTCAGGCTGGCTCTTATCATGGTTGCAAAATGGCAGCAGCAGTTCTAAGCATTATAACCAGACATGATCATATTCAAAGGTTGACACTTTTCAGGGTGCCTGGCTGGTTCAGTCAGTTGAGTGTCTGACTCTTGATTTTGGCTCTGATCATGATCTCACAGTCATGAGTCGGAGCCCTGCATCAGGCTAGGCTCCACACTGATTGTGCAGCCTGCTTAGGATTCCCTCTCTCTCTGCCCCTCCGTTCCCCTCCCCTCCCCTCCTCTTGCTCTATCTGTGTGTGTGTGTGTGTGTGTGTGTGTGTGTGTGTGTGTGTGTGAAAATAAAATAAAGTTAAAAACAAACAAGCAAAGGATGACACTTCCTCTGCTTACTCTCTCTGGGAGAGAGATATCCTTTCGAGGATGACCCAACCTGACTTTTTCTTACGTTTTATGAGGCAGAATTTGGACATGGTGTTCATTCACAAGTGAATCACCGAGAAGGGCAGTGAGTGGATGAGTGACAAGAAGAGATTGGGGATGGAAGTTAGTAAGTCAAGCCCAGGACCACTTCAGACACCCTGAAGCATCCTCCTGCCACTTCAATGCACATGTTGAAAACTCTAGGGATAGGTCTTCTCAAAGAAGGCTTACCAGTCAAAATAGATTTGCAATTTTCAAATCAATTTCTCATAATCATTTCCTAGCAATTAGCATATCTGTTTTTTAAGTTAGCGCACAGGAGATTTGAAAATATAGTAGTTCATGCATTTGCTGTTGAAATCTCTTCATGCAAACTATTCTAAACCTGAAGAAAACGGGGACAGATGCTGTTAGAAATGAGACATTTTATCTTCCTTGCCATTCACCGTGACAATGAACAATATGTCACATTGTCTTTACCAACATGAGAAATTAATCATAGGAGAAACTGAAAAAAAAAGAAAATTTGAAATATCACAAGGAAAATCTTTATACTGACTGTACTCGACTACCTTTTTATTATATTGATAGTATAATTATAATAATAGTTACTGTTCATTGAAGGATGAGTATCTAGTAGGTATTAGACATTCAGTATCTTAATTCTCATAACATCATATGTGCAATTTATTTTATTCCCATAATCTTGAAGTTCATAAATTTACATATGGCTAACAAGTGTGAATACTGTCAGCCTCTTCCACTAATCTGTCTGTCCTTCTCTAAAGCTACTGTTCTTATTATACAAATATTCTGCCTGTCATTGTCTTGACCCTGGGAATTTGCTCCAGGAATCAGAATATGGCTTTAACAATCAATGGACTTTTGAAATTCCATTATGAATTTGCACCTATAATTCATCTGTCAATACAACTCTAAGAAGTTTACATTTATTTCTGCTTTTCATTAATAGCACCCTAAGTAGATTTGCTATGATTACACTTTCATGGCAATTCACTCTAAAACCTTGCTATTTTAATTTCCCCAAGCTTAACTCTCTAAAGATTGAACAGGGCCTGAAAAGACACTTATTCTCCACAAGTTTCCATGCTTCATGTTTTGGCCTAAGCAGAGTCAACTTTTCATTCAGGAAAGTTAAAGATATTTCTGTCTTTGAGTAGAGCACACTTCTCTTCCTATTTTACTGCTTTGATATTTTTTTTTCCGCAATTTTTTTTACATGCTTACCAAGGTACTTTTATAGGAGATCTCTTTTATTTTGCCGTTAGGTAGAAATAGCAATACTATTCTAAGAATAACTTCAAGTGAACTAAACACATTCTAATGAGAAGACTCTTTTCTAGCTTATTTTCTGTTTTGGTTCAAGCTGTTGCTTTTCCTGTTTTGCACCTTCTCTGCCGTGGGTTTATGGAAAACGTGACTGTGCTGACTGAGTCCCACTGCTACTTCCAAAAATACGTAAAAAGTATTTTAAGATACAGTGAAGAGAGTCAAGCAGATAGTTCTTAGGATAGATTAGCTGTATGGAAAATACTGGACTGTACTTCCCTCACCCAGGGCTAGGCTCTCCTGACATCGAACTTATATTTCAGAGAAACCAACTGTATATAGCCCTTCACTCTCATGCCTCACAACAAGGATGATTTAATAAAAAATGAGGCACCAGTTAATTTTAAATGTCACCTACTCAATGAATTTTTTTTTTGTTTTGATGTAGGTATGTATGTTCCCTACAACAGGTGAAACGTGAAGAAGGACCATTGAGGGCCAGGGCAATAGAGGCTTCTATCATGCGCCACCTCAGGGCCAGAACCAATCTTTAAAATCCACGCCTGTCAGAGTTTCTGGCATATAGTGAGGATTCAAATGTTGGGTGGTGTTGATACAATAAGGCGTCAAAGGTAAGAAAAAAAATGAGGGAAAACAAGTGTTTACTTGATAAATGTCAGTTGAACTGAATGAAAGTTCTCAGATTCAGCTTCTGTCCTATTACTTGAGGCCAATATTACTTATTTATACTATCAGGAAGCAGGAACTAACAAAAGATACAGCTGTACCTAAAACCTCTGGCCTGTGACCCCCACATCAGACAGAGTCCATGCTGTCAAATGCATGACCCATCCTACCTAATGTTGGCACAAAAGGACTAACAGAGTTATCAAGGATGGTTCAAAAAGTGGATTCCTTCTTGTGCCAACTAAAACATTTTCTATTGCCTACTCCCTTAACTAATTTTTAAGGAATATTATAAAAGCAATCACTTAGTAGCAAAAAAATAAATCACTTGACTAAGCGCCTAACTGGCAGGCACTAACTTCAGGAGAATACCTACTCTAACTTTAACAAAAGCAGAGGATTTCTCTTCTTCTTCTTCAGTTTTCTTTGCAAACCTTAAAGAAATCTATACTGACAATATCATTAAATGTTGTGACAGTTCATTTTTTTCTATGTGGAATTCAGAATCAGGGCTGAATAGTTCATGCATTTTGCTTATGTGACGTGTTTTGATTTGTATCTTTTAAGATGTAGAACCAGAATCAAACTGACTCATGATGTTTCCTAGTCATCCATAGCTCCTGTCACTATCCCTGTTATAACATGTGACATCTCATAGACAGTTAGTTCATAAGTATGGACAAAAATACCCTAAATATATCTGCAACAGTAGAGACAGCTGTAGGTTATGGCTGACTAAAACTCACACGTTCTTTTCATAACAATCTGTGATATTTGTCTGAACTAATAACCACACGCAGTTTGAACTTTGAACCTCGGAAACTTGCCAGAGCTTATAAAATGAACAGATGACCAATGATGTCTGAATATTTGTGGGGGAAACATGTTCACAATTTTTGAGTCCTAAACATTTTCTCAGTTACATTTTCTAAGGGTAACATTTGCCTTTTATCAGGAAAGAATAGTTTAAATTATTTCCCCAAACCATTATTTATAACATTTTAATGTACTGCTAATAAGCAATAAAAATATAAAGCTATAATACTTAAAAAGATAATTGAGGTAGAGTCAGTGGAAATTATGGTGCTTTTAGGATATGGTAAATAATAGACAAGGTCAGACAACTCCAGAAAAAAAAAAAAAAAAAAAAAAGTCCAGAAACCTTTTCTCTAAGCCTGTTTGCCCATCTATACAATGGGAGAACTGACCTATTAAATATCACTTACCAGGTCCATAATCTACAATCCTAAAAGCAATATTGTTGATTGAATAACTTCAACTAGTTTTGACAGTTTTATGTAATTAGTATTGATAGATTTGAAAAACTAATTTGGTGTTCTATTTTAGTGTTCTGTTCCTTTATTAAAATAAAGTTGACATACAATGTCATAGTAGTTTTAAGTGTATGATATCTTGATTCAACAATTCCATACATCACTCAGTGCTCACCACAATAAATGTAATTGCTATCTGTCATCATACCACATTATAGTAGTGTTGACAAGATTCGTATTGTTGCACTTTTCATCCATGACTTATTTTATAACTAGAGGTTTGTGCCTCTTAATCTCTTACCTATTTTACTGATTCCCCCACTACTGGCAGCCACCATTGTTTTCCTCTGTATTAAAGAGTCTGTTTTTTGCTCGTTCATTTGTTTTGCTTCTTAAATTTCACATGTAAGTAAAATCACAAGTAACAAATATTGGCAAGGATGCGGAGAGAGGGAAATCACTTGCACTGTTGGTGGAAATGTAAAAAAGTTCAACTGGTGTGGAAAAATACATGAGGGTTACTCAAAAAACAATAGAAATATACAATCCAGTAATTCCACTACTATTTACCCAAAGAGATCAAAAACACTATTTCAAAAAGATATGTGCATTCCCATGTTTATTGCAGCATTATTTATAATAGCCAAGATATGGAAGTAACCAAAGTGTCCACTGATAGATGAATGAAGAAATGGCATTATACACACACACACACACACACACACACACACACACACTGGAATGGAGTATTACTCAGCCATTAAAAACGTACCATGCTCTTTTAAATAAGGTGCTTCTAAAGCTGGAACAACTATGGGAATAATTAGTCTCCATGAAATCTGGGTTGTTATTCTTTCATTATGAAAACATTTTAAATGAATAGCACAAATATTTAGGTGTGGGGAAGCTCTGGTGCAAACTTCTTCAACCTTTCAATATATGATATTGCCCAAAGGTTTTGGATATCTCCAACTAAGTGTGAAAAATATAATTTAAACTACTGAAGAGCTAGGTACTATTTCACTCAGAAAGGAGTCTCCTTACAGATAAAGATAGGTAAAAGGCAAAACCAACATTTTTAATCCTAAAATTCTACTGAATCATACAGTAACAGTAAAATAACATTTCTTCCCTTGTTACTTAACTGGAGACAGTTTAAAAAATTAACATAATTACAAAAATAAAAATATGGTATGAAATAAAGTTAAGGGGCATGAAAAATATATAGTCTCCAGTATACAACTAATCAACCCATGTGATACTCTGGGCTTTGTCTTATTCTTGGCACATAGTAGGATTGCATACCTCATGATTTGAGGTTAGTTCCCCTCAAGAGCTTGCTTTGAGAATTGAAAAGTGAACAGAAATAGCATAAGTCACTTCAGGAAGAAGCATTTAGAGTATGTACTTTGCCATGTTTCTTTATCTTCTACCATAGGCAACAATAATGTTCTAGAAGAGAGAGTCCAGTCATCAGCCTATATTCTCAAGAACACAGTAAAGCAGAGCTTATAGCTTAGATACTATTCAGAGTAGCATGTGTAAAATATCAAAGGTTGTTTTAAGTAACTGAATTTAATATAACATTATGCACAGACTCATGTAGACAAAAATAAACCCCAATTTTCACTTTATATAAGAAACAAAATCTGGTGGCTTGAGGTACAATTAAAAGATACAGAAAAATAAAGATTAGATGTCTAATTAGAAGGCAGACTAATGGGTATAATAATAGCAAATGGCATAGAATTAAGAGGAAATGCAGTATTTAGATAAAGATGATCAATTAAAAATTAAATATTTGATTTACCAGGAGTATACAACAAATATAAACTTGTATTCACCTCATAATATAACCTTGAAAATATAACAAAAGTTAGATGATAAGACATTGGCAAATATTTATTATACTAGAAGATGTCAAAATAAATTCCTTGGCACTTGTTAGACTAGTAAAAAGTAGAAGATTTGAGCAACAAAATCAAAGTTTATCTAACAGGCATATGTAGAATGAAAAACACCTTATTTTCAAACCCTTCGCACATTATAAAATTTGATCATGTAAGTCATTCATAAGCAAAATCTCAATAAATTTTAAGGAACTGATATATATAAGATATTTTCATATTCTCTAAGCTAAAGGCAATAAAGTCAGGAAAGAGCAAGAAAGATAATGTTAAAATGCATAAACAGACATTTAAATGTACTTGAAATCTTAAGTCAAGGAAGAAACATAATACAAATTTTAAAATTTAAACTTAGAATACTAATGAAAATATGCCATCTAAACTTCATGGGAAACAGCTAAAGAAGCAATTTAAAGGCTATCAATCTATAGACATATTTCTATTTGAAAGGAATAAATGTTTACTATTGAGAAGCCCAACGTCCAAAAGTAGAACATAATAGGAATTCATAAAAAAAAAAAAAAAAAAAAACAAAGAAATAGAATATCAGAAATAAATGAAATGGAAAACAGAGATATCCATTAGAGAATTAACAAAGTTGTTTCTTTAACAAGATTGTTAAAATATATAAATATTTTTAAGAAAGGCTGACATCACTAAATACAACACATAATCAATATCTACTTAGAAAATGCTACAAAGAGCTGTATGTTGGTACATTTGAAATTTTAAAAGGAAATTTAAAGTCCCCTCAAGTCTTTGGCCTAGCACTAATTTGCTCTAATGTGAGAGGAAATTACTCAAGTCCTGGGAAAAAGAAACTGGACATGAATAGTCAAAACATGTTCTGGCATTCACACAGGTCTTGGAAGAGATTATGTCCCCAACAGCCAGAAGGAAAAGACCTTGTAGTATACAGAGCATTAGGTAGAATGCGCAGAAATGTAGCATTGACGTGTTGGATAAATTAGTCTTGCATAAAACACTGCTTTGAACTTACCCTAAATAACTTAACTGCATGGCAGACAAGAAGCCCAAAAGCAGTATTCATAAGAATGTGGAAAAATGCATTAATCAACAACATAAAATGCATAGGTATCTGGCACATGTGGAATCCAACAGAAAATTACAAAACGTGCACAGAAGCAGGAAAATATGACCCATAACCAGGAGCAATGTTCATCAATAGAAAGAGACCCTGATGATGGAACTAGCAGATAAAGATGTTGGGGGTGGGGAGCCATGGAATGTTCTGTATGTTCAAGAATGGAGAAGATAAAATAGAGTAAGGATAAAAAAAGGAATATGTTAAGAGATAAAAAGCAAAAAGGTAATCCGTGTTAACAATTAACTTATTGAAAATAGCACAGTAGACACTACAGAAGAAAATATCAGTCATGACGGATAAAAATTATACAAAACGAATCACAGAGGAAAAACAACACCACACCACACATACACACACACACACACACACACACACACACGTATAATGGAATTTTTCTAGACACGTGTAATTGTAGCCCCAGAAAGAGAAGGAAGGGGTAGTTTGAAGAAATAAAGGTTTAACAGTTTCCAGAATTGATAAAAACAATAAACCTACAGGTGCAAAAATCTCAATGAATCCCCATAAGAATTAACATAAAAAATATCTCAAGGGTCATCATAATCAATTTACTGAAATCCAGTAATTAAAAAGACAATTAGAAAAGCAGTCTGACAAAAAAAGACACTTTATTTTTCAGGGAAGGGAATTTAAGATTTATAGTAGACTTATCAGAGAGTGTGCAAAACAAAATATTAAGCAATATTGTTCAAGTGCATAAAAAAATTAACTGTCAATCTAGAATTTTTACCTAATAAAAAAAATGTAACAATAAGAAATAAAATCTTTCTCATACAAACAACACCTGTGAGAATTCATTTTCAGCAGATTGCACTATAAGAAATGATAAAGGAACTTCTCCAAGCAGATGAAAAATTTTAATAGAAATTTGTATCCAAAAGGAATATGTAGTCAAAAAAAAAAAAAAGCTTTTTTTTTATAATTGTACTTCATTTAAAAAATAACTGTTTCAGTCTCTTTAACAAATGGTGCTGGGAGAACTGGACAGCAACATGCAGAAGGTTGAAACTAGACCACTTTCTCACACCATTCACAAAAATAAACTCAAAATGGATAAAGGACCTGAATGTGAGATAGGAAACCATCAAAACCCTAGAGGAGAAAGCAGGAAAAGACCTCTCTGACCTCAGCCGCAGCAATTTCTTACTTGACACATCCCCAAAGTCAAGGGAATTAAAAGCAAAAATGAACTACTGGGACCTCATGAAGATAAAAAGCTTCTGCACAGCAAAGGAAACAACCAACAAAACTAAAAGGCAACCAACGGAATGGGAAAAGACATTTGCAAATGACATATTGGACCAAGGGCTAGTATCCAAAATCTATAAAGAGCTCACCAAACTCCACACCCGAAAAACAAGTAACCCAGTGAAGAAATGGGCAGAAAACATGAATAGACACTTCTCTAAAGAAGACATCCGGATGGCCAACAGGCACATGAAAAGATGCTCAACGTCGCTTCTCATCAGGAAAATACAAATCAAAACCACACTCAGATATCACCTCACGCCAGTCAGAGTGGCCAAAATGAACCAATCAGGAGAATATAGATGCTGGAAAGGATGTGGAGAAACGGGAACCCTCTTGCACTGTTGGTGGAAATGCAAATTGGCGCAGCCGCTCTGGAAAGCAGTGTGGAGGTTCCTCAGAAAATTAAAAATAGACCTACCCTATGACCCAGCAATAGCATTGCTAGGAATTTACCCAAGGGATACAGGAGTACTGATGCATAGGGGCACTTGTACCCCAATGTTTATAGCAGCACTCTCAACAATAGCCAAATTATGGAAAGAGCCTAAATGTCCATCAACTGATGAATGGATAAAGAAATTGTGGTTTATATACACAATGGGGTACTACGTGGCAATGAGAAAGAACGAAATATGGCCTTTTGTAGCAACGTGGATGGAACTGGAGAGTGTGATGCTAAGTGAAATAAGACATACAGAGAAAGACAGATACCATATGTTTTCACTCTTATGTGGATCCTGAGAAACTTAACAGAAACCCATGGGGGAGGGGAAGGAAAAAAAAAAAAAAAAGAGGTTAGAGTGGGAGAGAGCCAAAGCATAAGAGACTGTTAAAAACTGAGAACAAACTGAGGGTTGATGGGGGGTGGGAGGGAGGGGAGGGTGGGTGATGGGTATTGAGGAGGGCACCTTTTGGGATGAGCACTGGGTGTTGTATGGAAACCAATTTGACAATAAATTTCAAAAAAAAATAACTGTTTCAAGCAGAAATAAAATTTATGGCAACAGAAAGGACAGAAGAAAATAACGAAAGACACAGTCATAAAATCTTTCATTACGTATGAATTGGCTTAATATTATTTGAAGATAAACTGTCCTAAACGTATATCTTGTAAATTCCAAAGCAATCATTTAAAAAGTTAAACACAAAACAATGCCAATAGAGAAGATAAAATTATAGAACTCTCAAATCCAACAGAAAGATTGAAAAATATCTAAGAATATTAAATGAGTAGAAAATTACAAGATTAATAAATGTTACACTTAAAAGGTGTAAACACCTTAGTTATAAAGACATACTTATTTGATTAAAAACAAAGACCCAGCTTTATACTATCTGCAAAAAGCTCGTTAAAATATAATGCTACAGATGCATAAAGTAAATGATAAAACAAAGGATGCAATGCAAATATTAATCAAAAGCAAGCTAGAGTCTTATATTAATGTGAGACAAAGCAGACGTGAAAACAGGGAATATTACCAGACATTTTACAATGATAAATAGATGAAGTCATCAAGAAGACATAACAATCCTAAATGTGTATGCTACTGATAATGAGCTTGAAAATACATGAAGCAAAGTGAATAGAAATGAAATAGGAGATAGTACCACATGCCTCTCTCAGTAATTGATAGAACACATTTTACAAAGACTACAGAAGACTTGAACAATGCTCTCAACCAACTTGACCTAATATTTATAGAATGCTTCAACAACGCAGAACATACATTCAATATTCTCCAGGATACATTATATTCTAAGCCATAAAACAGCTAATAAATTTAAGAATACTCAAATCATGCAAGTATGTATTCTGACAAAAATACGGAATTAAGCTAGAAATCAACAAAAAAGATCTTTTTAAAAAATCCCTGAATATTTAGAAATTAAACCCACTTCTAAGTAACCCGTAGGAAATCACATAGGAAATTAGAAAATGTCTGGAACTGAATTAAAATTAAACTACAACATAATAACATTTGTTCAATGGACTTAAAGCATCCTCTATGTGCCTCTATGAGCAAAGAGAAAGACCAAGTCAATCATTTCAGTATCTATTTTACTACGAAAAATAAGAGTAGTGGCCTGTCACACACAAAGAGTGTCGGGACGTCAAGGCTTTTCTTTCCAGGAAGCAGCTTTATTTGTGCCAGCATAGGCTCAGCTGGCTAAGACCCCAAAAGGCTGAGCCCTGAGCACAGTGGAGGGTTGCTTTTTATCCAATTTTTGCTCTTTTGTCTCTCATATATGGTAACATACAGTCTGAATGGGCAGTCTGTGTTACAGAGTCAAGAGGAAGGTCGCACACATAGCCAGGTTGCCTTCCTTTGTCTTGAGGTTTCCCCCACATTTCTTAGGGAGGGGCTCTACCACAAGAGCACCCAAAATAAACAAATTGAAATCAGGAATCAATGATGTCCAGAACAATGACAGGGAACATCAATGAAACCAAAAACTAATACTTTGAGGAGTTCAATAAAAATGATAAGCTTCTAATCAGACTGAACAGGAAAAAAAGTCACCAATTCCCACTGATGAACCACTCTATGCTAGTACATTCTACAACCTGGGTGACATGGGCAAATTGTTTAAAAGAGAGAAATATTCAAAGCTAATTGATAACCTAAATAGCTCTGTATTTAAAGTACATCAGTCTGTAGGATAAGAATTTCCCACAAAAGAAAGAACAACAGCAACAACAATTCTAGGTCCAAGTAGCTTCACTGATGAATTCCATCTACTAAAACTTCAGGTAAAAAAACAATACCAACTATGTAACGCTGTTTTTTTGTTTGTTTTGTTTTGTTCTGTTTTTTAGAAAGAAAAGCTGAGGGAACCCAATCATTCATTTTATGAAACGAGTCTTTCTGTGATGACATTACAAGATGAGATCTTAGAAAATTGCAAACAAATATCCCTCATGAATACAGTCACACAAATTCTCAACAAAATTTCAGCAAATAAAAACCAATGTATATATAAAAAAAAAAGATAATACATCATGACCAAAGGAATTTATACCAGAAATGAAAGTTTTGGTAACATCCAAAAATCAAACAATGGGACTTCTGATTTCTTGTCCTACACACGGGGGCTTTTGAAAATCACCAGGTCATCCTAGCAGCAAGTAAAAAGCTGAAACAGATTGAAAAACCAACGACTCATCTAGGATCCATTAGACCAGTGAGGACACAGGCAAACCAGGATTGGAGAGAGAGACGGGCAAATATAGCAAATGGCAGCAGAGACTCACCAGTGGAAACTGTCTGGGGAAGCAGTCCTTGGGTAGGGAAACTTGAACCGTAGCTAACAAATTGCCAGAGGCTCAGTGTGGACAACCCTGAAAGTTAAAATCTCTATGGGGACACAGGCATAGGAGGGTCCCCAAAATTTTGTGAGACTTACCTCTAGGAGCTCCCAGTCGGTAGCAGAAGGAAAATCCCCTCAGACTTCCAGCAGGCAGAGGGGAAAAGGAACTTTGTGAAATACTCCAAAGCCCTTTGCTCTTAAATCAGGCCTGCCCTCAGGAGGAACTAAGAGGCTAAGAGTCGATAGACCACATCTGTTGAGGTATTATCAGAGCCCAACTGATGGTATTGAGGCTGATTTTTTTTTTTTTTTTTTTTTTTTTTTTTTTCCCATCAGTACACTCAGGTAGGCATATTTAGTCCGGGTTGAGCTCAGTTCCACAGGATAAAACAGTTCACAGGTGTTCTAACTTGGCTGCGTACTCATTGAAAAACTAGCCAGGTGAGAGGCATTGCAACAGGATATGATCCAGCTGCAAATAATAGATTTGGATGTAGGTGAGAGACAGCCTGAGGGGCAGTATCCTCAGCAGAGAAGAGATTTTAAGAGAAATCACTCTATGGGACAAAGTGAGAAAAATGGCCCATTTATAGGGTTGTTTGGTGCAAGATGAGATTTGGTTGATGAGAAGGACATTGAGTTACCAGAACCAGTGCTAAGCACTGCATACTAATCAACTTACTTTCACAGCATGGGGAATAAGGATGCAGTTTTTTGTTTTGTTTTTGTTTTTGTTTTTTTGTGTTTGTTTTTAAGTAGACATTGATTCCCTCATATCAGCACAGAGAACAAGAGTCTGTCTCAAGTGGAATAAGTTATAAATTACAGTAATAAGGTATTAAATTGTGGTATAATATAGGGAAAGATAGAATTTAGTAGACAGAGAGGGAAAAATTAGTATGATAGGAAAGTATAGGATAAAATAGGCAGAGAGGGAAAGGTTAAGACCTGAGATCCCTGGGTGGGGAAAAAGACATATTTTGGAACACTGCTGGCAATGTCTGACCACAACAAGCTCCCTTGGCATAAGGTTCCTCTTAAAAATGTAACAGACATCACCTACCTGCCCCCCTCAGGTTTCCCTCAGGAATTTGACAAAAGACCTGACTAAAAACAAGTAGACAGTAAGACCTTATGACCCACAAGGAATGGTATGGCCATAGGCCATCCCTCATACAATGGAAACGAGCCAATCAGGAATGAATTGCACCTAGAGTTATCCAGCCAATAATAGTAAAACTTAAAAAAGGAACAAAGGGTAAGGAAAGGGGAGGGGGTGACCAGAATCTTATAAAACAAGGACCTTTGCCTACAGTCCTTGGACATTCACTTTCAAATGTCCCCTGTCTGCAAAGAGAGCTTTCATACTATTCTTCCTAATCTTATACTCTAATAAACTTTTGCCTGCCGCTCATTTTGTGTCCACCTCTTCATTCTTCAAAGCAGCAAGACCTCGAATCCTGGGCATTGTGGTGAAAAATCCTGTAACATTTCTTTGGAGGCTCGTCCTGGGATATCAATGTCTTCTAACCCTAAGTAGAGAGCAGCCAGCAGCCCTTCTTTTCTTTCAATCCTAAACAAAATCCCCAAACCCAACAATGGGCACCCGTCAGAGTGAATAGCATGGCTGCCACTCTCAAGTCTCAGGTTACAGGCTCCTTGGGCCTCCTCCCAGCTGATCCCCCAACCTAGTTGGGAATGTCAGTGTGGTGGAGTCCCAATTTCCTTTTGAGAAAAACTTGCGGATGCATAGGACTCAGGGGCGGCCAAACAGCAACTGATGGGTCCTGACACAAAGGCTACTCTTTGGTGGATGCCTAAATCTCTTGGCAGAACCTGATCCCTGACTGCCCATTTGGGTATCTGGTACAATTCTCTTCTTTCTGTCTTGGCCAGTCTTTCTCTTTGGAAAATAGTGGAAAAGCCCAGGGCTGATCCCTTGGAGATACTCCTAGGAGTGATCCAGGTGACTCCCAAAGTTTCCCAACTACAGTGGAAGGTGGCCCTCGGCTTGCTTCCATTTCTGACACTCTGGCATGGCTCATCTCCCAGGTCCCCACTTTTTCGACCTTTCATTTTCAAACCTCTCTTGGGGAGTGGAGAGCAGGACTTACTTCAACGCCTTCTGGGATCACCACCCTCCTCCTGCCCCTGATGTCCATGGGGGGATGGGAGAGAAGACATTTGGCAGGTTCCCACAAGACGCAGATGAAAAGTAGAGCCAAGTGCCTTTGTCTACCCTGGGATAGGGACTTTAAGGAATATTCTCAAGCAGCTGATGAAACTCCTTTTGTTTCAAGGAACTTCCCTATCTTCTTTGGTGGGACATGGCCTGATCATTTCCACTTGTCTGTGGAAAAATATCCACAGACATGATAGGCTTTGGGACAAGGAGACCTCTTTTTCTGCCCTCTAGGCTTTTATCTGCCTCCAGGCTTCTTAGATGAAACTCACATCTTCAGCCTTCCCCTCCCTCCTCTTGTTTCTGTACCACCTTGGGTGCAGCATACATAACTGATTTCTCTACAATCCTCAGTGCTTCAAGCACCATGGACTCCTCCTTCCACCCTCATGTCCAGGAGCGAAGAGCACCCCTTTTGGACCACCCACTTCAGATTTCTCCACTGGTGCCCTAGATAAAAATTGACAAGGGGGAACAAGCTGTAAGACTTTTAAATGGACACCGATGGAAAATAATTGGTATTTAAACAAATTTAGGTATGTTGGTTTAATTAAGATAGACATGTCTCTAGAGTTATCAGTATGAAATGTATAAAACTTCTTATAGGTTTACTGAAGTTTCAAATAAGCTCTTGTTATCTCTGTTGCAATTTGTCAGCAAAAAGGTGACTGAAAATGACAGTTAATTTTGTCTGTCTCAAAGTCTTCATGGGTAGTTAATTGTTAAGATAGCTTTCAGGGTCTTTGATGACCTGAAAGTTTAAACTTTTGCTTGGATGATAAACTAGATTAAATTTGTTGGACATTTAGGCCTTTTCCAAATTGGACGGAATGCTAAAGCATTTCTTACTAAACATAGGTTTGTGCTTTGGGCTTATTGCAGAGAAACTAAGGATATTTGGATTTGTTGGAAAAATATGCTTTGTGCTTGATTAATTCATAAATATGCCATCTAAAAATTCTGGTGTAACAGTTTACAATTAGTTACCATAGTTTTCACTGAAGACTAAGGTTTCTAAGAGTTAAATTCCTGCTAAATGTAGTTAAAACTGATGGAAATAAGGAAAGGAACTCTGTAGAAAACTAGATGTGTAAGAAAGATATAAGGAATGGAAATCCATTTTTGTTAAAGGTAAAAGAAAGTAATTTTGTCCTAAATGAGACTGGTTATTCGGACAAAAATGGCTTGGGACAAAATCTGAATGCAAAAGAAAGTTATAGAAGGTTCACGAAGGGAAATCTTTGGAAAGGAATTTTATGTGTGGTCAGGACAGACTTTGGCTAAAATGAATGGATTTTAAAAGTACACTGGTATAAGATTAAAATTCCCCCTCCTTTGATTCAAAGACTGGGGGAAAAATAGCAATGTCCTTGCTGCCAGCCTTCAAATTCTCTACATTTGTGTTGTTTCTGTCTAGCAGAGGAATGGATGCCTGTGTCATCTGAGGGATGAATGATATATAAAGGGTTTTTACTGGGATACATGGGAGCCATTTTGCTAAACTTAGCTTAGCATCTGCCCAAAATGGACATCCACATGGCTGGAACACATTTATGTGGGAATTGCTGAAAAAGGCAGGGGAATAGACCTTGACTTTGGCCCTTTTAACCCCCTCCTCCATCAATGGATGATGATCAATATGTAAATTACTGTTGGGCCAAAATAAAATGAGTGCATCCTTCTACAACCAGGGGAGTCTTGCTTGGTCACAGTTAATATCCCCAAGGTCCTGCAGGCAGGAAACAGAGGGGTAGGAGAAATCAGGGAAGATGGGTCAGCTCTGGAAGCTAAGGTCAGGCCTGTGTAAGAGCAAATACTACCACCACCTCGTGAGACTGACTGGGCTTTTGGCTGCCAGTCGCGTAGTCAGCCAAAACACGGACCAACAATCTGGGTCAGGAGGTAAGCTTTCTTCTAACCAGCTGGAAGAAATTGAAATGAGGGACTCCCTTTCCTCCTGTTTCCTACAGGTGGGCAATTCCCCAACCGAGGCCAATACTCCTTTGGGATGCATTCTGAAAACTTGGGATGATTTTGACCCACAAACTCTGAAGAAACAGCGACTCATTTTCTTTTGCCCCAAGGCTTGGTCCTTATACAAATTAGAGGAGGAAACCTGGCTGTCAGAGTTAAGTATCAATTATAATACTATCCTACAATCGGACTTGTTTTGTAAATGTGAGGGGAAATGGGGAGAAGTCCCCTATGATCAATGTTTTTGGGATTTAAGAGAAAATTGGGACATGTGTCTGCAATGCAAGGTCAACCCTGGCTTATTGGCAGCTCTTTTCAAGGTCCAGCAATCAAGGAGGGGAAACAATTAAGGGCCTCTTGCTTTTACCCAAAGCAGACCTGAGAAGGAAGAAGGGAATCTTCTACCTCAACTTTCTCCTCCTCAGGTCCTCGATCTATATATCCAGACTTAGGAATGTGCACGTATGCTCCCTGCTGCCCACGTTTTCCAGGCCCTCCCCTTAATGAAACAGGTGTGTTTCCTCTACAAGAAGAGTGAGGGAAGGAGAAACACAGGGAGGCACCACCATGATAATATTACAAATAACTTTTTCATTGCAAGATTTAATAGATAAAAGGATATCTAGGTTAATTTTTTTGATAATCTGAATAAGTATATAGAGGCTTTTCAGAACATTACATACGTTTTTGAGTTGGAAAGATATAATGCTTTTGTTGAATCAGACTCTTAATGAGACAGAGAAACATGGGGTTCTGGAAGCAACCAAGAGATATGGGGGTGAACAACTCATTACTATGGGACTGGAGGTCCTATAGAGAACTTCCAGTTTCCTACTGGTGTTTAGGCAGTTCTGCCCCAATATCCTAATTGGGACCCTGACCATCCCATTGGGGAATGATGTCGCTGCCACTTCCAAGGTTGTGTTTTGGAGAAATTAAGGAGGTCTAAGGTTAAACCTTTAAATTATGCTAAATTAGCCACTATCTTACAGACACAGGATGAAACCTGGTGGCCTTCCTGGAAAGGTAAAGGGAGACTCTCCTTAAATATATGGATATCTCCCTTGATGCCCCCAAAGCTGAGATGATTCTCAGAAAGGCCAATCTGTCACTCAGTTGGCCCCAGATAAAATTGGCTTGTTGGCCAGGAAGGGACACTGGAGGAGCTCTTCTGAGCTGCCAATCAGGTATATTACAATCAAGATCAAGAGGAGAGCAAGGAACAGGAAAGGAGGCTTAAGAAAAAAATCTGAGGCCTTAGTAGGGGCCTTATGTACTATTTCAGACCAGACTTTCCAAGATCCTGGCACCAAGTGCCATTTATGTGGCCATTCAGGGCACTGGAAATGAGAAGTCCTCAGAGGGGACAACCAAAGTCAAAACCCAGTAAGCCATGCCCCTCAGGTGGAGACAATCACTGAAAAATCTGAATGCCCTCAGGGACTTCAATCTGGGAAGGTTCAGATAACCAGTGTCCTTAAAAGGGCCTAGGGCCCTTTATGGTGGCTCCACTAAAACAACTATCAGAAACACAGAGCCTCACCTCAGGTAACTCTAGATATAGAAGGAAAACCCGATCATTTCCTTCTTCACACTGGAACCACCTTTTCTGTCCTTTCTACTCCTGGCCAACTATCCAAACACAGTATAATAATTAGAGGCATCTCCAGAAAACTAAATTTTTCTCAGCTACCAGGGTGCACATGGGGACACTTGATTCTTTCGCATTCTTTTTTGATAATGCCAGAGAGCCACACTCCCATGCTAGGAAGGGACATTATGACTGAATTAGGGACCATAGGGCTACTAGCTCCAGGACAGATAAACAGTTGGCTAAACTTATAGTAATCTAGATATCGAAGATCAATCTTTCCTTGAGGTAAAATTAAATACTCCTCATGGAGTTATTCCTATGGAAACTGGATGGCCAAAGGAGAAATTGAGGATTGAGGACCATAAACTAGTTCACGTGCTTAATTATTCTAATCAACAATACCACAAGATCCAAAAAAGTATGGAAGAGAGAGAAAAAAACTATAGTTAATACATGTATATATAACCAGACATGTCAGAGATTTTTTGATGGCTACAATGAGTCTTTCCTTCCTATGGTGTGAACTCCTCCCTAGGAGGCATTGCATTTGGAATATTAATGCTGTTGGTCTAATATTCTTTTTGTATGTCATTTGTAGAAGCAATTGCATATGCCAGAAAAATAAGACCTCCAAGAAAATTTTGATCCCCCAGATGTTCCAAACACCCTCCCATTATATTGGACCTCTGAACCTGCCCTGACTGCCATTCTGCTGTCTTGCCCTCCCCCCCCCACCCCCTTCAGCAGGAAGCATTTAAGATCAGTCATAGTCCCAATTTCAGTAGCAGTTAGGAGTCACGTGTTCAGAGGGGAAAATATAATAGGGAAAGATAGGATTCAATAGTCAGAGAGGGAAAAATTAGGACCTGAAGTCCCTGGGTAGGGAAAAACACGTATTTTGGAACAATGCTGGGCAAATGCCCTCAGGCAAAAGGTACCTCTTAAGAATGTAACAGACACCACCTACTCCCCATCAGGTTCCCCTCAGGAATTTGATAATCAAAATACCTAGATAAACCATAAAACTTATGTTATATGTGGGACAGTATGACCAGTCTGACTCCTTACACAAGGGAAACGAGCCAATCAGGAATGGACAAGCACCTACAGTTATCCAGCCAACAAGGGTAGGACCTGAGAAGGAAGGGTGGAAGGGGGAAGGGTGGGGGGCAGTGATCAGAACCTTGTAAAACAAAGACCCTTGCCTATGTCGCGGGCATTCACTTTCAAATGTCCTCTCTCTTTAAAGAGAGCTTTCCTACTATCCTTCCTTTTGGATCTTCTACTCATTTTGTGTCCACCTTTTCATTCTTCTCTGCGGGCGAACCAAGGAATCCCAGGTATTGTGTAATAGGTCAACTTGTAAGATATTAGAAAGCTTATTGTATATAAGTTCGCCTGAAACTCACCTTTCATGAATAGTTGAGATAAAAGGCTTATGTAGTTCCCTATTAGGGTTATCAGTGATTACTAACCACCCTATCTCACTTCTGTGACCTTGCCTGCTTACTAAACAGATAACTTAGGATACAAAATGCTCCCCCACCCCCTCTACCAAGATCTGGCCTAGGCAAGACCAACATGTAAAAAGTCACGTAGTCACTGCCCTACAGCATCTCAGGTGTCTAACTATGGTCATTTTAAACCCTCTTAGGACAAAGACCTTCAAAATTTATAGGTTCCCACCAAAACTAACGTCTTTATGTCACAATATAATTGGCTACCATGAAATGCTGAAGATTGTAATTGGTTAACCAAATAATGATGTATTCTGACTTGCTAAAATCCATATAAGCCCACTGCTGCTTTTGTTCGGGGTCATTCTCTGCACTTTTCTCCTTAAGATCAGGAGATCAGGTTTGGCCAGGCCATGAATAAATCTTGCCTCCCTTCTATTCGGCATCTGGTGTTTTTTTTTTTTTTTTTGATATCACCCTGTTTCAATTGTGGTAAATAATCCTGCAACAGTGAGATTCCTTTTCAAGTTCATTTGTTCAGGGATTGTCTTTCATCTCCAACATAGAATGCTTAGGCAAACATTTAAAATAATATTCCATAAGTAGTAGAAACAAAGCTTATTTCAGGAAACCTGGTGATCACCACAGTGGTGGTTTCAAATGATAGTCCCAATATTCTTTAATACTTCTGTCATTTATGTCTATGCCACTCCCTTAATTCCACGCTCTGTCACTGTTTGGCCAATAGTATATGGTGGTAAGATATAATGCCAGTTTTTGTGTCCAGTCCTTATGAAACTGATAGTTTCCACTTCTATTTCTTGGATATTTGCTTTTGAAAACCAGTCCCCACACCTGGGGGAAGAAGCCCAAAATAGATGATGCTCCATGGAGAAACTCAAAAACTAGAACATCAGATGGCATCATGAGATGGGGATTTTACAAGCAGATCTTGTAGCCTAGATGAATTGTTCCAGCCGACACCATGTTGAGTAGAGATGAGTGGACTCCACCAAGTTCTACCAAAATTGTACATTTGTAGGCAAAATAAATTATTGCTTTTTTGCAATACCCTGAACTTGAAGGTAGGTAGTTGCAAAGCTATGAATAACTAGAATGGTTGCACTCTTGGTGGCTAGACAAGTTCTAGAGAGATATCAGATGCCTGGGGAAATTTTCACTTTATGCTAAAAGTTCTAACCAAAATAGCATCCCTCTTTCTCAAGTTACTGCAAAGTCTTTGTTGAAATCAGCAGCTTGCTATTATCCTTTTTAGAAAACAATTTGATAGAAGGCTTTATCATAGAGTTGAAAAACTGATGACAAGACATTCAAGTAAATTCTTCCAAATCACACGAATAATAGCAGAAACCAACCTGTTTCTTTGGTCATGATTTTTTATATAGTTGCCTTTACTCCCCGAAGTCTGTCTTCCTTAGAATCCCAAAAGATCTCATAAAGAATCATTAGGCCATCTTTGAATGAATCACCTGAAGCTGGATTACAAGTGCTATATTTATTACCATTATTTTTTTTAGAGATTTCCAAAATTTCATCAGTTTCTCAAAGGAGTCTGGAACTCTCCCAGCTTTGTTAGTTCTGCCCAGTTGTCATAGATAACTCCTGTTTTTGTTAATTCTTTAAAAACAATAACTGTAAAATTATGGAAGAATAAACTCAAGTATCGTCTGCATCTTAGTAAAGATGTGGCACATGCTGCAGACTGATGTTCAGATTTATAAGACCTATTGAATCCCCATCACTTCACTCATCAAGTTATTAGCAAAGATACGATTATATTCCAGGCACTCAGAAATGAATGAGGATGCTCCTGAGCTGAGTCTTCTGATTCGGCATTTTCTCTTATCTTCTCATGCCTTCTGATCTCAAGGCTAGAGATTGGTAACATAATCTGAACAATTGAATATCTGCTTCACTAATTGCTTATTTGGTTTTTCCACCTTCTCCCGACTTCTGAGTATTCAGTAAAAGCTCTTTTTGATCATTTGTCTTTAGAACTCAAGTAGTTCCCTAACCAAGTGTTTCCTAGCTTGCTTATCTCAGCAGGTGACAGCAGTTTTGACAAGCTCTCAGTTGCACTGATCCCCTGAGCTAAAATAATAATAATCATAATAATAATCATCATCATAAATACTAACATCTTTCTTTCCATTTCAAATAAGAGTTCTTTGTAATCCTCTTCCCTTCCAGATCAGAAAAACAGGAATAAAATCTTAAAAAGGACATTTCTCAATTGAGAATCTATTCATATTTATTCCCCTAGGTTTCATATTTTAGAACAAACAAAAGGAAGTAATTTTTAGTTTCCAGATTTTGGAAGAGAACTAAAAACAGCCACTCTTTTTTGTTTTTCAGGTTAGTATGTTAACTAAATGTATTTTACTTTTTTCCCTCTACATTTTAGCAAAGGTGAGCACATAGCAATGGAATAATCTTCACTGAAGAGTACATCAAAAATTGTTTTGTGAAAAAAAAAATAGGTTGTCATTCTCACAGGACACTTGGGTATGTTATGTGCCTACAATTCCATTTGCTTTTCAACAGTCAGTAAAAATGTTGAAAGTTCACATTGGGTTCATTTAGTCATTTAGGTAAATAAATTCTGCTAGGGAAGTAGTGCCACATAATATAACTTGTGGTCTCTAGAGAAATTGGAAGCTTCTTTACCCAAGCACATGGCTTTCCCTTGGAGGTGTAGATCTTCCATGAAGAGTGGTGGATGCATACACTTGGGGCTGACCAGAATGGCACCATGTTTCTTTTGTTCTGTCAGGCGCTGCCAGCCATAGGACCTAAGGCTGACCATAAAATTCATTGTTTCAACCAAGATATCTTGGAGAGTGAAAGAAGAGGTTTTTAATAATCATAGGATAATGGGCATAAACAGTTAAAACTGGGCTGTTGTCTACCACGTTGGGATTTGTGGTCATCCATCACAAGTAATGGCATGTGACTAAAGCTTACTTTTTGGGGTTTTTTCCTAAATTCTAGCTAAGCAAGGAGACCCTTTTCCTCTCTAGATTCAGAGCTCTAAGCTAGTGAACTTGAAGTTGTCTTAGATTTTGTCGCTCACTGATGTGTGGAATTTAATCTGAGCAATTAAGGGATAACATAAGTAAAAGGGAACATAAAAAATAAAAAGAAAGAATTCTGGTGTTGTTTTTGTTTCTGATTCTTATTGTCCAGAGAACCTTCCTGCCCTCACTTGTTGGTTATGCAAGCTAACGAACCCCTTTTATGCTTAAACTTACTCAACTCTGGCTTGTTATTTGCAAAGAGAAATATCCTAATACACATGCATAAATGTTAAGGATATTCATTAATATAGGAACTTTCTCTAGAAAGAGAAAAAACATAAATTTTTAGTTTGGGGGACATAAATCTTTTTTGACCCTCTTTTCCTTGGCCCTTTTGAAATTCACTCTCTCTCTGACTTGCTTATTTGGGTAATATGAATCTGGTTTTTATAGAAAGGATCATTGTGCTAGAAAAAAAGGCAGCTGTAGATTTATCTTTACTGCATTAAAAAATAATCCTCATAGCTTCATGTGAGCTGACTTAGTTCACCAGGAAACTTAATTAACTTTTATGGAAAACTCTTTTTAGTAATAACAATTAAATTTGCCCAGAGTAGTTTCCTGCATATCTATCAATAACAAGCCAACAAACATTTCCTGCTTATAAAAATTTCTGAATTCCCTAGGTTTCTCTCTGTTCCAAGACTGTTTCTTCAACTTTCTCTTCAATCTTGTGTGGTCCCCATATTCTTCCAGTAAGCTTCTTTTACATTAGACAAAGGAAGTTGGTATGTGTTATACCAAAAAAAAAAAAACCAAAAAAAACAAAAAAAACAAACAAACAAACAAAGCAAAACAACAGCAAAAATTACACAGGAAATAGAACCAGAATGTGCATTGCCACCCAAAAGACTCAGAGAAATGTAGGATATTGGGAATTGATAATTTAGTCAACTGCCTCATATTCCAAAATGGGAACCTTGATGCCCATAGAATGCAGTGTGGAATGCCTAAATGATTACCCAGTATTGATGAGGTTTTGGGGATGGTGGTGGGGTTCAGAGCTGACAGCCAAGAAAGAATTCTTGAAGACGTCTTTGGTACCAAAAAGGTGATTTTATTAAAGCACTGAGGATAGGACCCATGGGCAGAAAGGGCTCCACTTGGCTTGTGAAGAAAGACTGGTTATATACTACAGAGTTGGGGAGCTAAGGTCAAAAGGGAGACCTCCAGAAGGACTTTGATATGCTAAAGAGGACTCCTAAAACACCTGAGGCCTTGCTATTGTCAAGCTAATGTTGTTTTTCCTCTTGTAAGGTGTTAACAATAGAATGTTAGAGTGTTCCTGGAGAAATGTCATATTCTGTATTTGCCTCAAGTATTTGTCAATGGGCTGCAGGTTATAAGGTTACCTGCTATTTCCTACTTGCCTTTGTTCCTCATATCACTATGGAGGGGAGGGTGATATTAAGGGCTCCAGGAAATCATAGGTTTCTGGAGATTAGGCTATTGATTTTACTAAGATATTTGTAAACGGATGGAGACTCATGTACTGCATGACTGATCTCTATCAGCAACCATTTGTTGTTTTTGTTTGTTTGTTTATTTGTTTCCTTTCCTTTGTTTTGGGGAAGCCAGGAGTGCCTGAGGAATAGCACACTTATACCACCTGGGAGGTGGGGTGGTAGTGGTGTAGCTTGTGCTTCACCCTCAGTTTGCCTTAAGCTCCCTCACCAGTATCACTAGAACCACAGTCCTATTGAGGGTAAGACTCTGTCGGATTATGAGAGTACTGGGAAAAGAAATGAAGAAATGAGAAATTACAGGACACAAGAGATTGCTTCTGAGGTCTTAGATCATTTAAAGAATGGCAAGGTTGAATTCCTGTCTTCTCGTCTTGAGGCACAGAATGAAGCTGACGTCTTGGATTGTAAAAGAATCTCTTATTTCTTTATCTTCTGAGCTGAGTGGGTACAAACCAAAGTCCAGAATGTTTCTACATGTTTCTGAATTATAAGTTCTGCTGAATTCACAGTCTCGACATAAATCTTGTGTAAAAGTAGGTCATTAGCCGTAAGAATGGAACCAAAGAAAGAGGGGACATTTGAGAGAAATGGAAAGACACACGGGACCTGCAAATCTTCCAGTGCATCCCCAATTAATGATTCCAGAGAAGACAGCACCCTCTCCCTTATCTACAGAAGCTATTCCCTGTTTCTCCTTGCTTAAGTGGGCTATTATCCTCCTACAGACAGATCACACTTCCAGGAGAGAAGCAACAATGCCCCTTTCGCCTCCCTCCTCATTACTGCTAAATTGTATCACTGAACTAGTAACTACCCTCATATAAAAAACTTTGAAAAGTGTTTTTGAAACTGTTTTTGAAACTTTTGTTAAATGTTTATTTATATTTGAGAGAGAGAGAGAGAATGACCGGAGGAGGGTCAGATAGAGAGTGAGACACAGAATCCGAAGCAGGTTCCATCCAGGCTCCAGGCTTAATAGCAGAGCCCAACGTGGGGCTGGAACTCACGAACTGCGAGATGGTGACCTGAGTCACCCAGGCGCCCCTTGAAACTTTTTATATGCAGAAACGAATTATAGACCTGAACTGTAACTTATTGGGTGAGTTGACTTTTTCAAGTGTTGAGTTGTTAACAGGAATCCGCCAACCAGTGATTCTGAATGCAGTCGATAGCCCTTCTGTAACTAGCGGTTCCTCCTGATTTCCTGGGTTTAGTACTGAAAACCTGACCTCACAGGTAGGCAAGAATGCTGGAGGGGCAGAAATCATCTGATGAAATACAGAAGAAAAATTTAACATCAAGAACTTAAACTGCTGGACAAAATTTTCTGTGTGAACCATCATCCCAACCCCTACATATGTTTCACAGGAGAATCCAGAAAACAACTGTATTAGTTGCCAAGGGCTGTCATAATAAAGTACCACAAACTAAGCAAATGAAACAAGAGAAATCTTTCTCATCGTTCTGGAGGCTAGAAGCAGGAGATCGAAGTGTCAGCAGGATTGGCTCCTTCTGAACCCTTTGAGGAAGAAGCTGTTCTATGCCTCTCTGCTAGCTTCTGAGTCCCCCGCCCCCACTTCACCCACAGCAATCTTTGGTATTCCTTGACTTGTAGATGCCATTCATAGTGTGACACACCCAGAGTGCCTGCTATCCTGTGTCCAAATTTTCCTTTTCCATATGTCACAATAAGTCACCAGTCACATTGGATTAGGGTCCACCTTATCACCTCATTTTACTTGATCACCTACAAAGACCCTTTTCTCAAATGATGAGGGACATAAGGCAAGCTGAGGGCCAAACACAACTAGCACAACCCCCATCTCCACAGGTGGGATGTGTGTGATATTCTTCAGGCATTTCTGGCTGCCCAAGAACAAAGGAAAGGACAGAAAACAAATGGTTAAATTGATAGTCTCCATAAGTTTACAGATATCTTAGTAATATTACAAGAAAAAAGGCAATCTTATCAATAGCCTAATCTCCAGGAACTCTCTACTATCTTAATGATGATGCTTTACTAGAGGGAAAAACAACTTTTGCTTGACAATAGTTAGGCCTCCAGTAATCTGTAAATTCTCTTTAGGAGACAAAAATCCCTTTAAGGAACTTCCTCTTGACTTTTCCTCCCCCAACTCCACAGTATATAAGCAGTCGCCCTGCACAATCCGTGCAGCTCTTTCCACCCCGGAGTCCTGTCCCGGTGCTTTAATAAACTCACCTTTCTGTACCAAAGGCATCTTCAAGAATTCTTTCTTGGCCATCGGCTCTGAACCCCCCACCCACACCCCCAAATCCCATCACCAGATAAAGTCATATTCACAGGCACTGGGTTTGGACCTCAGTTAGGAGTACACTATTCAATCCATCACAACAACCAAAGATGTGAAAGATATTTTGGTACGTGAAGCATCAGCATATTTCTACACCACACTACAGGCTAATCTTTGTGCCTAGATATTTATGCCATGAGGCTGAGTATGCAAAGATGAAAGACTGTTCAATTTCACTTCAGGGCAGATTTAGGTGAGATGCTCTATGTCCAGGTCTATAAACTCTCTTCCATTAGCTAGAGCGGAGATTTGTTTCTTTTAAAATAAAAATAAGTAAATAAATGAATAAATGCAAATTGATGTGTAGTGAATTTTCCTCCTAAAACTAATTCTGGATATGGAAGGGACAATGGGTTTTGGTAGGAAAATATATGGTGGGGAGAGATGAACATCAGAAATGGAATAGTGACTAGTGATACAGGTATGAAAGATGTACTACAAAAAAAAAAAAAAAAAAAAAAAAGAGGGTCGTTGATAGGGAAGGGTAGGTGGGAGTATTCCCAACATAAAGATGCTTAGTATACTGGAAAAATAATTTGTTTTGAAATTAATATGAAGACTAATGGGAAAATATGACATATTTTTCCACTACTACACCATTTTATATATATGATTTATATCTACAAAGTAGACAATCAGACAGTATTTACTGAATGAAGAAATTAATTAAATTTTCAGTGGAGTACAAAATAGTAAATCTATTATTGGCTGGTATCTTCAAACATAATACAAATGACCAAAAGAGTATATGTAGAGAACTATGGAGGGGTAAATACTGCTAAACAATAATTACTCAAACTGAGGATGACATTGATGGAAACTCAGATGGGAGTGTGGGAGTCTGGATGCCACAGTGATCATCAATATTATCTAAATAAGGGGATTTCTCAATTTTAGAAACCCAAGAGAAATCAACTGTAAAATAGACATATTTATAATAAATAATAATAATTAAATTTTATCATGCTAATGAACAATGATTCATAAAAACACCAACGTTCTTCCTGAAGCTTGATATTTGGTATTATCACATCATTAATCAAATAAATCAGAATACCATGAATAGCAATATGAAACAGACGTGGGATGTTTGCCATAAAACTCTAATGCAGATATATTTAGGAAGAATATTATATTCCATTCTCTGTATTTCAACATTGTAATGACAATCAGTACGAGCAGCAACACAAAGCCAAACAAAACAAATTAAAACAAAATTAATCACGATAATGGTCAACATTAGCACAACTTCTAAGAGTTATGTGTTCCAGTTATTGCCATTACCTTTACATATTTTAATACATTTTCTTTACAGCAATAGTTTGGTACCTGTACAAGGCAGATAATATTCTTAGTTATTGGCACTTGTGTTCTTTATTGGCTACCGCCCCCAATGACATTGTGAAATTCTCCCTTCAGTTAGCCTTTTGCACGTATCTAGTGAATTTGCTTTTACTCCGCGTGTGTCTATGAAATGGAACTCTGTAACAAAGTTACCAAGATAGTGACTTTGCTTCAGGTGCTAAATTCCACAGGCAGAATTAATGATGTGCCTCAAGCACCTGAGCTTAATTAAATCTAAACTAATAGCGGATGAGGAACAAGCAGTGCGGGACTTCAACAAGTTGCGAAAGTTAGTATCATGCGTGTTCCTGAAAAGTTTCAGTTACCGTCACAATAGCTGAATCAATAACCTAAGAAAAAAGAAGCTTCATTTACCAGTTAGTTCTGCTGAGTCATCCTCAGGATGAGGGAGGGATCACTGGAACTTCCTCACCTGAGCAGAGCAGCTGCGCATGTCCCAGCAGTGAGCGATGTGGCCAACTGGGCCCAGGCGGAAATTTCGGAAATAATTTGCTGTAGTTAGTCGGTTTACAGAAAATAAAAATGTTAGCTGTCCTTAATTTATCTCCTGCTTAAGTGTTTGCATTTCATTTTTTTTCAAAATTTTCAAATATGTAGAAATTATGAAAGTACTGAATAATTTCTTCAGTAAGGATGAATTTTGGATCGTTGTCTCCTGGTTTTTCTTTCTTTACATTTTTTAAATGTTTTATTTATTCTTGAGAGAGAGAGAGAGAGACAGAGCATGAGTGGGGGAGGGGCAGAGAGAGAGAGAGAGAGACATAGAATCTGAAGCAGGCTCCAGGCTCTGAGCTGTCAGCACAGAGCCTGACATGGGGCTCAAACTCACAAACCACAAGATCATGACCTGAGCCAAAGTCAGATGCTTAACTGACTGAGCCACCCAGGTGCCCCCATTGTTTCCTGTTTTTAAGGAAAAATAAATAAAATACACTTTTTATATACATAAGCAGAAAGCTGAAAGAAAATCTTTTGAAACACTAGTGATTCCATGTTTCTCTACCAGCCTATACAAATAGTGTTCTAGGAAAAGACAAACACACAAATAAAACAACAAAATGAACACAGACCATCTGTTTATTTTGAGCCTCTTTGACATAATAAATATATGTAGTACACTTCTTCAATGTCAATATATAACATCCTGTTCCTCACTTTCTTCAAAATATATATGGTATAGACTACATTTACATATAAAATTTAAAATATTGCTATTGGCATAAGAGTTATGGTTGTCTAGTTCTTTAATAAACCCACCAATACTTCAAAGGGTTGCATATGTCACAGGGATAAAAGGCACAGCATAGGGAATACAGTCAATGGCATTGTAATAGCGTATGGTGACAGATGGTGGCTAAGTTTGTGCGGAGCATAGCATAGGTATTGCCAAATCTCCATGTTGTACCCCTGAAACTATGCAACATTGTGCGTCAATTGCACTTCAATTAAAATAATAAGGGGAACCAAAACTAAAGAAAAAATGATTTTTTCCAATAGTACCTACAAATTATGTATGTAACATTTTTTCAGTTACGTATTCTTAGAGCATGTTCATTATTGCTTTGATTTTCTTCTTTTATTTCATCAATTCCATCTCATTCGATTTGTTTCTTGTTAAAAGGTCATCGTGTATGTATTGGGGGGACTGTGGCATCATTTTCATGTGCTGTTTTTTCCTTTTATTGTTTTTTAAAGATGCCTCATATGTAATAGTTTTTGATAGGTAATTTTATATGTATTTTTAGTTTCATAAAATGCTGCTCTTAGCCAGATCAGTCACTGTCTGTTACTACAAATTTCATCACTGTTACCAAATATTTGCATATCACATCATTCTCAAGTTATTGACTTTTTTTCCAAAAAATAAAATTTCAAATTAGCAATACATTAATAAATCAACATGTACTAAGCAATTCACCTAAAAATGTGTGCTTAGTACTCAGGGATTATTGAACATGTTAATAATATCTTCTGGACCTTAGACATATAGTAGTCAGTACATTCATGTATACCTCCAGATGAAATTATGCGTAGCTACTAATTATACCTAAAAACATAGATATACAGGCTAAAAACATAGTTCATCAATAAAATTTAGATAAGTATTAATAATTTGAATAAACTAAGATGAAAAGATTTAAGAATAAAAGCTTTATTTTGATGATTGAAAAAATGTATTCTCTATCATCTTAAATTTAAAAGACTGTAGTATCAATTTTGCATACATGCCTTGATTTGTTATTGCATTCATTTATTCAACATATATGCATTAAGCATATTTTATAAGTAGACCTATAATATCACCAAGAATGACTTAAGTGTGGTGTCAAAGAGTGTTTGAAAATGTATTTCACACTTATTTTGATACAGCAAGTTCACACTTATTTTGATCTGTTGGAATCCATTTTTGATATTTGAAAGGTTGCATCTTAGTAAGTAGTATTTTTAAATATGAGATGGATAGCTGAGAATAGAAAATGGATGGTTTTACTACTAAAAAACATATAGATAACCATAACCATTTTGGGAGGGTGGGGAAAAATATATTGACAAATCTTAATCCTAACCAAGGTTAAGTTCTATATAAAAAGAGTTAACTAAAGCTTTACTATGAAGGTCAGATACTAAGAGTTCAGTTGACCAAATTAATTTCCTGATAAATATTAAATTAAACTCAATATAAATAAAGCTTCAGAAAAATGTCAGTAATGATACTTTATTTCTCTTCTAAAAGTACCCATTTGTATTTAGGATAAACTTCACAGTTTATGGTAGTGGCTTTAAGGAAGCAGGTTCCATTGAAAAGCCTGAGCATTTGTGACAAATAATACATGTGTGCATGCAGTTAATATATTTGAATAATAAAATAAAAGTAATCCATAATTTTTGGGTCCATTAATTTTATGGCATATTTATATGGAGTTATACATGTAATAAAAAAGAAACTAGATAATTAAAGAACACGGCAATATCTCCACATTTACTGTATATAAGAAAATCTATAAAGTTGAAACTTAAAAATTATCAGGAGAAATTATTAGAATCATTAATCTTTGAAAGACCAAGAAAGCAAACATAAAATAAGAATATAGAAAATGAGAATAAAATAACTAGTCAGATTGCTTAAAAACACATTGAACCTTATGTACTATTAAAAGTTGAATATTTAGGGGCGCCTGGGTGGCGCAGTCGGTTAAGCGTCCGACTTCAGCCAGGTCACGATCTCGCGGTCGGGTCCGTGAGTTCCAGCCCCGCGTCAGGCTCTGGGCTGATGGCTCGGAGCCTGGAGCCTGTTTCCGATTCTGTGTCTCCCTCTCTCTCTCTGCCCCTCCCCCGTTCATGCTCTGTCTCTCTCTGTCCCAAAAATAAATAAAAAACGTTGAAAAAAATTTAATAAAAAAAAAGTTGAATATTTAATATTGATACTAATTAATAATTATTCATATATTAACAAAAGTGTTAATCATATATTAGGTGACAAAATACCTTTATTTCTCAAAAGGGATAATTCTACTGACTACTTTTTAAAAAATGTTTATTTATTTATTTTTGAGAGAAAGAGAGAGAGAGAGAGCATAAGTAGGGGAGGGGAGAGAGGGAGAGAGAGAATCCCAAGCAGGCTCCATGCTGTCAGTGCAGAATCTGACACAGGGCTCGAGCTCATGAACCATGAGATCATGACCTGAACTGAAATCAAGAGTCCAAGGCTTTAGTGACTGAGACACCCAGGTGCATCTGGACTACTCTTTTTTTTTTTTTTTTTAATCAGAATCCAGTAAGACTGAAAGTGCATATCAATATTCTAAATAAAATTACCCAAACTTAGCCATTTCAACATGCATACATATATGTATATACATACATACACACACACACACATATTTATATATAATCTCTAAATAATGAAAATGCCTTGTAACGATGAGACTAATGCATTGTTGTGATATAACTAAAACCTGCATTTAAGGAAATGTGTCATTATTAAATATAGAAGCATTAAAGCAAATTTATTTCATATACAACTTGAGAACTTAGAAAATACAAACATAAACCTAAGCATAACTGAATAAATTAATTTAAAACATGAAAATTTAAAAACATAGCAGAAAAAATTAAGTATTACTAAGAAAGCCTTTAATCAAAAGAAAACTGACTCAGCTGATGTGATCAATGAAAACAAAATATTACTTTATAAACAGAAAGTCCAAACATAGAGCTGCTCCATGTATAGTACAGTAAGGGCTCCAGTGATGGTTTTCACTAGCATTCTCTGTATGTTGGATATCATCAAAGGCCAGCACGGCACTATTTATGCATACAACATGGCTATAACATTCTTAGAAGTCCCTACCAGGCATGAGGGCATCTAAATGTGTATTCTTTGTGTCTGTTTAATTAATTAATTAATTTATTTATTTATTTATTTATTTTAGTGTTTATTTTTGAGAGAGAGAGAGGATGAGGGAGGGAGGGCTCCCACCCACCAACCATGAGATCATGACCTGAGCTGAAGTCAGACACTCAATCGACTGAGCCACCCAGGTGCCCCCTTTCATGTCTGTTTTAAAGTATAGGAAAACCGATCCAAGAAACTTACTAATAGACTTCCCTTGTATCTTTCAAGCATAATTATATCCCTTGGTTTTGCCTAAACCAATCAATGGAAAAAGGAATGGAATAAAAATGACTCGCTTAGACCAATCAGAATTCAAGTCTATGGACTAAGTCAGAAGTGTCTCATCTCAAACACAGATCTATTCAAAAGAGGCTGGTTTTTTGAACCACATACAGACCGTGTCTGCCAATATAAAACAAATTAATGACTATCACTCAATTTACTTATTTGAAAAAACCTGAATATACACATTTAGATGCATATATTAAGTTTAATCAGATAAAATATTCAAAGTGTATAGTATGGATGAATTTATAATACAGAAGAGCTAAAGCATTAGAGTGACACATAGTAAATAAACTGGATGAAATGGATACTTTAAAAAAATACTAATGCTAAATAACACAAGGAAAAGGAGAACATTTAAGCAAACAGACAAACAAAAAAACCATCCAAAAGTATTCCTAAAACTGTTCTTGACCATTACAGGTAAATACTTAATTTGCTTCGGAATTAAGGAAAAGATTGAGAACACCCTGATTACTTTTCAAAATTAGCATATCTTATATCAAACACATTGCATAGATTTTTAAAAAGTAGAAATTGTAAACCAATGACTATGGATGAACCTAATTTACTAGGATCAGGTTCAGGAGAAGCAGCAGCAAATGCAAAATTAAAGTCATTTAAGATAGAAGTTAATTTTTCATATAAATGAAGTCCAAATATAGGCAGGTTGGGACTGGTATGCCAGATGCAGAAACATCAGGGATCCAGGTTCCTGGTACCTTTCTCTCCCACTCTCCTAGTGTGAGACCTCCTTGTCAGATCATAGTCGGAAATGGTTGCTGGATATTTAACTAGAATATAAAAATTCAAGGATGAAAAAGGAGAAAGGAAGAAGAACCAAAGGTTACATAGCCTAGCTAAATGAGATCCTTTCAAGAAGACTTGGGAGAAGTAAGAGACCACACTTCTGTTTGTAATGAACAAGCAGAACTGTGTTACATGGCCATAGCTGGATTCAGGCTGAGCAGTGTAATCATTTAGAAGAGCACATTGCTGGTTAAAGAAATCAAGGCTCTGTAACAAAGAACGGAAGGGAGTTTCTGCCACATGTGCAAAAATTCTTAACAGAAAATTAACAAATCTAATACAAATGTATTAAAAGAAAATTAAAACATGATCAAATTGACTTTATCCCCCAATGCAAGAAGAGTTTAATATTCTAAAGTCTATTTGTAGCATTCATTCCATCACTAAATCAGGGGAAAAGATGATCTCAATAGTATGCAAAAGACGATTTGGCAAAATTAAACCTCAGTTCCTGAAGACAAAAATTTCAAGTTAAAGTGACTATTTAACACGATAAATAAAAGCTCTACACAAAAATAACCAGTGCCATACTTAAAGGGAGAAAAAAAAAAGAATCATTTCATATACGTCCTAAACAATTGAAAGATGCCTACTTTCACTAATACTATTTATCACTCTTCTTATAGTGCTTTTTATTTAATATTTCCACAATCTTTTCTTATTCTCAACACAAATAGGGGAATTATTTAGGGGCTTATGTGATTAGAAAAAAGCCTGTCATGGCTCTCTTCCTTATTTCTCCCTGCACTGTAAAGGATTTATTTACCCCTCCAACTGAGAATAACTACTCAAGATAGTTTAAAAAAAAAAAAAAAAAAAAAAAAAGGTGAGGGGGAAGGAAACCACAGTCATCATTATCTTGAAAAAATATCTTTCCTTAGCAAAATTAAAAAGACAAAACTGAAAAAAAAAGGAAAAAAAAAACCTAAAACTAATAACGGTATATAAAGTGGACTCTTACCATCAGTATTTTTCTTACATCCACAATGAAAATAAAGTGGAAAACAATTTCATGCCAAATAACAATATGAAACATAAAATCTCTAGAATAAACCTACCTAAAAGCATACAGACCTTCTATCAAGAAAACTATACATTTTAATGAAAGACATTGAGGAATACCTGAATACAAGGTATAAGATAGCACTTTCTTTTTGGGAAGGATTGCCTAATTTACTCACTTAACAATTATTTATTGATCTTCTATTATTTTCCTGATACTACTCTAAGCTCTGGGGACACAATAGGGAACATATTTGCTGTGGTCTGAATGTTTTTGTCTCTGCAGAATTCATATTTTGAAAACTAATACCCAAAGTGATAGTGTTAGGAGGTGGCTACTTTGGGAAATGATTAATCCATGAGGCCAACTCCTCAGGAATGAGATTAGTGACCTTATAGAAAAACACCCAGAGAGCTAGTTTGTCCCTTCTGCTGTATGAGGACACAACAGTTTGAAACCCATAAGAGGGCCCTCACCAACAACCTAGGCTGACACTCTGATCTCAGACTTCAGTCTCCAGATTGTGACAAATAAATAGCTGTTGTTTATAGATCCAAATGGACTAAGACAATATTTAACATTGTGTTCCCTTGGAAGCATATTATGAGGCAATATTATAATATTAAGGAGCCGTAATTAAAATGTTTAAATAATAAGGTAATAACAGTAAATAACAAAAATACCTCCTGGGCAATTTTAATTGAATGATCAGCAAAATTCTGCCTGAGGAGACATTCCAGCTGAGACCAAGGAAGCAGATATGCTAATATCTGGTTTAAGAACATTCCAGCAGAAGAAATTTCAAGTACCAAAATCCTCCTTCAAAATAAGTTGAGTTCAAAGAAAGAAGGATTATTTTTTCTTATAGGAGTGTACAAGAGGGAAAGTTTTGTGGAATCATGAAAATTAAAAAGCAAGATAATAAAAAGACATGGTCAAGAGAAAAAGCGATCGACAGAATCACATTTAGATATGAAGCAGATATTGGGGTTATCAGACACTTTAAAATAAGTATGACTAATATGCTAAATGATTCAGTGGGAAAGGTGGAAAACATTTATGAACAAATGTGGAAATTGAGCAGAAAAATAGAAACATTGAGAACCAAATGAAAGGGCTAGAAATAAAAACCAGCAACACAGTATTAGAGATGAGTAATTCCTTTAATTGGCTCATCAGTAAACTCAACACAGCTGAGCAGCAATCAATTGCAACAAAATCCAAGCAGGATTTTACATATAAATCAATAGGCTGATTCTAAAAATACATGGAATGCCTAAGAAAATAGGGTAGCCAAACTATTTTTAGAAAATAGGAATAAAGTTAGAGACCTTGCAGGGCCTGATTTGAGGAGTTAGCATAAAGGTATCATAATCAAAATCATCAAAATATGCTATATTCATAAAATGATAGTCCTATTAGCTCATAGAACAGAATAGAGAGCCCAGAAATACATAGCCATGTGATAAAAATGCATTTTTGACAAAAGTGCACAACTAATTCAATGAAGGAGGATAGTCTTGTTAACATATAGAGCTGATACATTCACACATCTGTATACAAAAATGAACTTTAATCCACACTTACACCATATACAAAATTAACTCATATGCACCATAGAACTTCTGCAGAAACTGTAGGAGAAAAATGTTCATGGTAGAAAAAAAATGTTCATTACCATGTGTTAGACAAAGATTGCTTAGCTAGAATGCCATTCACATGAACCATAAAAGAAAAAAAAAATCCAAATTGGACTTTATCAAAACTAACAACTTCTCTTCAAAAGGTACTAGAAAGAGAATAAAAGGACAATTCAATGTCTGGGAGAAAATATTTGCAAATTATATATCTTAAAGTACTTTTATCCAAAAGGCATTAAAAAAAAAACCTTGAAACTCAACAATAAGAAGACAAAAAGCACAATTTAAAAGAGAAAAGGGAGTGAAGATTTTGAAGGAATACTTCATCAAGAAACAAGATGTGAGTGACAAAAAAATACATGAAAAGATGCTCAGCATCATTAGTTTTCAGTAAATGCAAATTAAAGCTACAAGGAGATTCTATAACACACCTATTCGAATGGCTAAAAATAGACACATGGACAATACCAAGTGTTGGTGATAACCTGGAATAACTGGGCTATTCATAAATTGCAGATGGGAAGGTAAAATTATACTGCCACTTTGAGAAACAGAATGTTAGTCCCTTACATAAAGCTATATATACACCTACCATACATGCACTGGACAATATACCATCACAGTCCTGGGAGCTTAACCAAGAAACTTATGTTCACACAAAGACCTGTGCAATACTGTTCATAGCAGCTTTATTTGTTATAGCTCAAAACTGGGAAGAATCCAAATATCCATCCTCTGGTGTAAATAACCAATTATGGCATATTCATATAGTGCAATACTCAATATGGGATCAACCTAAAACATGCTAAAAATAAAAGCCTGGTACAAAACGTTAGAGCATGATTCCATTTACATAACAGTCTTTGTTTGTTAACCATTCTACACAGAGGATTTTTTTTTTAGTTGTATTTATTTTGAGAGAGAAAGAGAGAGTGCGCGCGTGTGCGCGCACACACTAGTGGGGGAGGGGCAGAGAGCGAGAAGGAGGGAGAGAGAATCCCAAACAGGCTCTGCACTGTCAGAGCAGAGCCTGATGCTGGGCTCAGAACCATGAACCAGAACCCGAAGATCATGACCTGAGCCGAAGTCAAATGCTTAACTGACTGAGCCACCCAGATGTCCCCGTTCTTAAACAGACAAGCGGTAGAAATAGAAACCAGATCAGTAGTTTTCAGGGGCTGGGTGTTGGGGAAAGAGCGTGACAATAAAGTGACACAGTGAAACTTTCAGAGTGATGGAATTCTGTATCGTCATTGCAGTGATGGTTATATAACTGTTTATATTCATCAAAACTCATGGAACTGAACTTCAAAAAAGTGTATATTACTCTATTTATATTATACCTCATATATTTGACCCAAAAAGGACCTCAGAAAAATGTAGCGTTGTGTTTATTCTAAATGTACTTACATCTTCTGGGCAAAGGTGGCCCTAAATGCCACGCTAACCTCTCTGGATGTCCACAGTCTTCATTTTGGCCCGCTCTCTTCTCTTTATCTTGCGTATGCTTTCACAAAGTTGTTGTACATATTTAGTTCCAGTTTTTAGTTGTCTGCAGCTACCATTATTGGAGGCTAATGTCTTAACATTAATTCTTAATTTAACATAAATTCTACATTCTCACAATAAACTGAAAAACTATTTTAGGCACATCCAAAGCAATGCCATTAGCCAAACCGAATTATATAGAAAGAAGCTGCCTACAAGACCTGGGGAATTATCTATAGACATGAAGTTTTCCTCAGCCATATTTTTGGCTTGTTGTATATGATTAAAATGAAACCATTTTATTGCTCTCTCAGAAGGGGTCTGATGGGATCTATCTGCTAATCTGCCCGGAATGTTATTAAGACTTCAGAAATAAGTGCACCTGCAAATCAATTAGTGGTGGCAGATTCATTATCAGAAGCAGGATTCCATGTACAGCAAAGAATGCATCTGTACTTTGATCTGTTGATTTTGCCACTTGATTAGAATGTTACATGATATTTTGTCATAAATGCCAAGCATATGAAAAAGAAGTGAGTACAAAGAGGTAACATTCATTTCTGTAATCCAGTCTCTATTTGTATTGTATTTTTTCTCATAAATACATAATTGCTATCCTCTGTATATTCATAAATAATACAAAATATTCATGAAATCCTCTCTGTGTCATAAAGTATGGTGGACACTAGAAATAAAAATATTTTATAAAAAGGAAAGGGTTTCTGCCCCCAGGAAGCTTTAAAAAAAATCCAGTGAGGAAACTTCCATGCATCCAAATAATTCTAAAACACGAACAATGATGACAGAGATGAGACAAATATACTACAAGAGCTTTGCTTAAAATCCAGAAACAAAATAAAAGTCTTCCCTGAAACATTCACTAGGAATACTTTTTCCTGGCCTAGAATTAGCCTTAGTCATCCCCTGAAGGATTTACACAGGAGAGACCCATATCCTCAAGGGATCACCTAGGATAAAACAAAACAAAACAAAAAAATAACAGTGCTTCGAGGACAGCAAGGTGTCCTTCCTACCTATTCAACAAAAATATTACTAAATGCTCAGATTCCACCAAACCCAACATTTACATGCTAGGCTTAAAAATATTTTCTAATATTGACACTTAGCACCCAAGACAAATTACTCTTTGGGCTGTGGTCCGTCTGAACAGAGATTGCAAATGACAACTTGCAGTCAAGTCTGCAACACTATTGAATAAACACACACACACACACACACACACACACACACACACGCAAACACGCCCTGCTGTCTTTTGTTTATTTATTTTTTGGTCTCTGGGCGTAAATACTGACTCAGAAGAGTGGCCACTTAGAGCTGGGTGGCACCAGCCTGTGAAGGCTGATTGTACATTTCTCCTCCTGCTCTGTGTTCAGTGATATTGTGCTGCCAACACAGAAAAGGAGACGTTCTAGAAAGACAAAAGCTGAAAAAAGTTGCAAGATCATCAGGAATGTTTAAAATACTGAACTTTCTTCAGCAATATATAATCTATGTAAAGGCAGACTGACCATTATGAAAACGTACACTGAAAGAACTTAAAGATAGTTCTTCTGAATTACAATATTTTCCTGGAAACCTTCAAACTGCACTTATAGAGGCCGTATGGAAAAAAATAGGCAGCTTATCCTGTGGCACGCAAAGCACTTTGAACTCTGAAATGAGATGAGTTAGCGCTATGAAAATAAGAATCTACAAGTCAATGTTATAGCTCCTATAGCTATCTCTTTATATGTTTTAAATGTATTTTATATGTCAATGTATATACACATAAGTATATAGAATTTGAATGATCACTATGTATAGTAAACTTTGAGTGAGTGTTATCTTGGAACAACTAGGAGACAAGGACACATACAGAATTCTCTGCAGGAAAGTTCTACAGACCAGAAGCCCTTGACCCAAACCTGGCCTATGGACTGCTTCTGTGCAGCTTCCAAATATGAATTTTGAAATATTTTAAGGGATTATAAAAGGGAAAAAAAAAAGGGAGAAAAAGGGGGAATACGTGACAGAGACCACACATGACTTGTAAAGCCTAAGATATTTACTATCTGGCCCTTTGTAAAAAAAAAAAAAAAATGTTGTCACTCCCTGCTTCAGGGCAAGCAAAGTAAAAGGCAGACAATTACTTATGCAAGGAGGGAAGACCAGAACCCGTTTTTTTCGTAATATGAAGGACTTCAGAATACAATTGAACCATTACAGAATTGTTTGGTAAGGAGGTAAATTTACTTACTCAAAACTAGCCCTTTGCTGAGAAGTAATCTTTTTGCAGATTTACTAAATCAATTAGCTTTAGGTCAGTTACTAGGGCTTTGCTTTTCTCATATCTAAAAGGTAAACGATCAATTTAACTTATACCATCAATTCAAAGGAAAACTTATCTATTAACCTAAACAGAACTGAAAATAGATAGCTGTTATGTATTTGCATAATGTACTTTCTAGAAATTTGTAAAATATTAGTTCCCTAAAACTGTTTCATAAATCCTTTCTGCAAGAAATGAAGCAGGCTAGCTAAAGCAGCCAGGGTTTGAGCTCTGTTTTATCATCTACTGGTTGTATGACCTTGAGCAACACAGTAGATAGTCTGTCTTTCAGTACTTTTCCTCATCTATATAAAATGGGACAAAATAAAATCTGCAGTATTGGGCTATATTCATACTTAAGTAAAATGATGGTAACCCAGTGAGAGATTAAGTGTTCACTAACTATTTGCCATGATTGCAAATAAAAGTATCTCTAAACCAGGTTTTCCATGTGTAGTTATTGATACATTTTATCATTTCTCAATCTATTAATCTAGGTTACTAGCTAGCTATATATATGTTCCTGAATCAAGAATGTTTTTCTTCCTCTAGTTGCAATTTAATTTTTTTTAGCAATTCAGAATGTGGCTATTTTTAATGTTGAGCGAAATGACATATATAACTTTTAGAAGTGGCACTTGAAATGGTTAAGTTATACACTTTAGGAATCAACCCTAAAAACGATTCCTGCCTTTGAAGGGCTAAGAAGGGACGAACCGTTTCAGGCTTCATTCCGTGTCAGAAATTGTGAAATTCACCCACCGCTTAACGGGTTTTGTTTGCCCTCTCTGCGATGTTTGGGTATTCATGGTTTCCTTTTGCGATATGGCTAAATGTTTAAATTGTTTGACTTTAACTCTCTCTAAAGCCTCTGACAATGCATGGAAACCAGAGACTAAGACACAGTTATCTTTTCAGAGCTCTCCAAATAACATGATGTCTAAGAGAATTAGATTGGGAAAATAAATCAGTCTGAAGAAGTCTGTTTATCTCAGATACTGTACCTCAGTATGACTCATTCAGGAGAGAATTTAATAAGTCCCACGTACTAAAGACAATGTCACCTTGTAACAAATGACCATAATGAAAGCTTCGAGAAAGCTTCCTAAAGAAGCCTGCCCTTTCTTGGCCTAATTCTGCAACTGAAGGAAAACGGGAGTACAAGGCCCTTTGTGTATCCAAGTAGAGTAAATATCATCACTCCAGAATAAAGGGTCATAGATCCTGCATTTCTGTGGTGTTGTGATCATTTGAAATGAGAAATCTGTCAGGTGATATTGAGTATTCTGAATTTCAAACTCTATCTGATTTCCAGGGGAGTGCAGTAATAAGTAGTTTTAAGTTCAGCAGTGCAAGGCGGTGCCACGTGGCTTGGATTCTGTTCACATAAGAGTGATCTGGTTAGATGGAATGCTCCCTGGGATGAAATTTTAGTTTTCCCTTTTGGAGTTGAAAATAAAAATAATGCCATTTTTTCTCTCACTGAGGTGCTCTTTTGTAGGCTCTTTCTGGTGAAGTTACAATAAACCCATATGGATGAAATAAACAAGTTTCCCATTCAGATCCCCTGTGTATAATCCACATCAACCTAATGTTTCCAATTGACTTAAAATAAAATTCAGATGCTTGAAATCTATAACCATGGGAAGAAGGGAAATGGGAAAAGCTTACGGAATGCATAGAAGACACAAGAAAGCATATAAAATCGCATACTGCCTTTTCACACTTTATGACAACCTATGGTCAAAAAATATCTTAATTCTGTACATTGAAATCTGGTGGTTAAAGCGATATGACTTAGGCTGCATGTATTTCTGGGGGGAAATAAACAATATTTGATTAAATATCTAGCCATGGTTTTTCCAGAAATAATAGAGATCCAAAGATAGTATCATAAGAAACAGAGTTTGAGGACAGGAAGGGAGTAAAAGATTTTCTACTGTGACTGCAGTTTATTACAGTAGAGAAGTCAAGGCAGGGAGCCCTAAGTGATCCTGGTTTGCCCAAAGTTCATTTGTAAGATCTTTTACTTTTCAAACAAACTTGTTTTAACAAAAGTGCAGGTATTTGCATTTTGTTTTAAAATAATTTATTTTATAATTTTGCCTTAACTTAAAATGCAGTGCATGAACTTTCTACTATTTTGCATTTACTTACTTTATAGCACTTAAATAGAATTCATTGATATGGATGACCCTATTACTATTTTTTTTTAGTTTATTTATTTTGAGAGAGAGAGAGAGAGAGAGAGAGAGAGAGAGAGTTAGCTCACGTGAGAGGGCCAGACAGAGAGAGAGAGAGAGAGAGAGAGAGAAAGAATCCCAAGCTGGCTCTGAGCTGTCAGTGCAGAGCCCAAAGTGGGGCTAGATCTCACAAACCCTGAGATCATGTCATGACCTGAGCAGAAATCAACAGTCAGATGCTTAACTGACTGAGCTTCCCAGGTACCCTGGGAAGTTGTTTCTTATCAGCTTATATACCAGGAAAATTGTGCTATATTATCATTTTTTGTTTGTTTGTTTGTTTGGTACCATTTGTTTGGTACCATTTGGTACACAGTGTGTAAATTCTGGAAATACATTAATTGTTGTTACATAAAATAAGTTAGTAGCATTGGTATTTGTCATTTTGTTGAATCTTAACTGTAAAATCCAACTTTGTAGGAAAAACTGGCTCTCCCTTTAAAATAAGTACATTGAAAACATATACTCTGTATTACACTAGAATACTCTTAATTAAACCAGTGCTTCTTGAAAATATTTGTCAACTCTAGGACAGAAGAAGTCTCCAATAATTGATAAGCTGGACTTCATTAAAATTGAAGACTTCTGCTCTGAAGAAGACAGTGACAAGAGAATGAAAACACCAGCCACAGACTGGGAGAAAATTTGCAGGCCACGCATCTGATAAAGAACTGTTATCTACAATATTTAAAGAACTCTTACAGCTCAACAAGAAGAAAACAACCAATTTGTAAAATATATATATATATATATATAAATATAAAAATATATATATATAAATATAAAAAAAAATATATATATATAATATATATATATATATATATATATAATATATATATATGCCAAAGACCTTAACATATACCTCAGCAAAGAAAATATACAGATGGCAAATAATCATATGAAAAGATGCTCTGTTTCATATGTCACAAGAGAAATGCAAAGTAAGACAATGAGATAACACTACACGCCTATTACAATGGCTAAAATCCAACAAGCTGACAACACCAAATGTAGGTGAGGATGTGAAGCAACTGGAATGATCATTCATTGCTGGTGCAAATGCAAAATAGTGCAGATACTTCAGAAGACAGTTTAGTGGTTAATTACAAAAGTAAACACACTCTAACCATATAATCTAACAATTGTGTCCTTAGTATTTACTCAGTGAAGTTAAAACCTTATGTCTGAACAAAAATTGCACATGGATGTTTATAGCGGATTTATTCATAATTGTCAAAACTTGGAAGCAACCAAGATATCCTTCCATGGGTGAATGAATAAACTGTGGCACATTCAGATAATAGAATATTATTCAGTGCTGAAATGAAATGAGCTATCAAAGCCATGAAAACACATAGAGAAAACTTAAATGCACATTACCAAGTGAAAGCTGACAAACTGAAAAAGCTATATACTGTATGATTGCAACTCTATGACTTTCTACAAAAGGAAAAGCTATGAAAAAAAAGGAAAAACTATGGGGACAATAAGAAGATTAACGGTTTCCAGAGTTGGAGTAGGGGGAGGGATTAATAAGCAGAGCACAGAGGATTTCTAGGGCAGCAAAAATATTCTGTATGATACCATAACGATGGATACATGTCATTGTACATTTGTCTAATTGCATAGAATATACAACATCAAGAATTAACCCTAAGTAAATAATAGATTTTGGGTGATAATGATGTGTCAATAGAAGTTCAACTGTAATGTATCACTCTGGTAAGGATGTTGATAATGAGGAAGGCTATGCATGGTTGGGGGCCAGGGGCTTATGGGAAATCACTGTACCTTTCACTTAATTTTGCTATGACCCTAAAACTGCTTTGAAAAAGTAAAGCTTTCATTAGAAAGAAAAAAATGGGTGCCTGGGTGGCTCAGTTGGTTAAATGTCTGACTTTGGCAGAGGTTATGATCTCACGGATGGTGGGTTTGAGCCCCACCTGGGGCTCTCTGCTGTAAAACAAAAGCCTGTTTCAGATCCTCTGTTTCTGTCCCTCTCCCACTTACGTTCTCTCTCTCAAAAATAAGTAAACATTAAACAAAACTATCCTTACAAAAAAATTTAAAAAAAACATTTTATAAATTTTCCAGTTTTTTTTCCAAACAATGTTTTTGTTTCAGACAATGAAGGGATAGTCTGAAATCTTTTCAAAGCTGGAAAAAAAATGTATATATATAATATTTACTGTTAGTAATTGAAAGGCTAAAGCACAAAAATTATTTCTCATTTCATTCTCTACCATAAGTATTCACAAGGTAAAATAAGAGATTATATTCTTGGGATATTGACATAAAGTACCTGCTGGAGTATTTAGGTCACTATCTCTTTCTGACAAATACATAAATCATTTAAATTAGTATTTAGAGGTCAAGTTTACAGATCAAGGATAACACAGGTAGTTTAACATTCAGAGAAGTCTGAGATCGAGTAAATTAGGGATAGCAATGACCTTTCTGTTTTCCATAGAAGTTTTATGATATTTTCCCTACTTCAAGGTATAGAGGAGAATATGTATTCTCTTGTCAAAATGGATATACCAGCACATGGGGTGGGGGGGGGGGGAGGCAGAATGATTAATTCTTACTGTAATTCCAGTGTTAAGAACCTAAGATTTTAGAACCATAGAGTCAAAGATTTATATAATATACCACGTGACGGTGTTATGGTAACAGATGATTTCATTTTTCTTGCTTTCAAAGTTTTCAAAATTTACTCAGATTTTCGTAGCACAATTTTCAAGGTGATTTTCTTTGTTTAATATTGACTATTGCCTGCCAATGTTTATGTCAGCATTATTCATGCAGTCAAAAAGCGGAAACAACCAAAAACTCCAACTGATTACTAAATAAAGAAAATGCACTAAATCCATATGACGGAATATGATTTGGCCATGAGAAAGAATAAAATAGTGCTCCATGCTACAACATGATGAACCTTGAAAATATTATATGAAGGAAACCAGTCACAAAATATTTTGGGTCTGATTTTTTAAATTGTTTTTAATGTTTATTTATTTTTGAGACAAAGTACAAGCCGGGGAGGGACAGAAAGAGAGGAAGCACAGAATCTGAAGCAGGCTCCAGGCTCAGAGCTGTCAGCACAGAGCCTGACCAGGGGCTCCAACTCACGTGAGATCATGACCTGGCCCGAAGTCAGAGGCTTAACCCACTGAGCCGCCCAGGCGCCCTGTGTCTGATTTTTTTTTTTTTATATGTATATTTACAGTAGACAGAAAGTAGACTATTACTTCCCTGCAGGTAGTGGTGGGGATAGGGAATTATTGCTAATGGGTATGAGGTTTCTTTGGGGGGGAATGATAAAAATGTTCTAGAATCAGATATTGGTTATAGTTGCATAACTGTGAATATACTAAATTCTGTCGTATTAATACTTTAAAAGGAATTATATGGCATGTAGAGTACATCTCAATGCAGTTTTAAAAGATGACAATTGATTTAATTCAATTGCAATGAATTTGATTTGCTAAACTTGATCTACTAAATATCAATACTGATACTTAGCCTTCTAATGGTTGTTTTTTTTTTTAACTTCACATATTTGTTAAAACTAGTTTAATAACATTATAAATAGCCAATTGCCCCTTTTTGCATGAAAGCAGCTGTCTATGTCTGTTATTACATGTAAAGTAGATCAGTTTTAGTGAGATGAACCACTGAATATTCCAGGGAAGAACACAATGTAGCACAGCACCCTCCTTAACACTTGTCAGGAAAAACATAATCTATATGCTATAGGAAATCTCATTTTTGGCAAAAATTTTAATTTCTTTCATGTAAGAAAATGGATGAGTAAAAATTGTCTTCTGTATGTCTTTTCCTTCATCTACATTGTAGCAGAAATATTAAAACGTAGAAAAAAGAACTTCTTCCACACCCAGGACCCTTTACATAGTACATTTACCTCATAAGAGTATAATAAATAAAAGATGGGACTTATAATTTGTAGTAGACTAAATCGTGGCCCCAAGATATTAGGCCCTCATACCCGGAACCTGTAAATGTTATCTCACTTAGAAAAGGTCTTGCAGTTGTGATTAACTTAATAATGTTAAGATGGGAAGATCTCCCTGGATTGTCTGGGTGGGTCCTAAATGTAATCACAAGTGTCCTTATCAGGGGGAGGCTGAGGGGTTTTGGCAAAGATGGAAGAGGGGTAAGCATGTGATCAAGGAGGCAAAGACTGGATGAAGCAGCCACAAAGCAGAGAATACCAGCAGCCACCAGAAGCTGGATGAAATAAAGAACGAATTCTCCCCTAAAGCTTACAACCAGAATGCAGTCCTGTTGCTTCTTTGACTTTGGACTTCTGGCCTTCAGCACTTTGAGATAATTTATTTGTTATCTGAAGTCACCAAGTTTGTGTCCATTTTTTACAGCACCCACAGAAAACGAACATACTATTCACAACTAATCATTCCTGGAATGATAAATGTTTTGGATATCTTGCTTAGAGACAGTAATTCAAATAGATGACTTTTAAAAAAGTTTCTTAGACTCGTAAGCTTAGGATATAAAGACATTCCCAGAGCCACAGAGTACCAAATTTTTACCCACTCTGGATTTGTCTTTGTCCTAGACTTTCAACTTAAATATCTCCACCAACAAAGAACTCATGGCCTCAGCCACCTTTGGGTAGTCTCTCTCTATAATTAAGTTAAACTTTTTTTTTCTTCAATATAAGCTGAAATATTCTTGATAGTTTTTCATGAATTAGTTAATCCTTAAAATACATATCTAGCATGTTCAGTCCTTTTCCCAGTTAGTGGCCCTGTAAATTTTTAAATTTTTTTTAACATTTATTCAGTTTTGAGAGACAAAGAGTGTAGGCAGGGGAGGGGCAGAGAGAGAGAGGGGAGACACCAAATCCCAAGTAGGCTCCAAGCTCTAAGTTGTCAGCTCAGAGCCCAATGTGGCCCGAACTCCTGAACCATGAGATCTGAGCTAAAGTCGGCCACTTAACCAACTGAGACACCCAGGCACCCCTTTGTGGCCTTGTAGATACTGAAAACAGCTCCACAAATCTTCCTTTTTTGAGACTGATTGTTTGCATTTAATTATCAATTTATCATTTGATATGAACCTTTAATCCAGTCATTCTTCAAGTGTCTCTCCTAGACCTGCAATACCAGCATCACGTGATATGCATTAGAAAAGGAAATTCTTAGGCCCCACCTCCGAACCTACTGAATCAGAAACTGGTGGGTGGGACCCAGCAACCTGTTTTAACAAGATCTCTAGTTGATTCTGATACTTGCTAAAGTTTAGAGCCATTACTTTTACGGATCCTACAATAACTGAAAATCCTGAAATAACTGGAGTTAGAATTATTTTTCTGAGTAAGATTAAGTAATGGTGAAGCCCTGTGACACATTTTAGAGATTAATTTTAAAGGAAATGTAAAACCTTAAAACGTCTTCACCAAAATCTTCAGTCTAACTCATCTCCATTAAACTTCAATCAACTTTCACTATGTGAAAATTTTAGAGCATACTTAAATGTGTGCAATTCTCTGTCCAGGAAAACATCACCGTCTGTTCATAAAGGTAATGATCAAGTCAATTAGCAACACAGAAAGGGGTACTTTTAAATTTGTAGTATGGGTAGCAGGTGTACCAATAATATCACATTGATATTAACTTAGACACTTAGTGGGTTAATGAACTGACAGCTGTGAAATTTGTAGTGATAATCTGATCATACTCAAGTCAGAAGAGAACATGCTACGTGGAGGAAAAGTCAACTCATCCAGGAACAAAAAGGTTTCAGTGTGTGTGTGTGTGTGTGTGTGTGTGTGTGTGCGTGTATGTATAAAATAGAACCATATTCCATTGTTGAATCCCATCAACAAATATTCATTGAATTCCAACTGTATTCCAGACTTGCAGGCACCAGTAATAAGGAAAAAAAATAACATGGACAAAAATTCCTGCCCTCACAAATTATGTGTTCTAATGGAAAGAATATACTTACATTTATTAAGCACATACTATGTGTCAGACATTGTTCTAAGCACCTTACAACCTATGAACAGAGTACTATTACTCCCTTTAACAGATCAAGTAACAGGTGCAAAATGATAAACTAAATTTCCCAGCTAGTAATAGATGAAACCGTGAATGAAATCCACCAGGAGTATGGAGATCATATTCTTAGTTACTGTACTTCATTGCTTGATAATTTTCTTTGAATTTTATAATTTAAGAAACGATCGTGGTTACATAAAAGAACATATGACGGTTCCAGAATTGTGAACAGTTGAAAGGGAAAGTATTAATGAAATTAGTCATTATTAATGACCAAAAACTACCTCATTTTTCATAGCAACCATCCAGTGTGGATCACTTTCCAGTAGAAAATCTTAAAATAACGAGCTACCAAAATTCATAAACCTTTTGACTGAAAGTTGAATGAACTCTGCCTTTCAAGTAGGCATGGAAGACACAAGAATGAAGAATTCTACCAAACCCTGGGTTGGTAGTCAAATGATACCAAGAAGCCTATCTTAGCAAATATGCCTTTAAGTCTTTCCTATATATTAAAATTACGCACTTTCTCATTGGAAAAACACTAATATGTCCAAAAGACATAATAGCTTTTTTTTTGTTTTTAACAAGAGATCTAGTAAAAAAGCTCTTTGAATAGCTTCTTATTATTTGGAGGGGGGTGGAGAACTTTGTACATAAAAAGAGAATGACCTAATTGACCAAGTAAGTCATAAAAGCAAATTATTCCAAAGGAGTACCTCGATGCCTCTTGAACCTGATCTGATTGAACAAACCCTAGTTTTTAGTAACAAATCACATTTAAGATAATGATTAATGGCTAATGAGTCTCAGGGGAAAGATGGGAGATTAAGAGGGTAGAGAAAAGAGAGAAGTTATAGTTTGCAAAAGCCCACGCTTAATGCTATACACCCTCCTGGGGGCCTCTGATGCTGAGGCCAGTTCTCTCTTACATCCTTAGTTGACTCAACAATGTCAGTATTGAGTTTCAAAGTTAAAGGAGATATTTTATCCTCCTGCGATGACCAGATTGAGGTAGAGAGAGCAAGGAAAAAACAAAACAAAACAAACAAAAAAAGATGGTGGAAATTCCCAGAAGCATATAAGGCTGATACAGAGAAGTGGGCAGATAAGGATAAATTCTTAAATATTAAAAAAAAGATTCAGGCAGAAAAAAATGAAAACATTGAACGCCTTACTCCAATCCTTCAGTAGTTGTTGCTGGTCTCACGATAACACTAAAAATACACAGAAGCCACAACTCAAGCCACGTGTATCTCGAAGGTCTTTGTTTATTTGGGGCCCCCAAGTTGCTAACATTGATATCTTGAGCTCTGTCTTCCAAAGGAAATATGGACTAAATTGCAGCTTTGCTCACTCTGTGTTAAACATTTCATTCATCCTGCCTCCAGTAGCCTTCCTAATATCATCACTCGAAGCAACAGCCCCCCTTCTCTACTTCTTATACAACTTATCTCTGTGACGCAGTACATCAGAGCAGAGCAGCTTATCTCTTAAGCACAGTGTCATACATACATGTCTCCTCGTTCATTCTCTGCTCCTGACCTTATCCCTTTTTTCTCACTATGTCATATACTAGCCCCACACATCTTATCTTCCCCTGACAACTACCATGATTTTCTGTTCATCAGTGCTCCCTCATTCACATAATCCTTAAACTAGCCTTCCCGGGAAGCCTCACGCTCCAGCTTTGCTTTCCCCACTGTACTTCCCTAGCACGGTGCTGTAAAATTGCCTGCCACAAAATAAATATTTATTAAATAAGTGAACAAATGAACACCTCATCTACCTATACCTACTGAGAAAAACTGGAAGGCATTTAGAGACCGAGAAAGCAAATGTGGGTGAAGAGCCTTGTTATGGCAGCCCCTCAAAGAGGAAACACTCGGCAACCTGATCAGGTACACTCAGTTTTGCTTCATGTGTATCCATATTAGCTTCATTCCTTGCACAATTTTCTATAGGTCACCAGAAGAAAAGCCATGAGAACACTGAGCCTCTAAGAAAATAGGAAGCCAAAGGTAATCCTTCCCTATTTCACATCCTTATGGGAGCTTGACCTGTTTTTAAGGTAAAGTTGTTTGGTCCTTGGCATCCACGGGGGGAAGGGAGGGACTATTTCTAAGACAAAACACTAAGAGACTTTAGCAAGCCTCAATGTCCCTAAATGAAAAGAAAAGAAAAGAAAAGAAAAGCTGAAGTTCAAAATAGTTCTTTAAAATCTATACTTTGGGATAGATTTTAGATGCTTAATTCAAAGTATTTATGTAGGTCTTAATCCCCTTTCAGTGGATTTACATATAATCTATCAGTTGTAACTATTCTATACCAGGCACCTGGTTAACTAAGTTCAATGGCGCCGACATTAATAAACCAAACTTTCTTTTAAAACCCATGATGCTCTTGCTTATTTTCAAAGCATTTTTAGGTTGCAATACAAATGTAAGTAGTAACACAATTAAAGTTCTATTGTTTCCTGAACACCTTTCAAGTTATAATTTATTTAGAGTTGCATTTTGTAGACAAAAATAATTTTAAAAATCTGTCTCAAATCACTGAAAATGCTTTGAAAAACTCCCAGATTTGGCACTAATGATATACCGAGCTGGATAATTCTTTGCTGTGGTCAACTGTCTTATGCAGCATAAGATATTTAGCAAAATCCCTGGCCTCCACCCACTAGATTCCAGTAACATCCTTCCAGTTGTGGGAATGAAAAATGTCTTAAGACATTGACAAGTTCACCTGATTGAGAATCACTGGGCTGTGGGAATGGAGGGAGGGAAATTAGGGGCTGTCCTATGGCCCTAAGAAGCTAAGGAGATAGGGAAGCCTAGAGCCTGTATGTCTCTAGGTCTAGGAGGAGTTTGATTTTCTATGACTCAGAACCATCCTGCACTTCATTTCTTCTACATATTCCTCCAGATGTGGGAGATTAAAGAGAAAACACTGTGCCTGATAGAGAAACCATTACCTGACAATAGGACTTTGTTGACCAGAGAACATGTTACAAATGACAAACTAAATTGAATAAAAACATTAAAGGAGAAAATGTTAGCAATACTTCATTGTTGAACATCTTACTTTGTTACTTGTCTCAAATTTCTACTTGGATTAGATTACATGGCATTGATTTTGATGGTTCAGATTGAGCTTGATCATTAGTTGGACTACGATACTTTTAATGTATTGTAAGACCTGAAACTATAAAACACCCAGAAGAAAAGATAGGCAGTAAACTCCTTGATATTGTTCATGCCAATGACTTTGACACAGAAAGTGAAAGCAACAAAAGTAAAAATAAACAAGTGAGACAATTACAAAGCTTCTGCACAACAAAAGAAATTATCAACAAAACAAAAAGGCAACCTACAGGATAGGTTTGCAAAAATATTTGCAATTCATATATCTGATAAAAGGTTAATATCCAAAATCTATGAAGAATTCATATAACTCAATAGCAAAAATCAAATAATCCAATTTAAAAAATGGATAGAAAATCTGAGTAGATATTTTTCCAAAGAGGACAACAGATACATGAAAAGATGCTCAACATCATTAAGCATCATCAAAATGCAAATTAAAACCACAAGGAAATACCACCTCACACCTCTTAGAATGGTTATTACCAAAAAGACAAGAAATACCAAGTGTTGGCAAGGATGTGGAGAAAAGGGAATCCTTGTGTGCTGTTGGTGGGAATGGAAATTGGTGCAGGCACTGTGGAAAGCAGTATGGAGGTTCCTCAAAAACTTAACCATACAATCCATCAATCCACTTCTGAGCATTTATTCAATGAAAAGGAAAACACTAACTCAAAAAGATATATGCAGCCCTACTTTCACTGCAGCATTATTTACAACAGCCAAGATATGGAACAATCTAAACGTCCTTGGATGGGTAAATAGATAAAGAAGATGTGGTATATATACACAATGGAATATTATTCAGCCACAACAAGAAATGAAATCCTGTCAGTTGTGATAACATGGATAAACTTCAAGGGCATTATGCTAAGTGAAATAAGTCAGACAGAAAAAGACAAATACCATATGGTCGCTCTTGTATGTGGAATCTTAAAAAGCAATGAATAGATATAGAGAACAGATTGGTGGTATGGAGACACCACCAAGGGGGTTGAAGTGAGAGAAGACTAAATTGATTAAATAAATTAAATAACATTACTTTACATCAAAAGAAAGATTCTTCAGAATTTGAGGTACTTATCACTTTTCATTTGTAATATCAAATGGAAACTTTGAAAGGGATAAAAAGAAGTAAATAAGGGGTGCCTGGGTGGCTTAGTCGGTTAAGCATCCAACTTTGGCTCAGGTCATCATCTCAGTTTGTGAGTTTGAGCCCTGTATCGGGGCCCATGCTGACAACACAGAGCCTGGAGCCTGCTTCGCATTCTGTCTCCCTCTTTCTCTATCCCTCCCCCACTCACACTCTCAAAAATAAATAAACAATTTTTTTTTTAAAAAAAGAAGTAAATAAATGAATTAGATAAGTAGCAAAGCCACAACAGATGATGGGGGGACATCTAGAAATGCATTAACCATTCAAAAATACTTTATAAAGCATTACTTGGAAATGAGTAGGCAGAAAAGCATGAAATACTTAAAACTTGTTGTATGGCTGATGTGGTAAAGACATTCCTGCTCTTTGATGCCTTGACATAGACTGGTATCATTTTAGTTTTCAGTGTTTTCTTTGGATAATCTAGTCTTTATTATGAAGGTGCAATGAGTAATGTAGCCAAGAGAGGGAAAGTATAGGTGAGGCATGTGGCTAAGATGATATGGAAGGATGATGTCTTATTCTCATGGCCAATCTGCTCCATTTTGCATGGTGTTTCCTCTGCACTGTCTTAAAGGGGGTAGGAAGAGAGTGGGAGGAGAAAATGCCTTGCCCTTTTAGTACCAGGGCTCTCTAGATATTCTCAACATTGTTCACCTCTGGCACTGTTCCACCTCCCACTGATTTTGCTTTGATGAATTAACTTCAGACACTCTACACATCTTGAAAACAATTATAAGTGATTAGTTGAAATGATGGTACATGAAAAGGGCAGATGGTACAACAATAATGGAGGCAATTACTGTTCAAATACTTCATATTGGCTTGTGCATTATGTACCATACTTTGCAAAAAAATTTGGAGAGGCAGGACAATGATCACAGACAGCAAAATTCTCCTCACCTTATACAAGAATGAAGATATATGCTCATAGATTTATGTAAATTCCATAATGTCTCTTCAGCCATATTCTGACTTTCATTACCCAAGACAAATCCCATTATCTTCAACAAGATAGACATGCAAGTATTTGAGGGCAGAATATGTTTCTAAATGAATAAACTGTGAGCAACTGTAAGAAGAAAATGCTCTATTTTATTGAGGTTTTCGGGTTAGCATAAACTATAAAGAGTAGCTCATATGGCTCGCACATGGCTTTGGAGCCCCAGATAAGCTTACTGAAATCAGCCCATTCTGCTCATATTTGTGATTCAAGTAAATGGACCCTGAAAACCATAAGATAAGTAATAAAACTAATAGTGTATTCATCAGTTACAGCTACCTAAACTGTTCCTAAATATACAAACATTTAAGTTTTAACTTGAAGTCTGTTTATTGTACTATTTTTAAAAAGTTATTATTTTGAAGACATTTTATTATTGTCAGTTGTCACTAAAATAATTCCGCTTCAGCATTTTACCTTGGTGTTATTTGTATCTGTAATCTCTAGAAGAGCCCCCAAACCTCAATATCTAGGGTTGTAGAAAAACCAGATGCTTGTTGGGTAACGGTAACTCATTCCAGAAACTTCTGTGTGCCCCACCAGTCATTGTCATAATAATGTTGTCTCCTCTAGAGACTCATTACATTGACAAGAGTGATGTAAAGTATCCACCAAAAGAGATTTTCATTCAGATGGTCTGGAAAAGAGCCCAAGATGCCACATTTTAAAATAAATGCCTCAAAAGATTTTGGTGGAAATAAGTCACAGATTTTTATAAACATAGGTCAATTGACTTATTTAAAATATGAACAAGACTTCCCACAAGTCAACACCAATTCTATATGAGAGCATCAACATGTCTGCTGGAGTAGATAAATGCCTGATCAGAACACAGAAAAAAAATGTTTCTTTCACATCTTAGAATAGCCCTGTATTATTTTACATCTCTGTGCGTGCATGTGTATGTATGTGTGTGTGTGTGTATGTGTGTGTAAGAAACTTGTGAATGCTTTTTATAGATTTGTGAGGCTGATGATCTCTGTTTCATGAGATCAAAAGTGTCAACATCATCATGTTGAATTAAGGATATATTATTTATACAAAGGGCATTTTTTGGTATATTTTAAAAATGGGTTCTTGTGGCTTCTGAATTTCTGTAGTCAAATATTGGGGGGTGGGTTGTAGTTGGGATTAGCCTGTGGAATTTTTCCCAAATAAGGGGTTATAGGTTAAGATATGCTGGGCCAAGAATAAAAGTAAGTTAGATACTCCCTTTACATTTTTAATATAAGGAATGGACAGAAATTAAAAATTTATACAATGAGTCATGTTCCCTAAAATATAATTATCCTTTCTTCTCCAACTAAAACACTTTCCCTAGGTCCTGTTATCTCCAAACCCATTATGCTGTCTCTTTTCTTCCCTCAAACACCAGCATTTATAAAAGATCATTCTTAACTCTACTTTTCTCACCTACTTTATTGAATAAAATGTTTTCTAGATCTCTAGCTTTCCTGAAACTCTTCTGGCAATGAAAAAACAAGACAAAACAAAAAAAAAAAACAAAACACATTAATGATCAGATCCAATAATATCCTTTTAGTGTCCAAATGATGTAACCTTTCTTCATTATTTATAACTCTTCATAGTCCACTTTATTTGTAAGCCCCCTACTTTATTCTCATGCAAAAACCATTTTCTTCTAGTTCTCCTGTGTTGAGACGGCATTTTTCTTGCCTTCTTTCTAAATTGTTTTTCTTTGGGTCTTTTTACACACTCTGCATGCTCCACGTGTGAAATCAAAATGCTTCTCTTGGCTCCCACCCCACTATATGCCGTGCTTCTGAAATCTAGGGTTCCATCCAGCATCTCTCCTGAAATCCAGGTCTATATTTGTAAAGCTACATTCTTCCACCTAGATGCCACACTATGTCATTCAGAATCTTGGCAGGAAGCAGAAGTGGCACTGACATGTGATTCTAAAGAGAAATTGATGATCTGTGGGTAAAGCTGCAGAAAGAAAGAAATGTTAAGACGTGGAGAGACCAGCTAGAGCTGGAGGATATCACCACCACTCCTGAGGAGACAGAGAGAAACAGTGTACAGAACTTGAACCAGAGCTGGAGCCCTAGATGAGATGCTGAGGAGCCAGGGAGGAAGAGGAGACAGAAGTTGACAAAGATAGTCAACATTGTTGTGAGTGACATAAGAATTGTTGTATCTCCACATAAAAAGTGGGTTTTGCAGACACAGCCCTAGCCTGATACTAAGAAAAATTAATCCCGGCCAATTACCTTTCTTTCTGCCAGATAAATTCAAACTGTGCATAGTAAGAAATATTAAATTCTGAATTTATCTCAAGGCAATTTATCTGGCATTTTATATTTGGCTTTCCAAAGATAATGGCAGATGAGCTATGATAATCATTTTTCTACAAAGTATGCCTGTTACCTTTAAATAGATAACATCGGTACTATCATCAAATTTTCTTAATCAAAAAATATTTTCCTAAAGGAAGCTTCATATTGAATATTATGAAAATATTCTTTAAAATTTTAAATAAACATCAGAAACTTTATACAATATAAAAATGTCTGTGAATATTATAGAATTGCTAAAATTCTCTGTATGTTCAACTGCAAGGATAATTTTGTATTTAATACTGTAAAACAAATTAAAATATATTAATATCTTGCTTAGGGCCTTGAAGGTAGTTTTACGGTATGTGAGACAAATATCTGGTAACTTCCCTTCTCATTACTTTCAGTCAATCTGGAAAATGTAGGAAATATTCTGCATCTGTATTGAATTTGAATATTAATGACAGTGATTGCTGCTTAAAATAAATTAAATCCATCTTTCTTTTTTGCATGTAACATATATTGTACATTCTTAGCAAATGAAATTTTGTTATGTCCTTGCCCTTGTTAAACACCCACAAAAATGTTTTTACTATTATTATCCTTCATACTACATCCGTATTTACAGAATCTTTCTTCATTTTTTTTAGCATTTATGAATTTTTAAAAACATAGCATAGAATGCACTTACAGAATACTTGATTGTAAGGATAATTCTTCCTCAGAATTTACCACCCTTAGAGCACAGAAAAGGAACCCTCATTTCTCTGTTTTTTCATTAAAAAGAAAGAAAAATGGGATCCTTGTTTCATAAAAAAGTAAATTATAAAAAGTATGTTTTTATTCAAATTCACGCAGAATCATAACAGTGAGCAAAGAGATCATGGCTGTCCAAATAAATTGTTTTATACAGCTGGTTTTTTTTTTTTTTTTTCTTTTTTTCCTTCCTTTGGGTTTAACTCTGTTTGAGATCATTCAGCCTGGAAAATGTGGTAATAGCACTTAAAATATCTTACTTGATAAAAACAAATGTACAATTCTGCAGCTGCCTGCAGAACAACATCATCATTACCTCTCTGCTTAGTTGGTGGATTTAGTTGGCATTGCCTCTGCTTCCAGAGGCGGAGGGATTGCATGTTTCTCATTAAAATGGAACTATGAAGAATTAAAAGTCAAACATGAGACACAATTTATTTTCCTATGTTACATTACAATGTTTAGTCAGGAGAACTTTTACTCAAAACACTATATGGTGTGTAATACCCATGAATTAGCCAAATGGGTGGCCCAGGGCACACAAGAAAAAACATATTCATTTGAATTCCATAGAATTTTTAAATTGCATGTGTTTTTCCAGATGGAGAATCTAATCACAGAGAATTTAACTGACTTGCCCGTGTTATCACATAGTTGTTTATTGGAACAACTGGGAGTAGAAATCATGTGTTCTGGCTGCTCCGTGTAAAATATAACAGAACACGTCATTTCCCATTTGTTTCCCAATATGCTAGTGTTTTCCCAACATGCATGTGAGGTAGAATGTATGTTGAATGATGTCAGAATTTCCAAAGACACCATCATATCATTTTTAGTGACAGAAGACTGTTAATTACGGTTCTTTACGCTGCTCAGCTGCTGAACATGGTTTCCTTTCTGAGACTGAAATATTTGGGTACAAGTATTTCCCAAGTCTTGGAAGTCACTAATGATAATACAATGAGGCACCTTCTGATTTATGTAGTATTTTATGGTTCACAAACATTTCATTTGCCTGAGTTCAACCATTCTCAAAATCTCAACAGAATCACCCTTTGTTATGTAAAATAAATGTAAATATAACCGTTGTATGTTACTATCAGTGGATTTAAAAAAAAAATAAGTTACAGGGGTGCCTGAGTGGCTGTCGGTTGAGCATCTGACTTTGGCTTAGTCATGATCTTGTGGTCTGTGAGTTTGAGCTCCGCATCGGGCTCTGTGCTGACAGCTCAGAGCCTGGAGCATGCTTTGGATTCTGTGTCTCCCTTTCTCTCTGCCCTCCCCCACCTTGTGTTCTGTCTCTGTCTCTGTCTCTCTCTCAAAAATAAACATTTAAAAAAAATTAAAAATAAAAAAAATAAGTTACAAATTATAAACAATTTTACATATATTTTTGTTTAATGAATGACAGTGGTATGAATATTCTTAAACTTTAAAAATTATGGCATATTGATAATATCATTTATTCGATCTATAGGGAATTCCTTGTTGATTTACAGATTTATAGATTCCCTATAACATGTCTGAATCTATCTGGAATTCACCACCAGTAATTTGAGAACTGTTGCCTAATTTATTCTGAACTTGCTGATTAGGGTGTTGTTATCTTCACTTTTTACATTTTGTAATGGGTGTATAATTAAGATGTAATTCAGTGCACAAATAGTAAAAATTCAAGTCAATAAATTTTAACAGCTGTATAGGCTTCTATAACCAATGCCCAAAACAGGACACAGGGCATTTCCATCAGCAGACCATTTCTTTACATTTCTAACCTCTCACCCTACCTCCTACTCAGTGGTAACCACCTATCCGACTCTTCTGACTCTTCTCATTACACATTAGGATTGCCTGTTATCCCAATTTCAAATAAATGGATAATACAGTATATACACCTCCCCCCTCCCCCGGCCCCTTTTACTTAGCATACTGTTTCTGAGATATATCCATGTTGTCTCAGGTATCAGTAGTATATACCTCTTTTGTTTCTTTTTTTTTTTTTTAATGTTTACTTTTGAGAGAGAGAGAGAGAGACAGAGCGCAAGCAGGACAGGGGCAGAGAAAGAGGGAGACACAGACTTCGAAGCAGGCTCCAGGCTCTGAGCCACCAGCACAGAGCCTGGCGTGGGACTCGAACTTACCAACCATGAGATGATGACCTGAGCTGAAGTTGGACGCTTAACCGACTAAGCCACCCAGGTGCCCCTTTACCTTTCTTGTTTCTGAGTAACATTGTTCCACGTATATTCATCCCACAATTTGTTAATTCATTTTCATTTGATAGACATGCAGGTTATTGATGGTTCTGAGTTCCAGGTCGTCTGTGGAAATTTAAGTACAAGTCTGTTTACATTTTCATTTCTTTTGAGAAAATACATAGAATTGAAGCGTTTGGTTGTAGATGTGCTTTGCTTTATAATACATTTTCAAAATATTTTCTAGAGTGGATATAATACTTTACACTTGGAGTAGTGGTATAAGAGCATTCCACTTCCTCAAAATCTTGTCAGCAGCTGAATATGCCTGTTGTTTTCATTTCAGCCATTTCAGTAGATGAGAAATGGTATCTCATTTTACTTTTAGTTTGTATTTCTTCAGTGACTATTGATACTGAGCAACCTTTTCAGGTTCTTAACCATTTGTATATCTTTTGTGATATGCCGATTCAAGTCTATAGCCCCTTTTTAATTTGGTTGCTTGCCTTGGTTATTACTGAGTTGTTGAGTTCAGTTATGTCCTTGAAGATTTTCTCTGTAAGATCTGTCCATTTCTCATAGAGGGTTGTTGAAATCTCCAACTACGCTAGTGAATTCATCTGTTTCTCTCTGCAATTCTATTTGATTTTACCTCACGTGGTTTAACGCTCGGTTGTAAAGCTCATATACGTTAAGGATTGTTATGTTTTCTTGAAGAACTGACTCCTTTATCACTATGTGATGCCCTTCCTTATCTCTGATAATTTTCCTTGCCTTGAAGCCTGTTTTAGCTGAAATTAATATACCTATTTCTGCTTTCTTTTGATTATGTTAGCATGGTATATTTTTCTCCATCCCCTTACTTGCAATTTATATGTTTCTTTATATTTAAAGTGGGTTTCTCACAGGCAATATGTAGTTGGGTTTTGATTTTTGATCCTCTCTGAAAATATGTCTTTTAATTGGTGAAGACTATTGGTGTTCAAAGTGATTATTGTTGTAGTTGAATATCTACCGTATTTGTTACCGTTTTCTATCTGCTGTCCTTCTTTGTAACCAGTTTTGTCTTCCACTCTTTTTCTGCCTTTTGTGGATTTAATTGAGCATTTTATATTATACCACTTTCTCCGCTTTCTTAGCATATCAGAAATTTTTTTTTTCTTTTTTTTTTAATTGGCCGGCCTAGAGTATGCAACACATATTTACAGCTAATCCAAGTCTTCTTTCAAATAACACTTTAGCACTTCATGGGGAGGGAGTGTGAGTGTCATATGGGTTTTGTTGTTTGTTTTATTTTGTTTTGTTTTGTTTTGTTTTGGCATTTATCCTGCCTGGTCTTCTCTGACCTTTCTGGATCTGTGATCTAACATTAATGTGGGGGATATTCTCAGTCATTGTTGTATCAAATATTTTCTTCTCTCCTTTGTTTCTCCCTCTGGTATTTCCATTGTACGTATGCTACACCTTTTTCCGTTATCCCAAAGTCCTTGGATATTATGCTGTTGTCATTGTTTTCAGTCTTCGTAGTCTTTGCTTTTCAATTTTGGGGAATCCTATTGATATATCCTTGATCTCAGAGATTCTTTCCTCAGTTGTGTCCAGTCTACTAGTAAACCCATCAAAGTCATTCTTCATTTCTGTTACAGTGTTTTCAATCTCTAGCATTTCTTTTGGGTCTTTCTTAGGATTCCCATCTCTCTGCTTATATCGCCCATCTGTTCTTGCATACTGTCTACTTTATCCGTTAGAGCCCCTAGCATATTAATCATAGTTGTTTTAAATCCCTGGTCAGATATTTCCAACATTCATGCCATGTCTGCTTCTGATGCTTGCTCTGTTTCTTCAAATTGTGTTTTTTGCTTTTTGGTATGCCTTGTATTGTTTTTTGCTTTTTGGTACACGTTGTATGTTTTTTTGTTTTTTTGTTTTTTTTTTTTTTTTTTTTTGATAGTTGCACATGAGACACTGAGTAAAAGGAACTGCTGTAAATGTGACTTTAGTCATGTGGTAATAAGGGTGAGGGTGGGGAATATTCTATTGTCCTGCAGTTAGATCTCAGTCCTGTGCCTCTGGATTATGAATTTCACAAGTGTTTCTCAGGTTTCCCGCCCTCCCATAGGTGGGACAGAATAACCAGATGGCTGGAATTGGGTGTTTTCCTTCAGCCAGGTCAGTTAGACCCAGATAATATTCCAGAAGGTTAGGATCTGGTTAACTAGTTTCTTCTGAAGGCAAGCCCAACTAAAAATTATTATTAAATTGTAAAAGTTATTTTTATATTCTGAATAAAAGTCCTTTTCTGAAATATATACTGCAAACATTTTTCCTAACATTTGAGGTGACTATTCATTTTCAAGTCAGTGTCTTTTGATGAGTATACATTTTCAACTTTAATAAAGTAACATTAAAAATTTGGATTTAACTCCTTGAGAGTCATGAAGGTATTCTCTTATATTTTCTTCTAGAAGTTTCATTACTTTAATTTTTTTTAAAGTTTATTTGAGAGAGAGAGAGAGAGAGAGAGAGACAGGGAGAGAGAGACAGGGAGAGTGTACAGTTACATGAAAGGGAAGGGCAGAGAGAGGGGGAGACAGAATCCCAAGCAGGGCTCACACTATCAGCGCAGAGCTCAGTGTGGGGCTTGAACTCATGAATGCTGAGATCAAGCTGAGCCCCAGCTGGATGCATAACCAACTGAGCACCCAGGTACCCCTCTTGTAGAAGTTTTATTGATCTAGCTTTTGAATTTAAGTCTATAATTTACCTTGATTTGGACATTTGTGTATGGAGCAAAGTAGGTTAATGAAGTGAGGTTTATTTTTTCTGCACAGATACCTGGTTGTTCCAAAATCGAAACTTTTGCATTGTTACCTAGGAAGAAAATCACATTGCCACTTAAGTGTGGGTCTATTCCTGGCTTTCTATTTTGCTCCAGCGATTTGTTTGTCTGTTGTTATACTAATACAACACTATATTGATTACTTTAGTGTAATAAGGAGTCTGGAAGTAAGATAGTGCAAATCACCCATCTTCGTTCTTTGTAAGATTGTATTTGTAATTTTACACAATTTGTATTCCATGTAAATTTTAATATCAGCTTGGCAACCTAACAAAGCCTGCTGAAATATTGATAAAGACTACTTTGAATTTTTGATCAATTTGGGGAGATATATTAACAATACTCTCCTAATCCATGAATGTGATATATCTTTACACTTATTTGTGTCTTTTTATATTTATCTCAGCAATATTGTGTAGTTTAGAATATAGAATCATTGTAGACATTTGTTAGATTCATTCCTAAGTATTTGAGCTCTTATTATAAATAAATTTAAATTTTTACTTACCATTGTTCATTATAGAAAGGCCATTAACTTTTTGTACATTAACCTTGTATACATGCAACCTTGCTAAATTTATTTTTATTGGGGGTTTTCTTTTTGTAGATTCCATAGGATTTTCTATGCGTACCATTATGTCATTCATTTAAAAGTTCTTATGTCTTTATTTGACTTTATTTTTTAATGTTTTTATTTATTTTTGAGAGCGAGAGAGCATGAGCAGGGGAGGGGCAAAGAGAGAGAGGGAGGCATAGGATCCAAAGTGACCTCTGCGCTGACCGCAGAGAGCCCGAAGCGGGGCTTGAACTCACAAACTGACCTGAGCTGAAGTCGGATGCTTAACCTGCCGAGCTACCCAGGCACCCCAATAATGCCATTCATTTAAAAATTACAGCATAATGTTTGCTTTATGATCTCAATGATTTTTATTTCTTTTCCTTACCTCATTGTACTGATTGGGTCCTCTGCTACAATGTTGAATAGAAGTGACAAAAGCCAACATCCATGCCTTGTTCCCAATTCTAAGGGAAAAGAGTTTAATGTTCTACCATTAGTTATTACCCGTCATTCCAAATCCAATTTTATTTCCCCTCCGATTTCTTCTTTGACCAACAGGTTATCTAGGATGTGTTCGTTCATTTCTACATATTTTCTAAATTTTTAGATGTCTTATTTTATTAACTTCCAATTTAAAACCATTAATCAGACAAAATATTCTCAACTAACTTAAACTTATAATATGTATTGAGGCTTGTGTTATGGTCCAAACTGTGTTCACATGTAAGGGTATTTATTTTCCCACAGCTGTTTTATGTAATATTTTATTAATGTAAATAAGTTTAAATAAGTTGACAAAGCCAATCAAATCTTCTATATCATTAGAATTTTGCTTTGTAGTTTCCTTTTTGTTCTATCAACCGGTAAGAGAGTAGTGTAAAAATCTCCAGCAGTGGTTATACTGAGGTCTAACATATTCTGTTTCTTATGTTTTAAAGTTCTGTTATTAGATGTTTACACATTTAAGATTAACTTTTATAAATGGATTTTTTTTCAGTCAGAGCTTACTATTTGTATTAATGTGGTGAAAATCTGTGGCCAGTGAGGTATACAGAGTGATAAAGAGTGACAGGTATCTCTAAGTCATGTCTAAAATTTACAACTTGTCTTTCACTGACAACATCTAGAAAAAGTAGTAACCAAGGGTAAAAATCACTATTTTTAATTCTGGCTGGTATGTTCCCTTGTTAAAAAGACATGAAGAAAGATTAGCCATCCAGAATCACACATTAGGAAACTCAAGATCCAAATTATATGATTCCGTTTAATTAAGTTTCTGAAACAAAAACTAGTCATTTTGGGTATTTCTCTGTTGTCTTCCTGTCTGTTGGCTTCTGCCACCTCCAAATAAAACAATCAAGGACATTTTGTTTTATTAGTGTTACAAGGTTTCCTTGACTAACGTCTTCATGGCTTTGGAAGCAGCATTTCAGAGGGAAAGTAAATTTTGCAGGGTCCTCGAGTGGTAGGGCAACTGGGGGCAGGCTTTATCAGGACCGTGAGGAGCAGCAGTCAAGTAAGTTCTCACAGAATTATACCAAGCATCCAAATCAAGTCACACAAAGTAGATATGTATTAAAACATCAGAATAAACTGAAGTAATTGTGCTGGCTATTATTACATTTTATTTCTATTTAATTGTTTGTTTACTTGCTTGTTTATGCATGTTATTACTCTCCCACAACTTGGGAGTTCCTTCCTGGTCATTACCTGAATCGTCGCTAATAAGAAGACAGCTATTATTTTTACTTTAGAATAATATATATTTTTTTCCTTTCAAAAAAAAAAAGAACTCAGCTAATGAGCTAGTGAGCTAGATTTGTCCTTTCTTGCTAAGGGAGAAGTCTATGTATGCTTACTTTACCTTTTCAAATCCATCTGGAATCAAAAGTAAATGATATTTCACTACTTTGCAGTTGTGTTTGACTTACAGATACTAGAAGAACAGAAATATCCATAGTCCTTTTTTTTTTTTTTGAGGGAGAGAGAGTGTGTGAGCAGAGGGGAAGGAGACAGAGAGAGTGAGAGAGCGAGTGAGCCAGAGTGAGACAGAGAGAATCTTAAGCAGACTCCACACCCAGTGAAGATCATGATGTGGGGCTTGATCCCATTATGCTGGAATCATGACCTGACCTGCAACCAAAAGTCAGATTCTCAATGAACTGAGCCACCCAGGCACCCCAAATATCCATTGCCTTATTGTGACCTATTGTCTCTTTAACTAACAGTTTAAAGAAAGTTTGTAGAGAATTCTGGCAAAATTGTCACGGCCAGAGTGAATCTCTTTAAAAAAAAACAACAACAAACTAACTTCCCTCTATTCCTTGCAAGACAATGCCTTTTTTCAGGGGTGAATTTTTCTAAGTATAGGTGAAGTTACTATTTTCAGAATAGATCAACATGTAGATTCGGGAATGCATCTCTTTTCAATAGCCTCCTACAATAAACACTGTGTCTCTGTACACGTCCAAATCTCTTGCTTCTTCCATGAAACCAAATGTGTTCTAAAGAGTGTTTATAGGAGTGCCTGGGTGGCTCAGTCGGTTGAGTGTCCGACATCGGCCCAGGTCATGATCTCATGGTCTGTGGGTTCGAGTGGGTCCTGTCCTCTGTGCTGACAGCTCAGAGCCTGAAGCCTGCTTCAGATTCTGAGTCTCCTTCTCTCTCTCTGCCCCTCCCGGACTCATGCTCGCTTGCGCGCTCTCTCTCTCTGTCAAAAATGAATAAATATTTAAAAAATTAAAAAAAGAAGTCTATATTTAGGGATCAGACCAAGAATAAGAAAAAAAACATTATTTTAAAACATTTTAATGACTAAATGATCACATATTTGTGTCTGTAAGAATGAGTATCTTTTAATCAAATATCTAATTTCTGCAATAAAATATAAACCTTATTTCTCACAAATATGAATTTATTTTGCTTTTACCATTTGTTGCATGTGTAAAAATACCTATTTTACTAAGAAGAAATATCATGAGAAATTAGATTTCAGTTTAATTTTACAACTGAGCTCTCTTTATTCAAAATAATTACTTATTTTGTTTGCTTCAGGATATTATAGATAACTCAAGATGATAGTTCTTGACTATATTAGTAATACCCACTTAATATCAGCACCTGGGAAGAAGTTAAAATGGTTTCAGAAGAGTTTATAAAGTCCTTCCTTTTTAAGAACTGTTAATTTGTATTTTTGAATATTCTTTTTAGGATTGCTAATTACCAGGATGTTTGGAAGACATCGCTACCTGTTTTAGAAGGAACTTAAAAATCAGTATTATTTCCTTAGGGACTTATTAGTGTTTGAAATATTAATTATTGGTGATCACTATATTTCTAAATGTTATAGGATGCCTAGAGGACACACAGTCTCTGTTCTCACCAGAGATATTTCCAAGAGGTTAAACGATATGATGCATAGATTTAAAAACTTTTGCAAGTATTTGGGTGGTTCTTTAATATGGTTCATTGTTATGAGGTTATGGTACATTGAGTATATAATGAATTAAATATAAATAAATAAAAATGGTGACATATTTTTGCAAAATACAATTAATGACTTTAAATTTGAAAGAACTATGTGGTTCACAACTGTAAAAAATTAGGCAGTAATCAAGGAATACTACAAACTAATGTTAAAATCCACTTCAGTGTTGTGAAATTTTTTCACTGTGCTAATAGTAACTCTTCTATTATTTCTGAACAATTCCTTTCCAGTTAGTTTTCTTGTGGATATTACAAGTTCAACTTTATAATGTAGGTAGGATTCTTGGTCACTCCATTCCTTCTGGTGAATTTGGTTCAATCTCAAGGGCCAATTGCAAATTTTACCTTTACATGATATATTCCTTAAGTTCCCCAGCTCTTATGAACCTCTATTTTTCCAGATGCTACAGTCTTAACAATTAAATATCTCCCTTTAGCATAAATTTTATGCCATTCAGGTGTGGAGTTTGGTGAGCTCTTTATAGATTTTGGATACTAGCCCTTTGTCTGATATGTCATTTGCAAATATCTTTTCCCATTCCGTTGGTTGCCTTTTAATTTTGTTGATTGTTTCCTTTGCAGTGCAGAAGCTTTTTATCTTCATGAGGTCCCAATAGTTCATTTTTGCTTTTAATTCCCTTGCTTTTGGGGATGAGGTTAGAGAGGGAGTGAGCCAAAATATAAGAGACTCTTAAAAACTGAGAACAAACTGAGGGTTGATGGGGGGGGGGGGTGGGAGGGAGGGGTGGGGTGGGTGGGTGATGGGTATTGAGGAGGGCACCTGCTGGGATGAGCACTGGGTATTGTATGGAAACCAATTTGACAATAAATTTCATATTTAAAAAAATTTTATGCCATTCATTGCTAGATGAAAAAATGTAATACTTTATAACTCAGTTTGCACTTTGCTTGAAGACAAATATCCCCAACACAGAATTTGGTAGTCTACATTTCCCAGTACAATGTTGCAACATCCCTAGTTTGAGGAGAAGCAACATTACTGTTATGGTAACCTAGGCAATATTCTCAAATTCAGCAGTTGCAAGTATTATTCATTATATAAGTGAGAATTTGTATCCTTATGACTTCTGGATTCTGAAAAAGTATAGAATAAATCTTATCCCTCTTTTAAATAGCAATCTTTCCAATCTATAAAAATAGCTATGGGGTCATTTCTAGGCTATCTTCTAAGAAATACATCTTTGTCTCTTTAGATTCTGTCTTCTGATTGTTAGACCAGCATCCTTCTCCAGCTATATTTTGCTTTTTTCAATTCTCTTATAAGATATGTCTGGGAGAATTGAACATATATTCTAAATGTGGTTGACAAGAACTGTGAAGGGTGAGGTTTCATCCTCATTACAAACTAACAAGTTAGCCTGCCATAGTTTCATGGAAACTGACAGATGACATGAGATCCCTACATCAGAGACAATGGACTTTATTACATAGCAGACAGAATGAACTTTATGTTTTCATCAACCCACCTTACTCTCAAAGTCAAACAAGGTTGGCAGAGAGCAGCAAACGTGGATGCCAAGTAAGCAGTGGGTTTTTGTGATCTGAGGATCACCAAACCTAGGAAGGCCAATCTTTATACTGAGGTGCTTGCAACGTTACTTTGTGGGAGATGTTATCTTTGTTATGCTGAACAGAGAAGATACTTGCTCTGTGCTCCAGAGAAAAACACTCTTTCTATCTAACAGGGTGATGCAAACTATGTTTGCTATGTTTTCTATGTAAACATCCTTGAAAATATGAACAAGAGATCAAAAGCTGTTAGTTACACTGTTATCAAGACATGTACACATGGGTATTGTCTTTCAACAGTGGACTCATTAATTTAGAGCACAAGGAAATTGTGGATATCTTCTAAAACACAAATTAAGTAATGGTAATTCAGACAAAAAATATGCTCCCACATATTTGTACAACAAAGTACTCAAATATGATTCCGTATTAAAACCCCTTGCTCTTCCATACACAGGGCAATGTTACTGTATGCAAACACAACAGTATTTTTACTAAGCTTTGGTTGCCAAAAGAGAAATTCAATAGTGCAACTGTATAGAGACCCAATGGGACGGTTTCCCTTCAGATCATGCAGTCGTAAAGCCGTGTTACACAGTCCAAGTTTTCCAAGAATACATTTCTTAGCTAGAGTAGAGGTGGAGAGAAATTGTATTCCAGCATATATCAAATCAGTCAAGAGATCACCAAATATCTAACTAACGCTGTAGCAATGAGTAAAATGGTGTGTGTTATCTGACCAGGAACACTCCATGATACTACAGTAGGGCATTTGATTCATTATGTGAGAAGGATTTTATTTTTCAATTTTTTTCACAATGGTTGCAGATGATGATGATGATGATGATGGTGACTTTGCATTATCGTGACACCTTGAGAATGCTGGCAGGACAAAGAATATTTTAAGACTTAATAACAATGAATTATATGTATAATCATTTTCCATTTAAGCTCTTAAGTCAACACATAGGTTAATAGAAGTCTCCTAGAATGGAAAACACGTACCTCTAGGGTGTTAAACAGCCTGTTCAAAACAGGGCTATTTCTAGTTTGGAATATTTAAAGCAATGTGTTAAGACTCCAAAACTTTCACAGTATGCTTAGGACTTGATTGCTTTGTCAAATGTCTCCAATCTTGTGAAAATATTCCCTGATATTTAATTAACTGAAACCTTCTTCTCTTCAGATGTAACCTCAATTGTAATTAGAAATGCATGTGTCAACATTTCTAATTAGTGGTGGTAATTAATATTTATTGAGGGTGCACAGGGCAGGTGGTGATGTTCTAGACCCTTGAGTAGCATGAGCAGAATTTCAGAGAAAAAATATTATGGCTGTGTATACATGGCAAAGTACACTCACAGGGTTTGGAAATGAAAGGATGAGGAGTCAGTTTAGTGATTGTCATGTCACTCCAATATGTCATAATTGCCAATAGAGAAGCAGGTCAGGATAAAAATGATCTAAGCTGCCTGATTTCTGCTCTCCCCCCCACCTCAAATCTGTACTTCACTTCACAGTTTGATTATCTAAGGCTGGAACTAATTAAGATTTATAACAAACTCATTGAGGCAGCTGTTTGGAAAGGAAAATTATAATTTTAGAAAAACAACAAATCCCAAAATATTATTTGCTTAAAAAATCAACAATAACTACAGATACAGAAAATGCACAATTTAGTAAGCTAGAATGACAAGTATAGATTCAATATGGTATGTTTATACTGAATTTTAATTTTCTATGATCATTACCTGACATTTCACCCTGGAATGTTTATGACATTAAGTACTTTGAGGTTTCTTGCATGAAGAAGTACTCTGACGCCGCACAGTTTTATTTATAATGTGGATGGAAAACAGAACAAAACAGAGCTAAGAACAATGATTATTAATATAAACCACAGAATCCATATTCAAAACAAAATTAGATTATAATATAGCACTAAATCCAACAAGACAAGTTAGATAGAGTGAGGCACAATGTTGTATTTAAATCCAAAGATCAAAATACAATATTGTGTATCAAAACAAATTTGTTCAATTATTTAAGCGTATATTTTAAAAGCTTAAAGGTACTAAAAATATGAGAAAATTGTTTTATATAATTTATAAACAGAAAGAATGGAAATATAAAGGGTGATTTTTAAATGGCACCAAAATCAGTATAAGTTAAGAAAAAATGACAATCTTGACCATCTTAGCGCGAAAAGATATGCAAAGTGTATGGAAGACCATGGGTTTTCCTTGGTCAATACAAAATACTATTGTTTATTTAAAAAAAAAAAAAAACACTGAGGGGCACTTAGGTGGCTCAGTCAGTTAAGCCTCTGACTTCGGCTCAGGTCATGACCTCGCAGTTTGTGAGTTCGAGCCCCGCGTGGGGCTCTGTGCTGACAGCTCAGAGCCTGGAGCCTGCTTCCAGTTCTGTGTCTCCTTCTCTCTCTGACCCTCCCCCACTTGTGCTCTGTGTCTCTCTATAAAAATAAATAAAAGTAAAAAAAAATTTTTTAAATAACACTGAAATAGGAAAAAAAAGTGAACAAAAGTCACGTGTAATTCAAAAATGAAAAAGGCAAATGGACAATATGCATACAAAAATGCACTTTCAGGCATATACAATTCAAGAAATACAAAATCCAAACTAAAATAATGAGTTTTTAACCTATTAGATTAATGTAGGTTAAAATGTTTGAAATATTGTTCTCAGGTGTCCAAAATCTGACATGCTCATGTGTTATTGCTGGGAGCATGAAAACTGGCTGTATCTTCTGGATGAATATTGACTGTATGTATCAATTTCACCTCTATGGATTTGTCTGAGGAGATAATGAGCTAAAGATGAATTGACAGAGACTGTAATAATTAGTGTTTTCAGTAGCAAAAAAACTAAAAACAGTCAAAATGTTAGTTGATAGCAAATTTAACAATTATGAAATGTCCATTCACTGAATAATATGCAACCATATTAAATGTTGAGAAAATGATGCATGGGTATGAAAATGACATCAACCCTATATTGTCTAAAAAGCAGGTTACAGAAGAATATGATCTAAGCGTTGTTTTTCAAAGTGTGTTAATGGAATATTAGTTCCACAAAAAGAGCTATGTGATCCGCATAATCAAATTGTTTGGGAAATGATGCATATTTTATTCATTTTTATTTGAGATTTTTAAGGCACATGAGTGTATTGTAGGTTCTGAAAAATCTGTCCACAAAATAACTTTGTTTAGTCCAAATTACTTGCTAAATTATTTGATTTTTTTTTTTGTGTGTATAATTCCTTGGAACATCTCCAGTCTAGTATTGTGTTTCATTTTAGAAAATGTTGTTGTGCATGCATAGGAATAAAAATTTGCCAAGAAAGTTACCAAATTAACAATGGCCATCCTGGAGAATTGGAGATGTAGAAATTTTAATATTTTATGTTATACATTTTGCACGTTATGTAATACTTGATTTTTCTTAACTTGAGTAGCCAGAAAAATAAAAGTTTTTAGAAAATGTGAGAGAAAAAAGCGAGCACAGGAGCAGACTTCTGGTTTAAATAACATCTTTAACACAGACCTTTTAGACTTCTCACCTAAATGGCTAATAGATTTTTGAAAAATTACCAATTCACAGAACAGGTGAAATTATACCTTACATACAAACTATAAGCAGAACTTTTGGGGAATTCACCTTAACTATCAAGCCAGTGGCCCTGAATGGAGAAAATGTATTTTTCATTTTCTAAAGTGTCAGTTTCCAAAAATGTATACATTTTGTTTCTTTCCCTCACACACTTTCTTTCCCTCAGTCCTAGCGTCAATAGCAGACCAAACTCTGCCATTTTCCAGAGCATGCTTTCTGAGCTGCCAGAGCAGTGATCTCAAACTGCGCCCATCTCCCACATTTTAAAAATCCATTTGGGCATTGCAAATTCCTGGAAACAAAGGTGGGAAATGAATTTCTCCACTGGTGCTTGCATTTTGTCTAAGATGTTTTTTCTACAAGTAAAATGTGGAGGTTCAAAGGGAGACCTGGACATTGTGTAAATTAAAGATTATCATGAGTGCCATGAGTCCAGAGAATCCAAGAACCAGATAGTGGGGACAGTAGAAAAGACCAGCTCTGTTTCGTAGAGGCACAAAAGAAACTGCAAACTGAGCTGATTGCTATAGAACTCCACCATGACTCATTTCTCCTACTTGTATTTAACCTATAGAGAGAGATACTGAATAAGGTAAAAGACTAGGCATACCTGTTTAATTAACCAAATGTGGGGCCCATGAGTAGGAAAACAAGCACCGCATCTTTGAAAAGGGAAAAAAGAACTTCATCCTTCTATTCTCCTTATTTACTCTTTAGCATGGTGTAGGAACTGGAAGAAAATTTGACAAATATTTGGTGTCATGAGGTAAAGAAAGTCAACCATAATGAGGGAATAGGGATGTGGTAAACATGTCAAAATGTCTGTCCCAACTACCGGAAGGTAAATTAAAATGGATGAAAATGAAGCGGGTGTAAGATGATGTAGAATTTACAGGAAGTTGAAATTGCAAGAATCAGGGGCAATGCTGGATGTGTGGTAAAGGGTACACCTAATCCTGCATAAATTCATTCATTAAACATATATATCTTGACTCTAATACATGCAAGGCCTTATTCAATGTTGAGGACACTAGGGTCAACAAGATGAAATCTGTCTAAATCTATGATATTGAGAATATGAAGATATTCTAAAATGAAGATGAAAATCACAGAGGTGAAAACTCAAAGGGATCTATATATGTGTGTGTATATATATGTGTGTATATATATATATATATATATACACACATATATATACGCATATATATACACACATATATATACATATATACACACATGTATATATATAATCTCCAGAGCGTGTCAAGTTTGGACTCTCTTATTGCTATTTTCAATAAGGTATGGAATAGAAATAAGAGAGATCACAACTGAAAGGAATTTGTGAAGTAGTATTATTTATAAATACATAAAGTATTTTATCCTTAGGAAAAGGAGAATCAACTTAAAAACAACAATTAATAGGGACACAAATAGAGTGGCTAGTTAATAACTATACGCTACTTTAGTTATCTTACAAACCAGCAATAGTTTGTAATAATTTTTTTTTGGTAAAGGCTATATTCCCAATAATATCAATACTTATTATAATTTTGGTCCCTTTGGTTTATTAATATTTATCAGAAATATCGACCAATAGTAAAATGTTTGAATTAATGCACAAGAAACATTGGTGAACCACAAATTCCAATTTTTTTTTTAATGTTTTATTTATTTTTGAGACAGAGAGAGACAGAGCATGAGCAGGGGAGGGACAGAGAGAGAGGGGGACACAGAATATGAAGCAGGCTCCAGGCTCCATGCTGTCAGCACAGAGCCCGACACGGGGCTTGAACTCACAAACTGTGAGATCATGACCTGAGCCAAAGTCAGACGCTTAACCAACTGAGCCACCCAGGCACCCCATAAATTCCAATTTTTTAAATGTTTCTTTACTTTGGGGGCATCTGGATGGCTTAGTCGGTTAAGTGCCTGACTCTGGCTCAGGTCATGATTTTGCAGTCTGTGAATTTGAATCCTGCGTCGGGCTGTGTGGTGACAGCTCAGAGCCTGGAGCCTGTTTCCGATTCTGTATCTCCCTCTCTCTCTGCCCCTCCCCTGCTTGCACCCTGTTTGTCTCTCTCTCAAAAATAAATAAACATTAACAAATTAAAATTTAAAAAAAAAAAAAAGTTTGTTTTTGAGAGAGAGAGAGAGAGTGCAGTGGGGGAGAGGGGAAAGGGGGAGAGAGAGAGAGAGAGAGGGAGACAGAAGATCCCAAGCAGGCTCTGCGCTGACAGCAGAGAGCCTGAGGTAGGGCTCGAACTCACGAACTGTGAGATCAGGATCTGAGCTGAAATCAAGAGCTGGAGGCTCAACTGATTGAGCCATCCAGGTATCCGTACAAATATCCATTTTTGAAAGACATATAGCAACACGTTATCACAACATTAAGGGAAAAACCAGAAAAAATATATATATAGTTCTTTTATATAAATTTTATACAAATATGTAAAACTTATGTTCATAAAAATATAAACTTTACTGTCTTGGGGGATGAGGTTATAAGCCATTTTAGATATTCCTTAGCATTAATCATATTCTACTTTGGAATAAAATGTGTTATTTTCAAAGATAAGGCACAGAACTCTAAGGATGGGAGAAATGGGGCTGGGGGTGAAGTTGTTCACACTAGCCAACAATCAGCCAGTAGCTAACAGTCAGTTGCAGCTTTTTGAAAACTAACATAATGTTAGAACATATTAATAGGGAAATACTTGTAATCATAAAAAGTCATGACTGCACTACCTTTGCTCTGGTTGCCATGCTGTGCAGTACAACAGTCTGCATATCAAAGGATAAGAGTCCTTTCGACAGGTGAATGAACGCTCACTGAAGGCATAGATGGATGATAAGCATATGGAAATGCTGTTCTTGAAGGAATAACTAAAGAGGCTGTGTGCAATATTTTAAGAGAGAGAGACAGAGACAGAGAGACAGAGGGAGAGGTTTCAGTATATATCTAAGTACCAGTTGGTAAAATTTAGAAAATAAAAAATCAGGAAAAGGGAATTAATTTCATTTAGTCTGTATTTTCTTTTTTGGTAATTAATCTTTATTTTGCCTTGACTTGCTTAATCTTCCTCCAGACCTAGCTAAAACAATGATTCAGAGAAGAATAGCAGAATTTAAAACCAAGTTTCGGAGCCATAAAATTAGAACTATAGAGATAGCAACAATCTACATTCTACCACAATTTGTAAGACATAAGAAAAACTGGAGTAGAAAACTATCCTGTTCTTGATCTGTACCATAATGACGTGTCTGTATGTAATTATTTTATTATATGCTAAATAATGCCAGACTTAGGCATAAATCCCTTCAAGTTTAATTCAGCTGTTTGGGTATCCTTAAACAAATCAAAATCTCCTATCTAAATGTCATACTAAGAAGCAATATCAAATCTAGGTTATTTGTGCTAGGATGGGATGGTATTATGTGGGTTTAGCTTAATAACACATACACCCCTATGTATACATTCAACTCCCTATCCCTATTTCCACTTCTTTCTTATGTATCTTAATATCTTTTCATCTTTTGTATGTCATTAGGGGTAGATTGAAATCTTTTCTTTTAAGAACTATGCAATAAAAGCTAATCCACCTAAGGTGTTCTCCAGTCTATAGCCATGAGGGTATTAAATTTGCTAAAAATTGTAGGCCTTTTATTCATGAAATATATAACTTGTTTAGTGGACCATTCAATACAAAATGACTTTCTGAACCTATAAAGAATTCATAAATTAGAAACATATAAATTCCTTCCCCCCCCAAAAAAAAACCTATATTCTGTGACAAAAAGACATGTAAACCTACCAATTACTTAAAATCCATATGTGCAAATTGCGTTACTTATGAAATATAGCATTACATTTGATTCCTCTTTATTAATCCTACATTTTAGGAAGATTTTTGTAAACTCTATTATAGCTAAAATGATGTTCTCAAAGTCAAAATTATTAATATTTTTGATTACTATAAAGATAAATATTCCTTATTAAGAAAACCAAAGAGCAATCAATTTTAGCTATATTTGCCCTTGAGGATTTACAGAAATAGTCTTAGATAATTCACCCCATGGGGTCTGTGACGACAACGTGATAGAACATATTCATTAAATTCTGGTTTACCTTAAGTATTTCAACTGATTTGCCTTTCATAATTTTTCATACATATTCTATATTAAACTAAATTCAAATAAGAATTTGAATTTGAATTTAATACATATTTCAAGTGAGAGTAGTAAATAGAGGTTGTGAGCAGAAACAGGCATGGAGAGGAAGCATACGAGGTATGAATGCCCAAATGGCTACAGCTCAGGGAGGAGTTCAACATCAAAATGTCTTACAGGGGTGCCTGGACTGCTCAGTCGGTTAAAGGTCCGACGTTGGCTCAGGTCATGATCTCATGGTTTGTTAGTTTGAGCCCCATGTCGGGCTCTGTGCTGACAGCTTGGAGCCTGCTTTGGATTGTGTCTCCCTCTCTCTCTGCCCCGCCCCGGCTCATGGTCACTCATGCTCTCTCTCTTTCAAAAATAAATAAACATTAAATTTAAAAAAATAATTAAAAAGGTCTTGTAATTTGGATATTGTTGAACCTCTACCATTCTCTCTCTCTCTTTTTTTTTTTTTTTTTTTTTTTTGCCTTTATCGTTTGGCCTGCATTTTCAACAAAACATTGTGATAGAATCACTTTTTCTTTGAGTTGATCTGCATTGTTTCTGTAAAGATACAGTAACCCCTTGTTACCCTAGAAGAAAAAAGGAATTCAACAGGACCATTGTTAAATCTAAAATAAATGGCTTTGTAAACTTAATACATAAATGGATTTTTTAGATGGAACTGTAGTAAATTTGTGAAGAGAAGTAAGAACATAAATAAAAATTAACAAATTATTTTAGCTTAGGTATAAATATCATTGATGAATGAGAACAAATGTATGGCAGCTTTTAGCCAACTATACACAGGCTACGATGACTGGTTGTCTTGGCAGCAAAGGGGTGAAATAAGATGTACATTTTTTGCAAAGTAATAATTTCATTGATCAAAAGGAATATAAATCAAAAATTTAAATTCCTATTCTCCTATTCTCCACCCCTGCTATTCTTATAATGCAACCAGAAAAATGCACTGTGCCATCACTGTTTCCTCTAACTCAGTTAGAAATGCCTACATCTCAGACAAAACCAGCCTTACAGTTTGCCTGGTTTTCTACAACCTTGCTACTCAAAATACTGTCTCTAGATGAGCAACTTAGAAATGCAGAATCCCAGTCCCCAGAGATCTGAATTTTAACAGGATCCACAAGTGGTTCATACGCACATTAACTTGAGAAGAACTCAGTTTGGAAAGTGTTCAGGGACACACTAATTCAATTTTTTATAGCAAGTCTGAAACACCTAAATCATGTCACTTTTTTTCATTGCATTCAAAATGTTTTTCCCCCCTAACGAAACTAACCTTTCTCCTGTAGTAGGGAGAAATGTAATTGTGAAGACGTCTACCCTTTACATTTCAGTGCCCACAAATGAAGGTCCCTGCCATTGGTTCTTTCCTTTCCCTTCCTATATTTGGCTCTGTTCTGCTACCTGAGGGCTGTTTACATGTGTCTGTGGGTTCCTTAGTCTGAATATCTAAGCTGCATGCACCCACTCCGACAAATAACCACTGAATGGCCACCATCAAATGGATGCACACTCCAATGGCAGTGTCAGGCAGTAGAGAATAGCTCTACTTGAGGATATCTCGGGTTGCTCTTTCTAGACTCAGAGCATGCTTCCAGACAGTTAAAGGAGGACCAGACAAGGACTTGGAAAATACGGTAACTTAGAAAAAACTCTTAAATTCACGTTCGTTTCAGTCTGTTTCATTTTCCACAAACACCCTGTTTATAATGTATTTCACATTTATATCATCAGATACCCCTCATTCCTTAGCAGACCATGCATGAATACACTTCTAATCTTAAGTTTGTAGTTAAACACTGAACTGTAAGAATCAGGGATGAGATCAGTAGGGGAAATAAATCATGTTTCATAAAAGAACAATAACAGGACACCAGAAACCTCTTCTCTCTTAAATAGGCTATTTTAATTCTGAGCTCAACATTCATCATTTCTTTCATAGACCTTTAGGAAAAAAAAAAACATACACATCTAGATCTGAATATTAACATTCAGTAAATATTTAAATTAGTGCTGAAGAGAGGGTATTCTGCAAGCCCCATAGATTGTGCTCATTCATTCATAACTTCTTTCAGCTCTTTGCTTTGTGTCTTACGTCTAAACACTGATTTCTATAACTCTTAATATATTTACAATAAATGAAAAAGCCTGGTTAAATAATTTTCTTTTTCTACAGAACAGAAATTAATTTCAGTTTGCCATGAGGAATGCAAAAGTGTTGTGGACTTTTTTGAAAAAGTGTGCAAAGCATAATGCTAATCAAAATTTTAACTGAATCAAAACACAAAACAGCTACTTTTATAATGTATTCAATCCCTAATTGAAATTCAACATCATTAAAAAATTAAAAATTTTAGAAGCCATAATTGCTTAAATAACCTTGTGTGCATTATATGTTCAATATTTGCCTGCATTAAAAAACATTTAACCGCTTAGTATTAAATCTCTTAGACACACTCTCAGCAAATAGCTTCATAAACCAAAGAAGACAATGTTGCAAATATTGTGCCAGCAAAACAAAACCAAAACCAAAACCAAAACCAAACCAAATAAAAAAATCATGGTTTTTTTGCAGGCCTCATCATCCACCCACTTCAAAAGTCAGTACCTAACATACTTTGATGTTTTCAATTCTCCCTACCTGTCCCCTTCAAGAACTGGGTTCTTGTTACAAGCCTCCCCGTACCTTCAAAACCTTTAATCTAAGGAGTATTTGCCATTGAATCACTTTAACTGTGCCCTCTCTGCCTTCTGATTTATGCTGTAAATGAATGCACCATGCTGTCTTTGGAACTAGGTCATGGCCTTGAGTCCTCAAGAATCAAGTTGATGACTGCCAGTAGTTCCTTGCAAGTGTTTTAGCCATATTGATATGGGATTATAAGAGGCTCCTTTCACAGTGTTATGTTACACATTCATTCTGAGTATGTTATTTTTTAATAAACTATCTTTAGAACGCTTCAGATTTACAGACAAATTATAAAACTATTACAGAGTTTCTATGTAGCTTACACCCAATTTCCTCTATTTTTATTATCTTACATTACTGCAGTCCATATATTTTAATTAATGAAGCAGTTTTGACACATTATTAAATAAAGTCAATACTTTGTTCCGTGTTTACCTTTTTCCTACTCCAGGAGTTCATCCAGGAACTACATTGTATTATGCAGTCATGTCTCCTCAGGTTGTGAGAATTTCTCAGTCTTGGCTTATTTTTGATGCCTTTCCCTAATTTGAGAAGTAATGGTCAAGTATTTTGTCGAATGTCTCAACTGGGATTTGTATTGTGGTTTTCTCCTGGTTAGACTGGGATTATGAGTTTGGGGGAATAAAGACTACAGAGGTAAAATGCTATTTTTACCACATTACATCAAAGATACACACTATGAACATGATTTATCACTGCTTATGTTGCCCTTGCTCATTTGGTTTAGAAAGTGTTGTCCACTGGAAAGTTACTCTCCCCCCTCCCTCCTATTTTTATACTATACTCTTGAAATAAAGTCATTATGCGTAGCTTACACTTAAGAAGTAGAGGTTTATGCTCCATCTCCTTGAGGGCACAACACACACACACACACACACACACACACACTATATATATATATAAATATATATAAATATTTATTTATTTATTTTATTTATTTATTTATAAATATATATAAATATAAATTTATTTATATTAATATATATATATAAATATAAATTTATTTATATTTATATATATAATATATATATATATATATATATATATATATATATATATATATATGACTTCTGCACAGACTTGTGTTTTATCCACAATTCAATTATATGGAATGTGGACACATGGATATATCATTGATATCAATATGGACTCATGGATCTATCTTTTAAACTTTGGCTTATAATTTGATACTGCTTTATTTTATTGTTCTGATTGTCTAGTTACAGTGGTTGGGAACTCTTTCTGTTGGATCCTGTGTCACTTTCACATATCCTCACCAATGTGTTGTTTGTCGTTTGAACACTTCCTTACTTTCTGGCTCAACACTATGCTCCAGGCCTACTGGCTCGACACTATGTATATATTCTACCTCATCTGAGTATCAGCTACCTCTCCCAGGAGCCCTGGTTCCCTTTATGGGAGCGTGGTACAAACTTAAAATCCAGGAGCTAGGCATACTCATTGCTACTGGAGTGTGTATCATTGCTTCTATGCCTTCTCAGCTGATGCAGCAAGGAAATATATACCCATCTATACCCACATGACTAGAAATATTTCATTATGTAACCATTTGCATCTATATTCAACTACACCTGAATTCGAAACGGTGTTTGCATCTCTAATCCATTACCACCTGGATAATTTTAGCCTCATTCCTTTGCTTATATGTACTCTTCCTCCATCACAGGAGAAACCTGGTCCTCATCATTGGCCATGCATTTATTTAATTGCTCAATTTGAGCATATATGATTAGCAGTATTAGAATTTTTAACCTCTGCCCTGTGGGAAACAACTTTACAGTTTCCCAAAACTGGAGTATGGTGTTTATAAGCGGTTCATTTTCTTCTTTTGCCCTGCGACCTCAGTTCTCTGATTAGCCCAAGAAAAGTCATTAATGTTTAGATCGTTCAGGTTTTTCTTCTTTTAAAGAAGAGAATCATGACTTCTAAGATCTTTCCATTTTGGAGCTGAAAGGCCATGTGATTTTTTTATACTTATATTTAACTTCATATCATCATAATTTTATGAAGAATAAAGGATTTTAAGGGAAATTCCCACTCTTGCGTTACAGTATGTGCATTTAGCATTTGTTCCAAGGTAAAGAGAATGACACTACAGTGTGTAATTTGAGGCACACACAAGTTGCTAGCAGGAGTTTTGAGTAGACTACAGTAAGCCGAGATATCATTTCTTTTAACTTGTGCCTAGGTAGTAGACCAAAAGTTTTGGAACATATTAATTCAATTATTCATCAATTAATTATTCATTACATATTCAGGCACTTAGTTACTGACCTAAACTATTAAACCAAGATAATATAGCTTTCTTGTGAATTTGTTTCTCTAGTTTTCCTCTATTGAAGAAGGTTATTTGAAAAGATGTTCCTGTTTGCTTATCATTGGACACAGTTTTCATAGAAACATTCCCCTTTAAAATATAATATAATATATTATATATATTATATTATATTATATTATATATTATATTATATACATTACTATATATAATATAATATACACATAATATACATAATATATATACATAATATACATATATGTATACATATATATGTATATATATACATAATATACATAATAATATATAATATAATATATATATTTATTGACAAAATAATATATTATTATAATATATATTAAATATATATTAAATATATATTATTTGTATATAATATATATATGTTTTATGACATGATGGTCTGGGGTTAAAGGCAGAAAAACTTAGGCTTCCAGACCTTGAAAGAAGATAAAAACAAAACAAAACAAAACAAAATACCAAAACCCAAAAAACCTTGTTTCAACTAATTCTTGTTTAAATCATTCAAAGCAATTAGCCATAGAACATATAAAGGGTAAAATACACTTTCAGTAAAACCACACTGCAAAATACAGAAATTATCAATGAAGATAGGGCTTTTAGAATATTTCTTATTACATAACGAGTGCTTCTAGATGCATGCATGCATGTGCATGCGTGTGTCTCTAATTAAGTTAAATTGTGTACCTCAAATTTAAGATAATATAGAGTGATTTTTAACATGGGCCATTTTCATATTATGCCAGCACTTCTGGTTCATAAGCAGGAGAAGACACCTTCCAGTGCCACATTGTTGAGTGGGTGGTTACTGAGTTCTGACCAGTAAAGCAAAATTCGTAAGATCTAAAGTACTTCATAGCCTCATCCATCACGGCCAGTCCCAAAACTTCACGAATATTAGCAAAGCCTAACCTCCATACTCTTGTTGCTTGTTTTACAAGAGTCTTAAAGAATGAAAACAGTCTGAATGTCAGGAACATTTCAGTCCAATTGATTCTGCCATGGTCAGGTACACAAACCAATGACTGTGGAACACTCCAAAAGAGCTTGGAGGGAATGCGATGACCTATTTTCTCCTGCTGATGTGGTGTTAGGTTTTTACTCTCCTTCACTCTTTCTCAGTCTCTACGCACTAGTCTTTCAAGTGATCGTGATGAGAACACCAGGCATTTTATTATTATTGCAAGAGTGTTGGAGGTGAAGTGTAATTGAGTTGAATGTTTTAAAAATATTTAATAAAATTAAATGTGTTTTTAAAGATTAGGAAAGGTCTAGCGGAGTTCAAAGGTTACACTTTGGTGATAGAATATACTGCTTCAAAGTGAAAGTAATAGGCTTTTCATTTATGGAGGTATTAGAGGTTTCATTCTTTTCAACATATTTCTATTTAATTTAGAAAAGTAGGAAACAGAGGGAGTCAGGGATATAGGTGAAAGTTTCCTCATAATATAACAAGAAATTTGGTCTTTAGTGTAGTTTATGAAAAAGTTGAGAGATTTTGTCCCTTTTTTTTTTTTTTTTTTTTGGTAACTTCAGGGAATTTAGCTTTAAGTTAAAAGCCTTTTTCACTGGTGAAATTGATTTTTTTCTTAATCTAGAGGAAACGGAATATGTGTAGCCCAGCAGAGGAGGGAGAGGAGGTCAAGGGGTAAACAGTTTGATGCGGCACATCTTGAGCTCAATCCTGGGCATGTGATCTCGAGCACTTCTGTCCTCCCAACAGGGAGAATCCAGCGGTGGCTTAGGCTTAAAATGCTTGAGAAAAACTTCAAACAAATGTCTGAGAGAGTCCCTAGAACATTTAGACTTTTCTGTCACAGTCTTTGCTGTTCAATTATTTTTCTTTTTAACAGGACAGAAAGATACCCGCACCAGAGCGGCAATTTCCTTTAAGGTAGCTCTTTCTTTGCGGAGCTAGCGGTCTTTAATTAAGCTCTGTATGTGATCAAGTCACACTTTTGCATTTAAGAGGACATCAAATGCCAAGTGGAGAAAACTTCTCTTTCATGTATTTTATTCTTGTTCAGAGATTAAAATGAGCACCATGTTCTCTCAGCCCTACAGCCCTTCATAGCTAAGAGTTCATATTTTAAACTGGTTGCTTTGAGATTCCATACACATGGTGGAAGAAGAGAGTCTTTCTCCACCATTTCCATATTGAGAAATGAATTATAGGCACCATCGGTAGGCTTTAGAATTTTAAAATAGGCTGAATATTTGTGCCCTCTGTTTTTCTCCGATATGTTGCTATCCTAGTGCTGTGTCTGGAGGTACCTCAAATTAGGCATAATTCTGAAACTGAGGAGACAGTATGCCTCATTAGAAATGTTACGACATTTTGTTAAAATAGTCATATTTTTCATTTAGAAATGCACGTCCAAAGAGCCAGCTATTTTATCAGCAAAATGAGTTTATTGGGAATAGGAGGGGATTTGCAATTGGGGGCAAACTATGGTGAACAATAGGCAAGTCTGGAGAACAAAGGGGAGGAGCTTGCTTTTATACAGGGAAGGAGAAACCTGGAGGGACTATTTTGCTGAGTTCTCATTGGCTGGACTGTTGCGAGGCAAGGAGAAATTCTTTCTTCCTTGGTTGGCCTATGGGCTGGGGTAGGTAAACTAAGCTTCTTCCTGTTAGGGAAAGTGAGTTTTGCTTCTTACAGCAAGTAGTGTTGCAGGAGAGCTCTCCCGCTTTAAGGCTTCCCACCTCCATTGTAAGTGAGGCTTCCTTTGCAGGCACGCTTTGAATATGTTTCAGGTTTGCTTCTAGACCACAGAAATAAAGTGAGTCAAATTTTTTTGTTTAGTTTCCTAGTGCATATGAAAATTATGTTTATCCTATTCTGCAGTCCATTAAGCATGCAGTAGCATTATGTCTAAAAAAACCCTAACATATATACCTTATTTAAAAAAATAATTTATTGTGGGGTGCCTCAGTCAGTTAAGCATCCGACTTCAGCTCAGGTCACGGTCTCACACTTCATGAGTTCCAGCCCCCGTCGGGATCTGTGCTGACAGCTCAGAGCTGAGCCTGCTTCGGATTCTGTGTGTGTGTCTCTCTCTCTCTGCCCCTCCCCTGCTTGTGCTCTCTCTCTCTCAAAAATAAACATTAAAAATTAAAAAAAAATAATTTATTGCTAAAAATTGCTAACCTTCATCTGACCTTTCAGTGAGTTATCCTCTTTCTTTTCTGGTGGAGGGTCCTGCGTCCACGTTGTGTCTGCTGAGACGGATCAGAGCAGTGGTTGCTGAAGGTGGGAGTGGCTGTGGCAATCTTTTAAAGGAGACAAAAATTAAGTTTGCCACATTGATTGACTGTTGCTTTCACAAATGATTTCTCTATAGCATGTGATGCTGTTGGACAGCATTTTATTCACAGCAGAACGTCTTTCAAAACTGGAGTCAATACTCTGAAACTCTGCCACAGTCTTAGCAAATAAGTTGTAACATATGCTAAGTCCATTATCATTTCAACAACCTTCACGGCATTTTCACCAGGAATCTATTCCATCTCAAGAAAACACTTTCTTTGCACACCCATAAGCAGCAGCTTCTCATCTAAGTTTTATCAGGAGATTGCAATTATTCAGTCACATCTCCAGTCTCCACTTCTGAATCTAGTTCTCTTCCTGTTTCTGCCCATCTGCAGTTACTTCCCCCCCTGAAATCTTCAACTCCTCAAAGCCATCCATGAGGACTGGAATCAACTTCTCCAAACTCCCATTGACGCTATTTTTTTTTTTTTTTTACCTCTTTCCATGGATCATGAATGTTCTTTTTTTAAATTTTTTTAACGTTTTTATTTACTTTTGAGACAGAGAGAGACAGAGCATGAACGCGGGAGGGTCAAAGAGAGAGGAGACACGGAATCTGAAACTGGCTCCAGGCTCTGAGCTGTCAGCATAGAGCCCGACGCGGGGCTCGAACTCACGGATCGTGAGAACATGACCTGAACTGAAGTCGGACATTTAACCAACTGAGCCACCCAGGTGCCCCATGAATGTTCTTAATGGTATCTGGGATGGTAAGTTCTTTCCAAAAGGTTCTCAATTTACTTCGCCAAGACCCAGCAGAGGATTGCTATTTGTGATGGTTATAGCCTTATGAAATGTATTTTTTTTAAATAATAAAACTTAAAAGTTGAGCTTATTCCTTGATCCATGGGCTGAAGAATAGATGTTGTGTTAGCAGGCGTGTAAGCAGCACAAATCTCATTATCCATCTGCATCAGAGCTCTTGGGACCAGGTGCATTATCAATGAACAGCAATACTGTGAAAGGGTTTTTTTTTCCCCTTTTTTTTTTTTCCTTTTTTTCCCCCCCTGAGCAGTAGGTCCCAACAGTGGCTTAAAATATTCAGTAAACCATGTTGTAAACAGATGTACTATCATCCAGACTTTGTTGTTCCATTCATAGAGCACAGGCAGAGGACATCTAACATCATTCTTAAGGGCCCTAGGATTTTTGGAATGGGAAAGAAGCCTTGGCTTCAACTTAAAGTCCTCAGTTGCATTAGCCCCTAACATGAGAGCCAGCCTGTCCTTTGGACCTTTGAAGCCAGGCATTGACTCCTCCTTTCGAGCTATGAAATTGCTAGATAGCATCTTCTTCTGAGATAAGACTGTTTCCTCCACATTGAAAACCTGTCGTTTCTTGTAGCCACCTTCATAAATTATCTGAGCGAGGTTTTCCGAACCACTTGCTTCAGCTTCTACACGAGCACATGCTGCTTTGCCTCGCGCTTTGATGTCACAGAGATGGCTCCTTCCCTTAAACCTCATGAACCAACCTTTGCTAACGTTTCTTCTGCAGCTTCCTCACCGCTCTCAGCCTTCATAGAATTGAAGAGAGTTAGGGCCTCGTTATGGGTTAGGCTTTGGCTTGAGGGAATGCTGTGGTTGTTTTGATCATCTATCCAGACCACTAAAACTTTTCCCTTTTCAACAATGAGGCTGCTTTGCTTTCTAACCCTCAGTGCACTCACTGGAGTAGCACTTTTAATTTCCTTCAGGAGCTTTTCATTTGCATTCACTACTTGCCTAACTGTTTGGCCCAAGACACCTAGCTTTTGGCCTGTCTCAGCTTTTGACATGCCTTCCTCACACTGCTTGCTCATTTCTAGCTTTCAATTTCAAGTGAGATGTGTAACTTTTCCTTTCACTTGAACACTTAGAGGCCACTGTAAGGTTATTAATTGGCCTAATTTCAATATTGTTGTATCTAGCGGAATTAGGGAGGCCTGAAGACAGGAATAGAGACAGAGGAATGGCTGGTCTCTGGACTGGTCAGAACATGCACACAACATGACATCGCAGGTCAGCATCAAAAAAATGGAATGATAGTGAAAAATTTTGAAATAATGTGAGCATTATCAACATGTGGCACAGATGTGACATGAGTAAATGCTTGTGGAAAAGTGCACCTGCAGCGTTGTTCGAAATAGGGTTGCCACAAACCTTCAACTGAAAAAAAGAGCGCAGGGTTTGATAAGGGCAATAAATGTAAAGTGTAATAAAGGGAAGTATGCCTGTATTTATTTTCACGGTGACAGCCATCCTCTGGATTTTCTACAATACTAGGTTGTCAGAAGAATCGGGACAATTTTCATCCCGATGTTTTGTACCCTTTTGTCCAAAACTGTGGTTTACTTAGAAGCATAGTCTATTAGCATTTCCTACCAAATATAGCTCCCTGAAACTTCAAGCAGGAAACTGCCATAAACACTTTCATCGACAAGCCCCTTGACGTAAGATGATGTAAAGTATTTGGTCAAAAGAGACTCATTCACCAAAATGCATCTTGGGTTTGTCTTTGTAAATTATTTTTTTAAGTTTTTTTTTTTTTAATGTACTTTGAGAGAGAGGGAGGGAGGGGCAGAGAGAGAGGAAGAGAGAGAGAGAGAATCCCAGGCAGGTTCTGCCCTGTCAGCATGGAGCTGGATGCGGTGCTTGAACTCACAAACCACAATATCATGACCTGAGCCGAAATCAAGAATCTGATGCTCAACTGATTGAGCTACCCAGGCACCCTTGTCTTTGTAAATTATTTTAGGTCGACATAGGTTCATCCACCGTTTTTCAGTCTTGCTTTTATTTTTTTCCCTTAAGTCTATGAATTAGCATATAAATGGTTAAAACTATTCATGAAGAGTGTCTTGTTTTCTCTCTCAAACCATTATTTTCCCAGTATATTCCCTTTTGACTTTTCTCATCTCTTTTCACATTTTTAATAACTTCTCTATTAAGTGACATTAGTGTTTCCAAGATCGAGTCTTTCACAATTTTATAGAATTAAAGTTTATTTTATAAAAATCACATAATGCAGAGGTGTTAAATAGAAATGCAAATGGCCAATATGTTCCAGTTTGCATCAATAGTGCCTCCATGTAGCCTAGGTATCAGCTGGCTCACAGTCTCATTGATGTTTCCTTATTACTAATCCAAGGAATTATAACACTATTCTCCTTACCCCCTCTACTATTTTGGTATTTGGGGGTCTAGGAGTGCAGATGGAAAATGAATGTAAAAGGATTCCATAAAGCATAAATATTCATTATTGTTCCCAATGCACTGCTTATTTTTCAGATCCTGCTGGGTCCTGCCAGAAAAACAGAGGGTGTTCACTGAGGGAGCGCACTTAATGGAAAATTCGTTGCATTTTTCCTAATGCTCAAATTGGCAGTCTGTGTGTCATATGCTGAACACATAGAATTTCATATACATGCATGGGGCAGTTCAATACAATCTGGGAAATGTCCATAAATTTGATTTTCATATGTATTTAATATCTGATAGGAAAGAACAAAGAGAATACATCTTTTTATAAATAATTAGATCCAGTATGATTAATGATGTGTGCATGGTACATATTTATGTGTACACACACATGCATATGTATTTATGTATTGTACGAATATATTCCATTTGTTTAACAGGACTTATTTACTTAAAATCTAAAAATAAGAAGAAGCCAATCTTAATAGCCAAACATATTTTAAAGATTTCTACTCAACACATAATTAGATTTTAAACAGACAAAATATGTTTGAGCAACCTCCTGTTCTCATAATACAGCTTTGACTATTGTTCTCTATTAATGATAATAACTATCAGAAACATTTTACTTCCCCTTTATAATTGGCCCCAATTATGCTGAACTGAATTCAAACTATCTTACAAAATGAAAGGATGAATCATTTATAAAAAAAGAAAAGTGTTACTTCTTTCTGGGAAAATTAGTGTTATTATTATAGAATTAGGAACTAAAATAATGCTACCAATAATATGAATTCAGCTTCATTCCATATCATTGCTAAATGCGTATTTCATGTCTTTAATTATTTTTCAAAAATACATTTTATTATATACATTATTCCATTTACTGAAAGACAGAAATGAGTAAGCTAAATGGTTACTTTATTCTGAATACCTCATTTTTTAGTAGTGTTGACTAGTCAGTAATCAAGCATGTATGAAAGTCTCAATTCAGAGTTTCTTCGTGAATTTCATCTTAGGTAAAGATGTGTAAAGTGTGTTAAAAAATACAGGATTATAACAGAAAAAAATACCTTAAATACAAAAAAAAAGGTGATATTTGAAAGAAGGAGTGGGAAACCTGGGTGGCTCAGTTAGTTGAGCTTCAGACTGATCGCACGATCCAAGCTCAGGTCATGATCTCATGGTTTGTGGGATCAAGTCCTGCATCAGGCTCTGTGCTGACAGTGGGGAACCTGCTTGGGATTCCCTCCTTCTCTCTCTCTCTCTCCTTCTCAGTCTTTCTCTCTCTCTCTCTCTCTCTCTCTCTCTCAAAATAAGTAAATAAGTAAATAAATAAATAAACCTTAAAATGTTAAAAATAAAAAAAAAATAAAAGGAGTGTAAAAATAAATATCAAAATAAAAGGAAACTAGTAGGTTATTTTTAAATATTAAGTGTCTGGTATTAACATATAGTTAGAGCAGTAATTATCAACAGGGGGAGATTTTCCTCCCTGGGAACATTTGGCAATGTTTGGAGACACATTTTACTGTTAAAACTGGAATGGGAAGAGTGCCATCGGCACCCAGTGGTAGAGGGTGGAGGCTAGGAAAGCGGTTAACTATTCTAGAATGCAGAGCACAGAAAGGAATTCTCCAGACCAAAATGACAATAGTACATGGAGGTTGGAAGAGCCCAATTTAAAATAACAGAGATGAAGTTTGACATGGAAATTGGAGTGGAGATTTTGATATTGTTAAAGAGAAGAGGCTTGTATATCCAAGCTAGACTATGGAGTTTGAATTTGGTTTGATAGATACAATATATTACAAATTCTTAAATATAGAAACAAATATCTGAAAATGGATATTAAGTAAAAAACTCCTTTCCTAGCTGCCACTTGAATTATGGCAGAGTTATGAAGGCAAAAATGACATTGTTACAGAAAGCAAGCACAGAATTATGGAGAAATGTTGGATTAGAGCAAATAAATGTGAGATTCAACAAAAGGAAGGGATTAATAGATTTAGTAACTAAAAATAGAGAGACATTAAATTAATGCAAATTTTGAGTTTTTTTGTTGTTTTCTTGAATGATGGTGGGGCTGATTGTCCCTAAGCATGTCGGTAATGATGGCAAATTACGGTGAGTGATATTTTATTTTTGGGCTCTCCAAACTTTTGAAATGGAGAACCAAGATTGATTAAATCAGAAAAAATTCACAGGGAACTATTAGAAGATTACAGGAAACTAAAAAGTAACAGAAGTTTCACCAAGGAAGAGGAAATTAACAGAATCCAGTGGAAAAAAGAGATCAGGATGGGTGTGGGGGGTGGGGGAGAAGGGGGAAGATGCGTGGAAAGTAAACAAAACACACACAGAACATTAGGGTGGTGAACATTAGCTCTGCCAGAAGCTGGGACAAGCCTTCAAGGGGAACAATTTAAATTTTAATTACAAATTAGAAACAGAGTTTTAAAGAGCTCTTATGAGTGGGAGGCTTGAAGCTTACTTTTCATTGGCTCTTCAGTAAATCTGCTTCTACTTTTTAGATAAAGATACCAGTGTAATATTAGGGAGAAAAGTACATTCCAGGATGAGGACAGAAGCACCCAACCGAGCAGATGTTTGCAGTGATCATACATTCCTAATTAAAAGTCAGGACCCATGGTTTGAGACAGAAAAGACTATCTGAAGTAATACAAAAGACAAGTAGAATTTGAAATTTAAAACACAATATCATTTTTATTAGCACACTTATAAATTAAGTACTTACCTATAAATCTAACAAGATATGTACAAGAGGTATATAAGGAAAACTAAAATCTGATGAACAAAATCAAAGAAGAACAAAATAAATGGAGAAATATTCCATGTTCATGGATAGGAAGACTCAATATTGTCACAGTTAGTTTCTCCCAACTCTATCTACAGATTCAGTGCAACCCCAATCAGAATCCCATTAAGTTATTTTGTTATCAACAAACTGATTCTAAAATTTATATAACGAGACAAAGGCCCAGAATACGCAATACATTATTAAAAGGGAACAAAGTTGGAAGAGTGACACTATCTGACGTCAAGATTTATTGTGACGGTACTGTGATCAATACAAGTGTGGTATTGGTGAAAGAACAAATAGATTAATGGGATAGAATAGACAGCCCCAGAATAGATCTCATAAATAGAGTCAACTGATCTTTCACAAAGGAGAAAAGGCAATACATTCGAGCAAACATGGTCTTTGAAACAAATTGTGTTGGAAATACCGGGCATCCATGTGCAAAAAAAAAAAAAAAAAAAAAAAAAAAGAATACCTTTTTTAGGTCTTAGGTCTATGCAGACCTAAGGTCTACATAGACCTAGCAGACCTAAGGTCTACATAGACCTAAATGTAAAATGTGATACTATAAAACTCCTGCAATATAACATAGGAGGTAACCTAAATGATCTTGGGTATGGAGATTACTTTTTATGTACAATAACAAAGGCACGATCCATGAAAGAAATGATTGGTAAATTGGACTTCATTAATATTAAAAGCCTCTGTTTGTGAAAGACAATGTCAAGGTAATGAGAAGAGAAGCCCCATACTGGGATAAAATACTTGCAAAAGACACATCTGATATACAAAATATATACAAAGAACACTTACAACTCAACAAGAAAAAAAAAAACTGATTAAAAATGGGCCAACGACGTGAATAGATATCGTACCAAAGAATGTGTACAGATGGCAAAAAAGCGCATAAAAAGATATTATGCTGTCAGGGAAATGCAAATTAAAGCAAAAAGATATCACTACACACCTAGCAAAATGGTCAAAACTGGGAACATTGACAACATTCAATGCAGGTGAGGATGTGTAGCAACAGGAACCCTCATTTATTGCTAGTGGGAATGCAAATGCTACAACCTCTTTGGAAAACAGCTTGGTACTCTCTTACGAAACTAAATATTCTCTTACCATATGATTCAGCAATCGTGCCCCTTGCTATTTACCCAAAGGAGTTGAAAACTTACATCCACACAAAAACCTGTAGATAAATGTTTATAGCAGCTTTATCCATAATTGCCCAAACTTGGAAGCAACCAAGATGTTGTTCAGTAGGTGAATGGATATACAAACTGTGGTCTCTCCTGACAATGGAATATTATCCAGGGCTAAAGATAAGCGATCTATGCAGCCATGAAAAAACATGACCGAACCTTAAATACATATTACTAAGCCAAAGAAGCCAGTCTGAAAAGCCTACATAATATGTTACTCCAACTCTATAACATCTGAGAAAGCATCACTTCTCGGCCTTTTGGCTAAGATCAAGTGTGGAAAAGCAAAACTATAGAGACAGTAAAAAGATCAGTGGTTGCCAGGGATTGATGGAAGGAGGAATGAATAGGGGGATCACAGAGAAATTTGGGGGCATTGAAACTACTCTATATAACACTATAATGGTGGATACATACCATTATTTATTTGTCTGAACTTTTAGAATGCACAGCATCAAGTGAACCCTAAGGTAAACTTAAACTATGGGTGTAATAATGTGTCAATATAGTTTCACTTATAACAAATGTACTACTGTGGTGAAGGATGTTGATAATGGAGGAGGCTATGCAAGTATGAGGGTGTTACATGGTAAGTCTCTGTACTTTCCACTCAATTTTGCTGTGCACCAAAAACTTCTCTGAAAAATAAAATCTATTTTATTAAAAAAAGAACCATAGTAATAATCAGGGAAATATCCATTACAATAAAAAAATATGATGCTCTGCTCCCCTTAAATTAGACAAAATAAATGAATAAAGGGTCTGAAATTTTCCAGTGATAGCAGAAATGTGATTGCAGATATGGGGGATTTGGGGTACTCTTTTATACTCTTGGTGGGATTTAATATAATAGTTCTGGAATAAAATCCGGCGATATACATTAAGAAGGGGGCCCACCCCTTAACTCAGTGTTTCTATTTGTAGGAGTTCACTCAAAACATATAAAAGGAACAGTAAATAAAGATAGATACACAAGGATATTTAATGTAGTAATAAATTAGAGACAACCTAAATTCTTAGCAATAGTAGGTTGATTAATGTTAGCATGTCCAAGCTTTGAAATGAAATGCAAATAAGATAGATTTATAGATATAGATATCTCTAGGTAGATGCAAACTAGAAAGGAAATCCATACAATAGTACAAAGTAAGCCAAAATGCATAGTAATGTATACATTATATATACATGCACATATACATAGATGCATATATATACACATATATACACACACACACATATATATAATCATCCCACCTTTTTAAAAATAGCCTCTAAGTAAGTATTCATGTATATCTTTCATTTAAAGGAAATAAAAGTAATTAAAAAGCTAACTTTTACCAATATCAGTTCTGAGAGTAGGAGAGGAAGAGGGAAGAGGAACTTTTGGTTTTTGATTAGGCTCTTCATTAACACTTGAGTTTCAACCCAGATCATATGTTCAGTTAGTAATTCAAATTAATTGAGAGGAGAACACTAAGTGTAAGAGGTAAGTGCTACAAAGGGGCCGTCAAGGGTATTGTTGATGTGAGTACAGAGGATCTCAACCACTCCTGGGAGGATGGCCATCCTGTCCCTGAGCCATCGGGCTGGACGCTGTCTCTGAAGGATGAATAGGAGGAGGAGTGAGGAGAAAAGGAGCATAGGAGCAGAGCCAGAAAAGGAGACTGTGAGTGTTAAGGCAAAAGGAGCAACAGGTGCCAACACGTGGCTTTCACAAGGAGTTGCAGAATGGATGGCACAAGAGTGGGAGGGGTGCAAACGAGAGGCGACAGTAAACAACTTCTTGGTTTCCGAGTGAGTTAGGAGTTGTTAAAGGAATCAGATCATAGTGGTTTTGAGTTTGGTTCGTGACGCTGCCATATGAGGCCTTAAAAAAACAAAAACAAAAACTCTCTGGCCTCAGTTTTCTCGTCTATAAAATGAGAATCATAACACTTACCTTGTTATTTTGAGGAGTCAATTACATATGTAAAGTGAGAAGCTATGGCTTTTGCATATTAGACACTTTGTTGATAGCAACAATTATTATAATCCCCTTTGTTCCAGGCTATTGTGAGTTTAGACGTGGTTTGATGCTGGGCTATTGATCAAGTTTGTTGGTTTCCCTACTTTATGAAGCAAGGTTTAATGGGATGGTTGTGTTTAGCAATAAGCAATCTCCACGAAACCGGGTATTCTGGATCAATCTCAACTAATTGAACAAGGCAGTAACAAACAAACAAACAAGAAGCAATGCCCACGATTGCCAAAATGTTCCAAGGAGCCATTTTTTTCCTTGAATTCTCGTAATAGTTCAATAAGAGCTACCAAATGAACAATGCAAGGAATGTCACTAAATTTAAATCAGTGTTTGCAGAATATTTCTATTGATTGCAGTATAATTGCCATACAAGACATTGTTCTCCTTAACTACATCCTGTACAGAATGGCTAACTTTTTCCCCTCCATGGACTATACAGTTTAGAAACAAACAAAACAAACAAACAAAAAACAACCAAAAAAAAAGTGTATCAAAAGAAAGGTCCATCATTTTGATTGAGGAAAAATTGCAGAGGATAATATATGTTTCTATGTCATGGGCTGCACATGGAGAAAAGCACCAGTATCTTGGAGAGCTGGCCTTGACAATGTAAACTAAGGCCTCCCTTGTGATGAACTTGAATAGCCAAGGCAGAGCGGGCAATGATTGTGCTTGAAATAGGTGAAATAATATAAAGCTGAAAATTGTTACTTAGATTTAAAGAGATGGTCATCGGTGGCCTTTGCTTCAAGAAGCTATGCCGAAACATTGTAAAAGCCATAATGGAATGGTGTGCTAGGGAGAATTGTTGTCCAGATCCCTCTGTGAGGGGAGTGCAGTCAGCAGACAGCCTATCCCTGTCCACGCTTCCGAGGTAGGCATCTGCTTCAGAGAGCCACTGGCCCTAGGCCAGGCCCTTCTGGGGACAACCCACACCAGATTGCTGCTCAAGGCGCGTCCGTTTTCAGCCCAGTGTGGGACGCTGTGACGGTCAGTATGCCTCCCACAGTTCTTGCTGGCTTGGCTGAGACTTTGACCAGCCGGCACCTGGTTCAGTTTCTCCTTCTGCCCTTTCTTGAATGTCATCCTTTCCTTTCACAGGTGCTAATCTCTAATGACTATCTTGCATCTCAAACTCCATCTCAGTATCTGCTTCGGAGATCAAAAACTGTGACAAATGAGTTGAGGGATTGAGAAAAAGGAGATGTGTTTAGAAATCCATGCATCTAAAAATTTATCTGAAATGGGGGAAGAGAAAAGAGGTAGTAGCAGCAGGAGGGAATCAGGTTGAGGGAGAGGTTTTATTATTTTAATGTCTTGCAGTGATAGGGCTTGAGAAAGACTTGAGAGAAAATGTGCTGATGAGAAGGATCCAGTACAGGAGGCGAATCTTAGGAGTGCTCCAGTTGAAACCACGCTGCAATAATCTATTCTATAAGAAAACAGCCTTGTGTCTCCTACATTTGCCCCCGAACCAGAGGGAGATTTACACATTGAAACAGTTTCTTCCCTTTTGGTTTGGAGAGGACACAGATTTGGGAGAAAAAAGAAAAGTGCTTATTTGATGAATTGGGATTAGCAGTGAGATCAATAGATTTCTTCCTACCCCCCTTTTTTTTTTAATTTTTTTTTGTTTTAACGTTTATTTATTTTTGAGACAGAGAGAGACAGAGCATGAATGGGGGAGGGTCAGAGAGAGGGAGACACAGAATTGAAACAGGCTCCGGGCTGTCAGCACAGGGGCCCGATGCGGGGCTCGAACTCATGGACCGTGAGATCGTGACCTAAGCCGAAGTCGGCGCTCAACCGACTGAGCCACCCAGGCGCCCCTCTTCCTACCCCTTTAACCAACTTTTACATATTCTATGATCCATCCAGAAATGGTCAGAAATTTCACAATTTGTAAAAAATTCCGTACAGATGCTGGAAATCTCAGCCATCAGTTCCACAAAACAAAAATAGTCATTTCACTTTACTTTCCAAGAAGTCCTTTGGTGAAGGTTTTTTGGTTTATTGTTTTTTTGTTTTTGTTTTTTTATTTTGTTTTGTTTTTAAATTCCTTCAGAAAGGAAAATTGAAATCAAAAGGCAAATATCAGAATTACTGCTATTTATGACTTTTTCTCAGTCTTTTTGAGAAGGGAGAATTTCCTTCCTAAAGTAACATTCATGAATGATGACATAATTAGAAATAGGCCTAGCACAATATGGCATTACTAATTGCAATTCCTCCCTTGATGGCAGCATCCTGATAAGAATGTTGATATCTTTCAGGCAATCTAAAATGATTCACTCTTGACCTAGAAGTTAAAATGAACTCCTTTTGACAAGAGGTGAAACAGATGATACACTGCTTTTCTCCAATTATAGGAAAATACACTGCGCAATGACCAATATATGTGAACCTAATAAAGAAGTAAGCACAAACAATATATGTGATGAGACATTAGCACTTTATGAGCAACGTTCTTATTCACAGTACTACTGTGAAAGTTAATAGACGCTTGGCTTTGATAGAAATTTTTGCGGTGAGGTAGGTGTCACGTTTCCTTCTGTTTTTGTTTTATTTTTAGTGATGCCTAGGAAATTACCTAGAAAATAGAAAGGCTGGAGATTTTATACTTCTTTCTTGAAATTGAAGGCATTATCTCATACTAAAATCATTAATGAATGTAATTTACTAACAGTATCTTTGTTCTAAAGATCTAATTGATTATTTTAATTGAGGCTGGAATTGGAACCACTCGCTGTACTTTTGCCAGGAAAATACACACACTTGTGAATGCTTACGGAGCTAACACATAACCAGCTGGTTCACTCTGGTATCCACAGATTCTTACCTTTGCTCTGACAGCCAGGCTACAGCATCCTGTCATGACTTACCAAGCACACGACCGCTAACAGAGGCAGACTATGATCCAGAATTCTGCAAAATAAATAAATACATAAAAATCTACCGTGAGACCGTCTGCATGGAATGCTTCCCTGTCGCATGAAAACGTAAAAGCTGTTAAAAAGCTAAACACCTTTTATAAGGTCACAAATCTGGAAATGTTGAAGGCAGGTGGCTATCTCTCAGCCCCCTTACTGCAACTGACGATTATCTGAAATAACCTATGGAGGTGTTAAGTAAAAATTACAAGTCCCAAGTATTTTCTACAGCCCTTGCAGTCTATCAAGTTTTTATTTATATAGTGTGATGACAGTGAAATGATCTACGTCATAGTCAAAGTGTTCTGTGTCATATTCACTGTTAGTAATAAACCCAAATTCTTTATTTGCTAATGTGTAGGCAATCATGTTTTTATCAGTGCACATATTAGCAGTGGCAGATAAATAGAATATCAAACAGTCTAGAACTCGGAACATTTATAACCAGCTGACTAAGCAATATTTCTCCCTCCATAGCAGAGCTTTTGACAGAATTTCAGCAAAAAACATCCATATATTGTATGTGAGTACATATACCATATGCATGTATTTGTGTATAGATACAAATTAACTTTTATGTCACTCTGCATATATAGAATATACATCTTTTTCTTATTATATGTGGCCATGCTGCCATCTTTCCACTGTGTATTTTGGAAAGATTTTCCCAGGTTTATGAAAGCAGACACTATTTACATATTCTGCCTGTGCTTACAAATTCTGCAGCAGTCACAAACCTCACCATGGTCATGACATTTTCTTTTCTACTTAAATGTCTGCTTTCTTCACCATTGATGAGCTTGGTTGTGAAATCAACCCAAAGGATTTCTTAAGACATCAGCAACAACCTTATTTTTTAAATCAGTGTTTGCATTCGGTATTTTTTTTATTATTATTATATACAACCAAGGACCACATACCTCATTCAGTTTAATTAAAAAGTGGTACATTTTTACGAACATTAGTAGGATAGTAGGCATTCATATTGCCAAAACTGACAAATATTTAGAGTTTTGCCTTTGTGTGATTTATATATGTTCAGATTTCTTAGATTAGATCATGAATATTCCTAGAATTTGAGTTCCTTGACATTTTCTCCTCTTTACATTTACTTCTTTTCATTTTTCCTCCACTTCCTTTTATATTTTTTTAAACTGCTAAACAAAACCACTATATCCTTGGGGCCTAAAACATTGATTTGGCATAATATGTCTTCAATAAATATTTGTTGATTAAATAGTTATGTTGTCAATCTATAGTCTTAAATATCTTACCTACTTATTATCAATATCTTAGGTAAATTTCATGATTAATTTCAAGAGATTTAATTGGACTCATTTTCTGGATATAATTCTCCACCTTCCCATTGCTAAATTGTACTTCCCATTTCAAAAATCTCAACCTTGCTGGTGGAACATGTAAAAAATGTAAAGAAGGAGCAGGAATGGAGAAGATTCATAAACATGTTTTATGAACTCAGGACTTTCCAAGTCAGAGACATGAAGATTCTTGATAATCTAACCAATTCCCTTTATGTAAAGTCAATGATTTCATGTGATATGGGATTGGATTTAGTCTATGTAAATTTTAAGAGAAAAATCAAACCAAAACTAATGGATAGGAATGTAGGGATAAATTTTCTTCTTGTCACGTAAAGGACATTTCTGAGTATTAGATCTTTCCAAAATGAAATGCCATACATCAGTAGATAATATATTTTCTGTCCTATTATAAGTTGCTAGAAATATTTTATAGAAACATAAAATATTAACTGAGGATTGAACCAGAAGACAACCTCAGAAAGACCTTTACAAAACTGTTTGTAAATTCTTCTGAACTTAATCCTGTTTCTTTGCCTCTCCCTCAAAATAATAACTACCATATCTGCCCTTCAAAACTTTACTACTCCTTGCCTTTAACAGTATTGATTATTTCAGTTCACCTTTAAATATATTCTCTCATCCAATCATTTCCAAACTCTTTGAGAAAGATAGCAGTCAACATCATTCTCACCTAGGAGATTAGTTAATTTTTATAGTTTCTCTTGACATTTAATTTAAAATTTTTTTTCAAAGTTAATCATTGTCAGCTATCTTACAAAATTTACTAACCTGTAGCCTTTAATCATAAGACAACCACATTCCTCTCTTAGCCATCTCCTGCCTGTCTTCCTAGACTACATTTTATCAGCTATCTGCAGTTGTATGTTATCCACACTCTGGTTACCATTTTTAAAAATCCAGTTTTCATGGACGTGAGCTCTCTAATCTCCATAGTACTAACCACTCCATACTCGTTATGTGTGACCTACTCCCCTAATTTGTATTGCTTCTCAGGTATCTGAATTTTACAAGAACATACTTAGACTGGAGAATCAGTTTATACTCTGACGGGAATCAGAGAGCAAAGTGGTGTTTTTCTTTTTTTCTATTTGTACCTTTTAGTTTTTGAGTTAGAGGTTTTTTTTTTAAGTTTATTTATTTTGAGAGAGATAGAGTGCCTGTGTGCATATGAGCAGGAGAGGGGCAGAGACAGAGAGGGAGACAGAGAGAATCAGAAGCAGGCTCTGTGCTATCAGGTCTCAGCTAGACTTGGGGCTCGATCTCATGAATCATGAGACCATTACCTGAGTTGAAATCACGAGTCTGATGCCCAACAGACAAAGCCTCCCAGGTGCCCCAAATTAGAGGTTTTTATAAACCTTGTTGTGGCTATGGGGACATTGTGTTGAAGATTTGATTTATATAAAATAGTGGAAAGAAATAAACTTGGTACTCAGTATATTTTATTTCTAGTCCCATATTTGCTATGTGAAATTAAATAAACAAAATTTCACAGAAGCTCAATTTTCACATTATAAAAAACAGGATACAATTTTACTTGCCCACTTTTTCTTCTAAATTATCAACTGAATTTATACTGGAGGATATTGAAATAGTGCTATTTGATAATTAGTAGCCATTATTAACATCAGCTATGCTAACAGATCAATAAATACTGCTTTTTTATAATCCCTGATCCTAAGTACAGACATTGCTATTTATTTCATGTGGACCTAATCAAAGCTTTTCATAAACCTCTTCCACAATAAAAGCCAACCACAGTTCCAGGCATCAGAATCTATCCCCTTCAAGTGGCCATTTAAAGAATGGAGGAAAAATACCAATCCCCTTTCTATACCTGAGGAACTCACTATAGGAAAAGAAAGAAGTTTGGGTCAACATTTGTAAAAATGTTTTGGCATATTTAAAATAAAGAGCACTGAGGAGATAACTAAATATTAATAGAGAATTGAACTAAATTAACTAAGGAATGAGACATTAATCACAAACTCTTTCAAGTAAAGCTACTGATTTTACTTAGTAAGAATCTATAAAAATAAAATATTGACAGTATCTCATTACTGTAATAGAATGATTATTTCCTTATATTCCTTTTTGCAAGGCTGGAAATTCTTAAAATTATATTCAATTTAATTTATAAAGTAAGGATACTATAAAATGTCTTACAAGGTGATTTTCATGATTTTTGCCACCAACTAAATAGTTAAGGTGGGGGACTATTATGTATAAGATGGTTGTCATAAATATTCCTCTCCCAGTACAGTTCAATCCCACTGGAATATAGAAGCAAAAACTTTTAAAAGTCTTTTTTTTTTTAATGAAATAGACTTAAACTGTCAAAGGCAAATAGCAAGGTGGTTTACCACTTATTTTAATAAATAATTAAGATATTTTTAGAACTCTAATTTGCATTTTTTGTGTATTCTAATTTATACAGTATGTAACATGAGCTTTATGTAGAACTCATCTGAAAGAAGGTAGAGCAGAACTCTCCAGTAATAATGTTTTATCAATGTAAATAATGGGGTGATCTTAACAAAGATGAAGTCAATCACACTATAAGACTTTTTGGAATAAAAATGATCTTAAACAGTGAGAGGCAGGTGTACATGACAAAGGGTAGGAATGTATCCTGAAGTTATGACTGAATAACAATAAAACACCAATTTAACTTGGATGCTTATTTTGAGGAGATGTTGGATATTATTGATGTATTAGCATTCCTTATTAAGTTCAACCATTTATTGGCAGTCTCTGTGGACAGTACTAAACTTTATTTTTAAAGGATGATTTCTAGCTATAGAAAGAGAGTTCCAAAAGATGGTTGGAGTCAGAAAAATCACATAAATCTTTAAATGTTTAAAGCATGGATATAGTACCTACTTTATAAAAATGTTTAAGAATTTAAGAGTGTTTATTCCATTATAACAAAAAAGTTTCCATGAAAACAAACTTCCTATCAATAAAAGCAAGATAAAACACAAAACCCTCCCCTAAACAATCTAGGTAACATATAAAATATTTAAAAAAAGTTGAAGTTGTTAGCCTTAGAGAGCTATTGAGACAGCTAGGACTTAAGGGACCACAGCAAGATCGATCCCCAAAGAAGCAAACTCACTGAGATAAGCTTTTAAGTTGTGTTTTCTTTTTCAGTGTTTAGAAGTTATTACTTCTGGGCAAGGGATTGAGAAACCAGGAAAAAGACAAGAGTTATTAGACATAGAAGCCATCCAACAGACTTTTTGGACATCTATAGAGTAGCAAGATAAAAAAAAAAATGGAATTCAGGACTGTCCAGAGAGTCAAGAGAAAAGAGCCAACATCTCATGTGGAATCCCCTTGAAGAATTTGCTGCTTTGAAAATAATTTGCTGCTTTTTCAGTTCTACATGATAGGAGTAGTGTAAAAGCAAAGCAGAGTTTTCTGTACTCTTACGATGTTGAGAATACAGAGATTAGAATTCCAGACCTGCAAAAGAAGTAAAACAGATCCACCCCCTTCAGCTGGGAACCTTAGACAGCTACATTATAGGAAATGGTCTAATTTGATGGCAACCCAAATTTATATAGACTGTAATCCTGCATTTAGTTGTGTAAATCCCAAACTGGATTGAGGTAAACTGCCCCTAGGAGTTGCCAGAGGTTAGATTAGGTACATCATTTCTTTAAGGAGATAACATGCTCCACAATCTCAACAGTTTTCTTCCTATATGTAGGATGCTCAATAAAAAACTCCCAGGTACAGCAAGCAATGGGATGAAGGAAAAAAGGCAGAAAATTGAAAGAGACCCATAGATGATCCAGCTATTAGAGTCTTAAGATAGGGAAGCTAAAGTAACTGTAATTTACATAATCAGAAAAAAACTGATAACAAAAAGAGTTAGGGTAAAAACTCACATTTATAAAAATGTCATATAGAAAACCTAGGAATAAAAAAATGCATATTGGAAATTAGAACTATGTGGTTTAAAATCAAATTGAACACAGCAGAGAGAAGATTCTTATATTGGATAAAAATATCCTGATAAATGCACAGAAAGAAAAAAATTAAAGAGAGAGAGAAAATAGTGAAAAGCCTAATGTGTGTAATTATAGACACTCTAGGTAAGGGGAGAAAGAATGGAACAGAATTGAAACTTGAAGATGTTAGTTGAAAATTTTCTAAAACTACTGTAATAAATCAAGCCCAGATTTAAAAAGCCCAAATGAGACCTAACATGAAAACACAACTAGCTACACTGAACAACAAAAACAAAAACAAACAAAAAACAAAGAGAGAAATCTTAAAAGTAATAAAGGAAAAATTATTCCAAAGGAACAATAAGATACTTCAAGCGACTTTTCAATAGAAATAATGGAAGCTAGAAAAGAACAGAATGCCATCTTTAAAATATTAAAGAAATAAAGTCAAAACAGAATTCAAAACTCAGTTAAAACATGTTTTAACAGTTACAGTAAAAGGAAACATTTTCAAATCACTAAAAACTGATATAATTTACTACCAGCAAACCCAAATTAAAATAAATATTAAAGAGAGCTCAGCAGGGAGAAGAGACATGATCCAAAAGGGATACAGCAAATGGAAGAAGACATCAAGAGCAACAAAATCAGGAAATGTGTGAATAAATATGTATGAATACTGATTTCCCAAAATAATATCATGATATCTTGTGTGAAAGAAAAATGCATAACAATAATACAAAGATAAGATGTGGTCTATAGTGTTTACACGTTCTCAAAGGTCCTAGCACTGCCTAGGCAGTGGCAGGTAGTAATTTACAAGACAAATTACTTACATTATATTCTAATACATCAAAGCTTCATGTTGTAACATCTAAGGAAACTACTAAAATATAATAAAAACATGTATAATTAACAACAAATAGAGGAGACAAATGGATAACAAAACATTGATTAATCCAAAAGAAACCAAGAGAAAAAAATGAAACATGAAAGAGAAAGAAAAAATAGGAAACAAATACTCAGATGATATATATGAATTCATATATATTGGTAATTCCATTAAATATAAATGAACTAAATATCCAAAGAAAAGTTTGTCATAAAGTGAAAACAAACACACCAAAAATCTATATGTTGTATATAAGAAGCACACTTGGAATATAAGGCCACAGGAAGATTGAAAGCAAAAGATGTAAAATAACTTTCCATACAAATAATTACCAAAAAACAATATCTACTGTACAAATCCTAAATCTGATAATATACACTTTAAGTAATAATCATTGCTAGAGATTATAATAACCACAATAGATCAGTCCATAAAGATGCAACAATTATAAAAGATACAAAGTTATTCATAGAATAATGTGAATCCAATTCATATAGAAAATTAATAAAGAGCTATAGATAAATCCACAATCATAATGGTGGATTTTGTCAGGCCTGTCTCAGTAACTGATAAAATAAACATAAAATAATCAGTAAGGCAGATAAAACCAACCCACCTATTTGATGTATAGAACATTCCACTCGACAGCAACATAATATTTATTCCTTTCCAATATACGTGGAACACTTGGGAAATTTACAAATATTCTGAATGATAAAGTAAGTCTCAACAAATTTCAAAGGATTTTCTTTCATCCATAGAATGAGTACATAAAATGTACTATATTCTTGCAATTGAATACAATATAGAGGTGAAAACAAGTAAACTATTGCATGTATGTTTAATATATGCTACATATATTCAATGACATAGCTTTACTTATAGGTGCTCAAGTAACCCCACTTCTCATTTGTACTCACACTGTATCTAATTTATAATCAAAATATTGTTATAAATACATATATACATGCATACATATACTTATAAGTACATGTATAAGTATGGTTATACATACATAAATACGTATACACACGCACACACACAATGTTATCTTAGAGGTGACTTTCTACTGTCATAAGATAGGATGGATAAGTGCTATGCAGATGTCTCAACAACAAACCTACTGACATATTTGATAATATTCACCGTGAATGTGTTGAACGGCCATCACACTTCCCTTATTGTCCTTTATCTTGGACACTCTCATTACCTGTTCTTCCAAAGTTTTGGAGATATGGGAATGGTGATTTTACGTACTGATATATGTGTGATAATACACAAAATGGCACTATAACTATGGCACAAAATATATAAATTCACTTTAAGATTAAATTATGTATTTTTCTGATTTAAACAAGAAAATGACTCTATGTATAAAGCCTATACCTGAATGATATTTTTCACCCTGAATCGATCATGGTTTATGCGTACAGCGTATATTTAAATGGCTGATAATAATAAAGATTCTAAATCTTTAATACTAGAAGTCCAATAAAAATATTAGAAATCTCTATGAATATGAAATAGGACACAGTGATTAACTGTGATATATTGGATAAGTAGTTTTCCCATACTGTACTTTGTGTCTATATTTAAGGTGCTGAATATTTATATAAAGTAAAATAAACTTATTCTTTGCAAAATAAAAAAGCTATTTTTATTATTACATTTTTTTTGTGCCATACTCTAATTTTTAATATTAACAGTAAAAGCTAAATTTTCTTTTTAAATATAAAATCCACAGGTTTCTTGCCACAGATTGAAAACTCACATTGTCAATTGTTTACTTTTCTTTATTAAGTAAACCATTTCTTTGCAAATATAGCCCTAAATAGCTAATTAGATTTCCTAATAGCACTAGAAACCACCATGGGGATAATGTACGAGAATTGTTCCATCAGCAAAATTAAAGGGGGAAACCACCTAATACTTTTTTTGTTTTGTTTTGCTTTGCAATTTAAATTTCAATGGCTTTTTTTCATAATTTTAATATGGCAAATCATTTCTCTCTAGAGCTTGCATTAATGGGCGGAGGACCAAATTGCAAGAGTAGGCTAATTTGAGCCCAAGCATTTCATATTAATGAAATAGATTTTTTGGATATCAAGGAATATGTACCTTCCTAAGTTATTCTTTCTCAATTCCTAGTATAATGGGAAGTCCTATTGACTGAATTGTTTTCTCAAAACCACTTACTAGGTATAAGTAAAATATGAACATTCCCGTGGGAGAAATGGTGCCAGCAGCTGCTATGAATGTTTGTAGAAAGGTTCTTGTGGGTAAAGAGTAAAAGAAAAAAAAAGAAGAAGGTATTGTAAATATAAGATAGGAAGAGATATTACAAAGCTTACCTAAAGAATGGCTTTATAGCATTTTTATATAAAAGTGAAGAAAACTTCATCATGTGCAAATTGTTCATTTTTATTTAAAAGCAGAAACATGTTTTAACGTTATGGTTGACAAATCATATAAACCATGTTACGCATCTCTGTTTTCTTCATTATCAGCCACCAGAATGGCTTTGCTCATGTACACAAGCTGCTTAATGAGAAGCAGGCGAGGGGGATAGAGGAAGGAAGAAACAAGAAAGAAAAGATGAATGAGCCTGCCTGTGAATTCCCTTTTACTGTACACAGAATATTCTCTTATAGCATATTAAAGCAAAATGATTCTCTTAAAGTATGGGCACTCACTTATTTTCCTAAATAACTTAAAAACGTATAAACCAGAAGGAGTCTATCAGTGTTTGGCCCAGTGCTTAATTGAACTACAAAACAAGTCTGTTTCTCCCTAATACTGATGAATGTTTTTGTTCAAGGGTGTATAAAATACATTATAGGTTCGCTTAAAAATGCTGTTTAGTTTCTCATCATCGCAGACCTTTTGGATGGAGCAGTGGACTGAACGTCAGGAAACATGGGTCTCAGTACCTCTTCTGGCAGTCTTCTTCCCATAGAAAGAGGTGGTAATATAATTCCAGAGCAGTCAGGCAAAGTATAAAATTGCTTAAAGTATGCAATATTAATATAAATTGCAACTTAGTTAACAGACTCAAAGATTTAGTATAAAACTTATAAGTTACAAATTCTTTTGCTTATAACTGGAACCAATTGAGTTTGTTAACTCTTTTGATTTAAATTACTGCTGAGTTATTAAAATGTTAAACTAAGTCTCATCAATTGCCACACACACACACACACACACACACACACACACACTATCTTTTAAGTTCAGGAATTGGTATTGCATGCAGTCAGTCTTGTCTCTCATGCTAGATTCTTAACTCCTACGTTAGATTTTTGCCTCCTCTCTTTTTCTCAGGGGCCAAATGCAATTTCTGCTATGTAAATATCTCTCAGTCTGTCTGTCTGTCTGTCTCTCTCTCTGTTTCTCTTTTTCTTCCCTCCTTTCTTTCCTCCTTTCTTCCCTCCTTATTAGTTATCTATTAAGTGTCTAGTTATCTAAAACAATTATGATAAAACAGGATGTACATTAAGTGGATCACCCCAAATAAATAATAACCCTAATTTCTATTGCTGCAATCATCTTTTTCTTGCTATCAGCCAGAAAATGGCATGGGGGAAGTTCTCCCTCCAGAAACAATGATGCTAAGAATACAACCTCTGGGGGCGCCTGGGTGGCGCAGTCGGTTAAGCGTCCGACTTCAGCCAGGTCACGATCTCGCGGTCCGTGAGTTCGAGCCCCGCGTCGGGCGCTGGGCTGATGGCTCGGAGCCTGGAGCCTGTTTCCGATTCTATGTCTCCCTCTCTCTCTGCCCCTCCCCCGTTCATGCTCTGTCTCTCTCTGTCCCAAAAAAAAAAAAAAAAAAAAAAAAACGTTGAAAAAAAAGAATACAACCTCTGGATAGTTCCTTCTCTTTTTCATTAGCCATCTTACATTGAACCACCATACGCTAGTGTCACAGATAACACAGGTGGACGACTCACTGTGATTCCAGTAAGTGGAGTTCTGAGAAGCACAAGACTATATAAGGAAGACTTACCGTATTAAGCCTGGCTTAATTTAAAACACTCAGTGAATCTATTTTTGTGTACTTTTCCAGAACACAAGTCCTACTCTTAAGACATAAGAGTGTCTTTGTTGGTATTTATAGGGTGTAAACAAATCCCGACCAATGTTTCAGGGCCTTTACATAATTCCTTTGACTGAGTCCATATCTCAATCAGACATTCTAGTCTACTTCTCTCTGATCCCCTCCTTCCTAGCCATTTATCCTTTCTTGCTCCTATTTCTTAAAATGCTGACTGCTAAAGACAGACATCTCCAAGCAGAATCATTTCATCCTATAATCTCTTCAGCTGCACTTTTAACCTGTAGTTTCCTCATCTTTATGTTTTGGATTGCCCTTCAAATATAGGTTGAGTTATAAAATCAAGATGGAGTAATCCGTAAAACCTTGACATGTTGAGCTGCTGATATATAGGTATGATATAGTCATCATAATCTCCAGAAAGTAGTGCTAACTGCTGTCAGGCAAGCAAAAACCTTATGATAATATTATGTAACTCATACGAAGCAGAAATATAGCCAATGAGTAAAGAAACATAGCTTAAATTTCCTGGAAAGAATAGGAAAATATCTGCCCTCTCTCTCCCCCCCAAAATTGATACTCATGTCCCATCTTTCATTCAACTGTAGGAAGAATAAATTGCATTACAGTAAGGAGACAAAGGTAGGACACAGCCAAAATTACTACGCTACCTGAATGAGGGATAAGGGAAAGACATTATGTCATGGAACAGAATCAGTTACATGCACCGATCACTGCACAGGGATCCAGAAATCTCAGTGATAACATGTTTGAGAAAACAAACTTAAATGGAAAAAGTTGATATATATATATATATATATATATATATATATATATATATATATAGACACATATATATATATGTATATATATGATATATATATGATATATATGTATGTATATATATATATATCATATATATATATATATCAACTATTATATGTATATAATAGCAATAGTTACTGACAAGGTCCACTCTTAATTTTAGTAAATTTTCCATTAACCTCATTAGCACATGATAAGTACACTCATCTATTCCCCAAAGGCGATATCGAAAGTGCCCCTGTTCAGTCACAAGATCAAGGTCAAAGCTCAGAATCTCGGTAATATATCATGGCCTCTGTATCAGATTTAAAAGTGGTTCATCTTTATTTGGAAATATATGAACTAAAAATCCAATATATAATGGTGAAATAGGGTGAGGATAACCACAATACTTTTTTTTTCTTTTTCTGTGTAAAAGGAAAAGAATGAGAAACACACAAGAGTCACTGAGTGTTCCATAACAATTCTGAAATCCAGCTGCACAGCTGAATGAAGGTGCATCATCCAGCATGTTGTTTTTTTGTTCTCTTTTTATTTTCTCTGGGCATCCCATCTATTGTTCTTTTGGCCTTCAGTTCTACCCTCTGAAAGACCCCTTCTTTTTTATTAACTTCTCTGGCTCCATCTAAACTGGCACTGGAGAATGTGTTCCCCTGAAAGTACTGAGCAACTTTCTCAGCATGCTTCTAGTAAATCAATCTCTTTTCCTGGAGCTAGTTTTCCAACTGAAAAGATTTACTGGGTGCTACATTAATTCATTCATAGGTTTAATAGTGGGTGTGCCAGCCATATTCTATTTGATCTTTGCTATACACTGAGTTCTAGTAGGTTTTTGTTACTCAATGGCCATTTTCATTGCATTTTTATTGGGTTGCTATGAGAAGTAACTGCTTTTAAAAACTACAGAATTACGAATTTCTGAAGCCTATAGTCTTTCTTTCCTGCTTATAAAGGAGGTGATGCTTTTGAAGACCTCTCATCATTCTTACAGCGCTTCTTCAATGCCACCATGCTTCTAACCTTCTGTTTTCCCATCTCTTTTATTATACTGTGTTATTATATTTGTGAGTATGTATATATACATATATATATATACATATATATGTACAGTGTATAGTTATATTTATCATTAGATGAATTACTTGCCTTGCAAGTATTACAGGCCTCAGTTTTACCAAATGTTTTGCCACTACATAATACAATAATGTGAATTTTCATTATTTAGCCATTCAAATCAGTCTCTACAGAACCTACAGCCTGGTTTCTAAACAATGACTCACATTTTAGGTTTTTGTATAGTATCACTTCATTTTATGTACCAATTTGTATGTAGATAAAAATAGTCTAGTCGATATTATAATAATAAACAATCCCTAAATATCAGTGTTTTAAAAACATAAATACTCTTTTCTTGCTTAGGCTACTTGTCTTTCCTGGGTAAGAGTACCCTACTCTATATAGTCCTACTGGTATCCAGAGTAATGGAACAGAAACCATCTCCTATGTTCCCAGTCTCTGTGCCAGAATGAATAAACAGCTTTGGATGTCTCATACAAGCAATTGACTACTCCAGTCTAAAAGTAAAACTGGAAATTCACTGGCCAAAACTAGTTACACTGCCTTACTCAACTACAGAAGGGCTAGAAAGTGTAAATCTATCAAATGTGCAGAGGTGGAAAGATTTGGGAATACTTAGCTCAGCTTCCTAGAGTTTAAACAACGTGAAGTTATGTTTAGTCACTCACCATTTTTTTTAGATCATTTTCACAAATAAAGTTCTTTAAGAATCTTTACTTCCCTAATTCATGTCCATACACAATTCCATATTTTTTAATTACAAGTGGAAAAACCCCCATTTCCTCTTATTTCACTCCAAATGCAATGCAACAGAGCCCCAGATTTGAGCATTTTATCAGTAAATATCTCATTGTATGTAGATTAAGATGTTAGGATGAATATATAAGTACATTTTTAGAGCATTGTGACACTTAGGCCTTTGGAACACAACTGCAAAGATAATTGAATTTATCTCATACATAGAGTGCAAAATACGTTTTTCATTACTGATCGCTCTATGAACTACTTCATGAATAGAAAGAACAGGTGTGCTCCTTTTAACGTAGAGAGGTAGCATGTCTTAACTGACTAATATTATTCCTGATGCACTTGTCAATCATGTTTCAGATATAATCCTGGCTCTACATGGTACAGGATAAACAACATCGAACCCCACCTGCTGAGGCCTGACAACCTCTCCAGTTGCTCTTACATACAACATAACAAAATCAAATACAGCTTCTAAAATCATCATACGTTATCAACTAAGTTAAATCTAAGTAATCAGAATAAAAATAGATGAGAGATAGTCATTGACAGTGTAAACTATTTCAAATTGACCTCAAAGGTTGTGCATTGATTTTATATTTGGCTTCTGGACAATTGTTTTTGGTCAAACAAGCTGGTAAGAAAATCATTGATAAACAGGCATACTCTATTGGCTTCTAAAAATTGGGGAAACGTGATTTTTGACACTTTTGAGGTATTCATCACCAGAACACGTATGCATAGCCCAAGGGACAAGTTAAAGCAATTCATTTTTTTTCTTGGTTAGCTCCCGGTGCTGCTTTTAGGGATCTGCCTTTTGATTGAGAATAGAAAAGAGGGACAGCATCATTTTTGTTCTAAAATTGGTTGTGTTAATAAGAGTCGTTCACAGTAATGCTTTCGTTGCTTCAATTAAACATATTGGAACAATCACACAAGGCATCTTAGACATTCCTATTAAATATAGCATTTTCCCACAGAATAAATTTATAGCTGTTATAATGCTGAAAGGAGGGTGAACACACATGTGGTGTTTAAAATATCAGGCACTCTTTTCTTTAGAGTTGAAAAGGCAACATTTTCTAGTGGAAAACAATTTATTTTCAGTGAGGCACTTTGGAAAATTCTGGATCTCATCTCAACTTTCAACCAGAATGGAGGGAAGTGTAAGTTTTGAACCGAAAAACACACCAAAGTTAAAACTCAACATGAAATCTGGAGACAGGAAAAGCTTGTCTAGTTCTTTACTAGTTGGGTCACCCAGAGGAATGAATCTGTTTGAACTTCAGTTTCTTATACTGTAAATTATGGATAATAATACCTACCACAAAGAGACTTATAAGGAATGCTACATGAGACTACACGCAAGAATACCAGAGAAGGTGCAAAGAGCATCTGATGCACGCAAATCTTATTCCTCCCTCTTCTCTTTCACACTTTTGCCTACAGCTGCAGAGAAATATGGTGGATGATTCCTTATATTCTGTCAAGATTGTACAAGATCATATAGAGCGTGGGGAAGGACAGCAGAGCCTGATTGCACTACATGTCATTGTCTTAAGCAATCACTGTTGGAGACTTTTAAATTTTATTCAGCAGATTCTAACAGTATTCAGGACCATGGAGGTTAGTCATAAAGCCTGACTTGGATTACAGTAATATGCCCCCAAAAGTTAGAAACATAGTTAAAAATGGTTACATGTTTGTATATAGGTATATTAAGTGTGTGTTTACACAAAGAATCTACGTGTGTGGATATGCACAGGTGCATACCCGCACACTCAGATGGATATGCAGTGGCATGGCTCACTAATGTATTAAAGGTAGCAACTCTGGAGTAGAGTTGCTGGGTTTGAATGTTTTCTCTTTAGTAGTTGTATGGCCTCAGGAAAATTATTTAGCCTGTCCATTCTTCAGTATATCTATCAGTACAATGGGGGGAAAAAAAAGCACCTACTTAACATGAATGTTAGGAAGACTTAAGAATGAGTGGGTTGATATTTATAAAGTGCTCAGAACAATACTTGGTACATAGTAAGAGTATTTTAAATGAATAAATGTCCTTCAAAAATGAGGCCATAATGTCAGAAAACCTGTTTATTTTAAACTTTTTCATCTAATATATCACAACATGGAATATCATTTCTTACATTATTTTGATGATTTCATAAGATTTGATTGGACTTAAGACTACCTACCAATGTCTTCCGGTTAGACATACATACCTCAAAAAACTTATTGTTAAATAATGGGTCCTCGTAGCTCACTTTTGCATATATTTGTCATAGTTTCCTTAAGATAGATTCCCAGAATTTCTGGATCAAATATTATATACATTTAAAATTTGACTATTTTTCCAAATTTCCCCTTTTAAAGGGAAATACTACCATCAACTATATGAGAGTGTTTTTTGCATGGAAAATATGCACACTAGATTTAGACTTTAAGTACTGAGCATATTCTGGGATAAATAAAACAACATTTTGTTAAATAAAACAAAAACTTAAAAAATTAAAGAATAGAAGTTATGTTCCATGTGGCAAAAAAATATGTATATAAACTATTAAAATAATAGATGTTGATATTTTATCGATTATTATCCCTGGATGGTGTCATGAAAAGAAAGATGTAGCATTTTCTTTTCCTTTGTTTTCTACTTTTAAAACTTGTACCATTTTGTAATAAGACTTGTTATAAAAGTACAGACTCATATATTTTATCTTCTGCAATGCAGGAATCCAGTAATGCATGCCAATGGTATTTGATGGCGTTACCTATAATCTTAGTCTATCATTTTGACACATTTATGATAATTAGTCTTGGAATACCTAAAACTGTATCATCAAGAGAATGGCACCTTTCAAATATCTTAATTATCACATTTTATGCATTTTTAAATTATACTGCTTAAATTTTTTTTCTGAGACTTTTGCTTAGAGTTCTACTATTTTGGATATATATTTTGTCCGTTACTTCCTATGGATTTAAGATGCCTAGTGGTTGAATAACTCGTCAAACTAGTTAGATACAAGTACCTTGCTGTTCCTGAAGTAGAGGACATGAATTCCATTGGCTGATAAGAACTTTGCTAGTGCTAATGCTAGTTGTTAATAAATGTAGGTCTTCAGGTCATGTACTGAGTTGACTCTTTTCATCCTTCTTCAGCCAGTTGTGAAGAAGGCTTTGCTGCCCCTATGCCTTTTAATATCTGAGTAGTTTTTTGGTGGAAAAGGGTGGAAACTCCAGAAAACACTTTTCATCTCAGCACATTTTCCTGACCTATAATAGACACAGGGTAGCCTGGCCTTTCTCCTGTGGAAACAGGATTCCAAGCGAAAGCCTAAGCTGCAGGGTTTTGAGGCCTGAGCTCGGAGCTCCCAGGGCATCACTCCTGCCACATTACATCAGTCAGGCAACGCAATCTCCACCTATCACTGGGAAATACTTCAGAGTATTGTGGCCATGTTTGCAATCTACAATCTACCATGTTCCACGTGCAAAGTTCTACACTTACCAATGTTTTTTATGTGATAAAAACCATTTTTGAGGTCTTGTCTTGTAATATCAGGAATTTTGTGTTTTTTTCCATCTACCTCCCTCCACCCTTAACACTTTCTTCATTAATGTGATCTACGAGTCTGAAACCTTTTTAAATTATCTGATTTTCTTCTTTATAATGAAAATTTGTGTGGCCTTTTTTATATTAATAATTATGTCCATTAGTTAAGCCGATAAGCAGCCATTCACTTCTCATTAGTAGCTGGTGATTTTATGTACTTATCTAAGTACCCAAAAAAACTCATAATAATCAGTAAAACCAAATGGGTTGTTTATTTCTTCTTTAAAAGGGCACTGCTCGGGTATCTAAAGCTTGCAAATAAAATTCTGAGCTAATTAACTCTGAGATCACAAATCTAAGAAGCTCTTACTCTTGAGTTTGGATATGAATGAGAAATGACTGGGTATAATCGTTGATTTTATGCAAGTTTGTTCTATTCCTTCTTGGGAAGCAATCAAAGAATTCCAAGGTTGGTCTGACTCCACTTATTTTGAATGTAATGTTGTAATAAGGATAAAATCGCCGTATATAGCTATATGTTCATGCCCATATCTATTTGTTTATTGCTGTTACTCTTGTAGTTATAAACTATTGTGGAATATCTGGTAGGAGATAAAATTTATTTTTCAATACTATAGAGTGTCTTAGTGCTTGTTTCTGGTAATTCAAATGCAGTATTGATATTTCTATGTTTAATTAGCTTTAGGAATAACATTAATAATTTATTATTAATGGGTGGCTCAAATGGTTAAACATCTGACTCTTGGTTTCAGCTCAGGTCATGGTCTCACGTGGTGAGAGGGAGCCTTGCTTCAGGCTCTGAGCTAACAGCACAGAGCCTGCTTAGGATTCTCTCTCTCTCCCTCTCTCTCCCTCTCTCTCCCTCTCTCTCCCTCTCTCTCCCTCTCTCTCCCTCTCTCTCCCTCTCTCTCCCTCTCTCTCCCTCGGCCCCTTTCTCACTCATACACGAGTGTATGTTCTCTCTCTCAAGCAAATAAACTTAAATTTTTTTTTCAATCTCTTTTGCAACCTTTAATGTTCTAGAATTTTCAGCCTCTGATCTGGAGCTTAGAGATCACAGAGTTGCCCTGGTGATTCTGTGACCAGTCATTAATACAGATTACTACAAAAAGGTTTACTCTATATGTGTTGGTTTCTATAGGTAACATTTTTTTCAATATTTCTGCTCATGTTTCCTTCTTCATGTACATAGACACCGGTCTCATTTTCATTGTTGTAGTCCTCTCTTTCTGTTTACACAAGATACAAGATTCTGACTCAACTTCAGTACCTGACCACCATGTATTCATGTGACTTAAGGTAATAGGTTTAAAACATCTCCCCAAATAGACCCTTTCTGCTACTGATGTATAGCCCAAATGTGAAGAAGTTTGACCATTTCTGAACACATAACATGTACCTGTTTCTGTGTTAGGCACTTGGATGTGGTCTCTGAAATATGGTGTCATCAGGAATGCTATCTTGGAAAAAAAAATCCACAGTGTTACAGTTTTCCTTGCATTGCAATGTCATTTGACAACTCTATTCTTCTCTGGTTTAACTTTGGTGGAATTAAATGTCAGCAGAAAAATATTTTGTTGGTTTTTATTTCCCAAAGTACATATTAAGTTTGTTTTTAAGAAACTGCAGCATGATATTGTTCCAATTCATCCATAAAACAAATGACTCTCAAACATTCCATAAGATAAAGTGAAAAACAGTATCTTTTTTTTTTTCCCCTAGCATCATAGGATATTTTATAGAATGATGCTTTATATTCACAGTATGGGTGAAACCCTCCTGAAATAATTATCATTGATGGACTTAGTTTCTTAGGAAATCTAGTTTGTGTATCTCAACAAATATACATGTGTCTACTTGTGATTAACAAAGAAAAGTCATAGGTAAACCCCAGAAATGCTCATTTTGAAAGATTGTCACAATATGTTGTAGGATCATTTTGGCTCCAATTCCATTACTTGAGTTACGTATCAGTATTAGTATATTTGAGGCTTTCACCCGGCTCTGCTGGTCAAATGTTTGCTTCAGTTATGACTGTCACATTTGTGAGACCATCTCCTAAAGTATCTCAGATAAATAATTCTGTACATTGGCCGAGCCACCCAAATGATACTAACATTGGGTACAATTTTATGAACAGCGTGGCTAATCAAAACCTCAGATCTGGTTAGAATGTCATATCCACTGTTTTTACTTTTTATGTTAGGCTGTCCTAAGCTCGAGTTTTCTGTTCTGTGAAATATGGTTATTAATAACCAAAATATAGGAATGTTAGTAAAAATAAGTGGATGTGCGTATGTAAAATGCCTTCCACTTAGAAGCCACTAAATTACATTCGTTTCCACTTGGTCTTTCCCTATCCTCAGCTATCAAAACACTTTTATATAGTCGTTGCTATTGCAATATGCTGTACAGTGATTTTTTTCATAATGTGCAAAGATGAAGTATGTAGAAATATCTATGCCGTTTCCTCCTACAGTTCAGTTACATAAAGAATATTAAAGGAATTTAGGCCACAAATCTTGTCAAGGAGAAATCAAATAATCATGCATTGAATTTTCACATAAAAAGCAAGATACAGTGTAAAAATCATCTTTTATTATTTTTTGTAACAGAAAAATGACTTGGAACTAGAGAATATTTGAAAATGGTATTAAATTAGTGTGTTTTTTTCATGCACCAAATTTTATTATTAAATATCATATTGTGGTAGGTGCTGATCTAGTTGTCAAAAGTAAACCACCTATGCCCAAAGGCATATTTAAATGTGTTTTATTCACCTGTCAATTCATATATATATATATATATATATATATATATATACATATATATACATATATATATACACACACTATATATATGTATATGTATATACTATATATACACACATATATATAGTAATATATACTATATACATACATATATACACAATATATTATGTGTGTATTTATATACATACATATATATGTACATATATATGCACATACATATATATATGTACATATATATACACACACATATATATGGTATATAATATTACTACCAAAATTATAATTTGTTAAGCATATAAAATATGGAAAAAAGAAGCCTGGTGGCATGGGCATTTTTTATATGACAGAAAACATAGCTGGAGTCTAAATTGGATCTCTAGCCCTTTTAGTGTTTTCTCTGTGGTTACTTATGCAATGAAGCCGGCTTAAAACATTCAAGAGTTCTGATTTGCCAACTGAATACCATCCATAAACCAGCATTCAACAAATTTCATGTTGTGTCATCTTTCTATTCCAGATTTTTCTTTAAGGAATTTCCTATGATGATATAATCATTTTGTACCTACTAAATACTTGATCTTTAAATAAATTCAGTTAATCCTTAAGACAGTTCTATAGAATACAAGTTTTCCTCATTTTATGGATAAAAACACTAAATTCTAGAGATAAAAGAAAATGGACTTAAGTGCCAGACATAGAGAGTGGTAAAACTTGATTGTGTCCAAATTTTATATGAGCCAGTTTTCTTTTTTTTCTCTCTTTTAATTGCCATTTTTACAGGAACCCCCACCTAATTTAATGCCTCTCTTGGCACTTATTAATATTAATATTTCAGTCTATCATTTGTTATGCCTGTTTTATCATCCCAGTAAGATGTAAATTTTTTAAAGGCAGCAATTGTATATTACTCTTCCAATAGGAGCTAAATAGAATGCATTGAAAGGATAAAGAAACCTAAAAATTATCACAGATTGTGACACAGCCCCAGGCAAAAAAGAATAATAGGCCACGTCCTTGTCAGATTTCTGCAAGCTCTAAAAAGCAATAATCAAGAATTGCTGACATGTTAAAAAAAAAAAAAAAGAAATATTCTAAAAATAGAATCACGGAATATAGTTTAAAAATATGTCCGCATTGTTTCAAGAAATAAGTCTGTAAATATGCATCTAGATGCTAAATATATCAGAGAATAACAGATAAAGGTCAGCTAACTATAAAGCTGAACGTACAAGCTTGCTCTCTCTCTTGAGAGAGGAAGCTGTTTGATTCAACAGAAACATGAATGCAAACTATGTTTTTGTTGTTATTGTTTGATTTAAGTATGCAGAGCTGCAAGTGTTCCTCGTGTATTTATTGCTTAATTTGTTATTGGCCCTAATCTTCTACAGGGTTTAAAGGTGATTCTCTGTTGCTATTTGCCTGGAGCTGGTATGTAACCTTTGGGAAGCGCTCTGTGAGCAGATCTTAGGTCTTTGACTTTTTTCTCTATTGTTTTTGCCGAAATGTTTCTCCTGTTTCACTGCTGGCTCTGGCTTTAATCTTTGTGTGTGCTTACTTTAATTATTTTGATGATTTCCATTAAAGGCCCAAGAATCTTTTTAAAAACCCATTTGAAGAAAATAAGAGATTTAAGTAGAATAAATGCATACTTTGAAGAAACAAACCGCTCCTATTTTCAGGAGTCTATTTCATGTTGTAGATCTCAGAAAAAGTCACGTATAGGATAGAAGTCGGATACATAAATTAGAATTTTGTGTCAAGCTTGTATACCACTGGTTAACTAAATCTTGTTTGTGACCAGAAATGGTTTTTCTTCTCAGCCTGGGGATAACCGGAGTAAGCAGACCCGACTATAAATAGGCTGCCGGAGCAGACCGTGAGAGATTGGATCTACTCCATTTTATATATGTCACATTAAAATATCTACAATATTTTGTGCTTGTTTTCACAAAGAATCAGACAACTAGGTTAGAAAAGGTAAACACTATGGGTAATTACTTAGGCTTTTCTAAAAGCTGCCCTATATGTGTTTATATATAATCAATTAAAGTGTTTTTTTTTTCCCCCTGAATTTTGTTTTCCAGGTTTCAACCTCTGTGTGACTCTGAAATTCTCAAGGCATTCTTGATTTGTGGGTCAAGAATTACTCCTATATAAATAACATGTAGTTATATAAATATACAGCTCATCCTTTTCATACATATATAGATGCTATTATGTTTAATAAGAGACATTTATTTATTTTTAAATTTTTTTTAACGTTTATTTATTTTTGAGACAGAGAGAGACAGAGCATGAACGGGGGAGGGGCAGAGAGAGAAGGAGACACAGAATCGGAAGCAGGCTCCAGGCTCTGAGCCATCAGCCCAGAGCCCGCCGCGGGGCTCGAACTCAGGGACCGTGAGATCGTGACCTGAGCTGAAGTCGGACGCTTAACAGACTGAGCCACCCAGGCGCCCCAATAAGAGACTTTTAAATGCACACCCATCTTCTATCACTTGTGATTTCTAAATCAGCAAATTACAGAAAAATACAACTATTGTTCCATCATGTGGACTCTGCTCTATTTTATTGAAGTCAGACTTAGAAGGGCTCCTCTTATTCAAAATGACAGGGAAACACAGATCAAGAGACATATATGCTTATTTAACTATAAACCCCCATCTGTAGGTATTTGCAACTTTATAACTCAGTTTCAAGAATCAGCATCTTTGCTAATATGTCTGCTCTGAGTTCAAAATATCTTTGTCTTTCTGTCCTGTTTGCATGTAGGACTCACTTGGAATTCCTGGTCTACCATTTGCTTGTGTTCTCTTAGAAGCTCTCCATGCTGGCTGATACAAAACCTTCTATTCAACTAGATTTTTTTTAAGTTTATTTATTTTTGAGAGAGAGAGACAGAGCAGAAGAGGGAGGGGCAGCGAGAGAGGGAGAAAGAGAATCCCAACCAGGCTGCGCACTGTCAGCACAGAGCCTGACTCGGGGCTTGAACTCACAAGCCATGAGATCATGACTTGAGCCGAAACCCGGTCAGACACACTTAACCGACTGAGCCACCCAGGCGCCCGAATCAGTAGATATTTTAAGGGGCCAGCAGAAGATTCTAAACATGTTTGGTGAGGTTTGACAAAATTCACTTTCATCCACAATAAGACACCTGGCTTGCCAAGTTCTTATTGGCTGCTGTCTTAACACCAGCCCCTCCCCAACACACACATAAAACATCTACAAGTAGTTAAGTCTTATGTAGACCCATCTTATGACTGCAAAACCTCACAAATATTCTGTTTAGCCTGAATTAGCCTTTTTTAGGAACGACCTCTCCACCGCACAACACTTGGCAGAGGACGCAGGATCAGCGCTGACTCTAAAGTCAATCAGTGAGATGCAAGTACCTGTCAAAGGCACACCTAATGTCTCTGTGTGCTGAGCATCATGCTGGACATTGTTTATATATGTACTTCGCAAAACCTATTGGGTGCTAATGTTTAAGTAACTACAGTGTTGGAGATGATGAATAGATAATCAATGGCTCACCTTTGCATTTCATAAGGCTTTTCCCACTTCTAAAGTCAGTCACGCAAATCCCAAATGATAAATCCTTCAGTATATTTTTTTTAATAAATTATTTGAGGAGTTAAGAATATAAATTTTAAGCTAATGGGTATGGAGGTAGTATTTAACTGAGGGTCAATAAAAACGAAAAGAAATAATCTGGGAAATTACAATGTAAATGAATGGGAAAAAAACGAATTTGAAAGGCTACCCAAGACAAAAATTTTAAAAAAGTAGGAAAGAGAGAGGGGAAAAGAAATTTGATATGGCGGCACCTGGGTGGCTCAATCGGTTAAGTGTCCGACTTTCACTCAGGTCATAATCTCCCAGTTCATGATGCAAGCCCAGCGTCATGCTGCAGTCGGTGGACAGTTTAGAACCTAGATCCGGCTTTGGATTCTGTGTTTCACTTTCTCTCTGCCTGTCTCCCAGTCCCACTCTGTCTCTCTTTTCTCTCTTACTCTGTCTCTGTCTCTCTCTCTCTCTCTCAAAAATAAATATTAAAACAAATTGATATGAACTAGATTTGAGTTTTACGACAGCAAGAAGTTGCAAGATCTTGAGCCTCAGAAAAAGCCCTGTTTTCCCAAGTACATTAGAGATTTCAGGATTTTTCTTGGCTCCCTTGTAAAATTAACTCCTTGTTAAACCCAATGTGTCTAAGAACACACACTCCAAGTTTCAAATAAATGGCTCACAAATAAATGTTTAAAGCCAATTCACTTGGAGTTGATAAATGCCTTTAACTTCTCTTGAAGGGAAAATCTTTATTAGTTGTTTTTCTTCATCTTAATGCTGTCAGACGGGCTTCATTCTTTTCATTTCATACCTCAAAAGCTAACTTTTTAGTGTGATCACTTTATCAAGTACTATTCTATTATTCACTTACAAATATAAATATTTCCAGGTTTCAGCTGTCTGATATTGATAACCTGACCCTCTGGTAGCAACAGTTCCTTGTCCTTTTAAATCACAGGGATTTATTATGCCAAATGAAGCCAAATCTTAACAAGAGAAGACTTTATGGTCGAGTTCAGGTTCAAATAGACCTTGTCTAGGGAGGCACTGGATCTAGAACATATTAAGTCATCCATTCCATAAGCCTAATATTTTTATACAGCTTAAATTTGGAAATTTTGTCATGGTGACTATTTCAACCAATTGTTGGTAACCACAGAACAGCAGGTGGTCAGCAGGTAGATGATTTGAGGGTAGAGGGTATCACAGAAGACCAAAGACAGCTGAGGTAGGCCTAGGGAGCAGGTTGCATGCTGATGCTAATTGTATTTTACATATTGACACTAATTATATTTTAGCCACCAGCTGCTTGCTGCCTTTTTTCCCCTCCTCTCATAGATCCTGGGAGTCTGTGGGCAATTGCATCCATTTGCCTTTCCAGGAGGACAACCCTGCATACAATTAAAGTCGCAAGTAATCAAGAAAATGAACAGTTTCTACCAGAAAATGGATATGTATCCTATGTAAAATCTATAAACTAAACCAACCTTTGACATTTTCAATGGAAATGGTGTAAAGAACAGACCCAAAGATAGATTTAAGTTTCCTGCTCCTAATGCAAAAGAAGTTGAAAAGTGACTGATGCCATCAATGGCTGTCTGGTTGTTTTATTATGTGCAATTAAAAATCAGAACTGATTTGACTGGCTGTTTTCACATTAGGTAAACACAATGGAAGGGGGACATAATTCCAATCGCTCCCTTCTGGAATGTTTTATGGTAAGTGTTTCTTCTTATGATAATGTATTTTCCCACTAGGAAACATTACCTCCACCTCCTATCAGTACTTGTTCTCACTTAAGCTTTATTTCCCTCATTTTGTACTGCCAAAAACAGTCTTTTAAAGGCTTTGTTGGACAATGCATTCTGAATAATGGGTCCTGAGTAACTGTAGAATTGCCACTTGCTATTTTAAATTAATTACTTTGATAGCAAAATAACTTTAAAGACTGCTTTATAATTTTCAGCATAAAATTATCATGGTTTGATTTCTGTCGCTGCCTCATTCCTTTTCTGTCAGCAGCGTTACTGAGGTTCAGAGTAGAAGCCAAGTGTGAAGAGACGAAACGACCCTCTTTGGTCATTGTGGACGGAAATGCCATCATTAGAATTAGGCTGGTCACGGGGCGCCTGGGTGGCGCAGTCGGTTAAGCGTCCGACTTCAGCCAGGTCACGATCTCACGGTCCGTGAGTTCGACCCCGCGTCGGGCTCTGGGCTGATGGCTCGGAGCCTGGAGCCTGTTTCCGATTCTGTGTCTCCCTCTTTCTCTGCCCCTCCCCCGTTCATGCTCTGTCTCTCTCTGTCCCAAAAATAAATAAAAAACGTTGAAAAAAAAAATTAAAAAAAAAAAAAAAAAAGAATTAGGCTGGTCACAATGCTGCTACCCAGAAGCATCTTCAGAGATTCTTTCCTCCTAAATTTCTTCCTGCTACAAACACGCATTTCCCATCATTTCTTCCTTTAGCCCGGAGCACCTGCAACATCTCCAGGTACCTCGCAGATGCTTGATAAACATCCTCCGATATCTACCTTCTAACCGATGTAAAACACAAAAAGATTTCTTAATTCCCTCAGAAGTTTCTCCTTGATTCACCCTCCATAACTTATCCAAACACTTGAAGAATTCCCAGGGCATGAAGAAATCTCAGGAGGAAAAGACTGGCACGCCTTGATTCATGGTGGTTTTAGGACAAAAGCTGTCAGAGCAGGTAGGACCAGACCGTTTCTGAGAAACAAAAATCAGTGTCCCCAATTACCAGGATTGTCATGTCAGTGGTGGTCTCTAAGAGAAACCTGTTACTCGGTAAAGCGTAACTTTACTCAGCATCTGCATTCATGTATTTCCTAAATATGACAAATATCTCTGAAATTCTGAAATAGCACAGGGAGGGGTCTGTTGATGATCGTGAAGAATTTGTCAACATCTCCGAGTACTTGGGAGAAGGTCAACAATGAAAAACTCTTCTTGCTGTCAAATTTCTCTTCCACTATTGCCTCATGACCAACTCAGTTAAGATTATCACTTCATAAGAAGTACCAGGTCTCCTTTTTTCTTTTCTAAAGTACAAACATTTTCAAGAGGATTGTCTAAGTTAACAGTTGCGAAAGTAACACCGAGTTTACTATTTTAGTAACTGTAGGTTGCAACTCATGAGTGGGTTGTAAACTCAATTTACGGAGCTCCCCCCGTTGTTTTTAATGGTATGAAATTCTAGGTAATACAAAATAGATTTCATTACCCATAAGAAGGGTAAGTATTCATTCAGGAAAATGCTCTTTTTTGAATATTTATTTTTGAGAGAGACAGAGAGAGAGAGAGAGAGAGAGAGAGAGAAAACGAACAGGGGAGGGGCAGAGAGAGATGAGACACAGAATCCGAAGCAGGCTCCAGTCTCTGACCTGTCAGCACAGAGTCCCAAGCGGGGCTCAAACTCAAGGACCATGAGAGCATGACCTGAGCCAAAGTTGGATGCGTAAACGACTGAGCCACCCAGGCACCCCAAAAATGTTCTTTGTTATGTGAGTGCACATGCTGAATTGCGAGGTAAATACGTATCTCTTCCTGTAGGTAAGAAGTTGAATGTTTGAGTGCTTCTCTATCAAAATGTTTGAAGCATGGAATGTCACAGTGTATCTCACTGTACTTGACAGGCCGGGGTTAAGATAAGGGTATCTGAAATAAGGAAGGGAGAGGTTAAAGAAAAAAGCAAGGAACTTGCCAAACACACTGTTACCCAGGGCTTCTTTCCTAAAGCAATTCTATTAGGATGATGTGTGAAATGTGAAAATGGGCAAGAGGAAGGAGATGAAATTATAACATAGTTGGAAGTTCACTGATAAATGGTGTTTGAGCTAGATGACTTTAATACAGGAAGAAAGTGAGTCTGAGACCTTATAACTTAAACAGTTATCAACTGGATTTAAAAATCAGATAATGTGTTAGCCCTTTAACTGAAGTGGAAAGCTTTCCCTAGATAAAAGTAATATTTGGGGAATGGAAGGGAAGTAGAGCAAAATAGAGGAGAGGGGAGTATGGCCAAGGAAGAGATTGCTGGAGTAGAGTGGAAATAAGTCTTCCCACCTCTGGACTCTAGTTTGTTTCTATGCACAATTGCATGGTGGGACCACCAAATTTCCGAAGTGCCTGCACCTCAGTTCACCTTGAATTTCTGTGACTGGAAAGCCTTCCTTAAGACTTCATGCAGTGATCTTTTGGGCTTTAATTTCTGCTTACTACACTTCTCTTGCTGTACCTTGCAACTGATAAAATCCCGGAGAAAGAAGAAGTCGGTAGACCCTTTAGGAATACTTATTAAGAGCTTTTGACATCAAAATAACATTAAGAATTCTGGTAAGCAAATATACAGAATGTATGCTCAAATATACAGACTTTATGCTCACAAATAAGAATCGGTCAAAATTCTTCTTTCCTCAGCTACTTTTGTCAATTAACGCTTTCAGACAGGCAACCATCTGCAGATTTCTCTCTCTAGTCATCTAAGATGTTTTTGTCTATAGCTCTTGAAACCCTGCACCGGTGCTTCATTTAAGTTTTTCCTTTTACCCTAAAGGCACAGGGCAGCAGGACCTTGGACAGGTAAAGTTCTCACTGAAGTCAATTGGAGTTTGGACTGCCTGAGGGCTGCATCATCGGGCCCCAAGTCATCCATTATAAATATTTTTGACACTTCAGATTCATACACATTCAACTCCAGCTGAAAAGGTAAAAAGGTACGGACTCTTACCAGTTATTTCATGCCTTGAAGGAAAACAACCCCACTTAAATGATATTCTTTCCTCACCTCAGATCCTCTTGGGGGTTACGATGGTCACCAAAGACCACATCCACAAGCTGGGAAGAGCAGAGGTATTTCTCAGTGAAAAGAAACTCGTTTTCTGCTTAGGAAGGCAGTCGTGCAGCAAGCACATTCCTACTCCTTATCATTTATTGCTCGCCTTATACTATTTCAGCTAATGAGTAGACCTATTGTGTATGTACATACTTTGATATGTTTTTGGTAATACAGCTAGAAAAGAGTTCTGTATTTCTTGATGGTTTACAGAAAAAAATGACAAATGAAAGCACGAAAGAAAAATACAAAACCTAAAACTCCACAAAGTCACTTTTGGTGTTTTAAGAGGACATTTTATTGCCTGGAACATTCCTTCCTCTCTTAAATTTCTTTTGAAGAGAGTTAATGCACAACCGATTTCTCAGACTATGTAATTTCTCATTGAAGCTTGTGCTATAGAGGAAATTCCTTGTGGTTTGGCCCATTTTGGATTACAGTTTATATGATGGAACATTAGGAATAATTTAGGGACAAAAGAAGCACCTACATATTGGGGAGCCTGGGTGGCTCTATCAGTTAAGCATACAACTCTTGATTTTGGTTCAGGTCATGATCTCATGGTTGGTGGGATCCAGCCTCGCATCCAACTCTGTGCTGACAGTGTGAAACATGCTTGGGATGCTCGCTCTCTCTCTCTCTCTCTCTCTCTCTCCTCCTCCTCCTCCTCCCCCCTCTTGTGCTTTCCCTCTCTTTCAAAATAAAATAAGCTTCAAAAAGAAAAAAAAAGAGAAACACCTATATATTGATTCTAGAGATATGGCTCACTGTAACCCCTAAATAAATATGAATTTAATGAGTTGTACATATTTGAATTCCCTTTAGTGGCAACTTTTATTTCAGGCAATTGTTTTTTATCTATTTTTTCATTGATTACTATTGCCCTATTTATGTAATTCTGAATGGCAAGAATATCACAGTGCCATATTATTTAAATAAGTAAATCTGAAATTTGTCTTCTAGGTATGTGAAAATATGTTTACTGGCTACATAGAAAGACGTATAGCCTGGCTTTAGTGCAGCAACAAAATTTCACTCTTGACCATTTATCACATATAAGAATATTTCAGGTAATGAGTGTAATTGTGTATGTGGATATAAAGAGATATCTTAGACATAATATATACATATATATGTGCAAATTTGAAGACTACATGTCCCTATAAAAGATATTGTGTATATATGCAGTCTCCAAAATGTAATATAGTAATTAAAAAATATATTGTATTTCTATGAATGAAATACAATTAGATACAACAAAAAAAAATGTACTTGCTGTTCAAATTTTCTGCAACCTAACTACATGGTCCTGTGAATGGCAAGAAACCAGAAATAATTCTGTTGCTACTTATAGTTAATGAGTCATGACAAATCTAAACAACCAAATCATTCAGTAGCATCAAATTTGACCATTCCAGGCTCTATCTACCCAAAGTCCAATTATTTGAACAATTAAGTAAAAATGTGGCCAAACGAAATGCCTTGTGCTATGTAAACAGACCATCGGAATGAATAATTACATTTTTTAATTGAATTGGCTTTTTTTGTGGCAAAGTGACACAACGTAGGTTGTCAAACATCTGGTTATTTTCTCCACATGATTTTAAGCAACAAGTAAAAATAAATTAATTAAAGTTGTACTCAGTAAATGAGTTTTTTAAGCTGAGTTTCATGAGTAAACTTGTAATATATATACATAACTGGATACCAGAGCTCACGTGTATATACGTGTAGACACACAGTGTAATTAGAATGATAAAACTATACTTAATAAGCTTAGTTTACGCCAACTACTATCCAAGCCTGTTAAATATCTTCTCTAATTTAGTTCCCATAATAATGCTAAGAAATTTCTTCCATTATAATAACCATTTTACATATGAGAAAACAGAGACAAAACACTGTTATTTCTGGAGGAGGCATGATATAACTGAGATCGTCTGACTCCAAGGCCCACGTTAACTAGCTATGCTGCAGCTGTTCCCATACAAGCAAGTGTACAAAAACAACCAGTGTATGTAATCAATATACTGAAAGAAGATAAAACTCAAATTTGTTGTTGGGCCAAATTGATCAGTCAATTCAATGAGAATAGTCAATCTCGCCGTCGTGTTTATACACAGCCAAAAATCTATTCCTTTTAACTCAACAGAATGACTCACCTTTGACTTTTCCTTTGTGTTCACCCTATAAGACATTACAAAGAAAGTGGCAAATCCCAAATAGCTCGTTGTGGTGTGAAGGGAAGCAAGAAAAGTCTATAGATTTTCCTAACTCCATAGAACTCTTTCAAATCATATGGCTATAGCAGATATGATGAAACATAGCAATCAATCATTCTGACATCTTTACTTCACCTTTAACCATAAAGCCCACAAAGATTCCAAAGGATGTCTCCAAAGTACCAGTAGTCAGCTCACATTTTCATTACAATACTATTAAGCTTTTTACAACAAATATTAGTAGAGAGACATCTCTGTGCTTCAGCTAAATATCCTTATTCTGCCTTGCAATTGTCCCAGTGGTATGACTGGAAGAAAATTTGATACAATCCTGGGGGGGGGAAAAGAAGAAAAGCTCTTTTCATTTACCAAAGAGATTCAGTTCACTATTTGTAATAGATATATAGAGCCCTAATTTCTACTTTTTCTATTCCTCAAGGGGAGAAAAATCAGATATATTCTAAGTCTGTGGATAGCATAAGACCATCAATTTAAATCAACATGACAGTTACGTAAAATAATGATGTAGGACATCCACATTCTTATCTTCTAACTCCAAGCATCCCTAAGCTTTCATATATTTCCCTGAAAAGGTTGAGGTCATTCCCACCAATTAATTTATACACACTCAAAAATCAGCAAGAACATTTGGTGAACTTTATATGATCATACTACAAGTTGGTGGAGTCAAGGCTAAAATGGTCTACTCTCTACGTGCATTAGTGTGTTATTCCCAAAGTTTAAAGAATAACAAAGATAGATAAAGTCTGAGCTTACTCATAGTGGAAGTCTTCCTATTTTTGTATGGAAGGAATCTTGAAATCACAGATTGAACAGTTCTGATAGATGAAATGATAGATTGAACAGCTATATAGACTATTTTATCAACTCAAGATCTATAGGCAAACTCTTTGCTGCCTTAACTTGAGAATTGCGACTAGCCACACGCTGATGAGCAGGGTCTGACTGAAGAAGGCCAGGGGGACCTAGGAGAAGATGTAATTCAGGGGTTTAGGACAGGTTCTCTAACAATAAGTAATCAGATCACGACAGCTTCGTAGTATATCTGTCTTGAAATCTGGAATTGTGACACCTCCACCTTTGTTTTCTTTCTCAAGATTGCTTTGTCTATTCAGGATCTTTTGTGGTTTCATACAAATCAAATTTCAGTAGGATTTGTTCTAGTTTGGTGAAAATTCTTTTGGTATCTGGGCAGGGAATGCATTCAATCCGTAGATTGCCAAGATATGGAAGCAACCTAAGTGTCCATCGACAGATGAATGGATAAAGAAGATGTGATACACACACACACACACACACACACACACACACAGAGGAATATTATTCATCCATAAAAAAAGATGAGATTGTGCCTCTTGGAACAACATGGATGGACCTAGAGGGTATTATGTTAAGTCCAGACTGAGAAAGAAATACCATAGAATTCCACTCATATGTGGAATCTTTAAAAAAAAAAATTAAATGGATAAACCACAAAAAGCAAGATCAGACCTATAAGTATAGACAACAAACTAATGGTTGTCAGAGGGGAGAGAGAGTGGGGTTTAGGCAAAATGGGTGAAGACAGTGGGAGATATAGGCTTCCAGTTATGGAATGAATAAGTCATGTGAATAAAAGCACAGCATAAGGAATAGGTAATGACATTATATTAGCACTATATGGGCACAGATGGTAGCTACACCTGTGAATATAGCGTAATGTATGAATTTGTTGAATCACCATGTTGTACACCTGAAACTAGTGGAACATTGTGTGTCACGATACTCAAAAAAAATTAATCAGAAAGGCATAAGTCAACAATTCATGAAAATAATGAAATGTATTTCAGTTTCAATGATGGTAAAAGAGGAATCAGGATAATGTGGTAGGTCTGAAAAAAATAGCCTCTTGAGCCAGTTAACTGAAAATTGGGGTGTATTTTTCTTATTTAAATATGAGAAGGTTAATATCGGCAGGACTGCAATGTAGGCTAAATGAGAACCTTAGTGTATGCCATAGAATGTGTCTGACATAGCGAAAACTTAACAAATACTGATTTTTCATACATCTTCTAATAGTGATAAATCTGAGAAATGACTTGCAAATAAAGAGACACTATGGTATTGTTTTAGATGAGAAATTTCCTGTTTCAGGTAAATATATATTTATCCGTGGCTGATAAAGAGGTTGTTTTTCTTCTCTAATAGTTTATTAATTCATTAATTTATCAAATATAAATTTCTTCAGGCACTATGTGAATACTACAGATACATTAGTAAATCAGACAAACACCTGGATTTACAGTACAGTAGAGACAGTTATAATATAGCTTTCAAGGGCCAAGGTAAAATAAATATATGAGCACAAATGAGGAAAGGTCACCTGCCTTCAGCAGGACCAGACTAGAAGTATAGTCACTGATCCAATCAAAGTCAGCCCAGTTTTTTACTCCAGACATATTAGTCTATTTTTTTGAACGTTTATTTATTTTTGAGAGAGAGATAGAGCATGAGTGGGGGAGTGGGCAGAGAGAGAGGGAGACACAGAATCCTAAGCAGGATCCAGGCTCTGAGCTGTCAGCACAGAGCCCAATGCGGGGCTCGAACCCACAAACCATGAGATCATGACCTGAGCTGAAGTCAGACGCCCAACCGAGTGAGCCACCCAGGCGGCCCTAGATTTTTTTGACAGATCACACATGGGTCTCCACATACATTTTCTTTTCCTAGCTGTATTGACTTTTTCCAACATCCTTCCCAAAGAACATGTGTAAATTTTAGAATAGCCAAAATAAATCAGATAACTCTCCTCTTATTCACACATTAATATCTAAGTTTCTAACATCTAATCCACCCCTCCCCCCACACATTTAACTTGTGATTAAATTTCACCCAGGTAAGAGAGTGATTTGACCAAGGTCTCACAGTGTTGGTTTGCAAACTCCTTGGGAGCTTCTCAGGTGTAATCTGAAACTGTCCCCTGTACTCAGAGAGCAGGGAGAAATCAAAGAAAGAGGTAGGCTACTCCAGGTTGGTAGCTGGAAGATTTAATAAGCAAGGGAACTTACATATGAGGCTTGTCTCCAGTGGCAGCAAAACAAGTAGATCCCTACACCCGCCTGCCAAACTTCAGTTTATATAGAGGCCTTCACTGGCTTCTGGTGTGTATATCCTGCAGGTGTTCTCAATTCCACATCACTATCTCAAGGCTGTGTCCTTGGGGCAGTACCTTGGAGCAGAAAAGGCAAGCGGAACCCACACCCCAAGGATGGGTTGGTGGTAAGGATCCTCTGAGTTCCTGGGCCCAGCTCACAAGTCAACTAGTGGTCATGCCTTTTTGATGACCTTCCCCAACACGCAATTAAAAGTTATAGAACTTGAAGTGGAAGCCAGTGCCTTTTCCACAACACCATACTATATATGCCTCATAGAGTCAAAACCACCCAGGAATCCCAGTATTTTACTTTATGACTTTTCCTCCATTTTTCCAAATTTTGTTACACTTCTCAGGTTTCCATAGGTTTTTAATGGATCCATTTTATGCTATTTTATTGTATTTCATTTTTTACTTTGTGCTTCTTTGCGTCCTTCCCACACTTCTCCACCATTTGCACAGGATTAAAAATACAATTTACTGTATTTAGAAGAAAGGGAAGTCATATTTTTATGCACATCTATACAACATACATAAAAAAGATCAAGTGAACAGGTGTGCGGGTGTTATCGTCAGAGATGAAATGATCCCCAGATGCAAAGAGAGTTAAATGGAGGAATCATCTTCTGCTACCTTCTCCACATTAACTAGAAGGGATCTTCTAACACCTTAATCGATCACAATGCTACCTTGAAAAACTGGTAAAACCAGCCCCTGGTTACCATAATTATAATTTCAAACCTCATCGTTTCTCATCTTGATATCAAAATAACTGATTACTTAGTATCATTCTCACTCTCTACCTAACTCAGGCCCCCACCTTTTTGCCAAACGTATGTTCCTAGAAAGCAAAAATGATGCCGCTCTTGTGTTCGGCAACCTCTGATGGTTTCTTCTTGCTGAGAAGATAAAATCCATAGACAGTCTTTCACAAGGTGAGCCAGACAACTCTCTCCATCCTTTCCTTTCTCCACTGGTTCCCATGAGTAGTCCTATTAATTCATCAGTCAGATCTTTTCCACATCCCCCCAAAAGATAATGCATTTCTGTGAGAACTTGGTGTTCTTTTCAATCTTGATACACATTACTTCAACAAAATCTTCCTCAACTTATAAAAAAACATTTTTTTGAGTTGTTTAAGTTCCACATTCATTGCGAAACCATTCTTGATCTTCTTAGTTGTAGCCAACTGTCCCACCACAATTGTCCAGATTTCTGTTATAACCCCGATCAAGTCTAATCCAGGAGTTTTCAAAGTTTACCTTGCCCAGAATCACCTGGAAGCCTTGTTAAAATACAGTGTGCTGGGGGCTTGGGATCCTCTCTCTCCCCGTCTGTCTCTGCACCCCCACCCACTTGTGTACTCTCTCTCTCCCTCTCTCCTTCAAAATAAACAAATAAACATTTAAGAAAAAAAAAACGTTCTGGGTGCCACCTGAGTTTGTAACTCAGTAGCTCTGTGGTGGTGCCAGATAATTAGTATTTTTAATAATTTTTCAGGTGATGCTTCCACTGCTGGTCTGCTGGTTGGGGACCACATTTGAAAACAAAAAAACAAAAAGCAAAACAACAACAACAACAAAAAAAACACTGGCCAATGAGTTTTGGAGACTATTTCAATAGTTCAGGTAACTAATATGTGCATCCTCAATGGAACACTTTGTTATCGAATTGGAAAAAGGTCACAATGTTTTCCATCCAAACGATTTAACTTATTTTTATTAAAACGTACCTAAAAGGAAGGAACTGAGTTGACCAGTTGAGGATGTGGATAAGGGCACATTCAAAGGGAAGTAACAAACCAGTTTCACATTTCCACTGCTATGCCCCAGAACGATCTCCCAATAGTTAATCCTCAAAGTCTGTAACAATAGAAAAAACATATAATTTCAAAAGGAAATTTTAGCAAACTAAAGTTTCTTTTCAGTAATTAAGCTGCTTCCCTTTGCCAAAAACCAAGGGTATTTTACAAATTGTTTTATCATTATGACTGTGTAAGACCTTACATATAGGTTTTGGGATCATTATATTGGTTGTCAAGAATATAAATGCTTTTCAGATAAAGCCAGTCTGTGGGTAGATTTCAGGGTCTGTTGCATTTCAGTTGCCTAGTGTGATTCTTTGAAAACCTCAGCTTATTAGGAAAGAATGGCCCTTGCCATATGTGCAGCATTAAGAACATCTGGAAACACCATCAAAGCAAGAATTTTTTTACTTTCCACTGGCATGAAGAAGCCATTGGAAATTTCACAGATGTCTGAATCTCAGGATCCCTGGATAGTAGGAAATTGAACCAGACTGCTGGCATTGACCAAGTGATTTCTCCTAGGAAATGCACTGCTACTCCATGGAGAAAAATGAGAAGCTGTTCCTAATGGGAATAAATTTCTTCCTAAATAAAGTTATGAGTGAATAATCTAATTTGTCTTTGAATGTCATTGTAATGTATATGAGGCTAAACTCATTAATGCACCCACAGTGGTTACAATTAGAATCACATAAACCATGGAATATTAGCAAAGCTCATGAATTTCTTATGTTTAATGCAATATGGCATTTAGCTTCATGATTTGGGGCATTTCTTTATTCTCCAGGGAGCCTATTTCCAATTTGTCATTCCATCAAAATCAAAATTACTCTATATTCATCCCAAAGATAGTAAAGTCATTTTGAACTTTATGAACTACAGGTTCACATCTAGGCTTTGAGAATTTACTTTTATAATTACCAAGGGATGGTTCTAAGCCCCCAGTGAAGATGCATCGCATTAGAAATATTTGGGCATTTTTTCCTATTTTTATTTTGCTCAAAATACGTATGACTAGGTCATCATCTCTGACATCACTGAGAAGCCCTCAGCTCTATTTGGAGAAGTGGGGAATGGAGAGAAAATGGGATTAGTTGTTTGCTTTTAAAAATAGTTCCTCAGGTGACTTTGTTAGTATCACTTAGAATCACCTGCTATAAAGCCTTAGTACTCAAAGTGATGTAAATAGACCAGCAGTGTCAGAATCAACTGGAAACTTGTTAAAATGCATGTTCTCAGGCCCTGAAGCATAATCAGCATTTTACGGAGAAACTTATGTGACTTGTTTTCACATTAAGGTGCTACTGTAAAAAAACAAAACAAAACAAAACAAAATATTATCTTTAATGTGAAACTAATTGTTTCTCATTTCTTTTTGGCCACTGAAAGCTGAAACCCTGCAGTTAAATAAAAATGAGGGAAATATCCATGAGGATAATAAAGGTTATAATTACCATTGCACAGAAATCCACTCTTCTAAGTTTGGAGAGAATAATCTTAGTGGGGCTACAAATTTTACCACACACTACAACTCAGAGAAATGCAACTCCTTTGTCTATTTCTGATCTACTTTATAGCACAGCTACCATCTGCCATGTTGAGGGTAAGAAAAAAAAATTAACAAAATGTCCAATATGAGTCGGAGCAGTTTTTAGTAAGTCTATTACAGGATTTTAAAAAATTCCCTTGGCTAAACATGCTCAGCCCTTTCAACATCTTGTCCCCTCCTCATACTTGTCCCCTTAGGATGCTAGCATCCTTATTATGCACCCTTGTGGATACTGGAAAGTGGTGAGGTTCTTGACTGCAATTCATCTGCTTCCACAAGACTTATGTCTAGAGCTCCTTGCCCAGCTGGCTTTGATGGTAGAAATAAAAAGGTAAGTGGAACTCAATTTCTTCTCAATTTTCTCCAAGTCCAGTAGCCTTCATGGCAGTCTTAGATTCACCTCAGCTCTCCCTATGGTTTCTTAAATATTCTGGTTATTTCCAATAATGGAGAGATTGTTTTATGGTAGACTTTAATCAAGCAAGAACTCTCAAGAATATCATGCATTGAAAAAAAAAATGGGAAGCGATCGAATTCATTTTATGATGCCAGCAAAACCCTGATATTAAAATTTGACATTTATAGCTTAAAAATACAGTCTCACTACTGAGTTTTAATTTTTTTTAAATTTCCATGTAAAATATTAGTAAGGAAAGTTTATTATATTCGAAGTATTACCCACCATGACTGAGTAGGGTATATCCCAAGGAGGCAAAGATGATTAATAATTTCAAAACTACTTATTTATATAAGAAGCCAATTCTAAAACAAATTATCCAATTAAAAACTGGGCAAGGATTTGAATAGATATGTCTTCAAAGAAGATATATAAGTGGTGAATAAGCACATGAAAAGATGTTTAGCATTATTAGCCATCAGGGAAATATAAATCAAACCGCAATGCAATAGGACTTCACATCTACTAATGTAGTCATAATTATATAGTCAGATAATAATATTGGCCGGTATATGAAGAAATCAATAATCATACACTTTTGGTGGGAATATAAAATTGTACAACCACTTTGGAAAAATAGTCTGACAATTCCTTAAAAGGTTAAACATAGTTACTTTATAACACAACAATTTGACTCCTAGAGTTTTAGTTGAGAGAAATAGAAATGTGCCCATACAAAACATGTGCATGAATGTTCATAGTAGAATTATTCATATTAGCCCAAGAGTAGAAACAACCCAAATGGTGAATGGATGCATACAATTGTATATCTAGAAGATGGAATGTTATTCTGTAATAAAAATGAATGCAGTATGATACCTCATATGGATAAACCTTGAAAACATGCTATAATAAGGACATCAGTCACAAAGCACCACATATTGTATGATTTAGTTTATATTAAATGCCCAGAATAGGCTAATCTATAGAGAAAAAGTAGATTAGTGTTTACCTAGAGCTGGCATGGATAAGGGGAGGGGAAATTGATGGGGCCTAACTGTTAAGGGGTTTGTTTTTGTTTTTTAGGTAATAAAACTATTCTAAAATTAATTGTGGTGATGGCTACACAACTCTGTAACTATACTAAAACCCATCAAGTTTTGCAATTTTAATAGATGAATTATATTACATGTGAATTACACCTGAATAAACTGTTTAAAAAAAAGAAATTGAGCGATGTCATCAAGATGGCAAAATGTCACATTCCCAACATCAGCCTCCCTCACGAGAATACTAGCAACTATCCATAGACAAGATGTTATTGTGCAAATCCCAGAACCCTAGGGTGAGGCTGAAGCCCTCTAACCCCACCACTACCTTAACGACCACGGAGGACCATATCAGAAGAATAAGAGGAACAGTTTCACTTTGACTGCATGGTTCTACTCCCAGGCCGGTACCGAACCACACCAAGGGGGGACTCCCCCAGCATTGCAGGACACCTTCCAGGACGCCCACTTGGGTTTTGCCTCACAGGAATCATGGGAGGAATCTAAGGGCCAGACCACTGGGTATCAGTAAGTGAGCCAGCATTTAGACCTTGACACACTGCATTCTTGCAGGCAGCAGTTTCCAAGAAGGGATCACAGTCAGCACAACTGGCCATTTGCAGAGGTAGGATGGTGCCCCCAACTGGCCAGGGAGCTAAAGCCAGCAGTTCTACCTGATTTGGGTTTCCAGCAAAAAAGCTTTGCAGGACTTGGGGCCCGTTCTATAGCCCTGCCCAGGCAGGAAAGAAAGTTTTCAGTCTGGCCCAGTTGCTGAGAATAGCCACCAGTCCCACCAGACCAGGGAGCCTGCCTGAGACCATCTATAGCCACTGAGCACAACCTATGTCAACCTGCAAAAACAAGGTGGCAGTTCTGTTTTTAATTTTTAATATTTTAATTGTTTTCCATAGTGACTGTAACAGTTTTCATCTTACAAGTCATGCACTAGGCTTTCCTTTTCTCTACATCCTTACCATTTATCTCTTATCTTTTTGGTAATAGGAGTCCTAACATGTGTGAGGTGACATTTCATTCTGGCTTAGAATTGCATTTCCTTGATGACTAGGAATGTTGAATATCTTTTCATTTATCTATTGGCCATTTGAATATCTTCTTTGGAAAAATGTTTATTCATGTCCTTTTTCCATTTTTCTTAATGCTTATTTATTTATTTTTGAGAGCAAGAGAGCAGGGGAGGGGCAGACAGAGAGAGAGAGAGAGAGGATCCTAAACAGACTCTGCACCTTGAGTGCAGAGCTCGATGTGGGGCTTGAACTCACAAACTGTGAGAACATAACCTGAGCTGAAATCAAGAGTCAGATGCTTAACCAACTGAGCCACCGAGGCACCCCTCTTTTCCCATTTTTAACTGAGATATTTGTGTGTGTGTGTGTTTTGCTATTCAGTTATATGAGGTTTTTAAAATATATTTTGGGTATTAATCCCTTATCAAATATGTGCTTTGTAAACATTTTCTCCCATTTCCTCAGTTACCCTTTCATGTTTTTATAGTTTCTTTTGCTCGTAGCAGTTTTTTAGTTTAATGTAGTTCTACTAGTTTATTTTTGTTTTTGTTGCCTTTGCTTTTGGTAATCAAACTCAAAAAATCTTTCCCCAAGTCCAATGTCAAGAAACTTTCTTATAGTCTTAGTTCTTACATTCAAGTCTTTAACCTATTTTGAGTTGATTTATGATAAAATGAATTGGTTTTCCACTTTAATTATTTTATTGTCTCCTTGCCTATACCTTATTTTTTTATAAAGGGAATAGAATATTGAATTCTAAACTCTATAACAATAATATAATAAAGTTAAATTATAGACTCACCAGTATAGAAACAAAACCCTGAATAAAATAATGGCTGATAAATCCAATATGTAATTAAGAAGTGTGCATTGTATTAGATTTGGTTTATTGTCAGAATACAAGGGTGAGCCCACTTTAATGCACTTAAAGCAGAAAATAATATGATTTTGACTACTGATACAGTTGATCTTTTAAGTACATTTATTTATGTGCATATTTAATATACAATAAAAGTTTTATTAATTTATGCAAGAAACACTTAGGAAATCTAATAGAAGGCAACTTCCTGAGTTTTATAAAAGCTATGCACCAAAACATATAGAAAAATATCATATAGGTAAATATTAGATACAATCTTTTTATGAATGAGGAAAATATAACAATGCCTTAAGCTTACGAGAATTTACATAATATCAGACAGCCTGGCCAATACTATAAGAAAAGAAAAAGAAATAACAAGCACAGACATAATATTTAGAAGGGAAGAAGTAAATTATCATTTTTTACCGCTGATATAATTTCCTAGATAAAAACAACCAAGTCAACAAATTATTTAAATAAATAGGAGTTCAATAATTTCATTGATACATGAAAATTGATAGGAATTAGTAGTATGTGCTTATGTCAGCAGTAACCCACTAAAAAACATAGTAAAATACAGAACAATCAACAGTCTATGATATTTTGGTATTTCGAAAAATTTAATAAACTTTCTCTAAAATTTATATGAAAAATATCTATATGTAGCTGTCAACCTTGAGAATAAGATATTTTACCTTCTCCCCAGCAGATATTAAGACATATTACAAAGCCATTGTTATAATTAAAAGAATAGCTGAAAGCAGATTTGTGAATATGAAATAATATTATGATAAAGGTGCCTCCAAAAATCAATTTGAAAAAGAAAGATTTCTTAGTATATGGTGTTTGAAGATACCACTCACTTCAGAGAAAACAAAAACATGGATTCCTAATAATACTGTTGGGAAAGACTTCAAGGGCATTAAAAGACCCAAATGCTAAAGGCAAAATTTGGAGAGAAAAATATGAAAAGAAAAGGATTTGTCAAATAAAACTTTAACATTACGGACGATAAGATAAAAATACCAATGGGTTGTGAGTCCTCTTGCCAAAGGACTGTGAGTGACTTAACACGTGCCGCATCTCTGGGCCAGGTCCCTTGAGCAGTGGATTGACTTCTCCATACTCTCTTCCTCTTTCCTATCAGCTGCAATCCCCTTAAAACTTCTTAAAGTAAAAAAGGCAGGGAGGGTCCCTGGGAGGCTCAGTTAGTTAGGCACCGGACTTCAGCTCAGGTCATGATCTCACAGTTTGTGCGTTCAAGCCCCCCATGGAGGTTTCTACTGTCAGCACGGAGCCTGCATCAGATCCTCTGTCCCTCTCTTTCTGCCCCTCCCTGCTCCCTCTCTCTCTCAAAGATGAACATTAAAAAAAAAAAAAAAAAAAAAGGAAATTTCTGAAGAGGATGGCACAGAAACAAAATGGAAGAAACCCAGATCCCTAAATATCTATTTAAAGACCTAGAACTCTAGAACAACCACCTGGATTGCAACATGAGAGAAAAAAATCTACTACTCTTGGTTTGAGGCATCTTTGTTTTGTTTGTTGTTGCTATCGTTTTATAGAAATTTAGCCTGAACTTAGGGCACCTGGGTGGCTCAGTTGGTTGAGTGTCTGACTAGGCTCAGGTCACTATCTCACAGTTCGTGGGTTCGAGCCCTGCCTCAGGCTCTGTGCTTACAGCTCAGAGCCTGGAGCCTGTTTCAGATTCTGAGTCTCCCTCTGTCTCTGCCCCTCCCCCGCTTGCACTCTGTCTCTCTCTTTCTCTCAAAAGTAAATAAAACATTAAAAAAAATTAAAAAACAAGAAATTTAGCCTAATTTCATTAACATACATGCAAACAAACACATTTAATACACAGACATAAACAACAGGAAATATAATAAAGGGGTTAAGACAGCTGCTGTCTGCATTAAAAGAAAAAAAAAACACAAGTGGTCATAAAAAGGGATCGATATGTTCCACACACACATTCTCAACAGTGAGCCATTATTTGGATGAATGATGATTATGTGCTACGCATATGCATTACAACTTAAACCTCTGAAATTAGGTTTAGAAACGTGGAAGCGAAAAAGGAAAGACAGTGATACAAATTATAAATGATATTTATTTTTTCTCAAGAAAAATCCTCATACGTTACTGTTGAACATTAACCAATGGATTGTTATTAATGCGTAGAACACCAAAGATCACTAACAGAAAACACAAGAAAACCAAAAATCCTCAGAGGTGTTGAAAGGGTAAGAGGAGGAGAGCTGGGTGCATTGCATTGGCTAGTTTGGCAGTAGCTGCAGATTCCCACGTGCTGCCTACGTGTCTAGTGCCTGATCACCCAAACTCCGCGGACAGTATTGTACCATACACTCTAGACCACTCTAAACTCCATTTTTTTTTTTTTTATACTCAACATAATCATGAAAGAAATTGGATGCGACCTCTTCACCACTCTCTAATAACTTTCCATTGATCCTGATAATCACCTTTTTCCAGTTGTTGTTTTGGTGTTTTTTAGGAACATGATTACAGTTGGATGCCTTGCTTCCAGTGGTTGAGACTAGTTACTTGTTAAATATAAATACTGTTGATTAATTTGGATGAATATAGACTTAGATACTTGGCATAACTTTTTATCAAAGCTGAAACGTTGCTAAATGAAAATGTGATTATCAGGGTTTTCCTGGCCTTTCCTTTGAGGGAGGATCTGATGCTTTGAATTCTGGATTGTTATTCTTCCATAAACCTCATTCATAATTCCATCTCAACAAATTCCGGTGTTTTTTCTTTTATGTGAAAGGAGATTTATGAACCTAATCTGAATAGCAAATCTTTCCAGATTACAAATTCACCTTTCTCTTTCCTTTATTTCTTTCTTTCCTTTTTTCTTTCCCCTCCCTTCTCTTCTCTTCTCTTCTCTTCTCTTCTCTTCTCTTCTCTTCTCTTCTCTTCTCTCATTCATAATTCCATCTCAACAAATTCATTCCCTCATTCATAATTCCATCTCAACAAATTCCGGTGTTTTTTCTTTTATGTGAAAGGAGATTTATGAACCTAATCTGAATAGCAAATCTTTCCAGATTACAAATTCACCTTTCTCTTTCCTTTATTTCTTTCTTTCCTTTTTTCTTTCCCCTCCCTTCTCTTCTCTTCTCTTCTCTTCTCTTCTCTTCTCTTCTCTTCTCTTCTCTCCTCTCCTCTCCTCTCCTCTCCTCTCCCCTCCCCTCCCCTCCCCTCTCCCCTCCCCTCCCCTCTCCCCTCCCCTCCCCTCTCCCCTCCCCTCCCCTCTCCCCTCCCCTCTCCCCTCCCCTCCCCTCTCCCCTCCCCTCTCTCCCCTCTCCCCTCCCCTCTCCCCTCCCCTCCCCTCTCCTGTCCTCTCCTCTCCTCTCCTCTCCTTTTCTTCTTCCTTTCCTGCAGGACCATAGGGGAGGAGCAGAGAGAGAGGGAGAGAGAATCCCAAACAGGCTCCATGCTGTCAGCACAGAGCCCAACCTGGGGCTCAATCCCACAAAATGTGAAATCCTGACCTGAGCCAAAATCAAGAGTTGGATGCTTAATAGACTGAGCCATCCAGATGCCCAAATTCATCTTCTTTAAAAATTTATCATCCATACATATTTTAGCAGCATTTTTAAAGCAGTGACCTATCTTTTTAAAGTCTTTTTGAAATGATTCAACATAACTTTCAGAGTAAGAAGTCTATTTTTGTATCCATATTTTATTATTTTACATGATTAAATAATGTAATTATAATAAGAAGAAGAGCTGCAAAAACAGACTTATGTGCAAACTGAACTAGCACTTGTTAAGCACAATCTAAGGTATAACAAGTCCTAAGAGAAACCAGTCATTATTCATGAAAATTAATTTGTTTTGGACACCAATGACTTACTGTAATTTTGTTTGTACTTAAACAATTATACTAGTCTCTCTCTCTCTCTTTACATATATATATGTATATATATATATGTATATATGTATATATATATATTTGTATATTTATATAATATTTTATGCATTATACCAGTAATTATATAAAAGGAGAGAATGATAGAACATCAGTTAAAATGATAAGTTGTTTCCTTAGAGGCAAGTTTTTTAAAAACTTTCGCCAAATCAATAACAATCAATTTACCTATAGTATTCATTTTCACAATTTCTTCAGAGGAAAAGATAACTATTTTTGGTAGCTAAAACCCATCATTAGCTTCGATCATTAGTCTGTTTCTTTGAAAAAGTGACAATTATATAATTATTACATTAATACATTTTAAATATTTGAAAGTATGTGTTAAATGGATGACTATTAATTATGGAATAGCCTGACTCACCACTGATGATTTAATACTTGGTGACTGTAATTATCACAATTCAGAACATACTTTCCTCATTGGATCTAATGACTAAGATGTTAACTGGTTTCAAAAATTAAAGAATTGATGAGTGAATTTCAATTTTTTTTTCTTTTATGTTTCTCCTTTTATTTAGCATCTGATTTATTCATATAAGCTGGTATTATGTATGAATGCACATATGTGAAAGAAATAATGTAATTTCCTTCCAGCCAATACTAAGAATCCCAACTCTAACCCTGTTTTCTTAAACCACATACTGAGAAGTGTTGTTAGATCTTGTACCCGTATGTTCTCTTGTGATAAGTGGCTTTGTGGTCAGTGCTACCCTGTGGGTATACTTTCTTATAAGAATTTTTTAGTCTCCCATTTTATGCCTAGAGGCATAATGAACTTTATAATTGAATATATTACATCAGAAGTCTAAATCATGTCTTTCAAGATTATAAATTCTAGTTTTAGCAGTATATTAAAAGCCTTTATGTTACAAGGAAGTAAATACCACATCTTTTACAAAACTACATCAAAGCTTATATTCAGGTAGGATGTACTTTATATAAATAATGTTAAGCATTTTCAACTATTTAGCCTTAGCTTTTTCGCTCTTCTTATATAGACTTCAGCCTAAAAATGATGCTTTCTTGTTTATTATCCCAATTCCCAGCCCAACCAAATATTAATCATCAGCATGTATTATTTTCTAAATGTAGAATTGTTTAATACATTAATTTTAGTTTTAGAAATTATTACTCATTTGTTTACTGTTTACTCATTTATAATCGGGGTGTTGCAGGCAAGACATTTTGCTATTGACTAACATTATTAAAGGATAAAGGAAATCACTATTAAAACTTTATTAAGAAATTATTGAAATTTCTAAGTAGACATGACAAACATCATTGGAAAGGTAGGGAGAATACATGGGTAGGTTAAGTGAGATTAGATAGGAAGAAGCCCTCTATGCTACCATTAAAGATGAATTCTGGAGGGTCGCCTGGGTGGCTCAGTTGGTTAAGCGTCCACTCTTGGTTTCAGCTCAGGTCATGATCTTGTGCTTTGTGAGTTGGAGCCCTGCATAGGGCTCTGTGCTGATGGTGTGGTGTGGGACCTGCTTTGGATTCTCTTTCTCCCTCTCTTTCTCTTCTCCTCCCCTGCTCATGCTCTCTCTCAAAATAAAGGCCTTTAAAAGAAAATACTTTATAAAAATAAAGATGAATTCTGGCATAGAATCACATTGATTCTATGTGACCTCTCTGAATTTGCTTGTGTTCAAATTTTGTCAAGTATAGACTTACAACCTACTTATTTGCATATGACACGTAATACTAAGCTCTATTACCCTGCGCTATATTAGCATGTCAACTAAATGTGACAAATCCTCTGTTAGGAGATTGGTAGTCAATTTACATCCATAGATATAGTTAATGATAGGTCACGCATACCTCAAATAACCAATAATATAAGTAAATTGCATTACAAACTTCCAAGTGCTTTCTCTATAACAGACACTGTGCTGAGTACTTAATATTAATAGCACTTAATATTGTTAATATTAGCCATAAGAAAAGGATAAGAACAAGTTGATAAATATATGATTATGAAATTAGATTATGTGTGTAACCTTTTATATCAGCGGTCAGCTTCCTAGCCAACTGAAAGTTATTTAAGTTAAAAAAAAAAAAACTTAGGTAAACAAAATTCAAAGATAATCTCACAATTAATTTATGTTACAATTCATTCATATCCCTTTAAAACTTTTTCCAATCAATAAAGAATAGCATTTTATTGATTTCTTTTTATAATCTTTGCCCTTTATTTTACAGACTTGGAGTCAGAATAACTTTTGTTTCAGTCTTCTCATTAGCCCTTCTCAGCTGGAAGACTTTGGCTTGTATCTTTAGTGTAATCAGTTTCTTAATCTACAAAATAGTGTTAATGATATCTGTACCTACTTCACAGAACTTTCATGAGTACTAAATGTAGCAACAAAAAGAAACCCATTTCTTGAATTATAAAATGTCATACAAATGTAATTTGTTATCAATCAAATGGGGATATAATAAAATATTATGTGATAGAAGATGAAAAGGCTAGATCCAAATATTCTATGAATAATTAGTGACTGGATATCTAAAAATTATCTGCAACCTTCATTGTAAATTAAATTACTAAAAGTAGAATCCTAATTTTTAGATTTCAGAAAATAGGCTTTCATTTTGCACCGGAGTAAATTTAATTATTAAATTAACAGAACGTCTGCCCTCCTCCTAGATTCACATTATGCTGGTTCATGAAGATATATTCAGTCTTATTACACCTCCTTAGTTTGTATCTATAATACTCTTTGCCTGCATAAGACTTTTAAGGTGATGGAATAAAGGAACTGTTAAACACACAGAACAATGGTTTACCATTGCAGAATTTCAGTTAATTCTCCAAATTAATGACTGAAATGATAAAAAGTATTTTCTTTTATGTTGCAAACAAATAGAAGAGTTTCACATTAAAAAAAAAAAAACTGGCTTTTATTTTAGGAAGAAAACTCTTATTACATACTTATCACTGTCATCTCCCTATTGAGCTCCCATTAATATTAAAGGGAGTTCAATTCAATACATTAACATCTCAGTGAGGATCTGTCTCATTATAATTATCACTGACCTTGTCAATTTTAAATTTTAGCTTGGGTCAAAATTAAATCTAAGCTATTCAGAACAAAGGAAAAGCAAAGTGAAAGGTAGAACATTCCTAACTGAGAGACTGATGAATTACTACACTAACTACAGTACTTGAATGTAAACATTAACTATATCTGTGTATGGATGCACATCTACATGCACTTATAATGTTGAGATGTATGCCACTTTCAATGATCTTATATATGCTCTCAATCCTACATATCTTAATACCCTCAGAGTTTTTTAAAATTAAAGGTACAAAGGTAATTCTTGGAGATAGTGATTCAGTGAGTATGGATGAACCTCATGCTTATTTGTTTTTTTAAAGGTGTCACAGATAATTCTGGCACAGCCCCCAGGGTTGAGAACCTGGGTTCTATGTCACAGACTATTTAAGTGCATCTACTTTAATATATGAATTAGAACCCTAACTCTACTTGCAGCTCCAATAAGCCTCTCTAATTGCACTCAGAATTGTCGTCTTGGCAAGACTTTGGGGACACATTTTCCATCAGCACACAAATCTTGCATTGACCTCAATGACATTTAATAAAGCTACAGTTTTCAACCCATGCTCCTAGACCAGATAAATAAATAACTTCTCACACAAAAGCTGCTGTAGAGCTATTATTGAGATAGACAATTTAACTGAATTCCAGGTTTTAGAAACAAGTGGAGTTCAGTAATAAATATTTTTCTCCATTTCTCCTACATGATAAATGTTTACTGATTTCATTTTTATACCTAGGTGTAATTCTTTGTTTTGGCTTTAGGGAACTTTACGAGGGAGTGAAAAGATGTTAAAAGGGACAGCAGGGAAGAATAAAAGTGGGGTAATGGAAGAGGGAAGGAGAGGGAGAGGAAGAACAGAGAGGAGCAGCTTGGTCTAATGCATTGCTCTTTGTTGATTTCTTTGTTTTCAGTCTGAATGTTGCCAAGAACTCCATTATGAGTCGGATAAAAAGGAGCTGCTCCTGTTGAAGGGTGTACCGTGAAGGGTGGGTGGGGTGGAAGTGTTCTGGGACTGGGTTCAGAGAACTACCAAGAAGTCTCTTGTTCACACTGAAGACTGCAGGGACTATAGCAAATAACTGGAAAAAAAGACCATGTCTTCAGAATGAAGGGATCTGTTCTAAAATCTTGGCTTCTCTATTTAATAATTATATAACTTATAATCATTTTCTTAAAAATTGCCTTCACTTAGTTCCTTTTTTTTGTTTTTTTAATAAAAGTGTCATTTTAAAACTCACTTTTAGTACTTTTTATAAATAGATTTAGTGTATACAAAGTTCATAGCACATGATAGATTTTAATAAATAGTAGCTATTATTGTCACTTGTAAGACATATACTACATATCTTTTAATACATGTCTTCTATGAATAAATAGTTTTAGCTATTAGTGTTTGAGTATTATCATCAGTTTTGTCCAAACATTATTTTTGAACGTCCTTGTTCTCAGAAATGTGCATATGGGAGGGTAATTTTATAAACAACACTTCAAAAGTATAGAGTTGCTCTTCATCAGTCAGGAATTTCACCTGAGTTGATTCATTTCCCAAAAGTTCTATATACGTAAGGTTTTACTATGAGTATGTGTCTATAGTAATCTGAATTTGTATGTGTAGGTATATTTTCCTATTAACATATAATGTGAAGGCAATAAGAGGAAAGTTCATTTTTTAGATCTATTGCTTAATTTTTCTGAGGGGTATCAGTGAAACTAGATGTTCATATTTGCTGTGGGGTTTCAATACAATATATACTGTTCCCTTCTGAGTATAAAGACATAGTATTTAGAAAATACTGTATAGAAAAGTATAAAAAAAAGAAAAATTATCTCAATCATTAAGGTTAAGTCCTAGAAGTAAACTCTGGGAACTTTTTAATACCTCTAACAGATGATGGCAATTTACTTTTTAGAAAGATTATGCTGATTAATACCCTTATCATCATGCTATGAAAGTAAATGTCTACCCCCAATTTGACTAAAAAAATAATTTGTCTTAATTTTCAAATATCAGAGAACCTTTATTCAACAGTATATAGGCTTTTTAGATTTGTCTTTCTGCTCATTATTTATTCATGCCTTTTGAGTATAAATGTTAGCTTTTTTTTATAATCTATTGATCACATAATAATTGATTATCTATTCTTTTGCCATATTCAGTGCAACTATTTTATGTATGCTATTCTATTTTGGTTTGACTATTCTATCTTCCAGAACAGAAATGTTTATAACTAATGCTTCTAAACAAGTAGTAAGGGAGAAAATATTTCCTTACTATCTCTTCATATGCAACACATGTCCCTCTTCCACATGAACACATGTCATGATTACATGTAGCATTTTACTTAGTTCCTTTCCTGCATTTGAGAGGAGGTATTGATTTTAGGAATAAAAGAGGAGCCACATTCTCCATTTTGCATATGATTTTTTTGTTCCTCATATTCTCCACCTCTAGAGGGGTTAAATATTCATTTGTAATTTCTAAACATATTTTAAGATTTCCCAATTAACATTGATCCATCATTCTTTGAATTATGTTAGGGATTATTTTAAAGTCCTTCAAAAACTGTTATTCGATTTTCCATACGCCTTTTCTGAACATCCCATTTTTATTCTCTTGGTTTACTAAAGATGATAATGAAAGAAAGAAAGAAAGAAAGAAAGAAAGAGCCAGAGATAGTGACTGTTTCTTTTCTAAAAAAAGAGACTAAGGAGCACAAGGGGCATTGGACAAAACTATAATGCAGTGCTTATTAGCATAGTCATTTCAATATTCATATCTTGTGACTAAAGAGTAAAAAGAAACCTCCTCTTATTGAAACTGACCTAATTAGAAACAGGAAAATAGATACTATTCTGTATTAATATAATTAATGGGTTTATGGAAGGGGCTGTTGTTTACCAACTTCTAAGTAAGGCAATCTTATATTTGTTTTCCCCAGGCAGTAACAATTTACATGTTATTTCACTCTCATAAATAACCTGCTTTGGGTGATGAGTTTATGGTCACATGATTGCAACGTATTTAGAATTACTAAAAAACCAACAAGCAAACTAAGGAACATTGGTTAAGACACAGTGAAAGATACACCTAAGTTGGAAACCTCATACACATATTGAACCAAGAGACCTAAAACTATAAAACCTCCTTCTCACCCTTCATTCCTGAGAATTTTGGATGTCAATAGCATAGATTGTCCTGATAAAATTTCATATGTGCTATCTAGACAGAGTGCATCCAACCTTGGGAATATACTAATGCAGTACAGAGGAAATCCGGGAAGCAAGAACTTCATTTGTTGAACTGCAGGTTCTTACAGGGGTGTACAATCTGTAATGAGCATTTGAAGAAGCAAGGTCTGTTGCAGGAGCATTAAGCCTGGTCATGAGTTTAAGACGGCAAAGATAATTCTTATTCCACTTAAAGTGTTCTCATTTTGAACTCTGAAGAATCTTATTGTGATGTACAGCTTTAGCTGTTCCTCTCATTTATGATACATTATCACAGCTAGTATTCAAAAGAAATTTGCGTATACTGTATAGGCAAGTGTGGGGTCTGGAGGACTGGGAACATTTTATCAAGGAAGATCCATTTTACTCAGCAGCTACAGTATATGAAGCAACAGACCAGACCGACCAATAGATTTTATCTGTTGTAACTTTATAATGTATCTTAAGATGTGATAAAGCAAATCCCTAGACATTTAACTGTCACATCTGAATTATTATAATACAACAACAACAAAAAAATGAGGGCCATATGAGTAATAGGAATTTCCCATTTGAAACAACAATCACAGGAAATAGAGATACCACTATAGGAGTCACTGAACATCAGGCAATAAAGGAGGGTGATTTGTGATAGATGGGGAACAGACATGGTAGTCTAATGACTAACTTAGTGTACTGTATTAAGGAGCTTACCAGCCTGTGGCATAGAAAAGGGGAACACAGACAGAACCCAGTAGATTCTCTGAGTGAGGAGATAGAATTTAGAGTCTAGGGAGACTAAGGTGACTAAGCTTCATAAAATAAAATACGAGACAGGAAAGAGCTGTACAGAGAGATATCTCTTAAGATCTTCAAAGGATTCTCTTAGATTATTTAAGTACTGGTCAGAACTTGTGTCAGGAAGCTACCTGGGGCCAGAGAAGAAACAAACAAACAAACAACAACAACAAAAAGGATTAGAAGAAACAGTGCCTAGAACTCACATAGAACTAGAAAGCATGCCTCTCCTCATCAGCCAGATGGCAAAAATACAGATTCATAGGGCATTGGGTATAAAAACAGAAGTGTCTTGCCTTAGTAGAGAATAATTAGCCCATAACTGAGCACACCTCTGGTCTTTCATAGCAAATCTTAAAAGTAAGACACCAAAGGATCAAACTGTATTATTTCAGAGTACAAAAATACCCAGGATTCAACAAGTTAAAATTTACAATGTCTGTCATGCAATCAAAATTTGTCAGACATGGAGAAAGAGGAAATGTACACTGTCAGGGGAAGATTAACCAATTAATCAACACTAATCCAGAACTGATACTGACGTTGGAAGTAGTGGACAAAGGCACTAAAATGATCATTATAATTGTTCTGTGTATTCCAATTTTAGTATGGTATGGTACTGACACAAAAACAGACATATTGATCAATGTAACAGAATAGAGATCCCAGAAATAAAACCATACTTATATGGTCAATTAATCTATGACAAGGGAGGCAAGCATATGCAATGGGAAAAGCTAGTCTTTTCAATAAAGGGTGCTGGGAAAACTGGACAGCTACACGCAAAAGAATGAAACTAGACTACTTTCTTACACCGTACACAAAAATAAGCTAAAAATGGATTAAAGATCTACATGTGAAACCTGAAACCACAAAAACCCTAGAAGAGAACACAGGCACTAATATTTCAGACATTGGCCTTAGCAACATATTTGTGGGTATGTCTCCTCAGGCAAGAGAAACAAAAGCAAAATATAAATTATTGAGCCTACCCCAAAATAAAAAGCTTTTCCACAGCAAAAGAAACCATCAACGAAACAAAAAGACAACCTACTGAATGGAAAAAGATATTTCCAAATGATATATCTGATATATATGCAAAATATACAAGGAATTTGTACAACTCAACAGCAAGAAAACAAATAATCCAGTTTTAAATGGACAGAGGGCTTGAGTAGACATTTTTGCAATGAAGAAATACAGATAACCAACAGACACATGAAAAGATGCTCAATATCACTAATCATCAGGGAAATGCAAATTAAAACCACAAGATATCACCTTATACCTGTTACAATGGCTAATATCAAAAAGACAAGAGACAAGTGTTGGTAAGGATGTGGAGAAAATGGAACCTTCATGCAGTGTTGGTAGGAAGTTAAATTAGTGCAACCACTATGGAAAATAGCATAAACGTGTCTCAAAACATTAAAAATAGAAATACAAATGACCCGGTAATTCCACTCCTGGGTAATCACTCAAAGAAAACAAAAACATATTCAAAAGGATATCTGCACCCCTATGTTTATTATAGCATTATTTACAATAGTCAAGATATGGAAAGAACCCAAGTGTCCACTGATAGATGAATGAAGAGAATGTGGTGTATATATGTGTGTATATATATATGTATATATATATGTATATATATGTGTATATATATATGTATACATATATGTATATATATGTGTATATATATATGTATACACACACACACACACACACACACACACACACAATGGAGTATTACTCAGCCATAAAAAGTGAGACTTGGCTATATGTGACATCATAGATGGACCTAGGGCATATTGTGCTAAGTGAAATAAGTCAGATAGAGAAAAACAAGTATCACATGATTTCACTTTTATATGGAATGTAAAAAACAAAAGCAGAAACAGACTCACAAGTACAGAGAACAAACTAATGGTTGCCAGAGGGGAGGGGAGTAGGAAGATGAGCAACATAGGTGAAGGGTATTAAACTTCCAGTTGTAAAATAAATAAGTCATGGAAATGAAAAGTTAGCATAGGGAATATAGTAAATAATATTCTATTAATGTTCTATGGTGATAAATAGTGACCACATTTAGCATGGTAAGTAATGAATGGAATTGTCAATTGCCATGTTGCACATCTAAAACTAACATAACATTGTGTTTCAACTATACTTCAATAATATTAAAACATGTTGAATTATTACAATGTGCACCTGAAACTCATATAACATTGTATGCTAATTATACTGCCATAAAAAAAGTTTACATTCTATAAATTATACTGTAAAAAAAAAACCTCTCCATTTCCAATTAAATGCTGACTCATAATTTTAGATTGTTATAAAGTTGTGAATTCTGAGAAGTTAAAAATAATGATTATTATTTTCAGATTTCTTTAGAAATTTTGAAACAATTTAAAAATGCTTGGAAACTGTTTCATCCAGAGTAAGCCTAAAAAGTGTTTAAATACAATTTCTATGATGCATCCACTGAAAATAATAATAATAATAATAATAATAATAATAAAATAAAATACCACAAAGTAATATCACAATTAAACTGCTTAACAAAGTTATTAGGAAAAAAATCTTAGAAGTACTCAGAAGAAAAAAGTTCATGTTCTGTACAGGGAAATGGAGTTGACAAATTTCTTATAAAAATGATGTAATTAAGAAAATAAAATAGAACTGAATTTAAAATACCAAGAACATATTCTGTCTCCTTAGAATTCTATGTCCATTAAAAATACCTTTCAGAAATGAAGGTAAGGGGCACCTGGGAGGCTCAATTGGTTAAGCGATCAACTCTTGGTTTCAGTTCAGATCATGATCTCAGGGTTTCATGAGTTCGAGCCCCACATTGGGCCTAGGCTGACAGCATGGGTCTGTTTGACATTCTCTCTTCTCTCTCTGCCCCTCCCTGCTCTTGCTTTCTCTCAAAATAAATAAATAAACTTAAAAAAATTATCTTTCAGAAATGAAGGTGAAATAGACATCGTCAGACATAAAAACCAAAATGAAAGAATTCATCACCTATAGATTCATACTGTAAAGGAAAAAAAAAGTTAGTAGTCCTTAAGGTAAAAAGACAAAGCAGATAGAGATAGGGATCTATGCAAAGGAATGTAAAGAATTGGGAATTGTAACTATGTGAGTAAATACCTGTGAGGTTTCTGCTAATTATTTATTTTTCTTTAAAACATAACTGATAGTTAAATAAAAGTAATAAAAAAAAGTAGTGGTGTTTATAATGTGTAAAAGCAAAACATGTAACAACTTTTAGAGAAGAAATGAAAGTATCTTATAAGGTTCTTTTAGTCTAGGTGAAGTGGCATAATCCTCTGAAGGTACACTGTATTAGGTTAAATATATATGTCATAAATCCTATGGCAACCAATAGAATAACAAAATAGCTCAACTAGTAAGCCAGTAAGTGAATGAAACTGATTAATTAAACATTCAATTAATTTAAAAAGAAGTCAGAGACGGGCGCCTGGGTGGTTCAGTCGGTTAAGCCTCTGACTTTGGCTCAGGTCATGATCTCAAGGTTTGTGAGTTCGAGTCCCACGTCGGGCTCTGTGCTGACAGCTCAGAGCCTGGAGCCTGCTTCAGATTCTGTGTCTCCCTCTCTGCTCCTTCCCCACTTGCATGCTGTTTCTCTCTCTCAAAGATAAATAAACATTAAAAAAAAAAAAAAAGAAAGAAAGAAAGAAGAAAAGAAATCAGACACAAAAAGGAAACAAGGACCAGATGAGACAAATGAATTTATGGCAAAATGATCAAATTAAGCTTAACCAGTTCAACAATTACATTAAATATGAATAGTCTAAACACTCCATTGGAAACAAACAAACAAACAAGCAAACAAACAGAATCTATCTTATTGTATAAAAGAGCAAGACCAGACTATGTGCTGAACACAAGAAATGCATTTCAAATATGAAAAGTTAGTATGAAAAGTATAACAAACTTGTACCATGTTAGACTTATTAAGACAAAGCTGGAATGGTTATGTTACTGTCAGTCAGGAGATATGTTCTTTTTAGAGCAGAGAACATTATTAGGAATAATGAAACTTTTTTCATAATGATAAAGGGATCAATTCATCAGGAAAATATAACAATTAGAAGCATTTTGTTCCTAGTATCAGAGCTCCAGAATACATAAAGCAAAGACTGACCGAACTTCAAGGAGAAATTAATAAATCCACAATTGCTGTTAGAGATTTCATAACTCCATCTCTTAATAATTGATGTAAATAGAGGGAATACCAAATATATAAGATTAGGCAAGACCCTCAATCAATTTGACCTAATTGACATTTACAGAAAAGCCAAAACTCAACCTAACTCAGAAAATTCAACTCCAAATGAAACAAAAGAAACAAAAAACAATTTTTAGGTGCACATGAAATATATATCAAGATAGATCATATTCTTGGCCATAAAACAAATCTCAACAATTATAAAATATCTGATTTTTACATGAATATTTTCTATTCACAAAGGAATTAAATTAGAAATCAATAAGAGAAAAATCAAAGGAATAACTCTTTGGTTGAAAACAGAAGTCAACAGCATTATTAAAAGTTTTTTGAAATGAATAAAAATAAAAACACAATGTATTAATATTTCTGAGATCCCGTTAAAGCAACACATAGGGAATTTATATCACCAAGTGTTGATGTTAGAAAAAAGAAAGCACACCAATTAATAACCTCAGCTTCTACCTTAAGAACCTAGGGTTAAAAAAAGAAAAAGAGAAATTTAAGTCTAAGAAGAAAGGAAGTATTAAAGATCAGAAGAAAATTAATCATACAGAAAACCAAAAAAAACGAAGAAAAATCAATGAAATCTAAAGCTATTTCTTTAAGATCAGTAAAATTGATAAACCTCTTTGCTGGTCAGGAAAAGGAAGAAGGAAGAGAAGGAGAAGGAGGAGGAGGGGAAGGAGGAGAAGAAGAGGAAGAAGAAGACACATAGTAACAAAAAGAGATGATTTACTATAAATCCCATAGACCTTAAAAGGAATAAGGAAATTTTTTTAATTTTTTAATGTTTGTTTAATTAATTAATTAATTAATTAATTTTGAGAGAGAGAGAGAGAGGGAAAGAGCAGGGAAGAGGGATAGAGAGAGACACAGAATCCGAAGTAGACTTCAGGCTCCCAGCTATCAGCACACACTGATAGCAGCCCAGCTATCAGCAGGGCTCGAACCCACTAACTAGGAGATTATGACCTGAGCTGATGTCGGATGCTCAACCGACTGAGCCACCCAAGGCACTCCTGAATAAGGAAATATTTCGAACAACCTCATCCAATAAATTAAAACAAATAAATAAATAAAAAAAATAGACTTCACAATTAAGAAAAATTGCCTGAAAGACATATATGACCAATGCTCACACAGAAAGAAAGAAATAACCCAAATAGACCAATATCCATCCAAGAATTTTAATTTTGTGGATCAAAAATTCCCATAAACACAAAGCAAAAACGGCTTTACTGGTAAGTTCTACTGAACTGCTAAGAAAGAAATAAAACCAATTCTACAAAACTATTTCAGAAAATTAAAATGGCAGGAATATTTGAGAAGTCATTTCATGAGGCTAAACAACAAAATCATAAGGAAAGTAAACTACCATCTACTATTCTTCATGATCTTAAATGTGAAAATTCTTTTAAAAAGTAAATCAAAATTAAAATTATATAAAATTTATTACCATGAAGATGAGACCAGTGTAACTGCAAAAAATCACCTAATGTGATTCACCATATTAACAAACTGCTAACTAAAAACCCTATGATCATTTTAATGGATGAAGAAAAAGCATTGGCAAAATCTAATGTACATTACTGCTCAAAATCTCAGCAAACTAGGATCAAAAAGAACTTTCTTAACCTGATGTAAGACATCTATATAAAAAAATAGAGTTAACGTTATACTTAACAGTGGGACATTGAATGTGTCCCTCTAAGACCAGGAAAACAAGGGTGCCCACTCTTACCACTTCTATTCAACATTGTATTGGAGGTTCTGGTTGACATAATTCAGCAAGAAAAAAATGATAGTGGGAAGGAAGAATCAAATCTGGCTTTATTTGCAGATGATTTAACAAGGTAAAAGAATTTACCTTGAATAACAAGGTAACAAGAATTTAACAAGGTAGAAGAACTGAATTTTCAATAGCTTCAAAGAATGTAAAATACTAAATGATAAAACTGACAAGGAATATGAAATAGCTGTACACTGAAAACTACCAACATTGATGAGAAAAACTATGAAGAGACCTAAATATAGGAAGATGTAGTTGTTCATTAGTTAGAAGCGTCAGTATTATCAAGATGTAAATTCTTTCCAAATTCACCTATAGATTTAACACAATTTCAATAAAAATTCCAACACACATTTTTTAATGAAAATTGACAAACGGATTCTGAAACCCATACAGAAATATAAAAGTCCTAGTTTAAGCAAAATAATTTTGAAAGAGAACACAGTTAGTGGATTAACACTGCCTAATTTCAAGACTTCTTATAAAACCACAGTAAACAAGACAAAGTGGTATTAATTTAAGGATAGAAGAATAGATGAATGAAAAGAATAAAGAATCCAGAAACAGGGTTGCACGTATATGTCTTTTCAACAAATGGTGCTGGAACATTTGAATGTCCAGTGCAAAAGTATGAACTTAATTAGATACCTCATACCATATACAACATCAAAATGGATAGCTGACTTTAATATAAAGCCTAATAAAATTTCTAGAGGAATGTAGGAAAAAATATTTTTGTTTCTGGGTCAGGGAAAGTTCCTTTTTGTTTTTTTAATTTTAAAAAGTTTTTTTTAACATTTATTTATTTTTGAGAGACTGAGACAGAACGCAAGCAGGGGTGAGGCAAAGAGAGAGGGAAGCAAAGAACCTGAAGCAGGCTCCAGGCTCGGAGCTGTCAGCACAGAGCCCAATGCAGGGTTCAAAACTGTGAACCATGAGATCATGACCTGATCCAAAGGCAGGCCCTCAAATGACTGAGCCACCCAGGTGTCCCTAAAGGTTTGTTTTGTTTTGTTTTGTTTTGTTTTGTTTTGTTTTTGATACACCCCCAAAATAACAATCCATAAAATAAAAATAAAATAATTGGCTGGACTTGAACAAAACTAAACACTTCTCTTCAAAAGACACTTAGAATGAAAAGATATGCTACAGAATTGGAGAAAATATTTGCAAAGTATAGATCTGATAAAAAAAAAAATTTGTACCTAGACTATGTAACTGACTCTCAAAACTCAATGATTAAGAAAACAATCCAATAATAAACATGCAAATATTGGAACAGTAAGTTTACCAAAACAGATAAATGGATAGATAAATAAGAACATAAAAAGATGCTCAGTATAATTAATCATTACATAAACTAAATGAAATTAAAATCCTAATGATATACCATTGGACTAAAATAAAAAAGACTGACCATACCAAGTTTTGATGAGGATGTGGAAGAAGTTGAACTCTCACTCACCACTAGAGAGAATGTAAAGCAGTACAACCACCTTGGAAATCAATTTGGCAGTTTCCTTATAAAGTGAAATTTACATCTACCATATAACCCAGTCCTTCTACTCTTAGGTATTTATCCAAGGAATCAAAAATCATGTCTATACAAACAGTTGTATGTGAATATTCATATTAGTTTTATTTGTAATATCCCAAAACTGGAAATGATCCAAATTCCGTCAACAAGCTAATAATGGATAAACAAATTGTGATTGTATAGAAATCACTCCTTTTTCTATCTTGTGTTAAGGTGGTAACTATAGACTTACACTGGAGCCCATCTTATTCCTATTAAATTTGATATTAATGTGGAATTGTATCCCTTTAAAAAAATAAAATATAGGGTAAATCATTCTCAATAAACAACTTTGTGATTTTCTTCAAGTCCTGAGTTTAAAAGTCCTTTTTGGTGTATTACAATTTCTGGATTTCTGAATCAGCAAGTTCCCTAGATAAAAGGATAGACTTCACAACCAGCCATCCTGGGTTCATTATAGCTCCGGGACTCTCCAGCTGTGAGGCCTTAGGCAATTTACTTAACCTCTTTACCTTCAGTTTTCTCAGCTGTAAAATGATTATAGTAATAGTAATATTTCTTAAGAAGTTTACTGTGAGAATTAAATGTGTTAAAGTTTATGAAGAACTTTTACAAGTGTCTGACCCATAACAAGCGATGTATAAATGTTTGTTATTATTCTTATTGTTATTCTGATAACAATACTCCATTTTTTCCATTTAGGCATAACTTCCTCCTCCGCTCTCAGTCCAAATGTGGTATGGGTAATGGTCTTTCCCTGTCTCCAAAGCATGTAACTTCCACTTAATAAATGAGAACATTCCATTCCTATAGCCAAAGTGATTTACTTAGGGATAGAAACAGGACCCAATCAGGGGTACTGAAATTAATGAAACGTTTGCAATCTTGGGATAAAGAGATGAGCTTATTCAAATTGTACATCATCTAAGAGTAGATGTGGTCTGGAGTTGCTACAGCCATCTTGTACTAAGGAGATTGACAATGAAGGCAAAGCTGAGGGAGCAGACTGAGAATTAGAGAAATCAGTTCTTAATGACATTATTTCAGTCCATACTTCACACCACTCCTGAATCCAGTCAAGCACTGAAATGGTCCAGGTTTATAAGCCAATAGGACGCTCTTGCTCTCTCTCTCTCCCTCTCCCTCTCTCTCTCTCCCTCTCCCTCTTTCTCTGTCTCCCTTTCTCTCTATCCCACTTCTTCCCTCCTTGTCTCATCTATCTATCTATCTATCTATCTATCTATTATCTATAAATCATGTATATATCTATCTTTCTATCACCTATTTTTTACTTAAAAATATTTGAGGTTTCCATCACTTGAAAACAAAAATCCCAACTGTGGCAGACATTCAGAAATGGGGTGCCAAGTACTACTGTAACGTGTGGATTTTGATGATCTAGAATTAGGTGGAAGGCAAAAAGTAACTCTCTAGCCTGGTCCAAATAGTGACAATCCTTTTCATGCTGTAGAAAAAAGTTAAACAAATGGCTCTCGTTTTTGGAGAATCAGACCTTGGGCATGTCAATACCCCAACAATAGGTGATTTTGAGGATGCATTTAAGATGTTGGAATGTGCTGAGAACCTATAACCATCCTCCATAACATTATATGAGAAAAAAAAAATGTCCTTGACCGAAACTGCCTTATTTCAAGTTGGAGAGGAAAAATAATACAACTTCAGTAAGATATCCCCCCTTCTGTTTATCTTGTAACCTGAGATGGGTACAGACTCAGTGATATGTGTTAGAAGAAAAGAAAACGCTATCCTAAACTAAAGTTGTTGCTAGCAGAGGCTGGGAGATGGGATCCATAGCAGGAAGGAGGGTCAGGTCTTGCTAGAAGTTTCTACCACCACCCAGGTCATGGCCAACTACAACCCGTATATCTGATTTGGTCCTACATGGCATGCTGTTGAAATCTCTGGCGTTTGGAATTGTACACAGGAATGGGATAAGACATTTGTCTAGATTAGAGTCAGCAAATGCTTTTTAGAGATGTGAACATTTTTGTTGTATTTATGGGAAGTGTGTGTTTCTATAAATATGTACATATGAATGTGTGTGCGTGTGCATTTTGTGTATGAGAGACAATAAAAATAGCAGACTATGAATAACTTCTGTTTGTGTCACATACCATTCAATCTTCTCTATTTTGTTACTTTAGTAGGTTTCTCTCTGAGGGTCAAGTCCGACCCCATTCTTTTTTTTTTTTTTTTTAATCTTAAAAAATTTTTTTTACTGTTTATTTATTTTTGAGAGGGAGAGACAGAGCGTGAGTAAGGAGGGGCAGAGAGAGAGGGAGACACAGAATCTGAAGTGGGTTCCAGGCTCCAAGCTCTCAGCACAGAGCTTGATGTGGGGCTCGAACCCACAAACCAGGAGATCATGACCTGAGCTAAAGTTGGACGCTTAACAAACTGAGCCACCCAAGCGCCCCTAAATCTGGCCCCATTCTTATCTCCTATGTTCGTAATAGAGTTGACCTTATCCATGGTTCGTCAGGCCTAAACGATCAGCGCATTTCATATATTGATTTGCTAGAGATAGGCAGCTTACTCATGTGCCTTTTTACCAATGAAATTAAATGAGACTTTTGCTGGAAGTTCTGGAAAGGAGCCCCTCACTCTCTGCTCACTAAATTTCAACCTAAAAGAACAATAAAAACAACAGCTACAGAATTCATTTTGTGACTGCCTGAGACCTAAAAAGAGTACTCAAACTGATTAAGTGGAAGAGAGGGAGAGAGAGAGAAAGACCAGTTCCCAGTGACATCAGTTAAGCCCTGGATCAAGTCAGCTGAAGCCAAAAAACCTTGGGTTCTTCAGTTACTTGAGCCAATAAATCCATTTCAATCTTAAAAGCCAGTTCAGTTGTAGCTTTTGTCAAATGCAGCATATTTACTTGCTGATGAACACAGTGAAGATTTTTCTGCTCACAGCTCATAAAAGCAAATAAATACAGGAATACATATAAAGACAAACAAATAAATAAAGCCAATCAGCACTCTTCCCCTTACAGAATCCAATCTAATTTGTACTCCTCATTAATTAGGATACTCAAAATCTTATTTTTCCATGTTCTAAACTCTCTGAGTTGTTTCCAATTTTCCAATTGACCTAATTACATCAGGTACAGTCATTATTAGAATGAGTTATCCACAGTAAGTGCTGAGGAGTTCTTACAGCCAAAAGGATGTTTGAAGTCTGGTCCAAAGCCAAGAAATCTACTTTAAAGAAGCTTTCCCAATTTTTTGTCAAGTTGTCTTGAAAAGAGATGTTCAGAGCAGTCTATAATAATGCAGAATTTGTCCCATTGAATGATGCCTTACAACTATCAAGTAATGAAAGCCTTGTAAAAATAAATAAGCCAACAAACTCCTGTGATTAACCTCTTAGAAACGTCCAGTGACTGGGGATGGGCTTGATTTACTGTGTTGATGGATGAGGAATACTCTTGTTATCAAGGCAGTCCCTCAAGAATGTGCTGAGAAATGATGGAACCTGGGACGATGACCCTGAAGATACGTAGCCTTGCTTAGGCTGAAATTTCTGTGACAATCATCATATGGGACAGCATTTCAGGTCACCATTCGTGTGGCTTTTCCTCAGCCAGTGAGGATATAGGAGTAAGTATCACTGATATTTAGTTCTGTCCACCACTGTCAGCTCTTTGATCAATGCCATCCAGTTTGACTTAAACCAGTAGCTATTCTTCTGTTCTCTATATACGTTGGTATTAAGGGGAAATTTTGCTCAAGAAAGATAGTCACCAGGGCTTGACGATTCTATCCCCCTCTGCTCTTAAGAAGGTGAGGGTTAACCATGTGAAGTTCTAACCAAATTAACTAAGGGACTGGAGGGGTAGTTTGTGAGCTGGCCAGCAGTGTGGCTATATCCACCCCGATGCTCTTCACCACGGGTTATCAGGGTGTTGGTGGCTAGGGTGGTGGGGGAGGCTGCATATGAGGAGCTGTACCTCAGGCGGCCACTGTCAGCAGCCATCCGAGGAAGGGTCAAGACACATCCTAGGGCTGAAAGTCACTGCCCAGCTCTGGAACCGTCCGCCCCCTGGCTTACTGCAATATGAATTGAATTAAACAATTTCATTGTTTAGGCCACTGTCAGCTGGGCATTTTATTTTTTACAGCCAAAAGCGTTCTAACTGAATAAGAACTTCTGATGCTTCAAAGATGGTAACGGAGAAAGACCTAGAGAGGGGTTGATCAGAGTTACCGTGTGGGAAAACAGGCTTAGGAGAATCCAGAAAGAGCATAAGGGCTATAAAGAAGGCTGGTCACAGAAGATGGAGCGCATCAAAGCAACTCAACTATTGGCAGTCATTCAAGGATGCTTTCTAATTAATTGTATTCCCAGTTTAGCAACAATCTTGATTCCCTCCACAGACTGGAATACACTACAACTTAAGCCCTGCCTACCAGCTGGTTCCACTTGCCTAACTTTGAACATTTGTTAACTGCAGGTTCAAAATCCTAATTCTTAGTTCTCATAGCATTTTTTTAAAATATTTTTTTAACGTTTATTCATTTTCGAGAGACAGAGCGTGAGTGGGGGAGAGGCAGAGACAGAGGGAGACACAGAATCTGAAACAGGCTCCAGGCTCCGAGCTGTCAGCACAGAGCCCGATGTGGGGCTGGAACACACGAACCGCGAGACCGTGACCTGAGCCGAAGTCCGGTCCTCAACCCACGAGCCACCCAGGCGCCCCTCATAGCATTTCTTACATGCATTAAAGTCTCGTAAGCTCCTCGGGGCACCTGGTTGGCTCAGTCAGTTGAGCATTGGACTCAGGTCATGATCCCAGGGTCACGGGATTGAACCCCATGTTGGGCTCCACGCTGAGCATGAAGGCCGCTTAAGATTCTCTCTCTTTCCCGCTGTCCCTCCCCTACTCACACGCATGCTCTCACTCTCTCTCTCTCTAATAAAATATAAATAAATGAATAAATAAATAAATAAATAAATAAAGTCTAGTAAGCTCCTTAACACGACCTGAACTCCATAAAAATAAATCAACATGATTGCAACAAAAAAAGAGCAAGCTCTTTCTCACATAGAGCATTGAGAAAAACAAAAAGAAAATAAACTTAACAGATATGCAAATGTATTCTACCTTACATAAAGTACATATAAAGTATCCTCTCTTACTTTGAAGGAAGAAAATGTAAAAGAACTTCTTATTCTGAATTCTTTTTTCAGCTTCCAAGAATTTGAGAATATTTCTGATTGCTTCTTTTAGTATCTGTTGATCTCTTTCCAATTGCGGGAAGGATAAAAATTATCTATTATTCTATTTATCATAGATATACAGCAGCTATGTTTGATATCATTCTCATTTAATTTTTGCAAATAAACTCAGAGATTGTCCCATCAGTGCATATTTGCAAATATTAAAAATAAATATAAAATAAATAATAAATAATGCACATCCTTTTTACTGCTTTCTACCTCTCTCTCATTTGTTTCTCAGATCAGTGACCTACAGGCTCCCAAGAAGTCTTTCTGCAGGGCACATATTACATTAAGTATAATGCAGAAACCACAATGGGAAAATATTTCTTGTGGTCCTTTAAATGAGTGCATCTGATTATAAAATTTATTTATTCATATAAATGTTAAAATATTACAATGCAAAAGCATTATTGATGTTTACATGAAATTGACTCAGTGAAAGTGAAAGTTAGAAGTAGTCACTCATAAAAATGATCAACTCAAACAGAAAATAAATTCATGTGAACTTGAAAATAATAAGTGAACTACACTGACTCTGATTTTTAAAAGCCCTAATAATGAATTTAAAAATAATGAGCTAGCCTTTATTAACTATTCACTGTATGCATGTTACTTTTTAAATTATTTTACAAATGTCATGCACAAATAATTTATATGTTTACATGTTATAATCCATTGTAAAATTTTAAAAAGAAATTACTTTCCATTAAATGGGTAAAGCAAGTACATTAGAGGAATGTGACCATCCAGTGTTCAAAATGATCGTTTAATTTTCATAGACTTCACCTGAATCTGTTCAGTTAAATCTACCTGATTTTATTTGAGGGATAATTAAATCAGTGGCCAGCCCAAACATAAGAGCTTGATCACTAATTTTGGAAGAAAAAGAAGGAAGCATAGAACTCACTTATATCCATAAAAATAATTAATAAAAATTTAATGTAAAATTAACATGTATATTTTTAAATTAATTTAAAGTATAGTATTAAATATCATTAATTTCTCAACAGATTCAAGTATATTTAGACTTTTTAGGCATTTGTATTGCTCTATTTCTATAACTTGTTTGTCAACCTTCTTTAAGACACTCTGAAACAGGGGCACCTGGATGGCTCAGTCAGTGAAGCGTCTGACTCTTGGTTTTGGCTCAGGTCGTGATCTTATGGTTCGTGGGTTTGAGCCCCATGTGGGGCTCTGCAATGAGAGTGAGAAGCCTACTTGGGATTCTCTCTCCCTCTCTCTCAAACTCCCCTGCTCACTTACTTGCTTTCTCTCAAAAGAAACAGGGGTGCCTGGGTGGCTCAGTCGGTTGGGTGTCCGACTTCTGCTCAGGTTATGATCTCGCAGTACGTGGGTTCGAGCCCCACGTCGGGCTCTGTGCTGACAGTTCGGAGCCTGGAGCCTGCTTCGGATTCTGTGTCTCCTTCTCTCTATGTTCCTCCCCTGCTCATGCTCTCTCTCTCTCTCTCTCTCTCTCTCTCTCTCAAAATAAATAAAGATTAAAAAATTAAAAAAAAAAGAAATAAATAAACGTTAAAAAAAGACCCTCTTTGAAACAAAGTCTTTTTGTAAGGAAGTCCAATAAAAAGGAAAGAATTGCTCCCATGGGTCCAGAAATACTCAGTCCAACATCCACCACCAATAAACTGTGAACCACTATCGCCTCCCGCACCTAGGGATTATGTAGAATCCTAAGGATTACTTACAGCATATTTGCTTTGATTTCTTCCACCATCTGTACAACGATATTAGTATCAACATTAAGATGTCTCTGGTTCATTTCTATAATTCTATAATGAAAGAAATAAGTGATAAAAAATTGGGAGGGTAGTTACATCTTGCCAAATCTTATACACATTTTTTAACAAGTTTATTTATTTATTTTGAGAGAAGGAGAGAGAGAGAGAGAGAACATGTGAACATGAGTTGGGGAGGGCAGAGAGAGAGAGGGAGAGAGAGAATCCCAAGCAGGCTCCCTGCTGTCAGTACGGAGCCTGATGGGGGTGCTCACCCCATGAACTGTGAGATCATGACCTGAGAGCAGAAATCAACAGTCAGATGTCCAGGTACCCCTTTATATACATTTTTCTGTTAACATATTTATAAACCTTCTGCTACTATACATTATAAAATCATTTGTATAATAGAATATAATTATAGTCTCCATAACTATTATATACACTGTATTATTATTATTAATTTGCATTTTTACATATATATTTATATACAGATAGATGACAAAAACAGTTGGGGATAGTAGATAAGGAAGTGATTATTTCTCACAAAAGTGGCTTGAGAAGTTTTTTTTGTTTCGTTTTTTTTAAGTTTAAATCTGCATACTGATTATGTTTTTCATTTTACATTACTAGGTTTTAAATTTGTTTTTTAATTTTAGCAATTCTCCTAATTTTCCGATAATTATTCTGTCTTTCTTTATTCTGCTAATGTTACCTCTTCCTCAAGAGAACAGAGGTTACCAGGCTTTAATTTACCTTAAATCCCATGTGTCTACATTCTCACATTCATATTTATAATACCTTTTGTTTTTCTTTGAACAATCTCAAAAGTAGATTTCTTTCTATTATTTTTTTTGGTTAAGTCTTTTTTGTTCTTCATCCATTGCACAATTAAATTTCCTCTCAGGTCATCAATTTTGCCACCCTAACTTGATGTTTATACTCTGCCTACACATATCTTCAAGACTTTTCATTCTAAATATAATACAGATTTCCCCAAAGTCATCAGTTCATCAACCATATTCCTTTTTAATGCCCAAACATAATAACCTGAACTTCCTTATCCTTGCTCTACAGAAAGCCTCGTGAATCATCAGTGTTCTCCAATGTTTCTAGAAATCCTTGGGTAGTGTTAACATGTTCCACTAACCTCTGCTGGCTCATATTTGCATTCATAGCCTACTGTCTGCTTATAGATCTCTGTTCTGCTTGTCCTCCTCTGCAGCATGATATCACCACCATCTTGAATTTGGATTTTCTCAGGCTATGGTTGCCCTCCCCTATATTTCTTTGGCTTATGTGTAGGCATAGATTATTTTCTCCATTTTACAGAGTGAAAGCAAAACCTAGGCTACAAAAGAGTTCAGAAAACCTACGTGAAAGCTAAAAGATTTTAAAAATTTAATGACACTATCAATTTTCAATTATCCACTCAAAGTGCTACTCTTTTATTCCAAAGGTACAAGCTCTTTATAGGACTCCACTACTAAGTGCCTCTATGTTCAGATTCTAGCTTGCCTCACTCTGATCAAGGTCCATTCCTTCCTTGCTCTTGTTTTATAATCCTATTTCAGGCTTATGAATCTGTTCAGGGAAGTGACTTGTCTACCTAAAAATGAAAATGATTTTCAGCATGCTTCTACTCAGAATCTAGTTACCATCTGAGTTCTTATCTCTGTCGGGTCTAGTGAGTAGGATCAAAGCTTTATTACTCGTGTCTCTCAAGATAAACCTCTTCATACAAATAACATTGTCTGTTACTTCCTGAGGAAAATTTGGCCATTACCCTGAGGTGTCACTTTACTTCAATCAGTCAATACAATAAGTAAAAGAAAGTCAATATATCCCTGTCCTCCATAAAGGTCTAACTGATTCAATCTTAAATAATACCACACATAGAACATCGAATACCAGTGTGGTTCCATTCTTTTTAACAGCTTCCCCTCCCACTCAAAGATAAAGTTTTGGCTGCATGCTGGGGACATGGCTCTTGTGAAAAAGTGTTTGATACATCATTCATACAGTCATTTGAAAATATTTACTGAGTACTTACTCTTCGTGAGAACTTTTGCTAGTTCTCGAAAAGAAACAGTGCCAAAAATCAATGGAAATGACAACTTCCTGTGGAGTTCATATTCTGATGCTAGGAGGCAGACAATAAGCACACATAATTTTTTGAGCTTTTTGGAAGGTATTAAGTGATATGGAGAAGAAGGTGGAGGGAATGGAGCCAAGTAAGGGCTAAAAGGAGTGTTTGAAAAAGACACACTTTTAAATAAGATTGTCAGGCTTTATTTGAGAACGTAATTTTGAAGAAGGATTTGAAAGAGCTGAGGGAGTTAGCATAGTGGGTATCTGGGGACAGAGCACTGGAAGAAATAGTTACAGTAGCTCCCCCTTATCCGTGTTCCAAGACTCCAGTGAATGCCTGGAACCACAATAGGACTGAGCCCTATGTATACTATGATTTTTTTTTTCCTGTACGTATATACCTATACATACATACCTATGAAAAAGTTTAACTTCTCAATTAATCACAGTAAGAGATTAACAACAATAACTAGTAATAAAATAGAACAGTTATAACAACATACTGTAATAAAAGTTACATGAAAGTAGTCTCTCAGACTCTCTTATTGTACTGCATTCGTCTTTCTTCTTGTGATGCTGTGAGCTGATAAAATGCCTACGAGATGAGATGAAATGGGGCGAATGACACAGGCATTGTGTCATAGTGTTAGGCTACTACTGGCCTTCTGACACTAAGTCGGAAGGAGGATCCTCTGCTTTGGACTGCAGCTGACCTCAGGTAACTGACACCGCAGATAAGGGGAAACTAAGGTGCAGGCAATGTGAAAACCCTAAGGTGAGAGCATGCCCGACGTGTCTGGAAAGTAGTATGGAGCTGACTGTAGCAATGAACAAGGGAGTGTGTGCAAGGAAATGAATTCAAAGATGTAATGGAAGACAATTATATAGGGTTTAAAGCAATTTCAAGAACTTTCATTTCTATTCTGAGTGAAATAGCTGAATTGTGAGAAGAGGAGTGGCACAATCTGACATACAGTTTTCATAAATGACTCTGATTGTTCTTTGAGAAGCAGAAGAAGGGTGGGGGCAATTCCAGAGGGGCTAAGAAGTCATCGCAGTAATCCGAGCCAGAAATGACAAGGATCGGGCCAGAGTAGGAGCAGTGGATGAATATTTCCAAGGCTAAGACAAATTACACATGTTATGAGAGAAAGAATCCATGATCATCCAGAGAGACAGAGAGAGAGAGAGAGAGAGAGAGAGAGAGAGAGAGAGAGAGAGAGAAACCAGGAAGCTTGTGTATCATCAACAGAGGTAGGCAAGGTTGGGAACAGTGCAGTTTAATGGAGTTCAGTTTGGGACATGAAAAAATGGGATGTATCTATTTTTCAACAGTTAGGAAGTGCAGGCAGTTGGATAAATTAAGTTGAAGCTCAGAAGAGAGGTCTGAAGGTACTTACCTAGACATTGAATCTCATGATACTGGACAAGACCATTGAGGGATGAGAGGGACAAGAAGGTAGATGAAAAAGAGGACCAAAGGGAACTCTGGAATTTTCAGACATTAAAGATTTGAGAGAAATGGGAACAAGAAAAGGTAACTGAGGAAAGACGAGGGATATAGGAATAAAACCAGAAGAGAGAATGATATCCTAAAGTTAAGAGAAGAAAGTTTATCAGGGACCAGGGAATGATAAACCATGCCAATGATATTGAGAAATCACATGATTTGTGTAATGAGAGATTACCATTGGGTTTGGATGCATAGAGGTTTTTGTTGACTTTGTTAGAGGAGTTTTGATGGAGTAGTAGGAATAGTTTAAGAAAAAAATGAGAGGAGGGGGACCTGGGAACTCAGTCAGTTAAGCCTCTGACTCTTAAGTTTGGCTCACATCATGATCTCCTGTTTCGTGAGATTGAGCCCTGTGTCAGACTCCTCACTGAGCATGGGCCCTGGTTGGGATTCTCTCTCTCCCTCGCTCTATGCCCCTCCTTCACTCTCTCTCTCTCAAAAAAAATAGACAATTTTTTTAAAAAGAAAAGAAAAAATGAGGGGAGAGGAGTTGCAACAAGGGTGAGGCAAAGAAATAATCACACATGTGGACTTATATTTTTCTTATAAACAAAGATAATTTTTAGAGACTGTGACCTGTATAGATAAATTTATAAAATAAGGGTTTTACTAAGTGAAACATGCTTTTCAGACTTTCAAGTTTATCCTTAATGAAAAAACATTTTTTTTTACATTATTATATAGTACGGTTTGTCCTTGGAGTCACAGCCCCAAACTCCCTTCCCTTCACTCGTTTTATACTGTATGATAGCTAACTCAAATTTAAGGAAAAACTTTAAACATTAAAAACAATGCCTGGATTCTCAAAAAGCAGTAAATAATGATACATAGGAAAATATACGTTCTAATGCTTATAAATTGAAATATGCACATTTTTGTTATTACAAATATCATACTTTAAAATAAAAGTTGGGGCGCCTGGGTGGCTCAGTCGGTTAAGCGTCCGACTTCGGCTCAGGTCATAATCTCAGGGTTCGTGAGTTTGAGCTCCACGTCGGGCTCTGTGCTGACAGCTCAGAGCCTGGAGCCTGTTTCAGATTCTGTGTCTCCCTCTCTCTGACCCTCCCCCGTTCATGTTCTGTCTCTCTGTGTCTCAAAAATAAATAAACGTTAAAAAAAAAATGTAAAAAAAATAAAAGTTGTTTTTCTTTCTTGTTCTAAAAAAAGAATATCATTGCATCACATTTTTATAAATAAAGACTTATTTGGTTTCTTTGGGTGGTTGTGATGTAAGAAAATTAATTTATCTTAAAGGCAAATTAAGACTTCATTTTTGTAGGGTATAAAGCTTTCTGAAATTTTAAAATCATGAATTTTGACGACAGTCTGTTCTCATTAAAAAAAATAACTATAGGAATTTTTCCAGGATGCTGTCATCACATGGAAATTTTTTTTGGGGGGGTTGTGTTGTCTACTGGTCACCAAGTCTACCTTTTTAATCTCCTAGTACCTTATTTCTAGAAAGAGTATCAGTATTTGGGCTGAGGATTCTCACAGTTTCCAGGCTTATGTTAGGGTTTGATGGGAAAACACCTTAATGCACCAAAGTCAGACAGGTAAACAGAACCAAAAGCTGAGCTAGAGCCAAGTTCAAAAAGGAAAGAGGGAAATTCAAGAATTCTATAAACTAAAGGGACCAGAATCTGGTATCAAAACTAGTGTAAATATTAGGACTCCAAGATAAGTTTGTTGAAAGCACATCAGGTTGTTGCAGGCAGAAGAGAATGAAGAAAGGTAATGTAGAAAATTGTGTCCAGGGGTGCCTGGGTGTCAGTGGGTTAAGCATCTGACTCTTGATTTCAGCTCAGGTCTTAAGGCTCAGGTCATGATCTCATGGTGTGGGAGTTCGAGCCCTGCACTGTGCAGAGCCTGCTTGGGATTCTCTCTCTCCCTCCCTCTCTTTCTGCCCCTCCCTTGCTTGTGCTCTCAATCTCTCAAAATAAATAAGTAAGCTTTAAAAGACATTGTTTCCAGCTTAGGTTAATGTATCAGCAAAGACATTTATGTAGGAAGACAAATTTATGCAGGCACTAGATGAAATTCATATAAATACTGGAATTCATTTTAGATCTTTCATTCAAAACCTAGCTGCTTACTGTATTATAAGTTTTGTGCTGCATATTGAATACAATTGTGAAAAAGGCAGCCTAATTATTAGATAAATATTTCCTGGGTACCTACTATGTGCCAGAGGTAAATGACGAATGAATTATCATTTCTGACTTGAAGGAGTTTATACTCCATTTGAGAAAACAGAGTTGTAAACAGCTTATTTCAATACAAAAATAAACAGACATGCAAATTAAAATGAAGCAGGGGCGCCTGGGCGGCTCGGTTGGTTAAACATCTAACTCTTGGTTTCAGCTCAGGTCATGATCTCACGGTACATGAGTTCTAGCCTTGTATCGGGCTCTGTGCTGACAGTACAGAGCCTGCTTGAGATGCTGTCTCTCTCCCTCTTTCTCTCTGCCTCCCCAGCTCGCTCACTCTCTCTCTCTCTCTTTCTCTCTCTCTCTCTCTCTCTCAAAATAAACAAATGAAAGAAAGAAAGAAAGAAAGAAAGAAAGAAAGAAAGGAAGAAAGAAAACCAGAACAAAAACACGTGTCAAAGAACAACACTTTTTAGGTGCATAGAAAAACCAATGGCATATGTAAACATTTCATTTCAAGACTGCCACAAGAAGAAAAGGCTAAAGAGGTCAAATCAAATATGATCTAATTTGGTAGGGGTATTTCCCATAAAAGAGAATGGTTAGCTAATCATGGTTAAAGTGGATATGCAAAAGGTAAGCCTAAGGATCCTTAGAATCCCTCATTCTGGTTCTCGATCCGTTAGGTGAGGGCTTAACTTCTTTTTTTTTTTTTTTTTTTGATGTTTATTTATTTTTGAGAGAGAGAGAGAGGGAAACACAGAATCTGAGGCAGGTTCCAGGCTCTGTGCAGCTCAGAGCCTGATGCGGGCTTGAACTTGTGAACTGAGATCATGACCTGAACCCAAGTCAGACGTTTAACCGACTGAGCCACCCAGGCGCCCAGAGGACCAAACTTCTAAACATAAGGCTGCCCAAAGAATCACACTGACCATCAAAATAAAGGACTCCAAATAACTGCTCTCAGACAGGCAAATATACAAAAAACTGCTGAAGCAATTATACAATTAGCTAAGGATAATTGCAAAAATAGACATAAACACATTCACAAACAAAACCCTGCAGGCAAAACACAAAATGACTTCCTGCAGCCAAAACATTTCTGAATTAATTACACAACCATTCCAGCCTTTCTAAAGAGTTGGTCATTTTTCAGTAATAATATAATCCCAGCCATGGGATTCTTCAAAAACAATCATGATATTTCCCAAACATAAAACAGTGGCCAGATGTAATTAGTTGTATGATTCCTCAAATATCCAGGAATTCTTTAGACGTAAAACACTGACAAGGAAACTTTTGTACAGCACCTGGCTCCCAGTGGGGACTCCCCAATATCAAACCACTTCTGTAGACTCTCACTCTGAAGAGTGTTTACATCCAGACTAACACCATATATTCAAATCCTTAATTTGGACTGCTCCCAAATTCAACAAAACAAACATCCTCAAGATGGCCACAAAACTTTGATAAACAAAGGTTCTGAAAATGAGCTCAGTTTGCTGAGTGTCAGCAAAACCTCACTGGTTGATCACAGCATGAAAAAAAATTGGAGAGACACAAATAACGTCAACAGCAAGTTTGTTGTGACCTTTTCCTCGATTCAGTCATGGCAATGGCTTTACTTGAATGGGTCCTTATGAGTCGAACAAATATTTACGGAATATTCCCAGGACTTTAAAATACTTTTTTGACAAATTAATTATCTGTACATGTCAAAATTTATTTCGAGCCTGCTGCAAGAGGAGAGCCTCATGCAGTCCTATTTCAAAATTCCTTCTTGGAAAGGACATCTTATAAGAAAAGGGAAGAGTTAGATAATTATAGCTGGGTGAAAGATAAAGGGAAAAATAAGGTAAAAGATCACTGTCTATTGAGAATCAGCTGGAAGAGTGAGTTGTTAAGTTCTTATTAGGTCATGCTATCATTTAGCTCCATCAGAAAATAAAATATTTTATCAGAAACGCTAAGCTCTTCCAAGAAAGGTTTGCAAAGTAGATTCTATCCAAAAGTTATGTGAGACACGAAGTTTCGGATAATTTTTCATTCACGGTGGTAAGTATGCAAGTCTTTCATTTATTTCCCATTCATTGAATCCATACCATGTGTTAGGAAATGTGGATGCAAGTGGAAGCCACCAGGAGGCAGATTGGCGGATGTGAGAGTTGAGGTGGAAGGTGTCACAAAAAGCATTTGAAAGTTCACTTTAAGTTAAAGCCTTAAAGGGGAACAGTCCTTAAAAATCTTCAGGGAAGGACAATGCAGTTAGTGGACAAGCATGCCAAAGCCCCCTGATGTAGACAAGAATGTGGTGGGAACTGGAAACCAGAAGGCCAGTCTGGCTAGAAAATGGAGTTTAGGCTAAATGTATAAATTGCCGGAGTCCAGGGCACCCAGAGCTGCCAGTCTGACCAGGAAATGGACTTTTTCTAAAAGCATTGGGAAGCCATAGAACGTTATGGAATTTTGAGCAAAAGCATGGAATAATCTGATTTTATTTTTTAATTAATTTATTAATCATATAACTTTATTTTTAACTTGATCTATTTCTCTATCATACTCTGGTAACTCCTTCTTTTGTGTTGTCTTAAAAACAAGCAAAACAAAAACCTGGAGCGAAGTACTCACTGACTGATAGTACAAGCCTAGGCCATTTAAAATCTTTGTTCTCAAACTTGTAATTTACATCTGCTCCCTTTACTTAAGAGTGGGCTGCAACCAGCTCCCTGAAGCCACAGGGTGAGTTGAGGTTGAGGAGAGTTGGTTCTGTAGTTCTGAGACAACTCCAGACCTTTCCTTCATGGTCTACTTTACTTGGCCCATCAGTAGTTTTTGTGGCTTCATTGGTAAACAGTAACTGGCCCTCAATGTCTTCTCCAAGGCAAGACTTCCAATGCTTGCTTTTTCAGAGGTATTGTGAATTCTTCAAAGGGCTCTTGAGAGCTTATACATGGCTGTGTCCAGATACTTGAGGAATCTACTTCCTTCTATAGTGTTTCATCCTGCCCCTCAGACTCCCAAACTCCCATTCATAGCTGTAGTCCCTCAAATTGAACAAGAATCTTGGGTAGGATATAGGCCCATTTGGCTCTATGATGCTGGGAACATACTTTTTCCCTTTTTCCACACCAGAGAAAAGTCATTGCAATTCCCGTTGGGCCAACAATTCCTGGCTTGAAAGACGTGGTAGAGGGAGGCTGGTGAAGGAATTGAGTTTGATAAGGACAGTCCTGCTAGTTCATTATAAACCCCTGGTTAGATGGACTCAATTGATGGGCACTCTTTTTGGACTTGAGTCCCTGGTTTTTGCTTTTTGTTTAGTTTGTGGTCTCTGGCTCTGGCCTATTATGCTTTTTCTAAGGCAACAGAAAAAAGTCCCTCTATAAAACATCCTGTTACCACTGAAAAGTTCATTGTGTTTGCTATGTGGGGAATGGCATTGAAAGTGTATGAGTAGGAATATGGAGTCACTAATGCATAAATCCAGGAGAGGATGGATAGCAATAGCAATAGCCGGTCAACAGTTGTTTTTGCTTTGTTTGAGAGAGAGAGAGAGAGAGAGAGAGAGAGAGAAAGAGAGAGAGAGAGAGAGAGAGAGAGAGAAAGAGAGAGAGAAAGTGAATATTAAGCAGGCGCCAAGCTCAGCATCGAGCCTGACATGGGGCTCGATCCCATAACCCTGGGATAATGACCTGAGATGAAATGGAGTCAGATGCTCAACTGACTGAGCCACCCGGGTGCCCCGGTCAATAGTTATTAATGATTATCTATTGTATGTCAGGGTTTTTTAAGCCCTTATGATTTGAAAATGAACAGCACAGATAGAAGCCTTGCTGTCTAGGAGTTTGCATTCTAACTGGGACAAATGGACAATAAAGTAAAATCAAATGATGATGATGATGATGATGATGATGATGATGATGAATCTCATAACAATAGCTGCTGTGAAGAATATAAAATGTGACTGTGGATTAGATAGATTTGAGGTCCACCATTTGAGATCTCATGGAGACCTAACTTTGGGATTTGGTGGCATATTGGCTTGGATGTTAATAGTCAAAGATGACTCCTCAATTTGAGATGTGATCATGCCCACAGTGTGGATCGTTATGTCATTTGTTGAGAAAGGGAAGACAAGTAGGGAAACACAAGCTTTAAGGGAAATTAAGAGTTCAGTATGAGATGTATTAAGTGTCACATCTGTGGGGCATCCAAATGAACATGTCAATGAGGAATTTAGAGTTAAGTTATATAACTTGAAGAAGAATCTTCATCCTACAGATGGTATATAATGCTATGAAAATAGTTGTGATCTCACAGGCCAAACATAGAAGGAAGAGAATTTTAATGTTAACAGGAGCAGAGTTCACATGAAATCTATAAATAAGACTCAATTGACAGAGATATGTATCTTCCCTTTTTCCTTCAAGATCATGTTTTTTTTTAAAAAAAATTTAAATGTTTATCTTTATTTTTGAGACAGAGAGACAGAGCATGAGCAGGGGAGAGGCAGAGAGATAAAGAGGGAGACACAGAATCAGAAGCATGTTCCAGGCTCTGAGCTGTCAGCACAGAGCCCAAAGCAGGGCTCGAACTCACAAACTGAGAGATCATGACCCAAGCTGAAGTCGGACGCTCAACTGACAGAGCCACCCAGGCACCCCAAAGATCATGTTTGACCTTTACTTTTCAAGTTTACTTTGGGTACCATTTCCTTGAGAAAGCTTGTTGTTACCACTTTCCTTGGGAAAGCTAGATGAAGAGAACAGTACTTGTCGGGATTCTAGAAGAGAAGCTAGGGAAGGGAAATTGAGGGAGCTAGCCTGTGGCTATGGAGCTTTTAAGCAGACTGAGAACTGAAATGATTCAGTGATGAGACTAGCTTAGCAAACATAGAGATGAGCTAGACTTTAAACCTGTTGATCTAGGAAGAGATATAAAAATATTAAGTTAATACTGAATGGACTTACAAGCAAGGACAAACAAAACAGAGTAATGAGAGGGTCAGTAAGAGGTAGAGTTGAAAAGATGTCATGAGAGACAGGCATAAAGCTGTCCATGCCCCCATCATGAGGAGTCATGGTGCAAGGTCTATGGTAGGAAGCTGGCTGTTGACAGGATTGAATCAGTTAGGCAAACAGAATGAAGATGCTCAAAGGCATGGGAGTTGAAATTAGATGGTGTTTTCTCCTACACATTTTCTTGTTGGGTTATCTCTGGACATATCTCCACCATCTTTACAACTATTTAGACCTATAAATGAAATTTACATATTTTGTATTCCATGGAAAATCAAGAGCCTAACAAGAGGTGGGAATAAAAAGAAACAGTATAATGTAAGTGGTTTCAGGTAAGGACCCTAATCCTAGAGAGTGCAACTGTGAACAAACGTGATCTCTAGATTCACAGTATATATTATCGGGATGCCTTTGACAGCAAGAAGGAAATCAAAAGGGGTCATTATTTAAGGGTGAAGGAATGTAAAACTGTTAGTTTCTTAGGGACCAAAAATAAAACACTCCAAAATCTGATCAAAATTTCAAAAATCTTCTATTTAAAAATGTCTCTTGAAGAGAGTAATATTTATGCAGAATGCTCATTTTTATGGCTTCAGAAATGCATGGCTGGGTACAGTTGAGCTGTGCCTAATCAGACATTGTCTAAGGCTGGAAAGACAGCAAATGTGCCCTGATACAATCAACTGCTTACTGAGCGTCTGTTCCATTGGTTTGGATGAATGAATTGAATCAATTACTTTCATTCCATCACCAAATACTTAGAGTACGTGTCTTAAACAGCACATTTGGGACCACTAGTTGGTCAGTTAAGCAAATAAGTTTGTTAAAGCACATGATTTTTACAAAGAGAGATGACATAGTTTTAAAGTATTTTTCTAGTTTCCTCACTCACATCTAATTCAGTAATATTTTTGTTTTGTTTTGTTTTATTGACTCAGTTTTGAGTTTTTTCCAAATCACTCAAATTAATTTAAATAGCCTCTTTCTTCATACTTACATCTCATTAGTTTATTTATTTGCATAGTTCACTTATTTATTAGTTATTTATTTACTTAATTACAATTGTTAACTACGTCCAGAATATGCAGAGTCTTTTTATTTTTAGTTTTTGAAAATTTATTGATTTTTGAGAGAGACAGAGATAGCACGAATGGGCGAGGACAAAGAAAGAGGGAAGCAGAAAATCCTAAGCAGGCTCAGGACCATCAGCAGGGAGCCCAAGAACCCATGAAATCATGACCTGAGCTGAAACCAAGAGTCACTCATGAGTCACTCATGTGCCCCTTGGCAGTGTCTTTTTAAACTACAATTTAATGCCTAAGAGAAATGTGTAGCTATACTAACAAGTTGTCTCCTAACTGTATCATTGGTCTTGCTTGCTATGTTTTAAATTAGAAAATGAGAGGTGCCTGGGTGGCTCAGTCAGTTAAGTGGCTGACTTCGGCTCAGGTCATGATCTCGCGGTCCATGAGTTCGAGCCCCGCGTCGGGCTCTGTGCTGACAGCTCAGAGCCTGGAGCCTGTTTCGGATTCTGTGTCTCCCTCTCTCTGACCCTCCCCTGTTCATGCTCTGTCTCTCTCTGTCTCAAAAATAAATAAACGTTAAAAAAATTAAAAAAAAATAAATAATATATTAAAAAAATTAGGAAATGAGAGGATTAATTTGGCAGCTCGTTCAAATGAAATTTGGATAAGAGAGATCCTACTGTATTTATTCATTCTAGGGTATGTTCTAGTACATAGTAATAGTTGTAAATAACATAATTGCAGCTCCTAAAAATCCTATTTCCTTATTTAAAACACACATCAACACCAGCACTACAGTTACTGAGAGGCCAAAAGGGCTGGGGAATACCATGAGGAAGTAAGAAAAAGGATGGTAAGTGAAGAAAAATCTGCTAGAACATAAAAAGTGCGTTGGGAAAGTCAAATGACAAAGTATATTCTGATCTTCCACTTCTAGAATTCCTAAGCTTGATCTGAATTTATCCTGTATCTCTTCCTACTACTAAACTTCAAGTTTCTCTGAACTAGAACATGGACCAATAAATTAAACATCCTTATTTATGTTCCTGGGGCCTAGACTCTATAGTCATACCAATGGTAGGAATACTCTCATTGGTATCAATTTCTTTTTATTCAGTTAACATTTATTCTCTGCTTCCTACCTACTTGTCATTATGATAATCATAGTAAAATGAGGCCAGGAGAAAAATACAAGAAAAATGAAATCTTGAAGAAAAACAGCTGCTTCTCTTTTCTTGTCCCAACCCAAGTAGAAGAATTATTACAAATGGCATATCAGAAATTCGTTTCCCTGTGAGCGTGCCCAGACATCTTGAGTAGTGCTCACTGACTGCTTATACCTGAACTATCTGAATTTGGAGGTTAGTCAGTCAGTTACTGTCTAAAAATGTGGCAACATGGATATATATATTAGGAAAAAATACTGTTTTAAGGTACAGTTTATTTTTTAACATTTTATTTATTTTTGAGAGACAGAGGACAAGCGGGAGAGGGGCAGAGAGAGAGAGAGAGAGAGAGAGAGACACAGAATCCAAAGCAGGCTCTAGGCTTTGAGCTGTCAGCACAAAGCCCAATGAAGGGCTTGAACTCAAGAACTACGAGATCATAACCTGAAGTCAGATGCTCAGCCGACTGAGCCACACAGGCACTTGTTTCAAGGTAGAGTTGAAAAATGCTTTGGAAAATCATGGATGGGAGAGGGTGATATTATCTTTCAGTATGAACATGGTCTTAATCACTTTTTCTCAGCTATTCTGCCCTTGCTTTATTATAGTCTGAATTCTCAAGGTAAGTTGTAGCTGCTCCACACTGTCTTGGTAAAGCCTCAGAACTGTTTATGTATGTATGTGTGCATCTGTTCATAGGTTTTCACCATGACTGACCCAGAAGACTTTACAAAATACGTCTGATTTAAAACAATATTAAATTGTTAAGGGAATCAAAGGAAACCAAGACTAGAAAAAAAATGGAAGCCGGTACCTAAAAATAAAATTAGTTGTTCTTTTAGAGTTGTTAAAAGTTGTTTTGAAACGTACCTTTAAACCTCCCTGTACTAAAATCAATAAAGAACACACAATCAGCTTCAAGACTGATAGTCTGTATAGTATATAACAGAAGTGTATAAGTAAAGAAAAAATGGTGTAGGGAAAGGCACAAACTCATCTTGAACATATTTAGATATTAGTGATATTATTCACATTTCTTAAGTGATGAAACTGAAGATGAAACTCTTCTGAATTCATGTGTCTTTTAAGTTAGAGTAGCATAAACTATCTCACTTCAAAGTCTATGTTTTTCTCAGTATAACATGTTTCCTCTTCATGGAAGGAGATAATTAAAACAGGAAAAGACACCAACTTTTCAAAGTTCTATCTAATGAATTATTTATTACTCTTCTTTTTCTAATATGGTAGAGCTCTCTTTCCTCAAACACTTTCACTAAGATTTTTTTCTTTTGCTTAAGAAATTAGTTTTGTAATTAAAAATTAAAATAAGCAGAAAGACATGAAAAATCATTATGTTAAAGGCTCTTTTCTCAATTGAAATTTACTGCCCTTTTGGATGTTGTTCCATGTTTTAATGCTCTGAATTTTAAACCAAAGTTCAGTCTTTGGTAGTTGGGATTTATAAACTGCCAAATACTTCTAAGGGGAAAAAATGCATTTCAAAGCCTAGGGGGGAAAAGGGACTCACTTTGCTTTCTTGACATCAAACAGGCCTTGTAAAACAACACATTGATCAGTTAAATACAAATGAACTTGAATCATATGGATATAATTCTCTTAAATTAAATTTCCTTTAAAATAGGGATGGAATTAAACGTTAAAAAGGAGAGGTTCACAAAGTCAAGCTTTTTTCCTTTGACATCTGTCTGCATAGCCTTAAACCCTTAAAGAATAAATCGTAGCAATATTAAATATGTGACATGCTGTCTTATTTAATATATAACTGATATATTATTGTTCATTCCATTGACCATAAGAGAATTTCATTTGAAAAATATCTCAAAATAGCTATAATTTCCCTCCTCATTTTGTTAGACAATTTAATTTTTGGCTTTCTTATGTTTCAAGAATTGTGAGGAAACCGTGGTAAGTCCAGGAAAAGAGAGTAAGGATCACTCTCTCAGGTTTTCGGTTCCTAAAATGTCAATGAAAACAAGGACTACAGGATTGGTGGGCATCACTGAAGAATGGAAAGAAGGCATTTGGATATTAGGAAAAGGAGGATTATGCTGTCAGCTACAAGGCGGCTAGGTCACAACAAATCTTCATGGAGACCACAGATGCCAAAGGGGTCTGTTCAAAAGTGACCCTCTTATTCTGGTGCTTACCCATCTAAATTGACAGTGATAATAAACAAAAGGGGCCCAGCAGCTTCACAGTCACAAGGAATCTTTTAAATAAGTCCATTAAAGTTAGGAATAATTAAAAAGAAAAGAAGAGCTTACTTGCCAAGGGCAATGACAAAAAGAAACATCTTTGGAGAGGTATAGGCAAAATGAAGAAGATAGTGTTTGGAGCACAGTAACAGCCTCCTCTCCATTTCTCTTAAAGGTGTAGCCTATCCTGGAGGAAGAAATTAAAGTTTTAAAGTTGACTTAATGTGACTCCAAAGTTATGGGGACTTGATCATTAATATAGTCCACTATTTAGCAAGACAAAGCATTTTAATCCTGCAAAGATATTAAAAGAGAGTGGCTTCTTGCTTATACTTCAAAAGAGTGATGCCAGTTTTTTTTTTTTTTTTACTTTAACTGTAGTTTCATAATATCTTTCTGCAACATAATTAGACCTGAAACATTAGACCTGAAAAATGCAGGGTTTTTTTTTTGTTTTGTTTTTTGGATTGTTTTTGGTGTTGTTTATTTAACAATTGCTTTGATTATCCACCATGTGCTTGATGCTAAACATAGGAGCTGAAAAATATCCCTTAGGGAAGAAAACTCACATGGAGGTGATTGGCACATAAACAAATGTATCAAAGGCCAAAAATGTATTATCTCACCAATTGTCAGCAGAATTCCTCTTGGAAAGAAGTTTGGTATAGCACCTAGATAAGGAGCTTGGGATAGAAAGTAAGATGATGATGAATTGGGGATTAGCAGCAATCCTCTAGGCAGGAATAATATATCCATGCAAGCAGGATTGAGAGTGCAGATAGCAGTGAGCTGACAGATAACAGGAATAGGCCAAGTTTTAAAAGGCTTAAGAATATCCAAAGAATTAAATGTGGAGATAAGATTTCATGAGGCCAGTATTATCCTGATACCAAAGCCAGGTAAGGACACTACGAGAACATAAAATTATGGATGAATATCCCAGACGAATGTAAATGTAAAAATTGGCAACAAAATGTTAGCAAAGCAAATTCAACAGCACATTAAAAAAGTTATACACCATGATCCGGTGGAATTACCCTGGCATTCAAGGATGGTTCAACATACACAAATCAATAAATGTAATATGCCACATTCATAAAATAAAAAAAATAAAAATCATGCAATTATCTCAATAGAGACAGAAAAATCATTTGAAAAAATACAACATGATAAAAATGCTCAAAGATTAGGTTAGATAGAACAAACCTCAACACAATAAGGGCCATATTTGAGAAGGCCCCAGATGACCTTACACTCAATGGTGAAATGTTGAAAGTTTTTCCTCTAGGATCAGGAACAAGATAAGGGTGACCACTCCCACCACTCCTATTCAACATAATATTGGAAGTCCTAGTCAGACCAATCAGGAAAACAAAGAAATAAAATGCATTAAATTGAAAAGGAAGAAGGCAAACTGTTACATGATCTTATATATAGGAAATCCTAAAGACTACACTAAAAAATGGTTAGAACTAATCAACACACTTTGTGAACTTACAGGATACAAAATCAACAGGCAAAAAATCTGTTGCTTTTCTATACACTAATAACAAGATAATTGAAAAAGAAACAAAGAAATCAGTCTCACTCACAGTAGCATTAAGAACAGTAAAATACCCAGGAATAAATTTAATCAAGGAGGTGAAAGATCTGTACACTGAAAACTATACGACCAAGACTTTGATGAGAGAAACTGAAGAAAATACAAAGGAAAAGATAACTTGTTCATGGATTGAAAGAAGGAATATTGTTAAAATGTCTGTACTACCCAAAGCAATCTATAGATTCAATGCAATTCCCATTAAAAAAATCCAATGGCATTTTTTCACAGAAATAGAAAAACAATCCTAAAATTAGTATGGATCCACAAAAGATCCTGAATAGCCAAAGCAATCTTGAGAAAGAATAAAGCTGGAGACATTACACTGCTTGATTTTGAGCTATATTACAAAGGTATTGTAATCAAAACAGTATGGTAGTGTCTTAAAAACAGATACGTAGGCCAATAGAAAAAAATAGAGAATGAGAAATAAACCCATGCATATACAGTCAATTAATTTATGACAAAGGAGCCAAAAATATACAGTGGGAAAGGATAGTCTCTTAAATAAATGGTGTTGAGAAAACTGGATAGCCACATGCAGAAAGATTAAACTGAACACCTTTCCTACACCATTCACAAGTTAACTCAAAATTGTTTAGAGACTTAAACATAAGACCTTACTCCATGAAATTCCTAGATGAAAACAGAAAAATCTCCTTGACATTGGTATTGTCAAAAGCATACACAACAAAAGCAAAAATAAGTAAATAGAACTACCTCAAACTAAATGCTTCTACACAGAAAAAAAAAAAGCCATCACCAAAATGAAAATGAAAAGCAACCTATGGAATGGGAGAAAATATTTGTAAATCATGTATCTAATAAAGGATTAATTATCAAAATATATAGAGACCTCATACAACTCAATAGAATATATATATATATATATATATATATATATATATATATATATAATTTAAAAATGGGCAGGAGGAACTGAATAGACATTTTTTTTTTAAGAAGACATATAGGGGCGCCTGGGTGGCTCAGTCAGTTGAGCGTCCGACTTTGGCTCAGGTCACGATCTTGCAGTCTGTGAGTTCGAGCCCCGCGTCGGGCTCTGGGCTGATGGCTCAGAGCCTGGAGCCTGCTTCCGATTCTGTGTCTCCCACTCTCTCTGCCCCTCCCCCGTTCATGCTCTGTCTCTCTCTGTCTCAAAAATAAATAAATGTTAAAAAAAATTTTAAAGAAGACATATAAGTGGCCATCAGGTACATGAAAAGATGCTCAACACCACTAATAACCAAGGAAGTGCAAATAAAAACCACAAAGAAATATCACCTCACACTTCTTAAAGGTCTATCATCAAAAAGTCAAAAGATAACAAGTGATGCAGAGATTGTGGAGAAAAGAGAACCCCTGTGCACTGTTGGTGGGAATGTAAAATGGTATAGCCATGACAGAAAATATTATAGAGGTTCCTCAAAAAATTAAAAATAGAACTGCTATATGATGTGGCAATTCTACGTTTGGGTATTTATCTAAAGGAAATGAAAATAGGGTCTCAAAGAGATATCTGCATCCCCATGTTTATTGCAGCTTTATTCAGAATACCCAAGATATGGAAGCAACCTAGTAGACAAAGGGTAACCTATCTATCTCAACTCTTGTCTCAGCCATGGAACTTGCTTTGGCCAATGGGATATTAATAGGCATGGGCTTGGAAATACTTGCATGACTAGGCTTATCCTCTTGCACCTCTGCCAGTACCATGAGAAAGGTTCAGGAGAGAATGAAAAACACATGAAACAAATCCAACCAGCAAGGGTCAGCTGAGCCCAGGAAGCTGCAGACACATGAGTGATTGTAGCCAAGACCAGCAACACTATCCCTGCATACCCTGCCTAGTTCAGCCACCCTCAGCCAATTGACAGATTGGCTTATTTTTTTCAATGTCATTATTTTTTTTTCAATGCAGAGATAAGAAAAAAGAAATGGCCTGTGATAATTTTCTGATTTGATTGAATGGAAACTGGGGCTATTAATCAGAATATAAAATTTTTAGGGGAAATTTCTCATTTATTTCTAATATATGTAGTCTCTAGTGCCTTTAGGACATTATCTAATATTTTCCAGATACTTCTCAATGGCAACATAATGTCTAAGCCCTTCTATGTTTCCCTCACTCTGAAGAGATGACATTCCCCATAACTCATAGAGAAAACAAAAACTCATTTTCTCAGAGTTAATATAGGAAAAATCCTATTCCCAAGCTAATGATCTCCATATCTTCCCCAATCCCCATCATTGCCTATTAGTCTCAGTTGAATGGAATATTTCCACCCTTCAGAGCTAATTATCCCTTTTATACTTTTGATCTCATTTTGTCCTAAACCCTCAAAAATTATTCATCAGTTGTTTCCTTCTCTTTCTCCTATATATATTCAATTGCTTCTGACCATTGATTCCTTTAAGTACACAGTATAAATACAATCAAGCCTATATATACGTAAACATACAAATACACATGGGCATGCGTACACACACACACACACACACACACACACATAATTTAAAGCTTTTCTTACATAATGAGTAGGAGTCAAAGGAGGATGGGAGCAAAGCAGTCAGAATGAGTGCATGTTTAAAGGCTGAGTAACACAAGACATGACCAAGTGAGAGAAAGTTGCCTTAAGTACTAACCAAGAGAATAAGGAAAGATTCATATAAAATTAGATCCATGGTATGGGAGGCATTGGATATATTTTACAGGCAGTGGAAAATCACCGTACAAAGGAACTCTTGATGCTAATATTTGCGGCCTGAGTTTAAGTAATTGTCATTTCATTAATTTTAGTTATAAGATTAATTTATACTTAGCTCTACTTGATTTACCCATTCAGTCATTCAGTCAGCCAGTGTTTATTGAGCATATATCTTTTGTCACAATCCATCCTGGGAAAGGGAGTTATACAGAAAACAATAAATGTACATCTGAACATTATTATTTTCCCAAGAAATTGCTTCATTAGACTCACGTTTTCTACGATTTTCTTCTCTGCATATTTTAAAAATTATTTTTATTAATACTAATTTTAGTTCCTAGTGCTAGTTCCTTAATTTAAAATCTGTGTAATTTAGCCACTTAAATGCATATCACAAAGATTATAAACTTAGGCTTATATAAAGATTAATGAAGTAGGACATAACATGACTAATTTTTCTCTTTCTTTTCTCATCACTCTTCATATTCCTTAACATAAACTCATATGCCCATTCATTTGTGTCAGCTCTTGCTCATATTTGGGTCAATCATCAATGATTTGTCATGAAAGCTTTGAGCCATGTTTTGGCAAGAAAAGAGCAAAGGACATTCCTGTGTAAGAAATAACATGTGCAAGTGAATGGAAAGAAAGCAAACATATCAATCTACCTGGCTAATGACGTTAGTGGGTGTTTCAATATTTTTTAAATAGGTATGGAAAATATTTGTTTTTTGTTTTGTTTTATAGTGTTTTTTTTTTTTTTATTGGACTATAGCTAACATACCATATCCTATTAGTTACAGGTATACAACATAGTGATTCGACATTTACAAAATGATCACCATGAAAAGTATAGTTACCACCTGTCACCCTACAAAGCTATTAAAATAATATTGACTATATTCCATATACCATACTTTACATCCCTGTGACTAATTCATTTTTTTTATAACTGGGAGCTCATACCTTTTAATCCCTCTCACCTATTTCACCCATCTTCCCACCCCTCTCCCCTCTGACAAAATTTTTTAGGTTAATCTGAGGTTAGATGATAGAGAAGAACATGGATGTTTATGGATGTCTGGCGATGAAAGAACAGTTTATTGAGCATTGAATCAGAAATAGCACAGCATGACCATCACAAACTATAGATATGAAATGATTAGACAAGTATACAAAGCTCTTGAGGATATCTTGATGACATCACACACTATAGATATGAAATGATTAGACAAGTATACAAAGCTCTTGAGGATAAAACATCTGATTTGCTCCTGGATCCCAAGCAGGAAGTGTGTCTCTCACTAAAGCATTAGTCTTCCTGTTTCTTTTTGCTACAACACGACAGAAAACAAAAAGATGTTTAATGTTTCAACAGATAAGTCTCATTACCTACTTGTTCATGGTTGGTCCATTGTGATTGTGCCTATATTGTGACCTTATGCCCATTTGTGACTTATAAGCCTCCAAGAATATCTAATGAGACTGTGTATCTTTTCCTGATCTTCAAGCATGAAGGCAGAGAGCTCTGTTAAGAAGCTGCCACAGTCATCTAGGTGAAAAGATGATCAAAATCTAAGGTGGTTTTTCATGGGAATGACTGGGAAGGGATATACTCAAAACTATATAGAACAGTGATTTTAAAATCCAAATTGTCTACATCTATTACTAACATTTTTGAGCATGTATCAGTTATAATCCAATCAGAGAAGGAAGAACATCACGAGTGATACGAGGGATTTATCCAGAGATTCATTTTTACAAGATCCTGGAAGCTGGTTAGGCAATCTATGGAAGTCTGTTGCCCCTACACCTGAATGTGAAACGGAAGATAGTATGGACATACCAGAACCTACGAGGACGAACTGGTACTTAGGAGGACGAACTGAAGCCTATATCCATCTGTCCCAGCTTCTAAGCCTCCATCTTGGATGAGGAAGGTGAACTGTGGTAGGACTGGCGTAGCCATTACAGAGCTCCACCTGCTCCTGGCCTGTGATCCAGTAAGGCTGAAGTAGGTGATTTGGCTGGAGCTGCAGGACCTGCAGATGTGGCTGCTGCCTGCCGGCAGGATGAATGAGCACATTCACCTCGAGGTGGGTACACTGCAACAATGCCTGAGTTGACAAAGACCTTCTGAGCATAAATATGTTGGCCACTCCACTTCCACTTTCCAAATCCTGTGCAAATGTCTCTTACAACCAACTTTAGCTAAGAACCATTCAGGGAGAGAATTCTGGGATAGTTGGCGACACTTATTGCTGGTTAAACAATCTATATAAGTCTGTTCCCCTAGTATCGGGATCCAGCTTAGCCAAACTGACACAACACGAAGACATAGCAGACACTACATATGTTGTGTATACTTGGGTTTCGGTTACATTGAGATAAATGTGATATAATTTAATAACAGTATAAATGGCGTTCTACTCCCAAATTCAAATGGACTGTTTGAAGAGGTTATATTAACATGACTTAGAAGTTATATATATATATGTCTCTGTGTGTGTGTGTGTGTATATATATATATATATATGCATATGTATGTGTATATGTACATATATATACATATATACATATACATATACATATATACGTATACATACATATACACATATATGTATGTATACGTATATATGTATACATATGTGTATACATATACATGTGTATACATATACACACACATGTGTGTGTACATATATGTATACATATGTGTATACATATATGTATATATACATATACATATATGTATACATATATATACACATATATATGTATATGTGTATATATATATAAAACATATATATATATTTACTTATTAATGAATTTATGTAGGCTTTGTGATTTAGCGAATCTGCGCAATCACAAAAATAAAGAATGTAGCAACTAGTTTTAAGAGGGATTTGAAGAGATGGGTCGCAAACTGTTGAGTCTGGGGTACATGCAAGATGTTGCACTGGAGTAGTTCCTTACCATACTAAATAAATGAATGCAGATCATAAGAGTACAATGTCAATTGGGAGACAGTTTGAAAAATGTGTGCAAGTGGTGGCCATTATAGCCATGAAAGTTCACTAATACACGTAAAGTGAAGAGATATTACAGTATGTTCCAGTAATGAAGCTCAGAGCTCAGTATAAAACAAACATATTTGGCATTTTTCCCTTCATTCTAAAGGTAACTATAAACAAATAGAAAGCTGCTGTTAAATATACTATATTTTGTTTTATATCTTAGCACTTAAAAGCACAATATATTTCATGATATTGAAATCTCATATTTCACATGAGATTTGAGATTTTCTAATAAATTTGACATACATGTGCTTATGAAACAAAAATTAAACTTTTAGGTAATTCTGAGCAGCAGACTATTTTTGCTTCAGAAATATTTTTTATGGAAAATATTAAGCTTTTAACATGTGATGATTTTCTTACATAGGAAATAATTTTCAAATGCACCTGTATTTTTCTTCCCCTTTCCATAAACTTTTGTCTTAATGTTTTATTGTGACTTTTGATATTATGTTTCCTTTTAAAGTTAGTCTTTTATTTTTTTCTGCCTTATGCAAACTTTGTATTTTTTTTTTTTTTTGGAAAGATCATTTTCATTATCAAGGAGTTAACTTTTTGGTTTGGGGAAGATCAATATTTGTTTTGGCTTGCCCTGTTTATATAGATATAGAATTTAATCAACTCAAATATATGGTCTTCATTTTTCATTTGGAAAACTTGCAGGACTTTGAAGAACTAGAGGAAAAACATTTAGTTCTCAATGCATGCTGAGAATAACAATTAATAGAAATTTCAACATATACATTGTATATACAGCTGTCTGGATTATGACTGTGGCAAATCCCTATGGAGACCAGATTTATTGACTTTGATAAATGATACATATGCATATATACGTATATATTTTTTACTTAACTTCCCTTAAAGCCAATTTTAAAAGTAGGAAACTGGATTTTATTTTGCATGTAAACCATAACACCTTGTTGATGGGCACAGACAATCAATTTTAATATAGCCAAGAACACAGGGGAATTTTCAAGGTTATAGAACAATTAGGTCACAGGAAAATGAAAGAGTCATGCTGACAACACTTTGGGTGGAATAAAATGATAAAAATTACTATTTCTCTCTATATAAATTTTGTACTGACCCCTGCTATACTAACAGTTTTGATGAAGAAATACAGAGTAAGTTCTAAGAGAAGCAAGTCAAGAATAAAAAGGCTTAATGCTGACCCAAAATAACATTTTACTTCCAAGGTTAAAAACAGAGATGGAATGCCCTCAGTGGTTGACTTTCTTAGGCAAAGGTGGTGGCGTTGACAGCTATTACCATTATTCAGCACTTTGGAACTGTAATTATTACAGGACTGCGTTCTATATCGTTGCGTTCATTTCTTAGGTGTGAATGTATTAAAGAATAACAGTATTCTAAGTCTAGGTTACTTGTGGGCTGAATAAGCCCCTTGAGCATAAAGGTCACAACAGAACATATTTTTCTTTCTCCATATTTACATTTGAATTAATTGAAACCCTGAAATTATATCATGGCTTTGGAACTTTATGGAGAATATCACTGGCTGAATCTATAATTTCTTAGAAACTTTGGAAACATTTTTTGTCAGTTTTGTAAATTTGTGTTTATTAAGAGAAACAGAAAAATATTACATCTCCATATGCTGATTGTTGTCTAAATTTTAATTTTTGCAGCAGACATCTCTTAAATAAGGAAACTCATTTTTTTTCAAGAATGATGCTGCATTCATTATCATATTTAGAGTACGTCTATATTCTTCTAATGAATATGTAATCACTAATCGCTTAAACAGATAAAATGATATTTCTCTACTATTCTTATAATGGATAAGTTAGAAAATACTGCTTTTCAGAAATGATTTAATAATAGGTACACTATTATAATTGTATTCTGATTCATTTAAGTAAGTTTTTTGTAAATGTTTACTAATGAAATTATCTATTAAAAAAGGGCTTTCTGAAAGTGCTACAGTGGTTAAACTACAGAGAAAATTGATCGTAGATTTAAAATACCTTAATGAATTCACAAGCTATCGTGCACATCTGTGAACATTTTGCAGGATCAGTGATAACCGATTATTCCATTAACTGTATTTTGGGGATCATTTTTTGCAGTGTTCAACATTAAAAAATGTATATATTGGCAATTGAATGTACAGTCTATATTTTTTCTATTGGTATTTACCAGAATTAAAGGAAAATTCTTTTTAAAAATACTTTCTTCAAATAAGAACATGGTAAGGCTCACATTCTCATGCTCATAGAGATCAGTTCCAAAGGAGAATACTATGCAATGTCAGGTAGTTAAAGACAAATTGATCATTGTTTTAGGAGAGGAATTGGGAATAAGTTAAAGTTTATTGACATTCTTTTATCTGCCAGGTGACTCAGCAACATGCTGTATATCAAAAATGTCATATATATACTCACAGGTGCATATCAATACATACACACATCATTCTTTCTCTTCCTTTGTAACAAACCTGTAAATTGTATCTTTATCTTGTTTTACGGACGGGAAAGTAAGGTTTAGAGAACAGAGTAAACTGGACCCAAAAATCACATCTAGATTGTTCTCTTTATCACCAATTGCTTTTGTGCTGTTATGTGCTACGTAGCAGAGTGAGATCATACTAGCTTTGTAGTGTACCCTTTTTATTTCTGGAAGAACAGCTTCTGTGTGTAAAATGTAAATACTTATCTAAATTCACCTACCCAATCCTTTGATTTGTATCATTCCTAAAGGAGTAAAGATTTAAAAAAAAAAAAAACAGAGAAAATAATCATTCAATAATTGAGTTCTCCTGGGACTAAAATTTTAAGATGTTTCAGTTAATAACTATTCTATTGGTTCATTTAAACCATCTAATCTCTTTATTATGCTCACTCTCTCAAAGAATCTACAGTTAGAATCTATTTCTAGAAAGACAATCATGAGCAAACAAGAAATCCAGAAAACAGTCCAAATTATTTCTTTGCTGATTCTACAAATCACCTTTTAATGATCATAGACCTAGAATGAGCTTCTGACAGGCACTTTTTTGCTCTGGTCTCCTGCTTCCCTGCTCTACCTTCAAATGTTTTCTTTATTTTTCACTTTCCCTCCTGTCAGAACCCATTTCCACCCTGAAAAGGGTCCTGTAGATAGTGAGTATGATAGTCAGGCTCTGCCCTGACTCCCCTCCTTAACCATGTCACCAAAGACATGGCTTAGATCTGTAGGATTATTTACAGACAACATCTGTCATGTCCGTATTAGGAAGACAATAATTTACAAAAACAGTGAGGAGACAGACGCTGTTAGTGTGATATAGTCACATGAATTCAGAAGTACACTAGCACCTGTTCTTAATTACATTGGCATCAAATACTACTACACGTTTCAAGTCCACACTGCGGATGTGAGAGTAGGGTTTAAGCTTTGCTGCTGCTGCTGTTGGTGGTGGTAGTGGTTTGTTGTTTTAATCTCCCAAAAGGTATATTGCTCAAGTTTGAGATTATTTTTATCCAATGATTACAATGCTTTCTAGGAAGTTTGTAAACATTCAATACTTGGGCACTTAGTCATGAGTTTCATTTATTCTAAAATGTAATTTTTTCTTTGTCGAGTAGAGTAGCTAAAGTAACTATGTTGAACTCGAGTCCTGAAAAACAACTTTGATAAAACTTCTGTGGTTCTTTCATATGGCTTGTTCTATGATACAAAACCATCCATTTCTACAAGAGTACCCTGGAAACAGACTATATTTTCCCAGATTTTTCCCCGTTGCTTTAAGTGAAATTTGCATTTGAAAAAGTATTTAACTCTAGCTTTAAACTTTTTTAGGGTCATTGTAATAATAATGATATTTATTAAATTGTGCTCACAATTCCGACTTTAATCCTGGAAGCACCTACTGGTGTCACCTACATGTGACAAGTGGAGAAGCGAGTCTTAGACACTCTCTTGGTCAAAATCAAACAATTATCCCAGGATTGGGGCAATCTATGAACCAAGGTTCTGACACAGGGACTCTCTGAACTTAAAACTCAGTTTTTCAGGCATTACAGAGTTACTTACAAGCACCATGTTTATGATGTGCTACTCAGCAGCTCAACTCAATGCCAAACTATCCCCTGAAATTCCATTTATTTTCCGTTTCTGAAACTTTGAGAGCTAGGAGATATTCCTTATAATAATGTGTTCCTTTTTAGTTACTTCTTTGTGGGAAGTAAGGGAGAGGATTCATTTTCAGAAATACCAAATAAAAGCTTTGCTAATTAACAATAGGTTTACAACCTTTTAGAAATATGTACAACACCCCGCCACCCACGCCCACACACACAAAATGGATTCCCAAACCCTTAGACAATTCACTTCCTGGTTCTTCTTACCCACTCTGACTTGTGGGCTTATTTTCGTGGGCTTATTTCTGTGGCTTTGCAATGAGCATGCACCATAAACAAAGAACGGAAGGACTGAAAGTGTCTGCATCACCTCAGGGAATGTATATTTGTTCCAGTCAGACTACTTTTTGCTTTACATGGACATAGGCAACACCTGGGTAAGGCTGTAACCTCTGTAGTACTCAGCCAATGAGAACCCAGGGGAGGGACTTGCATGCTAGGAGATATATTGTCTGCTGTAACTTCCCAGAGTGTGTCTGCCCGTCAGACACCCCCTTTTGCAAGAATGTTGATTACAACCTCATTTCACTGTGCTCTGAATCTCCATGTCCCTCCCTTGATTAGGTTGATGGGCTTATCTCTATCGTTCTTCCATCCATTTATTTATTTATTTATTTATTTATAGTGGTTTGAGCTAAAAAGAAAATGGTGTCTTAAAAAGTCAAAGTGTAACACAAGACTGCCATCAAAGTACTGTTGCCAAGGGGACATTGTGTTCTGATTTAATACCATGGTCAATGGCAGCTTTATTTATTTATTTATTTATTTTTTTTTAATTTTTTTTTTTTATTATTTTTTTTTATTTTTTAATATATGAAATTTACTGTCAAATTGGTTTCCATACAACACCCAGTGCTCATCCCAAAAGGTGCCCTCCTCAATACCCATCACCCACCCTGCCCTCCCTCCCACCCCCCATCAACCCTCAGTTTGTTCTCAGTTTTTAACAGTCTCTTATGCTTTGGCTCTCTCCCACTCTAACCTCTTTTTTTTTTTTTTTTTTCCTTCCCCTCCCCCATGGGTTTCTGTTATGTTTCTCAGGATCCACATAAGAGTGAAACCATATGGTATCTGTCTTTCTCTGTATGGCTTATTTCACTTAGCATCACACTCTCCAGTTCCATCCATGTTGCTACAAAAGGCCATATTTCATTTTTTCTCATTGCCACGTAGTATTCCATTGTGTATATAAACCACAATTTCTTTATCCATTCATCAGTTGATGGACATTTAGGCTCTTTCCATAATTTGGCTATTGTTGAGAGTGCCACTATAAACATTGGGGTACAGGTGAATGGCAGCTTTATTTATAAGTAAAGCTCTAGATTCAGAGAGAGCTTTGAATGTTAAATTAAGATTTAGGATAAATTACCAAGAAGCATTCTACTCAAGTCTAGATAAATTTTCGCTTGATAATAACACTTAAAATGGGGGAAAAACGAGTTGTATATCTAGGTATATAGTCTTTCAATACTGCTTGTAGTTTTGCATGGGAAGAGTTATGTTGAACTGTTGAGGCAAAGAAATATTGGGATGGGAAGGCAGGCTGAACTTCCTGTCAGAGAGAAATGGCTGCTTTAGGAAGCAGGCATGAGAAGAACGTGGGATTTTACTCTTTTGTCAAGACGCTGCTTTTTAAAGGATTAAAGGAAGCCCCAAAACCTGCAGGGGAACAATCTGCCCCTTTCACTTGGATGATCATTAAAGTCACATTTGCAAGTGTAAGAATCACATCATTCCTCCCTTTTCATCTATCATTTTAAATCATATCATGTAGCACACAAAACAATCTCATTGTGAAAAAAGAAACTAAAAGTGAGAGCTGAGAAACAATAAAGTGAACATTCCTCTTTATTATCATTTTCTCACTCTATATTCCTTTCCTCACCATAAAAAACACTAACAGTTGTGCTGAAATATAAATATACTTAGTTTTAAAATTTCTACACAGCATTCCATTAGACAGATATAATGTAATTTATCTGACTTTTATCTAACTGAAAGACATTTTAGGTTGTCTCTGTTTTTGAGGTTGTTATTTTGCTACTAAATAATGCAGCATTAAATATAATTTGATGAGTCTCTGCAAATGGGTAAGCATTCTTTAAAATATACTATTTGAACTATAGATCAAATATAGATATCTCAAGCTTGATAGATATATCATCAAGTTACTTTACTTCCACTATTTTACCAATTTACACCCCTGTAGTCTATCAAACATTACTTATATCTATCTTTTAAATGATGCCACTCTAATGAATAAAAATGATTATTTCTTAATTCTGATTTGCAATTTACTGGTTACTAGTGTGATATAAATTATTTTCATGTTTTTATTTGCCATGCATATCTATTTTACTTAGAAATCACAGTTCATATTACACACCAATGTTCCTATTTACTGTTTTTTCGTTTCTGTTTATATGTAAGAGTAAATATGTCGATTAAGTATATTGATATCAACTCCTTTTTTGTTTTAAGTTATTATTCTCTTTTTACTCACCTTATTATTGTTAGTCATAGCTTTCCTAACAGCATTACTTCTATCTTTTAGATTGGGAATATTAAAGGTCTGACACTGTCTTTTTAAACTGTTTAACATAGTACCAAGCACAAATAGTTACTTGGGGTGTGTGTGTGTGTATGTGTGTGTGTGTGCATGCACACACATGCGCATCTCATGTGTATGAAAGAGATGATGAATCCATAGGCTATACATTAACAAGACAAATATAGTTTACATCAAATAAGAAGTATGACTAGATTTATTTGAATAAAATGGAATTAAATGTGACTGAAGAGTGTGCAGGGTCCACAGTATGCATTTTGTGGACTACAGCACTCTAGCTGGGTCATCTGGTCATGTTCCTTTGTGCTATACATAGGTAGATCCACGTGTTAATCAGCTCAGTTGTGACATATATTTATAACCTATGATTAAACTCATAATAGACTGCCCAGAACAGAGCACAAGGTCAAGAAGAGAGTTGGAAATACTAAATGAAACTGGGGATTTATGGCTCTCCAACTTGGGCAATTCTGTTCATCAAAACTAGTGTCCTCAATTAGTGGTTCAAATAGTTCACTTCTCACTGAATTATTTAAAGGTTGAAGTTACGTAAATTCAAGCATTTTCTTAAGCTTGTTTGCAAAGGAAGAACAGTTTCATTTTTTATTTGTGAAGACATTTCTCAAATTTTAGCATGTCTTAAGTTATAAACCTATATGGGACATGCTATTTTTTTAAATAGATTTTAAGATAATTATATCTAGATGCCTTGAACATTTTAAAAGAACTTGGAGCATGGTGGGGGAGACTATAAATGTAAACACCCTGTGAGATACTTACAAAGATGTTGGTCATTGTAAAGGGTATAGAATAACTGACAAAATATTTTTTCACTTATAAAATAACTAAGACATCAAGCACATAAAAGATATTTGTACTGCTGGATAACTATATGGATGGCTATTCGACTATTATAGAAATATATAAAAAGAAAAACTACAAAAAGATACCTAAATTACAAGATTGTTTCCATGGCCACATCCAGAACCTAAATGCAGATTATTCCAGGCCATCACTTATACAGCATCTTAAAGACCCACTTGAAATTAGAAAGACCGCTTCTCTCAGATGCATATGATTCAACTTTGTTTGGAAAAGAAAGCATTCATTAGGAGGCTCTTGCTGGCACACATATAGCATCATGGGAAATGATTAGCGGAGAAAGACAATTAAAGGACCCTGATGAAAGCCATGCCACCAAGATGTTGACATAAGTTGTTCCTGACTTTGCTCCCCCACATGAGAACAACTAACAGCTATTTAAGAAAAGCATTACAACTGAGAGAATCTTAGAACACACGGGGTGAGAAGGAATCCTCCCTCTCTGCACCACGGAGACCAAGAGAGTTTGTGTGAGGAGAGTAACAGAAAAAAGAAGTGGCTACACATTGATTATATTGAGCCTTCCCCAGGCCAGTACAGCAACATGCAGAGAAGGCTCACTGAACTTGCAGTTCCTCCAGTGGGGAAAGAGAACCGCTAGGACACCAGCATTCCCTTCAGCATTGTACGTTGCTTTGTGGGAGCTCCTACTCTGATCTCGCACCACAGGGACCGCAGAGGAATCCCCAGGGCTCAACCCCTGGAAATCTGATTGTGACAGGAAAGCAGGGCGGGACTTGCAACAACCAGCACAGGGATCTTGGCAGACCAAATTCACACCCACAGTGCCTAAGTAGTAATCCCAGCCAGTGGTTCTGCTCACCCACAGAACAAAGTCAGTGTTGCACTCTCACCAGGAGACTTGATGGTTTGCAGATCTGCCTGACTTGAGTCCTCAAACAAGGAGTTTCGCTGGCCCTAGCCCAGAGCCTATGAGCAGGTGAAGAGCTGAAGCTCAGCCCCACCCACTGTGGAAAGTGTCTTCCAGCTCCATTTGACCACAAGGGCTGGTGACAACTCCTGGAAGCAGTGCGGCCCCGCTGCACTCAAGCTAAGAGACAGGTGGGCGGAACCATTGCCTTCGGATCAAATCCAGTACTGGGTGTGGAGCATTCTTGTACTACCCATAGTCAGGAAAATTAATTTAGATCAAGACTAAGGCTAGCTCCAGCCACTCCCAACTAGAGAGACTGTTTGAAAAATTAATAGTAGCCTGGAGTGTCCTCTCTTCTTTATCCCCAGGAAAGGAGGTGAAGACATAGCCCCATCTGCAGCAGAGGGTATCTTTGTGCCCCATATGACCAGAAGGACTGGCCACAACTCTCAGAAGATATGCATGCAGCCCAGTGGTTCTTAAGCCAAGAGGTGGGAAGGCAGAGCTAATAGTTGGCAGAGCAAAGCCAGTGGCCCTGTTCAGTTAGGGAACTTAGGATGTGATTGCTTGAATTAAGTCAAGAAAGAACTCTCCTAGCTTTAGAGCTGCTTTTCTGGCTGTGCCTGGGAGGGGATCTAATTTGTAGCCCTGCTCATTACTGAAGATAACCTTCAGTCTGTCTGTTCATAGAACCTAACCAGTACCTGCAGGAAGCTGCATAGCCCATCCAATAGCCCTGCCTACAGTGGTACTTGAACTGCAAGTAGAGCTTGTGGCTTCTCCCATCTGCAGAGCAAAACCAGTGGCCTCACCTGACCAGAGAACTCAGTACACACACTGATTTGATTTGGATCTCCTAACAATGAGCTGTATAGGCCCTGGGCCCTGTCCTAGGAAAAACAGAAATCCAAGAATTGAAAAATATAACTGAACTGAGGAATTCAATAGAGTTTCAAAAGTGGACTCAAACATGCAGAAGAAACAATCAATGACCTGGAAAATAATATGTTGGAAATTACCCAGTCAGCAGAGCAAAAGATAAAATAATGAAAAAGAGTAGAGAAAGCCTATGGGAATCACGGGTAACAATGGAAAACAAACAAATGAACAAACCAATTTTGACATCGTGGGAATTCCAGAAGGAGGAAAGAAGGAGAAAGAGAAAGATATAGAAAGTATATTTAGGGGCGCCTGGGTGGCTCAGTCGGTGAGCGGCCGACTTCGGCTCAGGTCATGATCTCACGGTCCGTGAGTTCAAGCCCCGCGTCGGGCTCTGTGCTGACAGCTCGGAGCCTGGAGCCTGTTTCGGATTCTGTGTCTCCTTCTCTCTGACCCTCCCCCGTTCATGCTCTGTCTCTGTCTCAAAAATAAATAAACGTTAAAAAAAAAAAAAAAAATTTTTTTTTTTTTTTTTTTTTTTAAAAAAAGAAAGTATATTTAAAGCTACAATGGCTGAGAACTTTTCAAACGTAGGGAGAGAAATAGACATCCAGATCTATGATAACCAAAGGATTCCAAATAGACTGAACCTGTATAGGACTACATTGAGACACATTATAATTAAATTGTCAAAAGACAAAGGAAGAATTTTAAGAACAGCAAGAGGAAAGAGAGAAATTATATAGAAGGGAACCCCCATAAGATTATCAGTGGATTTTTCAACAGTAACTTTTTGGGCCAGGAGAGAGTGGGATAACATATTCAAAATACTGAAAGAAAATAATAGTTGACCAAGAATATTGTACCCTGTGAAGTTAGAAATGAAGAAGAGGAAACAAAAGCCAAGGAAGTTCATTACTATCAGACATGTCTTACAAGAAATGCTAAAGGGAGTTATTTGAGTAGAAGTAAAAGAACACTAATTAACATAATAAAAACAGTGTAAATCTCACTGGTAATGGTAAATGTATAGACATAGTTAGATTCAGCAATGTGGAAATAGTAGTGCATCACTCACATACAACTTCAATTTAAAAGTTAAAAAAATAAATGTAATAAAAATAACCATTAACTACAATAATCAGCAATTAGTTACATAATATTAAAACATGTAAGTTGTAACAGCAAGGACATAAAATGTGAGGGGGAGAAAAAAATAAAAGTGTAAAGTTTACAAATTTCACTGAGGTAAAGATGTTATCAGTTTAAAATAGGCTGTTACAAGTGTAAGATATTTTCTGTTAGCCTTATGATAGCCACAAAGGAAAATCCTATGGTAATTATACAAAAGAACACAATAAAGAAGCCAATGCATAGTGATACCAAAGAGATATCACAACATCAGAAAAGGGTGTAGGATAAAAAACAATGAACAACAAATCAAAGCAACCAAAAAACAATTAACAAAATGGCAATAGTCAGTCTTTACTTACCAATAATTGTTTTAAACATAAGAAGATTAAATTCATTTATTAAAAAGCATAGAATCACTGAATGGATAAAAAGAATTAAACAAGATCCAACAGTATGCTGTCTATGAGAGACTCACTTTATCCTTAAAGACACATACAGACTGAGAACGAAGAATGGAAAAAGACATTTCAAGTAATAGTAACCAAAAAAAAAAAAAATTAAAAAAAGCAAGGATATCTATACTTAGACAATAAACTTTAAACTAAACATGGGGAAAAGAGACAAAGAAGGTCATTATATAATGATAAAAGAGTTGATAAGTCAAGAAGATATAACAGTTGTAAATATTTATGCACCCAACATTGTAGCACCTAAATACATAAAGCAAAAACAAAAGAGCTAAAAGGACAAATAAGCTGTATTACATTACAGTAACAGTTGGAGACTTTTATATCCTACTCTCAACAATGGATAGACCATCCAGACAGAGAATTACTAAGGCAGTAGTGCATTTGAACAACAGTAAAAACTTCTTGGACCTAACAGGCATACACGGAACCATCCAGACAGAGAATTACTAAGGCAACAGTGCATTTGAACAACAGTAAAAACTTCTTGGATCTAACAGGCATGCACGGAACATTCTATCCAACAAAAGGATACACATTCTTCTCAAGCACACATGGAACATTTTCTAAGATAGACCATGTGTTTGGCCTCAAATTAAAGCTTAGCAAATCCAAGAAGATTGCAATGATACCAAGTATCATCTCTGACCACAGTGGCATGAAACTAGAAATAAATAACAAGATCAAAATTGGAAAATCCATGAATACAGGGAAACTAAACAACAGTCTCCTAAACAATCAATGGATCAAAGAAGAAATTAAAGGTGAAATAAATAGAGTTTCTTGAGACAAACAAAAATGGAAACACCACATACCAGAACTTCAGGGACACAGAAAAAGCAGTTCAAAGAGAAAAGTTTATGGCAATACACATACACATTAAGTAACAAGAAAGGGGGCACCTGGGTGGCTCAGTTGGTTAAGCATCAGACTCTAGATTTCAGCTCAGGTTATGATTTCACAGTTTGTGAGTTCAAGCCCCACTTCAGGCCCCTTACAGAAGTGAAGAGTCTGCTTTGGATTTTCTCCCTCTCTCTCTGTCTCTCTCTCTGCCCCTCCTTATGCTCTCTCTCACTATCTTTCTCAAAATAAATAAATAAACTTAAAAAAAAGAAACAAGAAAGATCCCAAATAAACAACCTAACTATGCCTTAAAGAAGTTAAAAAAAGAACAGACTGACTACAAGTTAGTAGAAGAAAAGAAATAATAAAGATTACAACAGAAATAAATGAAATAGAGAACAGAGAAACAATAGAAAAGATTAACCAAGAGTTGGTTCTCAGAAAAAGATAAACAAAATTAACAAACCATTACCAGACTAACCAAGGAAAACAGAGAAATGACCCAAATCAACAAAATTATACATGAAAAGAAGACATTACTACAGATATGACAAAAATTCACAGGATCATAAGAACCTATTATGAACAACTATATGCCAGACAAACTTGACAACCTAAAGGAAATGGAAATGTTCTTTAAAAATACCACTTATTGGACCCCTGGGTGGCTCAATCATTTAAGCATCTGACTTCAACTTAGGTCATGATCTCATAGTTCATGAGTTTGAGCCCTGCATCTGGCTCTGTGCTGACAGCTCAGAACCTGGAGCCTGCTTTGGATTCTGTGTCTCCCTCTCTCTGCTCCTCCTGCCTTGAGTGCGCTGTCTCTCTCTCTCTCTCTCTCTCTCTCTCTCGCTCGCTCGTTTGCATTAAAAAATAAATAAATAAATAAATAAATAAACATTATAAAAAAAGAAAAAGAAAAATACAACTTATGAAGACTGAATCAGGAAGAAACAGAGATTGAATCAGGAATCAAAGGTCTATAAACCTATAGTTATCAAAACAGTCTGATACTGGCAGGAAAACAGACAAATAGACCAACAGAACAGGATCAAGAGCTCAGAAATAAATCCAAGCATATATGATCAACTAATATTTGACAAGAGAGCGAAGGCTACTTAATAGAGAAAAGACAGTCTTCAATAAATGGGATAATTGGATTTTCATATGTAAAAGAATGAAACTGGGCCTATATCTTACATCATCCACAAAAAGTAACTCAATACGGATTAAAGACTTAAATGTAAGATTTAACGCCATAAGGCTTTTAGAAGAAAATATAAAAATAAGGCTCCTTGACATGAGTCTTGGTAATAATTTTTTGGACATGACACCTAATGCACGAGCAACAAAATCAAATATAAACAAGTGGGACTACCTCAAACTAAAAAGGTTCCACACAGACATCAATCAATCAATCAATCAATCACCAACAAAGTGAAAAGAAATCCTATGAAATGAGGAAAATTAATTGCAGTCCATATTCCTGATAAGAGATTAATACCCAAAATATGTAAAGACCTCAAACAACTCAATAGCAGAAGAAGAAGAAAAGGAATAAGGAGGAGGAGGAGAAGGAGGTAGAGGAGGAGGAGGAGGAGGAGGAGGAGGAGGAGGAGGAGGAGGAGGAGGAGGAGGAGGAGGAGGAGGAGGAGGAGGAGGAGAAAAAAGAGCCAATTAAAAAATGGGCAAAGGTGGGGCTCCTGGGTGACTTCTGATTTCAGCTCAGGTCATGATCTCACGGTTCCTAGGTTCGAGCCCCATGTCGGCCTCTGTGCTGACAGTGTGGAGCCTGTTTGGGATTCTCTGTCTCCATCTCTCCCTACCTCTCTCTCTGACTCTCTTTCTCTCTCAAAAATAAAAAATAGTCATTTTTTTTAAGAATGTCAAAGGACCTAAATAGACATTTCTCTAAAGAAGATATACAATAGACCAATAAGTACATGAAAATATGTTAAACTTCATTAGTCATTAGGAAAATGCAAATTAAAACTGTAATGAGATATCACCTCACACGTGTTAGAATGGCCATCATCAGAAAGACAAGAGATAACAAATGCTGGAGTGGATGTGGAAAAAAGAGAATCCTTATGCACTGCTCAATGGTATTATACACTGGTATAGCCACTATGAAAATCAGTATGGGAAATATTAAAAAAATGGAAAACAGAACTACTGGATGATCCAGTAATTCCACTTCTGGGAATAAGTGAAAATAACTTGAAATGATATCTGCACCTCCATGTTTGGAGGCATCATTTACAATAACCAAGACATAGAAATAAGTGTCTATCCATGGATGAACAGATAAAGAAGTTGTGTTGTACATACACAATGAAATCTCATTCAGCCATAAAAAATGAAGAAATCCTACCATTTGTGACAACATGGATGGACCTTGAAGGCATTATGCTAAGCAAAATAAATCAGAGAAAGTCAGTTTAATCTCACTTAAATGTGGAATCTAAAAAAAAACAAAACAAAACAAAAACAGAAAACCCAAACTCCTATAAAAAGAGATCAGACTTCTGGTTACCGGGGGTGAAGAGTAGGGGGAGGGGAATTAGAGGGAAGATACTCAAAGGTACAAACTTCCAGGTACAAGATGAATTAATACCAGGAATATAATATATAACATGATGACTGTAGCTAAAATTGCTATATGATGCATAGGACAGTTGTTAAGAGAGTAAAGTAGAAGGTCTCATCCCAAGGAATTTTTTTCCTTTTTTTTTTCTTTGTATCTATATAAGAAGACGCATGTTAGCTAAACCTACTGTGGCAATCATTTCACAATATGTGTGAATCAAACCATCCTAGTCTATACTTTAAACTAATACAGTGATGCATGTCAATTATCTCTAAATGAAACTGAGGGGCAAAAAGTGCTCATGAGTTGAAAATCCAAATTTGTAGTATGTGTGAACCTACGTTCAGTAAAATAAAATATTACACAGAGGGGAAAATCTATTACTAACTGAAATTGAACTTAATGATAAATGACAAAGAACTTAATGTTCCACAGAGGGCAAATATTTAAGAAAAGTCAGTCATTAAAGAAAGAATGATTTTTACATTTTGAGGAATAGGGAAACAAATTGGAAGTTAATACACATATCCCAGGGTTTTTTGATCTTGACACTATTGACATTTTCGGCCAGATAATCCTAGGTTGTTTATGTTGTGGGAAGGCTCTCCTGTGCATTGTAGGATGTTTAATAGCATCCCTCCACTCTATCCACTGGATGCCAATAGCACCCTGAACCCTGCTTCAACAAGCCAAAATGTCTTCAGACATTGTCAAACGTCCCTTGGTGGGGGAAAGGCAGCAAGATCACTTGGTTGAGAATCACGCGTATATTCCGTTAGTGTCACTACTGTAGAGAAAACTGGTTTATGGAAAGGGTTTATCAGCACGTATGGCTGTGTTTGTTACTTTACTAGTCAGTTTGCTTAAAAATGAGCTATTTGGTTGCATAGGTAGACATAATGTGAAACTATTTTCTGCTTGGATAGCATTTTTATGATCACTGTACTGGATTGACTGAATAATATTGATCACTTAAAATTATATTATATGATATTATTGTTTATATTTTAGCCATGCTTTCCCTTTGGAACATTACAGAAAGCAGTCAAACTTGAGTCTGAAGTTTGTATTTTAAAGAAGTTTATTTGTCCCTCTTGAAGAAATAGATATTTTTGACAAGTGCAATAAGTGGACATTACTAGAACAATGCTAACACAGGGGGTTAACAGCTTGCACTTATACAAAATACTTGAAGTCAGTCAGGAAGCCATTATTATGACCTTGTGCTGACCACATTCTATGAAGTGTTACATGATCAGGGACAGGGAAGTTGGTTAATGGAAGTTATATAGTAGCTAGATGTATCCTTGTCACACTTCATCTAAACTGATACATTGCAACAGTCCACACTGCTCAGACCTGGCAATTACTGTCCAATTCCAATCTATTCCACACTGCCACTATAATGAAAAATAATTAGGAGCCTGAAAATGAGTTTTCACATGAAATGGTTTCAGTGCTTGGACACAATCGCCTTTGGCAGATGGCTTTGGGTTTGCTTTAATATAATAAAGACAGTTAATCATCTCTAAAGAGTGCACTGAATGAATAAACTTTTAACACTACTTTCTACAATGAAACTCTTATATTGATCAAATGTTTAATGCTCAGGGTGGAGGTTTCTTTGGTCCAATTGTTTGGAATGAGCACATAAATCACTGGAAAATAAATGCATTAGAAAAGAAGAAAATCGGTTCGAATTGATTATCTACTATTGATGGAGAAAAAAAAAAAAGCTGAACGCTAAAATCAACTACTTTTCCTGAACACTGTTGCTATAATAGATAAAGGTATTTTTAGATGTCTTTATGAACACTGATTTTGGTAAGGCTGAAATAAATCACTTTATAACAACAAAAAGTATGAGTAATGGGGCAATGAGAGTCTCTTCAACAAATGGTGCTAGAAACATTGGACATATATGTACAAAAAAACCAAAAATGACTATAGACACAGACCTTACACTTTCCACAAAAATTAACTCAAAATTAACTATTAGTTCTAAATGAACACTGCAAGCTAAAACTTCTAGAAGATAACACAGGAGGAAATCACAGGTTATGATAATTCCTTTTAGAAACAACACCAAAGACATAATCCATGAAAGACACATGAAAGAAAGAATTGATAAGCTGAACGTCAGTACAATTAAAAGACAATGCCAAGAGAATTAGAAGACAAACACAAACTGGGAGAAAATATTTGCAAAAGCCACATCTGATAAGTGACTGCTATCTGAATATACAAAGAACTCTTAAAACTCAAGAATAAGAAAACAAAAGAACTCAATTTTAAAAATGGCCCAAAGATCTTAACAGATGGCTTCACCAAAGAACATATATGTATGGCATATAAGCATATGAAAAGATAATCCACATTTATAGCAGCTTTATTCATAAATGCCGAAACTTGGAAGCAACCAAGATGTCCTTCAGTAGGTGAATGGATAAATAAACTGTGGCACATCCAGATAGATGAATAGTATTTGGTGCTGAAAGAGAGAGAGAGAGAGAGAGAGGAGAAGGAGGAGGAGAGGACGAGGAGGAGGAGGAGTAGGAGGAAAAGGAGGAGAAAACAAAAACAGAAAAGAAGCATCAAGACATGAATAGACAAGGAGGAACCTTAAATTCATATGACTAAATGAAAGAAGTCAATGTGAAAGACTACACTTGATATGAATCCAACTGTATGACATTTCAGTAAAGGCAACATTATAGAAGTGAGAACATCGATGGTTGCCAGGAATAAGTTTAGAAGTGGGGTGGTGAACAGGCAGGATTGTTAGGGCAGTGAAAATACTCAGTATGACAGTATAATGATGGATGTATGTCATTATATATTGGTCCAAACCCATGGAAAGTCCAACAACAAAACCGAAACCTAAGGTAAGCTATGGACTTTGGGTGATTATGATGCGCCAACGTAGTTTCAGCAATTGCACAAAGGTACCACTGTGGTGAGTGATTTTCATAATGAGGGAGGCTATGCAAGTGTGGGGCAGGAGGTAAAGGAGGTCTCAGGACTTCCCTCTCCATTTTGGTGTGAACCTAAAACTGCTCTAAAAAATATAATCTTTGAAAAAGTATTTGTGTGTATGTACCTATATACCTATATATATTATATATACAATACATGGTATATATAATGTATGTATTGTACATGTAATTGTAAAATAAATTTATTTTTCATGAAGGGGAAGGAATCCTTCTGTTAGAAAACTCAAGTTTTAACCACAAGTTGTAAATCATTTATCAATTTTTTTCTGAGAACAAGTGACAGGTGATTTTAAATTCACATTTCTCAATTGAAAAAAGATAACTCACTGAAAAAAAAAACAGAAAAAATATCAATGCTTTAGAATTAAATTTATTTATTAATTGTGTGCTTAATCAAGACTGAATTCCATTATGAAGAGCTTACATTCAGAAGTGAACTGAGCTATATTTTGAAAGTACATAAATAAGATTTGTCATTGGCAGAGATAAGTGGTTTATCAGAGACTGTTTCATAAACTGACAGCATTTAAGGGTACTCAGCTAGTGGTAATTTTTCTTCTTTAAATGATTTGATTTTGTAAAACAGTATTGGGATCCTAACAGTTTCCAAAACTAAATAATAGTTTGGGTATTTATATCCAGCAGCACTTTAAAAAAAATTTTTTTTAACATTTTTTCATTTTTGAGACACAGAGAGAGACAGAGTGTGAGTGGAGGAGGGGCAGAGAGAGAGGGAGACACAGAATCCAAAGCAGGCTCTAGGCTGAGCTGTCAGCACAGAGCGGGACAAGGGGCTGGACCCCACGGACCAGGAGATCATGATCTGAGCTGAAGTCGACACTTAACCGACTGAGCCACACAGGCGCCCCTCAGCCGCAACTTCTAATTGTATAATATATGACTGAATTTTCTCTTAACTTTGCAAATGTGCTTAGATCAAATCCCTTTATTGTCTTTTTTGGTTATGTAAATACGTTACATCATAATCAATGTTTGAAGTTTTGATTCGTTTTACTTTTACTTTCACTAAAGGGTACTTGGTATTTTCTTAAATGTCCATAATTTAAAATAAATGGCAATGTAAGTCTAAAATGGAATTTTAGTTTAGTTTCATTTTAGTTACTCACTTAAAATGCATTATTAGAATCAACGTATATGCATTTTGAAACTTGTGTTTGCAAGTATATCTGTAAATAGTATTGCAAAGCTAGATATGCCATTCTTTATTTTCTATTGACTATTAAATTTTACATTCCGTTATAGATACTTAACTGCTAGTTTTCTGCGGTCCTGATTTTCCATGAAACATCTTTTCCTGTTCTTGGTACTAGATTCCTTTTGTTTATTGGTTTGTCTATGTCTTGATGGGCACACATACATGACCCTTGTTCCATTTCTGATTTCAGGTACTATGATTCATTATTTTGATTAATAAATATAATACCAGTTTGAGAAATATCATTGTCTATACTGAAGGGGAATGATTCTTTGAACCTTATCATGAGTCTAAGACCATTTAGATACCAATGAATAATATCACAGTGACAATCTCTCACTTTTGTAGCAAGAAGATGACAATGGAAACCATTATGAAATGTTGTCACTTTTTGCTAGTTTAAAATAACGTGACATGAGTTAGTTCTGCCGACTGCAAAATGGATGCAGGTTGTCTTGCCCACAGTCCCTAGCAAAGCACATTGGGTTGTAGCTTTAGAGTCATGTTTTGATTTTCTGTGGTTCTGTTGAGCTAATCTGAAAGATTACCCTTTTAAAGAGCAATGAGGGTAGTGTGTTTCCTCTACTGGGGAACTCGACTCACCCATTCTGAGAGATTATCATGATAAGTATACTCATAATGCCCATTACCTATTTCACCATTCCCCCACCCATCTCCCCTCTGGTAACCATCAGTGTGTTTTCTGATGCCTGAGTGGCTCAGCTTATTAAGTGTCCAACTTTGGCTCAGGTCATTGTCTCACAGTTTATGACTTGAGCCCCATATCAGGCTCCGTGATGACAGCTAAGAGCCTGGAGCCTGCTTTAGATCTTCTCTCTCTCTCTCCCTCTCTCTCTCTCAAAAATAAATAAAACCTTTAAATATTTTTTTTAAAAGCCTGTTTCTTGGTTTGTTTCTTTTCCCCTTTGTTTTCTTTCTTAAATTCCACATATTAGTGAAATCATATGGTATTTGTCTTTCTCTGACTTATCTACTTAATATTATACTCTCTATATCCATCCATGTTGTAAAAGCTGGCAATATTTCATTATTTTTCAAGGTTGAGTCATATTCCAGTGTGTGTGTGTGTGTGTGTGTGTGTGTGTGTGTGTGTGTGTAGGTGTGTGACTGTGTGTACATTACATCTTCTTTGTCCATTCATCTATGGATGCACACTTGGGCTACTTCCATAATTTGGCTATTGTAAATAATGCCTCAATAAACATATATTTTTATATTAGTGCTTTCATATTCTTTAGGTAAATACTCAGTAGTAGAATTACTGGATCATATGGTAGTTCTATTTTTAATTTTTTGAGGAAGCTCCATACTGTTTTCCACAGTGGCTGCACCATTTTATATTTCCATCAACAGAGCACAAGAGTTCCTTTCTCTCTGTATCCTCTCCAACACATATTATTTCTTGTTATTTTGATTTTAGCCATTTGTGACAGGTGTGAAGTGGTGTCTCATTGTGGTTTTGATTTGCATTTCCCTGAAGATGAATGATGTTGATGTCTTTTCATGTGTCTGCTGGCCATCTGCATGTCTTCCTTGAAGAAATGTCTGTTCATGTCTCTGCCGATTTTTAAATTGGATTATTTGTGTTTTTGATGTTGAGTTGTAGAAGTTCTTTGTATATTTTGGATACTAACCCTTTATCAGACATGTCATTTGGAAATATCTTTTCCCACTCAGTAGATTGTTCAAAAAAGAAAATTTTAAAAATTTATCTGTAAACAAATAAGTTAAAGGACTTCTCTTAGCAAAGGATTTTGCTATGAGGTAATTTAAGTATTAAATCTTCTACTGTACTTAAATTTAACATAAAGAGATGACAATTTTTATACAACACATAAGAGTATATTTTACACATTTAATCATTGAAATATAATGTATTTCAATAATGAATTAGCAACAAATATTATAATTTATATTATATAAACAAAATTATTAAGAAATGTGGGGCTTATATCGGTATGCTACTTATAGAATTAATTTTTATCTTGAATGCTTTTGTGGTCTGAATTATGACATTAAAGTTTTTTTTTCCAATTTTTATGGACCCAATATTTAATATATTTAATTAAATTTATACTTGGTATTTAAATAGTTTGCATAAATGACTGACAAGGAGAATTATTATATTAGACTCTTATTTAGGGTCTATTCTTTTAAGATTTCTGTCATAGTTATACATACAAACACACAAACACACACACATACATATATATATATATTTTTTTTTCTCCCTAGGCATCTCCTTAACATATTTTATTCCAATTTATACACCAAGGTGTGAAATTTGTTTATCAAAATATGTATCCACTTTGAACATCATTAAACTGCCCTAAATTCATTTAAGAACTCTCTAAAACTGGGGCGCCTGGGTGGCTCAGTCAGTTAAGAGTCCAACTTCAGCTCAGGTCATGATCTCATGGTTCGTGAGTTGGCGGCCCACATTGGTCTCTGCGCTGACAGTATGGAACCTGCTTGGGATTCTCTCTCTCTCCCTCTCTCTCTCTCTCTGCTCCTTCCCTATTTGCACTTTCTCTCGCTCTCAAAATAAATAAATAAACTTAAAAAAAAAGAAAAAAAAAACCTCTTTAAAGCCAATCCCTATGGTAGTTCAACATGGAGCCCTTTTTATCTTGATATGTTGCCATTTATCATTATCTTATGTGTATACTTGTTTAGCCAACTCACTCTTCATGTGACAGTGCTCAGATCCGGGTCAATCTGAATTCATTCTGCAAGTCAACATCCTTGAGATGTAGCATTGAATGCATGTTTTCTCTTTAGCCAGAAAATTTGTATTTTAATTCCCCCAACTAATGAAATTTATCTGGTAAAAGATGCTTTGAACAAGTTAAATATAACAAAACTATGAAAAAATATAAGATCATGTCCTCAAAATAAAATCTTTCTTTTTCAGATACATTAAGGCGGATTTTACTCTAAGTGCAATCAAAGTGTCCAAAAAGTGACAAATTATTTGTATCTCTGTAGAATTGCTGCTGAATTTTAGCTGAGACCAGATTAAGTATTAAAAAAAAAGTTGAAGCATTGAATTTGTTGCAATATGAGGAAATGTGAAAGTTTGAAACTACATTATATGTTTAATAATTAACCCTCTCTGTTGTTGAAAGATATTCAGTGAAGGGGGCTGAGGAAAATCTGACTGGGTTGTTAGGAAGTCCATATTGAGAATGGGCTTGCCTTATATCCTAAGGCACTTAAACTTGGATCTTCAGGAAAACGCGTTACAGAATGAGAGAAATGTTCAGCCCTATAAACCTAGGAAGTTCATGCTGTCAGCAGGACAGGTGATAGATTTAAGGGCAGCAGAATCAAAGGAGATATACTGGATAAATTGCTATTTTAATAATCCAGGCAAGGGGTGATGAAGCAAAACAAAATAAACACAAGATAGACTAAATACTTACAACCAAATAAACAACAAAAAATGATTAAAAGAAAATATAGGTAAATATTTAACTTCTATCTGGAATTAAAAGAGTTTCTAAGTACACGTGTTTAAAAGAATCTTGAGTATAGATACATTTGGCCAAAAAAAATGTACACACACATTCATGTAAAAATATTTAAACCAAGCTAATATCACAATTACTATCAGTTTCTCAAAGCTGGGAAAGGCCTGATATAAAAGTAAAATAAAATTAAACTTTTAACTATGTAAAAACAACATAAAAATTCATAAGAATACCAAGAACTTCTTAAGAAAAACTAGCAAAATCACAACTCCTCAAAAAAGAACACAAACTACTAATACCCAGAAAGCTTATCCACACCACCACTTACCCACACCACTGATCAGATATGCAACTTCAATTCAAGATAATACATTGTTTCTAAAAGTCAGAGTAAAATGTTCTGTTACCAGTTTCATTAAGGCAGTTCTAAATTGTGAAGTCTTCTCATTCTCATCAATTTATCAATCTTCGTAAACATTAAGGTATGTACATTTATTTTGTCATTTTTTTAAGCACATATTTGTTGAATGCCCATTATGTTTTTTTAAAAATTTTTAAATGTTTTTAATGTTTATTTGAGAGAGAGAGAGAGAGAGAGAGAGAGAGCAAGCATGAGTGGGGGAAGGACAGAGAGAGAAGGTGACACAGAATCTGAAGCAGGGTGCCGGGCTCTTAGCTGTCAGTACAGAGCCTGACATGAGGCTTGAACCCATGAACCTGAGATCATGACCTGAGCTGAAGTCAGACACTTCACCAACTGAGCTACCCAGGGGCCCCCAAATGCCTACTATGTTTTAAAGGGTCATTATGCATTGAGAATATAATGGGAAACAGGGTCCTTATGACCCCCAATTTTAGGAAATATATAATCCTGACTGGTTGAGTAATTTAATGGAGTAAATTTTCTTTCTAGATAAAAAAAATCCTATTCATTTATTTTTATTTACATCTGAGTCTGAGCCTGCTTGCTTCTTACAAATTCTTATTCATGTATCTTGATCAGGATTTCACTCGAAGAGCAGGCAAAATAAAGCCAGAGTATCTCTCATCTAACAATTCCCATGTTTTCCAAAACCTTGTACAAATAGTCTTAAAATCATCCCAAAATATTTGGAGAAGGTGGTGATCTTTCTGAGCATCTCAACACTGTGGGCATGCTTTGGTTATGCACATTGGCTCAGTTCTAACGAGTGTCTCCTAATGGTTATAAGGAACTGGGTTTAATATACTAGCAAAAGAGTAAAGTCTAGTAGGAATGGTCACATAATAATTGACACAGGAGTACTTTTGGATTCTCTAGTATTTTTCAGCCAAAGTGTTATGTTAAAATATTACTTAAAAAGACAAATACAAAAACAGAAACTACTATGCTTCTGGGACTAGTCAGGACATAGGGGACGCAGTGGAGAACATTAGAAACAAAACTCTCAGGGAACCAAGGGCCTGGTTTCATACTGCTCTTGAGACCTTCTTTCCTGAATTTAAAAACAAAAGCATAAAAGTTTTGTTCGTGGGGGATATGATTTCATTATTGGGCACCAGCAGAATCCTCAAATGTATTCTAACTAGAGTCAAACCTAAACCATCAGAGAGCTATAGATTCTTCGACTGAGGTCCCTTATCAAATTGCTTTTACTGAATTGAACTCTTGCGTACTGGATTGAGAAAAACTACTCTTTAATCTAAAATTATGTTTAGCGTATGCTATTGAACTGGTCCAATCACTTAGTTTCCTAGGAGAACAAATCTTACAGCATTTAACAAAAGACACATTGGTTAAGTAAAAAATACTATGGGTACTAAACTGAAATTTTTCTATGGCTGCAGTTAACATAGTTTCATAATTTTCCAGACTGTAATTATTATGGATTTTTTAATGACATACAAACTTAGAACATTTGTCTTCCCTATTCTGGTGTGGATCTAGAGTAGATTTTCTAGAAGTTTTATTCTTCCCTGTGTGTACTAGCTTGTGCTGCCTCTTTGTACAGGTGAGATGATCATCCTATAAAATGCACTATGGTTAAGTACTACACTTTTTTCAAGAGAGCATTAACCTTCCTCTCCATTCAGCTGTTTTTAAAAATAGTTTAATGTATTTTAATAGAACAATTACAGGAAGAATACAGAAGACAGACATTAGAAACATGTACTTGAATGTAAGACAACTCATTTAGAAAAGTATAATAAATGGATAGAATTTGTTTGATAAAAATGCTACAAACATCATTTAGTTGCTCTCAATAAGAAATACACTTGTTTTGAAAAAAACCTAAACACCGGAATTGTCCAGAAAAATTTACCAGGTTAATTTATAGTTATTATAGAGTTGAACTGCTAAAACTTGTTTACCGAAATATTTTGACTTGTATTAATGCTTTACATCACCACATTTGTATTAAAAATCCACACACAAAGAAAAATGGAAAAACTGCCAATACTTGATTTCTCTCCCTTATTTTTCCATTTGCAATTATATACTTAGGTACCTTTTGACCTCATGGGGGAAAAAATCCAATAACAGGAAGAAAAGAATTTTTTAAATAATGAAATGTTTCCTAATGAATCCTTAAGCACGTTTTCCACGTATGCAGCTGTTAGCTGGGTGTCTTTGGGTATACTTGTTACACATTTGGTATGGAATGCAAACAAATTGGTGTTTTCAAAAAGGGCAACGAGATAGACCTCACTTGTCTCTGGCAAAGTACCAAGAGCTGCACTCCGGAAGCGCAGATCTGTTTTGAAGTCCTTGAGCAAGGTTTCACACCAGACTGTGCGAGGGAAGTTTGCCATGGCATTGTACTTCTGAACACATCTCTGGGAGTGCCTCAGTAGTAGACACATAAAATGAGGTTTCTTCCCTCCTCCAGTAGGGGGCGCGCTCTTGCAAGCAGCTTTTGGCAGCTAGTTGCTTCCTGGGTACTTTGCCACCAGCCGATTTGAGAGTAGTAACCTGCGCAGAAGCCATGGCTTGGAGGCTTCTTTACTATCCCCTTGTCTTTCGCCTGGAGTTTCGTGAGCTAGAGGCAGCCCTGGGTTAGAGAGCCACAGGGGCTGCTCACACAATTCTCCATGTAGCCGGTAATAGTCCAGACTGTGTACATTCCTTATTGCTACCGTCAGAGGTCGCTGCCGTTCGGTCCCTGCGGAAGCCTGGTTACGAAGCTGAAATTTAGGGAGAACTGCTTGAGGACTTGCTCGAGTCTAGTACTTCTCTGGATTATAACAAACCCATAGCACGGAAAGACTTGCTTCTCTGTTTATGACCCTTTTGGAGTTAATTTTACTACATTGATGGAAGTTCAAAGAAACAAACCTTGCATTTAACTATTTCACTTACATTGGACAGATTTTTTGGGAACACTAGTCACTAAATCCTAGTATCCTGCATTTGAGTAATGACCATTCCATTCTGGACCCACTATTTGAAAAAGCTATGGATTTGATAAGCAACCGTTTTCTTCAGCTTAATCTTATTTATGGTGAGTATTCTTGTTGTCATTTTTCCTCTGCAAAGAGTCTAATAATCAAACTCCTCACTTAACACCGGTAACGTTAAAAAACTTGCTACTTGGGGCACCTGGGTGGCTCAGTCGGTTAAGGGTCGGACTTCAGCTCAGGTCATGATCTCACAGTTGGTGGGTGGAGCCCCGCATCGGGCTCTGTGCTGACAGCTCGGAGCCTGGAGCCTGCTCCGGATTCTGTGTCTGTCTCCCTCTCTCTCTGCCCCTCCCCCGCTCATGCTGTCTCTCTCTCTCTCTCTCTGTCTCTGTCTCTCTCTGTCAAAAATAAACATTAAAACAATAATAACAAAATAAATAAAAATAAAAAACATGCTACTGTACTAATTATATACCCTGGTCACATTCATAGTTTCCAGCCCTGTGATTTCATTTCTAGGAAGCAAATCTAAATAAATAATCAGAAATTCAAACAAATTTGTGTTAAAATTTCTCATAAAGTTATTCATAACCAAACCTAAACCAGGCTTGATTTAGAAGAAGGTAACAGTTTAAAAAACTGTGGTACATCCCCAAGATAGAATTTTAGTCAGCTATTAAATGATGTTTAATAATAACTTCAAATGACACGGAAAACATTATACTAAGAATGTAGGATTCAGAACTGTGTTATACAGGGTCTAAAATATGTGTGTGTGTGTGTGTGTGTGTGTGTGTGTGTATATATATATATATATATATATATATATATATATAATGAACAATGTTTATCTTTCAGTAATGAGCTTGCACCAGATTTTATTTTTATCCCTATGAATTTCTGCATGGTTCAAGTTTTCATAATGAATAGGTACTAATTTAATAATAATTTTAAAGAGTGCAGTTTTTCACAAAAAAGTATATATATAAAGTACTCAGCACAATGAAAACAGAGAGAAATATATGAAACTGAATGCTTTCCTTGATGAAAAATATGTAGGAAATGACTGATAGACTTGGGGGTGGGGTGGGGTGGGGAAGAGGGGTGGATAGGAGGAGTATAGGGATGGAGCATAGGACGCAAGAAGTTCTGCTAATAAGTACATAAATTTGGGGAAAAAGAATAAAAATTCACTATTAGACTTGGCATTTTGAGGTAACCTCAGGACAACTATGGAGAGTGATCCATTGGGCAGTTACGTGTTAACATCAGATCTAAAACTTAGGGCTTTTTTGAAATTATGTTAGTTTTTTAAAGATTTCTGTCAGTATTAGAAGTGAATCTTTGAGTTGCAAAATCGGATATGATATCGTTATAAGAAACATATGCTTTATTTTACATTGCTATGTCAAGAAACATTATAGCTAAAAGAGTTTTAAATTAAAAAAAAATTAATAATTAAAAGTATTTGGATTATACTCATGTACACTTACATCGTGGACCCGAGCTCCTAGAAAATAGCTCAGGGTTTAAATGGTTTCTCTAACAGCACTTACTGGATGTCAGTACCATCCCAGGACTAGTTTTGCTTACTTTCCTAGGGGTCTCTAGCAAGAAGGGTAAATGCTTTCTCTTCTCAGTCGAGCCACGCTTTCCATTTTGAACCCTACCTGCCAGAAGTTAGCATCAGATCCTTGCTTCTCCATTGTTCATGAATACACTTATTACCGAAGATGGGAAAGCTTTAGGGGAATGAAAAATATATATTTTTTCTAAAGAATATAAAATTCAGTGATTCCTGCCTGAGAAAATATTGAAGTGGTTTCCCAGGAAGTTCTAGCTTAGTTTTCTTTTTCCCTGACATCATCATATATATGATTCAGGATTTATGTAAAGTTAAAATACGCCTTAATTGTGTATGTTACCCAATATCGTCAAGTTTATTTAGAAAAAACAGAAGGTGGCTATGACTTTTTTCAGTGAGTACTTGAATGGAGATTGAAAATAACTATGTTTTTCAATTAGTGCGTCACATTTTATAGGACGTAGTAACATGCGGTGGAGTCAGGTTTCTCTGCTTGTCACTTCACATATAGGATCCCAACATAACGCCACCCAGCAAGCAATGCTGTGTTTGTATAGGCAGCAATATGATATTTTTCCTGAAGTTTAAAAGGCAACATAGTTTCACATTTGTACATTCAATTTCAATTCAAAACTATGGTTTGAGTGGGAAAAGGTTGAATATCAGATCTTGATTATTTTTTGTCACTGGGCCAAAGCCTGGAAACCACCTCAAGTGGACCTTTATTTTCACCTGCAGCCCTGAAGCATAATTGAATTGCTTGCTCAGCAATCATGCAACACTCAATAAGGGGGCAAAGAGAACAATTGACTTCATAATTTACCAGGTGCGCACGACTTCTCCGTGAATACAGTTAATTTATAAATAACTGCTAAAAGTCAGACATTAGGTCAGGATTTTACGTAGATGAATGCTATGCACAAGGAAAAACAACGTGCTTTTATACATGATTTCATTCTGTTGAATGAGACAGATTGAATAATTGTTATTGTAGTTTTAGAAAAAAATCTTTAAAAAACACGTTTTTATTAGATCATGTTTATCAATGCCCTCTATTCTCCTGGTTATTGTGTAATTAAGAATAGCTAAAGAAAGTGTTTATTTTAGAGTAATTTTTAAATGTACAGAAAGATTTTTGTAAACAGTTATCCCCTTAAAGACATTGAGTTCTGTTTTAATATCGAATAAGAGAATAGTTACTCCTAAATAAACATAAATTGGCAATGCTTTGTGTAATGCAGAGTAATCTCCGGTAATTGTTTTATGATAATAAAGTATGTTTTTCAAGGGAGAGAGGAATAAGTAAAATGAAAAACCATGTAGCTTCTTACACTTGCATGGAACAATCATTGCCGGATTTGGTGTAGTGAAAAGTACTCTCTATCCTGGCCATTTGCTGCCTTGGATATAGCTCATGAGTATTTCAAGACAAAATTGGTTGACCATTCACAGATTTCAATAGATCTACATCCCAACTGGTAGATTAAGGAAAGAACTGTGTGCATGGCTCAGAATTCACACTGATAGCATTGTATAGTTATACATCTTATGTAATAAATGCCATTATTGGAGGGTTTTTGTCACTAGTGTGAAGCTGGACTTTGTTTTCATAGCATCATTTCTTTTGTCCTGGATCTTTACCTGACATTTTAACAAGTATAACCGCTTTTTATTTGGTTTATGATCATTGATACAGTGGACCTATCATTCCCACTGTTGGAAAATACACACATTTTTTCTTCAAAAATAATTTTACCAAGCTTTTGCAGTTAAAATAAAACTGTTACAAACTTAAAGGGCTCCAGGAACAGTGAATTAATGAGGTATGGAGGAAACAGAAAGACAGAGGAGGTTATAGAACATAAATGTTGCCCCCACTCCTTCAGTTTCTATGGCAGAAGGCTCTTCTGTTCTGAATTGGCAAACGTCACTTAGAGACATTTATGTCAGTAGAAACTCTTATGTCTGGAAGCTCTTCCTAAGATATTTGGAGTTCTTAACAAATATTCGAAAAAACATGGTACCCTTTGGATGGCACGCAGAAGTAAGGGAAAAATAGGTCTGCTTTCTGAATTAGGAGAGTTGCCTGGGTTTAATGAGGTATGCACAGTGTAACCGTATCAAGTGCTCCAGAACACTTGGTATAAGGCCACATTTTATTTTGTTTTGTTTTTCCAAAATCAGCTTAAATCTGGCTCTCAGTTTCTACTTGGGAGACTTAGGGAGAATTCTGATATGAGTTCTGATTGTTGCCCTTTTCCCACTCATTCCCCACCTGCTCCCAGCCTGTCTTGGCCATCTGCCGTGGCCTGTGCGGCCCCCATGCCTCCTTCTCCCTCACAGAGCCATGTCTCTGCTGGTCCTTTACCATGCCTGGCAGGGCTGCCTCATGTACCATACCCAGCAATTGTCTCCTCTGACATCCTGCCTTCTCTCAGTCACTGTGGGATTGTGGTATCTGCCGTGTGCCCCGTCCTGCAAATCCAGTCAGAAGTCCACTCTACAGAGGGCCAGCAATTGGACAACTCAAAACAAAGAGACCTAACTATCCTGCCTATGGGCTACAGGGAAAATTGTCTTACAAGTTTTTGCTGTGTCTGTAGCAGCAAAAACCACTTTTTTAATAAAAAAAAAAAAGATATCAGTTAATTCACCACCAACTTCTTTCTATATAAAAGGAAAGTGACTGTGCTATTTTCACCTTCCCTTTGTTTTTGTCATTTCCCCTCAGTAGCCGGGAAGGTTGTAGGTGAGGAAGAATGTCCCTCTTTCCTCTTTTGTGCCTTGTACAGTTTCCACACGTCTTGGAATGCGCGTATTTTGTGCATACTTTGCTGCTGCTGATTTCTTAAGTCTCTATGAATTCTGTCTATCTACTACTTCCCCAACTCATGTAAGAAGGTTAGAGTTAGATTAAAAGCTATGCTTCTTTGTCTTGGTATTATTTTTAAAAGAAAGAAAGTAACTATGCTGAACTTCAAACTGGCTTTCTCTCAAGCCATGGAAACAAGTGTCATATCAAACAGTTGAGTCCTGAATTCTTACTAATTTTTTCACCACGACTTTGCCAAAGTTTAGGTTATAATATGGGGAAGAGAGAGCAATGATGATCCTATAAAATACCAAATTAAAGATTGTGTTAGACAAAGAAGAAGAGATAAAGATCTGTGTCAAGGCTTTCACTAACGAAGTAGCAGACATATAATGGAGAAACTGGGTAGGAAAATTTTTTGTCCACTTTCAATAAGATGTAATATTTTTAAAAAATATTATCTGTACTTCAATAGAAAAATAAAAGTTTTCCAATATGGTTGAAGAGTAGATGAAATTGTTCATTATGGCAAAGACAAGCTTCTGTCAGGTGGTTCATTCAGTTTATCTCAAAATGGTTTAACTGCTATTGAGGATCAAAGTTAAGAATTATGTGCTCCTCGTTTGCTTATCAAGAGCTCCCATCACTATTTAGCTTTGAACGTATAGGTGGAAATGAATGAATAAAACATCCTCACCAAATGTGCTATTGGGCTGAGTTATTAGCCGGTCCTTCATAATTCTAAACTCAGTTACAGCCATAAAATAAATTTTTGTTTCTCAGTCTAAATCTAATGCTGAAAAAACTTCAATTTGAGAGGACATCCACTTTAGTATTAAATTGAAATCCCACGGGATTTAGGCAGGAATTGATGAAATGCTGCCTGATTGCTCTCAAATGTTGGCTTAAGGTAAGTAACACTTGGCTCACTTAAGATCAAGTCCAATTTTACTACACGTTTACCCTTAAATCCTAAATCAAAATAATCTTTGGATTTTCAAGCTTTGGCTATGGTAACAGGTGAAATAAAATATATTCATTCCTTCATGAATTACTTGGATTTAATTCTGTTGGAATAGCAAATGACACAAGTTTATAACTCTGCTGCCTCTCATGTAATTAGAAAAGTAGCATTCCAGGTGGTCTGCAACTATAGAAAAATGTCACAAAGAAGCCTCAAAGTAGCATGGCATTCTTCCCTTTAGGAGATTATTGATGGTGTGTATATGGATGGAGTCACAGAGACTTCAAGTATTGGTAATAAATGATAGCGTCATAAGCAGGACTGAGTATAAACTGATGCTTTAATGAATAAAGAAATATTGCCTCTCTTCCTCCAGACTAAGGTTTGTTTTGTTTTGTCTCTGCATAATTCCCAAGTGAAAAAAAATTTTCTTGTGACTAAGACTCAGGTATGAACTAAAGTGATTTATAGTCAGATCAGAAGCCAAGAGATTAGTGCCAAAATAGTGGTGAGATAATAAAATACTGAACTTGGATAGAATCCAGGCCCCTCAAATAGGAGTTGAAAAGAAACTGCTGATCAGCTAAGAAAGACCACAAAGGGTGGTGTCTGTTTCGACTATTAGCAAGAATGATGATTCTGATCCAGTTTTTGGTTGGTTTCACTCAAATTTTCTCTATGCTTGTTCAAGTGCTATATCCCAAATTGAGAATATACAAATAGTCCCATGCCCGGTGTCCTTTTATTTCTTATGAAGGAAGTTTTGAGTTCAGTTGTCCATCCACAGCTATGAGGAACAGAGATCCATTTAACTGACTGCCACTAGGCTAGGCTGGAGTAGACCGCTCCAGCATTCAGGGTTAGCCTTATTTCCATATAAGGAAGTCCTTGCATTTCCAGGTTTAATTTCCATTGCTTCATGGGATACAAAAAGTCTGACTCTTGCTCCCCACAGCTGTTTCTCATAATAAAACAGAATTCAAATATTTCCCTGTAAGACACACTCCTTCGCAAGAGTTGTGGCCGGGGCTGAGAATGTCAACTCTCATCTCCTGAGCTTCAACTTCTTTTGACACCTTTTGATGATCAATTACATCCCACCACTGTTGGCTGCATGTCAGCACTTCCCAGCCCAAGCATTGAAATGTGGCTATCCTCTTCATTTCCCATTTCGTTGTTTAAATAAAACTGGAATATTTAAAGGTTAGTTATGTAGAAAAGGGAATAAATAAAAAGAATCTGCAGGTCAGTATTGTGCTTGACAATTCAAGTTCCTACTGTCACTTTGGGGTTCACTTCCAGGGCACTATTTCATCAATCCCAACCCGCTCGTAGTAGCAATGGCCATCTCTCCCCACTGCCAAGAGTTACTTCAATCACATGTTCAACATTCAGACTTCAAAAAGGAAGCTGAGATAAATTATGATTTTGTTAAAAAAAAATCCCTTAATCCCTCTTCTTTAATGGCCTCCCCCAGTAAAATGGCATGGAATGAAACGCATTCTTCAGAAAGAAACATCTCATTTCAAACTGCAGCTGAATAAAAGTGTTGGATGGTATAAGCAGATTCTGTCTTATGTCAGGGTTTTTCCCAGATTCATCAGCAAAAATGATGATATTAATTATTTTAACTGAATTCAAAACATTTATGCTTAGCGTGAAAATTCTAAGCTAATTTTCAAGGATTAAACAAGTATAAACTCAGATATTCGTGAAAGTCTTTTAAATACATACTACCTACCCATTGGCTGGAATATTCAGAGGCAGAGATATCTTGTGGCAACCGGCAGCCTGTGTACATGGTAGCTGATGTGATCAAGTGGAAATCATGCCAGTTAAACTTTAGGGGGAAATACTTTTTCTCCATTGAACATAGAAGGGAAGATGATTGCAAGATGGTCAATCAGTCTAATACTGTCAGTGTATATAGACTATGTCGTTGAGTAGTCAGAATGTTGAACATACCTTTGAATCTCTGGTCAAAGAGGAAGCCTTGCTTATCTGGCAGGGAAACTCTATTTTGGGTAGAGCTGGGAATGGGGACCGTGGGCTCTGAGTATGTTGGAAGTTAGGCTTCCGTCATCCCAGCCATGTCCTCTGGGACACTTACTTGAGCACTAAAATGATTAGCCTAGGAGTATAAATTGATTCCATCTCCTTATGTCTACTCCCTTCCCTCCATCCCAGATATTCTAAAAAAGGCAGGGCCTGCTACAAGGGCCAACTTGTCTGGGAAGCAATTTGTCCCAACAATCTACCCTCTTGTCCCTCTGGGATTCTACTCAGGAAGTGCTGGGCTGAGCGAACAAAGCCAGTTAGTTCTGAGCCAACAAATGATGTGTGTGGGTCTTGTCCTCATTTTGCCACCCACTGGCTCTGATACCATTTCATATCTCTCCATAATGCCATAGATATAAAATGCTTAGTACTCTGTCTAGCAAAGAGTATGTTCTCAAACTGCAGCTAACATCTTTTTCTAGCAGCATTAAAAACCCTACCTCAGTGGTTCTCCTCTACATTGTATTCCCTCCTGACCTTGTTCTTCAGCCAGTGATCTAGGTACATGATGCTTTTAGGTTTTGTGCTATGATGTGACTTGAGAAACAATGGCCTGAGTCATTATTCAACCTCAGGATAATTACAGTGTGGGAATGTTTTAAAAAATATTGTTAATTTTTATGTATTTCCTTCCAAAGATGAAACATGCCTCTTTTCTTTTTTCTTTTTTTTTTTTTTTTCACTAAAGGGAAACATAAGCTTAAATCAGAGGCTGTCTGGTATTTTTTAAAATGCATAAACATGTGTTTACTATTGTGTAGAACAGCTGTAATTTGACTGTAGTTGACTAATTCTGATTGTGTTTGGATTAGGTCATTCAAGAGCAGTCACAAAGAATTTACTGACTTAAGTCTTATATAATTTTAAAAATCGTTCTCAGAAAGCCATTATGTATAGAAATTTTCTCTCTCCTCTTACCTTCATTATTGTTTAGAAAAGCAATTGTATCATGCAAAGTGGTCATTGAGTCTGTAATCTACCAAATTCATGGAGATGGTATTATAATGTCAGAATATGTCAAAATTCAGAAGTAAATGAACTGCTTTGAATCATCATTTCATGGCTATTTGAGTGCAATTATAAAGATCGACTAATGTTTCTGATGCTATAAATATGTAATGTAATAAATATTTCAATATTAAAAGAGACAAATCAAGGAATTTAGTAAATCACAATGAGTCACTGGAGACTGCAAGGAAAAGGGTATATGTATATGTAGGCACCATTTTATGATTTTTTTTCCCCTCTAACATCTTTTCCTTCATTCTTTTTTTCCTCTACATTCTTTTATTCTTACATCTTATTTATTCCTTTCTTTTGTTAATCCTCAGAGCTCCACAATTGCCATCTTAACAATGATTTGAGAACTATTAAGAGATAAATGTTTACCACGTTATTTTAATGACTTTTATGTTCATTTTTCTGTTAGAGAAATAAAATTCTTTATAACGAATGCTCTGTGTTGATCTGGCTACTGACGAATGCCTGGTGGATATCTGGTGAGGAAAGCAGCAAAGAGAGAAGAGAGAATTGTGAGGTGTATACCACATTTCAGGGTACACCGAGTCAGTGGGGGGGGGAGGCCATGCTGCAGTGCTTCTCATGAAAATAAGATTTTTGAGTACCTTTCAAATTAATATGCCAGTCCATATTTTTTTGGCATAATGAGAACATCTTTCATGTGTCAGAACAGGTTTTGATTATAACTATATAAGTGAAAGCACAGATATGTTGATAAGGTGACCTTCATCTTAAAGTTTAAGATTGATTGTCTAAAGTACTTTTAGAACAAGCAAAAACTGAATAGGAATAAAGCATGTGAGTCATAGGGCTACCTGACCATAGAATTCAGCTGTTTATGTTTGAATGAAAATAGCAATTGCAAATACAAATCAAACAAAAGTCCGCTCAAATGAGCAGCCTATGTCATCACTTAACTGCTTTCTTCCCCTACCAAGAATAATCAAGATGACTTTTGGGTAAGTTAATCCTTATGCTCACAAATATGTTTGCCCCATAAGAATTTAGAGCAATTGCAAATACAGTTGTTAAAATGGCTTACAGCTATCCCACAGAAAGCGTGCTTTCTTTTTTTGCTTCTAGCCTTATTTTTATGAAATCTCTCTCTCAAACATGTGTTGTTTTATTTTGCAAATTCCATATAAACATGCAATTAAAATAGATTTATATTTGTATCCTTTTGTCCGATTTGGAGTGTGGCGTTCATTGGGTCCCTATTGAGGGCGGTGTGTTTCGAAAGTAGACTAGCTCCTGGAGGCATTGTACATAAGCTCTTTTCGAAGGTCAGGAAATGGTCCTGGAAAGGAGCTCTATCTGAAAGTTGTATATTAAAAACTCCCTATCTGCCTCTTACTGGATTTGCTTTTGTGGATGATACCCTGAAGCATTTGCTGTTGTCACCTTAGAGGTTTTTTTGGAGAACAGCTTCTACCATGTATCTACTGCTTTTTGTGTGTTGTACCTTTTACCTACCGTGTTTTATTCCACTTCTTCCCTGTCATTTCTCTCCCATTCTCCAAATTCTTTTATTCTTTCAAGCCAAATTCCAATGCCATCTCTTTCATGAAAACTTCTTTGAATACTTCAGTCATATATATTTATTTTAATTATTCATAAGAATTCCCCCCTACCCCCTCTTAGAGCACCTGTTACTCTCACAGAAACCATTGGAGTGCCTTATAATGTTATCATCTCTCTTTGGGATGTTCAGGGACAGGTAATGCTCTGGTACTTTGCATATAGAAGGTACTTAATAAATACATATCCTGGAAATGCTGCCTGAATAAAATATTATCGTAATATGTAATAATGAGTTAATAACAAAAGGTAATTTCACACATGCATGTAGGTACTTACACAATCAGTTACAGTACTAACAATTTCCTATTGATGACAAGGTCAGCTAGGTAGTTATCTAATTTGATCATTGAAACTGATAAAATTATTATCACTATTTCATCTTCTTATTCATAGTTGTTCACTTAAAGGTTCAGCTGGCTTAAGAGGGGCAAACATGATCAATATTAACATCGAGTCTTGCCAAGTTTACTGCATATTTTTGTTTTGTTGCAAACGTATTTTTTTTGTGCAAAACAACTTATGAGAAACTAAGTGGTCATCAAACAAATCTTATTTTTGCTCTTATGTTTTGTATACTCCGTGGCCTGATCCTTTTGGATTCCAAAGGTTTCACATAAAGAGAAATGGGGAAAAAAACCCAGAAAACATGCATGTGAAATATCAGAATTATTTTTTAAATAAATGCTAGTACTTACTGGAAGTTAAGGATCTGTAGCAAGAGATAATCCACTTTAAACTTCCATGAAAACATAGAAATTTCAACATTAAGTATTCAGAAATTACATTGAAATGGGATATTGAGATTCCTACTTTGGACATGGTCTTTCATTACTACAGTAATAGTTTAATCATATGGAATCACAGAACAGAATTTTATTTCAATGGACACATGGCTACTTTCTTTTTATTTATTTATTTTTATTTTAAATTTACTTACTTAAATTAAGTTAGTCAACATACAATATAGTGTTGGTTTCAGGAGTAGAACCCAGTGATTCAGCACTTACAAATGACACCCAGTGCTCATCCCAACAAGTGCCCTCCTTAATGCCCATCACCCATTTAGCCCATCCCCCTGCCCATCTCCCCTTTAGCAACCCCCAGCTTATTCTCTGTGTTTAAGAGTCTCTTACGGTTTGCCTCTCTCCCTGTTTTTATCTTATTTTTCCTTCCCTTCCTTTATGTTCATCTGTTTTGTTTCTTAAATTCTACATATGAGTGAAATCACATAATATTTGTCTTTCTCTGCCTGACTTATTTCGCTTAGCATAATACACTCTAGACCCATCCACGTTATTACAAATGGAAATATTTCATCCTGTTTGATCGCTAATAGCTACTTTCTTAATCCACTCTTCTTTCCATCCAAGTATGCAAAAGCAGTACCAGAACCGTAATGGAGAGTATCAGTGAACGAAGACCAGGCAAGAGAACAGGCTATTCATCCCTATATGAATCCCATACTTATTTGGTAGCAGAGAGGTATAAATTCTGTAGCCCACAGAAGCTGAAATGCCACTGAGAATGTTTCCTGTTACCAACAGAAAATAGGAAAATGGAAACCAGCATCCATACTTCCTCTAAATCATCTGTACTCAATAAATACTCAGTCAAATTCTTGTTTTATTTTTTCCTTATGACAAATATATTTAAGTCATTGGATGTTTCCATTTTATGGAACTGGGAATTTTACTCATATTGAAATCCACAATCATAGCTTTTCATATGGAAATTTCTATTCCTCAAGTATACCAGCATAAGAGTCTCACTTTTATTACTTCGAACTTACTAAAGAGACACCAGATCTTGTTGTTACAGAATGTGTAAGGCATCGTTCACAAGCGTTTCAGATTATAAGGAAATTTATTTACCACTAATATGATGGTTCCTTTAAAAATGAGACAATTATTTTGAAATTGAAATGAAATGGATCTAAATACTCATAAAGGGTGTCTTAAGCAATATTTTGATTGCCTATGGGATATATTGGATATAGATCATTATTTAGGAACAATTTTTGTGCTGTATAGATTTGGTGAGTTCTTACTAATCTTCTTTATTTATCTGATGGCATATAAGCAAACTTTGGGGTAAGCCTTTACTTTGGATAGTGCATTTGCCACACTGTCTCAAAACTTTAAACTATTTTTATTATATTATACTATTGAAATGAGGTGTTAAGAAATGATGAATAGCAAGCCTACTTTCGCAGTTGTTTCTTAGCTTTATATTTTCACATAGCACATTGAGTCGTACACACTTAAAATCCTATCACAGAGGGGAGCCTGGGTGGCTCAGTGGTTAAGGGGTTTTCTTTGGCTCAGGTCACGACCTCACAGTTCATGGGTTTGAGCCCCGTGTCAGGCTCTGTGCTGACAGCTCAGAGCCTGGAGCCTGCTTCGAATTCTGTGTGTCCTTTCTCTCTCTCCCCTCCTCCCTCCCTCCCTCAAAAATAAATAAATAAACATTAAAAAAAATCCTATCATGGGGTGCCTGGGTGGCTCAGTTGGTTGGGCGTCTGACTTCGGCTCAGGTCACGATCTCACAGTTTGTGAGTTCGAGCCCTGTGTTGGGCTCTGTGCTGACAGCTCAGAGCCTGGAGCCAGCTTCAGACTCTGTGTCTCCCTCTCTCTCTGCCCCTCCCCTGCTCGTGCTCTTTATCTCTCTCTCTCAAAAATAAACATTAAAATTTATTTTTTTTAAAAATCCTATCACAGAACCACTAGAATGGAAGGGCATTTAAAAGTCATCTAACCCAGAGTTATAACTTTATTATACCAGCAAAACCCTTTTTTCCAAATAACATTGTATATGGAACCCCAAAATATGAAACAGATGGAAAGTGTGGCGGCTCCCACTGAAGAGGAGGAAGTAAGCTCAATCTCATCCTCACCTCCTGCAGCAGAACTCTGATGCAACAATCTGATAATGACTGATCTGCCCAATCTGCTCAGGATCTTTTCTAAAACAGTTTTTGACAGATAATCACACTGCCCCTTCTGTAATACTTTTCCAGGGACAGGAAACATGGTGCTTTATGAGAGGGGCCCTTTCTTTTTTTTGAAAAATGCGTCAATATTATAAAATAAAAAATGTCCCTTGTATTCAACTTCCAAGTAACATTTCCCCATTATCTTATTCTTGTTCTCTTGGGTGATTATTTTATATAATAACTTTTCAGATATTTGAAAACAGCATAGCCCTATAACCCATGTCACCCTGGGCAAAAATAAACTTGACTGAAAGGGTTCACATTTCCCTTCTCGAGGAGTGAGATACACTCCGGCCTCTGCTTTGATCTCCCCGGGTGATGCTGTGTTCGGGAGACAGAGTGGCTTTGTCCTTTGGTTGTAGCCATCAGCAAAAGAGAATCATACAGCAAAATCTAGATGAAGTTTGGAGTCTGACTAAAGCAGTCCCAGGAAAATATAGAGAGTCTAGTATTTTCCAGTCCTTGGAATTTGACAGATATCAAAAACCAGACTCAAAGCAAGGGTGACTAAAATGCTACATAAGCAAGACAAGCAAAAATAGCTGCAGAGATTAGAAAATAGACTCAAAGTTAAAACCTTATATAGAAGGGAGAGAACATTTTTAGGAGAACCTAATCGCATATACAGGGAATATACTAATGACGTAGGATAATATGTTTATGTGTTCCACCTACTCTGAGAACCATCAAGCTAACTACAAGCATTTATTGGAAACTTCCAGGTCCACACAGCTAGCAAATACCCATACCTGCCACCCATTTGTTTGGGGTAGTAACTCTGACAATGGAGTTCTCAGCCATTTTTCTTTTTCTTTTTCTTTTTCTTTTTCTTTTTCTTTTTCTTTTTCTTTTTCTTTTTCTTTCTTTCTTTCTTTCTTTCTTTCTTTCTTTCTTTCTTTCTTTCTTTCTCTCTTTCTCTCTTTCTCTCTTTCTCTCTCTCTTTCTTTCTTTCTTTCTTTCTTTCTTTCTTTCTTTCTTTCCTTTTTTCCAGTCTGTAATAGTAACATGCTGCAAGTACAATACTTCCCATCTATCCCTTCCTGGCCCTCACATCTTACAATTTTTCAATCAGTTTAGTGAGATCAAGTCCTATTCTATTTAATTTCCAGTATGCCATCATTGCTTTCTCAGGAAGTGGGGTTGGCAGTCACCCTGGATTGGGAAAAATACAAAAAAAAAAAAACAAAACTGGTTAGATTTTCAATGTTTAAGAATGAATCAACAGGAAATAAAGGCCAACAACAGAAAATCCAGGAACAACATAAGGCCTCTGAGAGACTTGGGGACCCAGTAAGGTGTGTAGAAGAAGGGTGTAGAATAGCATCAGTATTATCAGTATGACCGTCAGTATCCAAGGAGCTAACGTCATGGAGCACATGCTGTCTGCCCGGGTTGGCTTCAACATTTTGACTTGTGATAATTAACTTAATTATTACCACTCCATTTATTATACACACAAGTAAATAAATACAGAGGGATTAAGTGAACAGTCCAGCATCACACAGTGAGTGACAAAACGAGGATTTAAAAATAAACAGTCATGGGGGTGCCAGGGTGGCTCATTTGGTTCTGCGTCTGACTTCAGCTCAAGTCATGATCTGGCCATTCAGAGTTCGAGGCCAGGGTCAGGCTCTGTGCTGACAGCTCAGAGCTTGGAGCCTGTTTCAGATTCCGTGTCTCCCTCTCTCCCTCTCTCTCTCTCTGCCCCTCCTCCACTTATGTGCTTGCATGCTCTCTCTCTCTCTCAAAAATAAATAAACATTAAAAAAATTAAATAGTCTGACTTTACAACTCAAACTGTTAAAAAAAACCACAGCCTTACTGAGGCATAATATACAAAGAATTTCAAAAAATTCTTGTGTACATTTGGATGAGTTTGGACATATGAAAACATCTGTAATACTGTCACCACAATCAAGGTAATAAATATATGTAATACCCCCCAGAGTTTCCTGTATCATTTATTTCCTCTGTGTTTAGTAATGACATTTAGTATGACATCTACTCTTTTCACAAATTTTGAAGTGCACAATACCACATTGTGAGCCATAGGTATTAGAGTATTGGGAAAACTGGCTACCCACATGCAAAAAATCACCTCAGAACATATTAATGACTTACAAAATTACATACAAACATCGTCTCAAAACGTATTAACAATTTAAACATAAGCTCTGAACTGTGAAACTCCTAGAAGAAAGCATAAAGGAAAGTCTTCTTGACATTGGTCTTCATACCGATCTCACGGATATGACTCCAAAAGCACAGGCAACAAAAGTAAAAATAGAGAAGAGGGACGACATCAAACTTATAATCTTCTGCACAGCAAAGGAAACAACCAGCAGAATAAAAGGTAGTCTAGAGAGGGGCGCCTGGGTGGCTCAGTCAGTTAAGCGTCCCACTTCGGCTCAGGTAATGATTTCTCAGTTCATGAGTTGGAGCCCAGCGTTGGGCTCTGTGCTGACAGCTCAGAGCCTGGAGCCTGCTTTGGGTTCTGTGTCTCCCTCTCTCTCTGCCTGTCCCCTGATCGTGTTCTCTCTCTCTCAAAAATAAATAAACATTAATTTTTTTAAAAGTAGTCTAGAGAATGGGAGAAAATACTTGCAAAATATATATCTGATAATGGGTTAATTTCCAAAATATATAAGAAACTCCTGCAACTCAATAGCAAACCAACCAACCAACCTGATGTAAAAATGAGCAAAAAACTTAAACAATCATTTCTTCAAAAAGACATCAAATAGTGAACAAATATATGAAAAGATGCTCAACATTATTTATTATCAGGAGACTGCAAACCGAAACCACAATGAGTTATCACCTCCCTCGTTAGAGGGCTATCATTGAAAAATCAAGAGATAAATGTTGGGGAAGGTGTGGAGAAAAGGAAACCCCTGGGTACCATTAGCAGGAATGTAAATCAGTATAATTACTTTGGGAAGCAGTATGGAGTTGGCTCCAAAAATTAAAAGAGCTATTGTATGATCCAGCGATCCCACTTTTGGGTATACATGCAAAGGAAATGAAAATGTCATGAAGGGACATCCTCACTCTCATGTTCCTTGCAGCCAAGCTATGGAAACATCCCAAGTATCCACTGACAGATGAATAAAGAAAATGTGATATATACATACAATGGAATATTATTCACTGTTTTCAAAAAAGGAAATCCTGCCATTTGCAACAACATGGATAAACCTGGAGGACACTATGCTAAGTGAAATAATCTAGTCACAGAAAGACAAACACTGCATGATTACATATTATATGAGGTATCTAAAATAGTCAAAATCACAGAAACAGAGAATACAGTAATAGTTGCCAGGGACTAGAAGGTGCAAGAAATGGGAAGTTGCTATTCAGTAGATATAAAGTTTCTGGAGTCACACTTTTAATTATGACATTTAACTTTGAAAAAATGATTTAATATATAAAAGAGAAGAAAATAATATACAACTTTCATTTTCTTGTCTCAAAGGAAATAAAAAAAATAAATCTGAAATAAAAAATAAAAGATGGTAAGAAAAAAAAGACAAACAGAAAATGAGAGCTGAAGAAGGAGGCAAGAAAAATGAAGGTGAAAATATGGGAGTACGGGACATAGAGGAAAAAAAAACTTGATTATCAAATTGTCAACTGCATTAGAAATTGTTAAATCGGAACTGGCACGCATAAACTCAAACACATGAAGAGAGCTGGGAGGATGCTCCAGGATAAAAGAGATGGGGAAAAGTTGGAAAAAAATCATAGATGAAGAGGAAAATAAACAGAGATCAATCAACATTAGTATAATTGTTGTTCTTAACAAAAACACACAGAACAGAAATGATAATCAAGAATATTATAGGAAAAATCTCTCCTGAAATGAAAGGAAATTGAGTGATCAGTTACAAATTCTCCATTATAGAACATCAAATGAAATTAAATGAGATAGGAATTCAGACACACCAGAGTGAAATGTTTTAATCAAGTCATTTAGAAAAGTACAGAAATTAGACTGACTTTTCTTTCATTTAAATGAAAAAGTTTGAGATTGATGGGTTATATAACACATTCATGTAGGAGAGCAAAGAAAGATAGTGGTAGGTGTCCAAGGGGTGAAGGAAGTAAACTTTAACCACACAGGTTTCCCAAAACAAAAGTGGTTATTTTAGTCAGAATCAAAATAAAGGCATTGAGAATAGGTGAGTCACAGTATAGAGGACCAGTAATGAGGATTGAAGCAATTTAAGGTGAGTTTGGAGTTAGTTATTATAAATAAGGAAAAATAGAATGGCATTTGTTAAAAATAATTACATTTATTGGATAAAGATAACAAACACAATGAAAATTAGTTGGGAGTATACTCTTTCAGATTTAGGCTACAAATAGTTGGAATTCAGAAAATCTGATCAAAAGCCTAGTTTTATTCTCAGATTTGCTAGGAGAAAATAAGTAGTGTTTCTATTTCGAGGTTGATATTAAGAAAACCATAGATGTTAGTGTGATTTGTTTTTAAACTTTGTTGAGAGAGTCCCCAGTTTAATGAATGGTCAAGGGACTACATTGGGATGTACTAAACTATACCTTCAGACAGGCTGATATAACCTTAGTCACTGAAATTCAGTAAGTACTTTCTATTTGCCAGGCATTGTACAGACAATAGGTCATTTAAACTTCTCACCAATCTTGCATGTTTCTATTATGGTTTCCTTCCAATAGATAAATAAACTGAGGAGTCTCAGACAGATCATAATAGTTTTCCAAAGTTTCACATTTAGTGAGAGGCAAAGCAGGTTTGAGCCCAGGCAGTCAGATTACAGGGAATCGCTGTTAACACCACAAATTACTCATATTCTCTTATGAGAAGATTCCCAAATCACTGAATCTTGGTATTATTTAAACCCCTACATATAACATCTTTTATGGTAGCTTCTTAGAAGTGAATAATCTCATTAATTAATATAATTGGCTTTTTAAAATTGTTTATTTATTTTTGAGAGAGAGACACAGCATAAACAGGGGAGGGACAGAGACAGAGGGAAACACAGAATCTGAAGCAGAGTCCAGGCTCTGAGCTGATAGCACAGAGCCCAATGCACGGCTCGAACCCACGGACGGTGAGATCATGACCTGAGCTAAAGTTGGACACCCAACTGACTGAGCTACCCAGGCATCCGTAATTGTTTCTAATTCTGTATTTTAAAGGGATTTTTTCATTTCAAATATATGACTACCTTGCTGTCAGTCATGTGTATATGAACCATACACTAATTCATCAAGTATCGCCTCTCACATTCTACTTGGGACTACTGCTTTAATTTGAAGACCAACTTTAACAATGCTAACAACTAGAAATCAAAATATTAGTGGAAAGATTCGAGAAGAAACAAAGAGCTTTGTATTTTACTTCCATATTCCTGCTCCTTCTCTCTCTCTCTCTCTCTCTCTCTCTCTCTCTCTCTCTCTTTCTCTCTCTCTCTCTCTCTCTCTTAGCTTCACTATCTAAGTTTCTTATGGTTAATACATAATAGAAGAATTGGGAACGAGTTCACTAAGTTTCTTAGGGAAACTTACGCATGGGTTAACAAAAAAACATTACTCCTGGGGAGCTTGGCTGGCTATAGAAACACACCCCTATGCCTTCTTTAAATTTAGTCATGCCAGGGGCTGTCAAACTCTCTTCATTATGACATCTACCAATTCTTTTTTTCCCCCCCACAAGCCTTACTTACAGAGTGAAAATAAAAGCAGTAAGTTGAGTCAACCAATTAGACAGGTAGTTTGGGTTCATACGGATGAGACAACTAGGTAATTGGCTATATCATTCATTTTCATCCAATTGCTTTGGCATTGAAAAGTCAGAGCCTGGGCTTTTCCAGAGTGGCATATGCCTTTGCATGTTATGAGTGAACTTTTACCTTTCAAATTAGGCACAACAACAACACAGACAAAACACATTTCTTTCTGGTCTACTCCCTATGGGTAACTGATATTATCACAGCTAGAGCTGAGTGGCCTTGAATATGTAATTTCTTTTTGTAAAAAAATTATTTTCATCTTGGGGAAAAGCTGTATTTGGCAATGCATCAACTCCTCTGCTTTAGTTCATTATTTGTTGGAACAAAAGTAAATATGCTTACAACAAATTAAGCATCAGAATTTTTCTTTTGGTTTCTGGTAGTGTATTTTACATTCCACTACCAGTTTTATCATCAAATCTGTCTGATTTTCAGGAAAAAAAGCAACATTCATTTTTAAAAATTTAGATATAGTATGCTCATAGTTTTGGCTTATTCATGAAAACTAATAATCATTATGTCCAAAAGTTTAACAAATGGCTGAAAAACAAATTATTAAATGCTCACAAATATCAATTTTGAGGTAAATTTTAGATGAGCAAACCTTTAATGAATACTGAAAAAATTTAATTGAATATATTAAATGTGACACAATTATTTGTTGCCAATACTTCAGCTTCACTTGAACCTAACATGTTCCAAATAACAGATAACATTCATGAGACTCTTTTATAATCATTGAAAAATTCAGATGTTTCAGGCATGGTCTGTGGGTAAAATATGTGAGTCAGGATACTGAGCTTTTAATATTCACATTTTATCAATAAATTTTTACTGATTTTCCATTGTCACTTAAATATGGATGGATCAAAAATTCCTAAATTTTATTTTGCGTAAAATGTACAAATTCAACTCTAAAAGTTAAGGGTTAAGTTAATTATATGTTTTTTCTTAAACTTTTACCAACCTGAGAAACAAAATTTAGACTTTCACTTGTCCCCCTTTGACTTACAAAGCCTCAGTTTTATTTACCACAAAATTATCAGCCTTTAAAAGAAAAAGACTATTTTCCCATGTTCAGTTGTTCTATAGGGCATTTATATAAAAGTAATGCATCACATAACCATTGCAAAACTTCATCACGTGGTTTATTTACCATCTTAGTTTTCTTAAGAGACAGAAGGGTAAAATGATAGCATCTTCCTTTATGTAAAAATATCGATTTTTTGATTGATGTTGCTTTTAGTGAGGTTTTGTCATTTTTCAGTCTAGAATTTGACTGGCTCTAGAATTTGATTACAAAATATTATCTTGGCTATTTGATTAAGTTACATAATATTCTAAATGTATAGGGAGTTTTTTAAAAAATAATTTAATAAATTTTACTTTTCAAAGAAGTTGAGCAAAAAACATGACAGAGTTCCATATATCCTTAGCTTTCACATACTAACAACTTCCCCCACTATCGACATATTATGGAACATTTATTATAATCAATGAACTTACACTCACGCATCATTATCCCTTAAAGTCCATAGTTGATGTTAAGGATTCACTCTTGGTGTTGTACATTCTGAGTTTTAGCAAATGTGTCATGACATGTATCTAACATTGTTGTCATGCAGAATCATACTGAAAACTCATTGCCCTAAAATTCCTCCATGCTCTGCCCATTTACCCTTCTTTTCCTGACCCCTAATAACCACTAGTCTTTTTACATTTCCACAGTTTGCCTTTTCCAAAATGTCATATAGTTGGAATCATACAGTGTGTATGTTTTTTAATTAAAAATCAGTTAGCATTTCAATAACCAACAACACTCACTATGCTAATAAATTCCAATAACACATAAAATCCATTGTGGAATAAAAAAGTACACCATCTACAATCCTGGGTGAAAGTGTTTTCTGTGTACTTTAAATCTCATCGATAAGCAAATATTGTACAAATGATTTTGAAAGAGATACATGATGTACAACCTAATTTACAAAAAAACAAGGGCAGAACAATCTATTGCAAAGGTGAATTCACTCCTCAGCAGGTATGTTTCATAACCTACGTGAAGAGTTGTCTTAGGGCAGGCACTACTGATTTTTGTTTTTTTGGAATTCTCATGCAGAATTGTACTTCATTTTGTTCCAATTCAAGAGGGTAAGTACTTATGTGGCACTGGAAGTACAATTTTGCCCATGATCTCCTCAACTTTATTTATATTGGTCTTTAAGCCTTAAGTAGACAAATCTGAACACACTGCTCTCACCTTTAAAACATGAAATTAAGTATAAATTTCTGTAGATTCTAGAGTGTGTAAGACAGAAGCAAAAATATATCTAATTCTATTCTATAAGAGCAAAATATTTATGAACACAGAATTTATCAGAATAAATGTAGTAGGAAATGTATAAAATGCATTGAAAATAATTATTTATAGTACATAAATTATTCATACCTGAGCAATTTTTGTCCCATCTATTATAGTGTAGCTTGCATCAGACTATCACTTCAGACTAATCACTGAAAAGGGGATATATATAGGTGATATAAATATATAGATATAGATATAGATATAGATATAGATATAGATATAGATATATAGATATAGATATAGATATAGATATATAGATATATGGCGCTGGAGAACACCCTATATAGGAAGGATTAGATAAGCTGTACTTTTTTTAAGGAAAAGAAGTACATGCTTAGAGCACAGCCTCTCCCCCCACCCCCGAGGATATTTTCCATATCATAGATCAAGAAAATAAAGCCTGAGTGTAATCAGCAGTCTCAGCTGAGAGAGGACTATGTTCAGGGATGGTAAAGGGCAGGACATGAGAGACAATATATATGATAGAAAATGAGAGGCAATATATCTGATAGAAATAACAGCAGAGAAGTAGTCCACAAATCCGCATATAATGTTCCTAAAATCATTGGTGAGATCCTAAATTGTACTCATGAGGCATCACTCCACAACTCAATAGAAAAAATTTGTAAAGTTAGTTTGCTGATCAATGACTTCAGCAGCTATGCATATTGAACATAAATTCTGGAATTTGAATTCCAACAAGATGGAATGGCCTTGATAAATACCTTAGGCTTCCAGTTGCAATTTCAGTGGGTTAAGCATTAAGAATAAAGGCTACAATCTAGAAGTAAGAACCAGAATCCAGAGAAAGGGATATGCCTTAGGAATATGGGCGAAACTGAAATTAAGAAACAGAGCCTAAAACCAACCCTTAACAAGATCAAGTGATTCCATTAATGTTTTATCTTCTAGCCAAAAGAAAACTTAACCATCAAGAACCTCTTTAATCTTTATCCACAATGTCCAATAATGAATACAAATATGAGAGACATGCTAAATATCAGAAACACATGACCACAAACTAAAATGAAATAAAATAGGCATTGGAAATAGATATCTCAGTTGACAGATTTTAATCATGATTAATATATTTGAGAAAATGGAGGGGAAACTTAAGTAGATAAAAGAAAATTTCAATGGTAAATTTAATTTTATAAAAAAGAATCAATATTCTACAACTGAAAAATAAAATATCTGAAATTAATAATACATTGGATGAACTTAACAACAAACTGAACACAGTAAAAGAGAGGATTAGTGAACAGGAAACAAATTTTAAAGGAAATATAAAAACTGTAGTACATAGAAGAGAATGAAAATAACAAAATAAATATGTGGAACACAGTTAATAATTCTAAAATAATGAGACCCATTTAGTCCCATTAGACTAAAGAGGAAGAGAGAATGGGAGAAAGCAATATCTGAAGAGATAATAGCTAAGAATCTTGCTACATTAATGAGATCTATCAATTCACTGAGTTAAACTGTGAACTTGAAGCAGGAAATAGATAAAGATAAGTGTATCTTGCCACTTGGTATTGAACTTCTGGGGGGAAAAGAGGCAATGAAGATATGCCAGAAGATTTTTTAAAAACATATTATCTTCAAAGGAGCAAGAATAAATTGATCACTGACTTTACAATGCAAACTACAAAAACCAAAAGAAAAGAACTGATATCTTTAAAATGTTTAAAGAAACAAAACTCTTTATCTCACTTAGAATTCAATACCTAGCAAATATCCTTCAGAACTAATGTAGACATAGGGATATTTTTAGGCACATACAGTCTGCTGTAATTCATTGCCAGCAGTACAAAGAATACCAAAGCTTGTTCTACACACAGAAGGAAAATGATACTGAATAGAAGCCAGGAGTCACTGGAAAGAATTCAGAATATGAAGAAAGGTAATGATGCAGGTGAAATAAATGAATATTGATGTTTAAAACAACAATAATCATGTCCAGAGGAGATTATAATACATGTGAAATAAAATAGATGACGAAAGCACAAAGGTGGGAAAGGTAAAATGTACTTAATCTTCTCAGGGGGTTGCAATTTGTGAAAGTAGTTAAAGAACTAATTTCAGGTAGACTGTAATAAGTCAAGGAGGCATATTGTAATCTCTAGGGTAACCATTAAAGGAATAATAAAAATGATACCTAAAAGGCTGGTAGAGGAGAAAAATGGAATAATTATTCATACTTGATAGTTTTTCAATTTAAATAGATGAACAATGGAAATACTTCATTGGTTTAATTGAGTAATGTATAAAATATAGTTTGTTCTTTTCTCTAATAAAAGAGCATTAAACTTCAGTACAATTTTATACCAAAATTTTAACTGAAGCTATTTAAACCTTTTAAACAACTTTATTTGAAATATCTTATTTTCTAATAAAGAGTTCACCCTAATGGTTGCACATACTTTTATAATTAAATAGTACATTAAATGCATATATTAAATTGTATCTACTCCTGAAAAAAAATGTCAAATTCAACAGAAATATCTGGCATCATTTTTGTACCCATCTGTGAGCAAAGGTGAATTACAACATGCGGCAACTATTGGCTTTCATTTTTGGGTGGACTGAAGATGTATCTGAATAAATAGAAGGAAGGTCACAAGCTAATGGTGTTCATCAGTAGAGGGGAAAGCAAAAGTGAACCTTGTAACCATAAAATGCTCAATTTAACCCTAATACTTTGTAGTAATATGAAGTCATCATCAAACAAGTTTTCATTAACTAAAACAAACAAATAAACATCTAAACAAGAAATAGTATGACTCTGTGAAAAGTAAAAGCAACTGCAAAGTTTCAGTGAATTGTGCTCATTAATTTAATACTTCACACTTATTACTTAAACACCAAAGTTTACCAATCACTATAGTTGAAAAATTGACCAAAATACTTTCTGCTGAAACAAGTGTTTTCACCCAAAGCTAATGGCAGGAATGAAATATCTTACTTGCTTTTGGGTCAGAATATGAACCTGGACTTGGGATTCTAATGCCAAACAATTCTTTCTTAAACATATGTTTTAAAAATATTCTAAAAATAGTTTCTTCAATATCAAAGATAGTATCATCTTTCACTTCTGAACACAGAAGGGAATTACAGCTAATTGATCAAGCAGGAAAAAGTCCACATAAAAGTAGTCAAATAGATCTCTTTGGGGGATTGGGATGTATACAGAAATACATAGAGTGTTAAATTCCTATCATGATAATGATTACTAATAAATCCCAAAAGTAAGTCGGAGGATGTTCAAATGTCCACTTATTGTTTAGAGAAGTTGAGCATGTACTGTATAGTTGATATTAACTAGAGAGAGCTTTAAGACACATGCCAGGAATGGCACGAAACTCATTTCATAATTCTCACAATATTATAGGATAGGTATTTATACTACTCTATTTTCTAAATAGGAAAATTGAACCTCAGAGATATTTAATTATTTGTTCCAGTTTTCACAGCAAAAGAAAGCACATCTGGGATCCAACCCCAGTCTTCTGAGGTCTTTCTACTGCGCAACGATACCCAATTTGGGCAACCATCACTTGGCAGACGTCATCTAATTTTTTCCCCCAGCTATCCTGTTAAACAAGAAAAAAGTTCTAAGTCTCATGCAGTAAGTGAAGTGAGAAGGAAGTTACAGAACAACTAGTTACTCCCTTCAATGGTGAAAATATCACCTACATTCCTGGCTCCACCAGTTCTGTTTCATGCCTCTGAGCAATGCATTTGACCTTTGTTATTCAACACCAACTGGCTTGTTTCCTCGTGTGTTTACTGAGCAAGTGGCAACTGTTGTTAGCTTCTTTACCCAGGCTCTCAGCAGTGGCCACTGAGGGCAGAAATTGAGAGAGGATGGCCAGTTTACCTTGACTTTCTTGTCATATTGACTGCCTTCTTTTTCCCGTCATTAATTTGACAGAATCGTTTACTTTTTTCTACTCATCAACATTTTGGTGTATTTATTTTGGTTTTTATAAGATAGTGTCTGAGTTTTCATTAGTAATGCCTTGCACTTATCGAGAAGCAGTATGCTATCAGAATGAAAGGCATACACTTTCTGTTTGTGCTTCTGTCCTCTGAAGGTTTCCTGATAAACCTTCAGGCTAAGATTCTTGTAGTAGCATTACACCGTTTCTCAGAGTCCATTTTCCCCTTATGCCAGTATAATTTACAAGCTGAGCCTAGATCCAGTGTCTTTTCAGGATAATAAATGTTTTAAGAAAAGTATGTTGGGGCGCCTGGGTTGTTCAGCGGTTCATCGTCAGACCCTTGATTTTAGCTCAAGTCATGATCTCACAGTTCGTGAGTTTGAGCCCTGATGCAGAAACTTTATTTTTTTCCTTTAAAATAGAGTTTTTAAAAACATAAATCATTTAAGTCACTATTTTTTAATACATCATTTTAATACTATTCCCTCATATACTTTTTGCATTCAAAATATATGCCTTATTTCTTAACTGAGAATACAAAAGAAAATACTTGAGAATCAGTCTTAAAAGGAAATCTGGATGGACATGGAATTTTAGTTGCATAAAATCAAAATCATATTCAGATGCTCAGATGGAATACCTCACGAGTATACATACCATACTCTTCATTTCTTCTTAAGTTTGTTTGTTTGTTTGTTTACTTGGAGAGAAAGAGAGTGTGTACATGAGCAGGGGAGGGACAGAGAGAGAGGGAGAGAAGGAGAGAGGGAATCCCAGGCAGGCTCTGTGCTGACACCACGGAGTCCAATGTGGGGCTTGAACTCACAAACCCTGAGACCATGACCTGAGCCGAAACCAAGAGTCAGACACAACCAAGTAAGCCACCAGGTGCCCCTCCCTCTTCATTTCTTGTTATAATACAAGTGTTATTTTGCCATAAAATAGCTCAAATGTTAAACAATTGTTTAAGAAAAAGTTTATTGGGGCGCCTGGGTGGCTCAGTTGGTGTCCGACTTCGGCTCAGGTCATGATCTCATGGTCCCTGAGTTCGAGCCCCGTGTCGGGCTCTGTGCTGACAGCTCAGAGCCTGGAGCCCGTTTCAGATTCTGTGTCTCCCTCTCTCTCTGCCCCTCCCCTGTTCATGCTCTGTCTCTCTCTGTCTCAAAAATAAATAAACGTTAAAAAAATTTAAAAAAAAAGAAAAAGTTTATTAAATATTATTTGTCTTTATTGTATCAGGAGTCTTGGAGATTTTTTCCGTTATTCTAAATATTCATTTACTTACAGTAATAAAATATCTATCCCTCAATTGTATCCAAATCCTTTACACAAAATAATCATTTTGATTATATAACTACTTATTGTACACTAGATTCAAATACATTAGCACATATCCAGATTCCTCTTTTTTTAGTAACTGCCCAGCATACATATAACAGAATATTGCATTATCAGGGGCACAGAAATTAGCCCTATCAGCCAAGACCATTCTTCAGTCAAGCTCAACAGACCTTATTACCTGGATTTGGCTGTGTACCCTCAGGCATATTATGAACCACATGAGCAGATGATTGAATGGGAAAAAAAATCTCCATTAAGAAAAAAATTGAGATTTTGGATTCGACCGCCTGTCCATTAGTGACATAAAGTGCTGACAAGCAGAACAAACAGTGAGCAATGTAATGTCAAGGCCTCTAGTGAAATGAAGTTTCATAACTTCACTAGGGTTGATGGATGGGTAATAATGACATTTTCAAGTGTAGAAATATACTCTATTAGGAACATCATAGAATGTGTCTGTACAAAGTAGTTGTTACAGCCTGGTTGCTCAGGGAAGATGACTCTATACAGTAAGAAAACAGTCATGCGCTTATAAATGTTTAATCAGGTTAATATTCTGTTGCTCTTTATCATGCCAGAGAACGTCACTTATTTGGAGTGTAATAGTTTACAACAGAATTCTCTTAGACAGTGAAAAGACAGTGGAGAATTCTACAACATCAAATACTCAAATATCTGACATTAACAACGCTGTAAATCTGACACGAACAATTTATCAATTTACAGGGAAACTCTGCAAAAATGCATTACTGACGGTGTTATCTGAATAGTAAATAATCCTTCAGGTCTCTGAAAAAATGCAAGCCACCATATTCCTTGTAGATTAAATCACAAATACAACTATCATCTTTCAGCCAGTCAATTGCAAAGGAGCTATGTGTCTCTAATTTATGTCGTATCCTCAAAAAACCTGTCTGCAGTAGCATGAAGAATCAAATTGGATGGTTTTTGTAGCTATGTGTTCAATTTGTACTGTTTTGCCTTCAAGAAGGAATCCTGTTCTTTTAGGAAAAGGAAGTCTTGCTGGCAACAAAACTCACTTTGGAGTACACGAGCATCAAGTTTTTTTAAAAGCATAGAATGCGTGTGTTTGAATGTTCCTTGGCTATTCAGAACATCCTGGAATTATGACTTCAAGGAACTGAAATGCACTTCAAGCACAGCTGAATGATAAAAATCATGTGATAGGGGATTTTCACTACAGCTGTAAATTCTGAGTTAAGTGATTATTCTAGTCTAAAACTTTCAGCGATGACATTACGCACGTTACCATATATTATAGGAACTAAATAACCCATTCAAGGTTTATTGCCACAAAATACATTTTCTAACATACGAGCTATTATTTCCTAAATGATTTTAACATTAAAATTAAAATCATATTGTTTTAAATGTTTTCCTAAAGTGAGATTGTTCAACAATTTCACTTTGTGTATTCCTAAGCTAAAGAAAGAATACAGATCATTCAAGAACTTCAAAATACTTTTGGTTTTCCATCTCTTTTTCTTCCTTTGTGCCTCCCTGTTATTTTTTTTTTATTCTTCCTTCCTGCCTTTCTGCCTTCCTTCCTGCTTTCCATTCTTTTACCGTTCCTTCTTCCTTTCTATTATGGGTACAAAGTTCATGAGAAAATACCCCAGTGACCTCACTACATTTGTAATGGAGGTTGGGGGACTGCCAATGGCACCTTTGAGTTTTACTTGTGTTATTCTGTTTTGTATTTATGAAGGCAGCTTCATATTGGCGCTTTATATTAAAGTTTTGGCTCTTCTGCAATTTAAATTTATATTATATATTGATCCAATGATTCTGTATGACTCTGGTATCTATTTTTCTATATTACTGAACATGCCGACAGTGCAGCATTTCTCAGCATGAACTCTATTCTCAGGAGAAATTCAGGGCTGCAATTGCCTGGAGTATTGCAGGCAAAGCGTTCTTCGAGAGGGAAATGGAGCAAAAACAGCTCCATTGGCTAAGTAATTAATTGATTTAAGATACGAGAAGAAAAAAAGGGAAATTTTGTTTACTACCCACTATTTAACTCTATCTTGAAGAAGAGGTTTAGGTAGCAAGTGTCTGAGAGTTTTCGTCCTAGTGCCCTTGTTATTACCTGTACCCAGAGTGGTTAGTGTTAACTGTTCTGAAGTACACAGCTGGTTTTTCCCTACTCAGGCAACCATATATTTTACAACACTTATTGCTGAAACTTCAAACTCTCTTTCCGTAGCAGGATCCCTGCTCTAACTTCTTAGTGATAGTTGTGGAGACACTTCTATAGAAATAGCAATTTGGATCTAGAGTTAGTTTTGATATGACATGAAAATCACAAGGTATACCTTGGGGAAATCTATCTTCTAAAACTCGTCTGGTATTGACCACATGTCTGCTGATGTCTCTTACACTATCAGCTGCCTTTAAATGTCAACTATGAAATACCTTCAAACACTTCAAGCGACTCAGAGCAGGTATAGGTTGAAATTGCAGGCAATTGCATGGTACTCGTGAAAATCTCTCCCTTGTGAAAAGCTGGGTACAAAATATAATGTTCCAGAACAGTTTTCTATATGTCTGTACATATATGTACATAATACTTCAATATTCCTCCTTTAAGAATATAGTTCACTGTGAGAATAAATGTTTACCTTGACAATCATTTTTTCTATATGTATACACATGATACATGAAAATGAGAGATGTAAATACAATTCTCTATTTACCGAAATAAGTCCTCATATTAAACTAAACTCTAAGTTGCATTAAAATTTTTTTTTAACGTTTATTTATTTTTGAGACAGAGAGAGACAGAGCATGAATGGGGGAGGGTCAGAGAGAGGGAGACACAGAATTGAAACAGGCTCCAGCCTCTGAGCTGTCAGCACAGGGGCCCGATGCGGGGCTCGAACTCACGGACCGCGAGATCGTGACCTGAGCCGAAGTTGGCACTCAACCGACTGAGCCACTCAGGCGCCCCAACTCTAAGTTGCATTAAAAAAGAATGCAAATGTGCTCAAGGCGAAAAATGGAAAACAATAGGTCACACAATTAAAAGTACAGGGAAGGACATCTGTCTTCAAGCCTAACTGGCTCAAGTGTTCTTTTGATATCTCTTTTTATTTCTTCTTTTTTGGAATTTCTCCTAAGACTTGTAGTTTTATTTATTCAGTGTTTTAGAGACAGCTATAATTGATTATTACAGATGGTAATATTTTCATGTTTTCTCATGTGAAACATTACTCTAGGTAAAAAGTAGAAGTTCCTAAAATTTACTCCAAGAACTCTTCTTAATCACTATATTTTTTACCCATTTCCAATGTGCCATCTATTTTACCACCATCTTGGTGTTATTCATTTCCTTTAGGTTTTAATATTTATTTGCATAAAACTGTTTAAAGCTGACTTTTGTGATTTTTAGTTGTTCTATTTCAAACGTTGTCTTTTTTTCTCATTTTTTTGTACTCTATTTTTTATTGATTAGCTAATCAATAGTAGTTTATTTTATTTTACTTATCTTTTCAAACAATCGGCTTTTTATTCTATGTGTTAGTTTGTTGTTTCCACATTTTCAACCTCCTTGATCTCTGATTTTAAACCCTGACTTCTGCCTACTTTGTTTTTTTCTAACTTTTTGAATTATGTATTTAATCTGTGTATATTCAGTCTTTCATCTTCATTAATATAGTTACTTAAATCCATACAGTTTCCTATAAGCGTTGCTTTAACTGTCCCCCCAATTTTTATATATAAATAATAAGGGCATGATAATTATTTTCTAGAAATTTTGTAAGTTTGGTTTGCATTGTTTTGATCCAAGTAATATTTTTTCTTGACCTAAGAAATATATAACAGACGTTAATTTTTTTTTAATTTCCCGATGAAAGTATCTTTTTAATTTTTATTATTAATTTCTAGTTTTTATTGCATTGGCATCAGAACACTGTTTGTGTGATTTCAATATTGCAGACCTTACTCAAGTTTCTTTGTGCTATAACATAGATAGGTACATAGGAAATTAACTGGGATTTTTATTTTTACAAATATTCCATGAGCACTTGAAGGAAGGTATATTCATTATTTACATATCACATATTTACATATGTGTTCCCCGATGATGTGTGTGTGTAGTATGTGTATGTACATATACATGTATATATACATGTATATATACATATATATATACATGTATATGTACATATATATGTATACACACATATATATGTATATATGTGTGTATATATGTATATATATGTACATATATATGTATATATATGTGTGTACATATATGTATATACATATATATACACACATATACATATATACACATATATACATATATATGTGTATATATATATAATCTCCCTTTCTGATTATACTATTTAGGTCTACATGCTCAGTTATTTTTATATACTTTTTTATCTTAGGTTGAGAGAGATATTTTAAAGTCTGTTTTATTTAGTTTGTTTTTATTTTTCCTTGCACCTCTTTTGGTTTCAATCTTATCAAATGGCCACTATGTTATTTGATGCATAGATTCATAAATTTTATATCCTCATTGGAAATGTAGCCTTTTTTTGCGTTATAAGGGATCTTTTATCTTGTTTATTGCTCTTTGTGCTGAATTCTGTCAGGTCAGACATGAAGATCACAAGCCCTGGTTTCATTTTGTTTATCAGGTGACCTTGGTTTATCTCTTTATTATTAAGCTTCTGAAATCTCTTATAGCTAAGTATTTATTTTATAAAGCATATAGCTGTGTTTTTTTTTAAGTTTTTATTTATTTATTTGAGAGAGAGAGAGCAAGCAGGGGAGGGACAAAGAGAGGGGGACAGAGGATCCAAAGATCCCAATGCAGGGCTGGAACTCACTAACCATGAGATCACGACCTGAGCTGATGTCAGACTCTTAACCAGCTGAGCCACCCAGGGGCCCCTGTATTTCGCTTTTTGAACCTATCTGAAATCCTTCTTCTCTTAGGTGTGTTAAGCCAATTACATTTATTTATAGGATGTATATATCCCTGACCTCTAGTTTTGTTTTGTTTTTCCACTTAATACCTACTATGTTTGAGGCACCTGGGTCAGTTAAGCATCTGACTTCGGCTCAGGTCATGATCTTGCAGTTTACGAGTTCAAGCCCTGTGTTGGGCTCTGTGCTGACAGCTCAAAGCCTGGAGCCTGCTTCAGATTCTGTGTCTCCCTCTCTCTCTCTCTGCCCCTTCCCTGCTCATACTCTGTTTCTCTCTCTCTCTCTCAAAAATAAATAAACATTTAATTTATTTTAATTTAATTAAATTTTAATTAATTTTTTAATTAAATTAAATTAATTAATTTAATTAAATATTATTTATTTTAAATAATAATAACATTTACTATATTTTACTATATGGTTTGTTTTCTTTCCCCAACCCCTCTCTCCTAAATGTGTTTGGTTCTGTTTGAATTTCTCCTGATATTTAGGAAGGCTAATATTCTTGCTCTAGTAGTTACCTTTATGCTAATATCTTTACTTAGTGCTTCTAGACCTCTTTACTTACTCTTCCACTTGTTTTCTAAGCTTTAAAGTATTTCCATTATTTCCATCTTTTATCTCAGGGACAATCAAATGTACCTAATTCTGCTTATCCCTTCTTCTCTCCCTCTTCCTCCCATTCTCTTTTTTGTTGTAATATTTTCTTTTGTTGCACCATAGAAAAAATAGCATGTTACTTTCCCATCTGTATGCCCACATTTAGTTTAGTCTTAGGTCATCAATTAAACATTAGTTGATGCTTACCACCAGCTCTTTTGCTGAAGGTGCCTCAACCATATCTTGGTTGGATGAGGCTCATCATCTATTGTCCTACTAGCCTTGAATAATTTAACATTCATTGAGTTTGTGTTGGGGAAGGGTGGAGGGAGTTTTGTTCTATATTTTTTACTTCCTAGTAGTTGCTGCTGTTCCATTGAGTCTCAAATCTGTTCCTGATGTTTCCGCTCAGGATCAGGTATTTCCTTTTGAGGTGAATCCAAACAAACTGTATTTGTGTTCTATCATTATTCAGATTCTGCACCGAGCTCCTATATCCGGGCAGTCTCGCAGGAGAAAGTATTTTAAAACATCATCTTTTTATTCTCTCATTTCACGTTTCACCAACCTGTATAACTTCCAACTTTAATGTGAAAGTAATCTGTTACAAAAACATTTTTTTTGCCATAGAGAGTTTGACAAATACGTTAATACAAAAAGAAAATGGATAGCACTAGAATTGCAATCATTTAAATTTAAAATTGTATAAATGTGGTTACTTTACAATATAAAATTTGACACTTTCAGCAGTAATTCATTTGCAAAGTATTCTCAGTGTTTCTGGCACCATCTGTTTACCTCAGGGAAGAAAAGTCCACATTTTCTTGTGTTTAAATGCATAGTATACTGATTTAAAATGTACGTCACAAAGACAAAACTGTAACATCCCAATTTATATTTACAGATACTTTACCCTCAAGTGTTTCTTAAATAAGTGTGAAGGGTGAAAAGTCAAAACTTCACAAAAATAATCTCAGTGCTTCTTAATATAGACATGATTCAGAATGATTTGGGTTCCTTTAGTTTTTAAGTCTTAGCTTTATTTTCTATGACAGTCACCTATTCTTTTATCGAAAAAATTTCATATCTACTAGGAAATCTCCAGATTAATTAAGAATCAGCAAAAATATTCTTGAAGTCAATGGCCTTTGATGAAATGCAATGTGATTCCTTTAAAATAAACTCATTTTTGTCACTATAGGCAGCTAGAAAGCACCCCCCCTTTTACAATTTACTCTTCATTCTCTAACTGGATATTAAAAAGACATATGTGTATAGAGAGTTTGTTTTCTTTTGTTTGGAAGCATGAAGTGAAGAGGAAACTATCTCCTATGACCTGGTGATGAATATCAACTTGCCTGAGATTATGTCAGAAATGGGAAAGGTAAATGAATAAAATTCTGCATTATGTAAGTAAGTACAAAGGTCTCTATGCACATATGTACATATTAATAAATAATGATACACATAAATACTGCTAGACCAGAAATGTTATTGGGAGAAAGTCTTATTATATTTTCTTTGAAAAGTAGTATTATAAATCAAATTACATAAAATTTTTCTTTAGTATAATTCTTCCTAAAATTGTAGATTTTGTTTGGCAAAGAGTAGTTTTTTTATAACTAGCACAGATATTTGGATAAATTATGCCAATGGACCCCAAAATAAGATTATTTCAGCTGCATCAAATGACAATGACTGCTAACTGAAACACGTCACTTTTATTTCATGTGCAGGGATGATTTTCCAGGGTCAGAAAACTATATAACCAGAGTATTTACAAAGACCTTTTCAATGCCATATTCTCCCTTTTTCTCCCCCATGAACCTAAAAAAATGAAATACACAAAATATAAATACAGTTAGAGGCACCTGGGTGGCTCAGTCGGTTAAGCATCTGACTCGATTTTGGAAGAGTTTTAGGATTCTCTCTCTGTCCCTCCCCTGCACAAGCCTGTATGCGTGCTCTCTCTCAAAATAAACAAATAAACTTTAAAAATATATAGAAATACAGTTCAGATGGCTAAATACGCAGATGTCTAATTTTTATTTTAACTTCATAAAACTGTCAGGAGATTGAATGCCGATAACAAAATTAGTGACCCCAGATAAAACATGTAATGCCATTTGTAAGGGAGAAAAAATAATTTTCCCTTTTGAATTCCTGACACCTCTGGAATAAAGGACAGATTGAGAAGAGAAAACAAACAGAAGTTTACTTACTTATTATGCATGAGAAATATGGAAAAATGAGTAACTCCCTGAGAAAGTTTAGAATTCAGGATTAAATATCATTTTAAGAGGGAAAGGTGAGGGGGATAAAGTCCTCTTAGGGGAGAATAAAAGACAATGGGCCCTTAGAAGAATAGATAGGAGTCAGGATAGTTGGTAATAAAGTTTGTTCCGGTGTTGACTTCTAGTCTCTTCTGTGATAAGCCAATCTTACCTGGCTGATGAAACTACCCTGGGGAGGGGCGGGGATGTATGCGGACTGATTCCCTTTTGGAGGATCTGTCTATTTAGGGCAGAATTCAGAGAAGTTCTCTGCCTTCATTTACTGTTTTCAAAATAATCAATACGCCAAAGTGGCATATTTTAAGGTGGCAAATCCTGCTACCCTTTACACTTATAAGAATGTGCTGTAAGTAATGAAGCATGATTCATAAACCCAAACACAGGACTCTGATACCAGATCAGCCCTGCCCTGCTGCACGCCCATAGACCAGCCGCCAACCTCTCTATGTATCAGTTTCATCATCTCTGATTTATGATAATAAGTCCCCTGCATATTCTGCATGTCATGGTAAAATTCAAATGGAATGGCAGTTCTGAAGGCAATTGAAAATGCAAAAGCCCTACACAGATGCTCAATCATGTTTATGGAGTCCTTGGCTTTCTTTTTCAGTAGGAACTAATGGATAACACTATTCAGCCCCAGGACCTCTTTCTGTATTTTGTTCTCTCAGTTTTTATATACAAAGGGATGCTTGGAATAACGTTCACATGAGTTAATAATAATTACCTCTGGATGGTGGGGTTGCGGATTTTTTCATTGTTGTTATTCTTTCCCTTATATTTTCCTGGCTGGTTGAGTCATTTTATATGAAGCATAAATTATTTTTATAAATAAGTTTTTAGCTTAGACAAAACCTAACCAAATCCAATTGGAAGTTTTCTTACATACTGATGTGTTAGATAGGATACATTTTAATCATCATAGAATGCTCCTATGTATCAAAAAATTAAATGTTCCAACAGATAATTCAAATAAAGGCTATCCAAAAGATCAGTAATGTTTTAAAATGCTTGCTTTTCTAGTAATCAAAGAATCGAAGATGTAAAAAGCTAGGTCTGTCATTGTAAACTGCTGAAAACCAAAGTCAGAATGAAGATTTTTAAGGCAGGAGGGGAGACGAGAAGTGAGGGGCACATTAATAGCAAATTAGTAGCAACAGGAGTAACAGCTGGTTCTCAGGTAAACAATGAAATTCATAAATTAACAAGAAGATTCTAGAATTTATATGGAAATGCAAAGAGGCAACAACTACCAAGCCAATCTTAAAGAAAAAGAGGGGCACCTGGGTGGCTCAGTCGGTTGAGAGTCCAACTTCGGCTCAGGTCATGATCTCGCAGTCTGTGAGTTTGAGCCCCGCTTAAGGCTCTGTGCTGACAGCTCAGAGCCTGGAGCCTGTTTCAGATTCTGTGTCTCCCTCTCTCTCTGACACCTCCCCCCGTTCGTGCTCTGTCTCTCTCTGTCTCAAAAATAAATAATGGTTAAAAAAAAAAAGAATAAAACTTAACAATTTATGTTTCCAGGTATTAAGATGAATTTCAAAGATATATTAAGAGAATGTAGAATTGGTGCAAGGAGGGAAAATATAGGCCAGTGAAGAAAAACAGAAAAAGGTTCATGTATACAGTCACATGGGTTTCTTTGTTGTCTTTCTTTTTTTTTTTTTTTTTTATTAAGTAAGGCTGTAATGCTGTAAATAAAAACGAGACAAAACAAAACAAACAAACCAACCAAAGAGGATAAAGTTTTCTATAAATTGTGCTGGGCCGATGTTAAAATTTTAATCACCATAATTTCTTCTTCATAAAAAAAAAAAAAAGAAAAAATGACTCTTAACCTACCCACACAGTACACAAAATAAATTCTATATTGATTAAATCTAATGTCAACAATATAACAATAAGATTTTGGAGGAAAACAATTATCTTCATGTAACAGACATAAATTAAAATTTATTAAGGACAACATAATGCTAACTACAAAGGATAAAATAAGAATGATATATTGAACTCTAAAATTGAAGACTTCCATTCATTAAAGGTCATGGATAAGAATAAAAATCAAGCCATGAAATGGATATTTGCAATGAACGTATGTGACCTGTGACTTATACCTAGAATGTACAATAAATTCCTATAAATCAACCTAAAAAGGCAGGCAGTACAATAGAGAAATGGCTTTGAACAGATGCTTCATACAAAATGATATGCAAATGTCCAGTAAGCATATTGAAAAGAAGCTCAGCTTCATTAGTTATAAGGATATCCTCATTAAAACCCACATCAGACCCACCAGAATGTCTATAATGAAAGCAGCAGAAAATACTAAGTGTTGACAAGGATGTGGAACATACAGAATTTACATACACTCCATGTAGGACTTTGGGAAACTGTTAGGAATTGTCTGATTTGTCTGAACATACATGTAACCTATCAATTCTACTCTAAGTTATGTATACATACACTTGGAATGTATATATATATGTTCGTCAAATGGCATATGTGAGATTATTCATACAATCACAATTCTTTACAAAGTTGAGAAATAACGCAAATGTCTATTAACAGTGGAGAAGATAAATAATATTTTTTCATGCAATGCAATTCTCTAGAGTACCAAGAAGGGACATACTATTACTACATTTAACAACACAAATGAGTATACAATGTGGAGTGAAAGAAGCATGACACACAAGTTTCATATAACTCTAGGTTCGGCAACGATCGAAACTAATGGAGCTAGAAATCAGAATGGCCATCAGTTTGGAGGAAAGTGACTGGGAGGTGGCATAAAGTGACATCTATGATGCTAGTAGTGTTTTATTTTTTGATGTGGATAGTGGTTACATAGGTGTATTCACTGTAAAACTCAAGGACCTCAAAGTATGTGATTTGGCATATTTCAATTTAATAAAAGGAAAAACATTCACTACAATACAATTTTCCAGCTATCAAATTGACCTTTTTTTTTTTTTTCAGGACAATATTCATAGTTAGCAGTGAAGCGGGAAATATTTTATGTCACCTAATAGAATGGAAATTGATGTAGATTTTCTGGAAACAGTTGGATATTATCTAGTAAAGCTTAAAAAACAGATGCCCTCTTATCAAATAACACAATTTCCAGGACTTTTTCCTATAGTAATAATCGGAGATATGAAAATATCTGTATGTAAAAGAATATTTCACACAGTTTTATTTCTATATCTAGACATTATAAACTAATTATGTAGGGATTAAATAAATATATCATGGCATGGATTGACAGAGTGCAAAGCCATTTGAATTGATGCATTCAGACAGCATTTTCTGGCTACTTCAATCTTAAAATTAAAACATTAAGTGATAAGCTGGTTATAAAGCAGGATATAAAGTGATTCAGGTTATGCTTCTGTTTTCACTGAGTAAGGAATTTATTTTGTGTATTTTTTTATTCTTATATTTTCTAGTTCTAAATTAAACATAGAGTATTTTTATACTAATCAGGCATATTTCAAAAGAAGCAATCTAATAATATCATACAATTTTTAAATCAGGTATTCATAAAAATACAATTTAAGCACAATATCATTTTTAGCATCATGTATTTTCCCACTTTAAATGAATACGTGACTTCAGATTTTTAATCCATTTCCATACTGTTGTACCATGCTAAGCTTTTCTTTCTTTCATTTGCTATCCAAATTATTCCAGTTTATTTTGTAACCTCAAATACTGCAAAGAACATCTTCCAGTCTTTGCTTCTGTTAAATTAGTTCCTTACTATAAATTCTCAGAAGCAAAAATCCTAGGTCCAAAAGTACAAATGAAATATCCAGCACAAAAATTAATTTATTGAACAATATATTTCAATTACTATTTACAAAGCATTCAAGTCTCTCCTAGGTATACAGTGGACATGAAAATCTGGATGTTGTAGTAGTTCAGAGGATAATAGTGAGGGGCTATGATCAAATCTGACCATAAACAGGTCAATAGAGTTGGTGCAGAAGAATGCCATGGGGGGTAAAATGCAAACATTTAGTGTATGCCATCTGATTAAATCCCATCACCATAGCCAATTTACTCATAGCTAGATCAAGCCCTAAACAACTATTTTTTTAAGTTTATTTATTTTGAGAGAGGGAGAGAGAGATGGAGAGAGCACAGCGGGGGGGGGGGGGCGGGGGGAGGGGGGGCGGCAGAGAGAAGGTAGACAGAATCCAAAGCAGGCTTTGCAGCAGCGCAGAACCCAATGTAGGGCTCCAACTCATGAACTGTGAGATCATGACCTGAGCAAGATCAAGAGTTTGACACTTAACAGACCAAGCCACCCAGATACCCCGATCCCTACACAACCATTGTTCTACCTCCCTGGGTTCCACACACTTAGATACTTGTCTCTGGTTATTGGCTGAGACTTAATTCAGTCCAACATTCCAGATGCTGGGTAAAGAAAGCTATTACCTTTAAATCTTGGTAGAATATATCTGCCTTTTGTTGCTCCAAATTGCACTGCCTTTATTGCTACCATGGATCAAGTTTGTATCAAATTCACCATCTACTGTTTTAACTGCCTCATCTATATCATTATATATCTCCCAGCTTCAACCCCCAGTCGAGCTCTTTCCTTTAGGTTAGTTTTCCCCGAGTGTATTACCTTGTGTTTTCCAGGCTGTGTCTAATTTGGTTATGTTCTTTTATATCTCACACTAGCTGATCGCTCAATAAGTGTAACATAATTGTTTGAAATCTGCTGCTATACTTTGTTTTGGAATAGTTCCCTGAACTCTAAATACCTGAGCATGAAAATAATTAAGGTGAAATATTGAATACAATTGATTTCCTTGTACAAAATATTCAATATGCTCTTTAGATTTAGGGCACCAAAAAGGCTTCTTCTGGATGATATTAAAAGCCCACTTTGTGGCTTATGCACATTCTGTAAATCCTATTGCTTACACATTTATTTTCATTGAATATAGCATAAATGTATTCTATTTGTGTTATGCAGAAGTCCTTTAAGTTACAACTAACTTGGAATTGGCTCACAAATTGAGTTTTGATGAACAGTTGTAAGGAATTGGAGGAACAACAATATTTAACCAGTTTATATCACTGTAGAAAAAAAAATCAGAGTTTTCAGGGTTCAGTTGTGTAGATCTGTCAAGTAGACAAATGTAACTCAATCATTTTGATGGACTTGTTTATCTATATTGCACAGGAATAAGTTAATATTTTTATGTTGAAGAGACAGGTAACTTATGTCTATAAATTCTAAAACAATAACCTGACATTCTGTATCAACATACGATAAATACAAATGGAATATTTCTCCGAAACTTTTATCCAGTATTAAATTATTCCTTAGAGTTATGTTCTTGGCTTGAGACCAAAACAAACATATTAATAGTGAAGGTAAATGGGACACCGCAATAATGGTAATGAACATGGGTGATGACTCTTTCAACTCTCTGCTTCCAGAAATGTTTGTGCCCTCTAGTACCCAGGCTATATGAGTCTAATGCTGTCTCAACATTTCCCCAACTGAAGGAGAAAAGGAAATGCTAATTGTCAGAAAAAGAGGTTTCTGACCGTAGAGAAAACTCTCAAAGAGACCCTGACTCCTCTGTTCAAACTACTAATCTCCATCTGTGTAAAGTATTTAACTTCAAGTCACCAATGAGATTGGGGGAGCCAAGCGATTCCTACATGTTTGCTTTCTCTTTTGTTCTCCTTACTTAAAATCAGAGGTAAAAAAAAAATTCTTAAATTGTGTCTGTGATCTTTATTTCCATAATAGTATAGATTTTATTATGAGAGATGTTTCCATATATAAATATTTTTATATTTACTTATCTTGAGAAAAAGAGAGAGACAGAGAGAGAGAGAGAGAGAGAGAGAGAAATTGAGTGGGGGAGAGAGAAAAAGGGGACAGGGAATCTGAAGCAGGCTCTGAGCAGACAACAGAGAGCCCAATGTGGGATCCAAACTCATGAACCATGAGTTCATAACCTGAGCCAAAATCTGACACTTAACCGACTGAGCCCCACCAAGGTACCCTTAGATGTTTCCATATAAAGGGATCTAATTACTAAAATGGAAAGAAAAGATATAAGATTGTTTCACTCAGAGCGTTGTTCCAGAGCAAAGAATAATAGGGATAAAAAATTTCAACATTTACTTTCAAGAGAATGAATTTGGAAAAACCTCACTATAATTCTCTTATTTGAGTTACAAAGATCAAATTATTATCAGCATCAATGTAGCTTATTTTCTGTTTCAGTTTCTGATGCCAAATAAAGAACTGGCATATTTAACTATGAAGTTCTTCTGCTAAGGAAGACAATATACTCACAGTTATTGTCTCACTTTTTATACATGCGTAAGAAAACATGGAATTGAAAATGGACAAAATTAAATTTTTTTTTAATTTTTTTTAACATTTATTTATTTTTGAGACAGAGAGAGACAGAGCATGAACAGGGGAGGGTCAGAGAGAGAGGGAGACACAGAATCTGAAACAGGCTCCAGGCTCTGAGCTGTCAGCACAGAGCCCGATGCGGGGCTCGAACTCACGGACCGCGAGATCATGACCTGAGCCAAAGTTGGACGCTTAACTGACTGAGCCACCCAGGCGCCCCATGGACAAAATTAATTTTAAGAAGTCATTTGATCTAAATAAAAAGTCATTCTTCACATTTTTTTTATTGTTTTTGGGGGGGGGCACAGCCCTCAAATAACTACCAGCTTTTTGATTTTTAAAGTAATGATGCTGCTATATCAGAGTTTTGTTTTCTGAGTATTATGTGCTCACAGACAATGATATCAATACGCTCTTGCTGGAAGTCTGCTCAGCTTCAACTTCACACATACCTCTAATCAGGGATTTACAACTGACCCTGCTTCCAAGTTTCTTGCATCTCTCCAGTATGGCCTGGGTCATGGCACCGTTGGTTGGTATACCAAAGAACTGGCAGAAACAGCAATGTCTAATGTTTCTCCATCATCACCTGAGAACAGAGTTGACTCCCTTTAACTATTTGTGTTCAAGCGTCACTCACTTTATTGGTGAACACCTTACAATATTGTCCTTGAAGGGACAAATTACATAAGTTGCATCCGGAAAGTATTGTAGAGAGACAGGTGAATAAGAGATGCCTTTCACATTTAATCCTGTGTTAAAGCAAGCACTCTGTCCCCTGCATGTGTATTGCACATGCTAATGGAAGAAATCGTGGCAAAAATTGAAAATATAAAATATCACAGCAATTTTGATATACTTCTATAAAACTATTAATATGTTTTTAAAAGTGAAAAGTCTAGGTAGATGCCAAAATGTATAAGAAAAATTGACAGTAAGTATAAAATGAGACTGTCCTGGGAAAATGAGATCTAATGTTCACTCTATCCAATGCCCACAAAGCTTCTGGTTTAAGTAATTACTGATCTTCCTCTAAGACATATTTTATATAAACACATTTTACCATCCATCCCTGCTTTCCCAGTCACCAGTTATCACTGGTCCTTGAACTCTTTTTCTTATATTGTATTTGCATATTTATCACCTAAAGGTGATTCAATCTTCCATACTTTATTCCCCAAAACTATTACTCTGTGCTCTTTGAAATTTACAGTGGAAATCTTTTGTTTGTTTCACATTGTTGTCATGCTTAAATGTGCTGTCTTCCGATGAGACAATTTCCTTGAAGTCTCCTGGAGCAATGGCTTTGATACCCCTCACCTCCCATGTAGAGAATCTCAGGACCTGCAGTAGAAGGTAGATGTTCTCCACTACCTTCAAACCACTTTCCCAACAAGACATTTCCTCAAAAAAAATCCCAATTTTCAAAGTTCATGACATCTAACTATACCACTTACTTTCCTCTCTTGTGGTCCTGGATATGCCTCATTCATTTATAACTTGGTATTGAGTCAGTATACTTCTAAGAGCCCTGAAGGAACCGTGCGTATTCCTGTAAAGAAATACTTGACACAGGCATCCCAAACCAATTTCATGAAAAATAGGGAAATAAGAAATTGGGATACAGACTTTGGGTCTTTAATATCTTTGAATTTGATCTCATAAGAACGAGAGTATTATGATTTTAGACTTTAATTCCTTTCACTCTAATGTTTTTGAATTTTAACTCACAAGATAATTTCTAATTTTTTTTCTTCCTGGAATTAATCTGAGGATATTGTATTTGAATTTGAAGCCATTTACATTGTTGTCATTTTATTATCACAGAGCCTTTATGCATTTGGAGTATCATAATGTTGTCATTTAATTTAATTTTAGTATCTCTGAGAGGTTATATTGGATAACTTGGTTGGATACAATTTGTGATGAAACATATAACAGGGAATGGATTTTCAGCCTCGGATAATTTAATTAACCCTATATTTTTGACCCACTTTGGAGCCTCTTATGATTTAAATATATATCACCTCAATATTGATTAAAATAGTTGGTATTAGGGAAGTGCTTCATGAAGGTAGGAGAAGGTATCTCTCTACTCATTGTTGATTTTCTCTTTTTTTAGGAAGAGGAAACATACCTGTCATTTTTGCGAGACGTAATGGTGAAATCCAAGTTGATAACAGAATACAAAGGTGGGAATGTTCAATAATACTCATTTCTCTCTTCTCATGATTCCTGCCATATATAGGAATATCCATGGTCACAACACTCCTGACCTCCCCCTGGACCCTTTCACTTCACTAACATTTAGTGAATGCTATATGAAAGGAACTGGTATAAGTGATTTACATGAATTAACTTATATGAATGTTATGAGGTCCATAGGAGGGCAGCAACATATTTTGTCATAACACAGAATGTTATTACTTCCAAACTAAAATGAGACAAGGGGGTTAAATAATCTGTCCAAACTATAAGTGACAGTTATGTTGCCAAATCAAATCTCCAGTCCCCAATTTTTATTATATTCACATTTGAAGAGCTTTCATTAGCAGTTGAACACTTCCTCCTTTTAGAAACATATGTTCCTCTTGGTTTCGGTTATCCCACAAACACTGATTGCCTTATTTTCCCAGTGGCCAGTCTCTCTCAAACCTCTGTGGTAGGTTCTAGCACACTGCTTGATTTGCTAACATTAAAACTCACTGGGGCCTTGTTATAAACCTCATTCTTGATTGTATCTACATTCTTTCTCTAAGTAATCTCATGTGAGACCATGGCATTATATATCATCTAAATGTTGAAGACATAAATTATATCCCTGGCCTTCATCTCCACACTGAAAGCTGGAAGTATGTCTCCAAATATTTTGGTCAATTGTAACGTGGATATCTGAAAACTTTTCCAAACATAATACGTTCAAATAGAACTATTGAATCCCTACCACATACTCCCATCCTATTCCTATCAAGACAATCTAGAAGTCATCTGTAAATCCACCCTTTCCTTTATGTAAATGCCTGTAAAAGCAGAGGAAAGATACATACTAAAGTAACAACAGCTATTGCCTTTAGGGGCTGTGTTGATGGGGAGAGAAGGATGAGCTACACGAGGAATAAGTTATATGTGTTGTGTATTTGTGTGTGTGTGTTATATACTAAAAAATGGGGGCGTTACAAGGGGCTTTTACTTTTTTTCTCAATATACTTCCTTATTACTTTAAAATTTAAAAAATAAAAATGTGTTCATGTCTTACTTTATAATTCAAAATATTTTTTGAAAACCCAGGAATCTGATTTCTATGCCTACTATGAACAATTACTAGTTTATATTTTTCTGCACCTTTTTTGTTTTATTCAAATGAGACCAAATAAGCCCAACTGTGTTGTGATTTTATTATAACATTATAGACTCAGTTTATATGGTTAAGCTCTGTAGCTCTATATGTATCTACTACAAAGCTAAATATTAATTGAATAATAGATTGAAATCATTTTTTTCAGGATCTTTTACAATGTAGGCATCAAAACTTCACTCAATATTTAAATTGACTAGCAATGTAAAATAGAATTTTTTCTAGACCCATAAGATAAATTATTTTTTCTAACATAAATCTCCTTGCAAATACAGGAATATAAAATTTTTTCACACTCTAAAATATAAACAAGTTAAATTAACCTATTTGGGGCCCAGAATGAAGTATTCAACTCAAGTAAAATAACTACAAGAAGAGAATTCATTATTCATCTATTAAAGAAAATCACTTCTTACATTAAACTTTTTAAAATTCACTTATTGTACTTATTTTAGGGACTACCACTGCATTACAAATAATGGAAATTGAAAAATATAATAAATGGACAATACTTATCCTAGAAAACAAAACTGTGTATTAGTCATTAAATTCAACGAGTCTTATATTTTACACAAAATTAGATCGAGGTCTGATCTGGATTTTTGAATAACAGAAAATTTTATCTGTTAATTTTGTGTATAAAAGGTGATGGGGAAAAAAAAAAGAAAGAAATATACCTAAGCATGATTTAGTGTTTTTTTTGTTTGTTTGTTTTTTTCTCATAAGGTCTATCATACCTTTTAGTACTCATTTTTGGGTATATGGTGTTAATTTTCTGGTTTGTGGAAGGTTGGAAAACAGATGGATTTGAAAAATTATAGATAGGTTGGCTATCCTAACAAGAAATTGGGTAGACTTTTATAATTTTGGTTCCCTTGTTTATATCTTTTATTAAAGGAGAAGTAAATGTTGACTGCTAAAAGGAACACTGAGGCAAATTATTATTTCACTTTTTGTTTTAACCTCAGAGTAAGTGGAAACAGGCTGCTAAAGCAATTATAGAAGGAAAAAAAAGGAACCTAGGCAATATATTGCAGTTTAAAATAATTATTAAGAAAAGTGTCAGGATCTGTAGCTTACCATATGATATGCTTTATTATAATTTAAAACTCTGCATTCTACCTCTCCTCCTATTTTGTCAAATTTCTAAGAAACTGAACCTCAGAAATACCTTTTTTCATTTTCATTACTTATTATATTGTCATTCCCTTTCTTTCAGTACAAAAGTTACCTATGGAATGTTCTATACCAATTAAACCTAGTTTCTTTGTGCCTACTTTTATTTCTGGCTTAAAGTTAGGAAGTCAGCATTCTGATCAACGAGTTACAGTGCATGTTACCAGCCCTCTTTCTTTAGAGTTGGTGTAACTTTTGACCTCGCCATCACTGCCTCATGAACACTCTCAATCCATTGTTTCAGGATTCTATGATCCTTATTCCTCTCTCATACATTTCTATCCATCCCGTCTCTACCTGTTTTGCTAGATCACTTCTCTATATCATTGGAGTTATTCTTCAAGATTAATTTCTTGGGTTTTACATTAGCTATCTTATACTCAAAAAAAAAAAAAAACCGAAACAAAACAAAAAAAGATGCTATATATTTTAAGTATTTAAGGAAGTGTTGATGCGAGATGTCAGATTGGACACATTTACTCCTCTTCCCCACAAGACATCAATATAAAGGGAGTAACCTCTAACAAGAAAGAAATAGGCAAATAGCAATGAGAGGATTCAACAGATATTTTAAGGATAGAATATAGATGAAAGGGTGATGACAGGAGATAGAGAGTGTAGGAAATAGAAATTGGGAATATGTGACCAAGTACCTGAAATGAAATCCTGGAATGACTCAGACTCAGACATAACAAGTGGGAATGGAAACAGAGAATATCTACGGAGGACAGGGCTTCTTCATCAGGTAGCCTGGCCCATTCTCTTGCCCTACCCAAACATGCAGCGAGATCAAGCTCCAAGCATTTCTACCCTGAGAAAAATCCTAAGGATTCTTCTCTAAAATACTGATCAAACTGACAATAGAAAAGTAGAGCTTTCAGGAGACTTTCATTCATTCAACAAATATTTACAGCATATCTACTCTCTACCAATCTCTCATTTGGTTGCCAGAAATACAACATTGATACCAAGTTTCTTTTCTCCTGAAGCTGACGTTCTAGTGGAAATGTCCACACACACACTGACACACACGCACACACACACACACACAAACTAATGTCAAGTAGAGATAAATACTATGAGGAAAAAGTTAAGGAGGTTAAGGTTGTGTGTGTGTGTGTGTGTGTGTGTGTGTGTGTGTGTGTTGTGTGTGTGACTTACATAGTGTGGTCAGGATACACATAAAGAGAAAGATGGAGGTAAGCAGAAATTCTACAACAGGAGTAAAACAGATCATTTGAGGCAAAAAAAGATCTATAAAAGAAGAATTGGAATACCATGAAAAAAGAAACAGAACAAAAATAGTCTGAAAAAAACTAAAAATAATTGCTGAAGAAAAGGGTTAAAGGTTAAGGCGGAACAATTTCCAAGAAGATCGAGCCAATACATAAGAACTCAGACCATATGCCTGAGGAAGCCCATACCAAGTGTGAATGCATTTCCAACTGACTCCAGAGTCCAGGCTCTTTGCCCCTGTTACATACTGATCCAAAAATCTACATTTGTTCATTGTTATTATTATTTTTTTAATTTGAGAGAGAAAGAGAGAGAGAGCGCAGAAGAGAAGGGCAGAAGAAGAGAGGGAAAGAATCTCAAGTAGGCTCCACATTCAGCGTGGAGCGCTACACAGGGCTTGATCCTATGATGCGGGAATCATGACCTGAGCCGAAATCAAGAGTGGCTCACTCAAATGACTGAACCACCCAGGCACCCCAAACGTTTGTTTATCTTTAAAATGGGTATGCTGATAGCTTGCAGTGTTCTTCTGAGTTGAAAGAGATGCATATAAAGGGTTTAAGATAATAACTGACACATATTGTTTGGTGTGTAAATGCTAGCTATTATTAATATATTGCTATGCTCAGTCTTTTAGAGCTCTCATTAATTTTAAGCTGTCAAGTTTCACCTCCTGTGAGTCTTCACAAAAATCTTTATTTTCGTCCCTGATGTCTCCTAAGTTCGGGTTCAATATTTCCATCTGCCTCCTTCATAGTTCCACTTGAATTTTTTGCTTTTAATGTACTATTACCACTGGGAAATGTTGTAGTGTAATGGAATTAACCTGAAAGTGAGAATCAAAAAATTATGCTAAAAAAATAAAATTGTGTTCAAATCTAACTTTAGCATAAGTTGTGTGACCCTAGCATGCGATTCAGTTTCTTCCTTTTCAGTTATTGAAAAGGGAAAATGAGAGAATTTAATTCAGTGAAGTATAACATGATTTCTAAATTAATTCTGCAACCAGATTATAGATTTATGAAGCATCAATGCCCTTTCCCAGCCTCTTTGTTTTCAAAAATACCCAAACAAACAAACAAACAAACAACTCTCATAATGATTTTCTTAGATATGCCCTTCTATTCTTTCTTACTACTATCTTAGGTTTGGGTGTTATTGCTTAATATCTGGGCTATTACAGTGTCACCGTGGCTGGCCTCTCTGACCAAAGCTTCCATCCTATACAGTCAATACTTCACGATGCTCCTGCTTGGTTGTCCTAAAATACTGATTTGATTATTTTATTCTCCTCCTCAAAAACTTTTGTGATTCACCATGACTTTCAGGAGGAATAGAACTATTGTATTTGACATTCAAGGACAAGCGAAGCAGGTCTAATTTTTAGCCTTTTTTTTTTTTTTTGCCAGTAGTTCACCATTTCAAACAAGCTCTCTGCCAGCCTCCATCAGACTTGTGCTTTTTTACCTCCATGACTTTTCTCACACTCATTTATTTTTTATTTTTTCAACACTCCACATACAATAGTCAAATGTAAATTCCACCCATCTTTCAAAGTCCAGCCTAAGTGCCTCCCCCTGTCTGAAGCCCTTACAGATTGTTTTCTTTGAGCTGCTTTAGAACTTATTTCGGTACAACTAATATATCATTTATAACATATTAGTCTGCTTTATAATTATTTGCATATACATATTAAGACCTCTATTTGATTTCAAGTTTTTGGATGAAATAAATCATCACCACAGCACCTAGCATGATGCCCGACATGCTGAATGTCTTATAAATATATATGACATGAATTAATGCATTTTTTCCTAGGACAAAAATAAATAGGGCTTTCTTTCTTTCACATTAAATGTTATCAAAAAGTATATGATGAGGCCATTGACATTTTGCAGCATAGATTTACCATTAACATATATTTTGTTTAGAAACAGCAATAATATTGAGAGGTATTCGCATTTATACATCTTAATCAATGCACATGAAAGAAAGAAAACTGTTCAAAGATGTTGTTCAAAGAACAGAGAAATAAAAACTAAATGAGAAAATATTAGCCAATGATTTCTAATAAGAATTTTTTTGAAAATCCCTGACAAATAATTATGTAAACTTTGAATTTGTCTGCAAGCTTGAATTAGCACAAGGTAACACAACTGGATTCCTTTCAGAATTAAGTCAAATGATAAAAAATTCTAAAGCACAATGTAGTAAATCCTCTGGAATAATCATATTAGGATAAACCTTTGCCTGGAATTCTAACTCTTGAGTAGAATGCTAAGACGGTCCACAAAATGATAAACAGGAGAGCCTTCATCTATAAAGATAAAATGACTCAGTAAAATATGCAGTTAGTGTTTATACATATTCTGTGTGTGAGTAATGATATTCACTAATGAAATACTTGTTTGGCTTCAGGTGATAAACATTTGTTAAACAAATTTTTCTTCTGGTAGAGGGATCTGGGCACTAAGAGGTACTCATTGACATTTAAATATATTTTTTTTCTTCACCAATAAAACACAAAATATTTAATTATGCTGATTTGTTAAGCAACTCGCACTGAGCTTGGTGATTGCTATCTTCTTCTTGGCGACATCTTTCCTTAATCACAGTTTCTCCCAAGCATTCAGGACAAAGGCTGGTTGATATATTCTTGCGACATGAAATCCCCACACTATTGGAGCATACTGGTTTGCTTACTGGTGAAACTGGTTCCCTTAGGGATGACTATCCCAGGAATATTTAAAAGGACTAGTGAAAAATAAATAAATGAAATGAAAAATATTAGAGCTTAGGACATGGTTAAGACATATTGGAAGAATATACGTGTGATGTGTGAATAGAACATAATACAAAATTGAGAAGGACACTTCATATAAATAGTAAAGAAAGGAAATGGCATTGGCTCCTAATTAAATCTAAAAATGTGGTATTTCCAATTCTTAGACATTGCTGTAATGTTCCTAGCATATAGGGCCACAAACAATGAACATTTTCTTGACAAATGAGTTCGTTGAAGATACAAAAGCAATTTTTCCCATCAGCCATGCTGACCTTGTTTTATGTCTCCCCATGCCACGAATATCATAAATAGTTCTAAAAGTGACACAATATCCTATATTCTAGAAATCTCAGACCCAACAAAAGCATAGCTTAAAATTTTATTCATAATATAGTTCTAATGGAAATACACACATAGAAGATGTTTACTACTTTCCCATTAAAGTCAATTTTCCATATATAGGCTATTTATAGCTTTAAACTGAGAACCAAAACCTTTAGAAGACTACATTGAATATAGACAGTCTGTAAGCCATGGTTACTTAAAAAGTGTTTTTCATTTTCTTGTCCTTATTTATTTCACTCAGAATTCATTCTTACTTGGAACCCACAGGTTAAAATACCATAATTTTAAATATGATTAGTGTCTGAAGATTAGACCAGACTACAAAACAGCAGTGAAATACTTGGGAGAAACTTCAGTTTTGTTTTGTTTTGTTTTGTTTTGTTTTGTTTTGTTTTGTTTTCCTGGAAAACTGTAAGATTGTATTACTGAGATTTTGCAGGTTTCCCTATCCTCCTTGATAATGATGTAATGCATGGTGTTAGAGGTTAGTCAATTTTCTCCTCACTTGAGCACATCAGCTGATAGAAGGGTACCTAAGAAAGTAGACCTGGCCCTTCCTTCTCACAGTACATGAAGCGTTTTGAGAGGCCAGGGCCCAATGAAAGGGACAGAAGATGCTCACATCTCAGGCAGAGGGGAGGATCATTCTCCAACTCATCTATTCAAAACACCAAAGCTGTGCATTCATAATGTGTGAATTTAAGTCAGTCCTGAAACTGATTAACTGACAGTTGGAGAATTGAGCCACAGGTAAACCTGAACTTCTTCAAAGTTTTATGTTATTATTATATAGTTATTATATTATGACATATTATAACATATAATATATTGTATGTAATATTATATATATTATATTATTATTAGAGAGCAATGAGATTAAAGTTTTTCTGATCATTGACAGTATAAAGCTATCATATGTGGAATAGGGTAGAGAAAAACTTGTAACCTAATTAACTTTTTTAAAGCTAAAGAATATATTAAGATATGCTCATATTATACAAGCCCTAACTTTCAATTTATCTAGCCATAACTAATACCTATCGATCCATGTATCTATCTATCCTCTGTCCATCCATTCATCTGTCCATTAAAGAGATTTCACAAAGCTAGCATTATGAAGATATATGTGACATTCAGAATTCCATTACTGACTGTGCCTGTAATCCTAAAGAAACCATGTTCTCCTTGCAATGAGTAAAAAGTGATGATTAGAATTATGCTCAGATAGATTTTCTTTGACATTTCAGCTGCAAGCTTTCTATCTACTTCTTCAATCTGTATTAATATTAATGTAATAACCCTACCTGACCCATAGCTGCAGGCATTCTAAGTGAATCTGCATCTTTGCACAATACTGCCGATTTTAGGGATATGAAATTAGCAGGAGTCGCAGTGCAGTGGAGAACTGCCATTCCTCACCCCACTCTCTGAGATGTTACTGAAGCAAGAAAAAGGATCAGGAGACTGGGATAGTCTTGGGTCCTTCCTGAGTGCCAAGGTCAAAAAATGTGGATATAAAAGGAAAGGAAAGAACTAAAGTATTTCACATCAGGTAAGCAAAGATACCATGAGATAGGATCTAAAGTCAAGCAAGGGGTCATATATAATAAGGGTGGAACATTAATTTTTGATTTTTTATTCTGTAACTTGTAAACAAGTATGATTACCCATAAACAATAAGAAATATTCATCTAGGAAATGATTAGTCATATCTATATCATCTATATGTATACACACACACACACACACACACACACACAGGGAGTTTTTGCTGGTTTGGTTGGTTGGGCTTTTTTTCCCTCTTTTTGACCTCTGTGTCTATGTGTCAAGGTCCACCACATTTCCTTTCCTTCCTGATTTTTTCATCATCCCTGTAGGCTTCTTAACACCAAGAAAAGACACGTACAAAATGCTAACATATATCCATTTATTTTGTAGAAATTTTCAAGAAAAACTACCTTTCTTCTGGTGAGTACCGCTGTCATAAACCTCATGGGAAAAACTCTCCCCTACATTGTAGAAATAACTTCTGTGCTTGCTACACACAAATAAGGTTGTAGGAGAAGTAAACATATTAAAATCTGACTTACTCCCAAGAGACTCAATAACATTTTTAAAACCAAGGAAATCAGAGGAAAGGTACAAGCATTCACACAGCTATATAAAAGTTTAAAAATAAAAAAAAAAGTATTTTTCATAAATGATTTCATATATTCCTCAGGCTATAAAGCAAACCAAAATAACTGAACAAAAAAATCGTAGAAGCATACAAATACTCAGATGATGGAGATGGTTAAAGGTACATATTTCAGAAATAAATTTCCATTCCTGGTTCCCTCTATGTATAGGAAATGGAAAAACCCTCAACATTATAAGAAATTTTTAAAAGGAAGGGGAAACAAGAATCGCTGTCCTCATGGCCAACATACTTTCCTCATCACATCACATAATGCTGTTCTGGTTTTATCTGCCAACCATTCAGTTGTCTACCACAGGCAAGATTCCCTCTCACTGCGCTCCATTCAATAGAGCATTTAGACTGCCAGCTATCTTGGCCGCAGATTTGTAGGCTGCCTGTTTTGTCTTGCACCACATATACCCTATCCTGCATGTTTGATTTCTGAAAGCATCCAGAGGTGTCTAATTACAATAGATTCACATTTGCATGTGTAATTTCTTATTGTTTGTCAAACAAGGAAGGAAAGAGATATACTGGTAGGTAAAATTTTCCTAAAGGAGGAAGCAAAGACTCCTGCATAAGGAAAGTAATATAGGTAAGGCTGACATTTCTACTGACATTCAGTGATTCAAAACAAAAACAAAAGCACAAAACAGTGACTCTCTTTCCTCTAGGTCTTTTGGCTTCAACTGTGATTTTCTTCATCTTATCTCCCCAAAATATCAAAACATCTCATGGCATTGTCATGAAATCCAGAGGAAAATTGTACAGTTTCATGAATCACGTATAGAGGTAGACATAGCAGTCGTAGGCAAAGTTTTATCTTTACTCCATACGTTTGGGGATCATAATGCATTTCATTTGTATACTTATTCTTTTACCCTTTAATGCAATGGGTAAGGCTGAATAAATAGAGAAGCACCACCATATTAGCTACTCTCCAGTCCAATTCCTAGCCCTGGCTGCAAATGTGAATCACTTAAAAAAGCTAAGCTCCGCCTCCGGAAATTTCATTTTTAACTTGACTGAGACTTTTTTCTAATATTTAGAATTGATCTGATACAGTTTAATCCTAAAACACTAAACTAACAAGTTCATTCATAATCAAACTAAAAAATCAAAAACAAAAACAAAAGCACAGAACTAAATACACTGAAAGATAAAAGAAATTCCCAAAGGGTTAATCTCTCCTGAGTTGCTACTTATGGGTTGCTCCCTGATTCACCAATACTCTTCAAATAATGGTTTTCTATTTAATTATTTTGGTAGGCAAAATAACACCCCCCTAAGACAGCCATGTCCTAATCATCAGAACCTGTGAATAAGTTACATTTCGTGGCAAAGGGGCATTAGGTTGTAGATGGAATTAAGGCTGCTAATCGGCTGACCTAAAAATAGAGAAGTTATTCTAGTTCACCCACATGGGCCCAGTAAAATCACAAGGGTCCTAAGAAGTGGAAGACTGAGGCAGGAGAGGGTCAAAGAGATATGATAACAGAAACTGGGTCAGAGAGAGTCAATATGACTGGTTTTGAAGATGGAGGAGGGATGCTATGATTAAAGGAATGTGGACAGCTTCTAACAGAAATGGTAAGGAAACCAGTTTATTCCTAGAGTTCTAGAAATGAAGGCACCTCTTCTGACACATAATTTTGGTCCAGTAAGTATTGGATTTATAACATATAAAACTGTAAAATAACACATTTGTGTTCTTTTAAGCCACTGAATTTGCAGTTATTTGTTAAAGCAATGTTAGAAAACTAATACAACTATTTTATTATAGACCTTTAAAATTTGCTGACTGGCATTAAAATAAAAGCATAATTTAATTATGGTAAACAATTTAGAGCAACTAGCAATAAGCCAGAGATTAATATATCCATGCCAGTTGGTAATCTAATCAGTAAATTCAATTTCACATAAAAAATAGAAATCTTCATATATGTGTGGATTACTTATAAAAACAAAAGTTGGGAATTATAAGTGAATAAAAACATTTATTAAAATAGTATTTCACCTTTTAAGAGTAGAGACATAAAAATATAAGCAGATGGCATGTAAATAATCACCTAGACTGCCACCATGTGATACAGATTAAGGCACCAGACTTGACAGTTAAGTGAAAAAGAACTACATACTACTTTGCTAAAACTAAGAAGAGATATAATTTTCTACCTATATTGGAAGCATTAAGTGCTCAGCAGGGAGCAGAATGATTTATGATAGCAGAGGTAGCATAATGTTCTGGAAAAGAAATTAAGATAAAATTAAGCTGGATATCAGAAATGGTCTCAACAAAATGCAGTAATCTCCCAAATAAATTGGTGGGATCTTTACCACCTGAGAACTTTACATAATAATGACTTTTAAGATCAAATACTTTTTTTTTAATGTTACAAAAGACTTGGAAAAAAATTGCTTGGGCTCATAAAACTATATGCCTCCCATTTTCAGAAGGGAGGTATCCCCTAATATTTACACCAGAATGTACAAGCATTTAAAAATATACATATGCATTTGACTCTTGAACAACTCACTGTTGACAAAAAGACTTACTGATAACAAAAGCAGTAGATTAACAAATATTTTATATGTTATGTGTATTAAATACAGTATTCATGCAATAAAATAAGCTAGAGAAAAGAAAATGTTAAGAAAATCTTAAGGATGAGAAAAATATTTACAGAGCTACACTCTGTAATTATTGAAAAATTTTGCATATAATAAACTCACACAATTCAAATTTATTTAAGGGCCAACTATACATATCATTATACACACACACACACACACACACACACACAAACACACATATATATAATATACATATATTTTAAAAACAATCTATATATCCTTTTAAAATTTTTTTTAAGTGCCTTTTATTTATTTTTGAAGGAAAGAGAGACAGAGCATGAGCAGGAGAAGAGCAGAGAGAGAGGGAGACCCAGAATCCAAAGCAGGCTCCAGGCTCTGAGCTGTCAGCACAGAGCCTGATGAAGGGCTGGAACTCACAGACTGTGAGATCATGACCTGAGCTGAAGTCAGACACTTAACCAACTGAGCCACCCAGGCACCCCATCTGTATATCCTTAAACTACTACAATTGCAACTATTAGAAACTACAAGTTACAGCATCCCATTGTACAAATATCCCTGTTACAAAAAATATTGATAAATCAATATTCACCACAAAATAATATCCATATTTCTATAACACAATGATTCCACCTAAATCCAAATATAACCATACCTGCTCTCAAAATTATACAAATCAACAAGGACATAGAACAGTGCCTGTCCCCAGTAGTCATAACTGGATAGAGTACTCTACAGGGTTTTGCCTCAGTAGTAGAGAATAAACAGCTAAAGATTAGACATGGCTCTGGTTCTATTATTAGGAATAATACCCAAAATGATCAAATTGTTTCCAAGTAACAGAAATGAATTCCAGAAAAACCTCAAGAATATTTGTGGGAACACAAAAGTATTCAGCATCCAACAAAGTAAAATTCACAGTGTCTAGCATCTAATGAAAATCGCTACCTATTTAAAGGAACAGGAATATATTATCCATAATCAGGAGAAAAAACAAATTAATTGAAACATAACTAATTATTACATATGTTAAAAACAGCAGACAAAAATAATAAAGAACTTATTATAACTCTATGTCATTTTTAAAAAGCTAAGTAGAGGGGTTCCTGGATGGCTCAGTTGGCTAAGTGTCCAACTTTGGCTCAGGTCATGATATCACAGTTTGTGGGTTCCAGCCCCAGACTGGGCTTGTGCTGACAGCTCAGAGCCTGGAGACTGCTTCAGATTCTGCTTCTCTCTCTGCCCTTCCCCCACTTGTGTTCTGTCTGTCTCTCTCTCTAAGAAATCTACAAACATTAAAAAACATTTTTAAAAAAGCACCAAGTAGCGACATGAAAAATATTTTACAAAGACCCAGATCAAGCTTCAAGAGATAAAAACTACAATGCAGGAGTTGAAAAATACACTGGTTGAGAATAACAGCAGATTTGACATTGCAGAAGAAAAGATTAGTGAACTTGAAGACATAGCTATAGAAATTACCCAAAATAAAACACTGACAAAATAAAAAAAAAATAAAGAAGAATTTCACTTGGGAAATATGGAGTAGATATACATTTCCAAATTTTATCTCTCAGTTCTTCTAAAAGCCTTAAACATTATACACAAAACAAGCATAAGAAGACTCTATAGGAGAGAGAAGAAAGAAGATTGTCTCGGGACCTTGGGACCAGAGGAAAGACATAGTGATAATGTACCTGGATTTTCCTTTTGCCTTTTTTATGCCAGAGTAGGTGCTAATAAAAACAGAAATATTGAAATGCTAACAGCAGCAGATAAAGAATCCCCAAGAAAATTCTCCTCACTCCAGGTAGTTAAAGGATTAAGAAAGGAAGAACCTAACAAGAGTTTTAGATAATAACCATTCTGTATCAGCAAACCACCACAGAAGAGATTGTGATCCTTCTGCCCAGAAAAGGATGATTCCCTCCTTCACCACGCTGTAACCAGGTACCCAAACCCTCCTTCCAAGGTGGTGTCAGAGAAGGTTGAGTACAATATCACCACTAAGGTTGTAATGAGGCCACCTACTTGCACACCATGATGTCATTGGATACCATGTGGAGAACCTGGACTTCTACTCCAACCTGGTAATAATAAGGTACCCTTCTTCCTCCCCACTGGAGGAGGAGAATGTCAGAAGAAGCCCAGTAGACAATCAGAACATGCACCACTGTTGAGTAGTAACAAGGTTCCCCCTCGCCCCAAAACTTTGTCAATGAGGGCCATGTAGGAACAATTATGAGTCACCCATGTCCTTCCCAGACAGGGTGGTATCCACAGAGTCCTAATGGGAAAAAGGGCCTCCCAACCCTATCCAGTAGTGACGAGGAAGACATAAATAACCAATATCAGGAACAAAATAGCAGATATCTCTATAAACTCTGTAGACATCAAAACATAATAAGAGAATACTGTGAATAACTCTATGCACATGAATTTGACAACTTAGTTAAAAAGGACCAAAATCTTGAAAAGTAAAAACTACACAACTCACTCAACATGAAATAGAAGAACAGGAGATGTGAATAGTCATCTGGTCAAAAAGTATTTTTTCTGGATTTTTTTAAATAGTGAATTCAGTTCCTTCAGACCCCAATGATTTCACTGGAGAATTCTACCAAGTATGTAAAGAATTAACACCAATTCTACACTCTTATGATCTGTTCCAGAAAACAGATAAAAAGTAATATTGCCCAAAACATTTTGTAAACTCAATATTATACTGACACCAAAACCTGATAGAGCTAAAATAAAAAATAGTGACAACACCCAATGCTGTCCAATAGCAAAAGATGTGGATAAACTGGATCTTTGATACATTGTTGGTGGGAATGCGAAGTGGCATAGTGACTCTAAAATGTAGTTTGGCAATTTTTTAGAAAAATAAAACTGTACTTAGCATAATATCTGCCTGGATATTCACTCCAGAGGATCAAGAACTTACAACTAAACAAAAATGTGTACATGATTATTCACAGCTGTTTAATTGTAATAACAAACTGGAAAAAATTAAATGGCTCTCAACAGGTAAATGGCAAACACATACACTCACACGCGCGCGCACACACACACACACACACACACACACACACAAAACCCACAATATGTTCGTACCATAGGATACTCTTCAGCAGTAAAAAAGAACAAACTATCAATATACACCACAACTTAGATGAATCTTTAGTGCTTTGTACAAGTGAAAAGAGCCAACCTTATAATGTCACATAATATATGATTCAATGTCTATACTTCTTTTAAAAGCATCATTGAATTATTTTTATATAATTTTATTTATTGTGGTAAGATCATTTAACATAAAATCTACCTTAACAAATTTCAAGAGTAAATACAGTACTGTTGACTATAGGAAAAATGTGCAGAATTCTAGAACTTACTCATTTTGTTTAAATGAAACTTTGTGCCCATTGAATAGTAATTCCCCATCTATCCCTTTCTAGCCCACAGAAACCCCAGTTCCATTCTGATTCGATGAACTTGACTACTCTAGATAAATTATATGAGTGGAATCATGCAATATGTGTCTTTCTGTACTGGCTTATTTCACTTAGCATAATGTCCTCAAGTTTCAACCATGTTGCTGCATATTTCAGGATTTCCTTCTTTCTAAAGGCTGAACAATATCCCACTATATGTATATACCACATTTTCTCATGCATTCATCTGTCAGTGGATATTGAGGTTGTTTTCACATCTTGGCTACTGCGAATAGTGGTTTAATAAACATAGGAGTGCTAACATCTCTTAGAGATCTTGATTTTAAGTCTGTTGGATAAATATCTGAAAAGGCATGATAAGAAAGAGCGTTGAATTTTGTTAGACGCTTTGGTTGAATCTATTGAAATAATTATGCCATTTTATCCTTTATTCTGTTAATGTGGTGTATCACATTAATCAATATTTATATGTTGAACCATCTTGCATCCCATGAATAAAACTTAGTTGGTCATGGTCTATGGTCCTTTTCATGTGCTGTTGGATTAATTTTGTATTTTGTTGAGGTGTTTACATCAATGTTCATAAGGGATAATGGTCTGTAGTTTCCTTTCCTTGTAATGTCTTTGTTTCAAGGCTTTGGTAGCAGAATAATGTTGGCCTCATAAAATTAATTTGAAGATGTGGCCTCTGGTTTTGATTTTTGGGAATATTTTGATAAGGATTGGTATTAATCCTTCTTTAAATGTTTGATAAAGTTCACAAAGGAAGCCATCCTTTCCTGGGCTTTTCTTTGTTGGAAGGTTTCTGATTACTGATTCAATATCCATGTTAGTTATATGTCTGTCAGACTTTCTTTTTCTTCGTGATTTAGTCTTAGTATGTTGTATTTTTTTTTAGAAATGCATCGATTCTTCTAGGTTATTTAGTTTACTGGCGTATATTTATTCATCGCCATTTCTTCTCACCCTTTTTTAGTTCTGAGGCATCATTTATAATGTCTCTTCTTTAACTTCTTTTCACTATCCTTAGAGAGAAACCTGACAAAAGTTGTGCAAATACTGTTCCCTGAAACCTATAAAACATTGCTGAAAATAATTATAGAAGATTTATATAAATGGGGAGGTATATCATGACCATGAGTCAGAAGATTCAATATTATTAGTGGCAGTTCTTTACAAGTTGATTTATAGAGTCAATACAATTCAAATAAAAACCCAAGCAGGCTTTCTTTTTTTTAGAATTGGAAAACTGATTCAAAAATTCTTATGGAAATGTAAAGGACCTGGAATAGCCTAACAATTTTGAAAAATAATAATGCTGAGGAATTAATATTGCTTGGTTTTGAGATCTTCGTATGTTGAACCTCTGTGCACCCCATGGATAAGACCTACTCGGTCATGGTGTATGATCACTTTAATGTACTGTTGGATTGGTTTTGTTATTATAAAAGTGCAATAATCAAGACACTGTGGTATAAGAGATAAGCTGGATAAATGGATTAATGGAAGAGAATAGAAGGTTCAGAAATCGGCTCAATACATTTATACATAACATTTTCAGCAAAGGTGCAAAGACAATTCAGTGGAGAGAGAATAGAAATTGTGTTAAAATAATTTGATCTCCATGTAAAAATGAATGCATTTTAATCCATACTCATGTTATATTCATAAATTAACTTAAAATGAGTCATAGCCTAAGTGTAAAACCTATAACTATAAAATTATTAAAAGAAAAATTAGGATAAATTTTTTGTGATTATGGGTTGGATAACAGTTCTTTTTTAGGAGCACCTGGGTGGCTCAGTTGGTTAAGCATCTAACTTCGGCTCAGGTCATGATCTTACAGTTCATGAGTTCGAGCCCTGCGTCAGGCTGTGCGGTGACTGCTTAGAGCCTGGAGCCTGCTTCAGATTCTGTGTTTGTGTCTCTCTCTGCCCCACCCCTACTCATGCTCTGTCTCTCTCTGTCTTAAAAATAAATTTAAAAAACAGTTCTTTTTCTTTTAAAAAAAGTTTTATTTATTTTGGGAGAGAGAGAGAAACAGTGCGTGTGTGAGTGCACGCAAGATAGAGAGAGGCAGAGGGAGGGACAGAATCCCAAGCAGGCTCTGCACCCCCAGCAGGGAGTCTGATGCAGGGCTTCACCTCATGAACCATGAGATCATGACCTGAGCCAAATCAAGAGCATGACACCCAACTGACTGAGCCACACAGGTGCCCTTAAAGAGACATTTCTTACATAGGACATCAAAACTCCTATCCATAAAAAAAAAAAGTTGTGTGTTTTATCTCATCAAAATTAAAAATTATCTACTCTTTTTAAAAAAAAATTATTACATTTATTTATTTTCGAGAGATAGGATGAGACAGAGCATGAGTGGGGGAGGGGTGGAGAGAGAAGGAGATACAGAATCTGAAGCAGGCTCCAGTTTTCCAGCAAGCATTCAGCACAGAACCTGACGCAGGGCTCGAACCCACAAACCTTGAGATCATGACCTGAGCCGAAGTTGGACACTTAGCCAACTGAGCCACCCAGGAGCCCCCCAAATTATTTTCTCTTTAAAGGACACTATTATGAGACTAAAAGGACAAGCCACTCACTTTTATCACAAGTCTGTATTGTATTGTGGATATATAAAGAACTTTAAAACTCAATAATAAGAAAGCATATAACCAATAAATCAAATGAGCAAAATATTTGAAAAGACATTTCACCAAAGAAGACAAATACATGGCAAGAGAGCAAATGAAAAGATGCTCAATATTTTAAAAGCTGCAAATTAAAACTGTTTTATAATGCACATTTTTCAGCGTGCTTACAGATAAATAAGGATCGTAACAAGTGTGGGCAAGGATTTAGAGGAACTAAAGCCTCCATACACTGCTAATCACATGGTACAATCACTTTGGAATAGTTTGGTAATTTCTTTAAAAGTTAAGCATTCACCTTTCATCTGATACAGTCGTTTCACTGCTAGGTATTTATCCAAGAGAAATAAAAGTATATGTCCATACAAAGACTTGTACATAATGTTGATAGCAGCTTTATTTGTAATGGCCTGAAACCAGATTCAACCCAAATGCTCCATAACACCTGAACAAGCAAACAAAGAGTGGCACATCCATGCCATGGAATATTTCTCAGCAATAAAAAGGAATGAATTATTGCCGCATGCTCCGATGGATAAATCTGAAAGTAGTTATGCCGACTAAAAGAAATCAGGCAAAAAGAGAGAAAATAGAGTATGCTTCTATTAATGTAAAATTCTAGATAATACATCACTTTTTTCATGCTTGAAATGTTTCTATAATAAAAAATTTCTTTAAAAAATAAAGATACTGAATGACAAAGACAATGTAACCAAGTTGAGAAAGTGATTACAAGAAAATGTGTATATCTGACAGGTTGTTTCTAGCTGTTTTATGGAAAGAAATGTTCAAAAAGATTAAGAACTTATAAGCAAAATTCAATATAAAAATGGGTAAAAAAATAAGAGTAAATGCTAACACATAATAAATGTGTAAAGATTAATATTCTTATTTAAGACTAAGAAATCTAAAACAGAATCATGATATTCTTACAGTTCTGGAGGCTAAACGTCTGAGATCATCATTCCAGCAGTCAGGTTCTGGTGAAACTCATCTTCTAGGTGGTAGAAGGCTTACTTGTTGTATCCTAACATGACAGAGACAGAAAAAAAGTAAGCTCTCTTATGACTCTTAAAAGGACATCAATCCTATTCATAAGGGCTCTATCTCCATGACCTTATCTAATCCTTACTACCTCCTAATACCATCATATTGGAGGGGTAGCATCTCAACACATGAATTTGGGCATCAATATAAACATTCAGTCTGTAAAATCACTTTTCATCTATCATATTGGGCAGTATTGGAAATCAATAATATTAAACATTGACAACTAGAATGGTGATCTGTTGAGTGGTGAATGTGAAATTTTAACTTGATGAATTTCACAAGTTGTGCTCCAAAGTTACAGTTCTAATTGATATTTCCACCAGCACTGCGAAAAATCCTCTCTTCCTAGTCATCTAAAGCTGGTGCTATCATACATACTTTTTATATTTTTCAAGTATGGGTGAAAGCATTGCTTTAATTTCATTTATGTTTCCTTTATAACCTGTGGGTTGAGTAATTTTTGTACATGGTGTATTTTTCTGTACAAACCGGAACTTTTAAACACTGCCTCATTGTAACCTAATTTGTTAAACACAGAGGTGTGAATATTCTACTAATTAACCCATATGGATATTTTCCAGCCGATAAAGTTATTAACAATGGAATAATATTAACATGAATATATACTAAGACATGTATCAGTCGTCAGGTAATTACATATTGAACAATGAGTATATATATAAATGAGTCCTAATCCTTTTATTAGCGTGATCTCATAGAACTTAAAAATATTTAAAAAAACATTTTTTTTACATCTATTTATTTTTGAGAGACAGAGAGAGACAGAGCACAAGTTGGGGAGGGGCAGAGAAAGAATGAGACATAGAATCCAGAGCAGGCTCCAGGCTCTGAGCTGTCAGCACAGAACCCCTTGCGGAGCTCGAACTCACAAACCGTGAGATCATGACCTGCGCCAAAGTTGGATGCTCAACTGACTGAACCACCCAAGTCCCCCTAAACTCCTGTTCTTACATTTTAAGAAACATAGTTTGAATTAGTAGTACATAGCAGGTAGATACCTGTCTGAAGGTACAGTTACCTTGGGACCACTTATCTGTAGGATGTTGGTACCAAGTATTTACATGTCATCATTCAAACACTCCGGAACTTAAAAAAAAAATTATTAAATTCTTAAAAACACAGGCATAATTTTTAAAAGCCAAAACATGTAATAAAGAAAACTAACAAGAACCTTTTGTTTTTATGCAGTAGACTTTTTATACCAGAGGTACATAATTCGCATCGGGTTGGTCATTTAACATTGCTTACTTTCACTTAACAGTCTCGTGTATGACTAAGGAGAAGGGCAAGGAAATGAGCAGAATTGTGTTAAAGTAAGTTACGCTCCTTTCCAATTTTCTTTTCTACAGTTGTACAGGCCACTGATATTTGGTGTGATTCATATATGTATTAAAAATTCCCCAGAGCACAGCATTCTCTTGTTTATCTCTAGGAGCTCTGATGATCCTTTTGATTAATTCCAAATTCAATTTACAGAAAGCTTTAGAAATGCAAAGGCATGGTTTCGATTTCTCCAGATCTTATTTGTGGAAAACCTTGTGCAATCTCTGCTAAAATATCAAGGCTCACCTTTGATAGGTAATTCGTGACCAAGGTCAAAGAGAGAGCAGCGCTCCCCGAGGGACCACCCACCTCGGGCTGACTAGAGTAACACGTTGTGAAAAATGATGTGAATTATGCATGCAGCAGTACAGGCATGACACTGTCATTTAGTTGGTTCTAAAAAAAGATTTGGTGCACAGTAAATACAACTGATTTTTATGTATCTTGGAAGATGACACTTTATTATAAAGTATGTCACAGTCATCCTCTGGCTGTTACGACATCTAAAGTCATGTTGGTTTTACAACCTTCCCTCCCAATTACAATTCTGAAGGGTGGTTAGTGACAAGTGTGCAGTGTTTTGTCAAACCATTGAGTTTATACAGATGGAATGCTGTTCCGCTCACCAAATCCATTACAAGTGCAAATATGTGGCTAAATGGGCCAGTGTTTGTTTTAGACGTGAGTGCAGCCAGTAACCAGAATGTGTTAAAGAAAGTCTCCTATAGCTTTATTGAACACAACTCAACATTCCACATATCTTTCCAATGATCATCTGCTCCCCTTAACCCCTCTGTATCTTACCTCATTTTCAGTGCAGCACAAACACAAAACACATCCCAAAATGAAGCAAAACCAATTCTCATAGGAGCTCTCCTAGGGATACAAACCCATTTGGTTACATCGATTGAAGGATAGAATGGGTCTAGCATTTTCATGTAGGGCTAGCCTTGTCATTCCTCTGATTTCACAGGTAACTTTAGAGATTACTAATGATCTAGTTTGTAAGTGAAGATAAGAAAACATGTTCTTAAAAATTCCTAGGGAATAGAAATTGTTCTTCTCCCTTCAAGGGAAAATACTGTGTTTACTGGACATCAGTCATGAAGGAAAAATGGTAGTCACATCAGCTATTTAAAATCCTGTTTTCCTTATGCTGCTGACTAAACCAGGAAGCAGAGAATAATGCAAAAGGGAGAACAAACAGTTTGTCCCTTAATACAGAAAACGCGCGGCAAGCACCATGCTGGCTGGTTCCAGTGTCATTAATCTTTTCCTACAGTGCAAACTGTCACCATCAGGGCTCCAGCGACACATGTTCCCAGGTCCACATTAAGGATGAAGAACCACTGCAAGGTTTTGAAATCTGTCTGGCTTCATGGGTAGACTGTCTTTTTCTTACTCGATAAAAATCAAAACAAATCCACGGCAATGGATAATAGATCTGAACAGAAAAATATTGTTTGATTCTTTTAAAATGATGTAGCCCAATTCATGTCTTTCTGAGGTAGAGCTAAGGGCCCTCTATCTTAAGAAATTTACATTAAGGCTTGGCAGGGTCTCAAGTAATGACATTCAAGAAAACTTGAAAATGACCTTGCAGATGTTTTATCTTTAGACCATGTAAATGGAATACATTCTATCTCCTAAATCCATGGCCTGGTTAGTTTTTCTTTAAGTAATGATAATGCCAAAGATTTCCTAAAATGCTTGCTGAAAGCATTTTCCATCTGAGACTGCATTTAAAAGATTTTTATTAGTAAAATATTCTTAATTAAATGATAATAAATACGAAAGTGCCATAAGCATAGGACTTTTGTACAGGGTTCTCTAATTTGACATTTTTTCCTAGTTATCTGTTTCTTTCTCCATTTCAACATTCTATATCATCAGAAAACCATCAGGATGATGGAGACCATACTGAGTCAGAGTGATGAATCACAAAAGCTTCAGAAACCCTTGCCAAAGAATACGCCATTTCTCACAGAATGAGGAGTGAGTACAAGTCATGGCCAAAACGGCCAGTCTTGCTCCAAAGCACAGTTGCATAAATCCACTACATGTATTTGTCCAGGAAGTTAACGGTGGAAAAATAATGTGACAGTAAAATGGTGAGAAAGCAGAACAGTTGTGGAAAAAAAATTGAATTGAAAAATGATGAAGATGACAGAACATTTATTAAAATATAATAACAATATGAAACCCACTGGGGCTATTAGCCTCAGGAGAAGTTCTAAAGCCTGAGCCCGCGGTTTCTGCACAAAGCAAATACGGAATTCACGAGATTTTCAAGTTTCTATTGAAGATGACTTAGAATTTATTCACTGAGGGATAAAACTGGGCTATACAAGTATAGAAAATTTAGTTAAGTGCATTAGGTCAAATTCTCCAAAAGACATCTATTGATCCATATATTATCCAAGTGTATATATCTTTTTTCTTTAATGTTTATGTTTTGAGAGAGAGAGAGAGAGAGAGACAGTGCATGAGTCGGGGAGGGGCAGAGAGACAGGGAGACACAGAATCCGAAGCAGGCTCCAGGCTCTGAGCTGTCAGCACAAAGCCTGTGGCAGGGCTCGAACTCACAGACACCGAGATCATGACCTGAGTCAAAGTTGGATGCTTAACCGCTTAACCAACTGAACCACCCAGGTGCCCCCCCCCCCCCACTGTATTTATATTTCTAAATATAAACCAACCATCCAAACCAAGATGCACATTTTCTGTTTGCCCGCTTTCATGAGTTGGCTAGAATAAAATATGCCTCGATTTGAATGCTTGGACAATGTGAGTTAAGAACATAATGTTGAAGAAAAAAAAAAAAAGAATCCAAAGGTTTTAATCTCTAAGAAAAGTAAGAAAATGGAGTAGGCTTAATTTCCAAGAAAAGTAAGATAAGAAAATAAAGATCTAAGTATAGAGAAGAAAGAAACAAGGAATAATAGAGCAAAAGAAAACTGATGTCTATATCTTATCCCAGGGTTGAGCTTAAATAGCTTACAAGGTGCTTTCATATTGCCTCATGGAGTAACTGTCAGATGTAATGCATGGAAAGGGTGAAGAAAATATGGCCTTTAGTGCAGTTCCGTTGCATTCCAACCCTTAGAGTTGTGAGTTCAAAGGGGAAAAAATGAAAGTATCAGGTACACAGGAGAGATACACTAGTTACAATAGGGAAGAGTCATTAAGAGAAAAATATTTTAACAGACTCAGGGGCAGAAAGGACTTCACAGTAATAAGAAAGGGCAAACAAACCACATTTACTTAACTGAGTTTGGGTTGTAAAAAAAAAAAAGGTAGAGGAAAAATGCCGCACATGGTCGGTTCATGCATATCAGCAAGCACAGAATATAAACAAGACATTCTTTTAGACCTGAATTAATAAGTCTAACAAGAAAGGAGAGAAAAATGTCATTTTACCCAAGTCCAAATGAGTTACATGTTATTAATAAATGTGAGCAGGTGCCCTACAGCACCTGGCTCCACAAAAATTAGTTTTATGTTAGAAGACCCACACAAATAGCACTCCCAACCCTGTACCTACCAATCACATATGGCATATTCAGTTTCGACAAAGCTGGTGCAAATCGGATTACCCAGGAGAGAGGTGGTCTTTCATGAGTGCCAAATCCTTTGCTCTTCCCTTTTCTGTTGTAATTTCCTCCTTAAACTGCTCTTTCTGGGTCATTCTATCTTAGTTTTTTTCAACGAGGTGGAGATCTACACTACACAACAATATGGACTTTGCTGAATTGTAAGAACATTCAAAATGCAGAGAATCTTCTTCCTGAATCTGATGTTTCTTCAGGAAGGAGCAGGAAGTCTCAGGTCTTACCACGAAGCACGCTGAAGCATGCTGTTTTGACCTCAATTAGCCCCTAATAGAGCCCACATTTTACTCATTTTACTATTAACATATGCCCTTTCCTTGTAACTAACGCATAACATAGCATCTTTCGTCGTTCATCTTTTTATATCTCTTTGGCAAGTGCTGCTTTCAGCTTTTGAGCATTTTTGAACAGTGACTCATTTATCCGTAGATTGGCAAATGGGAATGAGAAAGATGATATGCGGGCATTAAACCAAATCCTGTAACTCAAATCCAAGTTTTTAGGAATAGCTAACGTAAACATTTCAGCTTCCCCCAAATTCCTGCCAAAGCAAATGCAAAAAATAATTTTAAAAGAGTGATGTTTTTACATATACACACATTAACACATAGAATGTACAGAGTCAGTCAACTGGATCAGAAATATTATAAGCCTATAGTTATGTACAAACCAGTAAGTAAGTGTTTCTTGAAATCTAATAAAGTCATATTAAACTACAGAAGTACCTTTAGGGGCATTTCACTTGTTCAGTGCTCAGTATCCAATTGTTTTCAAATTTACCCACTTTCCTGAGTCTCTGCCTCCTAATTCCAAACACCTGTGGATATCTCTAACTGGATTATCTGCCAGAATCTCAGTTTTGACCTAAAAAGTCAAAAACAGTCATCATCTTCATAAACTAAACTGGCTCGTTCTCCTGTAATCTTTGTCTTTGTCTATAGACAGAGCCACTGTCCTTTCCATAGGACTACGTGAATGTAATCTCTGTTTTTTTCAGGATGTCCTTGATCCCCGACTCCCCTCTGCCTCTCCCCTTTCTCCTTTCCTCTCTTCTTTCCATCTGCCCCCATCTTCACCCAGCCCTCTATCCATTACTTTCTGAATGTGGCTTTGCTATGGGTACTATTCAGGTGCAAGATCCTTCTATAAGCTTATTAAGTAAGCCCTGCATCTTGCACAGTAATTTGCACATAGTAGGTAGAAGTAGCTTTATTTAATAGCTTAGTGAAAATTTTAGAAATATTTATGCATTTATTTTGAGACAGAAAGAGAGCATGCCAGCAGGGGCAGGGCAGAGAGAGAGGGAGGAAGAGAATGCCAAGCAGGCTCTGTGTTGTCATTAAAGAGCCCAGTGTGGGGCTCGTTTTCCTGACTGTGAGATCCTGACCTGAGCTAAAATCAAGAGACACTTAACTGATTGAGCCACCAGGCACCCCAAACCCCAAATTTCACCTAGTGAACATTTTAAAACGACTTTCTTATAGCTATTTATAAACTTAAATTGTATTTTCCAATAAAAAATATTAAAAGAAGTCCAAGTAATGCTATAAAATCAATATTTCAATAGATTTATTTTAAAATTACATTTAATTTATTTTTTGCTGATAAGCAATCCTTACCTATGATTGGAATAGTAGACAAAAGGGGAGTGTTTTAAAAAATAAATTTTAATTCTATAATAGATAATTGTATTATTTTCTTCTATATTCTCTTGTGGTTTTATACATATAAATGTATATAAATACATACATACATATATGCCCAAGTTTGATATTTTTGTCCAAATTGGGAGTGTACTAAAGACACAGTTTTTTTTTTAATGTTTATTTATTTTTGAGAGACAGAGACAGAGTGCAAGTGGGGGAGGGGCAGAGAGAAAAAGGGAGACACGGAATCCAAAGCAGGCTCCAGGCTCTGAGCTGTCAGCACAGAGCCTGACACGGGGCTTGAACTCACGAACCATGAGATCCTGACCTGAGCTGGAGTTGGACGCTTAACCAACTGAGACACCCGGTGCCCCTAAAGACATAGTTTTTAATCTTTTTTAGTAACATTTTACCTTGGGAATTGGTAATTATGACAGCTGTACAATATCCATCATATGTGAATCATAATGTGAATCATGTCAGGAAACTTAATGTATTTTTTTGAGTTTGAGTTTTTGAGCTCATTTTTTTCAGAGTTTGAGTGCTCTTGTCCCTATATTTTCAGCAATATCAAAGATTATTATTAATTATTATTGCTTTAGTTTTTATCTCTTTCATTACCAAGAGCCATACTTCCCCTGTTGTATCCCACCTCCACCATTTAATAACTGCTGGCCTCGGGCAAGTTATTTGATACTTTTTGATGCTTCTTTGCATCAGTTTTTTCATCTGCGAAATGACGTTAATAACAGTTCTTTGTTCATAATATTGTTTTGAAAATTAAATGACCTAATAGATGTAAAGTCCTCAGGACACTGCTTGGCATATAGTAAGCTATACGTAAGTGCTGTTTTTATTTATGTCACTTTAATGCTCTTATAACATCAAATATATTGATCATTTCCATCGGGAATTCCCTCATGACTTATATGCTTAAAAATTTACTTTAATATTAGTTTGTACTCTTACAGCTCCCTCCCCTTTCATCCTAAAGGCTACATTTTCTGACAGGGCAATGTAATTCCAAAAGAAAATAATTTGCAGAGAAATTTATTTTCTTTGAATTCAGAGAAATGTTTACTATCTCTTAAAAATCTTTTTAAAGGCTCCACATTTCTTCTATTCACTGATTTGTTTCTCACTCACCCCAGAAAGCAAAGCTATCATGTATGCCGGTCAAGAACTTGCTAGAAGTTCAAACTATGAAACACTCAGTATTGGCTTGCACTTGTGTGCTCACATCTGAACCGGGAGGTCAGGCTATCCTGGCCTTTGGAGCCCGGTGCCGCCTGCATGCTGCCATTGTCCAGACACTCTGCCGTAGACTGTGAGGCCTTGGCAATGGGGCTAAATTCACCTTCATCTCTCCAGTCCTCTGGGTTGCAGTGCCTTGGATGGATAGGTCACTCCGTCTGAGTGAATGAAAGAAGGACACATAAATGTTGGTCTATTCAAATGTTCTGTCTTTCCCTTTAAGTAAATAATAAAATAACATGAATTTGTTCTATAGATCATGACAGTATGGTCTGTAAAATTCAAGCCCTCCTTCTTAGTTTACCAACGAACCCACTGCTACCTGTGTTCTTCCAATTTCGAAGAAAAATATCGCAGGTGCCTGTTGGTTGCTCTAGTCCCTTGGAAACAGAACTGACAGGTCAAGTTCAGACTTTGCTCCTTTCTAGTTGTGTCGCCTTGCTCAGGTGACCATGTCCCTAGTCTCAGTTTTCTCATCTATGGACACAGATGACATCCACCTCTATGGATTGCCTATGAGGAGATGGGGAAAAAAGGTCTAATGACATACCTGGCTCATCAGAAGATCTTAATTTTAAGAGCTCCTCTTATTCTTTTTGTCATCATCGTCATCATTAATGAATATAAAAGACATTCTAGGGGAAGAAGGAAAGCATGGAACTATTTTCACTGAGTTGCCTATGCCACGTATCAGAGAACACAAAAATCACTGTGTATTTTAAAATAAAATCTTTAATTTCATATAAAATGTGTCTGGAAAAGACACAGATTAGTACCCATATATGAAAAATTTCCTTCTTCTGATACTTTTTTTCAGGTCTATTTTTTAAAGGACCCTAAAAAAGAATTCAAACGAGGTAAGAAGTAGAAAACCATTACCTCAATCCAGGTTTTCTATACCAAAATGAGCTAGTTCCCCTGCAGATGAAAAAGCCTCAATATGTGGACTTCCAGGAAATCTATAAATAATAAAACACTATCAATTTGAACCAGTGAAAGTGTGTTCTAATTCAATTTTCATTATATGGTATCTAATACATACAAAAAACTCTATTGGTGAGAATTTTACCCTTCGTTAGCTTGCACTAATTTTTTCCATTCTCTTGCCTCAAGGGAAGAACTATATTAGCATGGCTTTCCGTCCACCACAACAATATTTATAATTGTTCAAGGAAATGAAATCTTGCCTCTTGATATACCTTCAAAAAGCTCAGCAGCATCTTTCTCTTTCTTTGGAAATAAGGGAAACCTAACCTTTTTTCATTAAAACAAAAGAATTTGGATTTAGACAGTTAATTTCATACATAATAATTTTTTCAACACATGAGCGCACTTTTCTCTCCGCTTTGTAATATATCCACTCTTAATAAGGGAGAGGTGGATTAGGCTAACCTAATTGCAACATGAGTGATAAAGACAATTACAAAGGAAAGCAGTTACCATTTTTTGTACTCTAAAGTGGAATTGAAGGGTAGTGTTTTCTATTCTTCAGTGAAATTAATTTTGACAGAAGACAAACTATATTTAATTTTTCTGGGGGAAAAAAAAACGACCTCCCAGCATTTCCTCATGTTTTGGTAGAAAAACTCATTTTCTTGGGTATGTGTTTGAGGAGCCATTTACTTACACTTAACCAAGAATGCTCTTGTACAATCACTTTTGCTCTGCCCGATTCTCTGGCTGTACAAGCCTTGCTCCCACTCCATTGGAGGGACAATGAATCTAATAAACAAACATGTAAAACCCTGAGCAAATCTGTGTTTTCAGGGACATGGGGAGGGAAGAGGCACATGCCCACAAACTACAAAGCCAAGAATAATGTAGACAAACTTACCCCAAGACAAGTCACCAAATTGAGTCAGTAGTCTGCGTAGTAACACCACCGGGAGAAGGCACCTTCTGACCTATGGTTTGAATCATCTGCATCCCTTTCATACACTGCTATTTTTCAAGGCTTAAGAATTCATTTGTTGTAACAAACGCTGTGTTGAAAATAAAAATATGTCTGGGAGGAGTCTAGATCCTTCTTCACACGTGTATTTGAATTTGTCCAATGAAGTTGCATTCCTTCTAAAAGGTAGCTGAGATGGAGGTACGGAACAAAGTGGGAAAGATTTAACATAGAGAAGGGTAGCAGGTAAATTTAGCTATTACGGACACTGACTAAAAGGAGGATGGTAGGACACAAATTGAGTTTCACAGAATTCGGCCTAGGGCCACAAGAAACAAGGTACTGAAATGAGGCATGCAAAGTTGTTAAATTAATTAAAATAGGAGGCCATTAGACTGATGTGTCTCTAAAGCCGGGGCACCTGCTTAAGCAAACCAAAATCTAAGGCTGTAAATACCCCAAGGTTAGGAAACTGAAACCTAAGGACAGCCAATCACAAAGAGCCAACTAGGATTTAAGCTACAGCCAATCAAAAATTTCCTTACTATGTGTCTGCATGTCCTCTATGAAAGATTTTTCCCTGTTCTCCTCAATAGGGCACTTCTAACTGCTTCCAGTTTGGTACTGTCTGATTTGAATTTATTTTTGCTCAAATACATTTTTAAAATATTAATATGCCTCAGTTTGTCTTTTTCACCAGTGACAAACTTCTGTTTGTCACACTTTCAGGTTCAGTCTTATGTCCAGGAAAAAGGGAGCTTTCTTTCCTTAACACTTGGCCACGGTAGCATTTGTCTCTACTATTAGGAACCAGAATATTTGGGCTGTTAATATAATTCATTCAAGCTATAGCTTAGACCATCTTTGGGTTTGCCTGGGGTCCAATCAACTGATTATGTTCTTATTTGTAAGTAAAATATGGGTCCAGTGTTCCAGACAATTTTAGGATTATGTTTTACTGCTTTCCTTTGAAGTCATGATATAGTGAAACTATCAATAATCTCTTATGTTGTGACATATTAACTGAAATACATATATTTACTTATTTATTTATTTTAATGTATTCATTAAGAATTTGTAAGGGTAAATACAAGTTAAAAATAAGAAGCTTAATTTTCTGTGTTGAAAATAAGGGAAGATATTTCCCTCCCTTCTTTTTCTTAGAACAGTTACCTTAGAAGACTCAAAACTACTTCCTCCTCTCTTTGAAATGTGTGTATCCTGTTGAAGAAGTGATAGGTCTTTTGTCGACTTAATGACCCAGGAATGTCTCAAGGATCTGGGAGCCATCTCTCTGAAATGTAAGCATCAAGGAAGATGGTGCCCCTATCTCCCAGTTTCTGATGGATGTATGAACCTTAACTTTGGTGGCCTTCTTGCTCCAACTTGCAAAACTACCTCCTGTCATCAATATATATGGAATTTGTTTTTCCTCTGGATAAAACCAGTTGGCTAACACATGCTCATCACTCTAGTTACCAGAGAAAGATAGGATGATCTATAGGTGAAAATGGTGCTGTTAATTCCTCTTGATGAAGTTTTGGGGTGATGAGGGGCTCATGGGGCCCGGAGCCAATGGCCAAGAAAGAATTCTTGAAGACATCTTTGGTGCAAAAAGGTGATTTTATGAAAGCACAGGGACAGGACCCGTGGGCAGGAAGAGGTGTACTGTCAGTGTGTGGGGGTGACCAATTTAGATTCATGGAGTTGGGGAGATAAAGTCAAGAGGGAGTTTCTAAAGAAACTTTCACATGCTAAAGACTTACTGGAGGTCTAGCTATTGTCAAGCTAAGGTGGTTTTCCCCCTAGAAAAACATTCACATTAAGACAGTAGGGGGTTCCTGGACTTTAGGCTATGATGGGATCGCCTTTTTCCGGTAAACTGGTGGAGACTCTTACCAATTTAACCATTTTTTTTTTGTCCTTTCCTGTTCTTGGGTAGTCTGGAGTGTCCCAGGAATATCATACATGTCCCACCTGGGGGATGGGGGTTGCTGTTAGCCTACACTTTGCCCTCAGCTTGCCCCAGGCTCCCTCATCACTCTTAACTGAGCACTAGGTTTGGTTTATCCTGAAAACATGTATGTAATGGATTGTATCTGCTCGGTTACAAAAGAGAGTGTCTTTATAATCTTTCTGTTTTATGATCTCTTGTTGGATTACCCGTGATACACATCACATTCTGGTTTCATGCTTATTCAATGAGAAAAGTGTGCTTTTTCCTCCACCACCTTTGGAGATGGGGTCTGGGTTGAGAGAAGATGCTGTTTTTAATGATAATTCCCCAACAAACTAAAATTTGTGATCTTATATGATGCCACCATTTTAATTTACTTATAACTACCCCATCTTATGCAGTGTTTGAAGTTATTTATAATCATAAAACATCTTTAAATATTAACATTAACAATCAATAAGTAAAAGATGCATTGATAATATGAGATTTTGGTAATGCATAAATGCATTTATAAGGCCTAAAAATTAAAGAAGTTGGACTTCTTTATGGGCAAAGAATAAGGAGAACATGATCACTTCTAAGATTCATGGTGTCCATGAGACAACAAAACCAATTGCTCAGCAAAAGTGAAGACTTTCCTGGCACAGAGTTCTGAGATGCATTTCTTTTGAATATTCATAAGAGGCATACCCAGTGATCTTGTGAAAAATAACCTCGGCATCCTTCCTGTATTACAAAAAATAATGGAAGAATTCCATGTAGTTGTTTTTATAGTGTCCACCAGTACAATTGGACAGAACGATATCAAAATGAAATGTACTGAGAACTGAAAGAAGGAGTTTCAGATTTGTACTCCCTGATGATTTGACTTAAACTGTGGTTAAAGTTTTGAATTTTGAGAATACTGTACTACTTCTCATGCATTCATCCTTGAATGTTGTTTCTTCCAAGCAGGCAAAAGTAATTCTAGGTTATATTCTCTCCCAAGAGCCTAGATTGCAGACATTTTGTGCTGATACTCAAAGGCAGATCCGTAAACTTTAAAAATAAATCAATAAGTTAGAGGTACATTTCTTATGGAAATGATGTGATCCAATCAGTACTTCTTATATTTAAATGAATAGCTGAGGAAATATTGACTAAAAGGTCATATATTCTGGAGACACAGCAAAAAAGATGACCTATAAATCTTTGTGATAGAAAAAAATAAAATAAAAAGACAAAAATAAAGAACCTGGAAAAATTATGTAAAATACAACAATCAGGTTTAAAATACAAGGAAGAGCTTTCAGGAAGAAAAGTCCCAGGGGCCCCAAATTAGAAGAAACTGCAAAACAAAGAGCAATCACCTGATGCTACAGCGGCCCAAGGGGGTTTACCTTTCTCAGAATCTTGGAGGCTTTAGTTTAAAGGCCATCTGGGAACAGGAGACAAGGCCACAGAGGTGAGGTGAGGAGCTGCTACTGATGTCATCATATAAATCTGGGACACGTGAGCGGCTATCCCAGCAGTGATGGAGTGGAATGATCTGGTTTACAATGTTTCTCTTACTTCAAGTTATACCCACGTCCGCTAGATAACTCCCCATCCAAAATGCAACTGGAAAGTTGAAAAAAGAATCCTGTGTCAAATGACGCTGAAGGCAACTACCCTTCTCATGGACAGATTATTATCTTCTATCTTAGATCTATCTATCTATCTATCTTTCTATCTATCTAATCCCCTGTTCCCACAAGCATCTGGAGTTGCCTCCTTTCTTTCATTAGTATCAGCATTCTTTGTGCTACGGAACTCAATGTAGGGATCAACCTTTTAACCTGCGAAGAGTTCTTTTAATGTATGTTTATTTTCTTCAGAACTAAGGGCACTCAGCACCCAGATTTCCATACAGTAAAACCTTGGTTTGTGAGTATAATTCATTCCAGAAACACACTTGTAACCCAAAGCACTTGTATATCAAAGCAAATATCCCCAGAAGAAATAATGGAAACTCAGGTGATTTGTTCCACAACCCAAAAATATTCCTATAAAAATTATCACAGTACTGTAATATAATAAAAATAATAAAGAAAATACAAAATTTAAAGAAAAATAAACAAATTACCCTGCACTTACCTTTGAAAACCTTTGTGGCTGGTGTGAGGGAAACAAGAAAGGGGAAGGTTATTGTATAGGATGATTTTCACTATCACTAATGGAATCACTGCTATCTATTGGCTCAGTGGAATCTTTTTCTGCCTAGGGGACATTGTATACTTTCTCATGGATGTTGACTACAATACAGTATTAAACTCTTGTCATATCCTGCGTTTAATGTAACTGGCAATAAGGCAGCAGAAGAAAGGCTCTATATCTGCAGGCAGGCTCACCTAGAATGAAGCAAAGCATTCCTAAGCTTACTCTTGTGTGGAAAAGCAAAGGACTGTCCATTGGTGCTTTGAAGTGACAAAAAGATACACTAGTGTCAGTTTTGGACACTTTCCAACGTTCTGAAAAAAAAAAAATCACTGATTTCTGCCAACACTATGGCCTGAGACTAAGCATTTGAGTATGGGAGATGATCACCCACAATCCCACAGTGAGAGAGAGAGAGAGAGAGAGAGAGAGAGAAGTATTGGCTCATTTGTGATCCTGTGACATTCGGTATCACATACTACTCATATTGCAAGGCATTGCTCATTTATCAAATTAAAATTTATTGGAAATGTTTGCTTATCTCGTGGAACACTCACAAAACAAGTTACTCACAATCCAAGGTTTTACTGTATGTATATGTATATATATGTATATGCATATCTGTGTGTGTATGTATGTGTATGTATATATGAAAAAAATAGAAGAGGAAGTAATATGCATTTATTTAATTAATTGAGCACAAAATTTCCATTAATACAGATGTCAGATCTTAACTGAAAACTTACATTTCCTTACTACTATAAAGGAAATATAATAAAAATGATTTTAGCTTGTAATTGGCAAATGTCCTGATTAGTTTTATATTTCTAAATGTCTCTAAATTCATTTATTTGCATAGTTCAACATTTCTTAATATAGGGTCTAGGTAGAAGTAATTTCATTGGAGTTTTCTATGGTTCTAGTCCAAATCCTACATGCCAGAACCTAGGCTTGAATTTAATGACCAAAGAATCTAACAGAATTCAAGATAGTCTATGGGAGGTGGGGGGGGGGGGTGGAATATGAAATCAACAGCCATGTGAGGAGTAGAGTTGTTTTTCTTTTTTTAAAGAAATTTTGGAACAAATACAAAGGAATTATTAAATTAGTGAGTTCAAGTGAGTCATTACCATTAAAATTTGCTATTTTTTAATTGCTTAAGAAAATCATCCATACCTTCTATTTTTCAGACTTCAGGAGAGTTGGTAATCCAATTCATTGGCTTTTTCATAACAAATGTTTGACATATATTTTTTTTATTATCTTCAAGAATTCCTGAAGGAGGAGGAGGAGGAGGAGGAGGAGGAGGAAGAGGAAGAGGAGGAAGAGGAGGAGGAGGAAGAGGAGGAGGAGGAGGAGGAGGAGGGAAAAAGAGGAAGAAGAGGAAAAAGAAAAAGACAAGTAGCATGGTGTAGAACTCAAAGCTGGTATTGAACGCCAGCCATCAGATGTGAAGAACATCTCATTGACTATTTGGACGGTGGGGAGCCAGACCCTTACACCTCAAAAATGAGAAAAATACTAAAAGCAAGTTTATGTAATTCTGTATTTATTCTCACACTTATGTAAGGCCCTTATACATTATAATATCATTAAAATTCTATAAATTTGACTAAGAAAGCAATCTATAACATTTATTATTATATTATGAACAACAATTTTAACAAGACTTGAAAATAATCATGGAGTTAACGTCCTTAATTTTTGATCAGTTTAACACCACGCACTTCACTAAAATGTTAATTACAACATAAGCAACCAAAAAGCAAGACACAAATACACCATAGATGAAGATGTGCAAATAGCTAATAAGCATGAAAAATATTCAATCTCTACCACTACTCATCAGAAGAATGCTTTCTTGTTTTGATTTTTATTGTTTTTTGCCAATAAGCAAACTAACAGAACAAAACAAACTATAATAAGTAATTCTTGCAAAAGCCTAGTGGGATAAGCTCTTACATATTGTTTGTAGGAGTGAAGGTAGAAGTTGTTGCAAAGTATTTTGACAAAGCAGGCATACTCTGTTTAATGTTAGACCTCACGATGTTAATTTGTAAACTTGTTTCCAAAGCGTTTTCTTTAAAAAGGAGAAAGATAGATGGATATAACTATAAATAGGTGTAGATAACATTGTTTGTAGTGTAATCTTAATGTGTGTTTATTTTTTGTTCTGTTACCTCATTTTCTGAGCCAATGAGAATCAGCAAGGCAGACACCTCTATGTACTTTTGTACAGTGAAAATTAAAACATCACAAATGCTATTGTTTGCAAGTGCTTTGCGTTAATCTATCCTGAGTTAATATGATCTAAAATTGTGAGGTTTACTTAACTACAGTCTTTCATTCTGATATTTACTTCTTTTTTTCCCATATTAACTGATAAAACTTTAAAAGTGGGTAGAGCAGAGGAACAAAGAAAGCGTATAAACCTATAAATCGTCAAGACAATTAAGCTAAAGACTGAGTCTGACAACTTCCAGGAAATAGGGGAGGAAATGGAAGATGGGGATTAGCGAAGAATTAGGGTTGGTGAGGATTCTTTGACACTTCAAAGCATATCACATTAGAAGCACAGCATGACTGTGAATGGAAGCTGAGAGACTATGACCTGAGACATGTATAATGGAAGATCAGTTGCCATCGTAAGATATCAAGCAAGGATCTCCATGGGGTCTATGCTATAAGAGCCCATGTAGCTCTGATTCAGTTAAAAGCCCCATATCCACGAACTCATCTCCTGAACTACGTTGGAACATTAAGGTATGTATCAAAGTCCTTAATTATATATTTATCTCCAGACAGCTATTTTCACTCATAGACATCCGCCCTAAGAAAACAACCAACATCTGTATGTAAGAATGCTTAGCTAACATTATTTGTGATAGCAATAAATTATTCATAAATAGATATTTAACAATAAATGTAAAGTTGAATAAGAAAAAGATATGTATATGATCAATTATTATAGCTTGTAACGTGTTATATGGGTAAATAAATAACGGACATGAGGCACTACAATGTATTATTGAATATAAGTCAAAGCAGGGTATGTATATGCATTATAGTATTATTCCAATTTTGTCAGTATCTTACATACTTATAGAATTACATTTTCTATGATATATTAGAATAAAATTGCAAAAAATATTAAGTGACCACTGGCATCAGATAAAACATTAATCATTTTTATATTCTTTATTCTGAAATTTCACATATACTTCCATGATTATTACCTCTTTTTTATAGAATATGTATTGACACACGTCAATATGGCAGTGGGTCAGTAGTCAGACTTTAGTTCCCTCATTTATTACATTTGGCCACCAGTTTAAATTTTTTTTTTGATGTTTATTTATTTTTGAAAGAGAGACAGAGCACAAGTGGGTGAGGGACTTTCTCTCTAGAGAGGGAGACACAGAATCTGAAGCAGGCTCCAGGTTCTGAGCTGTCAGCACAGAGCCCAATGTGGGGCTCAAACTCATGAACTGCAAGATCATGACCTGAGCTGAAATCAGATGCCTAACCAACTGAGCTACTCAGGCACCCTGGCCAGTGGTTTAATACTAAATTTATTTTTGTCCATGCTCTATGTGCTATATGTTGACCTGCCCCACCACTGATGAATTTACTATCTTTTTGAAAAATTTACAGATCACAAGCAAAACAAGTACAATGCCCAACTTCATCGTACTGTTGGCATTTGGGGAGAGTCCCCGAGAGATGTTTTAGAAAGAACGGACCTTCAGAAATGCACCAGTTTTTAAATAACTAACAAGTTACAGCATTTCTGACCTTCCAGTTCAAGAGAATAAACCTCCTGCTACCCTATAGTTTCAAAAATAATTCAAAAGTTGGAAAATAAATGTGGGCGAGAATTTCTTCTCTTTGTCTCTCAGTCATATTCTGAAGGCACTTGGCCACTTCACCTGAAAATGTCTATCCCTGAGAGCTGAATTTCTATGTGAGCAGCGGCATTAGGTTTACCCTGCTCCCTATCGTTCTGTGTGCTTAACATTTCATCTTTCTGTAAGATCATAAATTCACCAGAGTGGTGGAGATTAAAAAAGGAAAGGAAAACTTCTAAAAAACTTCAGTTTTAAACCAGAGAATCATACTTAGCGATTTTCTCCTACATTCATGTGTTGGTAGAAAACAACTAGATTATTTATCCTGTCATCCTTTCCTATTACTGAGCACTCATTGCTTTATCTGTACCCTTTCTCCCAAACCAAGATCGTTATCACACTGCTTTGTTTTATCACAGGTAACCACAGGAAAGTTTTTTTGCCAATCAACTTGCTTGTTCTTACTAGTCAGTGGAATTTTCCTCCCTCTAGTCTCTCCCCGCCCCCCCCCACCATCCACACCTCAGGACTGAAAATAGCATCTGGATAATTTTATGTCATTTCACGTAGCAGAGCCTGTTCTTCAAATTGCCCTAAGCAACGATAACAATAACAACAATAAAAACCCCTAAATAATTGCAAATTACATCCAAGCTGTAATAAGTGCAATTAAACAAAATTCACTATGACCATTAGGTCACTTGCTTTTTAGTAAATAACATTAAGGCTAGAGGGATGACTGGAATTCATTTAACATAATCAAGGAAGCCTAACATACATCACACTTAGAAAAAACACTTGAACAGAGCCTCAATTGGGGTTAGACAAGGCAAATGCTCTTATACCAAATACTTGCACAGACAGGAAGAACTCAAAACGCTTTCCTTGGGAGTTTGGCAAAGACCGAGGTTCCCGCTGTGTATTTTCCATTATTCTGGAATAATTCATTAGCAAACATTACGAGTTGGCGGCATCACAGATATGCATTAGAATAAAATTATTTTCTCCTTTGAGTTCATAAATAAAATGCATTTAGTCAGTAACTCCTGCATAAGAGAAATGCCACTTTTTTAAAATAGTGTGTTATTCACTAAGTTTAATGAAATTTAGTCAGAAGTAAATTAACTGAATGCCTTCCAAAGCCAGGTACATCAAAAGATGTCGCGACTTTTACCTGCAAAGAGTAGCTAATGTTTACTACACTTGTTATGTGCTAGGTACTATTCAAAGTATGTTAAATGTATTAATTCATTTAATACTCCCAAAGAGATTAAGTACTGTTATTATCCCTGTTTCATGGATTTAAAAAACCTAGATGGAGAAATCAAGCAATCCAATGTTACCCAGCTAGAAAATAGCAGCGACGTGTTTCAAATCTAGGCATTCTGGTTCCAAAGTCAATAATTTTAACTGTAGGGGCACCTGGGTGCCTCAGTCAGCTAAGCATCCGACTTCAGCTCAGGTCATGATCTCCCAGTTTGTGGGTTTGAGCCCCGTTTTGGGCTCTGTGCTGACAGCTCAGAGCCTAGAGCCTGCTTTGAACTCTGTGTCTTCCTCTCTTGCTGCCCCTCCCCACTCATACTCTGTCTTTCTCTAAAAATAATAATAATAATTTTAACTGTAAAGTTACCCTTCCTTTTAAGTGTTAACATGTATGTGTGTGTGTGTGTGTGTGTGTGTGTGCATGCACTTGAAAGACAAAGGGTATCATCTACACTGATATCTTCATAAAAAGATTTTTGGTATATGATATCAGAGAAAACAAACAAAATCCAGGATAGAATAGTTTTTTTTTTCCAATACCATATCTTTATCTTATAAAATCAATCACTTAAATTAGCAAGATGATAATTTGAGTTACTAAATTATTTTTCCAAATAACAATTGATAAAACACCAACCTCGTGTAATATTTATCATGTCCTAGGCACTAAGTGTGTTTTGTGATTATCTCAAGTGTTGCAAACACCCCATGTCAGGAGGACTGTTATAAGTCCCACAGGTAAGACAAGGGAAATTCAGGAACACATGCATTATCCTGGCCACCCCTACTATGTGGTTTATGCCATTGAATACACATAAACAAAAAGGACATAAAAAAAGATAAATGTAAATGTGATAAAGAACATGGAAATGGTGGTGCCAACAATCAGAGGTGGGAACGAAACACCATGTAACACCTCCCATCTGTATTAGTCAGCTCAGGTGACCATAACAAAAAAGCATGTTGTACTCACACAACAGAAATTTATGTTCTCATTAGCTGTGGAGGCTAGAAGTCCCAGGTCAAGGGGGACGACCAGTTAGTTTTCTGGTGAAGTCTCTCTTCCTGTCCTGTGGATAGCTTCCTTCTTTCTGTGTCTTCACATGTCCTTTCTTCTGTGTGTTCATGCAGGGAGAGAGGAAGACAGAAAGAGAGAGGGGCAGGGAGAAAGAGAGAACATGTGAACAGGAGAGAATGAGTTCTGGTGTCCATCTCATAAGCATGGAGGCTTATCAGATTTAGGCCCCACCCTTATGACCTCATCTAACTTTACCTCCCCAAAGGGCCTAATCTCCAAATACATGCTCACATTGGAGTTTAGGGCTTCAACATATGAATTCAGAAGGGACACAATAGCATACACAGCACTCTCCAAGAACCTAAGGTTTAGAAATAAGGGGAGAAGATGTATTGTGATCCTTATCTGACAAAAAAAAAGTGTGAGCTTCTCTGGAAAAATGGATATGTCATAGGTGTTTAAAGGATATGTCATGCAGAAGTTCACTGAGTAACACAATGAGCTATTTCCTTAACTACAAAAATATAGAGATGTTCCTCATACGATTATCTCTCCCTCTGTCCATTAGGAAGTCACTATTCTAGGAAGCTAAGCAATTATAATTCAGATGGGAAAACATACTACTTCTGTGCCACATGTCTAGAGTTCTGAAAAATACTTTTTTTTTTTACTCATACTACAAAGTAGGGTGTCATGTAGCTAAATTTCATTAAGTACATTTATGGATAAAGTAATATGTTACCTTATAGCACTAGAGGAAAGCTGACAACATTCATTTAAAATATTAATGCTATGCCATTAGCTCTATTTTTAAACTAGTTTTATTTATTTTTTTCTCCTTAAAGCTCATATTATACTTCTGAGAAGTTCAAATTCAGAATGTTATTATATCATTTATCACTGATAATCTGAAGGCAAAGTTAATATTATCAGTCTAAAATTAGTACCTGCTATCGGCCAGACATTATCCGAGATAGTCTTAGACCCTGTCTAATTGATTCAGCAAATGTTAACCAATTACTATGTAGTAGGCATATATGCCCACAAACATACTCTCTTGTAATATACTTGGCTTTGTTATATTAAGTGATATTTTTGGTGTCCTATATTTGCGTCTTGGAAAAAACATTGAAAACAACTGACATAATCATTAATGTTTATTCAGCATGTATTTTGTTCAAGGTACAAAGGCTTTTAATATATAGACTCTGAATTCAGCTTGATGAAAAAAATACTGTAAAAGTGGTTATGCTATTTTATAGATGCAAAAGTTGTGCCTTAGAGAAATTAAATAACTTGCCTTGAAAACATCATTAGTAAAGGTTTGAACAAGAGCATTTTCACTCAGGAGTCCAGGTTCATAACCACTATGTGTTATAATGCCTAACCTTTTAAGTATTTTTGTACTGATTTGAATCCTATTCATAGTTACTTTCTTCTGACATACTATTCTCATTGTGGTTAGATCTCTTGATTGGAAACAAATCTTTATTTCAACCATTACTTGTCATCAGAAAAATAAGAAAAAATGTAAAATGTTTTCCCTTGTACAGATAACCATTATGATAACCATATATCAATTTTATGGCATTTTGGGGACAAAATTAAATGGATAGTAGAAACAAATATACATTATTATGAGTCGAATTTTTATTGGTTTATAGATTGTTTATATGGAGCATTGGTCAACATTATCTATAGACTATATATAGGCTTGCCAGAGAACCACTTAATTTACGTATAGATCTGAAAATATTGTCACAATACCTTCCTCACAATATGCACTTCGTCAGTGTGAGTGCCATCAGACATGGTGATGCTCACCTGAGTCGCAGCCAGTGCTGGCCAGTCTGCTCAGTGTCAGATCATCAATAGAAGAACAGGCAGCAATCTGTCCTTCCCTTAAGACATACGCAACCAGTCACCCTGCTACTGTTCCACATCTTCAATGAAAAAGCATTTGTCTGACAAATTTAAACCATGACCGTAACAATTTGACAAAATCTATAATTGGCAAACAATTACCTTCTTGGCTGTCTGAGAGCTACTTTAAATATTTAAGTCAATCTCATTATTAAAAATGAATGAGAAAGACAATTCAAATGATGGGAGAGAAGAGGTAAGGAGTTTCACAAGACAATGGTTATCACTATATGCAGGACTTGTCCTGGGCATAATCTAAGGGGTTTAACTTTATTTTTGCTTAATTTTATTTTGTGAATTAAAAGGTTATTATGCTCAGGTTTGTAGCTGATTCAAAAGTGAGGCTACAATGGAGCCTTAAGAAAGATATATTTTATTTGAATTAAAAATGGTAGGATTCCCCCAGGTTTACTGCACAAGTCGGGGATTGAAGTTTATCCTTCCCAATGTTAGAAAATCAAAATAAGTAATGTCAACTTCAGAATGGGATTAACACTTTACATAGAATCAAATTGTATATATTTACACATCTACCTTCTATTATTCTCTGTTTACACAATCAAGAAATATTTATTGAGCTCTCTCTTAGGTATCTTTTTTTTTAAGTTTATTTATTTATTTTTGAGAGAGAAAGAGAGTTTGTAAAAGTGGGGAAGGAACAGAGAAAGAGGGAAATAGAATCCCAGGCAGGCTCCGCACTGTCAGCACAGAGCCCCATGTGGGACTCAAACTCATGAACCATGAGATCATGACCTGAGTCTAAGTCGGACGCTTAACCAACTGAGCCATGCAGGAGCCCCATATCCTAGATATCTTTCTTGATGTTAGGGATCCAGTGAAAAACATATAAAAGGTTTCTGCTGCTTATATTCTACTGAGGGTAAAAAACAATAAACATGTAACAAACCATGTCAAATGGTGATAAATGAAAAAAATAAGTTATGGTTGTGAGGCCGAAAGGAGAGGAGCTTTGATAAAGAGGTGGCCCAGGGAACCTTCAAAGTAAGGACATAAGAGATGAGGCCTAAATAAAAATAGTTATGAAAATATGAGGTGAGCATTCCAGGCAGGAAAAAGCCCTGACATGGAAGTGATCATAATGTGTTTGAGAAATAGATAACATCCAGAATGGCTGGAAAAAAGAAAGGGGAAGGGCGGTATGGCAGAATTTAAAGACATAAACAACAGCCAGCTCTGAGTTCAATGTGAAGCCACTGTAGCATTTTACAAATGACCGATATATTTTAATTTATGACTAAAAACATGTTTTGACTATTGTGACAAAAATAGTGGAATGGAGTGCCAGGAGTGGGATCTGGGCCTGCTCTGTTCAATACACACATGACGATTTCCATTTAAATTTAAGTACATTAAAACCAAATAAAATTTAAAAATTCAGAATTTCAGTCACCCTGAACACATTTTAAGTTCTCATGACCACATGTGCTAATGGTCAGTGGGACAACAATGACATAGAACAATTCCATCATTGTTGCCATTCTATCTAGGTAATGGATAGTAGTTGTGATATTGCTATGTTGGCAGTGAGAATAAAGAGAAATTGGTGGATTGGGATATGGCCTGAAGGAGTGTGTGTGTGTGTGTGTGTGTGTGTGTGTATCCCTGTACATCAACCATCATTAAAACAAAATGTAGAAAGAACTCTTCTCAATGATAAGATTTAGTAAAGCCCAATAGTTACTGATAATAAATAAAAATATAACTATACCCATGACTCAAGAATAAATGTCATTCAAGTTTTGGGGTGTAGAAACATGTCAATGTAAAAATGACAAAGAATTTTAGGTCTCAAGAAACTACGTAGCTTGCTTAGTCCAGTCATCTGGAAATAGAGGCCAACAGACATTGAATGACTTGCCCAAGTATTACGTTGTCAAGCACTGGAATTGAGAGTGGAAAATAGTCAGCTCTCCTAAGTCCCATCCAATGCTATTACAATAATATGCTTCCAACTCTATTAGTTGTGTGATCCTTCACCAATTTACCCTTCTTGGAGACACAGATAACTTTGCTCTTGTATCCTCAGTACCTATGACAATAGGCACCTAATAAATGACGATGAAAGTTAATCGTATATCTGAATCCCAATGATGGAAGAAAAAAGAAGGAAGAAACAATTAAAAGGCCTTTTAAGTTTGTGCTCTGTGTGGAATGTCTACTTGGTGATGCTATAGGTGGAATGATTGTGCGCCCCCTGAATTTATATGTTGACAAGTAATGCCCAAGTTAGGCATTAAGAGGTGGGGTTTTGGGAGGTGATTAGGTCATGAGGCATTTGCTCTGGAATTAGTGCCCTTATAAAAAAAGGCATGAGAGAGTCCCTGGCTGCTTCTACCCTTGGAGGATATGAGAAGAAACCTACCACCTGGAAGAGGCCACTCACCCGACAATGCTGGAACCTCTGTCTTCTACTTCCAGCCTCCAGAACTATGAGAAATAAATTGCTGTGGTTCATAAGCCATCCAGTCTATAATATGTTTTCATAACAGCCTGAATGGGTTAGGACAAGTGGCAAAAAATTGGTGGGCATTAAAATTAAATCAGTTTACATACATAACATCTCATTTATTCATTTATTTTTACATCTTTCACTGAAAAAATATGGCATTTATAACAACACATGCATAAATGAAATAAATGACAACAATATTACAAGGTCAGGATGAGAGAAAAGGAAGTGTACTATTGAGCTATTGAAGGTTATTATATTACCTATGAAGTGGTAAAATATCTCAGTGGGCTTAGTATATTTACAGAATTGTACAACCATCACCATGAAAAGAAATCCCACACCTATTACTGGCTGTTCTCCATGCCCCTTGCTTCCTTTCTCTAGCAAACACTAATCTACCTTCTGTCTCTATGGGTTTGCCTTTTATGAACATTTTACATACATGGAATCATGTAATATGTAGCCTTTTGTGACTAGTTTCTTTCACTTAGAGCATTGTTTTTCAAGGTCTGTTCATGGTATTCTATGTATCAGGACTATACTCCTTTTTATTGATAAAAAATAGCCCATTCTATGGATATACCACATTTTATTTATCCATTCATCAGCTGGTGGATATTTGGATTGGTTCTATTTTTTGGTGATTACGAATGATGCTGCTATGTTTGCGTACAGTTTTTTTTTTGTTTGTTTTTTGTTCTTATGTGGATATAATGTCCACATTTCACTTGGGATGTATTTAGGAGTAGAATTGCTAGATAAAATGTCAACTCTGTTTAACCTTTTGAGGGACTCCTAGACTTCAGCCAACCAGCTGCACCACTTTCCTTCCCCACCAGCATTGTATGTGGGTTTCAGTATGTGCCCATCTCTCCTTGTTCATTACACTCATCCTAGTCAGGGAGGGAAGTTTGATTTCTTGACAGTTAAGGGATCTGAGCACCTTTTTGTGTACAGGTGACTCTGTTTTGCCACAACATTAATTAAAATCCATTTCTTTGGTTGCACGGGGCAGGAAAGAAGAAAACAGAGGATGCCAAGAGCACTAGTTGATGTGACAAAAACCAGAACTATACTCCTATCAGAATTACATGCTATAATTTATTGACTATGAGTATAGTAGTTAGCAAAGTTTTGAAAACATAACAGCAAAAGACAATGCACAGAATTATCTATTGTTAGATTTGTTCTGAGGCTCTCTTGTTAGGAGTGATGTTCTCTACCTGAAGGCTGTCTCTTTGGGCATAAAAAATAGAAGCAAGTCCTGAGATGCACACTAGCATGGTCACGGGTGCCATATACCTATACTCTACAAAGGCCAGTTATTCTGGGAGATGTAATGATAACTAAGAGTGCTATCACTATTCACTGGAATAATAAACACAAGTGCTGAGATTGGTGATTCCTGAAAAGGATCACATACTTGAAAGCTTAGCTAGGTCTAGCAGGTGAAGTGCAGACTTGAAAGCCAGTCAAAGCAAAGCAAGTGGAAACCCAAGGGGAGAACTGAGTAGTAAATAGTGTATAGCACAGAAGCCCAGGCAAAGAGTAAGGGCAGTAAATGCAACAGTAACAACCAAGGCTGGTGCTTTTCTGTGGCCAGGGCAGTTAATCAGACACAAAGAATGCAGGAGCTCAGATGTATCAGTGTAAATCAGCAAGGCTCACAGTGTGCTCCAAGAAACAGACAACTTAGGGCTAAGATACAGGAGAAGATGCACAATTAAAAAAAATCAATAAAAATGCCTTGTTTCCTGGTGAAAACATTTTCTGACAAGAGGAAAGTCTGAGGATTAAAGAGCTCCACAAATATGTTACACACATTCTGATTGTTAAATAAACACACCTATTCCTCCTCAGTGCTGTGGTTTTTTTTAATGTTTATTTATTTCTGAGACAGAGAGAGACAGAGCATGAGTGGCACAGGGGCAGAGAGAGAGGGAGACACAGAATCCGAAGCAGGCTCCAGGCTCTGAGCTGTCAGCACAGAGCCTGACACAGGGCTTGAATTCACAAACCATGAGATCATGACCTGAGTCCAAGTGGGTCACTCAACTTACTGAGCAACCCAGGTGCCCCAGTGCTGGGTTTTAATACAAGTTAAAAAACATACTGAAAGTATTTCCATTGGTCATACCTAAACATATCACCATCTTGGTGGGTGTCTAGAATGTAACCAATCTTTAAAAGAGTTTCCAGGAGAAAAAAAAAAAAAAAAAAAAGAGTTTCCAGGAGTGACGCACAGACGTGTTTACCTAAGTAACTACTCTAACTCGAATGCTGAGCAGCAAGGCCAATGAGTGCAGGACTGCACCTGTTTTTCTAACTGGGATTTCACCTATCTGGTATTCAAAACCTATATGTTAAATGAATTAGATTGAGAAAATGGCAATTGCGTGAACTATTGTGGATGAGTTAGGGCTTACAAAATCACAAATACATATGACCTTAAACATATATCCACAGTAAGACAGCAAAAGGTAAAGATGCATACTGCTATTGACATTGTAAGAACATTGTTCAGCTAATCATACAAGCTTTCTGAATATATCAAACATCTCACCAAGCTTAGAAGATAATCTATAACACACCATGTTGTGATGGTTTATTTTATGCATCAACTTCATTGGATGCTGTGAAGGGATGTTTTTTTAGATGTGATCAATATTTAAATCAGTAGACTTTGAAGAAAGTAGATTAGAAGATCCCTCCATAAGGTGAGTGCGCCTTACCCAATCAGTTAAAGGCTTTAAGGAACAAAGACTGAGGTTTCTCAAAGAAGGAATTCCTTTCAAGACCTCAACATAGAGTATCCAGCCTGAGTATCCGGCCTGTCAGACTGCCCTACATATGTCGGACTTGGCAGCTTCCACAATCATGTGAGCCAATTCCTAAAATCAATAAACAAAGAAGGAAATAAACAGACACAGAATAGGAGATATATACATATAATAGGCGATATATAATCTCCTGTTGGTTGTGCCTCTTTGGATAAGTTGACTAATACACATGTTTTACATTCTCAGTTAACTATTATCACCCAAACTCCTCTTTTTCAATCCTGGAGACCTGCCTATGTAGAGTTAGACAGTTACTTTGCTTCTAAACACAATATTAGTAATAATAAGGCTACATTTCCCAATCAATAAAGATAATAAAAATTAGTTCCTAACATCAATGAGATGTTGTAAGGATAAATTAGAAAACATTAGAAATTTGTTCTGCAGTCTCCAGGGGGAAATGATTCTATATAAATAGAAAATGGTATCACATTATTCAAATACATATAAATGATCTAATACTTCATATCAAATAAAAATCAAATACTTTCATAGCATTAGCACAGTAGAAATTGCACTGGTAGGAAAAGGAAGCTTAGAACCTGAATATCCTGAATTTTTTATTTGTTATATTTAGATGATTTGATAAAGGAATGTGACTTGTGATCTTTGTTTTTTTTATGTTTTAATAAAAATCTTAATATATATAGGAGGGTAATGGGAAAATAATGGCTCTAAATGTTAATTAAGGTACTTTAGAATTGGGGTAAGTTACTAACTTAATAATGATTAACAATAATTTTTCCCTATGTACTTGGAGGATGGAATTAAAATTCTACCCTGTTGATTAACACACATCAATATCAGGATTTATTTTTTCCTGAGAAATGAGTGGTAGTCACTCAATAAATTATGTCCTCATCCATCTGGACTTCTTCTACTATGGACATGGAACAGAACCACTGAAAATTCTTTAAACTTATGAGCATGTAATTGCATTTTGCAAATAAATTACACACTGGTGTGCATGCACAGTCACACACACACACACACACACACACACACACACAACTAACTTGATATATAAGAGACCTTCCTGGGGCATCTGAGTAGGGCTTAGATGGGCATCTGATTCTTGATTTCAGCTCAGGTCATGATCCCAGGGTTGTGGGTATGAGCACCACATGAGGCTCTGTGCTGAGTGTGGAACCTGCTTAAGATTCTATCTCCCTCTGCCCCTCTCCCCAGCTTGTGCGCTCTCTGATAAAATAAAATATAAAATAAAATAAAATAAAATAAAAGCTTTATTATATAAAAGTGAGTATATTATAATAAATAAATTTAACATAAAATGTTCCGATTTCTCCTGACAATCGTAAGATAAACAAAATGGTAAAGACACATTTACTATTCTATTAGAAAACTGAAATGGTAAATTCTTAACAGTATAATGTCCACCAACAAAATATTTTCACTATTTGGCTAAGACAGGAAAAAGAACAGGCAAATCTGAAGTACATAGTTACATAAATGCCTGGAATAGCAGAAATGACCTGAGCTTTTCTTCCAAAGCAAAAGTATGAGAAATACCGCATTCCTATTAGAACGCACCATGGGAATTATCGACGAATTAGGGGTGGACGTAACAGAAAACCAACAATTATTTTGGACTGAAATGTCAATAAAAGAGATGGATTATTTCAAAATCGAATGAATATTAAACATTTGGTACTAAAGAAATAAACCTGCCTTCAATTGCAAGGATAAATAAAACGTGTAAAACTAGGGGAGTGTGTGGAGTAGCTGGTTAGAGCCTTATCTTCAAATAGCACTAGTAGATGTGAGTGGAAAGTGATGTTGGAAATGGTCTGTCCCTCCATTGATAGAGTCATTTGAGAGATGAGCCAAATGAAGCCAAGAGAATTAAAGGGGGAAATAACATTTACACCAAGCCCATCCTCAACGTTGTCAATATGGATACTAAAATCACCTAAGATTAATAGGCTGTGTGATTCCAGAGAGAGCTGAGAAGGAAAATCTATAAATTCATTAAGAAAACTTGTGGTTTCGCAAAAAGGTCTGTAAATTAAGCGTTGCTAAAGTTGTATGCTAAAAGCCAATAGATACATACATAGAGACAAAATTGAGATGCCTTGATTTTGTGGGACACATTTTAAAAAGATTTAACTCTCACCACCGCAGCCTAAAACAAATTTTCACTATATAAGTTAAGGACATAAGAAGATTATGATGCCCAAAATAAGATTTTAATTGCACAGTAGCCTTATTATCAAGTTAATCCAAGCCATTTCTAGAATGTTGCATTTACCACTAATTCTGTGGTCTTGATAATAATTATTCTTTAGCTACAAAATATCATTAGAGTATATTACAAAGAGCTCAATATACTATATACAAAAATTTTAGAATTTACAGATTTATATATTTGGACTGTACTCCACTTAAGGTATAACTACACATAAAATGATAGAATAAAATATTTATGTATTTTAGGTAATAGCTTATCTTTTTTTGTTAGTACAGTTAAAATGTTATTTCTGTATCTCTAAATTTCTTTAACAAAAGTATTGGAATATTATAAATAGAAGTGACACAAGAGATGGGCAATTCTAAACCCTCATCATCTTACAGATAAAGAAACTAAGTCTCAAATGTGTAAAATACATTTACTGAAATTGTCATAGACTTTCAGCTCATAACCAGCTCATAAGAGAGAGCCATGGAATCTCATTGCAGTGTGATAATTTCTTTAGTTTCAAAACCTCTGTTACTTCCACAAAGTGAGGTGAATTCTGTCTTCAAATCTAGCCCATATGCTGACTGACTGTGTGACAACGAGTGAAAGATCTTACTTCTCCAAGCCTCAATTATGTATCCATAAAATGGGATAATCCTAACAGGTAACCAATCCAGGTGTCTGTTCTAAATAAACTCCATCAGCGGATCCTGAGCAGAATGCCTGCCACGTGCTAAGTGTTCATTGCCTCCTAGATACCATCATCATTATTATTTCTCTGCCCCTCCTGGCAAATAGCCACATAACAAAATACTTGTTGACTGTTGGGTGAAAATAAGAAAAGTGATTTTAGAGTATACCGAAATATATACTTAAAAATTCCAAACATAATTGAACAAAATGTGAAGAGAAATTCCCTAGCTACTTTGCCTTCATAAATAGAGAATTTTTTTCATTTTAATTTTTTTTCTAAAAAAGTTTATTTTTATTCTTTTAAAGATATGACATTAAAATATCTGTGGGTTCGGTTTATATGCATTTATTTCTCCACTAGATCTCATATTCAATGTGCCAGCCTAGCAAGTGTAATAAAAAGATTAGCCATTCACAAATTCACTTCAAAGGAAAGCTCCCTGAATCACCTCCAATCCCTGATGCAAGGTAATCTGTACTGACCAGCAGAACTGTTACATCTTCCTCCAAAACAGGGCAAAGACGTTTTGCATAAGTCATCTTAACAGAAAAATACTCAAGTATTTCTGTATTTCTTTTCAGAATTACTATTATCCACTTTATTTTCTTCTGTGATAAAGCAGAATAGTAAGCCATAGAGTATAGACAATCCAGTTTAAAGGGAGAAGTAAGTACACGATTAAAATATTAAAAAATATAATCAAAATGAAAAGACAATCTGTGGAATGAGAGAAAATATTTGCAAGTCATGTCTCTGCTGGCGTTCATATAAAAAATATATGAAAAGCTCATACAACTCAATAGCAAAAACAAAAGCAAAACAAAGAAACCTAACCTGACCAAAAAATGGGCAGAGGATCTGAACAGACATGTTCCCAAAGATATGTAAATGGTCAACAGGTATCTAGAAAGGTGCTCAATATCACTAAACATCAGGGAAATGCAAATCAAAACCACAGTGAGGTATCACCTGATATCTGTTACAACGGCATTCATCAAAAAGACAAGAGACAGCAAATGCTGGTGAGGATGTGGAGAAGAGGGAACCCTCCTGCACTGTTTTTGGGATTGTAAATTGTTGCATTTTGACTATGGAAAATAGTAAGGAGGTTCCTCAGAAAAATAAAAACAATTTCCATTTGATCCAGCAATTTCACACACACACACACACACACACACACACACACACACACACACATATATATATATTCTGTGTATATATATGTATATATATATATATCCTAAAAAAAATGAAATCATATGTCAAAGAGATACTGTTACCTTTCCCCTACTTGGTGAGTTATAGGCAGAGACTGTACCAGAAGGAGTTGCCTCATAAAATCATCTTTATCTGCAGCAAATAAAGAGATGCGGGAAATAAATTCCAAAGCCATGACTCCTGGAACAGGGGTAAGCAGGATCCTCTTATTACTGGTTGGGATGAATATTCAGAGGGGATTTTAATATTATAATGAAACTGGTTAACTGTTGGGCACTTTGTGATTTATCTGCACAGAGGTTGTCTTCAAATGTTTCTTTTCCAATTCCAGTAATTTGCTAGTTTCTAAAAGATGAAACTGAAATGTTAGCCAAAGCTTCTAGGAGTTTCCTGACTTCAGGGAGTCAGGGTGTCATGCCAGTGACAATATCTGTCACCCCATGTTCATTGCAGCATTATTTACAGAGCCAAGAAATGGAAACAACCTAAGTGTCCATCAGTGGATAAATGGATAAAGAAAATGTAGTATACACACACACACACACACACACACACACACACACACACACACACTGGAATACTATTCAGCCATAAAAAAGAAAGAAATCCTGCTTTTTGCAACATGAATGAAACTTGAGAGCACTATGCTAACTTCTAAATAAGTCAGACAGAAAAAGACAAATACTGTATGCTCTCACTCACATATAGAAATAAAAAAAATAATTAACTTGTAGATACAGAGATCAGATTTGTGCTTAGCAGAGGTGAGGAGGGGTAGAGGGATTGGATGAAAGTGGTCAAAGGCACAAACTTTCAGTTATAAAATAAATATTTACTGGGGATATAATATATGACATGATGACTATAGTTAACACTGCTCTATGGTGTATTTGAAAGTTGCTGAGAAAGTAAAATCCTAAAAATTCTCATCAAAAGGAAACAAAAACCTCTCACTCTCCCTCTAAAAGTATAGTATGTGAATGGTGGATTTTAAGTAAATCTATTGTAATCATTTTGTAATATGTGTAAGTCAAGTCATTATGCTGTACACCTTAAACTTCTACAATCCTGTATGTCAATTAGATCTTACTAAAACTGAACGAAAAAAATTTTTAATGTACAAGACAGGTATTCAGTATTGCCCTATTGATTTTTCTATCTCCACTTTTTTATGCTTTTTTTTTTCTTTTCTTCTGATTAATGACCTTTCATTTTCTATTTTTTTTTTTCTTTTCTGGAGGTAAAAAACCTGTAGAAACTTTAAGTGGTGACTTTCTTCAGTTTATCATTTTAATCCATTTTTTGTATTCCCTTTCAGTTGTGTGAAGCTTTAAAAGCTCATATTCAAGGGGCGCCTGGGTGGCTTAGTCGGTTAAGTATCTAACTTTGGCTTAGGTCATGATCTCATGGTTCCTGGGTTTGTGTTGGGCTCTGTGCTGACAGCTCAGAGCCTGGAGCCTGCTTCGGATTCTGTGTTTGCCTCTCTCTCTCTGCTCCTCCTCTGCTTGCCCCCCGCCCCCTCTCTCTCAAAAATAAACAAACATTAAACAAAATTTTTAAAAGCTCATATTCAAAATAGAGACTACCACCTCCTTTTCTAAGTATCCACCTAAAAGATTTGTAATTTCAATTATTTCAAGTTATTAATTGTTCCTGCACCAAAGACAAATATATATCATGGCATTTCGATGTCACTAGATACTCTATAATTTTTTAAATCTAGAAAGTATATATAATAGAAGATCCACATATGTATTCCCTTCTTCCAACAACCACACTGATGAAATATCAAGAATTACATGGAATTTTAAAAAGAAACCCTAATATAGTTGCCCAATGATAAATCTTTATGTAAGATTTTCTATATAGTTAATAACTTACTTTGCTTAATTCTGAAAGAATTGCATTTTCTCTAAGAAAACATAACTAAATAATACCAGTAACAATTATCCAAACACAAAACTTTCAGAAAGTTATAGGTTTGAGCCAGAGCCTGAAAAATGATTTAAAGTAATCAAAATTCATCAGAATCTTTCTCTTTAAAAAATTGTTGATATTTCAAAATTGTTTTAATTTACCTCCTTCCATATTGTAGTCAACCAGATCTCAGAGAAGAGCAGTCTGGAGATCCAGGAGAACAGAGCCTACCCCTCCAGACAGAGCATAGTTAATTCACAGTGTACCTCCTGAGGTAGTAGATGGAGCCTTTATTGTGAAAACCCTCATTCTGGATTCCAGATACTTGGAAACTATGCTAAGTTCTTCACAAAATGCAAATAACTTTTGGAGGCTCACTTATTTTGTTTTCACCTAAACGTCCTGGGGTGTAAATGGATTTGCTAATATTTATATTCTTTCTCGAATGTACGGATAAGGTAGAGACGAGACTGTCTCCAGGAGAAGTGAAAGGGGGAATCGAAGCGAGGCCCCTCATCAAGCATATACTCACACAAATATAGAGGCAAGTTTTTTACTCAGTCCAAACCAGCTAATATTGGGCAATTGATTTTGTAGAAGTAGTCATACCACATTTCACATAGAGAATCAGGTATAGACTCATAAGAAAATTCATCACCTCTACTGGAGTGCCAATGAAAGGAATGGGTGTGGGGGGTCAATACATATAGAAACAACAATGCACATTTAATATAAAACACTGATACCAAAATGAAGGCATTGGAAACAGCCTTTAATAAGAGACTCGGTTCCTAGAGAAAGACAGTAGTTGGAAGAATTCCTTGCTAACATTCTGAGGTTCTAGTCCCAGCTCTGTCCAGCTCTGCCAGAGCCATACAAAGGGAGCCCATTAAATTATCATCTCCAAACCCTGGCTGCCTCATTTGCTAATAAGGGCCATGGAATGTGCTATTCTCTAACATCTAGGATTCTGTGAGATATTTTTAGAAAAAAGAAAACCAATAACTCTGAGTGGACGAGTATATCTTCAAGTATATAAAACAGACCATAGGAAAAACTCTGAATAAAATCTCTTTTGCCAATGATAACAATAAAGATACAAATAAACATTAAGGGGCGTCTGGGTGGCTCAGTCAGTTGAGCTTACAACTGTTGATTTCGATTTCGGCTTAGATCATAATTTCATGGTTTGTGGGATTGAGCCCCACGTTGGGCTCTGTGCTGGCAGCATGGAGTCTGCTTGGGATTTTCTCTCTCTCTCTCTCTCTCTCTCTCTCTCTCTCTCTCTCTGCCACCACTCCACCCCTCACTTGCACACTCTCTCAAAATAAGTAAATAAACATTTAACAAACAAATAAATAAATAAATATTAATATATTTGAAATAGAAAATGTGCCCAGTCTATAAAAAAAATAACAACAACAGCAACAAAACCCTGTAGACATAGATATAAACTCCAAAATAATTTCAGGAATGAAATCACATTTCTCTGGGCCTGCATCCTATTATATTTTTACTAAGGGTTGTATTTAGTTTACATGATGTCAGATCCACCATGGTAATAAAAGAAACAACCAATGACATTATACATCTTCTAGAAAAACAACCTCTTTGGGCTCATGCTTCTAATTTTCATTAAAGTAAATAATTATGCCACAAGTACAATTATTCTTACCTACCAGAAAATCAATAGGACAAAGTTTAAAGGAGTTTTTCATTTAAGCTTTAGTGAAATTATTAAAAAATATTTTCAATATCACAAGAGTTTACGCTTAAAATTTTTTAAAGATCATAAACTAAACAAAAATCACTGCATGCCAATCTACGTGGGACATTTTGCCAGACACCAATTCTAGTTCTGAGTAGTTCTGCTGATAGATCTCATTTTTCTTTCATAAAAATATTACTTATACAACATAGATTCATAACGTCTTAGCCACTTTCGAAAAAGTACCTGTATTTATATTTTTAATTTTGGATTCTGTTATCTAAATCAAAAAGTTCACAAACGTACTAAGGCACCAAGGGAACTAATAAATATTATCACCCAAAATCATCATGACAGTAAATGGAACATATCCATTTCCTTCTTTGCTAAAATAAAAATCCTTAAAATCAAACTATGAAAAAAAAATTCAATTACTTCTAAAATACCACAATTAATGTTTGTCCTTGAGGACCTGAACAAATCTATAGATTGTGCAATTTCCACAGTACTTCTGCTTGAGAAGAAACTATCCACATACAAACCAGACACATATTTCAAAACCTGTAAAGAACTTTGGCTTCATCTCCTTTGTGGTCTATACTCTTTGCTACTGACATTTGTAAAGAATTAATGCTTCTGGGGCACCTGGGTGGCTCAGTCAGTTAAGCATCTGACTTCGGCTCAGGTCATGATCTCACAGCGCGTGGGTTCGAGCCCCACGTTGGGCTCTGTGCTGACAGCTCAGAGCCTGAAGCCTGCCTTGGATTCTGTGTTTGCCCCTCTCTCTGTCCCTCCCCCACTCATTCTCTCTCTCAAAAATAAACATTAAATTTTTTTTAAAAAGAATTAATGCTTCTAATCACAATTTCCACACAGAGTGCCATTTTTGGAACATACCAAATATTCAGACAGCAACTAGTAGGTGTGGGCTTATAGCTTTTAAGAACGAACTAGGCTGCACGTGTTTTGAGCATGCAAAGATTCATTCTAAAATTGGCACTTTAGAGTCTGTGCAAACTCGTCGACCTATAATAAAGCAAGAACATTTATTTTAGCTAGTGGATTTGGTATTTGCCTAGTGAAACCTTTTAAGACAATTGGAAAATTAAATTATCTTTTAGTTCTACCAGCACAAAAGCATGACTGTTACTAACATAACATGGGATGGATATGTGCAAAAAAAAAAAAAAAAAAAAAAAAAAAACCCAAAAAACAAAAACCAAAACCAAGAGAGTGAAAAAAAAAAAAAAAAAAAAAAAGGTTGGGACACCAGAGCTTCAAGGGAACAAGCACACAAGAAAGTTGCAAACAAACATGAGGAAATTATATGTATATGTGGAAAACTTTAAATAAAAGACTTGATTGGGAATGAAGAAGCTCTTCCTTTGAGATTTCATGGAGTACCAGGCCTGGAAAGAAGACAAAGCTGAAAGACATTGCATTACCTCAAGTCCTGATTGTATTTAGTTAATATATACATAAAATAAACATTTGGTTTTTGGCATTCCTTAATTATGTTTTAAATTATATATCTTAACAACTTGTAAATATTGGATCCTTTAGAGCAATAGTAAATATTTTTAAACCTCAAAAAAATATCTCAGACTTCAGCATCTGGTAAGATGTAATGATATATATTTGTTTAGTATTCTGGAAAAGTAAATTTGCTGGTTTCATTCCATTTTTTCCTCGAAAGATTATACCACTAGGCATGTTTATGTAGATAGTTTGTATCCTCACATTTAGTAATCAGCCATTTTCTTTTTCGTTATGAAACATCAAAGGCATAAGTGAATAATCTGTGATTCTTCTAAAACCATACCTATTACTCATAGAAATTACTAAAAAGTTATTGGATTAGTAGTTTAATATTTACTTAAAAAAGCAAAGTTGAGCCTGACAGATATGGAAGAATATAGGAAAACTATAGCTATCTGATTTAAAAAATCAACAAAAGTTTTCTCCGCTAGCCTCAAAGCAGAAAGATGTTACACATTAACAATTGAAGCCTGGTTCTCAATAATCATCTAGACTTAGAGAAACATCAGCAGAACTGATACAATTAGGGAAAATGACTCAATTTAGAGAATGCTGAGTGGATAACACTCAGATCTGCTTGATAGATATGAATTAGATGAGACTACAATGTGAAAGAGTGTGTCATCCACTGCCCTCAACTTCTCTTGTCCACTTCTGATAATCACAGCTAATCGGGATTCATCCCACTTGTCAAAACACCTCAGCGTTAAGATGACAAGTGAAAGAAGTAGAAACAGAGGCAATGATAGGTGGAGATGAAGCAGTGAGAGCAGATAAGTGGACTCTAATAGCTCATAAGAGAGGGATCAAGAGGGCCAAACAAAGGGAACTGACGGTCTTCGAAGCAGTAATTTCCTGTTACTTTTCCAGAGCAGATAAATTGCAAGGAGTGGGAGTGTTGGCCACTGTTCTGTTGGAGAACAAGTGAATGCGGGACCTGTAAGCAGTTTACACGGATTTCTTGGGCTGTAGTGAGGCAGTGAAGCAACAGGAGAAAGGGACATCTCCAATCTGCATCCCTCTTGAAGGGTGTTCAAGCCATGGCTGGGTTGGAATTCAACCTCAGATGTCTATAATCCAATTACTCCTCCAAACCATTCTCCTAAACTATCATCTCCTGATGGAGTCACTGCCATTACAAACAATTACAAGAGAAGAAGATCCTTTCCCTCAGAGAAGGCTTTTTGTTTTTTGCCTTTAGGGTAGCAAATCTACTGTAGTCTCATGTCCATAAAGAGAACTATCAGGGAAAAAGAAATACAGAGATAACTTTATAATTTGAAAGCCATTTGCATGGACTTTCAGTTCACCCCTTTTTTCCACTTCTCTGCGACTATCAATATTGTGTTTATCCTTAAATTCATATTTGGCCTTTTTGATGAGCAAATACAATAATAATGCTTTCTGACCAGGAACTTATTTAAAAAAAAAAAAAAAAAAAAAAAAAAAAACAAAAAAAAAAAAACAAAACAAAAAAAAAACAAAGAAGCAGAAAAGAAAAAAAAAAAATATATATATATATTAGTCAATGGATATTTTCCAATTAAAAACCAAAGCACACTGTAATCACTTCTGCAGATCTGCATTTGTTTGATTTAAATTCACTTATCAATTACATTATACTTTATTTCCTCAGTTTGAAAAGGTTTTTTTTTTTTTTCAATCCACTATGGGTACCACTGTTTCTAAATTAAGTTCTGAAGCAGAAGGTATTCAAGAGCATGTGTTCTAATGTTAGATTGTTGCTCTTTTAAATATATTCAAATTCAGATCAAACCAATAGATACGTCATCCTATGGGAGGAAGCTTGGAAAGCACCTAGTTATCATGGTGTTTAAAATGATATACAGTATGTGGAAGCTCTTGATAGTCTTATGTTTTTTCCCATTTTCATGCACAATAACAATACCTGACAAGATTTAGACTGGCACAAGTATATTGTCTGTCAAAGGTGCTTCAAGATTTATTTGGCTCTTAGTCGACTCACATTACTACAAGCTCTTTGATACACAGAGCACAAAGCAGCTTAACACTGTTGCTATTAGTGTTCAAACCACACTGAAAACACTTCATTAAACAGCCTACTGCAGTGTAATTGTTTAATAATATTTTGATTAGGTTGTTTAGTAGACAATCCATGCTGTAAAACATTCTCTTGCTGTCAAGTGAATCACTGGTAAAAAGGCTACAGAAAAAAACTTAAGAGAGTCTCTTAGAAAAGAAATCAAAGTGGAAAAACAAAACAAAACAGAACAGAACCCTAAGTCACTGTGCTCTTATTACCCACTGTATTAGTTTCCCATAGCTCCTGTAACAAATTACCACAAGCTCAGTGGCTTAAAACAACACGGATTTATTGTTTTACAGTGCTGGAGGTCAGAAGTCCGACACGGATCTCACTGGTCTAAAATCAGTGTCAGCAGGGCTGTGTTCATTTCTGGAGGCTCTAAACCAGGATCCATTTCCTTGTTTTTTCCAGCTTCTAAAGGCTTCCCACGTTCCTTGGCTCACAGCTCTCTTCCTTCATCTTCAAAGCCAGCAGTGATCAATGAGTATTTCTCACACCACATCAATCTGACCCTGATTCATCTGCCTCTCCTTACTTGTCGGAGTGGCCCATCCAAATAACCAAGGATAATCTCTTTATTTTAAGGTCACCTGATTGTGGACCTTAATTCCTCCTTGCCAGGTCATATGCATATCCCTAGCTTCTAGGGATTAGGATATGGACGTATTTGGGGACGTGGGGGGAGGGTATGATTGTTCTGCCTACCACACTCACCATATTGCCTCATGGAGTCACATAAAACTCATATTTCACACAGAAACACACTTCTTTGGGTGAGTGGAGTGCAATTTTTTTTTTTTTTTTTTAGTTCTAATAGTCAGTCATCTTTATCACAGAATCCAGAATCTAGTTTCAAAAGTTAATGTCAAGGGTGTGGACGTTCTGAACTCTTTTATTCAAACAACTGTTATTGGTTCACGTGTGGAAGACATGATTGTATAAGCCTTAGTCACAAGGTGAGAAGGACATTTTGTGCTCAGGAGAGAATACTAGTTATGATGGGTGATCTCATTCCTTCACAACATTCGCCCTACCGGTTGCTATAGCTCCCAAGAAGGAGGCACTGTTTTCACCAGTTCTGCTTTCATGGCAACAATTTTGGACTTTCTCACGATTGGAGGTCTTGCTTACTCTGACTGGTGGCTTCAAACAATCCCAACAAACAAAAGTCCAGGCCAGAGGGCTTCACAGGTGAATGTTACCAAACATTTAAAAAAGAGTGAATACATCTTCTTCTCAAGCTATTCCAAAAAATAGAACAGGAAGGAAAACTTCCAAATTCATTCTATGAGGCCAGCATTACCCTAAGACCAAAACCAGATAACGATTCCACGAAAAAAGAGAACAACAGGCCAATGTCCCTGATGGACATAGATTCAAAAACAACTCTTAATAAAATGCTAGCAAACCAATTCAAAAAATACATTAAAAAATTCATTCACCATGATCAAGTGGGATTGATTCCTGGGTTGCAGGATGGTTCAATATTTACACATCAATCAACATGATACAATACATCGATGACAGAAAGGATAAGGACCGTGTGATCATTTCAATAGATGAAGAAAAAGCATCTGACAAAGTAAAACATCCATTCATGATAAAACCCCTCAACAACGTAGTTTTACAGGGAACATACCTCAATATGATAAAGGCCATATATGAAAAACCCACAGCTAATATCCTCAATGGGGAAAAACTGAGAGTCTTTCCTCTATGGTCAGGAATAAGACAGGGCTGTCCACTCTCACTACTATTATTTAACATAAAACCGGAAGTCCTAGCTACAGCAATCAGACAACAAAAAGAAATAAAAGGTATGCAAAATGGTAAAGAAGAAGTAAAACTTCCACTACTTGTAGATGACATGATACTCTATATAGAAAACCGAAAAGACTCCACCCAAAAACCACTAGAACTGATCAATGATTCAGTAAAGTCACAGGATACAAAATCAACCTACAGAAACCTGTTGCATTATCATATACTGACAATGAAGCAGCAGAAAGACAAATTAAGGAATCAATCCCATTTACAGTTGCACCAAAACCAATAAGATACCTAGGGACAAACCTATCCAAAGAGGTGAAAGACCTGAACTCTGGAAACTATAAAACACTGAAGAAAAAAATTAAGCAGGACACAAAGAAATGGAAAAACATTCCATGTTCATAGATTGGAAGAACAAATGTTGTTAAAATCTCTATACTACCCAAAGCAATCTACACATTTAATGCAATCCCTATCAAAATACCACCAGCATCTTTCACAGAGCTAGGACAATCCTAAAATTTGTATGGAACCACAGAAGACCCCCAAATCGCCAAAGCAACCTTGAAAAAGCAAAGCAAAGCTGGAGGCATCACAATTCTGGACTTCAAGTTATATTACAAAGCTGTAGTGATCAAAACAGTATGGTACTGGCACAAAAGTAGATCATAGATCATTAGAACAGAAGAGAAAACTCAGAAATAAACCCACACCTATATGGTCAATTAATCTTTGACAAAGCAGAAAATAATATCCAATAGGAAAAAGACAGTCTCTTCAACAAATGGCTTTGGGGAAACTGGACAGCAACATGCAAAAGGACGAAACTGAATCACTTTCTTATACCATACACAAAAATAAACTCAAAATGGATTAAAGACCTAAATGTGAAACCTGAAACCATAAAAATCCTAGAGGAGAACACAAGCAGTAAACTCTTTTATATGAGGCATAGCAACTTCTCTCTAGATGTCTCTGGAGGCAAGGGAAACAAATGCAAAAATCAACTATTGAGACTTCATCAAAATAAAAAGTTTCTACACAGCAAAAGAAAAAAAAAACAACAAAACTAAAACGCAACCTATGGAATGGGAGAAGATATTTACAAATGACATATCTGATAAAGGGTTAGTATCCAAAATATATGAAGAATTTATATAACTTAACACCCCAAAAATGAATAATCCTATTAAAAATAGGCAGAAGACATAAATAGACATTTTTCTAAAGAAGACATCCAGATGGCTAATAGACACATGAAAGGATGCTCAACATCACTGGTTACCAGGGAAATACAAATCAAAACTACAATGAAATATCACCTCACACCTGTCAGAACAACTAACATCAACAATATAAGAAACAACAGGTGCTGACAAGGATGTGGAGAAAGAGGAACGCTTTTTCACTATTGTGGGAATGCAAACTGGTGCAGACACTGTGGAAGACAATATGGAGGTTCCTCAGGAAATTAAAAATAAAACTCTCCATGACCCAGCAATTGCACTATGAGGTATTTACCCAAAGAATACAAAAACACTAATTCAAAGGGAGACATGTACTCTAGTGTTTACAGCAGTGTTATCTACAATAACCAAATTATGGAAACAGCCCGTGTCCATCGACTGATGAATGGGTAAAGGGGTTGTGGTACACATACACAATGGAATATTACTCAGCCATAAGAAAGAGGGAACTCTCACCATTTTCAATGACACAGATGGAGCTAGAGAGTATCATGCCAAGTGAAATAAGTCAGTCAGAGAAAGATAACACCATATGATTTCACTCCATGTGGAATTTAAGAAACAAAACAATTGAGCAAGGGGAGAAGAAAGAGCGGGGCAAACCAGGAAACAGACTCTTAGCTACAGAGAACAGACTGATGGTTACCAGAGGGAAATTGGGTGGCAGAGTGGGTTAAATAGGTGATGGGGACTAAGGAGTGCACTTGTTGTGATGAGCACCAGGTGTTGTATGAAGTGTTGAATCACTTTGTTGTATACCTGAAACTAATATTATACTGTACGTTAACTGACTGGAATTAAATAAAAATTATTTAAAAAAGTAGTATTCTTTAGCTTCACATAAAATGCTCATTTGTTTCTCAAACATTTCTCAATGGCAATGAATGTTTACTGTAAAGCTCTGTAAAATTCTGTTGAATTATTAAATTTTGAAGTCATTTTGCTCAGTAAACAATGCAGAGGTTTTCTAATTCTTTGATATGTTAGGCAAAAATACGTAAAATTTGAAACCGAATGAAATATTTCAGTCATATCATACATTCCGTAATAATAAAGTGCTTTAAATATTATGTACAGTAACTCCCTGAGCTCACCAATTTGTGTCCCAAACTCCAGTTTCGAGTATTTCAAGGTACGGGAACCTGAGATTTCTGAAAACTTGTTCCATCTTCATTGAGTTCTGAATATTAATGATATCTTTATATCAGGGCCAGTTCTTCACCTTACGCATGATTTGAATCTTTTTGGTGAAGTCCTATTTCTAGCAATTCTAATTTTCTGTCTTTAGGTCACTTCTGCAAATAATTAAAGAAAGCTACCCTCTGCCCTGGGATCGAATAAACACCCCCTAGTCCCTATTATGGTTTGGTGTCTGATCCCTTCATCAGCCTGGTCATGTACATTTAAACACAGTCCAGTATAGTATATAGTATATATATATATATATATATATATATATATATATAGTATAGTATATATATTATATATAGTATATTCTTGGTGTGATCTGATCAGTTTTCCTCCACGTCTGTGCTCAGATACTGCATGTCCATTGATGTAGGCAAAGGTCCTGTTTTTGGTATAAATCATCACAATTCACTTTTTTTTTAAAACAGTATATATTCAATGAAAATTGCTAGTATTTTTATTTTGCTTTTTACTTCACTTAGTTTTAATACTAAATTGCTGCCGTTAAGCATTTTTCATTCTGTATTGATACTATTAGTTTCTTTCATTAATTTATTTTTCAGTCTTTCATTTTGAATCTGAAAAACAAACCTCTAAATATGGCTTCATTTAACTTCATCTTATTAGATGTAGGCTAAGCTGACTGAGAGCTGTTGGGATATTGATTCTCTAACCCAAACCTGTGCATTTTCCTTCTTTCGGTCATGTCAGCTGCACAGTTCATGAAGTGCCCTGGGTATCTTCATTAAAGTCATGTATAAGAAGCTGACTGATATTAGTTCAAAGATGCCAACATAGGGTGGCATCTTCAATGGTGGTCTTCAATGCATGAAGCAACATACTTCCAGCAATACTCACCTGGCTGGAATATTGACTACTGCAGTAATCTATAAACATCATTTTTTTTTATTTTTTATTTTTTATTTAGGATCCTTAGCACTTGTCACATACACTGAATGTAAAATGCTCTTGTGAGGAACAACTAAAGATGTCGCTGGTTGAATCTGGGCTAGCATCCCAGACTTTATTGCCCACTCTCAGCTTTACTGGGTAAGATGACCCTGGAATCCCTCTGCTGACCTTGAGGGCCCTGGCTTGAAAGCCAGAAACTTACAATTTTCAATTTTGTGAAACAACAACAGCAATTCTAGTTCAAACTTCATTAAATGTATGCTGTGAACCAGTCAGCCTCACAATCAGATCCACTCTTATTTGGTTAGTAATTTCCACTTGTCCTTTCAAAATGTCAACTGCTAGAATCCATGTAACTGTTTGTTGATGTCAGATTTCATGCTGGCATATGAAACTATGATATTAGCATTATATATTAAGCAAAATTTCTAGTTCTTGGTCTAATTGGGCATTACCATCTGAGAACACAAAATTTAGAATTAAATAATTACTTCAGCCAGCAGAGATTTAAAAACAAATTATGTTTATTTATTTTTGAGAGAGGGAGGGACAGAGTGTGAGTGGGGGAGGGCCGAGAGAGAGGGAGACAGAATCTGAAGCAGGCTCCAGGCTCCGAGCTGTCAACACAGAGCCGGATGCTGGAACTTACAGACAGCGATATCATGACCTGAGCTGAAGTCAGAAGCTCAACTGACTGAGCCACCCAGGTGCCCCCAGCAGAGTTGTTTTTTTTTTTTTTTTTTTTTAAATGTTGAATATGGTTTTCTGATTTTACAGAGGAGAAAACTATGTTCCCTGGGAGGTGAGAGAACAGTGTTAATGACGTACAGCTAAATATTATCAGAACCAAACCCTTATTTTGAATCTGGTGGTCTTTCTCATGCTTTACGGATTGGCATGGCTTTCTTGAAAACATGTGTACCAGGAATGTAAAGAAAGTGAAAGCTGACATTTGAATGCAGCCAGTTCTTCCTGCTGCCTTAATCATGTATGAATACCAGTCTCCATACTTTCAGGAAATTACAAATTTCGACTATAAATTTCACGAAGGCTTACAAGATTCTGTGACTGTTTTAACTAATACTGCATTATCCTTCTATAGTTTGTATTTCAATGTAAAATGTTTCTGAGGAACGTAAGGGCATAAGAAGGAAGGATCTGCCATCAGTTTATATGAAAATTTGCTAGTCTCTGGGGAGCAACCAAGATTTTACCTGTCATTGAGCTATGCCATGAGCAGAATATTTTTGCAAGATTTGAACTATAAAACCACTTACTGACTTTCATATAATGTCATTCATTTACGTATCCATGCATATATTAACATGTATCTTAATGTGACAAAGAGATAAAAGGCCATTTAGAGGCACTTCTCAGTTAATAATCATAACAAAAGAATTTGTGCCAATACTCTTTATATCTATCAAACAAAAATTATTAGAGTTCTTAGATTTATCTGCTGAAATATATAATCATCTGTTATTAAAATGAAAAAGAGATTGCTTATCTACTAAAATAGTACCTTCAATGTCAGGCAACAATAGTTTAATGACAAAATTAATTCCAATATTTTGTCTAGCTTTTAGTGCATTTACTTTGTTTCAATATGTTGGACTCTACTAACTAAAAAGAATCTTCTGGATAAAAGAATCTGCATTAAAGTTCTTGTTTTAACAATATCTTCAGTGCATTAAACACGCTCTGAAGAACAGATTTTTTTTTTAATGTTTATTTACAGGACACTGCAAGATATGAAATTCCACACAGAAATAAGAAACCTATTGAGAAGAGCAGCTTTAGACAGTATGTACAGTTTGGAACTTGTCAAGTATAGTTCTATTGTAAAAAGTGCTACAATGCCAAACCATTTAAAAAGAGTTCTGGGGCACCTGGGTGGCTCAGTCGGTTAAGCGTCTTGATTTTGACTCTTGATTTTGACTCAGGTTGTTGTCATCGCGTGGGTTTGGTTTGTGGGATCGAGCCCCCCCGCATCTGACTCACACTGACAGCTGAGGTTCTCTCTCCTTCTCTCTCTGCTCCTCCCCCACTTGTGCCCTCTCTCAAAATAAATAAATAAACATTAAAAAAATTTTTTTAAATGAGTTTTTAGTAGAGAAACAGTAAGACCTAGTATATGGGTTAAATGAGAAAAGTCTTGCTGTGAGGAACACCCTTATATTTGGAATTTAGAAAGTTAGGAGCGTCTGTTTTAGCTAAGAGAACGGTTTAAAAGTGATTGTTTTCAAAAAATTTAGAATAGCAGACTAAGATAGAAGAAACATCATAGCATTAGAGTCATCATAATTTATCACCTTTTCTCTAACGCTTTATTATTTATATCCTAATTGATTTAGGAATAGCTTAATGTTGAACATATTTGTGTAAACGGGATACAGTAGTTATACATCATTTTTGGAAGCATAACTAGTTAATAAACTTAATTTTATGTGTGTACTTATACATAATATAAAGTTCTAAGAGCTCTGAAACATCTATTTTCTTTGATTAAATTGTCTTCTTTTTCCTTATGTGATTGCCACCAAGCATCATGTCTTACAAGTAACCAAGAACCAATGTAATTCTTCTGTTATCATGGATAAATATCTTGCACAAGAAATGTGAAGAATTAAACGATTATCCAAGTCATTACCTGACATTTAAAAAATGTGATAAATGGTATAGAACAATTACTAAGCTGACACATTTCCAGCAAAACAAATTAGCCCAAGATATGCAATCATGCTTACATCCTCATGAGCTGAACATTAACTATAACTGCTCCCAACTGGGAGTCTTTAAATGATTGTGGCTCTGAGTTAGGATAAAATCAAAATGATAAAACATTTTTTAACTATTTCAAAATCATAAACTCGTATGGCAGAATATACTGCAGAGCGTGGTTCACTGGTCAGTCAGCACTTAATCAGGTTTAAAAGTCATTCTTTAACTTTCACCTGATGGTTTCAAGTCTTAGAGTGCTTCACAGAACAGGTTCAGTCAAAATCTAAATCTAATCACAGAAGTTCATCTAACTAAAATAGAACAGGAGAAAGATTATGGAGTTCACATCACTCTTTCCAGTGGTAAACACATGCATGACTAATGCGTATTTTAATTAACACCTGTGAACATATTAAACAAATATAACAAATTAAACACAACTCTTAATATGGGATATGCTTAATCAAGCTTTGAAAACCTGGAAGCTCAGTCTTGTAGGCAATTTGGCATACTCTCACTGGAGAGGAGAAAGAGCTTTAACTGTTTTTAATGACATGATTAGGACATTTTTTTTTCTTAATTCATTGAATTTGGATTTTCACCTAAAAATCATATAGACACAGTTTTGCTATAGGAAACTAAAGCAAACACAAACCAAAAAAAAAGCCATGCTTTCCTCATTACTTTGCTCTCAGATCTCAGAACTTTTTAAAATATCTTAAGAAACAAAACAAAAATTAGCATAATCTACAATGCCAATGTGGCTAGAACTTAAAAATGCATCTTAAAGAATTTGAAATATTTTCAAGGAAAAGTATTTTAAATTGTTAATGACTGAGTAGCTTTTTGGCTGCAATCCTAATGATGCACCTTCTTCCCTACAACCTAAGTGAATACAAAGGGCAAAGTAAAATCCTTTCCTAATTCCAACTCTCCATTATCACTGCCCAAATATTTCTGGAGGTTAGTGGTGATACAAAGTTAGTGACCCACATAAGAATAGTTATTTCCTGTTACACACTTTATATTTACTTTATAACATCTGTCTCCAAATCAAGTTGTTGTTTTTTTCTTTCCCTAAAACATGTGCTCCAACCCCTCACTGTCACCATCTTTTCCCAATGATATGTGACAATATGAAGCAAAGCTATACCTACTGGGGCTAATTATAAATTCAATCTATTAAAAGTGAGATTCAATCTTGATTAACCTGCAAGGCTAGAGGGTAAAAAAAAAAAAAAAAAAGAGGAAAAAGTTGAGCATTTAAACAGCAGAATTTTAAATATGCCAATATTGCTATCAGCACTAAAACATTTTGGGTGATTAGATGCATATGGACACACAGCAAAAATGGTTCCAGATCAAATGCTCTTCAAGGATAAATGAGTTGATCCCGTAAGAAATGGAAGGAATAGTTAAAGGAAAGCTTGCTGAGAAAGGCTTCCACTGCCCCAAGGCCCCTAAAGAAAGAGAAAGAGCTTCAAATAACTCTAGATGCCGCAGGGGCCCCTGTCTCACTGCCCAGCTCAGAATTCAATTTACTTGCTTGTTTTCGGTTGGGTTAAGTCAGAAAACAAGACAGATAGATGTGTCTTCTGTGTCGATGTAATACATTTACCTGATCTAAGGGAAAATTCAAAATTGATTTTCACCATGCTTTTGAAGTCAGATAAATTTTCCACATTCTAGAATTCATGAAGAGGTCAAGTCATTGATTCCTGTTAAAATTAAACAGGTGAGTAGCCTGTTTCAGAAATTAGAGAAAATAAGGTCCCTTCTTTCTAACCATGACCCAATTGCATTTCTGGTGTATCCAGTCTATTATATCCAGTTGGAGATCATTTGAAAATTACTTTATAATTTTAAACTTAATGATCTCCATCATCTATGATTCATCATAGATACCTAGGAGATGAGAGAAATCAAGCTTGCTTTGAAAGTACCAATGAAGTTGTTGCCGTGCTGTATTAATTCATTGACTCCAGCCCTTATCAATTTTTTAAAAAGGAAGACCTAAAAATGAATACGCCAGTTTGAATATTGTCATTTTAAGACTTAAATTACCCTTTCTCTAGATTGAGTCTCTTTAGAATGTTTAATTAGTTCACGTAGACACCTAGAGCATTATTGATTGTGTTGAACTGTCTATACTCTATTGCCAAGGTCTCTGTGGTTTTATTGTCCCAAATTGGCATAATGCTTTTTATTGTCAGAAGAAATTTATGCATAAGAGTCATAACTATGGAGCAATGAAATGAGATCCTGAGAGATGAATGATTTAGAAGCTAGAAAATGTTTCCTTTCAAAAATCAGTTACTGACTGCTGAATTAATAAAAGTATTTAAATGTGTAAGTGTGTGTAGATATATGAATATATTACCAAACATCATAAAAAGCCATTGACCTATCACTCTGTTTAAGAAAGAAAAAAACATTACCATTACTTTTTATGTGGTTTGTGTGTCCTTCTCCAGGTAACTTATCTCCCTTCTGTATGTATGCATATTCTTGAGTTTTTGTAATTATTTCTGTGCTTTTCTTTATACTATATCATCTATACTTGTAGTCCTTAATATATACTATTTACTTATATATAACTTTTTACTTAACATAAATGGAGTCGTACTGCTTATAGAATTTGGTGACTGGTTTTTTCTGCTCAGCATTATGATCTAAGGTTTCATCCTTGTTTCTTAGAGTTGAAATTAATGCATTTTTTATATTGAATAGCAAACCACTCCATGACTATGCCAAGAGGTTTTTTTTTCTTCATTTTACTATTGATATTGACTTGTGTTTTCAGTTATGTTTTGATGTTTATATCAAACATTTTGCTATGAACCTTGTTACTCATGTCTTCTGGTTCACAATTGAAAGAATTTCTTCAGGTCTATAGTCGGGAATGGATGTTCACATTTATTAAGTAATGGCCAATGATTTTCTAAAGTGGTTTGTACAAATTTATACCTTACAAGTATCATATGAGAGATTATCATTGCTCTACGTTCTTCCCAAATTTTGACACTGTTGAGGGTATGATATTTTTGCAAAACTACTGAGAGTGAAACTAGAGCTCATTGTAGGTTCATTTTAAAGATTCCGAAATATTAATTAAGACAAGCATCTTTTTATAGGCTTACGTGCTAGCTGAGTTTCATCTTGTGTGAAATGACACTTCAAAACTTTCTCTACTGGGTTGTTTGTTTTAATTATATTGATTGGGAAGAGTTCTGCATGCTAATCCTTTGTCAGTTATAAAGGTCACATGTAACTTCTCAGTTTATTTTACATTTTTAATTTTATGATGCCTTTAGATAACATAATTTCTTAATTTAATGAAGTACATTCTATCAATTTTTCCTTAATGGACTGTGTGTTTTCTGTCTCATAAATAATTTTCTACTCAAAGAATATGAAGATATTGCCCTACATTGTATTCTAAAGGTTTCAAAAATGTTCTTATCTGTTTAAATTTCGGTGTACCTGTTATATATTTTTGTATATGGTGTGAGTGAAGAATTTCCTTTAATGTTTTTATATATGATTAATCAATTTTACCAGCATTATATATTAATCAAGAAAGGCAGAAAAACCTAAATTTGTCCACTTTTTGGTTTTGTGCTTTTAAAAAATTTTTATTTAATTGTGGTAAGAACATTTAAACATGAGATCAACCCTGTTAACAAATTTTTAGCTGTAAAATTCAGAACTGTTAACTACAGGTAGAATATTGTACAAATGATCTCTAGAGCTTATTCATCCTGGTTAACTGAATTTTTATGCCTGTTGATTAGTAATTTCCCATTTCTCCCTCCTTCCAGCCCTAGGAGCCAACATTCCACTTTTTGATTCTATGAATTTGACTATTTTAGATATGTCATATAAGTAGAATAATACAGGATTTATTTTTCTATGATTGGGCTTATTTTACTTAGCATAATGTTCTCAAGTCTCATCCATGTTATTTCATATTGCAGAATTTTTAAGGTTGAAACACATTCTGTTGTGTGTATACACCACATTTTCTTTATCCATGCATCCATCAATAGGCATTTAGATTGTTCCCACATCTTTGCTGTTGTGAATAATGCTGCAATGAATAGAAGAATTCTGATATCTCTGCAATCAGTTCTTTTGGAAAATACTTAGGAGTGAGATTGCTGGATCACATTGTAGCTCTGTTTCTAACTTAATTTTTTTTTTCTAATTAACTTATTTATTTTGAGAGAGAGACAGAGAAAGCAAGCTACAGAGAAACAGAGAGAGAGAGAGAGAGAGAGAGGGAGAGAGAAAATCCCAAGCAGGCTCTGGCAGAGCCTGATGTGGGGCCCAAACCCACGAACGGCGAGATCATGATCTGAGCCAAAATCAAGAGTCGGACGCTTAACTGACTGAGCCACCCAGGCACCCCCCTCTTGTTTCTAACTTTTTGAGGTACCTCCACACTGTTTTCCCTAGCAGTTTACTTACTGTTAAGTGTATTGGGTCTTACTGCCATTTAATTTGTAAATGAACCAGTTCCAAGTCCCGTCTTGAGGGCCCAGTTTTTAGGGTCACTTCTGATATAAACTATATCAGCCTAGATTTTCCCCATAATCAGGGCTTATAGGTAAAGTTACATGTGCAAGTAGTTTCTATGGAAATATGCTTGCAGGGAACGGGAATGAAGGAAAGAGCGACTGACGCATAATATAAAGGATGCATTACCAATTTGGCTATAGCGACAGGCTATGACATTATTGAAAAGTCTTATAAAATATAACTCGGGATCATCTAGCAGAGAAAAAAAAGAGGAAAGCATTTGTCCATTGGCTCCTATCTTCTACTGGTGACTAGATTATGAATTTCAAGATAGTAGCGAGGGATTTGTATCTGTTTCATTCCCATTGCTATGCACCCTGTACTATAGAAGACCTTGAATAAATATTTATGGGATGAATAAATGAATTTCTTCATAATTATAATCCATTATCCCCTCAGATTCGCTTCTGCCTCGTTCTCCTTCACCTCTTATCATAGAATTTTAAATATACGTAAGTTAGACTTTCTCATTATATCCTTTTGTCTGTTAATAACTCTTACATATTTATCATACTTCTGCTCCACTACATAAAGGGAAATTTCTTCAGATACATCTTTTAGCTCACTACGGTACTATGCAGCTATGTCATAACTCAATTTTTCATTTCAATGATTATATTTTATTAATAGTGTCTACGTCATTTTTCTTCAAACATATTAGGTTATTTAAATCAGTTTTTTTGTTTTTGCTCATATTTTCAGTGTGTTTATTTCCTTAAACAAAATAATTCAATTACATATTTGCTATTTCTGATATTAGTGGTCAGTTCTGACCTTTCTCTCTGATTCCTCTGCAGGCTAGAGCTCATGGTAACTCATTCCCTTTGTATTTTGTAAGTTTTGACTATGACCTTGTATTTCATGTAACAGTCTCCAACAAAATAATTTGAGAAGCTTTTGAAGGCAGATTTCTGTAAAGAAGATTTGATTTATTTCTGTAAATTCACTGGCAGCATCAGTTAACAGGAACAATTAGCTCTAAACTAAATTAAAAGATTCGCAATTTGGAGTCATATGAATGAAGGCTAGAGGCCATAGTAAGGTTATGTGAGTTGTGCTATTCATAGAGGAGATCTCTTTTTGTTACAACCCATTACTAACATTTTTAAATAGGTGAATTTTGGGGTACCTGAGTGGCTCAGTTCGTTGAGCATCCAACTTCGGCTCAGGTCATGATCTCATAGTTTGTGAGTTTGAGCCCCACATCAGGTTCACTGCTGTCAGAACAAGCCCACTTTGGATCCTCTATCCCCCTCTCTTTCTGCTCCTCCCCCACTCGCACTCTATCTCTCAAAAATAAATAAAACATTTAATAATAATAATAGCATACAGGCCATTTTTTTTATGCTTTTGGGGAGTAAGTTTGGTCAGGTTTACTCTTAGATTGATGATGATGATGCCATTCTGGCTCTTGGGCTTATACAAGCAGATGTTCAATTTGACTACTTACATGTGGTCAACTCTGGATTTGAAATTTATAGTCCATTTTCCATACATCAACAGGAAAATAAAAACTAAAGTTCACTACTTGGCTCCTAAAACAAAACCCAGATTCAGTATCAGTCTACCATTTTAGGATACTAGATTTACTTAATTTTTGGCTTCCCAGCATTCTTTGATTTCTGGCCAGCTCATTGATATATCTAAAAAAACAACAATCTTAGTAAGTATTTTTAGATATTTTCAACAAGAGATTTTAGCAATGGTATCTAGTCTGGCCCACTGCTAGAAATAAAAGATTAATATGCAATTCTTTATGATCTGCTAAAAATAGTAAAAAGTATAATAAAATTAGAATAAAGTATTCATTTATTGAATATATTCTATATACCTGGCCTACAGTGCATCATTTGTATATATCATCTCAATTAATCTCTTACCAACATTAGAAGATAGATTGTTGTAAGGATTCTCAACTCAGAAAGGTATGTAATGAAATGCTGAATATCACACAGACTGGAAAAAGAAAAGTCTGCATTTAATAGAAGCTTGACTTCAAAAAAATGGAACTATAGCTGAAGATTTATTCTTTTGGAAATGATTCATTCTTTCAAGAATACTGTTAAATATTTTCTAGGAAATATAAATTTATTTATAGGCCATCAAGAAAGAGCGTAGTCCACTTTTAGATGGACAATGAGCACATTTCACTTTTCTGCTGCTGTCCAATTGTCGTTCTAATCACTGCTAAGCAATTTACAACCCCAGAAATCCAATCACATATCATTTTGCATCAATCAACATGACAAGTCTATTATACCCTCACAAGTAACTCCTCAAACCTTGTTTCCCAAACCAAGATGTAGTGAACATTCATTCATCAGTGATGCCAAACTATTATATAACTCAAGGTAAAGGTAACTACCAAATGATGTTTCAAAGAAAAAATACAAAATGAAAAACATACGAAAAATAAAATTTACAATCAGTTGCTAAACAATACTTTTCCAATATCGCAAAATATTCTACACACCATACAATAAGTTAATATCATCCTTTATAAAGATAAACTGCCTGATATCATGGAACTCATTTAATTGGTACTCATCACCTATATGAAGTACAGTGCCAACAGAACCAGAAATTTAACAAAAACTATAGCTCCTTCATAAAAAGCTTTTGAGGTACCAAAATGTACTCCATAAAAGATCTACGTGTCCTTCATTCAGAAGTTAAATACTTTTATTTTTAAACATTATTCCACTAATATTTTCTCCGACTTCTTAGTTTATATTTAATTAAAACTTCAAAATACCCAGTAAAAGAGTCACTGGAAGCATAAAATAATGACGTATCTTTGATAGGCAAGAAACAGATAATGTTTAAAAAATAAGATACAAAAAGCCATAAATTTCAAGGAAGGAACGAAACACCTTAATATCCCCTCAATTTGTCAGTAAAATAAATGAAGGTTTATAGATGGTTAAATGCCATTTAAATATTCACAAAAATATCCTGATTGACATTTTTAAATTAAAACAATATTATTTATGACAATGTTGATCTTCTTTAATTCTAAGTATTTGTGAAATAAGTACTTACATTTAAATTATCAATAGTTGCTCTAGAAATATCCTCTTTAGTTTTATCTCCTCCGCATGTCTGCCTTTTTTAGGAACAGTATCTCATTTTATCTGAGTGCTGCTTCCTTCTTCCACTCCGAAGTTAATCAGTGACTTGTAATATGGCTTTGATCCCCAAGTCAATTGCTTCAGAGGTGTCATCTGACTTTGACGAGTTAAATGATATTCTTCTTTTGGATTTTTAAACCTGAGTCCAAAAGAGAACACTAGGTGTACCCTCTTTCCAGATAGAAGAAATAAGATATAAAGTTTGGGCATTTTCAATAACTATGTTTTGTATCATGTGAAGGAACCCAGTTGGTGAGAGAAGAGATTTTAGTAGTAGGAGGTCAACAAATCTTTGATAAATGATTGAGGCATAAATTTCCGCCTTGTTATTTATTGTGGTGTTTTTATTTGTTAGCTTTTGTTTTACGTTTTGTAAACTCATTATTCTAGTGTAAAATGCTCTACAATGCTTTTGCACGTGGTTTTTTAAAACCTTTTCCTGTAAAGGAATATTGCTTTATAAAACCAAACTAGTCGTGTTTCATGAAGATTGTTAGAAGTAATAAAATCAGTATCATGAGACTTCCTATTAAGCATGTTGAACTGCCCATGTTCTGTAAATGCCTTTCTTCTCCAGCTCTCACTAAAAAGATAATAAAAACTAACTAAATAAATAAAGGCATAATACCTAAAAACAAAGAGAAAGGCAGAGAAGATGCCAGTAGATAATAGATTTTAACTACCTTTGAAAAAATAGCTAATGGTCAAGATTAATCATCAGAAGCTATTTCCCATAACCCAAAGGCAAAGAAGTATCCAGATTGAAAGGGTCCATCAAATGGTGAGTGCCATGTGTGAAACACATGCACACACACACACACACACACACACACCTGCACCCACACCCATACCTACACACACATTATTATATTTCAAAGCATTATAGAGAAAATCCAAAAATATAGAAGTGAGTTTCAAAGACAAAAAAATAAGAATTAAAATGGCTTCCCACCAGCAACATTGACTATTAGAAGGCAATATTGCAATATCTTTCAAAATAACAAAATGATTTTTCAAAATGAAATGCTAAAACATGCCCCAAATCTATCACATATGACCATCCCTCTCCATTTTTCTTAATTCTCTACCATTTTTTTCTCATTCGCCCTACTGTTCTTTCTCTCTAACTCCTGTACTTGTGTTCTTAATGCTTCCTGTCTGGTTTTTTCCTTTTTTCCTTCACAAAGGAATCAGAGTGATTTTTGTTTTTAATTCAGAATCATATCTTTGAAATATACATCCAAACATGTCCAGTCCCTGATGAACACATTGTGATGGCTTCTCACTATGCTTAGGGTAAGGAAAGATATCCATATGTGCACTCCCTGCTCTGTAATGTTTTAGCCCCAACTTACCTCTCATTTAACCTCAATTTTTCCCTCCCTCTCTGCCACAGTTTTGCTGTTCTCGAACCCGTGTCCTTACCATGCTCCTTGCTGCAAGAATTTTACATGATATTATTCAGGGAACAAACTCTTCTGTTCCTTCTTCACACAGTAAATTCATACTTATCCTTCAGCCCCATCTGAATAATCATGTTCTCAAAAAAAGCCTTCTTCCATTATACAACCTAATGTATCAAGCATGTCCTATACGAGGCTCTTATCACAGCTGCAATTTTATATTTTTTGTGTAACTAATTGGATATACATATATTTTTTGGATACAATATAAGTTCCATGAGAGCAGAGGCCTTTTTAATTGTCACATTCCCAAAATATAGTAGAGTGCCTGAATCTCAGTAAGGTCTCAGTCATTATTTGAAAGAGAAATATATTATTAGATGGAGGGATCGAGAATGATAAATGAATGAATGAATGAATGAGTGCATGAATGAGTCCTGAGTCTTCCCATACAGGAATAGTGTATGTCTGTGTATATATGCAATTCTTAAGTTTTTTTAGCTGAATTTAGTCATTTTCTTCATAGAGATCCTAGATATTTAGATCTTGTTTAGTCTGGGATATTTTAACATTTTTTTCCTTAAATGTTTATTTGTTTATTTTGAGAGAGAAGGGAAGGGGCAGAGAGAGAGGGAGAGAGAGAATTTCAAGCAGGCTCTGCATTGTCAGCACAGAGCCCAACACGGGCTTGATCGGTTATTCATAAACACGGGTTTATGAGTAAACCCTAAGAACATGACCCAAGCCAAAATCAAGAGTCGGATGTGTAAACAACTGAGCCACCCAAGCGCCCCCAAATTTTTGTTTCTGTAATGAATGGGGGCTTCTCCATACAGTTTACACTTGGTAATCATTTATGAACTACATCAGGAAACTGGTTAAATCTATCTTCCCATCTGTATTTAAAAATAAAGTTTTATTAGAACACAACCATGCCCATTTATGTATATATTGTCTATGAAAGCATCAGTGTTATCATAGGGTTGAGTAGTTGAGACAGAGACTTTATGGTCCACAAAGTCTAATATATTTACTAGCTGCCTCTACACAGAAAAAGTTTACAAGCTCCTGGACTAGAGGATAAAAATAAATTTAGAATGACAATGAAGATAAAAGATATTATATTGTTTTTATTTTAATGGGAAAGCCTTGAGAATTTCCTGAAGGAGCCAGATTCTCTTTGCATGTATAATTCTGGTTATTATGCATCAGTTTCAGGATCATGAACACATCTCTCCAGTCTTCAACTGCCTTATGTTGCTGATGCCAAGGCTTTCATAAATCTAGCTTCCATTTGCCTTCAAGCCATTTGTTTTTCCTCCCAAGCTATTTGTGTTTCCTCCCTTTTATGTTCTTTACCTGCCTTTTTTCCTCTAATAAATAGAGTTACTCTTATTCACCCTTGGGACATAGTAGGGCTACTTCAATCTAAATTCAATCTCTTTTATATTCTGGAAAGTTTCTCAGTGATTAGTTCTTTGATCATAGCACTTCCCTTATTTTTTTACTTTTTTTAAAGCACAGAGAATTTTTTTTCTTGTTCTATTCTCCACATTTTTGAACTTCTGTTTTTTTTCCATCTCTTTTTCTCTCTACTCTTCATTCTTAGACATATTCTTATTTCTACTTCTCATTTTATTCAGTTCTTCATCTGAATCAACAGTAATATTTTTCCATCTACTGGATTTTTTATTCTTATGACTCTTATTTTATTTCTAAATGCAGAATTGGTACATTTTCATATTCTGTTCATGATCTTCTGATTTTGTTTCCTAAATCCTAATAGGCTTGGATTTCTTAGAAGATTTAAAACGCACATTTATTTCATTAATATTGTTCTATATTATCTATTTCCTTGAGTGTAACAATCCGTACTTGCTGAGTTTGTTGATTGGTTTTTAATGTTGCTAAAAATAGACATTTCAAATTAGTCTTGTGTGTTTTATAATTTGTGTTTAGGAATTCCTGTCCAGCAGGAGTGTTCTTACTTGGGTGCCCACATTTCCTGATTTCAAACAATATTGAAAAGCTACAGTAATCAAAACAACGTGGTATTGACATTAAAACAGACATATAGACTGATGGAACAGAATAAAGATCCCATGCATATATGTCAGTTAATCTGTAACAAAGGATCCAAGAAATGGCCAAAGAATAGTCTCTTCCATAAAAGGTGTGGGGTAGCCATATGCCAAAGAAGGAAATTGGACCCCTATCTTACACCACATACAAAATTAACTAAAAATAGATTAAAACTTGAATGTAAGACCTGAAACTAATACTCCTAGAAGAAAACCTAAGAGTAAGCTTCTTGACATTGGTCTAGGCAATGATGTTTTTGGATTTGATACCAAAGTTAAAGGCAACCAAACAAAAATAAACAAGTGGGACTACATCAAATTAAAAATTGTATGTTTTAGCAAAATAATCATATACATTAATTTTCTATTCATATTTATTTGTTCAAGAAGAGGATGAGCTATTTTATATTTTGCTCTTTGTTTAAGGAATCACCTTTATAAAGTTAGACATAAAGTTCTGAGGTTTTCTGGTGGTCTTTTATTGTCCCCTCTGAGTGACTACTTGACAGTTATAGCTTTCAAGTTGCAAGGAATCTGTAATCACCATTTTGTTTTGTATAAATAAGATATATTGGTTAGGATAGACTACTATAACAAAAAAACATAATAAAAGTCTATTTCTTACTCATATCTCAGTCCAGCACAGTGATTCAGGAACAGAGCCTCCTTCCACATAGTGGCTTTGCTATCCAATAGGGTCTCCTGACCTCCCTTTGAATTTTGCAGTAAGGAGATGAGAGAACAGACACCACTTTGGGCACTGCACGGAGATTTTAAGGAGCCGATTCTAGAAGGGGAAAATTTCATTTCCACCCACATTACAGTGGTTAGGATGTAGTCACATGACCTCGCCCCACCTTAAGGGAGTCTGAGAAGATCACTGTGCCAAAAAAAGAAGTAAACTTGATTATCTAGGCACACCGCATAATTTCTACCACTTAAGATAAATGATTTTTCATTTTGGTGTGTGTTTTTAGAAGGGGCTTTTGTTGCTTTAAGCAGTATACTTCAGCTAAAGTATACTTTAAAGTAAGAAGTATTCCAGAGGATCAGAATAACTTCCTGATAGGGATGTAATAATTTTTCAATAATAGGCTATTCTGTTTAAATATTTTATCTGTAAAAAGAGATACCATTTATCTTTCCTGCAAATTTACACAATAGAATTGGAGAGAAAGCACATCAGATTTGGAACGTGTCTGCTTCCCCTAGGCTATATAGGAAGTAACCAAGGATAAATTAAACCCTTTTGAAAACTACATGGACCCAGTTTTCTGTGTCAAATAGCTACTTGAAACTACTTGAAAAAGGTTTTATTTGCACACACAGATACATGTTAAATTGATCAAACAACTGTTGCCTTTCTTAAATTGGATTAATTACAAATAATAAAATTATTTGGCCAAACAATGATTTTCAGGGTTTTGGGGTACTACTTACTCTTTACTATGTCTCATTTGCTCTGTCCAGTTACTATGTTTGGCAGAAGTTAATATGCTTGAGGCAATTTCATATATCTTGTATATAAACCAAACATCATGGAAAATTCATCTTCTATGCAGAAAATTTTATTTGCAGCTTTCACATATAGACAATACAGTCATTCTAATTACAGAAAAAGTATTTTCTAGAATTTAGCATAAGCTTCCAAGAGGCTTAAAATATTCAGGCATTTGTCCCAACTCTCAATTTCCTTTGTCTGTATAAATTGTAGACTCACTAGAATGTCTAACTCTAAAGAATTACTTCAGCAATACCCACAGAATAATTTATGAAGTTACCATTCCTTTTGGGCCCGGTGTGTAACTGGTAAAATGATCTTCCTCGTCCTTTTTCCTCAAGGCTGTTTCCTAAGGTGGCAGAATGCCTCTATTATTGTTTGACTGTAGCTATTTAAAAAAAAAAAAATCTAGGCCCTCAGGATCTCATTCAAACTTTTGTTCCCAAGTACTTTAGATGAAATCAAATATCATGAAATATTTACAGTTTGTACTCAAGCTATGAAAGAACTCTTTGGGAGGGGAATAGGGAAATAAAGACTGAAGATAAGAGAGCAGAGACTGTAACCACATTCTGAAAAGTTTGGGCTCTGCTTCGTAGAAATTGTCTGCATGGCTTAGATACTTGCTTTTGGCAGTTTCTGCTTAATGTCATCCTCTGTTGCAAGACCTGATTGCCAACAGCCGAGCAGAAGGTCCCTGGCGCCAATAGTCATTTCTGTTGCTGTTTCTGTTTGGAGGACAGTTTAGGAAAAGAGAGTTGATAACAAACGGAACAGGCCTCTTGAGTTGGAGCTGATACCCATTATGTTTGTGACTTCCTACAGAAATGCTGACACGAAAATAATCTTTATGGGGGAGAAAGAATAGTTTATTTAGGTTGTCCTCATGAAATGTGAACATGGTGAGCTCACTACTGCACTGTCAGATTATAATAGAGTCCAAATTTAAATTACTGCAACCAACAAACAGAAGAATGGACTTGAGCAAGCACAATATTTAAGAATTGAGAGGAGTTACAGGTCATGCCTACGTGCATTCAAAAGATTTGGACACATACTTAATATGCACTCAAAAGAGTACATAGGTAAATACAGACTGATCCTACTCCCACTTTAGCTACTCATTTTATTTTGATACCTCGGAATAATCATTTTATGGGTGATAAAATTAAGTTCCCATCTAGTTCCAAAACCACGACTTTGTGCAAATTTTATTTTAGTTCATTATAGATCAGGATTATACAATAGAAACATAATGTGAGCCACAAATCCAAGCCCCGTAAATAACTTGAAAGTTTTTTTAGAATCCACATTAAAGAAAGTAAAAAGAAAACCAGTGAAAAGAATTTAATAGTATATATTTTTTAAGCTGGTGGATCCAAAATATTATCATTTCAATGTATAATCAATAAAGTATTAATAAGATATCTCACATTCCTTTTTTAGCACAGTCTTTAAAATTCCGTATTTTGTATTGAGAACACATCTCAACTTAGACTAGCCACATTTCAAGAGCTCAATAATCATATGCGGCTGTTGGCTGCCACGTTCAAGAGCACGGCTATACACCATCTTGGTGTCTATAGTTTTGAACAGAATAAAAAGTAGTTTATTTTATCATTTAATAGCCACATGAACGGATCAGGAACATCAAATCTGGTGGTTTCATTCACACAGATTTTACTACTCTCACAATTGCATCAATATCATTTCAGTATATTTGAAGAACACGTTACATTTATGACTGACCATTCCTTTTTCTTTTATTATGAGTATTTTCTACAATACCCTGGGCTTTTATAGGTATGCATCATAATCTTCAAATTAAGTCACTTTCTTCTTAGAAACACCAACACTTTCAGCAGAAGGGCTATGATAAATTAAACACTTTAACAAATAGCTTGTCTCATAACGTATGAATACTAATAGAAAAATAGCATAAAGCATGACCTAATGAAACTGATATTTAAAACTATCTCCATGAAAGAAAACACCAGGTATTATATCTCTCTGTAATGGAAAAGAGGAGGAGAAAGAAAAGGATGAGTAGAAGAGGAAAGGCAAGGAAGAAGCAGAAGCAGAAACAGAAAAACATTCAACATAGCAAAAAGGAGGAGGAAGAAAAGGTAGGGCGGAGCAAGAAGAAAAAAAGAAAGAAAACCATCATGGCGATATATTAGGAATGAGCTTGAATTCTTTCACTAGCATAAAATTGTTCTTGAATGTACTCCATTCCTTTAAGTCAACCCACAGCTCCTGAGCATCCAACGTTTTGAAGAAGGTGTGGTTCTTGCTGAGGGCAACTGAAGATAGAACAGGTAGCTGCAGCTGAAAAAGACTTCGAGATCCATACACACTGAGGAAATCCCTCTGCGGCATCTTGAGAGGTGTTACCCACTTAAATACTTCCAATAAACAAAAATTGACTACCTCTGGGGCAAGGCATTTTATCTGTAGAACATTGCATTCACTGCCAAGTTCCCTTGTGGGGCCACAGTAGATCACCCCATGTGCTCAGTAGGCTATTCTGGCCTCTGGAGACAGCATAAATCTTTCTGTCTGCTCCATAAGAGAATCCTTAAAATATTTGAAAACATTTTTCTTGTTATCAGCATCTTTTTATTTATTTCTTCCTTCTCATAAAATACAATTTTAGCCTCCTTGCCATCCTGATCTTTGTACTTTAAAGGTGTATTTGGTGAATTCTATTTTTAAATGTTTTGCTCAGCACTAAATTTTCCAGATATAGTCAGTGATAAATTTATTGGATCATAATTTTTCATTATCTGGGCATTATAAATCTGTTAGAGTGGCCTAAGAATGTGCTTACCATTTTATTAGCCACATTGTAAATTCAGTTCTCTCATTGCAGATATTCCCTGAGAACCTACCATATATTGGACTAAGTGCTGTGGTTACAAAAATAAAGAAAATACAATGTCTTCCTTAAGTAGCTTATAGTTCAATGGACAGATAGCAACTACTATAGATACAGGCTTAAGGTGCTGTACGTATAGAGGAGGAAGGTGCAGGCCAGTCTGGAATAGTATTGATCACATAATAACTGAACGTTGAAAATCATCATACATTTTTTAAAAAATCTCTTTAAATTTATTTATTTATTTTGAGAGAGACAGAGACAGTGTGAGCAGAAGAGGGGCAGAAAGAGAGGGAGAGAGAGACGGAGAGGGAGAGGGAGAGGGAGGGAGGAAGAGGGAGAGGGAGGGAGAAGGAGAGAGAATCCCAAACAGGCTCCACGCTGCCATCCCAGAGCCAGATGTGGAACTCAGTCTCACGAAACTGTAAGATCATGACCTGAGCTGAAGCCAACAGTCAGATGCTCAACCAACAGAGCCACCCAAGCGCCCCCAAATCATCATATTTCTTCACCTGTAATGCCACCAAGCGCAATCACTTGCCACAGGTAGAACTTAAGAGTGTTTACTAAATCTACGTGAAGGAATTTCTATTTATTCTAGCTGCAATTTACCATTTTTCATTTATTTCTAAGACAGTGTGGAATGTGAATTTTGTCAGACCTCTTTTCTAGCTATTCTTTATCTGCAAAGTAGGTACTATGTGTTTTACTCAAGTCACTGACACAATTCTTGAAAAGTACTTGGAGTTGGGACCCTACCTTTGGGCAGAAACTAAACCACTAGTTACCACTTATAAAATTGACTGTTCGCACTTCTGTGAATCCCCCTCATTGGTCTCTCATCCAGGCCTCACATTACTGTCTTATTCACCAGAATGAGATAGAATGCTGTCTCCAAATAATTCTTAACATAACATGATATTCAGGACATTCCTCTATGGACCAAGGAAGCATTTGTAAATCAGGCTTGGATTTGGTTTGGCACAATTCTTCTTAGTGAATCTACGCTACTTTCCTTCTTTCTTTTTTTTCTGTGCTCTTTCTAATGACTGGCAGAAACAATGTTAACTATGAAGCCCTAAAGGTTAACTCATAGAATGACTGACCTTTGTTGTTGTCTATATATAATTACAAATTCATCTGAAAAGAATTAAGACATATATACATATATATGTGTGTGTGTGTGTATATGTGTGTGTATATATATGTACGTATATATGCATATATACATATATACGTACATATATATGTACATGTATATATACATATATGTACATATATATGTATATGTATATGTGTGTATGTATACATATATATGTGTATGTACACATATGTATATATGTATATGTGTATATGTATATATGTATGTATATATGTGTATATACATATATATGTATATATGTGTGTGTATGTATACACATATATGTGTATGTATACATATGTATATATGTATATATGTATATGATATATATCATATGTGTATGTATATATATGTATATGTATATATGTATGTATATATGTATATATATATGTGTGTATATATAAATATATATGACATATATCATTATATATAATATACTACGTAATCTATTTAATATTACATTAATAGAAGATAGTAATTTACTTCAGTCCCCAAACAGTGATTGATTCTCAGCTCTATAAACTATACCCATGGCCAAATGAAAAAAAAAAGTTTCCATGTCTAAAGCAAGGAATTAGGAGGTATTTTCCTATCGAAAATTGTTATATAACAGTCAGATATATTCAGAATGGTTCAGCTAACACAATATTTTAGGAACATGATAGGTTAAAAGACTTTTCAGAGCTGGTCAGAGAGTTTCACTAAAATTTACAGCATTATTTCAAAGAGAAAATGGGTTCTAAAATCCCAATAATGGATTTTTCAAAATAACTCTTTTAAACACAATACAATTACAGGTTTAAATTGCATGAAGTGCAGTTTCAGTTTCACAAAAATCCAAATGTATGTGTAGTTGTATATTATGAATACATGTTTGCTTTATATACATTTCTATAAAGTGCAGGAATAAGTGAACATTGTACACTTATAATAAATGCACAATTCAAAATGATGATCTTTTGCACTAAGATTATGCATTTTTATTTTATTTTCAATCTTATCCATAAACTGATTATTTAGAAATTATCATTGATATAGGATAATTTTCCATACATACTGTAGCATCACGACTGTTATTTTCAAAGTTCAAAATTTACAAAAATTTTCGTGTCCTCCAGATATTTTAAAGATGTCCTAAAAGTGTAGTCCTATACATGCTTTAGGTAAGTACCATCATTCCCATTTCACAGATGAGAAATTGTGGCTCTGAGAAATAAAACATCTTCCAAGGTCATGTAACTAGAAGAAACAATGAGGATTTGATCCCGGTTCTCCTTGATTCCAAAGCCCTTGCACTTATTCACCATGATATATTACCTTTTAATAATAAAAATTGGAGAGAGAGGAGGAATGTCATTATAGTAGTTATGATAATTATTTTATTGTTGCTATGACAGACGCGGAACTACATTATTAGAAAGATGTTTGTCACTTCTTTATCACCAGACACTTAGAATTTCATTGCTGGGGCCAAGAGGCATTTCACAGACAGAAGTTATAGAATCCACAGAGTACAATTATTTTGATCACTTCCCCTAGCCAATGACAGTTGTTCTTTTGCTCACTTATTTCTACTTTTCTAACCCCTCTGACAGGCACTTGCCCATCACTAATTCCCATTAGGAACACTAGTGGCATTGCAGTTTTTCAAGACTTTTCAAGTCTCCTGGATTCTATGCATGACATATGGTTTCAGTAGGGAACTACTGATTGCATGGTGAAGCCTGTTATTTCTTCCACTTTTCACTGCTCTGCTCACAGCGTGCTGGCAGCTGAACTGCGAATAGGATTTTAAAGTTCAGCATGAGATCCAGGAGCCCTGAAACAACAACAATAATAAAAGTGGGTTCTGGTTTTATGCTGGAGGCAAGTTCTGCTTTCTGTATTCAGAACTTTTTGAAGGGGAGCACTGGAAGTCAAAGAGACAGGAAATGAAAATGCTACCCAGACCCCTGCTTTCCACAAGGAAAAACTCTTGCTCCTTTGAAATTGGAATTGTTTTTTTTCCTTAGGTACTGATGTAAGCAAACTACAATACAGCTTTATTTCCTTTTCTGTGATGTGAAATGCCACAATCCCAGCCAAAGTTTTAAGAAATGCCATGACACACATAAAAACAGTCAATTATGTTGCTGAAGTAATCCAGGCACATTTTTCTCTCCAAAAACATTCTGCTATATTTTACATGAAAAATTACTACAAATACATTTGTCAAAAGTCCTCTCCAGTGTGAACCCTGGATCCAGTGACATCGATGGATTAACACTTGTAACCTTCAGTTCTAATTGGAATAAAGTCAATGTCTCCTTTTAAAGAAAAATGACTTCAAGAAAATCACTGTGCTTTTAACAACAAAGGCCAAATTCTTTGTTGTTACATGGACATGAGAAGGATTATTTAGGTCTCTGTATATATTGGCTACATGAAATGATCTTGCTCGTTTGTTTAGGGTGTAACACTGACACTTAAAAACACCTAAAAAAAAATCAAAAGCAGTAAATTTTTGGCGATTGGGACTACAGCTAATGTAGAAACAATTTCTGACTCCTAAGCATGTGCTATATAATTGAGAAGTAGACTGGGCCTAGGCACCTAGCATCTTCATTAGGAATGAGTAGTAAGGATCTTAGAGGCAGCATGGTGAAGTCAAATGACCCAGAATCACAGGACATGAAGTCACATTATGTCTTGTTATTTACAAGCTGCTTAATATGAAACATGCTTCTTAAATATTCTGAAATAGAGTTTCTTTATCCATAAAATAGGGCTTAACATCATCTATCTCATCTTGGGAGATAATTCCTCATGGGTCTCTCTTATTTCTGCCCATCTTTTGAGCAGAAGCACTGGTAGCTTTGTTCTGGACTCCCTTTCCAAGAATGTCTGTACACCAAACAACACGGACATGAAAGGATGGTGACTTTCTCTGGGAAAGACAGGAAATTTATTCTCCTGGATAATAAAAATAATGCATCTCTCTAGGGCAAAAGTTGGACAGTTTTGCCATCAGCTTCCTCATAAAAGCTTGTTGTTTCTGAAACTTGGGGTTCTTCTCTTGGAATGCAATCCAATGAGTGTAAAGATGTCACATGGCCCTTGTTGCATTGCCCTGTAGGAACAAGGAACTGGCACAAATGACTTTATTCTGGCAACAACTATCGTTTTCGCTAATACATTGGACTTTGAGCCAAGAATGCCATATTTATGGCCAGTATTCATGAAACTATGGAAGACTAACTTGTTGGCTTATAAGTAGAGTAAAATCTCAGACCCTTAACAGTTCTTAACATTCACAGTTTCTGTGAAAATTAAAAATGAAATTATTCCAAAATATTTAATAATGTGTCTTAAAAATAGAAATTATTTGATTAATCTTAAAAATTATTGCTGTCAATATGGTAATAATAATGATTTCTATTCTGAGTACCTTGTTATTATGGGAAACAAATGCAGTAACTTATATGAGCAATTAATCACTTTAAAATATTCTAGAAAAATAGATTGAGTTGTATGTTTAAATGAGGCAGCATTTATTAAACATCTTTGATGTAAGTTACCATCCAAAGATGATATAAGAAATTTGCAGCCTATGGAATGGGAGAAAATATTTGCAAACCACCTATCTGATAAGGAGTTAATATCAAAATATAAAAGGAACCCAATATATATACAACTCTATAGCAATATATTTATATGTATATATATATATTGCTATATATACAATAATATATATTATATATATATATATATATATATATATATATATATATATATATACAATTTAAAAATGGGTAGAAGGCCTGAAGAGCCATTTCTCAAAAGAGGACATACAAATGGCAAAGAGGTATATGAAAAAATGTTCGACTTCATCAATTATTCGGAAAATGGAAATAAAAACCACAATGAGATATCACTTTATACCTGTTAGAATGGCTATTATCAAATTACACAACTGTTGGTGAGACTGTAGAGAAGGAATCCTTGTGTACTGTTGGTGGGAATATAATTAGTCCAGCCATTATGGAAAACAATACAGAGGTTCTTCAAAAACCTAATAATAGAATGACCACATAATCCAGCAATCCCCCTTCTGGGTATATATCTGAAGAAAATGAAATCACTATTGCAAAGAGATATCTGCACCTGCATGCTCATTGCAGCATTATTCACAGTAGCTAAAGCATGGAAACAACTTAAGTGTCCATTGATTTATGGAGTTATATATAAAACATATATTCATATATATTATATATTATTCATAGATTTCATATATGTGAATATTATTCAGCCATAAAAAAGAAGGAAATCATGTAACTTGCAATAATATGAATGGACCTAGAGGGTATTATGCTAAGTGAAATAAGACAGAGAAAGACAAATACTGTATGATATCATTTATATGTAAAAAAGTGGAATTCATAGAAATAAAAGAGAAGAATGGTGGTTTCCAGGGGCTGGAGGATGGGGAAAATGAGGAGATATTGGTCAAAATGTACAGACTTCTGCTATAAGATGCATAAGTTCTGGGGGTCTCATGTTTAGTAGGGTGATTAAAATTTTTTTTCAATTATATATATATAATATATAATATTATATATATATTATATATGTAATATATATTATTATATATTACATATATAATATAATATTATATATATAATAATATTATATATTATATATTATATATTATATATTATATTATATATGATATTAATATTATATATTATATATTATTATATAATATTAATATCATATATATTTGAAAAAATTTTACACGTATATGTAATTTTAAAATTCCGTGCTCTCAAAGACCTCATATTCTAGTTTGAGAGACAAGAACTAAGCCTATTAAAAAATGAATTAATGAAAATTTGAGCTATAATCAAGAAGAGTGTTGATGTCACAAAACAATTTGTTATTCGTTTGCCACAAGTGATATATATAGTAAGTATTTTAGAATTTAGACAAAGAGAAGTCTAAATGCTCGCCATTCCCAAAGTCCCTCCTTATGGTAGCTATTTCTTTATGTCAGACATTTTACTTATTACCATAAGCTCATTACTTTGACCCTGGATATTTTAAAAATTAAATATTTGATTCAAAGTCTTACAGAGCCTAGGAGAGTACCCCAAACTACTACATTCTTGATGGTGATTTATGAATTAAGTCAAATCTTCTTTCTTAGGGAGTTATATCATAATATAAGGAGAGAATCAGTATATAAAACAGTAATACAAAATAGGAGATAAAGGGCAAAATAGCAGAAATAGTGAGTTAGAAAATCCAGGAATCAGAGGAATAATGCTGAGGTAAAGAAGAGTAGAGAATCAAGAAGATGTAGAGCCAGGACAATAGTGGGCTATTAAATTAGGAATACCCACTTCTCCAAACCAACCTAATCACTACATTGTTACCTGAGCTCCTTCCAGGCCAGGAAGAACTGCTCAATAACCTGAAAGTCCCAGTTATCAGTGAGTTCTGGTTGAATCTGCTGGGATTTCTTCCAGTCTCCCTTACTTGTTCATGCACTCTTATAAAGCCCTCATTAATTAAAATAGTCTGAATTACCAGTCTGGAGCAAAGAATCTAACACGTGGGTGCTGAGAATAGCAAAATCCTCAAAAAGACTTCCCAGGCGGGACATGGACATAGCCCAAAATAAGCAATGACATGCGCAGATGACAATGAGGAGACCCATTTGTCTGGAAAAGAACCTCAGAGAGAAGTAAGAGTTGCAATCCTATGCCAAATAACACAGAACCTTAAGAGCAAGCCTAAGAATTACAAATATTATGCAACTTATAATTAAGAGTATGAGATAAGTTCTTTTTGTTATGTAGAAAAAAAGGACAAAGCCACGGCTGTTCATCAATAGGTACGACGGGGACACTAAGTCAGTGCAGAGCCACGATGAGTAAGAGCCATAATGACAACAGCCTTCTCTGAACTCTACAAGGCAGGCGTGTAGCCCAGATCCACTCCCAACTATAAATACGGTTTGTTTTAGAACTTCTCTTTCCCTCTCAACTTTCCCTTCTCCTAAGTTTTATTTCTATTTGTGTCTCCCACCCCCACATGTATGAATGAGGACACTTTCAACTTAAGTTCCCTGGTGTTCATTTATATAATGTTGAAACTTTTATATTCATTTCTTTAAAACCCATTTAAACTGAGGTGCCTTTTAATTTTATGTGTCCGTGGATCAAAGCCTGTGCTACACAAGTCTCCCTGGCTCCCCCAGGCTTACCTGAGCACTCTTTAATCGGTAAAGGGAACCTCCATACTTCCATCATTACTTTGCTTTAATGATCATCTCCCCCATCTGTTTCGTCTGCTAATCTATAAACTGTTTTAGGTGAAAATCGTTTTTTAATCATCTACATGTTTCCAGAGACTGGCACAGTGCCTGCCATATTATAGGTACTAAATAATTTTTGAATAAATGAACTAAATCTCTCTCCTCTAGTTTAGCATAAAATTTAAGAGATTCACAGGTAATAGTCTATAAGAGGCTACGTAATTTGCCAAAATCAATAATCGTCGTCATTTTTGTTTCTGTTACATTAAATGGAATTGCACTGGCTAGTATTGTTTCTTCTTGATTTATATCTTCCCACGTGTCATTGTCTCATAGCAGCTGGAGCAGTACAAGAGATTTATGTCTTTTCCAAAGGCATAAAATTAATCTGATTTTTAATTATTTTTCCCAATAGCATATAAGCTTCAATTTAGTTTCTACTTAGGATCAATATTGATTTAAGTTACTTTAGTAGTTTCACCTTTTTAAAAAGGAGCCATGTCACAGCCAACCTCATAAAATTATGGCCTAGTCCTCATGAATATTAATCACAAGCATTAAATTTAATTTTCTCCTTGGGGTTTGGGAAGGTATAGGAATAGGGGGAGGCAAGTCCTTCTTCCCTGAATTAAATTGAGATCCCTACCCCGTGGTAAGCATGGTCCCGACTCAGTTGCAGTGCACTTTCAATTCTGTTGCTAACATACAAGTTCCACAGGTGCTCGATCGTACTGTTTATCATGTAGTTTGTGCCGTAGGTAAATCTTAGAGAGGACTAGAGTGGTTTCAGCACAGAAATAAGGACATCTTGCTATTTTTCCATATGGAAGACCAGTTGGACCCCCATGTTCAAAACTGGGTATGTAGAAGATGTAGAAGAATCACGTCTAACAATAGGGAAACAAGGCAATTAATCCATGGGGACATGGGTGGCAGCCTGTAGCATTCATGTCACAATTCCTCTGTAACCATTCCTCTATTCTGTATCTGTGACCAACATGCATTTCTTTCCTGAGCCTGGCCTTGGCTCAACACCCTGCATGAACAATAACTCCACACACTAGGACTAGACACCAGAACTACAGCAAGGATATACACCTACCCTACAGTATCACATGTGTAAAATCTTGCTCCACAAAGATGAAAACTCTCCTACTTTTTAAAAAATTAATGTTTATTTATTTTGAAGGAGGGAGAGAGAGAGAGCACGAGCAGGGGAGGGACAAAAGGAGCTAGAATCCTAAGCAGGCTCTGCACTGAGAGCGCAGAGCCCTACGTGGGGCTCAAACTCACGGACAGGACCGTGAGATCATGACCTGAGCCGAAGTCAGATGCTTAACCGACTGAGCCACCCAGGTGCCCCAAAACTCTCCTACTTTAACTGCAGGCTATGGGACACCATTGCTGGATATGAACGTGTCCCTGCTTTTCTCACACAGTGGTATACCATGAAATCACTTACTGCGTTTCCTGTATTTTGAAACATGTGCTCAGATCTTAACATTTCTGAAACTGAGATATGCACATGTGATGTGCTAGTGTTTGTTGTTCATCATTATGTTGTGTTCTGTTTCTGCTTAGTTTGATTTGGCATGATTTCATTTGGAAATCATTAAATTGATGATCATTTATGTAATACAATAATAGCAAATTCAAAAATTTTCAATCTTTTTCAGGGGTAATTTGCTACAATACCTCATTGGGAGTATATTTTGAAATACATAGTGTGATATAGTAATTCACAAGAAAATACACTTTATTATAATTAACCAATCGGATTTCAGTAGCACCATGATGATTTACAATTTGGTTTGCCTCTAACGGACATAATAACGGAGCGACTAACTAACAGAAAAAGAATAGTAGAAATTGATGTGGCAGAACTCCAATCAACATAGATCAAAAGCAAAGATATATAGCTCAGTGTTTAACATATAATAAAATAATATTTTCTCCATGATAAAAATAAGAGGGTATATGACAAAAGTAGAACATATGAAGTAGGCTTTATGAAATGACAGAGGTAGGCAACTTTGGAAGACTATAACTTGCCTCCTTTTTATATTTGCCTAAGGCCTTGCTAGAAGGAGGTACCTATGTTCAGGGAATATATAGAGATTTTCTGCTTTTATCAGTAGTTATATAGATATATTCATATCTATCTATCTATATATCCATATATATATCCATATATATATATATATATATATATATATATATATATATATATACACATATATAATTCTTCTGAGTAAAATGTACATGTTGTTGATAGTGTTCTAAATAAAGAATATAAGCTCAATCTCCTTTTACACAACTATTGTTTTATTTGGAGTAAGAGAAAAGGTAAGCTTATTCTTTCCCTCAGAGAAGCTTATAATCAAATCAGACTGGAATATTTATAGAAAGGGAAAAAAACCATATAGCTACACCCTCTAGTCACTAAGAAAAAAACCCATATAGTATACCCTCTAGTCACTAAGAATAAATTAGATAATGCATTTGGAAAAGTAGAGAAAAGTGTGCAGGCTAGATTAGATACTCTGTAAAATCTTCCTAGAACAAAACATGTAGAAACTCTAAATAAAGCATTACAATATATCATTGCAAATGTGTATGTGTGCTTACAAAACAGAACGAAAACTCCACATGAACCAAAACCATATACCCTAACAGCAGGGTAATAAATAGGCTTTCAAGTCACAGTGACAAGGAGTGCTTGCTGATATCAGAAATTTAGAGCTCTGGATTTCATGGCTGCTTAGGGTCAGGAGATAAGTCCTTGGTCCCCATAATTTGAGGAGCTGTGACACACACTTCTGCATAAAGCCAGGACCCTTGAAAGGTTACCCTTTTAGGAAAAGAGAATATTGGATAAAATACCACTCATGAGCAAAAAGAGATTTATTTTCTCTATCCGGAAAGCCTCCTCTGAAAATTTGTTACCCCAGGCTTGAATTCACACAGATGCTAGCTTCTACCCGAATGTTGATCTTAGATACCTCCAGAGGAACATTAAATTAAATTAAGTTAAATTGATCCTGGATTGGTAGAGTTTTTATATACCTCACAGAAACTCAAATTCTTCCTGAAGGAATATACCCTCAAAACAAGCCTTGGTATTTCCAAAGATAAACTCAGCCAAACCTGAATTCACAATCCAAAATTACAAAATACCTAAGGCAACAAGTCACTGTACAGAAGAGTTGGGAAAAACAATTAAATAAAAGTAGATTCCCACTTATCATGACTGCAGATAATAGAATTCCTGGATATTAAATATAAAATCATATGCTTATGTGCTTAATAAAAAAGAAAATATGTATTTTAAATGAACATGAAAGCAAACACACCCCAAAAACAAAGGAGTTAAGCACATTTATGGGGCAACTGGGTGGCGTAGTCGGTTAGGCGTATGACTCTTTATTTCAGCTCAGGTCATGATCTCATAGTTCGTGAGATTAATCCCCACGTCAGACTCTGTGCTGACAGCACGAAGCCTGCTGGGGATTCTCTCTTTCCCTCTGTCTCTCTGCCCTCCCCTTTTAAAAATGAATAAATAAGAAGAAGAAAAAAAAGAGGCACATTAAAAAAAACTGAATAGAAATCCTATAAATAAAAAAAAATCAATACAGTAAAATTCAGTGGATCAGATAAATAGCTATTTGGGGTAAAGCCAAAGAAAATCTGTGCTCTGGAAAAGGGATCTGAATAAATCAACTAGAATACAATATAGAAAGACTAAGTGGTAAGAATATATGAAAAGATATTAATAAAAGCTATATTTTAAGAAGTAATATAATTGTGAAAGGAATGTCTAAGAGTAGGAAGACTTGTTAAACAAATAGAGTATCAAAACAGGTATCAACAATATGTATAACAACGATATGTCCTTTGTGATTTTAAAACACAAATAAAGCTACTATACTAGACAACAATGAAAGATGAATAAAATACTTAGAAGGCATTATGTCTTTGGATAATTCAAGAGGAGAGTCCAGTCATTAATTTACTTTAGGCATGATTAAAGTAAGATTTGTGTATTAATATTTCTCAGGCAACAGTCTACAAAGATACTATGGATCATTTTACACCAATGCATAAAAAAAATGGAATTAAAAATTCAGTCAATCCATAAGGAGAAAGAACAGGAGACATTCAGAAGAAACGCAAACACAGCAGGACAAATAGAAAGTGTAAAATAATACTGGGGTGCCTGGGAGGCTCAGTCCATTAACTGTTCCACTCTTGGTTTTGGCTCAGGTCATGATCTCACAGTCTGTGAGTTCAAGCCCCACATCAGCTTTGTGCTGACAGTAAGGAGCCTGCTTGCGATTCTCTGTCTCCCTCTCTCTCTGCCCCTGCACCCCCATCAAAAATTATAAAGAAACACTTAAAAATAGTATAAAATAATACAAACCAAAGAAAAAGAACAAGAAAAATCATTTTACTCTATTATCATACACACACACACACACACACACACACACACACACACTTTAAGGAGAAAAAGCATTATTAATCATGAAAGCCTAAATATGTAAAGATAAAATTTGAGTTTGGTAGAAAAGTAGACATTGTAATATTGATGCATGTAATAACATAAGTGAAATATGTATAAATAAAAATTTGACATAATTACAAGAGGAAAGAGAAAAATTCACCACATAGAATTAATATTCTATCAGATAATTGATAGGCTGAGCAGAAAACAAATGTATAAAGATACAGATTTAAATTACACTGCTGGCAAACTTGACTTAACAAACACACTGTATACAAACCCAAATCCAATAATTATCTTATTTATAAACACACATGGAACATTTATTTTTAATGCCCATATACTTTAGACCTATGCCTTCCAAATGTAGTCACTTGTGGCTATTTTTTTTAAATTTTTTAATGTTTATTTATTTTTGAGAGAGAGAGAGAGAGCCAGCAGGGGAGGGGCAGAAAGGGAGGGAGACACAGAGTCTGAAGCAGGCTCCAGGCTCTGAGCTGTCAGCACAGAGCCCCACATGGGGCTCGAACCCACAAACTGTGAGATCATGACCTGTGCCGAAGTCAGACACTTAACCACACTTAACCGACTGAGCCACCCAGGAGCCCCAAATATTTACTTTTGAGACAGAGCACGTTTAGGAGAGGGGCAGAGAGAGAGGGAGACACAGAATCCAAAGCAGGCTCCAGGCTCTGAGCTGTCAGCACAGAGCCAGATGCGGGGGTCGAACCCACAAGCAGTGAGATCATGACCTGAGCTGAAGTCCAATGCTTAACCGCCTGAGCCACCCAGGCTCCCCCACTGGTGGCTATTTAAATTTAAATCTAAATTAATTAAAATTAAATACAATTTAAAAATGACATTAGTCACATTTCAAGCCCTCAATAACCGCATGTAGCTACTGGCTACTATATTGGGCAGCAAAGATATAGAACAATGACCTCACTGCAGATGGTTGTACTGTACCATACTACTCTAGGAAAGAATTATAAAGACATTTCTGCAGTACTAAGTGTAGAGGAAATTACTGCAAGTTCAAAGAAATGAGTATCAACTCTGAAGGAGCAAATGACCCCTAATAGCCAAGCCAATTAAAAAAAAATTATCTCTCTGGTGTAAACATTATTTTGTGGGTTTCAAATAAAAAATATGATGAGTCGCTTGGAAAATGGATTTCATTATGCATAAAATCTAGTAAAGAAATGATCAAACGATTAAGCTACAAAGGATTAGAAAGAAATGGTGGACTCATACCTATTAACTAGCATTCTTTAAAGAAGAAAAAGCTTGATTGTCACCCTTTGAACTTTGGGAAGTTCAAAGAAAGAGGAGATGCATTCTAAATTTTCTTGACTACAATATATAGAAATTAGATAGCTTTTCTAATTCTTTAGTACTGTCATATAAAAATGCCTAGAAATAAACCCATGCAATATGGTCAACTAATCTTCAACAAGGATGCCAAAAATATAAAATATGGAAAAGACAGTCTTCTCAACAAATAATGTAGGAAAACTGGATATCCATGTGCAAAATAATGAAACTGGATCCTTACACCATGCACCAAAGTCAACTCCGGATGAATTTGAGACTTAAACATTTGACCTGAATTCCTAGAACACGTGGGGGAAAAGCTTCTTGACATTGATCTTGGAAATGGTTTTATGGGTGTGACACCAAAATCACAGGCAACACAAGTAAAAATAGGTAAGTAGGACATCAAACTAAAAAAGCTTCTGCAGAGCAAGGAAAACAATCAATAGAATGAAAGGCAACCAACTGAATGGGAGAAAATATTTGTAAACCATATATCTGATAAGAAGTAAATTTCCAAGATATATAAGGAAGAGTTGCAACTCTTAACCTAACTAATAAATGGGCTAAGGCCGTCTTTCCAAAGAAGACATACACATGGCCAGTAAGTATATGAAAAGATGCTCTATGTCAGTAAACATCAGGGAAATGCAATCAAAAACCACAATGAGATATCACCTCACACCTGTCAGGATGGCCATTACGAAAAAACAAAAGACAACAAAAGACAAGTGTAGGTGAGGATGTGAAGAAATTGGAAACCTTTCACGCTGTTGATAGGAATGCAAAATGGGTTGCTGCTGTGGAAAACAGTATGCGGGTTCTTCAAAAACTGAAGAAAAAGAATAGAACTACCACATAATCCACTCCTGCATATTTATCCAAGGGAATTAAAATCAGGATATTTAAAAGATACCAGTACTCCCATGTTTATTGCAGCACTATTCACAATAGCCAAGTTGTGGGAACAGCCTAAATGTTCATCAATGGATTCATAGATGTTTAAAAATATAGTATATACGCAATAAAATATTATTCAGCATCTAAAAAAAGCAAATCCTGCAATATGTGACAAAGATAACATGGATGAACCTTGAGGACATTATGCTAAGCTAAGTAAGCCAGTTAAGGACAAGTACTACATGATTCCACTTATATGAAGGGTCTAAAATAGTTACACTCATAGAAGCAAAGAATGAAATGGTTGCAAGGGTCTGGGGTAAGGAGAAACGGCAAGATGCCAATCAAAAGGTATGAAATTTCAGTTAGGGAAGAGAAGTAAGCTCTAGCGATCTGCACAGCATTGATGCCTGTAGACAACGACACTGTATTGAACACCTAAAAATCTGTTAAGAGGGTAGATCTCATGTTAGGTATTTTATCACATTAAAATAATAAAAAAAAATTACTACAGACAAATCAAATACACCCAGTGGGGTTTAAACTAATGCTGACACAGCTCCATGGATGGCTGCAAATTTTGTTGTTTGTAGTAAGCGGAATACACACCCAGAAGATATGTCATCCAACTCGTCACTTTGCTGAACCTCTCTTTCAGGTCTCAGGGGAAAAATTCTGCAGCCCTAGTATCCTGAACAGGACCCACCCCACAGTAGGAGCTATGAGAAAAATGGTTGAATGCAAAAAGGGAGAGATGAAGGGGTAAACATTTTCCACGTCTAATATTCTATGATACCATGTACTATTTTCAGTGTCATGCAGGGGTTTAAAGAGTGGTGGGAGAAGGTCAAAGAATTTCTGGAAAGAACTAAACTCATGCTGTGACATATACTTTCATTTGTCTTCCTGGGGGAATTCTCAGTCCTTTCCTCCTGAGATAATCAGAGCCCTGGAATTAACCCCTATTGAACTGGAGAAACTTCAGCTACACAGACAACGTACCCATGATGGTTTTCCACAAAAATTTTCATTCTATTTTTAAATAAGAAAGATAGTTGCCTTCTGAAAATCCTCCTTGCCTCTTCACAACAGAGGTCCTCAGTGCAAATTTGCTTTCTACCAAGATTACTCAGAACTCTGAATCACAAGAGAAGTCCAACAGAAACAAGCTTAAACAGAAATGCAAATTTATTTATAGATATTCAGTTCTTGTGCATGGGGTACAGCAATGCAGCTGGCTAACAGGGTTTCCAGGACCATCAGAGTTACCTTACCTTTTGCATCTTTGCTCATTTCTCTCTCTGTCTTGGTTTCCGTTGCACGATTACCAAGGGGAGAACTTGGCCAAGCGTCAGTGATGTGCTCATGCCCAACTTTGATGAATTGCCAATGTCTGTACTGAATTAATTGTGGCCAAAAGAATAGAGGTAATTAAAAAAAAAGCTCCTCTACAATTATGTTGAACAGGAGAATGAGCTTGCCTGGAAAAGGGGCAAGATGGAACACTGGACAGCCAAAAATAATAGATGGCTGACACACTGCTTTAATGGGCTATCTATTTTCCTAGGTACACTGGTATAGAAAACAACTGAGCCTGAATGAAACAGTCCCTAAGCAGCTTGCATTGATTCTTCACATTAAAAACAAGTAAAACAAGACATTTTGCAACACACATTTAAAAACATTTGTTTTGCCACATGTAGGAATACCACTTCTAACACCCAAATGTGCACAGGTCCACAGTTTCCCTAACTGCTTTGACCTGCCTAGCATCTTCACTTTTGACAGCCATTCAATGTGACAGAAACACCTCTGCATTTTTACTGGGCTCCTAAAATCCATTCATCCAGCCTTAATATCATAAGCTTCAAACCTCAACACTATGCTTGATCTCCCCAAACTCCTGCCTCAAATTTCCATAAAACTCTAAGCAAAGGGGATTGGCTTGCCTAACTGGAGCAAAGATTATTACGACCATGACTGGGTTCATATCAAATACCCCTGAGCGTAAATAATAAAATAAACACAGATAATTTGAAAAGGTAATAAATGCAATAAATAAGGTATGGGTGGGCCAGAACAATATCGAGGCTAATCTGTAGCAGGCTTTTCATATCATAACTCTAGGATATACACCATATCGGATCTGTCTGAAAGATATTCTTTCCTGTTATGATGAAGCAACCCTCAGTGAATGTTTATTTACTCACTCAATATGTTTTGTCTGAGTACAGTATATCAACATTTAAATAACATTACTTTCTACATACAATGTGCAAAGAAATGCTCGCATCATAGAAGCATGTCCTTGGTGACCTGAGGATATTTATTCACTTCAAAAATAAATTTACTACAGCAAGGAATAGGTCCCAAATTATTCAATAAAAAGGAAATTATCTTCACTAAATTTTTTGATCAATATATACCCTTTGCTGATTTCTCATTATAATGCTGTCAATATTCAGAGGGAAAAGATCAACAGACTGCAGGATCTGCCTCTTCAGGAGGATATTTGCCATTTGAAGACACTATTGCTCATAGTAGATTGGTATGTTTCCCTCTAGTGGTTAAAAGGCATTTAACTCCAACCGAGTCACCTTTTGAAAAACAAAGTAGAAATTGAGAACAAGGCAACATTTAGTGAGGCAAAAATTAACAGGGGTCTCAAATTAAGTGATTTGCAAGTAGAATCAAGCCTGGTTATGATGGAGAAACTAATTCATAGTTTAAATACCTGATCAATTTCCACGGGATGAACAAGGACAGAGAATATTTTAAACTCTGGCTGATGAGAGATGCTGATGATGAGTAAGGAAATGAAAATCAGAAGGGGAAACAATTAAAATACTTAGTAAAACCAATTCATTTTAATGTGGCATAAGATTAGTAATGAAGCAAGATTAGCAATTTTTAATACCATGCTGCATTACTTATTAAAAAGCCCTTTATTAGAATAATTTCATTTTTGAAAAATAAAAATTCATGGACTGGCTTCATTCCAGTGGTGACTGACTGCATTTCTCTTGTGACCCTGCAGCCTCAGGGTGGGCAATGTTATACTTCACAAGGAGGAAAAGCAGTGACACTAATCAGAGCAATCACTTGCCGAAATATATCACCAGGCCTAAAACATTCCACTAAAGGAGGCAAGGGAGTTTATTTGTGGCGACACTGGTTGCATTTAACTCTTTAAAATGCAAGGCAATTACACAAAGGACTCTGTATCTCTTCTTCTAAATACTATGAGCACGATAGGCTATTGACAACAGCAAAATGCCACACCAGCTCCAAACTTGCACACTGGGGTTCCTTGAGCAATCAAACTTACTGAAATTAAGGGTCAAAAGATCAGCTCTGTAACTTTAGGCAACCCAGGGGAAGACAACAATCTTCCACCTTTGTTGTATTCTGTGAACTGGCCATGATCACAGAATGTGAAAAACAGCTATCAGATCACAGGATCATTTCTGCACCAGAAAGCACCTGCAGTTATTATGTACAAAAGAGGCTCACAATGCCAGGCTTTCAGAAGCACATAAAGCTAGCTGTCCTTCCAATTTCTCATAGGGAAATATGTGAACGGTATAGAGCAAAGAAAATGCCCATGAAACAGACACATACATATAAATCCATCCCAACTCAAGTATTCAGAGTTTGGTTTACACTATGAATTATTGAAACAGCATGAAAAAGAAGAGCTAAAAACAGAAGCTAGAAATTATCAGCTCATCACCCAAAAAGAGGCTATAGATCCCCAAGGAGAAAGGCTGAGCAAAAAGAAACAATTATTCTACAACTCTTCTTTGGGTTTAACGGGTTATAAACAATGTTGCCAATAAATGTATCTTGCCTTTCTAAAACAAACAAATGGATGGAAATAGAACTGCATTCAGTTATCGATCATTTACTTCATTTATTTATCCATTGTCCACAATGAGCTGTAGAGAAAACATGAGTGGTTCCACCCTTCCAGAAAATGGAATCAGAAGGACAAAAATACAAACCTGCTATTCAAATTTATGTTTTGTTTATATTTAGTAGCAACTACGTAAAACTATAGGAGTTAACAGAGGTTTCATGGCTTTTTTTTTTTTTTTTTAGAAAACTTTGAGAAGGTTACCAACTGTGAAACGCAAACTATGAAAATTGAAAATACGCTTATTTTTCCATATTGTGGTCAGCTAAAATAGATTGGTCACAAAACATGTTAATTACTGAGTCACATCAGAACAAAGCAAAGGTGTGCAGAGGACTTTAATTGTATCTTGTACAAAAGACAATGTGTAAAAGCGTCAAGCAATAATAGGGCACCTTAACAATCAGAAGTTACTTTTATTTTGATTTTTTAATTTTCTTTCAAATTGAAGGATATCTATAAAATCTGAAAAAAAAATTTTGACCTCTTTAGTAGAGATGAGGTTACAAGGATGGGGGAATTTCATGAAATGTGTTCTGATATCTATTTAATAAGCTGTTTCAGTGATCTGAATTATCATTTTGGCCTTTCTAGTTGACATGACATTAAAAATGAAGCCTGTGTTTTTGTACGCGGGATGCCTAATTTAGCCATTGTAATTGTATAGAATTTGATAGGTATGTATAAACAGAAACATCACTGAGTATGTCATAATCATCCTGGGGGAAATACTACCCTGTGTTTGAAAAATAGAGCTTTTAATCTAGAAGGTCTCTCTTTTGATTGTGATATTGAGCCAAGCCAAATCTGGAGCTTAAGTTTCTTGACATAGTCCTGTTAAAATGAAAAGAGAAAAATAAATAAATAAATAAATAAATAAATAAATAAAGCGAAAGAAAGAAAGAAAGAAAGAGAAAGAAAAACTGAGGTGATCTTGGTAAAATGCTATTGTACTGGAAGACAGAAGATTGGCAATGAGATGGGAAGGGCTGTGGGAAAGGCAATACACAGATGAAAGAAATAAAAGACGAGCAAATGACAAATGGAAAATGGATGGCAGACTCCAAGCGCTTTTAGAATATCTTTCATGGAAAGAAAAGACCAATTGTCAAGAACACATATTAGAACTGTATCATGTTTTTTTCTCCCACAGTATACTAATTTCATTTTTTGAAGGATGTGGAAGGAACTTTCTCTCTCTTCACCTCCTATAAATTATTCTATGGTGTGTGCTGCCTTATGGACAAACAAAGGCACAAAGAAGCCAGGGCATTAGTATTTCCCAGGATGTGCACAGGGTGGCTAATGGAGGTAATGAGTGCACTGGCCAGGAGCCAGAATGACAAGCCTCAGCCACAAAGTGGTGAATCAAGTGCAAGAGAACCCCAGACCAATGTGGAGGCCAACCAATCATTTTCGCTAAACAAAAATTTTTCTGCCACTTGCAACCAGTTAGCTTATCCCACCGCCCCCCCCCCCCCCCACCCCGTCCCCCAATCCCGGCTAGGTGGCTATTTCCTGGGCAGTTCTCTGAGCAGTGGCATTGAAATGTCATTTCTCACAGAATGGAAAAGTGGGATGAAAGGTCTTAAGTGTTTGGGTATGAGTCCAAAACGAGAAGGCGAAAGAGCCATCCTTTCTAATTGTAACAAAATGCTGCTTTTTGCCTCTGCCTTTTATGTTGAGATTCGGACTCCAAAGAGTCAAGAATATCTTTTAGCATATCAAATGTTACTTCTAACATCCTTAACACTGATGGCACAGATTAATTCTTAATAAATGCCAGTAAGATACGATGATGGCCATGAAAGTGACAAAACATTTGTTCAATTATCTCTGTGACTTCTCATGGAATGTAGTTTGTAGACTATTGTACTGTTTAATAAGATATCTATTTTAAAATACTACCCAGTCTTTCCCAGAAATATGTTTTTTCTTTCACATATTCTAAAGCTCTCTCTTCCCTTCTCCTCCTCCCTCTACCTTTCAGCAGTATGGGTAGAGAAGTAAAAAGCTATACCAACTAATTAGATGATAACACCGATGAACTGAACACCAAGGACACTAAATGGTCACGTGCATGCTTTATTTACACTTTCACTACCAACCCTGAAGAATTCATTGATTTGGAAAAATGCTTTTGAAAGTTTATAAAAAAAATCTATTTCTCACATTTTGTAGGATTTGTTTAAATCATCTGTATTAGGTGCCCTTATAAATTACATGGTCCAGCTAATCGACAATGCATACCTTGACTATTCTAAACATAATTGAGAGACAGTCACTCATACAGGGTTTTGGTATGCAAAGCTTCTGGTAAGTTCTTTCTAAGGTAAGTTTTATAAGTACTGTGGGTTTTTTCCTACAAAACCAACACAATGTAACACTATTTCACTATAAGTCTGAGAGACTTATAAGCACTAAGCACTTAAGCACTAAGACTTAAGCACTAAGAGATAAAGAGTGGTTCCTAGAGGATTTAATTGGGTCAGAGATGAATCTTCTTGCTGAAAGAGAATGGGATATAGAGACTGCACAAAAACAAGATGGCAACTTCCAAGTAAAGGGATTGATAACTACTTTCTACCTTCCCCCAAACCTATCATATTTCTGAACCACTGCAGAAGGGCAGAAATTCCTCATGATTTTCCCGACGAGAGAACTCTTATGGTTGGGTATAAAGCGTGCTAGACAGGCTACATTTAGAGATGAGCAGATTTTCCAGGGTGTGAAGAGATCATAGACCAATGTTACATGACAGAACCAGTATTATTAGCTTAGTATGTAAAGAAAAGTAGCATTTCAATTTAAGAAAAACTGAAAGGGAAATTTCAGCCTTTTCTGAGATTCTACATGAACAGCTAACATTACAAAATGGTCAAGAATGCTGAACCCATAAGTTCTGTGTACCCATGCAGGAAAAGGAATGAAACCTTTACTGCCATAAGAGGAGCGAATAGGTGAGGCTGACTACATCCAGGTCCTCTAAGAGTTCTCGGTGTTTATATGCAATCTACATTCTTCATGTTGGATTACACACATTATATATCTTCAGTGAATTAAACATCTTAGCATAACTTTCTGGCAGAATTATAATGTCTTATAATTCACATATTTCCCAGGGTGCTGCAAAGTGACAAGAGTTGAATTTGCCACCCAGCAATATTCCAGGAAACTAATTACCTGGGGGAATTCATGAAAGATTGCATAGATTACTGTGCCTCAACAATAAAGTAATGAGACTGGTTTCCACAAGGCATACATAAAAATCACATCTATCTGGTATATTGATTTATGAACACATTTTAGAAGATCTGTGCAAATCATACCTGACTCAATCCTTTCCTCTTTACAAAGGCATTCCTGTGGATGAACCTGAACATCATACTTCTCCCTCTGGACTTACTTTGCATGCTACTCATTTAGAACCTAGTGTTTACACAGCTATTGGTAGTTATCTTGATATGTGTGTATATATTACCCATTCAAAACCGCCATTCCATTAATATGGAAACTCAATTAGTTATCTATTGCAGCACAACAAATTCCCCGCAAACCTGGGAGTTTAAAACATTTCTTATCTTACACAGTGTTTGAGGGTCAGGCATCTGGTGGCAACTGATCTGGGCGGCTAGTTCAGTGTGTCTCAGGGGGCTTCAGAAAGTTGTCAGTCAGGGCTCTAGTCATCGGAAGTCGTTACCTGGACTGGAAGATACACCTGCTTTAGTCCCCTACGTGCGGGAGGCCTCAGTTCTTTACCACGTGAGCTTCTACATAGGGATGCTCATGACAGAGTGGTTTCCCAGAGATCCAAGTTGCTAAGGAATAGAGACAGAAAGAGTAAGTGAGAGGGAGACAGGCACAATCAACACAGAGCCACAGTGTCTTTCATAACCTAATCTCAGAAAAGACAATATTATAACTTCTTCCATATTCTAATATTCCACTAGACTACATAAAAGGGATTACATGACCGTGCACTTACAGGAGGCAGGGATAGCTGGGGACCATCTTAGCAATCAGCTCACCACAACCACTTTGCTTCAGGACTCCTCCTTTTAGAGATTCTAACGTGATACACTGTGTCGAATAAGGAGTCAATAAATATTTGTTAAATTTACTATGATCTCTCATATCCTTAAAATATATTATTCAATAACTCCTTTATTCTTCACCAGTGGTCTGCATTTAAACACATTAATGATATAACATTATATTACTCTCAGTCTGTTTCCTAACAGTTACAGTATTGGACTAGGACTAACATGATAAAGGAACATTTTTACCACAAACAAACACAGATGACTTTTAGTTAAGTGATTCGGTCACATTTTGCTTTCATGTCTCAATATTTCACACAAGAAATATTACTGACCATTCACATGCTGCTAAGGACATGAAATTATAATACATTTTGATGAACATTATGGTAAGGGAAATAAAGAGTCATGTGGAATCGTAAATCTGAGAACACTTTTCCTATAACATTTAGCAAAAAATTTAAATATGAAACGTAAAATAGAAAACAGGTCTATAAACATACTACTATTTCAAGGAAAAATGAAAGTATGTTTCCACAAGTTTGTGATAGTGTTGATTGTACCAAAAATCATGACGAATGGATGTGAGATTGGGTCTCCTAGTAGAAAACACAGATAAGAGTACCCACATATACTTTTATAAAAGAAGGGAACGAAATGAACATATAGAACCATGTGGAAGCTGTATTAACAGATACTGTTGATCATCTACCTACCCTTCAAACTATTCATCTCATTTTCTTTCTTGATAGATCCCAACATTGTTCAGATTTCTACCTCCCCCCAACAGAATTCAGAACCCAAATGATTGTACTCAGTCCTATTTGAATAATTAGTTCACAACATTTTACCACTTAGCCTGAAAACTTCATGGATACGTATTCACGTGGACCTTAACACAAATTTGGAATTAAGTGAAATTTACCCTTAGCGTCTTGTAGTGAGTTGAACAGTGGCCTCCAGAAGATATGTCTGTGCCCTAATCCCTGTAAATATGACCTTATTTGGAAAAAAAAAAAAAAAAAGGTCTTTGCAGATGCAAAAATTATGTTAAAAATATTGAGATGAAATCATGCTGGATTAGTGGGCCCCAAATCCAATGACAGTGTCCTTCTAAGAGACACAGAGAGACACGCAGAGAGAAGAGGAGAAGGCTATGTGAGTATGGAGGCAGAAATTGAGGTTATGGACCTAAAAGTCAAGAAACTCCTGGGGCCACCAGAAGCTACAAGAGGTTAAGAAGGATTTACTCCTAGAGCCTCAGGAGAGAATTCAATGCTGCTGGTAACAACACAGGTCTGCCCATTCCAGACTCCTGGCGTCCAGAATTAGAAAGAACAAATATCTATCGTTTTAAGCCACGCATCTTATGGTATTTGTTCCAGCAGCTGGCGAATTAATACATCTTCCCACCTCAATAATATCTCAATTCTAATAACATTCTCAAGTTAGTTTTGTAGTAGGTTCAGCCTTTCCCAAAGCCAACCAGTAAATGCCAACACCTGTGCTTACCTTTCTCTATGCGAGCACCCACTCTACTTGGGATTCTCTTTTCTAGTATCGGTGAGTCAGCTTATCAATAAGCTAATCCAAACAATCCATTAATAAATAAAAACACATTAATGGATTCATACCCATGTTACTTTTGCAAATAATTATTAATAAACCTTTAGTGGCTACTTTTTTTAATTAAACAATTATTTATCAAGGTCACACTATCTACCAGACCCTTTGCCAGTTGAGGCAAGATAGTGGTAAACAAGACAGATGGCTAAGCACCCATAAAGAGCATACATGTTGGTTTTCACCTGTATGTACTAGGTACTTAATATACATTATTTAACTTAATTCTTACAATAATTTTATAAGAATGACTATCCCAGCTTCTAGATGAAGAAGCAGAGGCTCAGGTTTAAATCCTTTGTCTACGTTTGCATCTCAATTAAGCTGCCAGAGGCAGGTCTGTCTGACTCCAGAATGCATGCCTGGACAATGCAGGTAGAGTTGTTCCCTGAGCCGGTGGTCTCTTTTAGAACCTAGCCCCTTCCCCTGCCTTTATTCCTCTGCTGTCATTCCACTCATTCTCCTCTCTCCATAAATGGCTAGTGAGGTGTTGGTAATTTAATATTTAACCACCTCCAGCAGCATTGTCTTTTAACATAGGATCTCAAAGAAAGGGAGAGGCTTAGCAGTGGGTGGAGTCCCAGTAGTGAGGGTAGCAGTGGTTAGCAAAGCTTATCTGCTTGCCCAGGGCTCTTGCACATATACTTCCCTGAGGCTCATCTCACAGCATCTTTTTTGTGTGTTAAATAGTCATTTTACTGCCATATTAGAGAGGACAAAACAAAGGAGAAAAAAATTACCTGAAGTGGTAGAAATAAGATTTGAATCCAGATTTACAGACTCCAAATCAAGTATGCATGTGAAAGTCTTCTGTAAGTTACAGAGGATTCTGCCAAAGTTTGTGCAAATGTTTGTTACCAAAAAAGTACCTTTACGGGGCTCCTGGGTGGCTCAGTCTGTTAAGTGTCCGACTTCGGCTCAGGTCATTATCTCACGGTTCCTGGGTTCGAACCCCACATGGAGCTCTGTGCTGAACGCTTGCTGGGAGCCTGGAGCCTGCTTCAGATTCTGTGTCTCCTTCTCTCTCTGCCCCGCCCCTGCTCATACTCTGTCTCTCAAAAAGAAATAAATGTAAAAAAGAAAAAGTAAAAAAAAAAAAAAAAAAGTACCTTTCCCATTATGCCACGTGTCCATCTAATGGCTATTTTCATTACATTAACAATCAGACTATCGGAGCAGGTCACTGATTAATAAAACTCAACTCCCACCACTCAGTCACCTCCTGTTTACTGCACAGGCTTAATCCCGGAGATAAATGTGGGATAAATTGTGGAAGATGAAAAAAAGAAAGTATTTTAATAACAAACAAAAAAAGGTATTATTTGTGAAGAAGTTGTGACAAGAGTAGAAAATGAGAAAAATAACATACATATTAATGGCTTGCAGAGTAGTATTTTCCAGAGTGTGGTTCAAAGAACAATGCTTCCAGAAAAGGCTTTTCCAGAGAACTGTGTAATAACTCCATTTTGGAGGTAAAGATATAAGATCTTTTCAAAATGTTATGCTGTTTAAAAAAAAAAAAAAAATCAGTGGAAAATCCAAGATTGAGAGAGAGAGAGAGAGAGAGAGAGAGAGAGAGAATCTCAGTGATCATCCCTGGTTGCTAATTTAGTTAGGGTTATAGTATCAGGGTAGAAGAATTTTGGAACAATGGAGACAAACCTGTTTCTCATCTACTGCCCACCAGCTAAGTGATCTTCAGCAAATTACTTAGCAGTTTCGGTTTCTTCACATGTAAAACAGAAAAATACCTATTAGGTTACCTTGTGTTCCCTTGTTATAATTCACGTACACGTCTATGTTTTTTATCTGTAATATGTTCTATAGTCTTAAATTCTCAATACATGGCTACTATTTTATTTTGTTATTTCTGTGGTTATTATGGTAGTCAGTAGCTGAGACTGTAACAGCCAATATCTCTGCTGCCACCTATCCCCCTTGTAGAAATGCAATTATCTGAAAGGTTACAGTTTTGAAATAAAAAATAATTGATCCCAGCAGAGATGGCAAAATAGACAGAGCTATTACTTCCTGTGGGAAACTTTTAAGAAACCTGAAGGAATTTATTAGCATATCTGAAGAAAGAATCAGTCCCTCAAATAGGGCATTGGACACCCTTGAAAGCCTAGAAAAGGAGAAACAGAAAGATAAAGCTTAGCAACCACATCCAAGAGGAAGAACTTCAGCCAAGGTTCTCAGGTGTTCCGGTACTTGAGGCAAAGTCAGACTGTAGGAATGACTGTGGAATCATAGCCACTCGATTTAAGATGTCTTTGCCCTTTGGACAAAATGGTCCTAGTTTGTATGTTTGTATCAAATTACCAATCTATATAAATCACCCTGGTGCCATTAAAAACTGGGTTTATCTAACTTCCTATACTGAGTGAAAAACGTGCTCCCCAAATTCATATCCACCAGGAACATGGGAAAATAGAGTCTTTGCAGGTGTAATCAAGTTAAGATGATGTTGTACCAGATTAGGGTGTGCCCTAACTCCAAAATGACTGTATCCTTATAAGAAGAGGGACTTTTGGCCACAGAATGCACAAGAAGAATGCCCTGGAACAACAGACAGAGATTAGTGAGGCACCTACAAAGCAAGAAAGTCAAGGATTGCCAAATACCAGAAGCCAGTAAGATGCAAGGAATAATCTTCTTCTAGAGCCTTCAGAGAAAATGTAGCTCTGCGTATACCTTGATTTCAAGCTTCTTGACTCTAGAACCATGAAAAAATAGTCTTAAGCCATCAAATTTGTGGTAATGAGTTATGACAGCCCTAGGAAACCAATACCCTTCCTGTTGTTATGACATCGTGTTCACCAAGCAGTTTTCTGGATAAGATTAGTTTCCCAAGAAGGTGAACACATAAGAGGAAACATTAATACTTAAGCGTACATAAATTTTCAAATTCTCTCTGTGATCATTATTTCATATTTGCAAATTGGAATTACAACTTTTATCCATCCACCTTACGAATTTTTGAAACACAGTCTACCACTGAAAGATAAATCTGCTCTCACAGGATGTGGACAATTTCAGGTTTCTGCGTAGACTATCCTAGGCAAGAGGTAATGAAAGAAGTCCCCCTTTAGGGCTCCAGGCCTGTGGTCTCTCTCTTGCAGACCTTGACACTCCATGTCTTTCATGGCATGTAAGTTGGCAGAACTGCATATAACTTTTCTTCAATGATGTCTTATTGTTCCTTTCCCACTCAGAACCCACAGATAGGTTTAACTACTACCGATGTACTAAAAAACAGCTCAGTGGCAAAGAAGTCACAATAATCGTAACTCCAACAAATAAATGTTGGCCTTTGTAAATTTAACCAGACATTTTAAAATATAAGATTTCTTTTCTTTAACATTCCACGCTCTGTATCTGAGACAAATAGTAAACATTTTGGTGTTTTGGATACAGCAGAGGTAATGAGATTAAGAAACAAAATAATCATACCAACGTTTCCGTATACAACTTTTAAGCCAGACAAATTAAAATAATACAAATATATTAGAATGTAGCATTAATTTTCCCCAGGAATCGCACCCATGATATAACAATATGGAAAACATTTTCATTCATTATTTTATTCATTAAATCAATTAAGAGACATTTCTTGAGTACTTACGATGGGCCAGGAAATACGCTAAGTGCTGGAAATACAAAAATAAATAGAATATATGATCCATGCCTTCAAAGAACTTATTCTCATAGGGAAACAGATACAAACAGATAATTACAGTAGATTGATTTGAGTGCTATAATAAAGGTATAAACAAAATACTGTTAGGCCCCTGAAAAAGAGAGCTAATAACTTTTTGAGGGAGGCAGGAAATGCTCATTCAGTTTCCTGGTAACATTATGCTAAACAAGTATATCACTGCCTGTTTGGCAATATATCTATAACTTCTAACCAACTTATTTAAATCAGTATTTGTCATGGCTTTTTGAATGGATTGAGTTATGAGCATTTGCTTTTTACTTAAAAAGTAAATGCCGTTGGGGCACCTGGGTGGCTCAGTCGGTTAAGCACCCGACTTGGGTTCATGTCAGGATCTCAGGGTTGGTGGGTTTGGGCCCCACATCGGGCTCTGCGCTGGCCACTTGGAGCCTGGAGCCTACTTCAGAATCTGTGTCTCCTTCTCTCTCTGTTCCTCTCTAACTTGTGTTCTCTCTCTTTCTCTCAAAAACAAATAAAGACTAAAAAAAAATAGAAAATAAAAAATAAATTAAATAAAAATAAATTTTAAGAAAAGTAAATACCCATAAAATTAACATCAATGAAACCAATCTTCCTTCCCATGACCCATCATACTCGAAGAAAATTTCTGATAACTCAGTTGATTTACTTCATCCATAAATATTTTGCCCTGCACAGTCATGGTGACAACATCTTAGGTTTCTTTTATCACAATATATCTAAAAGAAAAATCAGTTAAAAAGTGAAGCAAGAAACTTTCAGTTTCAGTTCTGACATGTAAAGAAATTAAAAGTTATAACTGCCATTCTGATAGCAAGTAAAATGCTGAACAAACTGACAACTGACTCTTCTTGGACCTACCAAAAGATCAGTCTGGAAGGCAAACCACCAACTACCCTGAAATCAAGAGGAGCAGGCAAATAATAGCCAACATCTGCTTACTTGTAGCAGAAACCATAAACTGGTAGGGATTCTGTCTCCCTCTCCCTCTGGGCTACCTCTCCCCCCCGCCCCCCACCCAACTCACTCTCTATCGCTCTCTCAAAATAAATAAATAAACATTAAAAAAAAAAAGGAACTATAACACTGTCCTTTATTTGATAAAGTTGTTTCCCATGTGGTTTAACAATTCTAATACTGCCATACAAGCATACTGGATTTAAATAATTTTCTTAATGAAGGATGCAGGGTGGGAGTCAAATTTCTCACTATTCAAGTAGGAGTTTACAGATAAGCAAAAAGGAGGTGTGGTATCAGACTAGAGTGAGAGATATCAGGATGAACTCATATTAAGCTTAATATAGATACAGATAGTCACATATAGAAATATTTACAGGGGTGTCTGGGTGGCTCAGTCAGTTAAGCATCCAACTTCGGCTCAGGTCTCGATCTCACAGTTTGCAAGTATGAGCCCCACTTCAGGCTCTGTACTGACAGCTCAGAGCCTGGAGGCTCTTTCAGATTCTGTGTCTCCCTCTCTCTGCTCCAATCCTGCTCATGCTCTGCCTCTCTCTCAAAAAAAAAAAAAAAAAAATAATAATAATAATAATAATAATAAAACATTAAAAATAATTTTAAAAAATTTACACATATGTGTATATATACAGATTAGTACACACACATATTTCTTTGTCCTGACAAGCTAAGAAGACCGAAAAGCAATGATACCCCAATAACAATGAGGATTATCTAGCACACAGATGTTGGTTTATAATACCTTTCCCCTTTTCTCTAAAAGGAATCAGCAACTCTTACATCAGTAGCTGATTGTAGGACTAGGGCAGGAAATACACATGATGAGTCTGCAGTATCTTGTAAAGCCCAAAAGTAAGGAAGTCCTCAGAAAAGCCTCACAATGACGGGGATGTCAAAGGACACAAGAGCCAACCGAAAGTTCCTGGTGACCACAGTAGGAACAATTTGATAAACAAAATATATAAGTGGCATCGGATTATAACTAAGAGTATAAAATAAATATCCCCCATGAGTCCATACTGCTATTAATAAAGGATTGAATAATTAAAAAGAAGGGAAAGAAGAAACACATCTCCCGTGTTGAGGAATTCCAAATAATTTATAAGATACTCTGCCCTAAAGAAGGGGAACATAACTCTCTACTCCCTCAGTGTAGACTGTGCATAGTGACTTCTTTCCAATGCATACAGTATGAAAAAAGGGTCAGCAACTTTACTGTAGAGAAACCTCACAAACACTACTTCAGCTAATGAAAAATCAACATCAACAGTGATATATCACGTTCACCATATGTATACTATTGATACAATGTGAAAATGGCACTCTACCTCTGTGGTCTTATGAAACCCTGTAACTCCTTTCTAACTGTAAGAAAAACATCAGACAAATTCCAATAGAGGGGCATCCTACAAAATGCCTGACCAGTATTCCACAAAACTGTCACCGTCATAAAAACGAAGACATTTTCGGGCACCTGGGTAGCTTAGTCGGTTAAGTGTCTGACTTTGGCTCAAGTCATGATCTCACAGTTTGTGAGTTCAATCCCCGCACTAGGTTCTGCGCTAATCAGAGCCTGGAGTCTGCTTCAGATTCTGTCTCCTTTTCTCTCTGCCCCTCCCCCACTTATGCATGCTCTCTCTCTCAAAAATAAATAAATATTTTGAAGTTTTTTGTTTTTCTGTTTTTTAATGTTTATTTATTTTTGAGAGACAGAGCTTGAGCAGGAGAGGGGCAGAGAGAGAGAGGGAGACACAGAATCGGAAGCAGCTTCCAGATTCCAAGCTGCCAGCACAGAGCCCAACCTGGGGCTGGAACTCATGAACTGCAAGAGTTCAACCGACTGAGCCACCCAGGTGTCCCAGTAAATAAACATTAAAAAAAACAAAACAAAACAAAACAAAAAACCAAAAACAAAAAAAACCCACGAAGTTGGGGCACTTGGGTGGCTCAGTCGGTTAAGCATCCAACTTTGGCTTAGGTCTTGATCTCACGGTTTGTGGGTTCCAGCCCCGTGTCAGGCTCTGTGCTGACAGCTCAGAGCCTGGAGCCTGCTTCCGATTCTGTGTCTCCATCTCTGTCTGCTCCTTCCTCACTCACACTTTCTCTCAAAAATAAATAAACATTTAAAAAAAGTTTAAAAAAAAATAAATTCTGAGGTGCTGTCACAATCAAAAGGATCTCTAAAGAGACATGACAATTAAAAATATTGTGGTATCCTGGATAGTACCCTGGAAGAGAAAAAGCACCTTAGGTAAAAACTAAGGGACACTAACTGAATATGGACTTTAGTTAACAATAAGGTCAATGTTGGTTCATTCCTTGTAACAGATGTTTCAATGCTACTGTAAGATGTTAATAATAGGCGAAACTGGATGTAATCTATACAGGAATTCTCTGGACTATCTTCCCAACTTTTCTTGAAATGTAAACTATCCTAAACAATAAAGTTTATTAAAAAATAAATAAATAAACACACTCCCTATTAAAAAAAAAAAGACACTAATTATTCTAACTCTAATAAGCAAAATATAAAGCAAGAATTACACTGCTTCCCTATGTTCTCAGCGCTTTTCCATTTGGGGGAGGTTTTGCCCCCTAAATACGCCAACAATACAGGAGCATTCTCAACTGTTACAGTTAAAAATAGTTACTTTCAAGGATGGTGGAAATCAGTCACCTTCAGTCAGCTTAACTGTCAACATAGTAAGAAAACACTGCAGGTTAGAATTAGGATCTCTCCTTCCTCCCCTTGAATGTGTGAAAAATATTATAACCTTCCTTATTTTCTGTAGTAATCTTGGAGTATTTTTATCAGGCATGTGTTAGTATTTCAAGATGCACAAAACGTGTCAAACAATAAAGGCTTTACATTAAGTTGTACTGCAATTAGTGCTTAGGCATTTTCATTAACAACAGGATGTATGAATTTTTGTCACCCATAAGTTGCATTTCTATTTTTTCTATTTGTTTATTGTAAAGATATTTCAATTTTTTTTAATGTTTATTTATCTTTGAGAGAGATGGAGAGACAGAGCATGAATGGAGGAAGAGCAGAGAGAGAGGGAGACACAAAATCTGAAGCAGGCTCCAGGCTCTGAGCTGTCAGCACAGAGCCCCACGCAGGGCTCAAACTCACAAACCGCAAGATAATGACCTGAGCTGAAGTCGGAGGCTCAACTGACTGAGCCACCCAGGCGCCCCTATTGTAGGTATATTTTAAGCAACATATACTTGGAATAAGAAGTGAAAACTAAAAAATAAAAGCAGTTTAAAATTTTGAAGAGAGAAAGACAATTTGACAGGTAGCTCTATGTTTAAAATTATTTGTTTGGTTAACACAAATGTTAATGGGTTATTAATTATCAGTAACTGATAAAGGGATAAAAATAATCTATTAAAGAAATGTTTTACATATCAAACCAGATAAAAATAAAACACTTTCAGCAATCTATTCATTTTCTGATTATTCTAATAACATACAAGCTAAGGGCTTTTCAGTAAATGTTCAGAGATATTTAATTACATTATTTTCAAGAGGAAGGTGAGGTAAATTACTCCTGATCTCCCCATTCTCCGACTGCTGCCTCTTCTGCCTGCTCTCATCCAAAGTCCATTCATTTTTTTGAGGCTCAATTCTCTCTACACTTAATCCACAATTATTTGCTTAAATGTTCCAACATTAATTGAATTCCTACCTCTCTTCTAGCTTTGTAGCAGTCATCCTGGAAATTGCTTTGCATTATTAGGTATTATATTCTCTAGCAATATTTTAATTTTGTAGACATTATGTGACATTTTTAGCCAATTGTATATTCCTTGAAGAACAGAACCATGTCAAATGCTTCTTTGATCTAGTTTCAATTATCTAAGAAAGTACCAAATACTACTTGGCATTAAAGAAATACTTTCTGATTGGTACAGAATACTGTGGTCTAATCTATTCATTGAAGCAAGAATTCGTAAACAGCAATGTTTATTTATACATTGGCTTTATCTAAAGACCATGGTTGAAAATACTTTACTAAGTTCCTTAATGGAATAATTTCTTTCTTAACTATTTTAGCAAAAGTCAAATAATGTTTGAACATTTTCTCACCATTTTAATATATAAATGGTTATCATATAAGGGAGATAATGCACTTAAATAAAGAGCATGTTTCTTTTTGATAAACAAGTTAAATATTACTAAAAACCAACCATGTATTACACCATAAATAAAGCCTTGATAAATTTTAAAGATTTACCGTTTATAAATTATGTTCTCAGGTAATTATGCAATATAAGTAGAAATCAATAGTAAAAGGATTGCCAGTTTCCAGTAAAGGTAGGTTTCTGTGGTGTTTGTTTGTTTGTTTTTTCCAACATTCCTACTGAAACCAACGAAGAATAACGGATAAAATAAGAGAATAATCTTCATAAAGGCAGCACAAATCTGATATATATTAAGGAATTCTCAAGTAGCAATCTAAAAGAAAGTAAGAACGAGAGAAAGAATGAAGACTAATCCACTCTGCCATAAGGCATTTGCTGTGGCTGAACCTCGCTGTGGCTTGGAAGGACTCCACAAACCCTAGGGACACTCAAGATGAGGACTTTGATTAGAGAGTCTAGTGCATTTGTTTGTAACACTAAAGGCTACACTGTCATAGTAAGATGAACCCAAAGTAAACCCTCTATCTCTTTGCAAGGGACTAGGAAGAAATCCATCCTTGAGTGCCTATAAAGGCATGTAACCTTCACAGTGTTATAGAGCTAGACTTGTCTCATCAAGATTGTCCCCAAATAATTTCAAGACGTAAACTTAGTTTAACGTGATCCTGGGATGTTAATGCCAGTGGACACTGGAAAGAATTTAATGTGTTTCCCTCCGGAGGACAGCATATCTAGTTGGCCCTTTGAGAATGCTCACAAGAAAATGTTTACACTAATAAACTTAAATGGAAAAATAATAAAGAACACAAGATAATAAGGCAACATGTGTGAAATCTAGCAGGAACAACAGAAAACAAATAGAGTAAAAAGACTTCAGATAATTTATCAGCTGCAAATTATTTTTTGAAAAAAAGAAATTGGCTTACTCCTTTTCTAAGAAAAAGAAGACGAGCTTGGTGATAGCACATAATAAGAAAATATTTTTAAAAATACATACATTAGGGGCGCCTGGGTGACTCAGTCAGTTGAGTGTCCAACATCGGCTCAGGTCATGATCTCGCAGTTTGTGAGTTTGAGCCCCGCGTCAGGCTCTGTGCTGACAGCTCAGAACCTGGAGCCTGCATCGAATTCTGTGTCTCCTCCTCTCTCTGCCTCCCCCCTGCTCATGCTCTGTCTCTCTTTGTCTCTCAATAATGAATAAAAAAAACGCTAAAAAGATTTAAAAAAAAATACATACATTATTGTAAAAGAATTAGAATTATAGGTGTGAAAAGTATACTTGAAATTTAAAACTCAATGCATGAGTGTGGCAGCAGATTATTCATAAAAGAAGAGAAAAAACAGTAAAATGGAAGCTAAGCCAAAACAATTCTGAAAGTAGCTCAGAGAGGGAAACAAGAACGAATTTAAAAGGTATAAATGAAGAGTGAAAAGGTTTAAAACATATTTATTTTGGTTCCAGAGAAAAGAGAAAAGAAGGGGCAGAAAAGCATTTCAAGAGAAAATAGTTGAGAATATTCAACCAAGTCAAAAAAATCCCAAGTATGTTAAATAAAAATAAATGCAGACTTTGACATAAATAAAATAAAAGACAAAGATTTTAAAAATCCTAAAATAGGAAAAGAGGGCAGTGAAAATTAGATTGATATTGAATTTTCAAATGCAAAAATGGTAGCTATTTGATGTACCATTCAAATATTAATCAAAAGACAGTTAATACCAGACAAAAATTTTGAAAGAAGAGAGCTTTGTAACAATATAAAAATTTTAATTTAACAAAATAGTATAACAGCTTTGAATCTGTATATTTTGAAAAACATAGCCTTAAATTCATAAAGGAAGAATATACAAATTTGCAGAGAGGTAGACCATACTCTGCATGAGAGATTTTAAAAGTTACTTCTTAATAATTGACAGAAAATTCAGACAGAAAGGTCAGTGAGCTTCCCTTCCATTCAGCAGTGAAACTACTGAGTGTTTACTCAAAAAATACAAAAACACTAACTAAAAGAGATACATGCACCCCTATGTTTTTAGCGGCATTATTTACCGTAGCCAAGATATGGAAGTAGCCCAAGTGTCCGTCAGTTGATGAATGGATAAAGAAGTTGTTGTATATATATGCATTGAAATTACTCAGCCATAAAAATGAATGAAATCTTGCCATTTGCAACAACATGGATGGAACTAGAGAGTATAATACTAAGCCACAAAAGTCACAGAAAGACAAATACCATCAGATTTCTCTCATGCGTGGAATTTAAGAAATAAACAAGCAAAGGGAAAAAAGGGAAAGAGAGAGAGAGAGAGAGAGAGAGAGACCAAGAAACAGACTCTTAACTATAGAGAACATACTGATGGTTACCACGGGGGAGGGGGGTGGATGGGTAAAATAGGTGATGGGGAATAAGAAGTGCATTTGTCATGATGAACCCTGGGCGCTGTATGGAAATATTGAATCACTATATTGTACACCTGAAACTAATATAACACTGTATGTTAACCGTACTGGAATTAAAACAAAAACTTTAAAAAAAAGGTCAGTGAGTTTATAGAAGATATGAACACACATGAACACGCATGCATGCACGTTCACATATGAAAACTTTTTTTCTAGCACACAAGACTACTTATAAAAAATCGATTTTATATTGGACAATAAAATAAACTTCAAAAAATTGTCAAAGGTTAAAATCATATTAGGATGTTCTCTCATTATAAAACAACGAGGCAAGAAATAGTCAAATAACTAAAAATTTTGCCTATGATTAGAAATGTAAAATTTAATTTAAAAATTATCTATGGATCAAAAGTTTAAAAAAACAAAAATTAGAATTTACTTTCATCTCATCTTTCATTTCATCTATGAATTCAGCTAAGACCATATTTATGGGAAAAAATTAAATACATATGTTAGAGAAGAAGAAGCCTGAAAATTAATGAGTTAAGAATCTGTCTCACCAAGTTAGAAGAATAACAATAAATAAAGCCAAGAAACGACAGCTGACCCTTGAACAACATGGGTTTGAATTACCTGGGTCCACTTATTTTTTTCAATAAATACAAAACAAAACTGTATATGTTATTTTCTATTCCTTATGATTTTCTTAATAACATTTTCCTTTTTCTAGCTTACTTTAAGAACACAGTGTATAAGACATAGAACATACAAAATAATGTGTTAATCGACTGTCTCTGTTACCCGCAAGGCTTCCAGTCAACAGTAGGGCTAACTTTTTTCAGTCAAAAGTTACACATGAATTTTCAATTGCACAGAGCATCGATACCCTTAACCCCCGCATTGTTCAAGGATGAGCTACAGAATGAAGAAAAATCGGTATTAAGAGCAAAAAGTGATAAAATTAAAAAAGCATACTATAGAAAGGATCAATAGACACAGATTTTATTCTTGGAAATTGTCAAGAAAATTGTCTATCTCTCAAGACACAAAGTTAGGAAAAAAGGCAAGAGTAAGCAATATCAGTAACAAAACAGGGGACATAGCTACAAATGCTACGGACATTAAAGGAATAATGTCTTATAAAAATGTTATGCTAACAAATATAAAAGTTGAGACAAATATAAAAATATAATGTACCAAAAGTGATCAAAAAGGAAATGTTAATACTATATAGTCCAGGAGATTGAACCAGTACTTTTCTTCAAAGAAAACTGCAATACAAGATGTGTCCACAAGTAAGGTCTAGTACTTTCTATCTTACATAAGTTTTCTGGAGGGGGGAAAAGAGAGAGAAGGAAAAGGAGGTAGAAGGAAAGAGTAGGGGAGGGAGAAGGGAATAGCCAAATGAGGACAAAAATCGTTCAAATTGGATATCACAATATTTCAATTTTCAAAAAAACTGGTTCTCTCAATTTGGCTTTGTAGCAAGCATTATGCTTAGGGTTGAGTTTCACTTACTCCCTGAATTATTCTTTTCTTTTTCTTGTTGATATTAAAAAGATTTTTCCCTTATTAATGATATTTTCCGCTATAATATTTTAAGGGTAGCCACAGGAAAAGGAAAAAAATAAAATCAGTTCCTTTAAAAAACATTCGCTGATATTTAAAATATCATTAGCAGTAGTTAAACACTAAATTTCCAAACTCACTTTGATCTAAAATTATGGATCCTAGTGTTCTCTGTGAAAGGGTAAAAAATTATTTGTCTTACAATAGCGTTCTATACTTTGTAGCCCTTCCACACTTTTAAAAGTCACCTTTCAGAGTTGATGAGAATGTATTTCAATGTTTTTACAAAATGAGCTAAAAGATAGTTCAATATATTTCAAGATAAATTGATTGATTGATTGTTGAACAAAGAGAGACAGAGACTGAGAGCTGGAGAGAGGGGAAAGTCCCAAGCAGGCCCCATACTCAGCATGAAGCCCAGTATGGGGCTCACTCCCACAACCCTAGGATCATGAGCTGAAATCAAGAATTGAGAGCTCAAATGACTCAGCCATCCAGGTGCCCCTAAAGATAATTTTTTTTTTTAAATAAAAAAGATCGCTACGTGAATCTCTGAATATTTAAACAGTCCAAACTAAGAAGTTTAAAATAAAAATAAAAATAACTATTTTTCCACTACCTACTTAGTTCTTCATATTTTGAGTGTGCAATTTTGGAAGTAGGATCAGGAGAAAGGAGAACACCTGTCCATAACAGGTAAAGAAGTTTCTCCTGGAAGCTACTCAAGGAAAGGAGATGAAGAGTAGTGAAGGAAGGAGAAGGAGTGATAATATTGCCAGGAAGACATTGGGAGATGCACATGTGATTCCCTTAATCCAAATATTCAGTAAAGTCCGAGTAAAATTTAGGAAATGTTTGGTACAACTAATTCCTTGTGGAAACTCCTAAGGGAGACGGCCTGTCTTGACTGATCTGAGGTATGACACAAATGGTATACACATGTAGGAAATGAAGGTAGAAGGAGAGAAGAGGAACCACACTCATTCAGACATACACATTCCCCAAAGCATACGGACATTAGAATCAGCAGAGATCTGGAATCTTGAGGTTGTAGGACCTGTATGAGCCATCGAACTGCGGTTGAAGATTTGTTCAAGACAATTTTATCTAGATCTTATGGGACAGAGAGACCCCACTCACAAGTTTTCATAAGGCTTATGAAGGTATTAACTCTTATCTTCATACTTGGGGTTTGCACATCTTGGTGCCACCAACTATGAGGGTATTAGACAGAGAACATTCAAACCTGGAGCACTACATGTTTTCTTATTTTTCTTCCAAGAGTTGGACATGTAAAACTTTGAAATATGTAGTATATATTTGTCTTGAGCAGCTCTAATCTTTGATTCAGCAACATCTTCCTTTATGCCAAAAGCCAAAGAGAGACTTAATTCTTTTACAGGAGGCCTAAATATCCTAGGATTCCACTTTTTCTAAATGTGCCTCACGTACTTCTTTTCTCTCACCTCTTTACTGACATGACTAAAAATATAGTTTCAGCCAGGACATTAAAGTTTAGATTTTTTAGATGCCTTGTTATGTTTCCTGTCTATAAATTGGGCTCTTTAATCCATAAATAATAAATAATAAATGAGAATTTTTTAGTTTTTTTAATATTTATTTTTTGGGGAGGGCAGGGCAGAGAAGAGGGAGACACAGGATCCGAAGCAGGCTACAGGGTCCAAGCCGGCAGCACAGAGTCCAAAGCGGGGCTCATAGTCACCAGCCATGAGATCGTGACCTGAGCCAAAGTAGGATGCTCAACTGACTGAGCCACCCAGGTGCCCCATAAATGAGAATTTTAAATGAGGCATTTCAGGATCCATAATGGAAGGTAAAGGTAAGTGACAAAGATATTAAATCCATTTCAGGCCAGCAAGGAGGGAGGCTATGGGTGTGTGTGTGTGTGTGTGTGTGTGTGTGTGTGTACATGTGTTTGAGAATACTCTGTGGCCCTCAAAGCAAAACATACATGTCACTCTTCTCAATCAGGAGAATCCCAGATTTTATGGGATAGAGAAGTACAAGAATATAACTCACCAATTCCATTCAGATGTAGAAGCAACGAAACCAGTACAGAGTCCTTCCCACAAGATCATGTTGGCTTCCCTTTCCTCCCCACTGTGAACCTTGCCCAAACTCCATCAGATGAGTTTGGGTACCCCCTTCCTCCACCTGCAACATGTATAATGGTGCCTTGAGAAATTCTGTTCAGCAGAGCCATTAAGCGTTTGAGCCTCTGCCCTTCTTGAAGTTCCCCAACATCCTTAGATGTGTGCATATAGCTTCCCGTCGTCCTCCCAAACAGGGAGACCGGTCCCTGTGCCTAATTATCCCCATCATTAAAGAAGAGAAGACTAGGATAGAAGGGTAAAGAGGGATCAAGGGCCTGGAGGGAGAGAGCCACTAAGCCAATAAGCAAGGCTCTGTATTTACTTCTAGTTGCAAGCAGCATGGCAGTGACTTATGACAACCACACAAACTTCTGTTTTCAGCTCATCCAAATCCCTATATAGGGTAGCAAGGTCATTATTGCTGACACCATCAATTTTGGGACTCTTATCTCAGCAGTCACCTTGCTTTCTGCCTGGGCCCAGGAGGTTTGTTTGACTGATTCAGGCTTGACTTGCATGGTGGCAACCTTTGTTCAGGAGTCCATCTTAATCCGTGGCATCTGCTATCATTACAAGAATAATATTTCTTGTTTTCACTCAGTAGGAAGAGTGACTTTTGTTATCTTTCCCTTCATAGAAAAGTTCTTTTATCCCAAGGAAGTCTAGCCTTGCAACAGTCACATGATTTCTTTTGTTTTCCTTGTGCCATTTTGACATTCTCTTTCTGTTGTTCTCAGCCACTAACCTTAAACTGAGGCTATCTCTACTTTAAAACGTTTTCTAGGATAGCAAGGCTGATTGAGCTAGTTTATCTATACTCCTTGAGGTCAGTTTCTTATTTTCTGGTCACCTTTGTCAGCCTTATAAACCAAATCCAAGCAGCCCAAATACTAGCCAATGCCTCATCTATGATTTCCTGTGGGAGTTTAGTTCTCTCATGAATTTTCCCTGAGAGTGACAAAGCTCTCTTACAGCATCCAGGACCCACTGCAAAAAAAACAGATAAATTTAAGATTGGCATGATGGACTGTAGGAGGTGCTGAGCTGTAAGATGTCTCCACCATTACTATTCTTCTCAACAAGGCTTATGTGCCTGGCCCCCTCATCCCCCAAGCAAACCAGACACGATTCTAATGATTTTCTAGGTTTCTGCAACAGAAGTTATGAATATCCCTTGTTTTACCTGTGTGGTGCACATCTTTGTAGTTGTTTTCTTAAGAGAGTCAGAAATATCTGCTCTCCCCTCACTCTCAAATAAATCTTAGTACCAGTTGTTATCATGGGGGTAGACCTGATGGTGACTGCCAGATTGGTAAGGAAGTCCTGTCCCAACCCCCAGTCCAGCCCCAACCCCCCGGAGCTAACAGTACCTAGGCAGTACTTGGGCATCTGTATTTGAACCTACTTCCTGGTACTCATCCTGCAACCATCTCCCAATTCCTTATCAACAAGCAATAAAGTATGGGACTATTTATTGCTCACATAACTTTGTCAACACATCACTACCGATTCCCACAGATTTTACTCAAATCCTATTAATTCTCCCACAAGATCCTCAACTTTCCTCTTCCAGAAAGCCATGTCTCTGTAAGCATATTACCTATGTTGTCAAAAGCCATCAACCAAACTCCGAAGGGTCAGACGTAGCCTGCCAAACTTCATGGATGCTGGAAGATGACACATGACTCCAGGGGCAAAGATAATAGTTGGTTCATTGCAATAGCAGTACTAAATCATCAGCATTTGTGCCATTTTCCTGAGCCCCAGTTTTTACAAGGGGACATGAATTGGGCCATATGGTCTCTGACTTGTATTACAGGAGAGGAATATTTTATACTACACAGTGAGCATACCTGCCTTTTTCTCCAGGGGGGGGGGGGGGGTCAACCATCTCAATATTCCAGGCCTGTAAACAACCCTGTTACTTGCTTTAGACATTAACTCTACCATCCAACCCTATTCTCTATGCAAATATCCTTTAAAAGCTAGTCTACAACAAAGGGCAGTCAATGCCCCTGCTAGTTAAATTACAGAAATAAGAGACCCAAGGAGAATTGTCTCCCAAGTTAAAGAAGAGAATTTCAGGAATAAATTGGTTTATCCAGTTAATTTTTGCAACCAGAAAGCTATTTGACCATACTCTTTTTGTTAGGATTATTTGTTAGGAGGTATGCTGAATCCCATGCACACAAATATAACATGCAAGGTACAAGTACATTTTTTTTTTCATACTTTTTTTTTTTTTTTTTCAGAAAGAAACCTGAAGCCACTTTTGGAGCTAAGGTTCTTCAGACATAGATAAATAGTACATATTATCTATATCGGATATTAAAGAGGGAACAGAAAAAGAAAGTATAAGAAGAGTATAATGAAATAACTGCAAGTACAAATGTAAAATGATACAGAGACAAGAATGATGGAAGAAAATGAACACTCGATTAGATCAGCACAATGGAGTGAGAAACAGAAATCCACGGAGCAAGAATATGTTTTGGCTTTGCAGCTAATGTGGGTTTTGGCAGGATTAGATTTATTACTCTGAATTGTTCCTGTCTTTTGGAAATAAATATTGAAGATGATTCTATAGTGTTGAATGATATAAGGGAAGTAAAACAAATTTTGAAAAAGTAGAGATAGCTCAATTTTAAGTTTAGGAGGTAAGAGAGACAGTATTAAAATAGTACAAGAAAAACAAAGCAAAGCACGCGAATATTATAAGGCCAATATTCTGTGGGAAAAGAACACTATGAAGAAGTTCATAGGAACTTCTTAGGGAAGTTCCCTTAGTTCATAGGGAAGATGGGGAAAAATCTCCCTACCTTTGTAGATTTAAAAAATCTACCTTAGATTTCTAAGGTAGAAATCTTAGACTTAAGAACTAAGGACTTAGTTCTAAGTCCTACCTTAGAACTAAGTTCCCTTAGTTCTAAGTCCTACCTTAGAACTAAGTTCCCTTAGTTCTAAGTCCTACCTTAGAACTAAGTTCCCTTAGTTCATAGGGAAGATGGGGAAAAATCTCCCTACCTTTGTAGATTTAAAAAAAAAAAAAACGAAAGAACTCATTTTATATGACTAAAATGAACCTAACGAAGAAACTCATACTTAAAATTTAGATTTTAAAATTTAGATTTAAAATTTTTATTTAGATTAACCTGGAACTTCAGAGTCACAAAAGTATAAAGGGTCATCACTCTCCTTGCATTCTACTCTCTATACCTGAGTTGTGAGTAATGTGAATGCAGGAAGGGAATGAGAGCTAGATGAAAGAGGAGGAAGAGGAAGGTGAGGAAGGCGAATGTGAAGGAGGGAGGAAAAAGCAAGCAAAGAAGACAGGATAAAGGACTGGGAAAGGACCTAAAAAAGGAGAGAGACAAGGAGACAGAGACCTCATATTTAGTGCCCAAATGCATAACCTGTGATGGTGTTTCAGTTAATGATATAAGATTATAAAATTGTATGCTCTAACACACTAACAAATGATATTCGGTGGCTTTTACTGTGAACAAATAAAAACAGCCTGCAACTGCGTATCAGTAAAACAAAAATGGAGGCAGGTTCAAAGCCGGGTATCATTATAGTAGATGCTGAAGCCCCTTTTCCCCCAGTTATTTTCTATCCAACCTCAGCACTTGCTCCTCAGACCACAGCAGAGAAAAGGCTTGTCAATATTTGTACTGAATCCTGGTGTTTAGACTTCTTAAAAGATAAATGATTAAAAGGTTGGAATCAAATAAATTACTGAACTCCTTATCAGCAGTTTCCAAACCATATTTGATATTTTCCAGAATTGTAGTAGATTTATTTAAATTCATCAACTTAGTTTCTCAGGACTTTTGACTTAATCATTTAAAATCAAAATGTTTTATTGTGGCACCCTCTTTTCTGTAGGAAGGTTGTAAAAAGTGTACTGAATATCAGTTGATTCCATAAAAATAATTTTAGAAAATAGCTTTTTCATCAGTGTTATTAGAACATTAAAAGATTTATTTGTATAGCTGAAGTTTACTCTAATATTTGTCTTCCCTTTATCTATCTTACAAGAGCAAACAATGTACTCCCAGAAAGGCTGGGTTAATATTAATATCAGAAGCAGCAGGTTGAAAGTTGAATTGTATTACATTTGATATTCCTTAACTGACTACACCTTTGAATTTTGTAGTGCTATCCAAATGATATACAATATAAACTGTTTGACATGAAATCCCTTTAATAACTTGAGAGTCTGTCCAAATTCAGACATTTTGTGTATTGCCTGCTATTCAAGGGAAAATTATTTGCACCATTTTGGTGTATTGATTTGTCTTCTTTGTTGTTTCCTGGAGAGATTCTATTATCGAACTGAAAGAAATATTCAGCAGTCACTTTGCTCTGACTCTCAGTAAGAAGGAATTGTTTTAATATGATTATAAATTGAAGAGTAGAGTAAAATCTACCATAACTTTCTGGGTCAGCTCCGGTTCTCTTTTTCAACTGAAACTATCTTCTAAGAGTTACAAACAAAGTATCGAACACCTGGGAACTTCACAGTTGTGGGGGCCTACGCTTTTCCATTCTAAAATTACAATTTCCATAAAATATTCATAAATATTTATTTTATCCATAAAATAAAATATAAAGTCAAGTACTCTGTGGCTCCTTCTAAGCTTTTCTTTCAGATCGTTCAATATTGGGTAAATAAGATTGGAAATGCTGGTGAATTTGAATACATTCCTTTGGTTCCATGTGCTGCCCTACTGTTGTTCCCCTGAAAATAGAAATGACTATTATCCATTTTCGTTCAGTTAGGCCAAATCCTCTCCACCTGGCCAGGCTTCCTGGTGGCATCGCCCTTTATTTTCTGCCTACCAAAAGCTGACTATGTCAGGCTCTCTAAACTAAAGGTGATAGTTTTAAGATTGTTTCCTTTGTATCCCACTAGAGGTTTTAACATTTCTCTTCACTGATATGCAAACAGTCTAATATAAAAACGGAAGGGGAGAAGAGAGAGAAATGTTCTTTTAAGGGTCCTGAAGTTCTTGTCACCTTTGAAATAGATTGGTGGGACGTAGGCTACTCTGTCCCTTCATCTTCCTATCAATCTACCAAACAGCGTGGCAGCAGTCACTTACACACCAGGAAGGAATAAAGTCCCCAAACAACTGCTCGCTCAGTGTGTTATTAGCTCTCCCAATGTCAGTCGAAAGTGTTTTCATCCTTCAGTGTTTTCTCAGCCTGGCAGAAAAATGGATAATGGATGATGATGTGGATGACAAAGTGCATGGACTCTGGAACTGATGAAGAGGAGAGAGAATTTGATAAGAAAAGCACCTCTGAGGCCACAGCATTATGAAAAAATCTCTCTCTCACACACACACACACAAGTGGAGCCCCTTTGTTGCTTCTGTGTTGTTTAATGCTCTTGTCTCCCCAGCTCATGCCATCTTCTCTCTTGGCTTACGTGCAGTCGTGAAAAATGCAGACACATAAAGTTGGTTGAAGATAAAGATGATTATCATCTCTCCAGTAAGTGTCTAAGGTATATGTATAAATCCTTGCATTTTCAATTTCCTTTTTTTTTTTTTATCTTTTAGATCACTGTGGGAAACTATCACTACTAACAATGATTCCTATTGTGCATATAAAAACCAAACTGCATAAGAAGTGACCTAAACTTACACGCACCAATATTCAGATATGTTACCGTGATGGGATGTATTACATATTTACGTGTTAAACAGAGCAGCGTAAGGCCTTTTGGATGATGAATTGTGTAACAGGATGAACTCTGGGGATGTAATCATCATAGAAAAGGGTGAGGTTATGGTGTCAGGGGAGCAAAAGGAACAGAATATATTTAGTTGAATAATTAAAAATTGTTCATCTGTCAATTGCTCTCGGTTTTTTCTCTGTAATCCTTTCCATCAACTCTCTTTCCTCCATCTTCTCAGTCCCCTATTGTTTTAGTCCTTGTTGTCTTTGTAGTTTTCCTAAAGATCATTCCCCTATAGTGGGTATTTAGTATTTTTGGAATACAAAATATTCCTCTTGCCTCTAACCTGTACTTTACCCACTTTGCTTCAAACTCTTTTCTTGAACACCTGTGATGTACCTGGCCTTGTGCTAAGAGGACAGCAGCACACCGGCCCCAGGCCTATATGCTTGATAACACAACATGGGTCCTCACAGGTGCTCATTCATGATTCACTTTACCCACATCTTCCTTTGGTTTCCACTCAAACAAGACCCATCACCTTTCTCAATTTTTCCTGGTTAAGGTTTGTTAATGTTTCAGTTCTCAGGTTAAACATCAATTTGCTCCCATAAAACCTTGTCCATACCAAATTTATCCTATGAAGAGCTGTATTTCTAGTACCTAATACTTTGCCAGGTAATCAGTGTTTTATTTATTTATTTATTTATTTATTTATTTATTTATTTAACATTTACTTTTATTTTTGAGAGACAGAGACAGAGCATGAGCTGCCTCTCTGGGAGGGGCAGAGAGAGAGGGAGACAGAGAATCTGAAGCAAGCTCCAGGCTCTGAGCTGTCAACACTAGAGCCTGACGTGGGGCTTGAACTCACGAGCCACAAGATCATATGACCTGAGCTGAAGTCGGACTCTTAACTGACTGAGCCACCCAGGCTGCCCTATTTATTTGTTGTTTTAATGGAAACCAAGAAGCATAAGCTGAAAAATGGCAAAGGTCATTGTGTTTTTCATCAACGTTTTATTTTCATGTTTCAAAGAAAGCATCAATTACATTTAGAGCTAAGGACAAGTATATACATAAAAAGGAGGTCAAAATCCTATTAAATAAAGTATGTTAAACTCTCATCCCACCCACCCCCATCTTTGACTCATTAAATAAGTAACCAAACTGTAGACACTTTAAAGATTAAAAAATATGGAAGTTCATTAAATATTTTTCCACTTTTTGTTGGAACATGTAAGTGAAAAGTATCCCAATTGCTGAGACTACATGAAATTATATGTGTAATAAAAGTGAATGAAGTGTATATTGATTTAACTTAACAAGCTACACAATCAGCAATGTCCAACCTGAGGGTTATTGAATTATTGCAAAAGCTCCATAAATCATGTTTGCACTGAACTCTGTGTTTAATCCAGGAAACCATCCTGGTCTTCCCTGGCCATCCAACACAAAGCCAATTCCAAACTTTACTAACTCACTCAACATAATCAAAAGCCAGGCTGGCGATCATAATCACGAACAAGAGACATGGTGTCAGGGCAACTAGGGGGCTCAGTCCCTTAAGCGTCTGTCTCTTGATTTTGGCTCAGGTCATGATCTCACAGTTTGTGGGATTGAGTTAGACATCAGGCTCTGGGCTGATAGCATGGAGTCTGCTTGGGATTCTTGCTCACCCTCTCTCTCTGCCTCTTCCTCCCCACCTCCTCAAAATAAATAAACTTTTTCTTTTTAAGAGAGATATGGTGTCTATGTTCAGTAGTTACAATACTGATATGCAACTCAAGTGGATTTTTTGTGTTAGTGGGCATATTATTGAAGACTATTTCTAATTAGTATTTCAGTTCATTCTGACCCCAGTAAGAGTGATATGGGCTTCCTATGTGGAATGGATTTTCTGTCTGTCCCTCCTACCTTCAAAGAATTCCTGGACTCTATACGTAGAGTCATTTTTCTCCTTAGATCATGTTTCCAGGCATAATGAGGCAAAAAGGCAAATAACCCCTCTTATCATTTTTCCAACACAATTACCAGTATGACAAGTAAGGAAAAGAAATGCTAATTTAATTTTTTACTTTTCTCCTATCTTCTGGGATTTAAAAAATGTTTATAAAATAAGACATTAAAAATATAACAATATGATTCCTACAATTAATAACAATAATACAATGTGATATTAAATCACTTTCACTTCTCTGCAAGTCAGATGGAAGCTGGTTGATGCTCATGTACAGCAACATAAAGCATTGTCTATTTTTGGACACATAATGTTTTTCATAAATGGCTACTTCAACATTTAAACTAAGCCACAGCCCTTTTGTTATATACGATAGTATATAGTATTATTATTATTAGTATATATAGTATTACTGAGGTAAAGAAAATAATTTCTAATTCTGAATGAATGTCTTATGTCTTATACTCATTTCCAAGGAATAAAAAGAAATATTATTCTGGTTGTGCCTGTAAAGAAAACAGATTAGTTTTCCTATGTGAATCACTAAAATAACCAAATTATTCTGTAATTATCATTTCTCTATGCTTTAGTGCTCATAAATTTTTAATTAAATCAATACTTAAGATAATTTTCTACTACATAGGTTTCATGGTTTTCAAAAACCTCTAATGAGAATTTCGGTCTAAATAAAATGAAGACATGTGGGAGGTGATGTATGTTCGTCTTCCACTAAAATTTTCAGTCCTTTCTCTTGGGGCCTCTTAATTTTTCATATCTGCCAAAGATTTCAGCAGCGACTATCATTTGCAACTTAAATATTTTCAAAGCATTGTTTTGTAGTTTTTAGTATAAGGTGTAGCTAGTGAGCAAAATCTATCACCTCTGTCAAAAGTTTTTCTTTCATTTTTTTTCTGAAAGAGTCTTTGATAGAGATATTTTAAAGATTTGAAATAAAATGTTTACTTCTGAAAATGAAATCGGCATAAAAATTCACTATCCACCTTATATTTCAAGAAACATATGCCTCTATTCCCAATCAATAACATACCTGGTAATAAGATAGATTTTACCTCACAAAAAAATACCCAAAAATCTTAATGGGGAAAAAAAACTCATCCAATACTGATTCAGAATATATATATATATATATATATATATATATATATATATATATATATATATATATACTTCAGGCAGTAGTACATTTCTCAACTGCAACTCTTGTCCTAAGATGGTGTTTCAAATAAATAAAAGCCAATACAGAAAGGGTTGCAGATTAAAGGGATACTGAGGGAGAGCTGGCATTCTTACGTTTCTGTCCTGCTAAGATCTTTAATCAGAAAAAGACATGGGAGGTCATTGACCTCCTCATACAAAGTCAGGGGCAAGTCTAGCTGTAGCAGCAGTGGGAAACGTTCACGGAAATGCTACCTGTGCATATCAAATGCAGAGCTGACATTATTTCTATTATCAGAGACTAAGCAAAACCCTGTGATGGCCATATAACTAAAATGTTAAAAAAAAAAAAAAGTGAGGGTTTTGTTTCATAGTTGCTAGTGTTGGCAAAAATGAAATGTTACTTCTGCAGCATAAAACTGACAGTTCTTCCCCTTCTAAAAGTGCAGACTCTTATTAACATTTTGTGTATAAAATGTGCAAAATTTAAGAATGCTTTGAAAATTTGTATCTACAAATGGGTAAGTATATAAGTAATTGCAAACTGCACAAGTTGTGTAATAGACACTACAGTTTCTGATAGCTTTTGTCATTTAGTGCTGTGATGCGGCCACCTCAAGAGTCAAAGGTTTATCCATATTTCCTTTGCCTGGCTTTTTCATTTCTCTCCCATGTTTTCATCTAGGGCTGTCATCTTCCCTACTCTGAATGGCAGGTGTTGTGTTATGGAACACAAACCATTTTAGGTGATGTTGTCTAGTTTTCCATTGGGAAAGTAGAAGAACTGATGATTAATTGGAACCAGATTTTGGTTTGAGCACAATTTTGAGATGCTTCTAGCAACTAACTGATTTGGACCAGGTCTTCAGGATCATTTTGGTTTTACCCTAAGCTGATTTTAACTCTTTCTAGTGTGGGAACTTCAAAGGGGGGTGGAGGGGGAGACTTTGGTGTTACCTTAGACACACATCCTCTGTGACTAAGCCATTCATCTAGGAGAAAAATCCTTTCAAGTCGTAGCCACAGGAGGACAATCGTTTTCTGAGAATTAAAATGGAAATGAAACCTTACAAGGTTGGTATTTTCTTAGTGGATACCATATTTAAAAATATGTTTAACATAATAGTCCAATTTAAAGGAAAATGCTATCATTACAGATGTAAGATAGTAGTTTTTTTATTCTTAACTACACACTAATCTCAAAGAATACAAAGCAAAGTATTTTCAACTACTGGACCTTAATATTGCAATCTTTTCTTATTAAGCTTTCTTTCCTCTCCTTTGACTCTCTCACGTACTAAAAAGACCCCATAAAGAGTTGAGAATCCTTTAGGATTATAACGCACCACGACAAACAGTCTGAATACATATATTTTAGTAAATATGTAGAATCACAAAATGCAACCCTCAAAATTTAAATCTATAAATAAATCATTCCTATTGCAGCCAACCGCAAAGCAAAAAGAAAAAAATAATGTTTAGTTTCTCCACCAACTTTTCCTTTTCATTACAAGGTCAATAGATGTAGGTGGGAAGCTATTTTGGCTTTTCAGTTTCCTGATTGCTCTAGATATATCAACTATTCACCTTCATGTTAGTGACTTCATTAAGTTCTGATTTAGAAACTAATTTGAAAGAAGCCTGACCTTTGAAATACAGAGGGTGACAAGAGGGCAAAGAAAGGAGGTGGAGAAGATACTGCTGAGCAGATCTCAAATCATATTTATGCTTTAAAAGCTACCTTATGAGCCATTCACCACTCACAAGTTAGCGTTTTAATCCAAATTTTCACTTGAAAGTAGCCCCCGCTGACTCAAAAGTGTTATAACATGCAGTGGCCAGGTGGGGGAGAAGTGCAACCTTCCCCCTTTGAAGGCTGGCTGCCTGAGATCAATAGGCGTTCACAGGTGGCCACACTTCAAAGAGGAGACACAGGGTCTCTGTTTCGGTCTAGCCCCTGGAACAGTTATTCCCCCCCCCCCCCCAGCAGCTTGGAATTGCCTTTCATGTTCTACTTTCACTTAAGAAAGTAAATGAAGAGCATTAGAAGCAGATCTTGATGAAAAGAATTTTAAAAGAAGCCAACATCTTGAAAGGACCAGCTACCTTTTAAAACCTATTAATGCAAATGCTGGGTAGAGGGAAAGGTAAACCTGCAGGGGAGATTTTTAAAAGGAACCCATCTGACATTTTAGCAACTAAGCTGCATCTCTTCAAGGAACTGCTTTGTTCGGGGCAAATTATGCTTAGAGACCAAGCTTTGTCTTTGCCGATAATTTATTTAATACGGGTTCACTGCAGGAATTATCATTTATAATGGTAATAATTCACAAGCCAAAAGCGTAGTTTCACGAGCCAAGAATGTAGTTCTTGAGGGACACCTGGGTGGCACAGCATGTAAGCCAATAGAGAAATAACATACTTCCAAACCAATGAGAGATTAGTTACCCCATTCATTGTTCCAGGCAAAGGGGAGATTAGAGACATAAAGTCAACTTTATTTGAGGTGTACCTTTTCAAAAGTTGGTTCTCGGTAGAGTTGGCCCTTCCATCTAAAATCTGGGTATCAACTTCTGGCTAAGGTCCCCCGCTACTGGAGCTTGGGGCTAGTGGGTGACAGTGCTGGTATTGGCAGGCAAGGTGGGGTCCTCTGAAGGTTAGTACTCCAGGGACCATTGCACAATTTGCCCCACTTTCCCACGAGGAGCAGCCTCGCCAAGGCAGCAACAGATGGCTACGCGGTTTAACACCACTGCCGACCATGGGTAGACTGGCTATGGCAGGAGCAAGCACCTCAAGATCTTCAGAGACCCATTTAGACCAACAAAGAATAGCCTTGCCCAGACCAAACACGCTTGGCAAGGCTTCACAGATTCTCGGTATTTAGAGTCTAAATGTCCATTACACTACAGTCGCTTCTCCACACGTTTGTATTGATAAGCACCGGGCAGCATGACAATTCTTCTGATACCATCCTAACTCTCCTCCAAATTCACCCTCAGATCCAAACAACGTAAGATATAAACAAGTAGATCAAATACTGGTCTGTAAGCAAAATATGCATTCTGTAGCTGGGTATCTATTCAATAGCGGAGTTAGATTGAAAAAAGGCCCACAGCTGCCGAGTTCAGGTGGAAAGAACTTAGTGATATTAGTTGAAAAATAGCAATGACCAAATTTTAGCCATTAAATGTATTTCTTTACAGCCAACACACAAGAATGTAGTTCTTGAGGGACACCTGGGTGGCAAAGCTGGTTAAGTGACCAACTCTTGATTTGAGTTCAGGTCTTAATCTCACGGTTCATGAGATCGAGGTCACACTGGACTCTGGGCTCACAGCACAGAGCCTGCTTGGGATTCTCTCCCTTTCTCTGCCCCTCCTTCACTCCTCTCTCTCAAAATAAATAAACATTTTTTTTTTTAAAGAATGTAGTTCTTGGGGCACGTGGGTGGCTCATTGGGTTAAGTGTTGAACTCTTGGTTTCAGCTCAGGTCACGATCTCAAAGCTTGTGAGTTAGAGCCCTGCTTAATTCTCTCTCTGCCTCTTTCGCTTCCCCTCTCCTTCTCGTGCTCTTTCTCTCTCAAAATAAATTAATTAGGTAAGTAAATAAATAAAAGTTAAAAAAACAAAAGAATGTAGTTCTTGAGAACATTTATACACGACATTCACTGAAATATGTAAATGTAACATAATACATTTAAATATATCATATATGCTTCATTTTATATAGAGACCTAAAATAATAATGTTTCTGTTGTCACAGATAAATAACTTGTGTAAATCCCAATAATTTTATGGATAATACAAAACCAAATTATTTATAATCCAGAAAAAAAAAATCTTGGCCACATGTTGAAATCATCTAGCATGCTTTAAGAAAAAAAGATGCCTGGACTCCATCTGGTGATTTCAATTTAATCAGGCTAGAGTGGGCCTGGGCATAGGAATTTGAAGAGCTCCCTAGGTGATTTTCATGAGCACTAAGAGTAAGCGGTGCTCACCTAGAACAGAACCTCTCAAATTCTAATATGTATATAATCACCGGGAGACCTTGTAAAACTGAATATTCTGATTCAGTAGGTCCAGAGTGGGGTCTGTAGATACTGCATTTGCAACACGTTCCCAGGTGATGGCAAGCTGCTGGTCCCCAGACCACTTGTCATGGAGCAGTAGTTAGTGTTTCTCAGCTCAGGAAAGGAGCATAGGTTGGAATCATGAAGGCATTCAGGTTGAAACTATTTATATCCTCATAACCTCCAGTCTAAATAGACACCCACTACCCACCTGCCTCCAATTGCCCCACCTCCATCTGCCACTGTTTCTCATCTTTCACGGTAAGCTTGTTGCTGAAGGTCATTAAATCTGGTTTCTGGAATAATCTCTGCAAGGCTGTGCCGGGACTTTAAAATGCAGTCACTAATAGAAATTGCATACCGGGATATTTCAAACGAAGAAACTGCTTACTACAGGTAACTACAAAAGCAGTTCTGCCTTGTTAAATTTCTACTGTCTGTATGTTGAGCTCAGTGCCAGCAAGAATGCTAAGTGGGGCCTTTATTCTGATTGGTCCATATTCATGACATTTGTCCAAGGAAAGGATAGGCTGAGTGAAAGAGCCATCTGAACCTGAGGAGGAAACCAGATATCCAGACTGGCAGAGGTCAGACCATTCTGTACGCACAGCAGGGATGTTTCACCGTGACCTGCAGTACACATCTCCAGAGCGGCCTGCGTGGGTCCCCGGCTGCTGACTGTGCAGAGTGCTCTAGCCCTGCTTAGGAGAGTTCCAATTTCTTCACCCACAGACCTTTTAAATAAACTACAACATCGGAAAACTATAAGCAAGAACTCCGCAGACTGTCTCTCAAATCTTCTTGTGTTCTCTGACAATGGGGTATTTAGAAAGATTATGGGCTTCTGAGTATGAAAAACTTGAGTTTTTGTCTATGGGCTCCGAAAGAATTTGAGTCTCTAGATACTAACATATACATCTCTAAGCCTCCTAGTTACCTATTGAGGATCCTCCAATCTCTAATGCCCTGGCTACCTGGGAGCCTCAGTCTTGGATTCTGCAGGTGTAGCTTTTCTAATAAATAAAGTCACTGTTTTCCAAAATCAAACAATGTACTAGAATAACTGGGTTTTAGAAAGCTTTAACACCTACCACAAATCATGGCATGACCTAAGCACTCAGACCGTTTCATTGAGGGACAGTCAGTAGACTAAAGGTCCTTTGATTTCAGTATCTCTTCCTTCCTGCCATCTGGCCTTACCTGGGGCAACCTTAATTGTCCTGGACCGGTCTTCCTTACTCTGAATCCTGGGGGCAAGAATTGGAATTTATCCTTTCCCAAGAGATCTCAAGGAATCTTATGCAAATTGACCCACCTGCTCCCTAGATCTGAATAAAAATCAAGATCATATTGCTAAGACATGCAAAGAAACAACTTTTGTTAGGTTCTGGCCCTAGGCATTACTTCACTTGGTGTTCTTTTATCACTAATCAGTCACTTGCCTACCTGGTGGTAGACAATCTTTCAGAAACTGAGGATTTAGAAGTTAAACATATGAACAAAACCCATCCTTGAACTGCAGATTCTCTAGTTTAGGGGAAAAGGTTTACTGTATTACAAGAAAACTATACTTTATTGCAATTTACCATATACCAGGTATCATATTTAGGGTCCTTTATAGATGTATCTATTTACTCCCCCCAACAGTCTCTTGAGACATATCTAGAGGAGAGCCAACTTTAGCAGAATTAGAATCACCAGCAGAGCTTGTTAAGCTATAGCTTGTTGTCCCTAACCCCCACAGTTTCTGATTCAGTGGCAGGGGTAGTAGAATTTTCACTTATAAGACATTCTCAGGTGATGTTCATGCTACGAATCTGGGATCAACACTCAGAATAACTGGATTAGAGAACATTTACTCAACAAATAAATGTAGCCAAACATTGATGAAGTACCTAGTACATGGAAAGTACCATTTTAAACACTTTAGTGAATTATCTCATTTAGTTCTTACAACAATCCTATGAGATAGAAATTATTATCACCAGCCCAACCTCACAGATGAGGAGGCTGAGGAATAGGCCAGTGATCTCCCCAAAGTCACATGGTTTGCAAGTCTGTAATTCTGTTGGAGTATAAACTCAGTGTGAACTCTCAACTCTTTCTTCTGTGCAAATAGTTGGTGCTCCTCACTACTAAGTCCTACATCAGGTGGGAAGGATCTGGTAATGAACGAGACTAACAAAATCTCTGCTTTCACAGAAAGAAGGACGGGGTTTGCTGTACTTTTGGATGTAATATATAAGTTGAAGCATGAAGAATGAGGGGATGGCCACTCAAAGAACCAAGGAAAGGACTTTAGGAGCAGAGACAATAAGAGCAAAGAACTCTACCTGACATAGAGTGGCATGTGAATATCAGAAACCAGCCAACTAAGGGAAGAGTAGGACAGAATGTGGTCAGAGAGAGATGCATGGGCCAGATGACAGAGATTTGAAGGTCATCGTAAAAAAACAAAAAAACAAACAAAATGGTTAAACTTATTTCCAGGGCTATGCAAACCAACTGAAGGGTTTTCATAAATAATAGGATCTAAGTTTTGTCTTTAAAAAAGATTATGTTTGCGGCTGCAATGAGAGGAGGCTACGAGAAGGCAAGTTTAGAAACAGGAAAGCCAGTCAAAGGACTATTGTGGGAGACCAAATGAAAGATGACAGAGCTGGGATGATGTCAAAGGCATCACAGAATACCTGGCACAAAATTAGTGCTTAATAAATGGCAGTAAGTATTAAATAGTTAGTCTGAGGGAGAGCTCTAGGGTCCCTCTGCAGTGTTCCTCTCAGGCCATCATCAGCGGCCATAGCCACCATTGCTGTCTTACTTTCCCAAACAGCAGGAAGCATCTCTGTACTCAAACCAGATTGTCTGGAATTGTGAAAAAGCATTTTAGATAGTACATTGCTCAGTCTTGTTATAGGATGCTAATTATAGCATTTTAAAGATTCTGATATTGGCATAAATTAGGAAGTATAATTAGCTAAAATTTTCATTTTTCTTTGATCTTTGTTCTAATAGAGCGGTATTTGTGAATACAAGTGAAAATGGATTTAAGTTACTCGATGTCTTCAATTCCAAAAGTTCCTACTTCTTTTAATAAGATTTAAAGTGTTTGGAGTTGGGAACCCTTTCAAAATTACGTGCCCGATGAAAGGAATAGTGTTTCTTTTTTCCTGAAAAATTGTTTTAAGTAGGCAGTATATCGTTCAATTAATACATTCTTGGAATCGTGAGAGTGTTTACATATAATAAATACAGCCTTCTGGATAGAGCAGCCTGCATGTGGTCACAGGCTGTAGCTTATTGTTCCCTACTCTTCACCATTTTCTAGCTGTGCAACATTGGACAATTCATTTAGTTCTCTAAAACTCAGTTTCCTCATCTGTGAAAATGGGAATAATAGTAGTTCTAAATTCAAGGTTTAGAGTGAGATTCAAAAGAGACAGTATTTGTGGAACACACGGCATAATATCAGGTACCTGTTAAACGCTCAACAAATTTTCCCCTCGTTTTTATTATTTATCCTTTATCGGCTGAATTTTTTTAGACAGTTGTATTAAGATATAACTGACCTGCAATAAACTGCATATATTTAAAGTGTACCATTCAACAAGTTTCCATATATCTATACACTCGTGAAATCATTACAAGTAAATCCATACATACATGCAAAAGAAAACAAACCCCATAATCCCGAAACATTATCAGTTAGTAAATGAGATGGCTTTCTCAACACAGTGAGGTAATATTGACCATGACTTTTCCCTCTGCAACATATATCTGAATGTAGCAGATAAAAATTATGTACTATAGAAATTCCCAATTTTGAAACCTATAGCTATAACAAAAATCCTCTAGTGCTATGAAAATTTGCTTCTTATATGATTTGGGAGGAAAAACCTCTAATGTTTTAGAATATTGTCCAAATTTGATAGGAGAATAAAAGGAGTAAGCCCAACAGGATGTTGAAAGAGTGTGATTAACCTGTGGCTTAGCGAGAGACTCTCAGAAGGACTGCAGCATTGTGCAGATTTCTTTCAGGGTAAGGCTCGTGAACATGTTCTTCATATAAACCACTACCATATCATTTAGGGCTTAAGAGCAAATTAAATAGTACATTTTATTCTATATTATAGTGAAAACTCTAGCGTAATATAACAAAGCTATAGGAAATAATGCAGGCGGACTATCACCCTTGTGACTTAACATCTAAATGCCATCATTTAAATTATCATCACGATGCTGAACAATGTTTACAAAAGTACAAATGTCTCATGTCTTGCCCATTTTTAAAAATCTTCCTAAAGGTTGACTGGGAAAGTCTTTGAGAAAGGTAGAAATTTCCACCATGACTTCCATTATAAAACCACCTTGGTCATCTTCTGTCACTTCAGCTTAGTTTCTTTGGTGTCTAGTCTCTTTTCTACAATTAAGTAGCCAAATACTTTGCGTGGAATATTTATCACAAGTTCTTTTTCATACACATAAGGACCACTAATTAAATTTCTTGAGTCACTGCTGATATTCAAAGACACTCCTAAACGAGCTAGTTAATGTACGTGCTATCCGGAGGCAGAGAGCCTCCTTTAGCAAAATGACTTAAATCGTAGGTGGTAAAAGAGCACCTTCTTGCTCCACGTATTCAATGTTCTAGCCATGAGCAGGAATCATGAAAATTACTCCATTAGTGTCAATGGTAGAAAAATAATGTTACCTTTATGTATTTGTTTGAAGCACTGAATATTATTCAGAAATCTTGCCTATAAACTCATTCTTTACACCTGAGACATATTGCACATGGTTGCTCTTTATTTTCCTCCCCAATTCTATAGCTTAATATAAATGATCAATTCATTACCGAGTATGTTTCATAAAATATATACAGCATTTACATTTTCATTTGTTTCCCATTATGTGTCTAGTATATTTTGCTATCCACTATAGGGAGCAAAAATGAATGACCTTATCTGCTATTCTCTTTATTGCAGGTTTGGGTTTTTCCTTTCATTTCCCTTAGAGACGACTGAAAGGGAGAGATTCAGGAGACAGATTAGAATGCTGATTCCTAGGATCACGGCCTTCCTGCTTTAATTCAATCAGTAAATCAGTGCTTTCTCTTTGAAACAGTGGGCTTCCTTAGAGAAAATAAATGGGCTCATTCCTGTGCAGAGCTAGATAGGGACATAGTGGAGAACCTTTGGACACAGTGGATAGCTGTTAGTTGAAAAGCCAGCAGAAGCATAAAGGGGTGAGTACAGAAAGATGAAGACAGTAAGCAAGTAGATGAAGTTGGCAAATTATGAGCTACAGCGGACACATTGTGGAACACCAAAGCTGTTTGGAGGGAGCGTAGAAAACTGTAATGTTCAAGACACAACTTAGCTTTCTTTGATTGCTCTTGACCTCAGTGCACTCATCCAGTCAACTAGGATGGCCGAGACTCATCCAGACCATCTCCCAAATCCTACTCCTCATTTCTTCTAAATGATCCGTGTGTAAATCGCCATCATCTCCTAGCTGGTCTCCTTTCTTCCACTCTGGCCCTGAAGTGGCCCCCAACTGCCACCATCCCCAAACCCTTACACAGGAGCCAGTTTTCTGCCCTTAACTGGATCTTCTCACTTCCCCCTGCATTAAAACCCTTTCCTGCTTATTAATGATAGAATAAAATCTGAATTCTTTACCAATATTTTGATCCTAATATGATTTGTGCCCATATTCCTTTCTTCATTTCACACCCCCTTCCCTTGTCTCTCAAACTCCAGCCACACCTGGCCTTTCTTTTAGTCCTAGAATATAAAAAGCTCATTTCTACCCTGAGTCTTTTCATGGTTTCTTCCCTGAAATATTCTTCATCCTGATTTTCACATCCTCTGAATGTTCTTCCTTCAGCTTCTCTTGTCATGATATCTCAGCTTGATCTGTATCTTCTTGTAAAGAACCCCCCTGACCACTTGGTCTTAAGTCGCCCTTTTTTTTTCAATCTGGCACATTTCCCAATTATATTTTTCTGCATAATAACCATCAATAAAATATATCTTCTTCCTGTTTTCTTTTTTGTTTATCACCTGCTTCCCTTCTTCCACCATGTTGTAAATTCCACAATAGCAGGAACCTTGGTTGTCTTAGACGCTGTTCTACCTCTAGGCCTAGAAGAGTACCTAACATATACACAGCGCTCACTGCAATATACTCTTGCCTGTGGTCTTTACCCCATTAAATTAGGATTGTCTGTGAGCTGCCAGAATTTCCTTTAGTTATCTCTTCTGGGACTTCTTCATTTCTATATAGAGATGCTAGGGGAGGGGGGCTTGTAGAGTATTTCCAGTTTCTAATGTGACCAATTTTGATTGTCTTAATTCATTTCAAGTAGCATTTACTAAACATAGAAAGGCTGAATGTACAATTCAAATTCATGTACAGTCTGAAAAAGCCCTAACCAAACTGAATAAATATTTAGCCCATGTGCTTGCAAATCATTCTGATGTGTGCTAAATAATTTTCTTATGTTCTTTTTTTTACCTTTGTTAGCTCTTCACCACAGCTTGTCTTAGCTCTATACATCTCTGTGTATTATCTACACATGAAGCCTAAAACACTGAGCAGTTTAATTATGTGCACATTTAGCATTATAACTAAGTATTACCCTCTCAAAACATTTTCTTTTATATTTTTCTTGTAGATATTGCAGACAAGTCCACTTTGGATAAGACTGCCTGCTTAGAATTCTTCCTATTATGTTTTCAACACCTGACCTTGGAAGTCTGACAAGCTGCGATTTCATCTCCATCGAGGATATAGTTATAGACTGACATGTATATAAGTATCTAGTGTCTCTCCAAATGCACACCAAATATTTATGTGCTACTGCCCACAGTCTCACCAGATATTGCTACAATCAATCCTCTAAAAGGGAGATTTTATACATTCAAGCAAACTTGACACCTAAAAAAATCCAAAATTATATACAGTATAAATAAGGGCACAGTTATCAGTGAATAGTTGTAAACAGAACAGAACTCCAGAATTTTTGCCTGAAATCTCCCCTTAGAAGTCATCTACTTTAACTATTTCACTGCCTAGTTTAGGAACCAGAAACCCAAAAAAAGAAAAGGTAGATTTGAAGTAGATTTGGGAAAGCAGCAGAAGAGTATCTAAAAACCTGGTCACTTGATGTTCATATCCCAAATCTAAGAAGGATTTGGTTGCTCGGCATATAGTACGTATTCAAAAAATACTTATTGAGGTACTGTTAAAGGATTTTGTTGTCTGCTCTAGGTTAAAACAAATCACAGTAAACATGATGTGAAGAAATCTTTCTGTGTTTATAGCACTGCATGATTTTGTGTTTATAGCATGCATTCTAAAAAATATTACTGAGTGAAGCATGCCCGAGTTCTAATCTTCATCTGCCAATGTCAGGTTTCAAACACGTGGACTGTATGCTTCTCGGGTAGGTCCCCGATTTCAACAGTTAACAATTCCCCTTTTAAAGGAATTGATCATAGATATGCTTGAGGTTTAACTGAACTGACCAATGGCCCATCCCATGTAGCATTCAGGGAAATTTTATGCTTGGGTTTAGAGCTATAGCTACTCTCTGCAGAACCTGGCACAGTTTGCAACTCTGCCTTTTTGAATCATGGTCAGTGCCTTTGCTTATAAAGAACCACTCCATTCTGGTTGCTCAATGCCAGATTGTTCTCGCTGCTATTGTCTCTCAGCAGGCCAAAGCTGTGTAGCATCCTTTAACATGGAAGGGTTTGTCGACGTCGTCAGTTCTTCATATTTGTAAGTATTGCATTTGTGGGAATGAAATATAGCCAAATCCATATCATATCCAGCCTGTCTTTCCCATAACTGTCATTTCTTTGGCATGAAGTAGGTAATGCTTACTTTCCAGGGAGCAAATCTAGCCTTCTTTTCAGAGTGGCGTCTGGAAAGGGATTTACGTTCTCACACTAAACAGACTTCTTGTTCTACGAGTATCAAAAATCAGTGTAGTCACAAGAAAGAAAAAGAGGGGCAAAGGATGCTGAAAAGTCCAGGAACATTTTGGAGTCTTTCAAAATACAGTGGGATTGAAAGCTCTTAGACACTAGCAAATGTATATGACATTTATTATATTTGAGATCAATTAAAAAATAATACCTGCTTTAGTGCATAAAGATATCACCAATTCAGTTCTGCGAAACATTATGACATTCAGAAACATGTATGGCTTTGTACAACACGTAATTCGAGAACTACCTGCAATGTGATAGAAGAACTGAACAAAATTATAAGAAATACAACCAAAAAGATGTAAATTTAACAGCCTGGAACTAGAGCATTAAGAGGTCTTAAAACTTTCACCCATTATTAATTCCAGACAGTAAATTCTAAGTAAGTAACTGTCACAGAGAAAATCTGTATCTTAAGATAACATTCCAAGAATACTAAATCACAATAAACCCATGAACAGTTGTAGGGACAAAACACACAGTTGACAGCTTTCTGTGTGGGGCTGATGAAGAGTAAAAAAGTAACAAAAAGTCAGCTGACACGGCTTTATGAATCAAACTCTAGCTATCATTGCTTCAAAATATTCCTTTTTGACTTTTAATAATAAAGCACTGTTAAGAGGGTATAATTACCTGTTTACTAGGATGCAGTATTATTCATACTTAATGGACTGTTTCATTGGCTTCACACGAAAGCAAAGTATCGTAGGTTTGTTTGAAGTAAATCCAATTATTTAGTGGAAGAAAATATGAGGTCAGTTTCTGTTATTCTAAAGAAAGAAAATTCTACCATTTTAGTGTCTTTAAACCTAAACTAAGCTAGAATCAAATTATTTTAGGAGCGATCTGTTTGTGATATAGGCAATACTAGGGTACTGTTTTATTGTCCTAGAGTAATGGTTTTTTTGAGATATTTTACTTTTCATTGTACAACATCAAGGTTGTTTTATTCAGGGAAAAAAAGTTAAAAACATACAAATGATGTAGGACAATAAGAATGCAAACATTATAAGAACATTAATCATGTAAGTAGTTCAGCAAATATTATCTGCACTGTTGCAGCCCATTTGTCCTTTTTTGTTGTGTCTTATATCACTGTATTATGATAAACTATGGTTTCACATCATTCATCAGCAATTGGATTATAGCTGTATTGCAATTTGCTTAATTGGTATCAAAGCAAAAATTATGCTGTACTGGACAGGTTGTTAACAGAATGTAACAAAGGGAGAAAAATGTCATCTCTAGCAAATATGAACATCACAATATATGCTACCCCTATCAAGACAAGTGGATTGGTTTTAAATGTCATGATGAATAATTAGGAACTGTGAGCATGATCTGTGATCATTCCGAAAGTATTTTGTTAAAATACTGTACACTTCCAGCTAGAAACTTTGAATTTTTAAATCATGTATTAAAACAAAAAAAACGAAAGAAAAGAGATATTGTGCCATCAAAAGGAGAAAGGTAAGTTTTCCTGCCTTAGGAACAAAAGAGCCATATATATATATATATATATATATATATATATATATATATATATATATAAAATGAAGCTCTCAAAATGAATGTACTTACCCCAGGATGGACAAGAGCTTCATTTTTCATCATCAGAATTCACATTTCAATCCCCTTTGAAATGTAATTTGAAAAGCTAGTAACCGATTTAAACATGGCCATATTCTAGTTAGATTCTTAACCTCTTTTTGCATCAAAGAATTGTGAAAAGAATTCTTAAAATTCATTAATTGAACAAAGTTACAGACTTTCAAAGATCTATCTATCTTATTCACACACACACACACACACACACACACACACACACACCAGTACCTATATCTAACTCAAGTTCATCTGAACATAAAGCCTAAAACCAACTGTCTAAAATCTACTTGAAAATGGAATATCAGACTAGAAAATTATATGATAGAGTTTTCATACATAAATATAATTATTTGTAATAAATTTCACCTGCCTAATTATATATTCAAGGCCTTATTTTAAAATCAAATGCATCCCTTCACCATGTATTAATAGCCAAGAATGAAGATGTAGCAATTAATGACAACTGAAAATCGACTTGCATTTAAAAAATGGAAATAGTGATTTACAAAATGGTATTTCTCATGTAAAACCAATATAATTGTGAGCCATATTATGTGCCTCATGACATATGCTTTTACATATAAATTTATATCTGTGTACAAATAGACAAATAGAAGTATGCAGAGGCAAGAGTAAACACCCCTATTCCTTCAATAAGTAATAGTTGAGTATCATTAACACGGTTCTTTGCTATTCCATCTGACAAATTCAAAAAGGGCATCATAGATTCATTGAGCCTTGTAGCCAAAAGGGAATTTTGAAATCTTTTAGTACAAACTCATCATGCGGTTCAAAGTGTCAATCAAAATATATTTAAATACATTATAGATGAATATTTTCATCAAGCAGATCTTATGATAATGTACATACACATTGAGACAGACATTAGTCATTCTCAATCTTGACTACATATTAGAATAACCTGAGAAGTTTCTTTAAAAATACTCATGCCTGGGCTCCCTATCTCCAGAGAGTTTGTTTAATTTGGTGAATTCTGGCCATCAGCGTGTTCTAAAACTCACCAGCAGCATACTTGCGAAACACACACTAATGTGCAGCAACCAGTGTTGAGAACCACTGACCCACGTGAATCATAGAAGCGTCACTGTTAGGAGGAGATATCAAAATGCAAATGCAAAATGTCAAAAATGAGCAAAGTCTATTTCCAAGTTAAAACAAATTGTTAATATTGCAAACCAGATTCATACATGTAAATTCATATAAATAGTTCTTTCCGTGTTTATTAAGTGAATCATTATGCATACATATTTTTAAATTTTTAATTAAGGCTATTTTACATTTATATGACCTTGAAGTTGTTAAAAAGCACTTTACAAACATTAATTGTGCTTCACAATATTCCTATAAGCTACATATTATTATTTCTGTTTTACAAATGGGAAAACATAAGCATGAAGAGGCTAAACTAATTGCTCACAGTCAAGCAACTAATGAATGTTACAGCCGGGAAAATAAGGGGAGGGAGTATTCTAATTCTTAATTTCCTTATGTGATAAAGTTTTCCACAGGGGTCAGAAAGGACAAAATCCTGCAAAAAAATGTTATGAATTTGGTGCTTTCTTTTTTAGAAGGCACTCTGTCATCTTCTGTGGATAGGGTGACACCCTGAACATGAAACAGCAGAGGACCAAGAACCTCTACTTCATGTATTCAATCAAGAGCCTCCAATCCACGGATGGGACTAAGAACTTCCATTCCAAAAAAGGACTAAAAACATCCATCTGAGGTGAGTACCCCCCACCTCAAAGTGAACGGCCATACAAATATCATACACGCGAAGTGCCAGATTCGTGGTGAAGAAAGAACTCTAAGGATTCAGAGGAACTTTTTGGAAAAGTTTGAAATCAAGCTGGTGTAAAGACATGAAAAAAATTCAAGGCAAAAATATGTACAAATATTTGGGAATGTGTAATTCCTTCGTTTCTTTTCATCTCGGAATCTACGGAGGAGAGTATAGATGGTAACATCTGGAAATGTGGTAAGGGCCAAAGGGTGAAAAGGCTTGAATAGCAGTCTGAGAAGTCTGGATATTACCCTACAGGCATAGTGCAAACACACTGGTCATTTTTTGATAGGTTTCAAAGGCAAAGTACTACACAGGAATATTTATCCAAAACATTAGAATTGGTAGAAAATAGTTAAATGGGAGAAACCAGAGCAAAGATACTAATTAGGATATAAATTGTTGGCTGATGTGAAAAAAAGACTGGCCAATAACAGAAAATGTGGGAATAGACAGAAGCACATGGATTAACAAGACCTTTGGGAAAAAAATAAAGCACACACACACACACACACACACACACACACACAACACACACCAAAAAACAAAACAAAACAAAACAAAACAAAACAAAAATTATTAAAAGACCTGGTAAATAACTGACTATAGAAAGAGGTGGAAAAGAATTTAAAGGTTATAAAAATCTATCAGCATAAGCATACTCTACATGTCATCTAGCTAGGTCTTAGATACATTTTGCGTTGTAGAACTCCCTTTTATATGTGGCAGCCCATCTCATATTTGGATAGCTCTAATTACCAGGAAGCTTATTTTATTTGGCAAAAAATTCACTCATAACTTTCACTCGTAACTTTTATCCGTTGCTTCTAGGTTTATGCTTATATCACCCTAGTGTACAAATGCAATTATTTTTTCTCTAAAGGGTCAGACATTTGAAATTTTAGGCCTTCTAGGCCATATGGTCCCTGTCACAATTACTCAACTCTGCTGTTGTAGGGAGAAAGCAGCCATAGACAATACACAACATGAATGAACGTGGCTTTGTTCCAATGAAACTTTGTTTACACAAACAGATGGCAGGTCAGTTTTGGCCCAAGGGCTATAGTTTGCTGACCTCTGCTGTAGCTTATAACTATGTTTAACATATTTTAAGGCACATTTTATCCTTCAAACTTTCTACAAAGTTCCCTTCTCCAGCCTAAATATTAACTATTCCTGATAAGATGGGGTTTTGAATCATACTTCCATGCTTCTCAGCAACATATCCATGATTTTTTAGACTGTGGCACTTACAGTTTAATAAATCTCCCTCAAAGTGGTCAGATAAGCAATAGACTGAGGTTACTGACTCTCCTTTTTGTGGGGGGGCACTGTAGTATACAAACAAACTCTCTGATTGAATTAACTATTCGTGAACAGCCACGTTACTCTGTTGACTCATGCATCAGATTAAGACTCCTTTCTGCACTTTGAGGACATAGGTTGCTCTCAGGCTGCTATCCCTGCTCTCTGTGACTTTTGCTCTTCCTAATTGTGCACTATGGCAACAAGATAGGCAAAGGCTGATGTGTGAAGTTCTAGAAAAGCAGATACAAACACTCAATGCCTAATGGACCAGCTTCCTACCTCCCAAATCCTAGCCCAGGCTAGGCCTTCTCTGATCCAGGTTCTAGGTGATTCCTGGTTCTAATGTTTCCTCATTGTCCTGTGAGCTGGAGAGGAGCTGTGGAGTAATGATCAGTGAGGCCAGAACTCAGATTCAGCCACATGGGGCTGGGTTCAAACTGGCCATAGATAGAGGAGGCATTTGCTGAGAAAAGAGGAGTGCCCTTTACATTCCCTGGAGATGATGAACGTCTTGGATATTTAGCTGAATGATGTCTGCTTTTCCATCTGTAATTTTTGGTCAAGAGGTAGAATTAAAAACTATCAATGATTCTTCATTACACATACTTGTTTTTCAACTTGAGGTTGAATGAAAACCATCTGCAGAGCTGGTGCTGTTACTACAACCAGCCACTCTTTATCAAGTCAAGCTTCGTAATTGTCTTCATAGCTATTTATCATAGCTATGAATATGATATGAATAGATATCATAAATATCATAGATATTTATCAGGAAAGATGATCTTTCCTCCCTCCTTTCTCCCCACCTTCCTTTCTTCCTTCCCCCCTCCCGCCCTCCCTCTTTATTTGTTTATTTGTTTATATTCTTTCTCTTAGTAGAATGTATGCTCCTAAGAGCAAAGACTTTGATCTAATAGCTGTAATGCTCCAGGAACTGTTTAGTGTAGAGGATCAGTGGCAAAAAAGACCTAGGCTTTACCCTTAAGCATCTAAACTTTGGGGAAACAAGAAAATAATTAATAAAATTATAATATATAGTTATACCTAATGTGCTTGCCCCCATGTTTTTTTGCATGAACTATATAATAACTTCTCTACCTTTTTACTAATAAACTTAAATTTTAGTGTCTATTCTAGTTATCTGATGCTATGTCACAGACATCCTAAAACTTGGCTTGAGACGACATGTATTTTGCTCCTGAATCTGTAACTTGGATAAGCTTCTGCGTCTGTTCCTTTTGAAGTCAGCTGGGATTGGCTGGAAGACTGGAATTAAATGAAGGCCTAATCTGTCACAAATCTGGAGACTGAATATGGCTGTTGATTGCAACACTGGCTAGGGCTGTTGGCCAGAACTCCTAAATGTGGCCTGTCCACAGGGTCTCACCTGTCTCCTGACATATGACACAAAGGATGATTTCAAAGAGGAGCATCCCAAGAGAGCTCAATCACAACTGTGGTGCTTTTTCGAACCTAGCCTCCTACTCATGTAGTGCGTATCATGCCATGTTCTATTCATCAGAAGAAAGTACCTAAGACAGCCTCCCCTATTCCAGGAGAGAGGAAATAGCCTCAATTTTTTTTATGGGAGGAATATGGACATGTTTTAAAGCTACCATAGTCCTTCTTCTGTGCGCCACAGATTACTTACATTTCCTCATCATGAAAAATACCTCATCCCTCCATAAGGCCTTCCAAAGGCTCTACAGCATTGGGCTCACACTTGAAGTCTAAGATTTCATTATCTTTATCAGGTATGGTGACATGAGACTTCTGGCAGATTCTAGTCAGGCACATGTTGCTAGTCCCAATTTCTGGAAACAGTTCTCAAAAGGTTTTAGTGCTGCCCTCGGGGCTCTTGATTCCACCCTCTGAGTCATCCTTCTTTTTACATGAAATATGGCTGGTGTTTGCAGCTGATTACTTTCCTTAGCCTTCTTACTGCCCATACTAGTTCCAGAACCCAAAAGACTCTTCACGTCGTAATGTCTCTGCCTCTTTCAGTTCAAGTGGATACAATTAAAAAAAAATCCTTAGACGAAAGCTACCCACCCCTTCAACAAATTTCTTTAAGACGAAGCCTTCTATACTTCAAGTTCCCTGGGACACTGCTGTGGAGACAGTTCTCTCAAGATGCTTAGAGGGCCTTTTGTCTATTTGAAAGGGTCTATATGGCACCCCCTTAAATCTTTCTGAGGTCTTAACAAAGGGATTTATAGTTACATCCTTGGTTTTATCTTTAGACCATGTTTCTCTGAGAGTGCCCTAGATTTGATCTTTGCCTGGAAGCTGTTATTTAATTATAGCATCTTTTGCAATCTGGAGGGTCTGGGAATAAGAAACTATTTTATTTTTGAACACAGAAAGGCCAGGCCCCTTTATATTGAAGCCTTCCTTCCTTCCTTCCTTCCTTCCTTCCTTCCTTCCTTCTTTCCCTCCCTCCTTTCCTTCCCTCCTTCCTTCCATCCTTTTCTCTCTCTCTTTATCTCTTTGTTTTTCTTTATCTTTTCTCTCCCCCCTTACATTTTACTATAGAAAAACTAGAAGAAGCTCAATGGCACCTTAAGCACTCTACCTGGAAATCTCTTCAGCTGTATCATTTAATTCCTTGAGCACATTTTCTGTTTTTCATCTTTTGATGGCAGGGACTTCAAAGAAGTTATAGACATCTGTTAAAACCACCATAATATCTAAGTGCAGTAATAAACATGATATTGGGAAAGATTACTGAGCCATGAATCTAAATAGATTCTGACTCCAACTTTATTATTAACTAGTAATATGACCTTATCCAGATTAAATTGTTTTTTAAAAATATTTTAATAAATGAAAGTCTATGTGATTATTTTCAAAAAAAGTTAGACATCTTTACCAGGCAAATAATTTTAATAAATAGAAAAAATGGAATGAGTTTTAGTCTGACATACTTGTTCATGTTGTAGTTATGATGTCATCTGAATATTCCTATTTTACAAAATATTCCCCAAATAACCAATTATGAGTATACCAGGGGTTAACACCAAACTATCTTTTTAAAAAATCATGATCAAGTGACCATTTACAGCTTTCCAATAACATTCTAGGCTTCCCATGTCCCTCAGTGGATAGAGATAACAGCTCAACATCTTAGTGTAAGCTCCGCAGCACCTAAGATAAAACCTTTCACATACAGGAAGACTGAAATTATGTAAGTTAGCTAAAACTTCAATTACCATTTCCCCATCAGTCCTGACCCTCAATTCTATTCCAGGGAGGTGAAATTATATCATTTTAGCATTAGAAAGAAATATTATGATCACCTAGCCCAATGAACTGCCAATATCAATGACCCATAAACTGGGAAATAGGACAAAATGAAATCATAAAGACCTTGTGGAAGCAAAGAGGACTTCCAGGCATTAGCCATTAGGCAATGGAAAATTGTTGGAGAATTTCAAGCATAGAAGTATTGAGGATAGGGGTGCCTGGGTGGTTCAGTCAGTTAAGCAACTGATTTTGGCTCAGGTCATGATCTCACAGTTTGTAGGTTTGATCCCTGCATGGGGCTCTGTGCTGTCATTGTGGAGCCTGCTTGGGATTCTCTCTGCCCTTCCCACAGTTGTGCTCTCACTTTCAAAATAAAAATAAATAAGACTTACAAAAATAAAAAAGAAGTAGGGGTGCCTGGGTGGCTCAGTTGGCTGAGCATCAAGCTCTTGATCTCTCTCTGCTCAGGTCATGATCTCATTGTTTGTGGGTTCGAGTCCTGTGTTGGCCTCTGCATTGACAGTGCACAGCCTACTTGGGATTCTCTCTCCCTCTCTCTCTGGCCCTCCCCTGCTCACATTTTCTCTCTCTCTCTCTCTCTCTCTCTCTCTGTCTCTTTCAACATACATAAATAAACATTTTTAAAAATTAAAAAAAAAGAAGTATTGAGGATAAAATGAGCTGGTGACTATATTATCATTGAATGATAGGAATGTCAAAGTGTTATACTTATTAAATATTCAATAGGTTGAAAGTATACTTAAAGGTCAGTTTTAGGGGTGCCTGTGGGGCTCAGTTGGTTAAGTGTTCGACATCTGCTCAGGTGATGATCTCATGATTTGTGAGTTCGAGCCCTGCATCAGGCTCTGTACTAACAGCTCGGAGCCTGAAGCCTGCTACAGATTCTGTGTCTCCCTCTCCTTCTGCCCTTCCCCCACTCATATTCTCTCTCTCTCTCTCTCTCTCTCTCTGTCTCAAAAAAAAAAACATTTAAAAAAGATCAGCTTATATAATTTAAAATACTGCCAAAGACAAGTATATTGTAATAGTATTAACGTAGTTTTGTTTGTTTTTTTTTTTAAAGGGTAAGAAACTGCATTTTGGTGAAAAACCTTAAGGATTCTTCATGCCATGTATGGTCTCAACTGCACCAAAATATCAAATACCTTAGAAAAACTCTCACAATCTCTGAAAAGATGGAGTATTTTGCTAAAATACATACTAAATATAACCTGATAATTGCTCTCAGTTAATTGAGTGGTTGACCAGTGCTACCAAAGCTATCAGATGTACTGTATACAAGTTATTACAAGGACTAAGAAACTAAAGAATAGAAGATCGTCCTATAGTCAATCAGGGTCTTTGAGAGGAAATAAAATTAATTCTCAATTTATGTTAACAGGTTATAGTTTGGAATAGGATCTATTGCTTACTATTAATAATGTTAACAAAGACTTAGCAGAAAAGAGAGGTAAGAGTGATTATTTTACCTTTAAAATAAGTAAAAATTATTTTTTTTCCTAGAGTAAAATAAGGTGCATGCAGGAACACGACAAAAATGGCATTCCCAAAAAAAAGATATGGAAATAAGAATCAGAAAATAAAAGGATTTGCATGACTATAAGGAAAAAGTTTCATAAACAAGTGAGTCCAAACTTAATTTCTGAAGGACTATTTTCTATCCATTTATTGATAGGGTGTAATTTTGACTGAAGAGATATTGGAACACAATGAGCCATTATTTGAACCCTATAAACCACTAATTCTGGTTTTCTCCCTAATATCCAAGCATTAAAATATTGAAAAAAGAAGGGATTAAGGGATAATATATGGAACTAGATACTATATTAAGAAGTGGCAAAATCATGCCATAGGCAGCCACAATGTGTGTATGTGTATAGTAATATTTTCTGTGCTAATAATTTTAACATGATATGTCAATTTCATGGTTCATTTATGAATTCCAGTTGCTACAATATCACCCAATTGAGGTTTCTTCTGATTGAATTTAAGAAAAAAAAAATAAAATAAAATAACATAAGAAACCTAGTGTAATTTGGCATTACTAACAATAGAACACACATATATTAAGTATCTTATTACAATAATTAGTGCTATAGCCAAAAATAAACTTAATGGAAAAATTATGTATTAATTTATTAAGTCCATATATTTTCATTATATTATTAATTCAAAAGTTGTTGAGCCTTCAATGGAATATCCAGACATGCACAATAATAATTAAATTCAGTTATTTTATGTATTTGTTTACTGTCACTTATCTTTCATATCTTTGCTAGCTTCTACTAATTTAAAAATTACAGTTTTATATACTTTTATATTTTGTCATAATGACGGTATATCCTTGTCACAGTAGTAGGAGATAACATTATATTTAACAGTATCTTCATTTGATTTACACGCACGCTCACACACACATACACACACACACACACAGTATGTGGACCTCCATTTTCTAGGCAGGACATTTTAATCTCTCCAGTCTGGATCCTTCTTTGCAGCTCCAGACTTTTCTTGCTTGACAGCTCCACTTGAATGTCTCACAATATATTTTAAACTTAACATACCCAAAATAAAACTCTTGATTTACCTCCCAAACTTATTCCTGTACTCCTCATTTATATTTCAGTATAAAGTACCTCTAATCATTTTGTTATCAATGTCATCTGGAGGTCAACCTCAACACACCCAATCCATCATCTGTAGGAATTATACGTTCAACATATGTTTTAAAGCCCTATTTCCACTACCATTACCTTAATCCAATCCATGACCATATTGTAAAATGTACGTTTTAAATTCTAGTTCAGTAAATGTTGGTAAGTATAATTCACATAACAAAGATTCACTGGGGTCCTCAATATTTAAAACCAAAACACTTGAATGGCTATGGTAGACTATAAGCCCAATGAGGGTAGAGATCATCTATCTGTTTTTCTCACCAGTGTATACTAGCACTTAGCATACAGTCTAGCACAAGATATTTGTTGAACAAATATATGCATGATTGATGAAATGGTTTCAGTGGAAATTGGGGTGAGTACCAGACTGCTAGGAGTTAGATAAAGAGTCATCAACCTAGGTAAACAACTTCTTCCAAAGGTTTCACAACAAGTGAAATGAGATAACCAGAAAAGGTGCTTAGGAAGGAGGCACAGCCAAGAGATTGCTTCAAGATGTAGGATTTGGCTCTGTTTAATTTGCACATCCTCATATCTGTGTGTACAAGAATGTGTTCTAGATTAATTCTTTTTGGTTCATGTGCCATGATGAGTATATACTGTGCTTGGGATTCTCTGATATCCTTTTCCAGATGTCTCCCCTTCCACACTTCCGATATAAAGTCATAGCATATGGATTAAAGCATTTTGTAAATCTGATTGCCTTTGGGAGGTTTTCAAAGCACACAGTGTGCTTTGGCTCTCTGTGTATCATGGCTACAAGTTGAAATATCAACCATCATTTTGATATATAGTCATAAATGAAAGAAATGTCCTTCCTCCAGTTTGCAATGGGGAAGCAATAGCAATTACTGATATCACAATCCTGGAAAACACCAAGGAGGAATGGAACACAGTATGAGACACAAATGCTGCCATGGGAGCATGTGCAAAGCTAGGAAGGAAGCAATCTGGGTGAGTGATTTCATGGGGTGTAGTGTCATTCACTCCCTAGAATAAACCTGTACTTTTAAACATGTGCTTTTCACTAGGGTATTTTTATCTGAATCTCTCTCTTTCTCTCTCTTTTTTTAAAGTCTGAGTTTGAACTGCCAGCTCCTATATTTTTATGTGACTTTGCAACTGCCTTAATTCCCTTTGAGTTCAATTCTGCTTGGCCATTCAGAATACATGTGGCTCTCCCTCTCTGATTATTCCCATTTACCAACTTCGGATTAGAAGTGGTTCTTCTAGAATGAGAGAAGAAAGAAAACTAGGTGAAAATTAAATCCATGGTGTAAGTTTCATAAGCACACTAAGTGTAAAATAAATGATGGATGTAAAAAATGGCTATGTGGAAATTATGTTAACATGGTAAGGATAGCAATTTTTAGCCTAACGGAATATGTGACCTTATCAACAGGATAATTGAAGTAACATAATTATATTGATTATAACTGATGTTGTGGGCCAAATAATGGCCCTCAAAAAGATGTGTTCATGTTCTGATCCCTGGAACCTGTGAATATTAGCTTATTTGACCAAAAAAGAGTAAATGTTACCTTCTATGTCAAAAGGAATGAAAAAATGAAAGGGTGCTCGTACTGGATTATCCTAGTGGGCTGTAAATGCACTCACATGTTATCTTATAAGAGGGAGTTTTGAGACAGAAAGACATGGGAGATGAGAGGAAAGAAAAAACAACATGATTACAGAGGCAGAGATTGGAGTGATGTGACCACAAGCCAAGGAATGCCTGTAGCCACCAGAAGCTGGCAAGGCAGGGGACAAATTCTCTCCTACTGATTCACATGGGAGCCCTGCCCTGCCAACACTTTGACTTCAGACTTATGACCTCCAGAACTGTGAGAAAAAACATTTGTGTTGTTTTGAGCCTCCCAGTTTGCAGTCATTTGGTATTCTAGCGCCAAGAAACTAATATACAGGACGAATATTAGAGTCACATCACTTTTGCTTTCTTCTTCAGGCTCAATGTATATATGTATGTATGTATGCATGTATATATGTGTAAATATATGTATGTGTTTATGTATATAATATTATATATACAAATATGAAATGATATATATAATATATATATATATGTATATATACTATATATTTGATAGGCCTCTTGATAGCCTAATAGGAAATTAAATTGAAAAAAATCCCAAACCCGAATTATATGGCACCTATGGGTCAGGGCTGAGCATGAAACATGTGCTACATCTCTCTCCTATAGACACACACATTTATAGTAGGAGTGAGATGCTTCAATTGGCAACAAGCGAGCTTTTCTAATGCTGAGGGAACTGTTGATTACACTCATATAGACATTAAAACCCTTTTCACAAAATAAATATCCCTTTGCAGCAGAAGGCACCAGCATTCTATGAATGTGTAAGTGGAATGTGATCACAGTCATTGTACTGTAAACATCTGTCTGCATTTCCCAGGATCTTGCCATGATTCCTCCATTTCACCTAATTTGTCACTACCCATCTGTTTGAAGATAGATTGATCACTGGTGGTGGGATTATTGGGCAAGTAGTTCTTATGTTTATTATCATGTGCATAACAATACCTTAAAATTATATTTAATGTGAATTAATTTTTAGGTGACAGTGGGTGTCCCAGAGGCCCTATTTGTTTACAAGCAGTGGGAACCACAGCAGAGCAAAGATGCAATCATATAATCAGTTAAATATAAACATCCAGAAATGAGATTTCAGACTTGATCCTCAGCCTTTTTAGCCCCTCAGCCTCAATTCGATCTGTTGAAGAAACCTTCTGATATTTGGAAGTACGTGTTTCAAATTTCTCAAACTTTACATGTAACATTAACATTTTTTTTTTAAATTTGGTTACTGTGTTAATGCTTCAGATTATTTTAATTCAAATACGAAATTTTATTTAATGACCAAATTAGCTCTAATGAGACTAAACTTCCTATACTATTGTATAACTTGCTTTCATAATCTGCTTAAATTCTTTAAGAATCTCTGTGTGTCCTTTGATCCTATAGCCTTAACTGACTGTATGTCTTCATGGACATAATTAAAAATTTATCTAAAATAAATTAATTTTTAATAATATCTATTTTGATATGTCAATAAGACAACATTTGAAGCTAAGATTCTATATGCCCCTGCACCACATATTTTATTTATGTAGTGATATGATTAAAACAGACACATATTAAAGCTGAAATCAAAACTATACACACACACACACACACAAATTTGAGCATTATATAACAAATGATTATACTCAGCTATTGACTTGCCTCAGGTTGCAATATCTTTATGCAACCAGCATTAAATCCTGCACTCCTAAATAGTCCTCAGAATGTCAAGTGACAGAAATATTTTTCATACCTAATTATAAAGTAAAAAGAGATGGTTACGAGCAAACATAGAACACATATTTAAAACACAGTAGAACTAAGTAATAGGTGCTATTTTTAGCAAGTCACAACAATTTATAATCATGTCTTAATTTCCATTATGTACTCTTTATTACTATCAATATCAAAATGACATTTTCCATGAAAATGCTATGATTAAATTCTATGATTTGAGTGCTTTTCTCCCTATCTCCCCATCCCATAGCCTCATATATCCAATGAGGGTTTGATCTGATGGCTATTATTCTGATATTCCCATAATCAGAATAAACCTCCCACAGCTATCCTATCCCAAATCTTCTCATTAGCCCAGTCAAGTACACCTGTCCTCTCCCCCACTCCCCATGAGTGTTTTTATTTCTGGGTGTGAAACTGAGCTAATTATAATAAAAGGACATTCTTGCTGAAAAAGTGATGTTAGGTCTCCCAGAAATAATAAGGCAAAATCTATGTATTTTTCCCTAGGGCACAAGCTGCTGACATACACTCTTCTTCCTGTGAACACCTGGTCGGAATCTTCATGAACTTTTTCTCACTAGGGATTAAGACATGAAGGAGAAAGGATCAGATGTTTGGGAACAGATGGCTGTCCCTAGACTAAATTGTTCTCAGCCATTCAATTATGAAGACTACCAATTAATCCCTTTCTAGGAAAAGAAGAGTGTATCTTGAAAAGAGAGAAAGACAAGATTTTTGTATGAATGATGCCAGTTCCCAGAGAGGATCAGTTAGGTGTAGCATCACATGGTGACACTCAGATTATGAGAGGATGTTGGGACAAAGAGGTCCTTTTGTGTGTGTGTGTGTGTGTGTGTGTGTTGTGTTGTGTTGTTTCTATCTGAAGGTCACAAGCAGCTTGTGAAAGGGAAAGAAGAGATGCATTTTGGGGGAATGTCCCATGGATTCTTGAGGAAGAGACAAACCCTGAAGAATTAGTCCTCTAGGGAGCCCTGGGCATTGTTGCTTAAGGAAACTCTGCAATGTCAGGTTATGTGAGGAAAGAGTTCTGGAAGGAGGTATCACCAATAGCAAGAGCACTCAGGAGGCAGGATGTCTAGATTTACATCCCAGTTCCCACCATAATTTTCTGGATGACCAGGAAGAAGTCATTATACCACTTGTTGCTTTAGTAACTTCAGTAGTAAATTTGAGGCTAACAGTAATAATGTCTGAATTTACCTTCCACGTGTATTGTAAAGATTTGTTAAGTTTTTATGTGTAATATTTAGTAGTGTGTCTGACACATAGGAAGCACTCAATAATTGTGAAATAATAATTTTATTTTTATTCTATTTTTGTTTAAAGTTTATTCATTTACTTTGTGTGTGTGTGTGAGAGAGAGAGAGAGAGAGAGAGCTCAAGCCCATGCACTAACAGGGAGGGGCAGAGAAGAGAGAGAGAGAGAGAGAGAGAGAGAGAGAGAGAGAGAGAGAATTACAAACAGCCTCTGTGGTGTTAGTGGGCCCCTGACGCAGAGCTCCATCTCAGGAACTGTGAGACCATGACCTGAACCAAAATCAAGAGTTGGATGCTTAACCAATCGAGCCATCCAGGTGCCCCTTTATAATTTTATTTAAGCCAGAAAAAGATGCTGAGAAATACTACAGGTTCTGTGATTTGACTAGGGCTCCCCTTGGTCTCACATGGAATTATTATTCTGTTGGGAGACGGAGACAGTTTCAATTCTACTCTGTTCCCTCAATTGTTGGCATGAGCTCTGAAGTTAGACAAAATTTTTTGTTTGTGCTTATTTATCTGGGGTCATTTTGAGAGTCAGTTGCCTCTTCTGTTAATAAGGTGTGTTACGTAAGTGCCAAACTCTAGTAGGGATTCATTACAGCTGATTTTCCTGTGACCTTCCTCTGGGCTTCGTACTTACACTGAAAAAGAAAAAGTAACACAAGTGACAGAAACTACAATAGAATCTTAGAAACAGAAAAAATGTTTGTGCTTGGACGAATCTGCATGCTAACTAGCTACAACTTCTCCTTAGACTCTGAGTAAATTGTGGCTCCTGGGGGAGCAGCCTAGGCTACTTAAGGTTAATCACTGGTGCTTAGAGTTAATTGTTATCAATCCCTTTGTCAAAGGCTGCTCAGTTGGAGGCTTCCATACATAATAATCAGTTCCGACAATAGCTCCAGGCCTAAAATGAGTTCTTTTTACATTCTTCCCCATGATCAATTATCAAAATATACCAAAGGGTAAAAATGGACCTGAAATCATTACATTTGTCATCTAGTTATTTGCAAACTTGAGAGCGCATCAGAATCACTTGAAGGCTCTGTTGGATCAGATTGCTGGGCCTCTGCCTCAAAGTTTCTGATTCATCAGGTCCGGGATGGGGCCTGAGAAAATATTTTTCTCTCAAGTTTCCAGGTGCTACTGATGCAGCTGGTACTAGAAAAGGAAAACAAAGTTTTACTCCATGTGGCATTCCTAAAGAAGACAGGCTGATGAGCCAATCTCTTCTGAGGGATCTAACTTAACTACAAATTGACAATTCCCTTTGTCCTTGCTAAGCCTTTGCTGAGTCCCCTACCTTTGTACCCACATAACCCAGTGTCTCATCTATGACCTTTTTAGTTGTCTCCCCTTTTCTGTGACCTATGAGGATGCTTCTTTGTGCATCAAAGAATATGCAGACTAGGAGGCCAAAATCATCTCTAAAATAGAGACAGCCCTCCAGTAGCTCTCTTCCCCCCCTGGACTGCTCAATGTCAGAATGTTGTGTAGGGGTGGAAAATTTTCCCTTCCTCCCTCCTAGATTCCTTGGCTTACCTAATAATCAAATTGACATAAAATAGAGAAACAGGAGAAAAACAAATCTAATGATGCAAATACGGGAGCCCTACAAAGGCATGACACTCAAAGGGAGTTTGGGGCTTATATACCATCCTGAGCTGTGAAGAATGGGGTGGGGGACTGGAGTTTCAAAGAGGAGGATGACAATCACAGAAAGGTTTGAATAGCAAATGTTTGGGAAACAAATGTTTGTTATACCAAGTAGATAAGTTTCCTGGGTATAAAACATTTTCTTTGGTAATAGCTCTCTTCCTGGTACAGGGCTCCTATTCTTTTAGGTAGTTAAGGGACAGGTTAAGAACTTTTCCTGAGTTTTCAGCTTAAAATAATCTACATGCCAAAGTGGAACGCTGGGGTGGAATTTTCTGATCCCCTTCATTTTTCTGAGCCCTCTGTCTTCACCTGAACCTCAAACCTTGGTGTCCACACATATTCATCCATCCCCTCTGGTCCTGTAGCTTTTAAGTGGGATGCAATTGTTCAGAGAGTAGAGGGTGATCAAGATGGCCTTAACATTTCCTTCAGTTTGACTACACTTTAAACAGGTTTCTCCCTGACTCTAGCTAGGCCCCTAACCTCCCTTTTCTTAAAGCATTTGCTTTAGAAATGTGCAATTATAAATTCTTTTTCTTCCCTTCCGAGATGTCAATCTTATAAAACCCTAGAATATTGTTCTCAAGATCCTGGGAGCCATCCCTTTGAGATGTTATAATCAAGAAAGAGAGTGTCTTTATCTCTCAGTCAATGTGGGAAGGAAGAAGCCAATTAGCAAACACAGATGGTCTAATCACCTTGACCAGGCTCCCTCCTAAAATCCTGCAGGTACTTTTCCATTAGCTTACCTCAGCCTTAAAAAACTCTCCTACCTTTTATTTCAGCAGAGTTGAATTCAATCTGTCTTCCCTATTGCAATAGTCTTGAATAATTTTTTTCCTTTAGTTAATTCCATCTGGTGCAATTTTCCTTTGGCAGAAGACTCTCCCTCTCAGATTTGCATGAGCGTGTCCCTTTGCTGACTTGTTGAATGAAACTGTACCCTGCTCCCAACCCTCACCCACCTTCCTGTCCACTTGTTCCTAGAGTTGGGCCTGCAATGCTCATATTTCCACTCCAACTACGGAACAAGGTGACAGGTTCGATGGCACATGGTGACACTGGAGCCAGAGCACTGGTCACCTAATGGCAAAAGGAAATCAAGGCATTCCCCATAAATATTATATGCTTTCCTGGCATCAGTGCTAAACTCTGGTAACACAAAGACAAATAATGTGTGGCCCTTGCCCCAACTGTCAAACATGTTTTCTTGAGCAGCAGAGATGAATATCAGACCCACATACCATATCCAGGCAAATTGGCTGTCTGCTGGAGGGAGATAACGCCTCAGATTTCCCTGATAAACAGAACCCAGGGGATACCCTGAGGAACTGGTTCAGTGCCATTTATCAAGGTGGGGAGAGTGACTGAAGATTAAGAAAAATCAGACTTCAGTGGCAGCCAGTCATTGATTCTACGTAGAACCTTTTACTTACTCCTTAATATTAAGGTGACCTTTTTACTTTATCAGCCAATCATGATCCTTTTCAGTGATAAGCATCCTAGCAAACTCACTGGGACAATATGTATACCTATGACCATCTTAGGAAAAGTAGGGTGTTAAAGTAATTCTATCTAAGACCAATCATGAAGACATTTGCCGTAATTGAAGATCAGAAGATTCTCCTTTCACCAGTGCACCTAATACCCATACATATGTATATGCATGCATGTGCACACACACACACAGCCATGAAGAATATAAAATCAGGTCTCATTTCGGTATCAAACTGATATCAGCAGAGCACCCCTATCCATGCACCTCAGAGAAATTCACAGCTACAATTCCTTAACAGACAAAATCTCTCCTTGACCTTCTTCCTTATGCCCCCACCCCTACATGCCTCCTCTTCAATAACAGCCCGCTGACCTATGCTCTTTTACTGCTGGAGGAGAAGTGGGACAGCATTAGGAGAGGTAGTCCAGTCCCCGGCAAAAATATATAAAAGAATAAAAAGAAAAATCTAAAAAAATGGACGTCTCATATTGCCAGGTTTAATTTCCGGCTAGCTTATCTTGAGCATTATCTAAATGGATTCTCCTTTTCTGAACCTGAACCACGTTATAAAAATCTCTCTTCTGTTTCCTCAGCCTAGAAAGACCCTAACCTGGACAAGGGGAAAGTATTAACCGCCACCCACCCTTTCCACTTTGGTCTGGAATTCCCCTGGATTCTCCAAAGAGGTCAAAGCAACACTGGTTCAAGCTCAAAATATTCTCCCAGGGTGTGAACAAATGCAGATTCATTAGTTCTGTACTCACTCTGGCTGAGGTGTAAATGCAAGTAAATAAAAAGCAATAGAATATTTCTTTGCCTATACAAAGCCATAGCTAACCTCCACTGATCTGAAAGCTTGAAATAACAATTGCACTATGCTATTCCCAACACCAAGATGTGTTTGGCGTATAGAAAGTGCTTGATAAATTTAGTTGACTGGATTGATGAAGGTTCCTATTCTTTGTTGCCCTGTGTATACTCTTGATATCTCTTCTCTCAGGCCTGGATGGTCAAGTCCATGCATTTTTCCTCTTTGATCAGAATCTCTGTTATAGACTCCATCTAAGATACCACTATCCACATATCTATCTTCTCTCCTAGACCTGTTAGATTTTGGAGGTCAGAGACAATGGTTACTCTGTAACCCTGACACCAAGAACATTCCTGTCACGTGGGCGTTTAATCAATGTTCACACACAAAACTGATGTGAATCCATGTTGCCTCTCCCCCCAAAAATAAATAAAATACAAACTAAAAATATAATATAATATAAAAATAGAATTTACTGGGCATCTGGGTGGCTCAGTCGGGTAAGTGTCCAACTTCAGCTCACGTCATGGTCTCACGGTTCGTGAGTTTGAGCCCAGCTTCGGGTTCTGTGCTGGCGGTGGGCTCTGTGCTGACAGCTCAGAGCCTGGAACCTGCTTCAGCTTCTGTGTCTGCCTCTCTCTCTGCCCCTCCCCCACTCACACTCTGTCTCTCTCTCACTCAAAAATAAATAATCATTAAAAAAATTTAAAAAATTGAATTTATAAATAAACATAAATTAAAACAAAATTTTAAATATGCATTATTTTATCTAAATGAAAACATTAATATTAAATACAAATGTGTGCATAAGAAAGTCATAAGTTTTAAAAGTGTCATCTATTTTCAAGCAAGTACTCACTACAAAGAGGAGAATCCTCAAGAAAACAAATTCTAGGATTTGAATGAATTCTAAAACTGGCTATAGTAATAAAGAACAATAAGTATAGGATCAAGGCAAAGGTAAGCCGTAATTTAACAGGGAAAATTCGTGGGAGAATGTCTTGTATTGAGAGTTGTTACAATTAGGTAGACCCAGGCTCAAATTGTGTCTCCAACATGTGTTAGCTGCCTATAGAGACACTTTAGTTGAATTCGCTGAGTATCAGTGTCTTTGGCCATACCACGGAGTTAATACCATCTGTCCTGATAGGTTGTTGCAAACATTAAGTACGATAAGGACATCAGTAGCATCTGACATTTACATAGATACCAAAGAGACTTCAGATTCCATCCATATATCTGATTCTGAAATTAGGACATATATGAAGACGATGGCATCTTTGTTGAAAAAAGGTAAACAATAAAGAGTGATCAATAAATAAGTATGATGTTAACCAGCTGAGGCAGAAAATTACTATATATTTCTGAAAGAAACAGTTTTATCCCCAAACTAGATTCCAAATAATTGACTTCTAATCATAATTCAGAATACATCTATTTTTAAAACAAAGCATGTATCATTCTTCCCCTTATTTTTCTCTCTTAGAAAATAATGCTACTTAATATCTACAAATGAACACCCTAAGTTTTAAATTTACCAACATATTATAGCTCATAATAAAAGAACAATGTTTTAATTTAAAGTTTTACATCATTAAAAACAACTTAACATGAGATTCTCCTCAATAAGAAAAGCAGATCTGGAGCCTAGACATCTGGACATCTTACTTTGTTAATTCGGAATGAGCTCTTACAAAGCCTTGCCCTTTTCCCCTCCCCTGCATCATCTGCGGCTCCTTTTCTGCCTCCCTTGCCTTTCTGCTGTGCGTACCCGCTCTAAAGACGTGATCGTTCGATGCAACATCTCATCAAGAAAAGGCTGGAAACGTATCATAGATAATTATCTTTCTCTTTTAGAGATGAATTCTGATCCTTCTTCTAGGTCACATGTAAATATGACATTTGAGATTTTTATAAATAGAAGCAATGATTTTGAAACAATGCAAAAATAAAGCATGAGAAGAAGCTGGTGGTGAGAAACCAAAAGGGAATTATTATTGTGATTATTTAGTAAACTGAATTTAGACTGGGAGTGACAGTCAAGATACATCCATTACCATATTTTCCATTAGCTCCCTGCCATCCTAAGCAATATCACACTGCTATTCCATTGCTAATTTTAGCTTGCATAATATAAATTATTTCTTATGTTCAATTTACTTATTTGATATGACAATTTAAAAGAAATGTATACCTCTGAACTTTGTGTGAAAAATGGTATCCAATACACCTAGTCCTGGAGAGAGCAGGGTCTGTTTCAATCCTTCCCATCACCTTGGTGGTGGTCTTAGTAGCTGTTGCTCTTCCAGTTTTGCATTTTGCTTCTTGTGTAAATCAGTGCTGTTAAAAGAAAAAAAAGGAAAAGAAAAGAAAAAAGAGAAAGGAAAAAACGTGTTCATGTATTCTGTATTCTGCACATTTTTTAAAACCAGTGCAAATTAGGGTTCCCGTTAAGAAAAAAAAAAGTTTTTTGAAAAATGCTAACATTACACAATATATAAAATATCAGTTATAACTGATGTGATTATCTTTTGATAGGTAATGGTAGTACTCTGGAGAATATTTTAATTTAGAATGTAATGGGAAGAAATGTCCACTTTCTAGATAGGTATTGAATTCCAAAATGAAGAATTGTTAAGATATTAATTTGAATGTTCTATAAAGAATTTGGGGGGGGGGTGCCCGGGTGGCTAAGTCAGTTAAGCGTCTGATTTTGGCCCAGGTCATGATCTCATTGATCGGCTCGTGAGTTCGAGCCCTGTGTCGGGCTCTGTGCTGACAGCTCGGAACCTGGAGCCTGCTTTGGATTCTGTGTCTCCCTCTCTCTCTGCCCCTCCCTAGCTTACGCTCGCACTCTCTCTCTCTCTCTCTGTCAAAAATAAGTAAACTTAAAAAAAAAAAAAGAATTTGGGTAATGATTGTATTTATTAGAAACATAGTTTTGGCAAAAGGATTTCACCATTTTTAATACATGAACTGGAGAATAGGTCAGCAACCTTGAATATAATCAAACTTCCTTGGTAAATAAGTAGAGTTTTAGGAGAGGGGGAAATTTTTGCATGATCAAATCTATTTATCCTGTGAAATTATAAATATGATCTTAATAGTATTATTTTATTTTAAAATCTAATTTTTCAAAAGATCATATAGTAAAGAATGTTTTTTTCAAATAAATTACCTTTCAGCTTCAGCTTAAAAGTAGCATGCCTCCAGTTCTATTTTATTTAAGAAAGAAGTGTTCATTAATTATCTTCTTTAGAAATGCAAAAGCAATTACAAAGGTGGCATTTTCCTTTAACATCAGCTCAAAACTAAAACTATTTGTTTGGGGAAAAGTTCACAAAATCATAGCAGTTCACACTGAAAGCCACATTTAATTATAGTGGGTTTTATAGATACTGTAAAATAGCTATTTGAAAAACTTTCTTGAACTTCAGGTCTTCTAAAAGTCCCAAGATCTTAAATTGCACCTCATAGTTTATAACATTTAATAACATTTCCCCTTCTTCAAGCCCCAAAGGTTAAAAGCCATTTAAATGTGTTTAAGAAGAAAGTATTATGTCTTTAAAACTAACGTTTAAGAACAAGCAGTTCAATGGAAATAAATTTGTCTTATAATTAAAAGTCTATATACAACTACATGAAACAATTATAAATTAGTATATGTGAAACTTTTAATTAAAGGTAAAATTTTTTTAGCAGTCTCTCTATAGATAATGCAAGTGAATATAATACTTCAGGTTTATTAAAAGAAAATTGGTGTTTAAAATATGGATAATAATTATGTTCATTCATACCCAAATTGGGAGAATATTAAGTGGACTATTCCAAAGAACTGTCTCACATTTTCTTGAGCCATTTTTCACTTTTTTCACCATCAGGATAAGGGTTACATTTTACATTAATGCACATTTATAATTAATGGTTACTTTACATTAATACACAGCATCTATAGAGTAAGACTAGATTCTGTTCATAGATCGTGGCTAGATTCTGAGCATGTTCTCCTAGGGAGCTCAATACTTTTTTGTTATAAATAATGAAAGCAGCGTCTACTGTTCACTTTCGAAAGAGAACACTACAATGACATGTTGTTGATCAAGCAAAGTCTAGTGTTTTACTTACTACAACAGGAAAACACCATCCTGAAGTTTAGTAGTGTCTTGGAAGGGGAAATTAAAGCTGACATTTTTAAGGTTAGGGATCACCTTGCCAATGGTTTAAGGCAAATCTTTTAATGTGGGATGGAACTGGGGATATTGGGCGAAGTTCTTAATAGTTTAGGACTGGAAGACAGAGGGAGACAAAGAGTGAATGTCAGTGAATAGACAATTGTTTGATAGGCAAGTGGGTTTGACCAGCTGAGAAGGAGGTTGGTTGAGCACTTTATTGATTAGATAAATGGATTTTTCTGAAATTATGGAGGAAAACAATAAAGTTATACATTTTTCACAGCCTTATCTTCCTGGGTAAGAATTCACTGGAACAAATTTTAAAGTCTCGTAATGTAGTCTCAAAACTAAGAGTTAAATTCTAGGACACCAGGGATGTAAGTTTCAGCACTTGGGAATGATAATAATAGTCACTGTATATATACACCAGAAGCAGAAGAAGAAAAAAAAGAAAAGAAATCCTTTCATGTAAGTGTAAAAATAATCTTATATTCTTATACTATAAAAATATAATAAAAGGAGGAAAGTTGCTAGATAAGCACATTCACACACAATCCCAGAAGCATTTCACCTGGGAAAAAGTATCATATTAACTACTGGAATAATCTCTAATATACATCGCAAATTATTTTTCCTTTGTAGATTTTTGAAGAGAAGCATTTTAACGACGAGTAATGACATTTAAGTTAGGCATCATATCTCTGGTCCTCACTTTGTTAAAGTATATATTAGTTGAAACTGAAATACATGCCTTTGAACTCTAAGGTATTTCCACGTATTTAAATGTGATCCAAGGAAGATCTGAGCTTTTGTGCAACTGAAAGGCCATGTGGGGTCTGTATCAAAGAATCAGCTGGGGGTGAAAACAAGTAGTACAAAGTTAGCTTATTTCTAGAATCTATTGCCTATACATAAGCAATACAGATTCATGAAATAAAAGGGCATTTGGTCTCCTAACAATGTGCTTAAAATTATTTTCTTTTGAATACTTTTCGCATTTAAGAAACACATTGGCTCTATGAATACCCCTGATTCTTTCTTCCCTTCCTTTCCTCCTGGCTTCCTTCTCTTTTGCCTTCCTTTTATTTCTTAATTTCCTTTCTTTCCCTTCCTACAAATAGTTAGGTCTCCAGCTCCCACTAGCCACTCCATGAGGAGTGTGGAGAGAGAGAAAGATGAATCATAACTATGCATATAGATTGACTGCTGTCTTTTTAAAATTTTTTTTTAATGTTTATTTACTTTTGAGGGAGAGATTGTGAGTGGGAGAGGGGCAGTGAGAGAGGGAGACACAGAATCTGAAGCAGGCTCCAGGGTCTAAGCTGTCAGCATAGAGTCAGATGCGGGGGCTCGAACTCATGAACCATGAGATCATGACCTGAGCTGAAGTCAGACAGTTAACCGATTGAGCCATTCAGGCACCCTGATTTACTGCTGTCTTTTAATTAGTGTAGCTCTATACATTATATTTTATTCAATGTAGTAATGAAAGCAACACCTGTAATTATCAGATATTACCTTTCAAGCAAGTTTTTATTACATATCTCCAGTGGCATCATGTGTACTTAGTTCTGAAACACTGTAGTTCATTCTGTGATTTCTCCTATTTCAAGAGATCTTTGGAATTAGTTCAGATATATCTGTTCATCTATGTAAACTGTCTATGCCTCTTGCCACTACAAGTTGTTTTTTTTTATTTTTTATATATTTAATTTTTTTTAGAGAGAGAGAGAGAGAAAGGGAGAGAGAGAGAGAGAGGGAGACAACCCAAGCAGGGGAGGTGCAGAGAGAGAGAAAGAGAGAGAGAATCCCAAGCAGGCTCCACACCATCAGTACAGAGCCTGACGTGGGGCTTGAACTCACAAATGGTGCGATCATGACCTGAGCTGAGATCAAGAGCTGGACACTTAACCGTCTGAGCCATCCAGGCACCCTTAGAAGTTTCATTTTCATAAGTAATGCCATTTAAGTAATTCAGTAAAATTCTCACCAAAATCATCAGAAATAAGGCCAATCTAATATGTAAATATGTACTTTACATGTCTTGAATAAAGTGGTAGCATTAATTCAGTGCTTTTCATTGGGCTTTGTTTAATTTGTGGCCAGAGATAAAAATTTAATCAAAATAAAAAGGAGTATAGAAAAAGGAAACATAAAATGTGTAACTGATCTGAGAGCTTCTAATCATGACTTCATGTATCATCTATAACTCAAACGAAGCATCTTAATCATTGGTCTACTTCTCTTTTGTTTCTTGTAGTGTCATTTTTATTATTACCAAATTAGAAATTAGTTCCTGTCATCTCAACTAGTGTTTGGTAGTTACTGGGGAGAGGAGGATTGTAATAGTTCACTGGATGTTGAATTAAAAATTGTGTATGATGCCAACAGAATAATAATCACCTTTTCCTCTATAAACAAGGACTGAGATTCTCATATTCGTGTAAATTAATCTGGCAAATTCTACATGCTTTTATGAGGGAAACATTTCACTGCGATCAGTTAGTGCTATTGTCTAAAAACACATCGGGCCTCCGTAAATACCAATTACTGTCCTCCCATTTTTTTTGGAACAATTCATAGTTAAGACCAATTATTTACGTATCAGTTTGTCTTTCATAAGTGAGCACATTAGAGACTTTAACTTTGCCCAAATAAATATCAATATAGTAGCGTTCGTGGTATTTGCTTGTATCTTCCAGTTCCTAGATAAGGCAACTGGTTCGCAATTCACTACCATTCTAGGGAGATGCTTTGAAAACCAGTTCAGTGCCCCAATACACGAGGCATAGGAACAGCAGTGTCTGACACAACCAAAGGGTACTGGCAGATGAAGTCGTTTAGAAGAGTAAACTTTCGAATATAAAAGTGCAAGTCACATCAGTCTCGCGGCCATGTCAGTTTGGACAAATCACAACTAATTTGGGGTAAAAACAAAGTTCATGGCATAGACCCTTCCTTTCCACCTCACAGATGTCAGGCAATATGAATAAGTGCCTCAGAAAAAAAGACACTTTATAAAACACAGTCTATCATTATGTTTTAAAATGATTAAAATCATATTTTCCAAAATAGAGGGAACTTCTAAATATATCTATAAAGTATACTCAGACTTCGAACATCTGTGTTCTACCTATATAATCAAGGGACGTAATCAGGAAAATGAATATTCCTAGAGGTTCAAACAAATCACTCTCAGATATGCTACACTTAACAGGGTAAAATAAAATATAGGTCAAGATTCAAGAATCATGGGGAGGCATACGTTTATGTCAGGCTGTCGTAAGTCTTACAGAAAGATAGTATCATTGAAATAAGTAAGAATTACAAATGTTAGAGTTCCCACTTCTTAAATTTTATACTTAACTATGTTTAAAAATAGGGGTGCCTGAGTGGCTCAGTCGGTTAAGCACCGTACTCTTGATTTTGGCTCAGGTCATGATCTCATGGTTCACGACTTCAAGCCCTGCATTGGACTCCATGCTGATGGTGCGGAGCCCGTTTGGGATTCTCTCTCTCTCTCCCTCCCACTCTCTGTCCCCCTCCTCCACTCTCTCACTTTCTCTCTCTCAAAATAAATAAATAAACTTAAAAAAAAAAAAACCAGGACCATATTTTTATCGACAAGCAATACAATTAAAATATAATAATATAAAAGCTATATTTGAAGATCTAACCCATTTCAGTAGCTTACTAAAAGTATTCAATTTTGCAAAGAGAAGAAATATGTTACAGAATGTGAGAACAATTTGCATGAGCAAGAAAAATAAAAATAAAGTTGCTAATTATCAGGCAGTTCTAGTATTTAAACAATATATGTGCATGTATATACAATATAGAGACAGAGAAATGGAAGGAGTTCATAAAGACTTAGAAGATTCAGTCTTTGGAAAATAGCATATTAGGCCTATAAGTCTATTATTAAAATAATCATATCAACTTGGACAAATTATAGTCAATTTTTTGTAATCAGTCTATTTCAGATTGAATACATGAATGATAAATACAGAAAGATGATAAGATTAGAGCTTGAATCCCTATCATATATAAAGCAAACACATTTTCATCTTTTTTCTATTTTTAAAACAAATGTTCATCTCTAAAATCATAAATCTCTTAATTTGGTGCCCCAATAGAAAGGGGAAGACTGAAGTCAGTTCCAAAAAGAAAAATCAGTTTTGATAAATATTTTGACTTTAGTTTAGAGGACCTAAAAAACAACAACAACAACAACAAAAATTTGAGAGAAATGCTGTGAAAATTATCCTCCAAGATGCTTTATGACAAAGATGCATTGATCTCGTATGCACTGATATTAGACATTAATACAAGTCTTGAATTAGAATTAATAGCATCCATTAAATTTTCCATAGCAGAAGTGCAAGTACTAATACACCAATGAGACTTGCATCATCAACCATTTAATTTTAAACATTTTTTTAAAATGGTCTTCAGACAATGTTCTATACCTCCCTTCAATATGTGCTTTCTTTAGAAGTTTGGGAATTTATAACACTGGGCAGAAAGTTGTTATACAATGATCCAAATGCATTCTTAAAAATGTACTCTGACTTGCTGCAGCAGAACTATCCACTGTTGCATTAATATTAAGATGTGTGGTTTACAATTGTGGGGTTTATTTTTTCCTATTCATCTCTGAAGGCCCATAGACTAATACAACTTATATTAGTGAAGTTAAAATTTTCCAAGAATCTTAGGAGCATACTCCTATACTATAACAAACCAGAGCCTTAACAAAATTAGTTTTCATAGCAAATATATTTTCCTCCAACATAAGATGTATATAAACGTATACATTAATTTTATGAAGCCCATGAAATAATCTTTCCAACAAATGGGCATATCTCGGGTTTATATTATATATTTCTGGGGATTTTGGAGTTGTGTAATAATCGCTAGTCCTATTATTATATGCCGGGTGCCGTTCTAAATGCTTTATATGTAGCATCTCAGTAACCTTGCCTACAGCTCTGTGTGAGAGAAGTATCTTTACTGTCTTCATTTTAAAATGAGGAGCTAAGACCCCCGGAGAATAGGAAAACTGCCAAAGATCGCAGAGCCATAAATGGCAGAACCAGCACCTGATGTGAGTCAGTTGAACTCTAGAACTTCTACTCTTAACCACAACAGTTTTTCTCAGACTGTAAAATATTAAATGTTCTTTGGTCAACACTAGAGTGCTTGAATTATCTGAAGAAGTTTTCAAAATAGCTATTCATCCCTTCTGCATGGAGCATGCAATGTATTTGGTTTCAATGGTACTTAGAAGGAAGGTTTGTTCCTGACCTTGACAGACATCAGGCAGAAATGTGAAGGAAGAGAGTGACAAACCTCCCCTATGTGTTCAGCAACCTTCTTCCTGAGGGATCTAGAAACCCTTCTAAAACCCTAGCTCCTCTGATATTAATATGCCCTTGCTTTTAGGCCATTATCAACCAATATTGGGTAAAACTTTAAAAACTATCCTAATACATCCTGTTACAATTATTTATTTCTTTTTTCTTTTTTTTCTTTTTTTTATGTTTTTATTTATTTTTGAGAGAGAGAAAGAGAGACAGAGCACAAGTGGGGGAGAGTCAGAGACAAAGAGGCAGACACAGAATGCAAAGCAGGCTCCAGGCTCTGAGCTGTCAGCACAGAGCCTAATGCGGGGCTCGATCCCAGGAACCATGAGATCATGACCTGAGCCGAAGTTGGACGCTTAACTGACTGAGCCACCCAAGCACCCCATCCTGTTACAATTATTTAATGTTAAATACAGTTGTTCAAAATATCAACCATTTTATGAAAGCAATTACTTTCTTCAATATCCAGTTATCATAAATTTTAGTTTAGGCAAGGGGTTTATGTTAAAAATAAATAAATAAAATTTATTTAAAATTAAAAAAAAATAAATTCATATGGTCTATTCTCTGCCTGACCTGTAGGGAATAGAGTTCCAGAGGGGAGGGAGAGGAATTCACATCATCCTTCTCACAATGAGGTAGAAATATCCTCACTGGATATTCTTCCAGAAACTTGAATTTTATTTCTTGAATTTTTATTCTTCCAGAAACATGAATTTTACTACCTGGTAATCATTTAAAATATTACTTTTCATTTTAAAAAAGAGATGTTGTAAATCAAATGCAACATTTACATAATTTTTTAAGGATAAAATAGACTTGAGACAAATTTTGTGTTTTCACTTTTTAAAACCTACATTCCAAATGCTTCCTTCCTTTCCCCAGGACAAAGTCAAGATTTCCAGAACTCAGGGTCTTTTGGAGAATAGGATGAGAATTACTTGATCAGGAATATATGGACATTGAGAAATAAAGACATTCTTCAATTCATTATATAATGGTTTCTTTTAACTCCATTGGAGAAAATATGCTTGGATACTGACAGACTAACAGATGCCATCACCCTGTCTCTAAATTTAGTTAATATTATATTGAACTAAGTAGAACAAAAACATCAGTATGGGCCTCTGTGCAAATGGTCACATTTAGTAAAACCTACGATGTTTTAGAGTAAAAAGAAACATTAAAGATCACTTGGTCCAAGGGTTTATCTTCCAATTGGATACAAGTGAGCCAAAATGACGTGATTCAAGTTATGGTGCACCTTACAGTTTTCATCAAGTCAGTACTAGAATCCAGGTCTCCTGCTTCCCCTTTCATTCTCTCTACATTATGCCATGAATTGAATTCTTAGGTACTGATTAATTGAAAAGCCTTATGCACCCCAAAGGTGCATGCTTCATTCTTTCTTTTGTAATCTTTGGCTTCTCAACAGAAAAGAAAGCATCCAGGAAAAATAGCTAGTCTGAGTCGGTAGCAGAGGGTTGTGTATGAGGCCTCTTACTAACAATATAAACAACTCTAGTAGCAGTAGATGGAATGAGAACAGACTGGTTACTCAAGGATGCAACAGTTATCAATCTTTAAGGAGAGATAATCATGGGAGGGAGACTGCAACTGGGAGAATCAGAAAAAAGCTTCCACCTCTGTCAGCCCTTGATCTGGCTTTGGTCTGGGTTCACCCTGTCTATACAGACTTGGAGAGGTGACTTAATCTCTATACACTTTAATTTGCCCATTTCTAAAATAAAGCACCTCAGCTAGATGTTATATTTGAATTTAGTCAGAAGACCCAGAAGCAATGATGCATGACAATCGTTATGTTCTTAAATTCTGTAATGCTATAACCACAAATGGCTTCTCTCTCTAAACATCCTGACGTTTTAATTGTGTCCTATTAAGGTTAGAAAAAGAACTGGTTTGCCCAATTATCTAAAATACTCTACATATAAAATAAATATTCTAAACATAAATACAAAACATGCCTAAAAGCATCGATGGAATCAGCAGTACCTCCCTAGCCACCTCATAGCCACTGCACAAATGGAAACGGATGGTCTCAATGAATTAGATACGTTCCTATAGGGCTCCGACTCCCACGAGACCATCCTCCAAATAGGGGTTTGTTTAGAAACATTTTGAAGTCTAGGCATTATAAAAGAAGACATTTGAAAGCCAAAAGCATTCACTACCTACGGTGAAACATCTACAGTTATGGAATTTCAGTCATGTTGAGAGTTGTCAGGAAAAATATTTTGGGGTGGCCATATTTGCCAGTATCCTTTTCACACAACTGACACGATAACCTTATCCGCTTATATCTGCATGTGATGGTTTGGCCAAAGGCCACAGTCCTACTTTAGTTTTACAAAGTAGGGCTTATTTTTATCATTATCAACAACAGTAGGCAAACATAATTTTGACTGGGAACCGTTCATCTTTGGTTGGAGAAAAACCAACATGTTCCATGGGCAACATTCCATCATCTACAATTAGTTTAGCTAACATTTTTCTTCAGGATGCTTTAGCTGTATCAAATGGAGCCTCCTTCTCAACCAGGTTCCATGGTATAGATTCAGGATATACCAGCACATGAATTAACCATTTAATCAATGAAACCATAGCCAGATAATATGGTTAATTAAATGAATACTTACTGAGTCCCTGCAATGTTGTGTGTTCTGTATACACTTAGCAGTAGGAATACAATAGCAAAAATGCCAGTCCCTGTCTTCCTGTTGTTCCAAGTCTGGAAAACACTCTGTTTTACCAGCTGTATCTGCCTTCCTTACTCTAGTAATCTGGACCACATGAGTGGTGAAACCCCTCCTCTTCGCTTCTAGGATTTAGAGTAGAAGCAGGCCTAAGGAAGAATTCTTCCTAAGGAAGAATTGCTCCTCTGGTTCTTATCATTCCAATATAAGAAGAGACCAAAAAAAGAGACCTTCTTCCTTAAAACCTAGAGCAAACGTGTTATACACCACGTCCTATCTTTACACTGTTTCATGCTCGTAATGTTAGGGCCCCCTACCCCCAAGCAGAAAATAACTATGTTCCCATCATACCACTTCATCTTCATGAGCTAGAAACCAGTAGAAAAGAAAACCAGTTGACTATCGGGAAGACTAGAGTTTTTACATCATATATTTATACTATCGTATTTTACATAATTTCGTTTCTTTCACCAAACTTTGACCACTGTTGTGAATTTGTTTAGTTTCCTTCTGGTGCATGTCAATTTCCAGCAGAGGAGGAGAGAGGAGAGAGGGAGGAGAAGTAGCAGGGGGAGCAGTGGCCCGTCACAGGAACCTGGAGCCTCCCTCCAACTAAAAGCTGGTCCATGTGGACCTCAGGGTGGAGCGTGCTCTGGGGGCAGCCTAAAAAACATGCATCCAGCATAAGGAAAGATTCCAGGAAAGGGATGAACATGGTTCCCTTCCTGTTGTATTCCAGACAACATATTATTCATGCTGTCACTGGCACCAAAGAACAAATTAGCCTGTCTGAATATTCTCAGCAGAACAGAGGCAATGATAGCAAACTGGGTTATACAACATTCTGAACAAAATGCAATAAGCTATGTAATAGGCCAAATCAGCTCCAAAGTTAAGCTTAAGGAAAAGCCCTCTGCTCTTAGTTATGTGTTTGCATGGCAAAACATATTTTCGGTTCTGATATAAAGTCAAAGTGAAAGCAGCTAGGACATTACTCATCACGTGCATCACAATGAGCTCCATCACACAGACAAATTGTACTGAGTAATATGGTTTAAGGGAGGATTAAAATAAATTATGGCAGGAAACATGTAGTTGGCTGATGAATTCATCACAATCACTGTTTCTTAATTAATATTTGTTAAACAAAGAAATAACTATACTGTTGAGATACTTTACATGTCAACTAAATAGTGTATAGTAATAGATCAGTAGTCACTTAGATAGATAAATAAGCTTCTCCTGTTAAGATTCTGTTTTTGCCACTCTAAAGCAAAATATGGTTAATACGAAAGTTGATCATCAAGATATTCTCATTAATTCTAGGTAGTTGTTTACATTTTTGGTTATTACTTTAATTCAAGTTCCAGTTGTTACACTATAAAAAGGGCTTGTTAGGCTTGTGTGTATTTACAAAACAGCACTAAACTCTCGTTAAAATGGCTTTCTCAATTCATTTTACATATAAAGTTCTGTACTTCATGATCATGTCAACCTCGAAATTCTTAATGTTATTCTTGAGAAACAAAAAAGCATTAAAACCTAAAGCAACATGAAAAGACATCTTAACAGTCATCAACATCTGATCATTGAAACTTGCCTTCCTCTCAAATGGGAATATACCGACAGGATGCAGAAGGTAATTTTGTGTAGCAGCTTTTGGTAGCAATTATAAAAACACAGAGGACCATCAGGGCTCAGAGGAAAAGGGACAGGGCAAGGAGAGAAAAACTGATCAGTAAATTCATTTTCAATGCACAATTCACATGCCATTCTTCAGGTAAGTTTTTGCTTTGGGAGATAGAACACCCTTGTAAGATTTCATGGGAATTCTGTTGGAGAACAATTAACTGAGGTCTATGTAGGAGAAGCAGATTGGGAATAGCTCATGGTGACCAATAAAAAGCTGTTTCATTATTCAGGCATGGCATTAGTTGGTAGAAAATGGTGGAAATTCTGAAAAAAGTATATATAGTTAGAAGCATTTCAGAGAGCAGAACAGTAGAATTATCATACACAGAAATGGAAATGGTATCTTCATGTATAAAACCCAGTTAGAGGCTTGAATGTTCAAAGGGACAACCACTTCAAACTTACCATATCCCTCAGATGAATATAGAGTCTACCCTCCAAAAACCTACCTAGGATTCTCTTGCTTCTACAGCCCCTCTCTTCTAAACTCTGCACTATCAGTAAACCTGGCTTCTCTGGGCTTCTTTAGTTTCACTTGATTCACCCATTATCTTGATTCTTTAAAAATGCATGCCCAAGAATTTGATAGAGCAAGCACATGGGACAGAAGTAGGGAAACTGTGCGGATCCATACATTAAGGATTTTTCTCCACTGTACATTTATAGCTTTGCCTCGTAAGTATCACAACATTTCAGTGGTGCAATTACAATGATTCCCATGAGGAACACACCAAGAAGCAGTCTAAAATTTCAAGGAAGCATAAGGGGAACTGATTGAAACTTCACCTTGCTAAAAAAATGTGAACGACAACATGGAAGAAGAGGTTGACAAACACAAAAGAGTGGCACCCAGTTGAAAAGACATTATAAAGGAGATTCAAGCTCTGAAGGAGCTGAGGCCTGTTGCAATGCTAAGAGGAAACAGCAAGCATTTCTATTCTAAATTTTGTTTTCCTTCCCTCAGCTTAAAAATACGCTTGCCTATTGCATTGTAGCAGATATGATAGACAGACTAACTCAATATCCGTCCAACCTCTTTCTTGTATGTCTTCCTGTACTGCAGAAGCTGGGACACGTAAAATCTACATTTCCTAGATGCCCTTGTAGCTAGGTTTCAGGATGTGATTTAGGTTCTGTCAATCAGACACTTTCATGTGAAGCTTGAATGTGGAAGAGAGGACAAGTATACCTATCATGGTGTTATTTATTTATTTTTTTAAGTCTAATCTGGCTATATTGGATGTTCCCAGTATTAAGTTATACTTCCTTTGTTCTCACTTTTAATTATACTGTTTTTTAATGTATGTGCTTTAAAATTTTTTAAAAATTGTTTAATGTTTATTTACTATTGAGAGACAGAGAGAGACACAGCATGAGCATGGTGGCGGGGGGGTGGGCACAGAGAGGGGAGAGACACAGGATCCGAAGCAGGCTCCAGGCTCTGTGCACAGAGCCTGATGCGGGGCTCGAACTCACAAACCATGAGATCGTGACCTGAGCTGAAGTCGGACACTTCGACTGAGCCACCCAGGCGCCCCTATTTATGTACTTTTGAAAGCCATCTTAAGAACTTTGAAGGGGCACCTGGGTGGCTCAGTTTTTTAAGAGACCAGCTCTTGGTTTTGGCTCAGGTCATGATCTCATTGTTCATGCGTCTGAGCCCACATCGGGTTCTGAGCTGACAGTGCAGAACCTGCTTGGGATTTTCTCTCTCCCTCTCTCTCTGCCCTTCCCCTACTCATGTTCTCTTTTTCTCTCTTAAAACAAATAAATAAACTTAAAAAAAAAAAAGAACTCTGTAGAAAAAACAACATTGAGCTTATCTTTGCATAGAATTTTGAACATCTTTTTTGTTCAATAACAGTAAAAAAGCTATCTTTTATAAACAATTTTTAAATCATGACTAGTCCAATGCTTAACAAAAGACATGTCATTGTTTTAATTTGTATCTATCTAGTTCTTGGAGATACTGAATATGTTTATATGTTTTTTAGCTATTAGTAGATCTTTCTTAAAAATTATAATTTATTTATTTTTTGCTCATTTAATTATTAGAACTGTATGTTTATATTTTTAAAGCACATTATCATTATCTGGAGTATATTATCTATTGCTTCATTTATTGCATATATCTTCTTAATTTATTCTCCAGTTTTTAATATTGTATGTTTTTTAAACTAGTATTCAAAGGAGTTTGTAGCCAGGGCAATAGGGGAAGGCTTGTTGTTAAACATAACAGTAAAAACACATAAAGCAAAACACTTCATATGTTGTTTAGAATATTTCTTCATTGCAAGACAGAATGAACATTGAAAAGGGTAAGCTCAAGCCTAAAACAGATGTGGTATAACCACATCTTGCCATTTGCAACTACGCCGATGGAACTGGAGGGTATTATGTTAAACAAAATTAGTCAGAAAAAGACAAATAATCATATGAGTTCACTCATATGAGGACTTTAAGATACAAAACAGATGAACATAAGGGAAGGGAAGCAAAAATAATATAAAAACAGGCAGGGGGACAAAACATAAGGGACTCTTATATACAGAGAACAAACAGAGGGTTACAGGAGGGATTGTAGGAGGCGGGATAGGCTAAATGGGTAAGGGGCATTAAGGAATCTACTCCTGACATCATTGTTGCACTATCTGCTAACTAACTTGCATGTAAATTAAAAAATAAATGAAATAAAATAAAGACATATAAGAAATCTAGTAATTTTAAGTGAATACAAATATCCCAACTATGAAAAGTGAGTTTAGTGCTCCTCCCCTAGCAGCTCACAATGAGATCCCTTGAACACACAGCAAGATGGTGGCTGCTTCCAACCTGAAGGGAAAGCTCTCATCAGACACCAACCCTGTGGACACCTTCATCTTGGATTTCCAGCCTCTGAAACTATGAGAAAATAAATTTCTGTTGTTTAAGAAAGAAGGAAAGAAAGAAAGAAAGAAAGAAAGAAAGAAAGAAAGAAAGAAAGAAAGAAAGGTGAGTTTGATGCTATGTCCTAGAAAAATCCTAGCCTTGATAACTAAAGAGATGATTTGTGAATATTTAAGAAGAGTGATCTACAAGAACCATGACAAAATTAGTATATTTTCTTTTCAACTCAGATAACAAAGCAGCAGATCAGGAAATTCCACCTTGTTGGGTTTCAGCTGAATATTTGGCAAGTCTTTCATATATCATTGTTGTCAGAAAAAAGAAGTATGGACTGCTGGGAAAATTCATACCTGGTTGAACAATATTTTCTATAGAACTTTGTTTAGTCGAGAAAAGTTTCTTAAAGTGGCAATCATCATTTTTTTTTGGTTTGAACATAAAAAGGAATATAGAAAACAATTTTGAGTATCTACTCTATGTATTTATTCACATATAAACTATTTACATATTTATACACTAAAATTTTGTTGATTATAAAACCTACAAGAAGGTAAAATTGACAAGAATAAGACAAAGATTAAGCAAAATAACATCTGATTCATGAACATTCAAAAATTGTTCTAAACAAAAAATATATTACAAATGACACTCATAAAGTACCTTTTTTAATGTCTTACTATTTGTGATGTTTTCACTTAATTATTAAGCAATATCCCAAGGCACAATGTACATTTATTGCTGTGTTTACCCTTCTTACCAAGTCTGTTTAGATTCTCAAGGTATGTGTAATGAGCCTGATTATGAGATTATATTGGATGGACAGTATCATCTCTATCATTTTCTTTTCCTTTGCTTACATTTGCAAAATGATATTTATTTTTATTTGCACCTTCTTAGCAGAAATCTTTTAAGCTACTTATACATTTAAATCACCAGGAAAGTCACTTATAACACAAACTGCAAGACATAGCAATATACTAAATATGAACAAACTCTTTAGGTTGTAGTCATCAAAACCTCTGTTAAAGACCTCTCTATTCCTTCTGACAGTAAAACCTCATTGGATTATGAATCAATTAATATTTGAAATATTAGTAAAAATTGGTATTATGTGATTGTATAGATAAAATATGTATAAGTAAAAGTCATCTAATATTATCTTCTCCTTCCCAGTGGCTCAGATTGTCTTGTGAAATTCTTGGGATGAGAACATCTCACTTTATAAATGATCATTTTTCATATTAATGACTTAGCTGAAGACATATGAAGCATAATTACTAAATTTATTGATGACACAAAAAGGGAGGAACAATTAACATGCTGGACAAGTTCTTAATTAAATTCAAGCACAATATCTCTCAAGAGTAGGAATGGGATTGAGAATGGGAGGATTCAGGTGGAATCTAACAGTGACTGGTGTTTCAGTCTTCAGGATATTTACTTTATGTAATTTATTTATTTAAGGGGCAGATAAATCTCAGAAAGGCATGTATCTGGAATGTTGAGCAACAGATCAAATAGCCAAGTATCTAGAATAATAGATGATTTTTATGCTCAGATATTGAGCATTTAGGAGGTAGCTACTATTGTAACGTTCATTTAAAGAGACCATGTTTGTTTCACTATATAAGCAGGAACACATTGGTTTTGCACCTTGAAACGTATTTACTTATGATTATTGTGAGCCTTACAATGCAATCAAATTGGCTTGAGATATATCAGGTCTCACCTGTGTACATGAGCTTTCTTTCTCTAGGTACAACTTTTCTCGATTCTTCCTAAAGACCTACACAGTAATTAAAAGAGCTGAAGATGTTAAAGCTTGAATTTCTTTTTTTGTTGTTGTTGTTTTTTTAGAAAATACAAAATGGTCTTAAAATATATGAAAAACTATATAGCAGGAAAGGGATCATGCATAACTGGGAAATTTCCAGAGGGTAGAACTGAAATCAATGAGCAGAAATTATTCTTTAAGTAAACATTAAAAAAAGTTTTCCAACATTTTTTAAGCTATCCCAAAAGGTAGTGATAAGTAGAGGTAGAGATAAGTGAGGTAGAACTAAGTGTTTAAGCAGAAAGAATGGTCAGTTGATCATAGAATTTATATAACAACTTACTCCATACTATGTGGAATAAACTCATTCATCTTTAAGGGTTCTCCTGCTGGAAGATTCTGTGACTCTTCAAACCAGTTTACACTTCAGAATAACTTTGTTTAGTCTTCTGAAAGTCTCAATTAACTTGTTATATGTTTAAAAGATACACAAAAAAAGAATTCTGAAGTTATATTACCATATGCATTGATTAAATCTTTTATTTAGTACCATGTAAAAATTTAAAACAAAATTTTTATTTCGCTGGTTCAAATACTACCTTCTTCCTTCAACTGAAAAAACCCACATGAATCTATTGTATCAGTTTTCATTTGTGGGGGTGGGGGTGGGTGGTGGTGTTTTGTGTTCAAGTGATATAAACCTGAGTAAAATCATGTGAAAAATTAAATATTCATCCAGAGTTTATTGTTTGGTATTAAATAAGCGTTAGCAAAAAGAGTCAGAAATAACTTACTCTTGATCTAAAAGGACAGCTAGAACCAAAATTAAGATTTTTATGTGATTGTGTGTCTATCTCACTATCTCTATGTAACATGGAAAAAAAAACAATAAATTTCATTAAAAACATCCCTACTCTTGACAACTTATTAAAATACTATTGTATAATATATAGTCCAAAGTTATATAACTATACTCTTAGAAATGCACAAGGAATTTTTAAAGAAAATGTATGTTTTATTGAATAGATATTTTAGATAGATTGTTTTATCTCCTCTAATTCTTTCATAATACACATAATGTCTTATCAAGGCAGAACTTTGACCATTAATAAGTTCCACACAGGGGTTAAATAATAGAATATTAGCAAATATTTGCTGATTACAAAGAACATATTAGATCTGTCTCAAAATAGGGACGCACTTATGGTTCTATTCACGTGTAGAATCAATCTACATTATCAGCATAAACAAGATTTAACAAAAAAGTCTAATGGGCTTTGAGTTCTGCTATATGAAAATTAAGTAAGAACTCCATATCAAACCATTGGATGCCATGATAGATTAAAGTTTTACCAGTATTCAGAAAACAACCCCCCATTAAAAGAGATATCCCGAATACTGAAAAGACCACACTGCTATGTAGAAAGTTTTTATTCAGTGAAAATTTACAAAGTGTACACTAAATTTATAATTGTTGAAGTAGAGACTTCACAATTTGGTTTAAATCAAACTTTTTTCCTCCTAAGAGTTAATCCCCGAGTAATCTGAAGAAGACTCTACCTCAGCCAAATTCTTCAGAATCTGCTTTTCTCAACTCACAAAATGACTTTTAAAACATAATTTATTAAGTGTATATATAGTTCAGTGCCTTCCAGTAAATTCTATTTTCTGCTAAATATAGGAATGTGGCCTAACCCCTTAAGATACCATCATTAGAATCAACTATTATGACATCACTGAAAAGTTAAAGCTTTTGGTAGGTTCACTGCTGTTCACTGTGTAAATACAGATGCAGGAAGTTTTTCAGTGGCAGGGCATTGTTCTTGTTTTATGGTGTTGTTTGCTTGATTATTCTCGGCTGTCTTTGTCCCATTGAAATGGCTATATTGAATGTTTGACCCCAAAACTTTCTTGTTTTGCCACTTTTTTTTCAAATTGGAAAGAAATTGAAACTCAATAATTAAATTTGACAGATTTACATTGGCAATTTTCTGCTTAATCATAGAAACAACTTTTGTCTTCACTTTTTATTTTTTATGTCATTAATGATCAAATTCATTAATATACCATGACAGTCATTAATTTGCCAGTCTATAGCACTTTGCTAAATAACTTGTTATGCTATTAGTAAATGTTATCTTACATAAGAAAAATCTATTTTGACTCATCACATTTATCTTCAGGAAAATGAAGTAAAACTTAAAAAAAATAATTAGACCTACAAAGGCTGACCAAAACAAAACAAACAAAATAAAGCAAAAAACCCCCCACCTTCTCCCACCAAAAAAAAACCTTCACATATTAAAATAAAAAAAACCTTGAACCTAAGTTTAGTGATACTTTAAATTCTAATCAATTTCTTCTGTTTTTAATAAAAAAAGATAAAATACAGTTATGTGTTTGTGGAAAAAATATGAATAAATTTAAGGTTAAAAATTATATCCTGTTCATGCAATGCTTTTGCTGGAGACAGTATTACCTCTTTCCTCCAGAGGAGAGAAAAAAATCAAGATCTAAAGAGTTAGGTTTTTTTTTTTTTTTTTACAAATACAGGTGAATTGTTGCCTTTAAGGCTGCAACTGACACTGGAATTTTTAGTAAGCCCTAATCAATCATAACTCTTGAAAGCAGCTATTAGGAAAGTCATACTGTGTGACATGAACTTTCCAAAAACCAGCACTGACAGCAGCTCTCTCTAAGGGCACTCATTTTCTTCCTCTTTTATTGAAAAAAAGAGAGAAAGATGTGAATTTTTCCAAGTTCCAAAAATGGTACTTTTAACTATTAAATAATTTTAATATACAGAATCAATATTTTATACATAACATTTGCAAACTGATTTAACGCACTCAATACAGACACAAGATAAAGACAGGCAAACATTTACGGATGAAAAGTAATTAGTATGACTCTCTTTTAAAGAAATCTACCCAGACTAATTTTAGCTTTAAACGTATGTCAGTAAATGAAGTTTCACAGAGTCATGTATCAGTTCACTGATATGCGATCAATTCAAAGATAACTTTGATTAGGCTAGGTACCGAGATTGCTTACGCACTTTTTATTTCTATTCATTAATCAAGAAAGATAATCATACCTACTTCCGTAAATTGAGTGAATGGAGATGGTTCAGCACACGCGTTTATGTGTGACAATAAATCTCCAGCTGGAAGGGAAAGAAAACAGAATTCAAGCAGGCTATCCTCATAAATAAACGAATGGCTCAATAAAATTGTCCGTAAATAGTAAATCTCAAATACAGGAGATATTTTTCTTTTAGCAATTGTATTAAAGTAACCAATAGTTTATTTTGTGGATTCCTTTCTTTTTCCCTCTATCCCTCTTTGTTCTGCCTGTTCACATACACAACTGGGGCAGAAGACCGACTGTTCACCTTGGAGGGGAATCAGAATATGCCAGCCCAACATATGCCACTGTGACATAAGATTATTCTGAGCAGAAAGCAAACTGAGAAACAATAGACATAGGAGGAACCTCCCAGTCCTTCCCCTTTCTGACTAAAAGCAGGGCATACATTCCCTTTGCAAAGGTGATGTAAATTTCCATTTGTAAAGTTTCCCCCTTCTCAGTACCAGGAAGAACATGATAACTTCATTTCCAGCTTGACAGACCTTAATAAGCAACCCTACCTACCATACATTAGCTATTAACCTTCCCCCAATTTATTACTGCAAGGAGCCCCAACTCCCTTTTCCTTTGTCTAGTCACAATGACTGCCTTTTGTTAAAGTGGTATAAAAGCTCCCAAACCTGACTGCTCCTTTGGGTTGTCACTTGTTTGCTTTGAAGCCCCTGTGAAAGTAAAAATACTTTCAAAATGTGTCTGCCTTTTCTTCAGTTAATCTGCCTTTTTCCAGTTTAATTTGCAGGCCCCCAAAAAGAAACTTAAGAGGGTAGAGGGAAGAAGGTTTTTTCCTACCCATACACCATTATTATTTATCTAGGGGGTGATATAATGTTAATGTCATGAGAAGACGAAAACATGTTGAGTTTTCTACATTTAAAAAAATGCAACTAGTGTACCTTACATGCAAAACTGATTTTAGTTTAGATTTAGAAATTTTGATAAATAGGGTATTTTGACTCATGGAACCACCAAATTATTTCCTTTATCATTCACTAACAACAAAAATAAGTCTCAATTAGCATCAAAGTTATAATTAACATAGATAAAAATCACAGCCTAAATTTAGTTGACATTTTTCCAAATCATTTTCATATCTCTGTTGAGTCTGTGTTAGGTTAACTTTTTAAATCAAATGCTGACCAAAGCATAATTGTAAAATAGAACCTCAAAGGTAAATTTTTGCCTAAATAACTAAATATTTGAAGAAAAAATAGTATTATTTTCATAGTAATATATCTATATATGAATTATGTTTTATGTATATATTTAAAAACATGACATTACATATATACTAATGTATGCAACTTACACATAGGTTTATGTTTGAATGACAGGTAATTTGATTCAAATATATGTACTAGATATAATATGTAATATATATTACATGGATGGATATATACAAGTGTATAATATATGATATATAATTACAATTTACAGGGGCACCTGGGTGGCTCAGTCAGTTAAGCATCTGACTTTGGCTCAGGTCATGATCTCACGGTTTAGTTCAAGCCCCGTGTTGGGCTCTGTGCTGACAGCTCAGAGCCTGGAGCCTACTTTGGATTCTGTGTCTCCCTGTCTCTCTCTGCCCCTCTCCCACTCACACTCTGTCCATCTCTCAAAAATAAATAAACATTAAAATTTTTTTAAAAATTGTAATTTATAGAATTATAATATATATATAACATGATTCCTGTCAATGTTTTAATTACCATGCAAGATAAGCAGAACTAAATATGTAACGAAATAAATTGTCTGATATTGAGCAAATGTGATTAAGGTGTGTTTTTAATCTGAACAGTTCAAAATGCAACCAGTGTGCAAAAATGTGAAGGGAAAGAGACAACATAAGACGGTTAAATCTGGGAGTAGGAGAGAGGGAGATATTCTACATCACTGCAAACACAATCTTGAAAATCAAGATCAGTGGGGGGGGGCGGAAACAAATGCAATCAAAATCTTGCATCAGTGGGGGTGGGGGGAAACAAGGTCCTAATTCTGTAAGAAATTTATTGGGAAGTAACTTCTCTAGTAGTATTTCAGCAATCATGTTTAAACAATGTTAATCATCAGGGTGCCTGGGTGGCTCAGTCGGTTAGGCAGCCGACTTGGGCTCAGGTCATGATCTCATGGTTCATGAGTTCAAGCCCCACATCAGGCTCTGTGCTGACAGCTCAGAGCCTGGAGCCTGCTTCAGAATCTGTGACTCCCCCTCTCTCTGTCCCCTCCCAGCTCATGTTCTGTCTCTGTATCTCAAAAAAAAAAAAAAAAAATTAAAAAAAAATTTTTTAAATAAATAAACAATGTTAATTATCCTGCCCTGGTTTATCTTCTAGGATGATTTTTAAAACCATTTCTACATTTTTAAGATTTTAGGAGAGCAATTTTTTTTTTAGTGTTTATTTATTTCTGACAGTGAGAGACAGAACATGAGCAGAGGAGGGGCAGAGAGAGAGGGAGACACAGAATCCGAAGCAGGCTCCAGGCTCTGAGCTGTCAGCACAGAGCCTGATGCGGGGCTCAAACTCACTGACAGCGAGATCATGACCTGAGCCAAAGTCGGACGCTCAACCAACTGAGCCACCCAGGTGTCCTAAGACAGAACTTTTGATTTATGGGTATAGATAACACTAAAATGTTTTTTTATCTCAGCAGGGAGTCATTAGGGTCTAATGTCCTATGGGAAGGATTGCAGAGAAGTGTCCTGATTTCACTGGACTCAGAGTTGTCCTAATACATGATACAAACTATTGTCTAGGAAATGGTGCACAGGTGATGACACATTCCTAAGCCTGAAAAAAAAAAGCAGAAATTATCTCCAATGATCTATAGGATTAAAAATTTTGGCTAATCTTTGCCTCAATTTCAAAAATTCATTTTTGCTCTCCCAGAGTATCTCTTCTTACATAGGTTCACTTTCTTAATAGGAAAATTATACACAATAAAGATATCATTTCTTTTCTATTTGGTGAATTAATTATAATTCTCCTTCTCTTTTTATTGGGTTGTAGTGCTGAATGAGACTATTAAAAACAAATACCACATCACATTTTTTATACCATTACCATTTAAATTATAGTGGCTTAAAGACCTAGAATTCTAGTACACATGTAAAAATCAAAATCTATTCTCAATTCTTTATACCAATATGAGAAGGCACAAGGTGGCTAACGGCAAAAAGCAAATCTTACGATTATCTTTGAAATGTATCTTTAAAAAGAATCTATAATTACTGAATCCACTTCTGCCTGGGGAGATTTTCCCCTGGTTTTCACTCCAGCTCATTCTCCCCTGGAAGTCCAACATTCTTAGAAAAGGCAAACCACCTCTCCCCACAAACAGGGTTTCAATTCACAATTTTTTCTGTAGAGAAGAGGTAGTTAAATACAAGGCTTTTCTTGTGCTGTACCTGCCATCAAGGAGACGCAGGGACCTGGAGACATACCAACAAAGCAACAAAGGAATCAAATAAGTAGAATAATTGTTAATTTGAAAAGAACGTTTGCTTGGTTTGAAATAGCAAACCTATGCAAAAGTTGGGGCTTATTTCTTCGCTTTCCATTTTTACATTTTTTCCACATTTTAGATGAGAAATATCGTAAAATCTCAAAAAGCTGTTGTACATATTGATAATTAGGAAGGCAAAGTATTATCACAGACAATAGGAGACAGGGGACCAGGGTTCTCAGAACTCCGGCTAACTGGTCTCTATGCTTCAAAGTCAGTGACAAGTGCCCTAAGTCTGATTTTACCTGTGAAATCAAGGGATGCATCCACATGATCTCTCAGAGTATCTCCAGCTCTAATAGGTCCATGATCAACCTACTGGAAAGATCCTATCTAAAAATGGTCAGCATTACTCAGATCTGGATTAAAGGTTCATTAATTGAAACTCCACTTTTTATATCGTGGAGCAACCAAATTACTGAAGCAACCTTACTGCTTTTCTTTTTTTCTGAAACATGATTGTAGTCTGTCCTTTGCTACATCACAGTTTTCATGACACTCATCAAAACTGATTGTTAACTCCTTAAATTATGCCCATTACATAAAGTATAAAAGTTGACTATTTTAAGTGAGACTCACAGATGGGCAGAGATTGTCAGAACATCTTAACTGCAGTTAACCAAATTATTTTTCTCCAAATGCTGATGTGATGACACTAAATTTTGTACTAAACATGCATTACAGAGACAAGCATTCTATTTCTACAAATGGGTTCTACTTTTTAAAAAATCTTCAAGGTTCCAACTACTGTTGCTTATCTGGAATAATTAATTATAAGGATTTAAGCTGGACTTTTTTTTCAAATAACACCGTACAAAAACTAGAAGTTTTGCCTATTTTGTGTAACTACATTTATATAACTATATAAATAGCAATGCTTAACAATGCAATGTTTTTGTACAGATGTCTTCTTTGACTCTTCCTTTTGTAATGATATACTAGAACCTAGTTTCTTTTTTTGATTAGTAAAACTTACAAAACTGCATAGGCATAGTTTGCCCTGGATATACTAAAACTTGACAAATAGGATTCAAATGGATTTTTCCTATCTGAATAGAGGCATCCTCGCAATCAAACAAAGAGCAACATAATAGGGTTTCTTTAGCAAAGATCAACTCAGTTTAAAATAATCATACCAATATGTTACAAACTGAATATTCTTCCTGCTTCAGTGAAAAAAACCCACAAAACATATAAGGCCTCAGTGCTGATGACATTTTGGTTTAAATTAGTTTCTTTTGTAGACCATGTGTGTTCTTTCTCTTGACAGACTACAGATCGCATGAAGGCAATTATGTCTTTAGATTTGCCCTCTTTCGGGTCAGTGGTATAATTATAAGAGTTTGCACAGCTAAGTTGGTAGGTGGTATATTTATTTAATTGTTTACCACTCAGTCGAGAGCCAGCTTTAGCAGAACAAAAGCCTAGACAGTCAGGTCTATTATAATTTATGGTTGGCTGGGTTTGTTACAGCCAAATCATCCAGCAGAACCATGCCACGGTGACCCAGGAATGCCCAGCTCTTGACATATGCCTTGGTCGTGTTATCCAGTCATAACAAACCAAACGTACCATTTCGTGGACCTCTCGGTGTTTGTTTACCACATGTGCAATTGAATTATTCTAGCCACCATATGTGTGTGGAAATCTCAGGAATATAATTTAATTACGCTAAACCAAATATCAAGGATATATGATGTGACTTCTGAGGTAACTTAGGTAATACCTAGAATATATATGGGAATAAGAACTTCTTTTTAAAACAGTATTATTTGACACTATAGCAAACATCACACAATGTTGATTCCTTTGTCTTTTTTCCCTTTGGCAAACTTATTCATAAAATTTGTTAAGTTTTCCCCTCTCTTCTTTAGATTCTTTACATATATAAACAGTTATTGAGCTTCTAATTGGGGCCCAGACCTATGGTAGGTATTAAGGGTGCTATAATAATAAAACAACAGATGATTGTGTCATTACTGTGCCAAGAGTGAGGACTGTGTGTAGCCTCAGTCTCTAGCACATGGTAAGTGATCAATAAATATTTCTATCTATCTACCTACCTACCTACAGCAGATCTACAAATGTTTGGTGAATGAACGAATTCTCTCAATGCAGATTGCCAGTTGTCAATGGTCATGGAATGTAAATTCAACTTTAAGGATAAATTAAGCACCATAAGCAGCTATAATGACACCTGTAAGAGTTCTTAAATCAGATTATTGTGATTGTTTGATAAAATCCAATACTTTAAAATGAGTAAAAGGGGTTTACAACAAAAGAGGCAGGTTGAAATTTAGAGGTTAATATAAAATATCACTAAGCTTGAAAAAGCCTTTTTTTTTTTTAAAGTCTGACTATGATTTGAAAACAGGAGGGCTTTGGGGCTGATGTTGCAGACACACACAAATTTCAGTCTGTAAAGAATTGTATCTTGTGCATAATGGAGGATTTGGATTATTGCCTTGTGGTTGAGAGAAATCGTCTTATTAATGAAGGATAGGCATGACTGGTTTCCATTTAGAATTTTTTTTTGTTTTTTTTTTTACCTTTATTTATTTTTGAGAGACAGAGCACAAGTCGGGGGTGGGGGGCAGAGAGAGAGAAGGAGACACAGAATCTGAAGCAGGTTCCAGGCTCCGAGCTGTCCCCACAGAGCCTGATGCAGGCGATCGAACTCACAAACTGTGAGATCATGACCTGAGCTGAAGTCGGACGCTTAACCAACTGAGCCACCCAGGCACCCTTAGAATGTTTTTAGTAAACTGTCAACAGTTGTAAAAAATAGCTACCTCAGTCATTTGGTTAGCTAATTTTATGTATTTGTTTTATATGGAAACATTCAAGCAGATTTTAGCAGCTAATGAGAGGAAGCACGTGCCACAGAAAACTAGATCAATAGGGATCCACATCATTTTAGAAGAAAACTTCACAAACACAGCCAGATATCATTCCTTTCCTGACATTGCCTGATTATTTTTTGTACCTTCTCCCCAAAACATGGGAAAAGTATAAACACATGGCACTAACATTCTGGAAATGAAAATCCATTGGAAATGGTAACTTTAGCAGGAAGTCCAAATGCTCATCCTTTCTCTGTTCTTCCCTGTACAAATTTTTCCTCCTTGAAATGTATTATGCCACACAGCATCCCTTCTACAGCATGCAGGACTGAGTTTCTGCATTCCTCATGTGTACTCTGTGGATCTTTCTGGTTGTGATGTCCCGCAGGCAGCTCCCGCTTCTGCTCCTCTCTCACCACCTGTAACCTAGACCCAGATCCTCTTTCGGCAGAATGACTGGTATTCCATGAGCCCTCCTTATTATCGGCATGAATTTCCTATAATCAAATTCCAGCTAGAGCGATGCTTTCTCCTTAATTTCTCAGTTTTGTCTCTTCCCTAAAATGTTTGTTGATGCATAGCATGTACATAAATGTGCACAAATCATCACCATGCAACTCTGTATATTCTGACAATGTGAGCAGACCTTAGTACATACATCATACACAAAAATAGAGCATCAGTAGCTATGCTCCCCTCTCCTTCTACCTCTAACCACTCTGATGGCTGTACTAGTATCCAATTATGGTGGCTGTAATTTACATTCTCCTGATGACTAATTTGGTGAAGGATCTTATGTGTAGTGCCCTTCTTCCTCTAAGTGTCTCTCTCTCTCTTGCCTGTTTCTTATTGAGTGGTCTGATTTAGACTAACTATAAAATTTTAGAGTCTTTTATGTATTCTGGATAGGAGAACTGTAACATTTATTTGTTGCAAATATCTCCTCGGACTCTGTTGCTTGCTTTTCCATTCACTTAATGATGTCTTTTGATGAACAGAAGTTTTTAATTTAGACGTCATATTTTTTTTCCCCTTTATGGTTCGTGCTTTTTTGTGCCCTGTTTAGGAAAATTTTTACTGCTTAAAAATTTAAAGATAAACAATATATTCTTTCCTATTTTGTACACTCCCAATAACGTCAACCAAATATAATGACTGCTTTATTTTTCCTTTCAAATTTTTGGGACTTTTTCACTCTCTTCCAGTGTGTTAAATAGAAGAAGTAATAATGGATGTGCCTGCCTCATTATTGATGTCAGAATAAAAGTTTTCACCATTACAATTAAATATGAAGTTTGCTAAAGGAGTCTGCAAAAAGTACTCATCATGTACAGAAACTTCCCTTTTATTACTAGTTTACTATGAGTTTTTATTATAAATGGTTGCTATAGCAATTGATATTTATTCTGGGGTGTCTGCATGGCTCAATCGGTTAAGCATCCAACTTCAGCTCAAGTCATGATGTCACAGTTCATGAGTTCAAGCCCCGCGTCAGGCTCTGTGCTGACAGCTCAGAGCCTTGAGCCTGCTTTGGATTCTGTGTCTCCCTCTCTCTCTGTCCCTCCCACACTTGCATTCTGTCTGTCTCTCTTTCTCAAAAATACACAAACATTTAAAAAAATTCAAATGATATTTATGCATATTTTGAAATAAACATGATTTTCCTCCCTTTTGAGCAAATTACATTGACTGATTTATAAATCTTAGTCCAACTTTGCATATAGGATTAAAGCCCATTGATTATTTTTCCCTAATTTATTCATGAGAAAGATAGGCTTATGAGAATTGGGAAGTCTCTCTTATGTGTTACCTTCCACCAGAGAAGGTTTCCCTTATTCACAAACAGGAAATTAGAAGGACAACAGATCACTTTCATCCAAAAAAAACAGGGCAGAGTCAAGTATGAGTTTTTATAGGACTTGGTGTCTTTTAGATTGTCTTCTCTCCCACTCCCATGGTACGGCTCTGTAGTGCCCAGAGCAGGGCAAACCTCCCCAACAGTGTCTCCAGGAAAGTGACGAGATCCCAGAGAAAAAAATAGGTATGTGCAGAAAATCATGCAAAAGATTCATGTGTAAAATGTAGCATACAAATGGCTGAGAATTAGGGGTCTTAAGGATGTCTTTTTTTTTTTAATTAATAATCATTTTAAAGAACATGTGTGTCCTTAGAACCTTTGTAAATTCTCTAGTTTTGCAATTATTATGGTCACCCATATGTTTGTCTGTAGTAAATGGTAGAAGGAAAATCTTTAAAAGTCAGGGAGGAAAAAGCTTCATATACAGGTGGTTCAGGGGCATAAGGAAGGAGAAGATGGGAAGGAAAACTTGCCACTTTATAAGCCAGTCAGTATCCTTGGATGCTGTATTCACAGGGGCCTAATATTTGCTCCCAGAAGAGGAAAGTTCTGACCTGAGACTCAGGCCTCCAAATATGAGACTTGTCATGGGCACAATCTTCACCAAGGAAGCCACACATTCGAAATGTAGGGTGACATTTCCTTTGGAGACATTATAATGACAACTTTTGTATGTACCGTCAAGATAATTCTGAATGAAATAAATTTTATAAATTAACCTGCACAGGAAGGCAAGTCTGCCTAAGTGTCATATTATATATATGTATATGTATATTTGTATGTATATTTTTCAGAATCAGTCTAGCATAATATATATGTCGGTGTCTAATAAACTGATTGACATTTTAGGAATGTTCTTCTTACCATGATATCTTCTCATTTTTATGGGATAATTTTGCCAGGTTATGGAATTTTCAAAGCTGTTTTTCTCGTTTTTAATACCTATTTCTTTCAGGCTTGCTCTTGCCAGTGGGGCCATCACAGAAAGTCGAAAAGGTAAAACTCTGGATTAACATATCTTGGGAAAGAAGTATGGAATTGCCTCTTTGGATTTTATTAATCACTGTGAGAAATTCTGTTACACGCAAAGGTCTCTTCTATTGCCATTTGGGACTTCACCTTCCACCTGTCTACTTTTCAGTAGTCTCCTGCAAGGAGATGTCAGTCACCTACTAAATGCATCTGTTCCCTTGAAATCCATCATCTTTCTCGGCTGACGCTTTTAATATCTGCACACCTTTGCTCTGAGTGCAGCCTCATATAACTAAATGACAATCAGATGCCTTTTCTCAGAAATTATGCAAATATCTCAAAGTTCATATTTCTGAATCAAAATTTATGTATGCCTTAAACGTGTATATCTATATCTATCTATCTGCGATTTGTCACATCTCTTTTCTTTCCTTCCCCATTTTTAATACCTAAATTTAAAACTCATTACCTGTCAGGTGGGTTATTCTTGTAGTTTTCCCAACTGCTTTTCTTTCTACTTCCTGCGTGGACATAACTGCAATGCATCCCCCACTCTGCTCCTACAGAGGACTTTCTAAACATTCAGATCTGACCATACTGTTAGATATTTTAAAATCCTACAGTGACTCCTTGTAGCTTTTAGGACAATATTGAAATGCCACTGCTTAACATAGAATATCATTCTTTATTTGGCAATTTCCTATCTGACATTACTTATTTGCTTGGAAGCTCAAAAAAGGCCTCTCTGGCTGACAGCCTCTCCTCTGACATCCTGCCAATGCTCCTTTGTGGTGTATTCAATAAGCTTCTATCTCCTTTAAAAATAAAAAAAAAAAAAAAAAAAAGAAGAAGTCCTCTCTTCTCCACCCTTAATTCATTAAATAATACCTACTCATTTCCCAAACTAAGTACAAGCTTTCCATGGTCACCTATTTGGAGTTAGAAGTTGGCCTCAGTGCCATTTATAGAAAACTGCAGTAGAGTACTTACTGCACTTTATTATAAACAGAGATTTCTTTCTCTTACTCTCAAATTAAGCCTTAACAATTTTGAGGACAGTGATTTTTCCCCATTGACATTGTAGCCCAGGGAAATAGCCAAAGACCCAGTATATAATTGATACCCAATAAACTTCTGCTGTAATCACGAACGCTTGGATGTTATAGATTTTATGTATGCAATAATAATTTGTAATTCAACAATATAGATACAGAGAAGAAAAATAATTTCAATCCATAGAGTACTCAACCATAAACCATAAAGAGCTGACAAATCAAAAGGAACTGTTTAGCTAATGTGACCACCATGCGATGAGTGATGAAGAAAGGGTATTTCCTTTGAAATGCTGTATTTAATTATACAATAAAAACGCATAGGGTTATAAAATTTAATATAAGCTTTCTTACTTTAATAACACAAATGCCAACTTTTTAAACAGGGTTTTGGTAGAGTCGCTTTTATATAGTTCCTTTAAGTTTGCCTCTTATATTAGGTCTGTTAATTGTTTCAATAAGTTTTCCAAATCAAAAAATGGCCAATGAGGAGTTGAGTTGTCAATTGCCTCTTAATTATAGTGATTTGGAGAAGTCTGGAAGATGACCCTGAGGGCACTTGGAAACACAGATTTTCTTTACTGCATTGCTGTGGTTTTGTTAATGTGGCTTGTGGTTATTTAGTTAATTAGGAAGGATAGTTTATATAAACAACAGGCTTTCTGAATAAAATATTTCCCATAACTCTAAAGGCAAGGATTTATTGCCTTTGTCTTTCAACTCATAACTGTACATTTGATAATTAAATTCTTGGTAATAGGATCCTAAAATTACAGTAGTAGGGATGAAAGGACCTCATCTTTGGTCAAGTCTGGACCCAAAGAGGGAACCCTGATGTCTGATTTTCAGATGACTTCTGGGCTATATGCTTGTATTTATGTGTGTGTGTTTACATGTATAGGTTCATATGTAAAGGATCAGGGAGATGTATACTTCATGACAGTGTCTTGTCTTTGTTCTGTTATAACCTGCCTCTATAAGGCTCGTCAAAATCAAGTGTATCCTCTTGTTCTCCAGCCTCTTTAATGTGTATAATAAATGTATCTACATATAAATGCTATAACGTAATCTTTGTAACTTTCATTCTTCCCTCCTGAACTGCTTTAAAATATCAGACCTTGAAGTATATTATTTTTAAAATATCTCCCCCAATAGGACATATTAAAGTGTACGTTTACCTTTCTCACAGCAGCACTTGTTGTGCAAGCTCCTTCAAATTTAAATATGTCAAAGTTATAATTATAGTAAAATGAAAGCAAATGCAAGACTGGCTCTGAGAGGTTTATCCTTTTAAACTGCAAATTTAGCTCTTTTACATAGGCAGGTTTAATTTCAAAGATTTTCACAGTGTAGGAACTAATTAATTAGTTAATAATGCATGAAGCCAGTAGAGCATTATCGGTGCTATATCCCAGATGGAAAACTAGAACAAATGGGGAAACTTGCATTTAATTTGACCCTTTTAAACATGAAAACTTTAGGCTTTTCTGGTTGTCTTCTTACATGTTCGTCACTTGATCCTTCATGCCTTTGGTCATCCCCTACTCCAGCCCCACGCGACTGTAGAATTTTTAGCCTCTTGGGGTGACAGAGGGAGATGACCACAATTTGACAAGGACAAACCATTGAATGGGCTTGACAAAGCTGATTTTAAAAACCAAAGTCATTCTTCAGTTTGATAGCACATTATCTTCCATGAGCTGCTAGTGGCCATTCACTAAATTGCCTCCTTTATTAAAACAAATGGAAACCGAGGGGTGTGAGGGTGTTAACACTCTCAATCCTACCTACTTCTCCTCCTCCCCCTACACACACACACACACACACACACACACACACACACACACACACGTTAAAGAAACCAAGCAATCTGAGTGCTTTTTCCTTCCAGGTTACACTTCTTATTCCCAAAGTGCTCTAGAAAAGCTAAATAACAATGTGATTTTAATCATCAAATACATTCCTTTCTTTCACATCTATTCTTATCAAGCCACAATGCTAATTTGACAGGTGAAATGTACTTAATGCTATGAAGTATTATCACTGTTCCACCACTTCTGTGTTTTTATGATCTTCATAGATAGAAGGAGCCAAAAAAAATCTACAAACTGAAATCTGTGTTACTTATTATGTACTGCTCCTTTACTTTCAGGGGCAAAACTGAAGCCTCTTTAGATCTTTCTCCTTTGCCAGTAACTAGACAATGTGTTACAATGTAGGTATCAACTGTAGTTAAGGAGTATTTTTTTTTCCTGGAAAGATCTAAAACTGGAGAAAGGACACACTTTAATTTTAGGGATGGATGCTGAAATTCTAAATTCCTAAGAGTTTCACTGCAAATAATAGAAACAGAAACATAATCACAGGGGTTCTTTCCAAAAGGCTTCTGTGTCTTGTCCCATCGGGTGAGTGCTGAGATGTGTGGAATCACAGTTTGAACTACAAACATATGAAATCATTTAAGGGCTTACCTGCTGCAATACACCACGTGGCTAAACTCTTTCCCCAAATGAAGGACACTGGTTCAGAGGAGGTATCAGTCCACTGGTCCTGCCAGGCCCATGCGCACCTAGTGCTGCCAAGAGAGAAATAGAAAAGCATATGAAAGAAAGGCATCCTGAAGAATTCTCGACTTTTTACATTTCTCTTTAGCAGAAAGCCAGGATGGATAGGAAGTTCATGATGCTCCTTCCAGATCTGCAGTACAGAGAACAATCCAAAATTTCAGGTTGTTTTCTTCTAACAGTTCAGAAAAGACTCAGTTTTGTCTCTAATTTAATGGCATGCGTGAATAATCCACTCTGCATCTGGAAATTTTTTTTTTTTTAATTACACGCTGTTACCATTTCATTTAACACTGTAGTTGCTACATTAGCTGCTGGAGGTACAAGTGTGGCCCTAATGGGCACATTTCTGGCTCTCACAGAGCTTCCAATTTGGTTTGAGAATCGGGTAATTAAAAAGCAATTATAATACAGTCCAGTAGTGCAATTCATTGTGGCAGAAGAACGGCAGCACCATAGGAGTACAAATCAGCCACGACAGAGTTTGGGCGGGTGGGGTGGAGGGGCAGTGAGGCATTTTCTTCAATATTGTTGGAAAGCGGAGGAGGGCCAGTAAAGCGTCCTCCAGACTGAGAGGGCACTTTGGGACCGAGAAAGGAAGCAAGCCACTCCATACCACTTGCATTGAGCTTTATCCAAGGTAACTTTCTGCCAGGGGCAAACGGGTGGGAGAAAACGATGGAAGCCGCTACACAACTCTGCTTCACCCCAGACCCGGGCCTTCACCCACAGGTTTTACAGACGAGGGGCATTGTGGGGAGGTCAAAGGGTAGTTATCTAGAGTGGCGCCACCTGTGCACCAGTCCCCTCTAACTAGCTCTGCTAGTTAGCTAAAGTGACGCTTTCTGTGCACCCCTTGCGGGACGCTCAGAACACGCCTCTGCACATGCAGGTCAGGGCGTATATTTGAACCTCCAGGGGCCCAGAACACATAGCCCCGAGGGAAATAATTAAAAGGGCGTGAACAAGATGGACGGCCAAAGATGGAGTCAGTGCTGTGGGTACTTGTACAGATAGAAAAGCTAACCTGTAATCTGAGCAGCAAGTAAACTATTGATCAGGTGGCAAAGACAGAAAAGATTGGGTCAGAAAGAGCTTTGAATGGGCTGTTAATGGTCACAGAGGAAGCAAGTCATATTGAAGGAAGAAAGTCCTGATGAGCAGGATTGAGACATGGAATCACAAGACTGGTAACAAACAGAACAGGTATGGTATGCACATAAAAATGTTAATTATTAAACTATCTTTCCATGTGTTGGGTGTTATCTTGTGGTAGTAGCAGAATTTTATGTGCGTATTAATTGTAATTCAGTCTGAATAGAATCTATTCTAGGGCTCTGACAAGAACTGAAGCCTGCAAGACTGAGGATTAGATGTTGTAACATGGGGAAATTGCTAACGTCATCTCAACCAGACCTTCAAGAGATCCTTTTATTTGAAATGTAAAGCATATTTCACTATAAGCCTTCCCTCCACCTCTTCTCTTCTCTTGTCCTCCTATTCGTTTAATATTTCTTAAATGGGGTAGAATTTTCAAAGTGGCATCAGCTGCAAACATGGATTGATTTTCTCCCCAACCACTGAATTTATTGTAATTCTTGATTTCCTGTGCAAATTTCAACCAACTCTATGCTACTGTTGCATTTTGGAAGCGGAAACTTTGTTTTCAGATGCCTTTCCCATGCCTAAGTGCAAACATTCGATTTCTAATGTTATTTCCCAGTACTGATAGCCCCTCCCACTAGCAACAAAACCACAATCCTTTGGGATATAAATTGTAAACTAATACACTGAAAACAACAACCAAAGTATTTTCTGTACATTCAGCACTTGGCATTTGTTGCATTTTCAAGCAGTGTATGAAAGAAATAAGACACAGTTCAGCAGTAGGTCTTGAAGGAGAACTTGTGTTTAGCTATTTGTGTACGTTTGTTTTTGTTGTTTTCCTTCAGAAGTAGGTGAATAGTAATTTAGCAAAGAAGGCAGTTTATAATTGCAAAAACTAACTAAAGCTGGATTTTTTTTCTTCTCCCGACATTATAATCAAATTTGAATATGTGTGTTTCCTGAATCAGGTCTTCCCATGGACATGTGTGCTGGCTAAAATCATAGAAACATAGCATTAAATTTGTGATATTCAAAAAAGTAAAAACCATCAGGACGTTCTGATAACCACACAAATTATATTATAGTTGTCAGAATGAAAGGAAGCAAAGGATAGAGAATGATTTATTTTATTTGTTGGGTCAGGACCTAAGTTGTCCATGTGCTACCCATGTAGGAATATATATTTGAACATATCACCACTTTGTTTTCTGATGGCATCCTTATTATAATGAGGCAAAAATGATAATTTCCTCAGTAGTCTGTAACTATTTCCCTGGAGGTGAATAAATACAGTACAAACACAAGCTGCCAACAGTATGCATTGGGTCACTTGGTTTCTCTTTTCTAAAAAAAAAAATATATTCAGCTGTAAAATTTGGGTATAAATTGCAATCATTCAATTCACATAGAAATATTTTCTTAAATATTTTTTTTTTACTGTCTTGATCTTGACACAGAAACTATATAAGAAATAAGACAAAATATTATCGCTATTTGAAATCTTTATTTAGAAAACATTTAAATTATTTCTTTCATATGCATACACAATAGTCTTATAAGAATGTTTACTACATCTAGGTTTAATTTATCAGGCCATCTGATATACCAGCTAACATGGATATCAGTAGGATTTGCCAATTTGGCATTTATTCAACCCTTTTATTTCCTTTCTTTCTGTTTTTTTTTTTTTTTTTTTTCTTTTGAGTTGGGGTGTTGGGAATTAGCACCTTGGTTTTCCTTGGAAATTTACCACTTCTTCACCCTACATCTATGTAATTGAAGTGAGCTTGAAGCTATGGAACAGCTTTACGGGCAGGCATGTGCCCAAAGTCAAGTCAACGAAACTGAATTCCAGGGCCTATACTACAACAATCAGGAGATAAAAGTTCTCTTTCCTCTTGTGCTGCTTTACTGTGAGAATGTACACAAAAATCTGGTTAGGGCTTCTAGAATGGGAGAGCCCATTTAAGAATTAAGCCAACAAAGGGACAATAAGTAGCCAACAGGGAGAGATGATTCCCTTATTCGAAGACCTTGCACTAACCATGCCTAGACTTTCCCATTTTGTTGGGTAAAATTTTCGGTTTTTGCATAAGGCAAGTTGAGCATATTTTTGTTTTGCCACTTGTCTTTTGCAACTTAGTTTGGGGGTTTCTTGTGAAAAGGAAAAGCCCTAATTAATACACCAGGGTGAGCTCCCAAGAAACGACTGCTTTCTGCCAATCCACTGAATAAATCCCTCAGAAGTACAGGTTTACAACAATGCATATTTTCATGAAGACTTTATGAGAAGCACTCCTTTAGAAAATAAATTCAACTGGGTTTGGGTCATATTATGTTTATCTTTGTATCTCCAGGGCCTTATAGTTGGTCTAGCATATAATTAAATCTCAATCATTATTGAATAAAGTGTCCATAAATTCCATACATTAATTGGGCAACAGAAGTACAGAAAGGTATAAACACAGGTTACTTTCCTTTGAGGAAAGCAGAAATCATATAATCAAATTATTGGAATAATCCACATTTTACACTTGTCCAAGACTTATTCGATGATGTTCTCAAGCATTAAAAAGGGTTACTTACAGGCTGAAGTAAACTTGGAAAATAAACCTATTACTTGAGTTAAATAAAAAACTTCCAAGTACATTAACACATTACAGATGGCAAGAGCAGCTTCAGGAGTCAAGTCCAGTGTGCCAGACTCGCAAGTGAAAACATTTAAGAAACAAAACACCTATTAATCATCTCACATGAGCATTTTACACATCACCATTAGAAAAGCTGCAGCTAAGCATGATATGGACAATACTTTGGGAGTGGATGAAATGACTGAGGTGAAGTCATAAGGAAAGGATATTTGCCAAGGCTCTAAGGCATTTTTGAGAGTGTGTCAGGAAGAGAAGGTATTTAGATGTATTCGAGGTGGGGGCCAAGTGTGTGTGAAGTCCTATACGTCCACCAGCACTGTGAGAACAGAGAAAGGCAAAGATTCTTGACACTAATTCCTAATATGGAATATCCTTGTCAGTGGTGATTAGCAGTTTCTCCTTTTGTTATATATTATCTTATGTAACTCTTACAAGTCTGTGAAAACACTGATCTTCCCTCCCTTTCTTAGTTATTAAGTGCTACCATCACCCACACCACCCATGATAACAGCAAAAATAAAGATGCCAGCATGTCAGGGAGGTTTCTAAGGGCTTTGAATGTTTAAATCCTTGAGCTTTTACAACCACTTTGCAAGGTAAAAACTATATCATTATCCCATTTGGTACCAGACTATTAATGAGACGCTCAGTATCTCATTGTTCGGAGACAGATATTAGACACTCAAGGTCACAAGATGGCAGAATCACAGCCAACTCAGGAGGTCTGGCTTCAGCATCTGCTTCCTTTAAGGTCATGTTCTACCATGTGCAGCACTGGCCTGGGTATGTGTATGTGTTGGTAAAGAAACAGACAAGTTCCCTACCCTGGTCAGTCTACAATCTGTGAGGAATATCGACCAAAACAAACAAACAAACAAACAAACAAACAAACATCTCTCAAAGTAGGAACCCCACTCTTGAAATCTTTTAAGTCAATGCATCAAGTTGAGCAAATATAGGAGAGGTAATAGCTAGTGATAATTAATCAATACAAGGTCAATTGTAATTTCCTTTGTATGGAGAACAACTTTAATCCCTAATGTCAGGATTTATTTTTATGAGTTTGGAAATGCTTTACCTTGGTAATTATTGAAAACTGATTCTCCTTAGTTAATGTGATGAAATTTCCCTAAAAATCTTAAATGAATGCAAAAATAAGAAATAGGTTAGAATTCCGTCTGTTAGAGGACCCAAGAAGGAATGATTGGTGCTGGAGAAGTACCCGAGCTGAGCCTCGAGATACAAAAATAGTACCAAAGAATAGGAGAAAGAAATGACTTCACTAAGTGCTTACATTTTGCTTGCTAAGTCCCTCCCATTGCTTCGTCTCTTTCCTCGAGGACATGTAAAGGGAGTTGGGGAGTGAAGCCCAAATGACTAGGGTTCAATAACCACTAAAGTAGTTCAAACACCTACCACCCTTGCAACCCACGTTAGTTTTACCTCCCTCCTTCTCCATCTGTCTTCCTTTCAGTTCTGAAATAAACTTTTCCCTCCCATCCTCAACAAAACTCTCATTCCCTTAGAATGATTAAAGTAGATTACCCCGAAAAGTAAATCTTTTCCTAGTTGCCAGTTTCAGTGCTTCTGGAGATAGTAAAGTGTCTTGGTCATCTTTGCTGTTTCCCTTATGGGAGCACATCACTGAGTGTCACCTAGCCTCCTAATTAGTCCAAAAGTCTACTTCATCTATTTTCTCTGTTTCCCAGGGACCAAAATCACGATAATGACTACTTAATCTCTTTTTCTCCCAAGCATTGCTGAAGGTAGCACAAACTATCATCAGCTAGATTGGTTTAGCTATTGCAGCGCTGTGACAAGGAGTGATGGGGATACATACACCCTTGAGAATTACCTCCTGAAAGCTCCAAATGTGAGTCATATCCATGTTCATGTGAGTTTAATACTGAAGAATCATCACTTAATGCTGTCCATGTAGGTCCCATCTTTACAGGCAGATACAAAGTATGGTCAGTAAAATAAAAACTAAGACAATGACAACAATACTGCTACTTATGTAAATGTACAGACCATGTGGCTTAACCAAGAAAATCAAATTCCTTGAGCACGACCATCCATTCAATAGTCTAACACCTTTGAATAGCTATGAAGTGCCAACCATGTGCTAAGCCTGAGAATGCTTTTTAAAAAATCATTCTCCCCCATTTAATTGAGGCTATCCATCCAATCAATCCTAGATTCACTATCACATTCTTTGCCCCAGAGAACACACCCTCAATACATATAAAAGAAACTTAAGCTTTAAATAAGTCTAAAGGAAAAACTGAATATGATACTTATTTAAAAAGAGTCTTAAAGCTTACTTCAAGAGAATAATTAAATTAGAAATACCTTTTGTTTTTCCCAGTAAACTCTTTTCTTCCTAAGAACACTAGAAACCACCTCCTGACTAACATTAGGTAGGTTCACAATGAATTAGAAGGAATCAAGGGTAGGGTACTCAAGTAAGAAAAACTTATATTGGCTTTTTTGTTTCAATAATGCAGTGAATAATTTAAAATTAAAACTGAATTGGTAGTATTTAAATCTGATGATTGCTTTAATCTGAACAGTTTACTTCCTTCAAATCTCAGTTTACTTCCTTCAAAATCTCCAGATTTTATGATACAAAAATAAACTTAGTCAAGATAAATCATTAAAGGTCTTAAGAAATACCTTAAAAACTTAATAAGAGCCAGTCCAACATTTAATCTCCTGGGAAATACATAAAATCCAATGATAAAAATTGGTTAATCTCCAAAATGATGTCAACAGAGTGTGTAAACCAATTGAGGTTGGCACAGTATACAGGAAGTGTTTTTTTCATATTATATAATTCAGGTGACCTTATAGAATTAATACCCATTACTCAAAGAACAAAACACCATGGCTGAAAGTGTAGGTGTTTAGCTAGCTCCTCTCAGCTTATGACATTTTATTAAAAAAAAAAAAGAAGAGAAAAAGAAAAGAAAAGAAAAGAGAGAGAGAGAGAGAGAGAGAGCAAGGGCGAATATCTATGCAAACACACTAGGCCCATTTAGTAATTTAGGTCAAGATAAATGAAGTATGTAAATAATTTATATTTTTCAGTGAAGTGCTTTGCAATGCTATCTAATTTACAGGGCAAAGAGCATCACACATAAATTTTTAGAATCTCATTAAAACATAAGTCTACTGATAGACCAGCCAGATTCTGAATTCTAGAAAATCTCTTCAATTTTGAACAATAAAATAGACATTGTAAGGAAAACTTTCACAATACATCAGCTCATTGGTTTCTCCTGGACTATGAATTTATACTATTTACAGGGCCTTTGTTCTAAAGGTGGAAAATGAAATAGAATCTCTCAAGGGATTTGAAATCTTTCCTCTAAAGCTCCTTCTACGGTTTAAATTTCGTGTATGGCTCCTATGCACAAACATGGGGGAAAAAGCATTTGGAACAAGAAAAGAACTTAGTCCAGTTCAAGGCTCTCATTTTACAGATGAATGAATTCATCCTAAGACGACTCTCCAACCGAAGTCATTAGAAGCATTGTGATTTTATTTCTCGTGTGCCGTTAATAAGGGGGCTTGCAACTCATGGGCTCTTGTTACTTGGTATCGTAAAATCTGACCCATTGCATCGTCTTAGATGTACTCCCAAAACTCTAGTTCCTCATAGAGTAATTTTCTGGCTCTATTTACCATCTTGTCTTATGACATAGCAAAGAAGTATGCTGTATTCCATTGTCCTGCTTTTAATCTGAGCAAAACTGAAATAAAAAAACAAAAACAAAAACAAAAACAAAAACAAAATAATGTATCAGGCAACAGACGTATTGGATACTGCAGATAGCCCCAGAGAACAGTGATGTGTCTGGGCGATATTTGGTTTCTTACCAAAAATACAGCCCAGGACTCTAATCGTAGTTATTTTCTTTTAAGAAATGGATGGTAAATGACAAGATGATACTAAACCCTCATAACACAAAGTCATGAAATTTATTGATCCACCTCAAAACTGCTGGAGTTTCCATATATCAGGGCTTTCAAGTAGTAGTGTACTCTCTGTATATCATGCACATTAAGGTTTTATTAAAAATTCAATGAAATATTTATATCTCAGTTATAAATCCCTGATGGGTAGATGAATGCAATCAAGACATAGTGATTTTCCAATGTGAGTTTTATACATAGAACACTTTGCCATGGCAATGGATGTCTTTCAGTTCTTAAAAAGATAACAGTTGTTAGGTGTCCTACTTCTTACCTGGGAATGACTTATTTGACCACTGTTTCAACTCTTCTTCCCCATGCCTGCCCCTGTCCCATCCCTATCTTGAAGAGTAAAACTGATTTTCAAGAGAATTCCCATAGGGCCTATTTCAAATTTCCCTCGGCAATTCAGAAATAATTCCAAATTTCCCTAGGTAATTCAGAAATAATTTCATAATAATGCATAATAAATTTCATGCAGATTTTAAAGTTATAATCCTTTCTATTAAAATTCCCAAGATAACATTTCTTACAATAATTCCATTATGTAAGTACAAAGGCAATTGTCAGTAATTCCAAATGATGTCGATATTTGCAGATAGGGGTATCTATCTCTCCTGAGCCCCACCGTCAGGGTTGCCCTATTGCTTATCTCTAGGGGCAGCATTCACAGAGAACAGAAAGCCCATCACATCCTGGCAATAGTGACACCGAGATGATGGCCAAGGGACTCTCCTCGCGAAAAAGCCACAATCAAATGATTCGGTTACAAGTTTAAAATTGTCTAAATGACCATATCTTTCTAGAAAGTCCCTTCAGAATTTAAAAGATTTTTGCGCCTATCTTGAGTACCAGTAAAATCTGGAATAAAACTCATTTCGAAACCATTTTTTTTAATTTACAATAAACGTCAGTATTTAACTTGAGAACCTTGTTGCTAGATCTCCTTTCATTCAGTACTTTTAACAATATTTAGTGGCACAGATACAGGGACAAAACATTACAAAATCTAAAAGAAAAAAAGTAAACTCAATATCTATTTCCAGAATATTTGATCTTGAGTGTCTTTATAAATCACAAGCTTACGACATTATAACCAAAGACTGGTTTAGGAGGGCAAGAGGTTCAGAGCAACTAAACTTGATCTCTAACTTATTTCTCTTCCTCCCTTTGAATATCTCTGCTGATAATCTTCTTCCCTTTTAGTTTTAAAATGTTAATAGTGATCTCACAGGAATGATACCTTGAATTATATCTTTTGTCAAATAATTTACAGTGATATTTAGAAATCTTAAGCCAACAAATCATGTGCACGTAAACAGAAGATATAAAATATAATCACTAGGATTGTCTATCTTGCATTTGTAGAAAAGGTAGTGTCTTCAAAAATAATAATGTTAAAACTGAATATCCCCAATGCTTCCTTCTGTAATATAATTCAATTCTTCAAGTGCACTTTGCTAAGCATTTTTTTATGTTTTTCTAAAACATTCACTATAATCTCTATAGTTTTAACCTATCTTCGCACTTTCTTCAAGAAGGACTAAATAGGCAAATAAGACCACTGATATAGCAATAGTTTAATGTACAGACCTCCCTCAGAGAACACATAGGATTTTAACTGACGCCATCCCAAGACTCTCACAGAGAATATCTCTTATCTATTGTTTTCTTTATTTATTCTATCCTTGAATTTTCTTCATTTGTGTTAACTTTGGGAAGTAGAGAATGAGACGTGAGATAATCTCATATAACCATCATCAGTATAGATAGACATGGTAAGTACATTTGAAGTAGGTGGTGTTTCACACCCTGGAAGGAAAATGCAAATCAGATGATTTTTATATTGCAGTTAAAAAAAAAAATCAACTTCTAGAAGAAATAAGTGAGGGCAAGGGGAAACTATAGAAGAAAGATTTTATTGAGACAGTAAAACTCACTCTTTCTCAATAGTTTTACCATCTTGTGTTCTTTAAGCTTCCGAGGAATTGAAGTCTATTAAAGCAAGGCCAAGTATTGTGCATCAGCCTGTCCCTAGGTTTTTCTACCATCACAATCATGTCATGGCAGAACAGCAAAGGTCTGACATTGGCTGTTTTTCCTCCAGGGCCACGCTTAGCCTCCGTAAATGTTGTTGATGTAACTGGCCTTCCCTGTACTCCTCCCATCTCCCCTCCAACCTGCATTATAAATTAAACTGATTTCATCTCAAGGCTCAACTTTCCAAGCAGACTCCTCACAGATTAATTCTAGACACAACAGACGAGTAGCTGAGACCTTGAAGTTTTTATACTTGAAAGTAATAAGTGAAATGCAGAGGAATTCCAGATTTTGCATTGCTCTTTGTTTCTCTCTCTCTCTCTCTCTCTCTCTCTCTTTCTATCTAAAAAAGGAGTGAATTCTCAAACTTCCTTCATCGAATGCTGGCATTGAACAAGGATAGGAATTTCTTTGAAAATGTAAAATCATAACTCCCAGTATAACTCAGATCGGCATTTTGTAAGTCTGATGATCTTGGACACATTTATTATTTTATGGTTGCCTTGCTAGATATCTTCATTACTCTGCAAATTATCTGAAGTCTAATGGGACTTTTTAATCTAAAGAAAAGTGTGGTTGCTGCCTCGTGAATGATTTTCTTGAGGTCAGTCCGAGGAAAGCATACTTGCTGGAAGTGTGCTTGATTGTCATTTGTTTAGCTTAAAGGATGATGAAGCTTTAGAATATAAAAGCAATTCCTGCATTCATTTCTCAGCATTCACTGCTGCCAGAAAATCGGTGGAAAACTTGGCTGTTAGGACAGCCTGTATTTTCCTGGACAATTTCCAAAATTTAGATGAGTTGTTATTAAAAGTAAAGTCTGTCTGGTTTACATAGACATAAAAAGTTCTGATTATACATTTAGGACAAGAATTCCCAAGAATTCTGTGACCTTTCTGAATATTTTGGCTACCTTTCCAAATTACCTGCTTTAGATAAAAGCTAAATAAAATAACCCTTTTTTTCTGAAAGTTTCCTTTACCTAATATACATCATTAAAATATATACATGTTTAAATGTGAATGAAGAACAAAGGTACATTTATGACAGTCAGTAATACTATCTAGATAAATGAAAATAATGTTCCATAAATTAGAACTGTTTTCTGCATCCTTTGTATTTTTTGTACCTTCGGTAATTATTTTCATACTTATTTTTTTTTTTTTGAGAGAGAGAGAGAGAGAGAGAGAGAGCACAAGCAGAGGGGGGGCAGAGAGAGGGAAAGAGAGAATCTCAAGCAGTTTCGATGCAGGGCTCGAACTTGCAAACCTTAAGATCGTGACCTGAACTGAAATCAGGAGTTGCACATTTAACTGACTGAGTCACTCAGGTGCCCCTTCAGTAATTATTTTCAGTTTTAGCATAGGAACTCTAAAGCACAGTGCCAGACAGGGCATAGACCAGAAAGATATGTACAATACTGTGCATGACCTCAAGTCTATCACATTCTCTTAAAGGGTAACATGGATAATCAAAAACTGGTATAAGATGCAATAAACGCCACCTGTACCATAAAAACAAATACTATTATTCAGAGAAGGAACAATGATTTTCAGCTATGAGAGTCAGAATAATGAAGGCATATCTTGTGACTGAGCCTTAAAGAATATAAAGACTTTTAATGTACAGTAATCCTGGTGGATAGCGTTCCAGGCAAAGAAAGGAGTATGAACAAAGGTAAAAAGCAAGGTGTGCACATAACATAGAGAGTAGTGAGGTTCAAACTCCAAACCCTGACATATGACATTGTTCAGGTTAACGACTGCTGTGTATTGTGTAACAAATCACCTCCAAACTCCGTAGCTTAAAACAGCAATCATTTTATTGCCTGTGATGGTTTCTGTGGGTCAGGAATTGGGGAAGGGTTTGGCTCCACAGTATAGGCTCAGGATCTCTCATGAAGTTGCAGGCAGACAGAGGTTAAAACTAGCAGAGTGAGGGGCTGGTGCAGCTGAGAGCTAAGCTGCTACCCCTCCGGATGCGGTCTCAGGGCCTCTCTGTGTGGGGTCTGTTTGGGTTTTCGCACAGTATGGTGGCCACTGCACAGTCGCATGGCTGACAATGTGGCTGAAGTCTCCAAGAGCAATGTTTCTGGGGGATTGTGTGAAAGTTGATTCACTTTTTATGCCTTTGAGAAGTCTTACAGAAATCCTGAACATTACTGATGCAACGTTCCATTGTCTACAAGCAGCTCACAGATCTTCCTCGATTCAGAGGGAAAGGAATTAGAGTCCCTTTCTTGGGAGAGGAATGACAAGCTTGCGTAAGAATACACGAGACAGGAAATAGCATCATTGTCTTTGGAAAAGACAATCGGCCACAGACATTCTTTCTGACCTGATCCTAGCTAACGTTTTCCATATTTAATTCCTTCCATTTCTTCATAGACAAGCGTGCCTCTCCTGTCACAAAGAACTATTTGGGATTCTAAAATGTTGTTATGCTTTTGCATATCTCCCTGCCATTGAGACTCTTGCTGCTCTTCAGGAACTGCCCATTCTCTTTGTGTCTACCCAGCAAAATCCTGTTCGGCTTCACAACTAGCCACTCTACACGCAGCTTGCACCGACTCTTGCAGAAAGTCTGTGTGCTCCTCTACGGCTCACAGGATTTGTTTTTTCTTTAACTTTTTAAAATTCACTGTGGTATCATAGATTTAACATGAAGTTTACCATGGTAACCAAGTGTCCAATTCAGTGGAATTAAGTACATTCACATCCCTTTGCAGCCATCACCACCATCCGTCTCCAGAATTTTTTCATCATCCCAAATACAAAGTCGATACCCATTAAGCGATAACAATAACTCTCTATTCTCCCCTCCCCACAGCTCCTGGTAACCACTATTCTACTTTCCATCCCTATGAATTGGATTATTCTAGGTACCTCACATAAGTGGAATTATAAAATATTTGTCTTTCTCTGTCTGGCTTATGTCACAAGGATAATGTTTTTAAGTTTCAAACGTATGCTAGCAGGCATCAGAACTTAGTTCTTTTAAGACAATAATATTCCACTGAATGGATACGCCATATTTTATATATCCATTCATCCATTGGCGCACATTTCGGTTGTTTCCACCATTTGGCTATTGTGACTAATACTACCATGAACATTGGTGTATTCTAGAGGCATGTCACATTAATCTTCTGAGGAAATTTATAAACACTTTCCTACATGCCTGTTTATGTAAGCATCCTCTCAAACACCCGAACTCCACAAGTTTTAAGTTTAAAAACATTGACCTATTAGTTTCCACATCTTTGCAACCTAAAACATAATATATATTCGCTAAAGATACATTTGATATGGAACAATAAACAATCGAGGCAATGTCTGTAGCGTAAGACCTGTTTCTGGCCTTCTATGCATATTTGCCAAAGGCTTCCTCAGTTATTTGATCTGAATTTGAGATCATTTTATAGATAAATCAGAATGTACTAGATCCTATAATAAATACAACCTTTTAGCTGTGTCTGATTTTCAGGAGCTCACATTTTTAAATTGAGGTGGAATTCCTCTATATGGTTTGAAAGGAAAACCATCCTTCCCTGCTCACATGCTGTCTCTCTCTCAAAAATAAATAAATAAATAGGGGCGCCCAGGTGGCTCAGTGGGTTGAACGTCCGACTTCGGCTCAGGTCATGATCTCACAGTTTGTGAGTTCGACCCCCAGCTCGGGCTCTGTGCTGACAGCTCAGAGCCTGGAGCCTGCTTCAGATTCTGTGTCTCCCTCTCTCTCTGCCCCATCCCTACTCATGCTCTGTCTCTCTCTGTCTTAAAAATAAAGCAATAACACTTTTTTAAATAAATAAATAAATTTAAAAAAAATATTCTGTTTGTGGGATTCTCATTTAGAGTAACCATGAATCTAAAGAATCGTAACTCCCATTTTTTGTGTCACAGTGAAGAAATGAACAAAGCAACATAGCACAAGTTATGGAATGGTGCAATATTATAACATAAGTAGATATGAAATACCCCAATATTTTACATGATAAAATTGATGTGGGCCAAAGAAATGCTATAGCAAGCTATATCCGTAGGTAAAAATAAAGAAAATATGAACAAATGGCAATATGCTTTTATTAGACTGTAGGCCACAAATTTGATTATGTAAAAAGAACACAGCACATCTGGTTGTGATTGTTTGATTGTTGCCACTGGAATCAACTACACATCCTAAAATCCTAGGTAAAATTTGTGTCATAGTACTTATGAAAATAAATATAAAATTGAAAAGTCTTAGGCCATAGCATTTGTAATTAAAGATGCAAATAATGAAAAATAAAATGTTACTTACTCTAATCATTGTAAATACTTGTGAAAAGTTAGCATGAAAATAACACTAGTAAAATTAAGGGTCAATTGAGACATCTATGCTCATTGTTTAAAAGTAATGCAATTATAGAACAATAATTATTGTCTATTATTCATTCCCAAAATGCTACAATCATTTCTTTTATTATTTTGTCACAAAGATGTTATCACTTTTAAAATAAGAGCTGCTTTTTCAGGTAAGATGAAAACTTAGATGATAATTATATTCTTTGAAAATTTCTTTTTTTTAATGTTTATTCATTTTTGAGAGAGAGAGAGAGAGGGAGGGGCAGAGAGAGGGAGACACAGAATCCGAAGCAGGCTCCAGGCTCCGAGCCGTCAGCACAGAGCCTGATGCGGGGCTCAAGCCCATGAACCATGAAATCGTGACCTGAGCTGAAGTCAGAAGCTTAACCGAATGAGCCACTCAAGTGCCCAGGTAATTATATTCTCTGTATGAATCTCTATGTCTCACTATGCAGACAGGCATAATTTTTTTTGATTTATGAAAAGATCAGAAAACAGAACTCCACATTTTGATATACAAGATTATAAAGCTATTTAGTGTTTATCTTCATAATTTTTCATAACCTTATTAAACATCTACCAAATAATTATTGTGGTATAATTTCACTTATATCTCCTGGATCATTGAATTCTATCCCCAAATTTAAGTTGTTCTATAGGAAAAGTTACATATTGATCTTTGAAGGATAATGCACACCAAAGACTCAGTCCACTGCACTGATAATGGCAAAAAAAATCAATACCAGCCAAAGTACAAGGTTCACGAAGAATTTCAAAAAAAACAACACTACTAAGCTAGTCATCACCTGTTAAGTTTTACAATTTTTATATGAAAGGAAAAAGAGGGGGAAGCCAGGGATGTTTAGAAACCAGCCTCCTAGCTTTTTCACAACATCACCACCAACAATACTGAAATATGTCAAAGTCTGTGTGAAAAATGAAAACCAGTGACAATGAAAGCATTCAGCCTGAAAGATAGATTACCTCTTTCCCATGTTGCACTTCAGAAACAATACAAAACACGATTACTAGTCCCAGAGGAAGGAAGGACTCTTTACAAGTGATATTACCATTTCAAAATATCTTTGTATAAAAGCAGAACTAAATAAAGACTCTGAAACGTCAGGACTTCTGGGACAGAAGCTGAAATTTTTGTAAAGAGATATATTCCTGGTAGAAGAAAAGATGGCAGATGGGAGTGGAAAGGAGTCAGTTCATACATCATGGTTCACGCTTAGTTGGAATATAGTCAAGGGAATAAAAATTTTGTGAATATAAATACCATAGATATATTTATTACCATGAGTGTTGTGAGCTGTTTAGAGCATTAAATTTAAATCAAATATTTGTATGTCACTGTCAGAGGAGACAGTCACTCCAAAGGAAGTGCTCATTCAGAGAGCAAAGAGCAAAATATGTGCAAATCAGTCGAAAATTAACACACAATATACTTGATGAGAAGGTTCCATTTCTGATCTGGGTTGGCCATTTTCTAAGACCTCTGGTAGACTAAATGGGAAAGGGTAATATTACATTTCAAGTGCCACTTTCCTTGACCTTTTTTCTTTGGACACTATGCAGTATGAACTGATTTCAACAAAAGTGAGGACTTTGCTCTGAACTAAGGAAAAAAATTCAACTTTTTAATGAACTGTCTTAGTGTGTTTGGGCTGCCCTAAAAAATTCCATACTGGATGGAGTATTTATTTTAAGTTTATTTATTTATTATGAGAGACAGAGAGAGTGAGTGAGTAGGGGAGGGGCAGAGAGAGGGAGAGAGAGAGAATCCTAAGGAGGCTCCACACTGTCAGCATGGAGCCTGACATAGGGCTCAAGCCTACGAACCAGGAGATCATGAGCTGAGCTGAAATCAAGAATCACTCAACCAAAACTGAGCCACCTAGGGATCCCTGGATGGCATTGTTTAAATTTATTTTCTTCAAGTTCTGGAGGCTAGAAGTCCCAGATCAAAGTACTCCAAGTTCAGTCTCTGGTGAGAGCTCACCTCGTGGCCTGTGGATGGCTACCTTCTTATAGCACATCTTCACACAGCCAACGGGGAAGGAGAGGTAGAAAAAAAATGCTCTCTGCTGTCTCTTCTTACAGGGACACTAATCTTATCAGCTCAGGGAACTACCCCTATGACCTCATTGAACCTTAATCACCTTCTAAAAATCCTATGTCCAAAAATAGTCACATAGAGGTTTAGTGCTTCAACACATAAATTTTTTGGGGGGGGCATACTATTCAGTCCATAGCATAAACAAAACAAAATGTTTATAAAACCCAAGCTAATAAAGCTAAAATGAGATGAAGGAGATCATTACTTCAAAATCATTGAAACTATTTTGAGTATTTTAAGAACGATTCTACTGTACTGATATTAGTTGAAGGATGCCTCCCAAACAACTCCCAACATTATGAAACATGAAAATGTTCATGGCCGCTCTTTTCCATATTTGAGTAATCCCTGGGCGAAGATCATTCGTGTGTGCATGGGTGCAAATTGTGTGTTTTAAGTCACTTTCATTGCCATTCTTTTGGAACAACTATTGGTGCTTAGGAAATACAATTTATTTTGGGGTGTCTGGATGACTCAGTCAGTTAAGCTTCTGACTCTTGGTTTCAACTCAGATCATGATCTCACAGTTTGTGAGTTTGAGCCCCACATTTGGCTGTGTGCTGGCTGTGTGGAGCCTGCTTGGGATTCTCTCTCTTTTTCTCTCTCTGCCCCTCCTCCTCTCACTCTCTCTCTTTCAAAATAACTAAATAAACTTAAAAAAAAGAAATATATTTTTATGTGTTGTCACATCCTGAAAAATTTTATTTAGTGTATTTGCTGAAGAACAAAAGTTGTGATACATTCCAGAGCTAAGACACTGGACTCAGCTTTGGTGAAACTCATCTAGTACCCACCTTTAGCCAAGATGTCCAGATGATGACTACACTTACAAAACATTTGATTTCATCTTCTATTCATGCTAAGATAGCTACAAAAAAGTATGTCTGTAAGAACGGAGTAAAAAAACATTAAATTACCTTCCAGTGTAACACAACAAAGTGTGTAACTAGGATTATAAAAAAAATATATTTTCCCCTGAATTCAAAGCTTATATCATAGTAAGAAAACCACTGGTTAAAAATGATGATTGGGGCACCTGTGTGGCTCAGTTGGTTAAGCCTCCGACTCTTGATTTTCGCCTCAGGTCATGATCTCACAGTTGTGAGATCGAGCCTCACATCTGGGCTGAGCAACAAGCCTGCTTAAGATTCTCTCTCCCTCTGCCCCTCCCCCCCTCACGGGCACTCTGTCTCTCTCTCTTAAATAAAAAATAAATAAATAAAAATGATTATTAAAAAATTGGTAATATCATAATGAGATATAACTATTTTGAAAATTCCAGAGAGGCATCATTAAAAAAAAATTTCCTGTGTACCTAATCCTTCTCACAATTTCCCCATTTCAGCTGTAAAGATAACATGCATGCCGCTCACTTTATTGTTTGGTGAGAAAATATTTCTACTCACTTACTCACTTGGCATAGGTTAGGAAGTCCTATGATATGTCCATATGATATGATATATTTCTTTTTCCCTTTCACTCCAACCTCAAGCAGGTTTTGACATAAAGGCACTTCTAAATATTGAGACTGTTTCAATGAACCTCTTTTTGAGGCACTGGTGTCAGAAGGATATCAGAAGAGTAATGGCTATTGTCTACACATTCTTCCGTAGGAGATGTGCTTTTTGACAGAAAACATAAAAGGCCTACAATGGAAGGACTCATTCACAGTCCAATGTTTCATTAATCCCACCCCCCCCCAATTTTGCCTACAGTTTACAAATTCAGCCATTCAATTTTTACCAAAGAATGCTGACTTCTTTGTATTTTAAACCCAAACTTTGCAACTACTTTTTAAAATCCTTTGGCAGTATCTACTAAATCTGAACATGGGCTTACTCAATAACCCAGAAAAAGACAAGTAATGGGGTGCCTGGGTGGCTCCGTCAGTTGAGCATTTGACTTTTGATTTCAGCTCAGGTCATGATCCCAGGATTGTGGGACTGAGCCCCATGGCTTAAGATTCTCTCTCTTTCTCTCTCTTCCTCTGCCCCTCTCCTCTGCTCACACACATTCTCTCTGTCTCTCAAAATAAAAAAAAAAATGAAATATAAAATAAAATAAAATAAAATAAATAAAATAAAATAAATAAAATAAATAAAATAAAAAATAAAATAAAGTAGAAAAAAGACGAGTACTAGGGTGTATATAGCAGCATGGTGCTCAATAGGCCCAAACTGGTAGCTTCCAAAATGCTCTTCATTTTTGCCCATCAGCAGTAAAATGAATAATTGCACTGTGTCATATTCACAGAATAGAACAGTATACAGCAATGAGAATGAACAAACTACAATTATATTCTATAAATATGAATGAGAGCACTGGGTGTTAATGTAAGTGATGAATCACCAAATTCTACACCCGAAGCTAATATTACACTGTATGTTAACTAACTGGAATTTAAGTAAAAACTTGAAACTGTAAAATACATAAATAGATATGGTAAAATGACTATTTTTAATATTAAATATAAATGAATCTCACAGGCAGAAAACAGAAGTCTGAAGTAAGAGTTCAGTCTGTATGATTCCACTTATGTAAACTTCAAAAATTGTCAACAGTATAAGAAGCAAGGAAAGCAGTCACCCTTTGGTTGGGGTCAGTGACTCGAAGGAACATAAGAGAGGCCACCAGGGCGCTGGTGATAGTTTTTAATCTTGGTGCTAGTTAAACAGTTACCTTCAGCCTGTGAAAATTCACTGAGCTTATGACTTGCACCTTGGTACGTGTATGATGTGATTCCATCAAAAGTAAACACAAGACCATTTAAATTACAATCTCCTCAGGAGTGAGTATGTCTAGGGGGGGTTAAGGTGGCTTGAAATTACATAAGCTCAGTTTAAAGTGTATAAATGGTAAAGCTTTTCAGCATCTGACTTATATTTCTCACAGATGCAAAGTTTATTAAATCTAAGAATTTCAAAACTAGTCATTGGGCATCTTATATAGATTTAGCATTATGTAATTAAATCATGCCTCCTCAGTGTATAGTTTTCTCAATCCTTTATCTTTCCAAGAGTACCGCAGTAATGTTCTCTGTGAAATGATTGATTTTCTCTTCTTGATTTCTGCCTTATGTTTATTCACCCTCTCACTTCTGTCTCTTTCGTTATAGCCTCAGATTTCAGAAATTGATTTCCTTGATTTTGGCTTCTTTAAAATTACTCTAAAATATATTCTTAGGTAGAAAGTAAAATATATAGCATATGGCTCAAATTAAAAAATTCTAAGCAAACATCAAAATCAACGATCACCGTTGCTTATCCACTCACAAAGCCTAGACAACAGATGCCCTTCCTGCATCCACCCGTCCACATGTCATCAAGTTTAGATTTCTAAACTTCAGCACAATGCATTAACATTCTAAAAATGAAAGTGATATAAACAGTTCTCAAATTAATTCAGGGCATTATAAACAGAAGGGGTCAATGTGGTCTGTCAAAGAATTCAGGGGTGATCTTGTTTGGCTAACATAAGCACCGCATGAAACAGTCTCAGAGGAGCCCATCTGGTTTCTCTGAGCCCCAGTGATTAAGGACAAAGGTAGTGGAAATGAACGCAAGTTCTAGAATATGCTATTTGGAAAACTTTAGTTAATTCTTCTATCTTGCTGCAGTGAAAAGCGTATGGCCATGCTAAACAGAGCAAAGGAGACATTTGATAGGCAAAGAAGAAATTTCCTGGATACATTTTAGACCTTTTTTCTGTTTCGTATACAATAGAAGTTGGACCAGAGTATGAGTTTAGGTCAGTCGTAAGTCCTATTATTTTGTTTTTTCTTTACCTCCGTATTCCCACAGCCTATCATAGTTCATATAGCGTACAGTAGGCAACACAAACATCTTTTGGCTATATGCATGCATAACGTGAAGAATGATTGGAGCCAAAAGGATTCGAGAGTGGGTAATTCACTCTGGGCCTAACGAGCAGAACTGTGAATGGCCTATAAGAGTTAGAGACATGTGGGTGTGCATTAACAGATACTTAATGAGCAGTTTAATTACCATGCTGAGTCTGGCCTATATTACAATGCATTATTGTGAGGCTATAAATTATTTATATGGCTTAAACATATGTATCTGCTTTCATCCTCGCTTATTTTTTTCTAAGTACTTTGTATTAACTAGCATCTTGACAAAAAATACAATTATGTGTATTTCCTCAAGATAAGGGAGAAAATATATCTCAAACGGAAAATCAATTTGTTAAATCTATATTTTTCATGTTATAAAGTATTTTCACTTTGAGAATTACCAGGATTAATTGCCCTCATTTGTTCTCCATGTGGCAGTATTCAGACCTTCCAATAGATGTATTCCCCCTGCCCCAAATGAGTGTACAATAATTTCCTAAAGTTCCTTTTGGAAACATTCCCAGATGTAAGTAAATATGTTGAAAATAATAGAACTGAGAAAATCGTGTTTTTCAAAGGGAAATTTCATAAAGGTAACTTTTAGATGGAAACTAATTTTTGTTGAATTAAAGAGGAATGTGTTACCAGGGGCTTGTGAAATACCAGCACAATGGTAAGCAGTGAGTGAGTACCTGGCTCATCAAGACTACAGCAGGAACTTCAAACATTACTTTGAAGATGGAAGTGGGTATAAGTCCACAAAGTTCTTAAAATAAGCACACTTGGGTCCATTGAATGGGCCTGAGCAGCACTGCCCTTAGTAAAAACATAGGTGAACTGGGATCCATCAACTTATAGCCACAAGTGAAAGAAAACCAATTTTGTTAATGGATATAGGTTCCCAGAAAGATTGCATGAGATTATAATTAACTACTTAAGAAAGACAGGCAGGATGTTAGTAAATGTGGTAGGTTCAATTCTAAAATTGTGACAGAAGCAATAAGCAGTCAGAATAGCAAATGACTCCATGACTTCCCTTTTTTGTGATTTGGGGGTAATGGTTTTCCTGCACTGCTGAAATTCAAAGAAAGACATTAAGAGAAAGGCCACGTTTGTTACAGCAAACTCTTTGTGTGTGAAGCATAGAAAAAAAGGGTCAAAAACGTGTGCAGGAAATTTCTTGTACGCATACTTAATGGCTACTTCACTCCCCAGCTTTTGAATACACCATGCTGAGACCAAACAAGCAATTTCAGTTTGAGCCACATAGCTTTGGATTGTCCCACAGTTATGGATTAAACTACATAATACTGGGGACAAGAGATGAGAGATATACCGTGGTAGGAAAACAACTAAGAATACATGGCTACTGAGAGTGTGCAACCATAACAGGTATATGTGCACACAAATATACGAACCCACTCAGCCCCTTATCCAACATCCATCTGCAGAGTGCCCACTATGTAAGGCACTATGGAAAGTTTCTGAAGTTATAATAAAAAAGATGATTGACTCTGCCCTCAATGAGCCCAATGGGCATAATATTATAGTAGGGCCATAGACCAGTAACTCACTATGCAGCAAATCATATAGACTTCTGAAAATTAAACAAAACCTATGAGACCTTCTTTTAGAAGAAAAAAACCCCACATTTGCCCAGGTATTTAAATAATTCTACATGAGGGGCGCCTGGGTGGCTCAGTCGGTTAAGCGTCCGACTTCAGCTCAGGTCACGATCTCGCGGTCCATGAGTTCGAGCCCCGCGTTGGGCTCTGGGCTGATGGCTCAGAGTCTGGAGCCTGCTTCCGATTCTGTGTCTCCCTCTCTCTCTGCCCCTCCCCCGTTCATGTTCTGTCTCTCTCTGTCTCAAAAATAAATAAACGTTAAAAAAATTAAAAATAAATAAATAATTTTACATGTATTTGGGGGTTTCACAATCTCTAAAGTCTATCCATGCAGCCAGGGATTCATCGATCACAGATTACAAACCTGCCAAGATGCTCTCCCTCTTCCTACCTTACTACCATGCTTCCTCATTTCATAGATGCCTGACATACTAAGTCCATTTTTTACTATCACATATTACTAGTTACATGTTGCTGCATAAATCTTAACTATTTCAAATCTTAGCAGCTAAAACCAAAAATTTAAATATCTCACATAGATTCTGAGAGTCAGAAATCTTGGAATGGCCAACCTCAGTGGTTCTGGTGCGAGATCTTTCATGAGATTGCAGGCAAGATGTTGGCTGGCACTGAAATCATCTTGAGGTTCGGCTAAGTCAAGAAAATCTGCTTCTAAACTCAGTCACATTGCTGATGACGGGATGTCTCAGTTCCCTGCTGGCTGTTGGGTGTAGTCCTCAGCTCTTTATCACACGGGCCTCTCCTTAAGATTGTCTTAGACTTGGCACCTGGCTTCTTCCAAGAGAAGCAAAATCAGTGTGAAGAGGAAAGCATAGAATCTCCTATGACCTAGCTTGAGAAGGGAAATAATGTGTTGTAATCTACTGGTCACACACCCTAATGTGTGGAAGGGAATCTCACAAGGGTTTGATTACCAGGTGGTAGAAATAACTGGAGATTGTCTTGGAAACTGGCTACCATAACATTCAAATTAGAATAATAAAAATAACATTGAAGTGGTCAAGGGACTCAGAGCATAGTCCAGTTTCTGAAATTGGTTAATAGTATGATATTAGCCAAGTCAGTTACTTTTTATATATAAAATGAGTGGCTTTGGATAATAAACTCTCAGAAAGCTTCCAACTTAAGTATTGTGTGTCTAGATGACCTCCCCATTATCATTTCAATGTCTAGCAGTTATATCGCCAATAGGGATTCACTCAAACCCAGTGTAGAGTCAATCAATAAATGAGCAATTTGTGCATTCAGGAAGACACAATTCACTGTAGTTTGTTTTCCAGAGTAGTAATTATTGGTGGTATTGCTAGCCACAAATATGTTGTTTTTACTCTGAATTTTCTTATTTGGTGACAATTTGTAAAATGACAAAGGAACAAATTATCAACAATTTCTTTCAAAATATTTAGTGTTGCTAAACTGTTTTAGAACTTTGTAGGTGAAATCTGGCACATATTAAGGCATCTCTAGCTTATAGACAACTTCTAACACAAGACTACAAAGTTTTCTGAAATCCATTTTAGGTCAAGTTGGGTATGTTGTCATCAGGAAGCATTGGTTCATGAACGACTGCCTCAAGGACTTTTGAGGAGGATTGCAAGTTATTGAAGTGGAAAAGCCTTTCAGAAGATCAAAATATATCCTAATATCAACCCTGAGGTCTCTTGTTGCATAGTCAAGCATGGCTGCATAAAATAGATTGAATAAAACTGGAACCATTAGATAGTCTTGCTTCCCAGGATTAGTGATGGATGGCTCCAGCCAGATGCCATCAACACTAACTTGACCAGTCATTTCATCATGAAAGTTTCAAGCTGTTGGTAAACTTCTCTGGCAAACCTACTTATATTGCTGTTATCAGAACAGAGATTCTCTGTTGTCAGCAAAGTTGTGGTAGATTAATAATCACAATGTTGACAGCTGAAGGGAAGCAATGTTCTAGTTCACTGTAAGATGGTATCACTGGGACCCTGTGACATAACCTTAAAAATGTTAACCGTGAGCTATTCTTGACTTTTCAATGCAGTTAAAATCAGTAAGGTACTCTTATCCTCCAATGTGATTCAAAAAAATATTTAGGAGGATACTTGAGTAAGTAAGATTGGCAGGATCCTTGCCCTCAAGTCGCTTACAATCTAACCTATGGGAGGAAATAGAACATAAATATTTACAGGGTTGATGAATAGTAATTACCATAATCAGTTTTCATAATTCTTATAATTAAAGACATTCCTAGGGCTCATAATTAAAACTTTGACAACTAACTACAACCTCATGCATTCCTCCCTCTCACATCTCTCTCTCCTTCCCTCCCTCTCATTCCCTCTTCCCCTCCTGCTCCTCCTCTCTTTCTTTCCCTTCCTCCTTCTCCTCTCACTCTCACTCACCTCCTTTTGCTCTTTTCTTTTTGGACCATATATCTTCTCTGTGCCTTTCTGCCCTTCTCTACCCTGTTCTTGGCTCAGGAAACTGACCCTGAATGGCCTATGTCAATAGACTTCTTCCCCTTCTAGCTTTCATTTGGGTTTGGCCAATGGAAAGCCACACCAGGAGTAGAGAGAAAAGAGCGGATTGAGTTCAGGGTGTTTATTCCCTCAGCTCCTTGCTTTTCTGGGTCATCTCCAATTGACCAAGTCCCTTAACCAATGAGTCACAAAGTCTTTCCCTTCATCCTTTGATCCTAGTATAGTAACAGCTCCAGAGTATTGCACTCTCCCCTGTGGTTTCTCTGAACATACCACTTATACCTTTGAACATGATTATTTTATCACCCCTCTCTTGCATTATCCTAATTTGAATGTCCCATTTTCTGCTGAGAAACAGAAAAATTCAGCTCCATCTATGAGAACTCTTCGCCTTTTCATTCTCTCTTTCCCTTCTATTAGCTTTACCACTGATAGTCATTTGTCTTTTCTCCAGGGAAGATCATAGCTAATTTCAGAGATGAATAAAACAAAACAAATTAACAAAACAAAACGCTAGGCTCTGTAAGAAAGCATTGCCTAAGACTTATCATTTGGCTCACTGGCTAGTGCTTCCTTAGAATTGTTGCTTTTGCCTCTTTGTTTCTGCGTTAGTCAGGACTGGAGGAGGGGACTGGCTTTGGACTACCAGTGAGAGGGAAGAGGCAAAGTACAGAGTAAGCAAGATAAGTACTAGAGAGGTAATTCTGCCAGGACACAATGAACTCATATTACATTGGTAGGGATTTCTATAACTGAGAGATCCAAAACTCGGGGCAGGGGGATGAGGAAAAGTAGAGAGTCTCTGAGGGAACAAGTACATTCCAAGAATGCAGCAGAAAATCACAGCCTTTGTCCACATTGAATCTGAAAAATTGGGGTTTACTTACCTTCAATAAGAAAATTAATCATTGAATTCATTTTGGTATAAAATGAAAGAATAATTACAGAAGCCATGTAAAATACTTTCACTATTTAAATTTCTTTTCAGTAGCACATTGCTACACGAAGTAGAGAACATTTTGCCACTAAAGTGCTGAATGACAAATGTTTGTAAGGAAGAAAGATTTTTAATTCTATTAAAGCTACCCACAGACACATGGAAGATAATGTGATTTCATATAAGGTTATTTACTCGTTGTGCAAAAGTCATTAGTGCCCACTTGTAAATAAAAGTCTATGTGAACTTCACATGCATGTTGGAATTTCACATCTGGAATGAATCTTTTTGCAGAGACTGAAACGTATTCAAGTGTTTTTTTTTACATATATGAGTTATAGGATCATTCCTAACTAACCAGTAATCACATTTCATTATGAAAATAGAAACAGCCTCTTGTGTAACTCAAAGATACAGATGGCAATTGGAGAAACCAATACTCCATGACAGAAAAACGCTTAGCGCCTCTTTTTATTTTTCTTACTGCTGTTATTAAAACAATAAGGGTATTATGATACTTATTATAACACATTCAAATAGTAGAGTATATTTGAGTAAATATGGCCACAAAGTTGTTACTGCCCTTCTCACCAAGAAATGGAGTCTACTTTCTCATTCTTTGCTACTCACTTTGACCAACAGAATATAGTGGAAGTGATGTTGGGTGACTACTAAGACTTGTCCTCAAGGGAGCCTATGTACAGTGTTCCTTTTTGCCCTTTTAGAAAAACTCTGACTGTAAACATATTAGAGAGAACTCACAGGAGAGAGAGGCCTGGCCATCCCAGCCATTCCAACAAGGGGCCCAGACATGGGAGGGAGGCCATTCAGGACTAGCCAGCCCCTAACCCACCTACTGATTGTAGAAGGAGTGAACCTAGATGTGACATGGCATAAAGACAGGCTGTGCCAGTTATTCCTTGCCTAAACTGGTAGCCACAGAATTGTAGGCAAATAAGTAGCTATTGTTTGAAGTCACCAATCTTTGAGTTATATAGCAACAGGCAACTCATACATACAGAAAATTGTGAAATGATATATAACAGTTCTCCCTCCACAGATTCTCCATACCTCATTTCCCAGAAATTATCATTGCTACCATTTCTGTTGTTGTCCTTGTTCATTCTTCTTGACATTTTATGTGCCTTGATGAATGGATAGATAGATAGAAAGATAGATGAAGATAGATGAATAAGTTAGTAGATAGCTAGATTAACAGATAAGAGGTAGAGATAGAAAGATAGAAAGTTATTTCATAACTGTCATACCAGACACTATTCTGTAACTTTTGCTTTATCTAAGAATTTATTCTAGACAATTTTTCATACCAGTACATAAATGCATTCCTCATTCTTTTCAACAACTGTGTAATACTAGAATCATCATACAATACTTAACATTCCTTATTGGTAGACAGTGAGGTGCTTTACATATTTTTCAATTACAAAATATTACTGCAATTAATATTATCATAGTCTCTTTTTTACACTTTTGCATGAACAAAAGGCAATGAGTGAACAAAAGACCCCAACTATAATTGCTGAGGAGAAGATATTTACCTTTTAAATGTAATAGCAAGTCCAAATTGTGATCCTCTAAATGTGTATTTATTTAGTTATTTTTTTTCCCTGAATTTGGGGGCTGTTTTGCTTGTTGTTGACCAACTCATGGAGACACATGTGCTTGCTTCCACCATATTTCTATTCCAAAGCTCACCGATTGTTGTGGAGATGTTGCCTTTCTATGGTGCTTGAGCACAACCTCTGCTTCTACAAGATGGTATGTTCATGTGTGTCTGGAACAATGAGTTTAACCCGTGTACCCATTCTGTTTAAAACTGCACTCAGAGTAAACACAACTCACCTGAGCCTGCTGAAATCTGCTGATGGCCAGGAAGGTGTGCAGTGCTCTGTCAAAGCCATCCAGCTTGAAGTCAGTCATCCTTACGGTCATTCTCATTGGGTTCTAATGAGATGGTGCATTTTGGAAAATGACAAAAAGCATGCCAGAAATTTGTAGGAATGTCTGAGTAAAGTAAATAAATAAGCAAAGGCTGGGTTTACCAGAGAATCGTGAAACGTGACACAAACAAAACTTTAAGACATTTTGAGGGGAGAAAAGAACCCTATTTATATCTATGCTGAAATACAGCACGTAACAAAGAAAGCACAGGAAACTTTCTGAGATTTAAACCGCAGGTGTGTGGTTCCTGCTGCTTCCCTTCCAGATGTGTTATCCATCAGTGAGCTACCCTATTAACCCTGCTGGATAAGTAGGCTCTGTTAGACAGGGAGCAGTCATTTCCTTAGTTCTCCAGGGATACCTGGTAGTCAGGCTAATGCAGAACTTTGGGACCTATCAGTGCCCAGATCTGAAATGCGCCTCACCAGGCCTTAGGTGAGCCTCACCAGGCTCACCGGGTCGTGAGTCTGCGAAGGCAGCCGCAGAGGAGAGATGTTTCTTTCGGTCTGGCTGAGGCTGTTCGGTCCCTACTGCCCTCCCTCTCAACAACACTGGCTTTCGCAGCTCCAGAAGGGGCTCACATAATTCTCATCCACATGGTTTTGTGGACTACCTGCAGCATGGGAGAAATACCACCATTTAGTTCAGTCTGTATTACCTGACCAAAAATCTAATCCAACTATAATAATTTTATTTGCCTTTCAGCTATTCTGCTGTCTTGTGCTGCCCTGATACATGGTTCAGGCTTGTGAGAAGCCATGACTACCTCATTCAGTGGCAAACTATCCACATCATTGAGACACAAGTAAAGTAAGTAAGCAGCCAACAAAATTACCCTTTGGTAAAGGTCTTGTTCAATGCCAGTAACCGCAAGTTGGGTTTTGTTTAATTTGGAGTACACTGAAATTATATCGATAAATGAACATTTAAGTTCATCTGAAAACCAAAGGTCAAAAAGTTCAAATAACTTCCTCTTCTCTTAGCTATTGTTTTAGCAAAAAGAGTCAAGGAAGTAGCTAAAACATTAATCTTTTTTTTGTTTTTTCTTCGAAACAAACATATTCTAAAGTGTGTCAAGGAGTAAGCACAGGTTTAAATGAAACTACTAACTTATAAGAAGAGATTAATCTTCATATTCTTGGGTATGAGGAAATACAGAGCACTAGGTATTTAAGTGTAGCTAAGTAGTGTTTTAATGATAAGGGTTTCTGAAATAGTTTAATAACAATGACAGTAAGTGTTTAAAATCTGTAAGCAATATACTAAACAGTAGTCTAAGCACAATTGTTACACCATTTCTTTTTTAAAACATTTCTACGAGTTCCCTAACATTACTACCATTTGAATCTGAGGAAATTCTCGTTCAAAATCTTACACAAAGAGCAATTTATCCAAGTTCAAAGAGCTAGTGAGTATCAGAGCCAGAATTTAAATATGTGCATTTGATTAATTTATAAATAGAGACTTGTTACAGACAATTAAAAAAAAACTCAACAATACATGTAATACTTTATAGCAGTTACAGTAGCTCATTATCTAGTTTGCTCTTCAAATAATCTTGTCAGTTAAGTTCAGAGCTGTTATCTCTACCATTATGCAAATGAAATTAATGAGGTTCAAAGATTGACTTTTTCAAGGTCATCCAGTTACACTACTGAGGTGCATTTGGCACCCAAGTCTAGTTCTTTTGAGGTGATTTTTCTCAACTATCCCAAAACTAATCAAAGAGGCATTTGGTAGAAAGTAAATTACAAGTGAAATGTCATCAAGAAGAAAAATTACAGCATTGTGATCAATAGATATGTGGTAAATTTTAATTCCAAATGGTGAATTCAGAATATATTTGATTAAGAGGAAATTCATTTTGAATGATTTCATTCTCAACACCAAAAATATGGCCTACCACATAATAGATTCTTAAATACTTGTTGATGGAATAAGTGAATGAATGAATCTATTACAAGACACCACTGTACTAGGATATTTTTCTTGTTCTTATTTAAACCATAAAGAAATTATCTACCTATGAATTTAAATGTCGAATACTTAATTTATTGTGCCTCTGTTCAAAGTTAAGCAAAATGTTTTTGAAATAATCTAAAATTGATATATGTCTAAGTAGTGTGACTTCTTGTGAAAAATGGAATAATTCAAAGTACCAGACATATGAGCAGGTATTGATAATTATGCTATTATAAATTACCAGTACTCAATTTAAACATTTATGTGTTTTTCAAAATTAACCAATAGCTCCATTTTGGCCAAATCTCATACACACACACACACACACACAGGACAGCTGGAGTCTGTCCAATATAAAATATAATAATTCTGCCCACATATTACATTTAGTATCAAATATTAACATGCATCTCACTCACCTGGAGGGCTTGTTAAAATGTAGATTAAATGGGCCCTATCATAGGTATGGAGCAGAGCCTGAAAATTTGCATTTCTAACCAGTTTCCAGGTGATGTTGAACTGCCCACCAAAGGACTACATTTTTTGACCCACTACTATCATGAAAAGTGCTACATTTGCCTGGAACTCCTGCTTTTAAAATTAAGAACAGAAACAGTTCCTCTCAACCACCATCCTCCTGTCCCACATTACATCCTCAAATTTGGTTCACGTGATTTGCTCATATGCCAAAGGTAATTTGTGTTTGTAAGAATTAATAGATTTCCTAAGTTTATAGGTTCCAACACAGCCTCAGGGCTTTAGATTGAACACTGAATAGATTCAGCTTATAATGGAGGATCCAACAATTATAACAATTTAAGAAGTCAAAACGCTAAATCATCACAATTGTTTTCTGTCTAGTTGAAAGTTACCTATAACTAAAAATGCAATATATTGCCATTATTCAGCAAAGGTTTATTAGGTGTTGCTAGTGTTAGTAAATCAGTCTAATGAAAGATGTTAGCTATTTCAAGCTGACTATATACACAGAGGTATCAGATCTAAACATCACTGCCACGAGTAGCAAGGGTTAGAAATAATTACTATGACCTTGGATGTTTGACTTCATTTTTCACCAGCTTGCTTTTAGTTGCAGTCAAAATGAGTCTGGCCATATACTGTAAAATCTGTGAAACATATGCTATATAACTCCATGTAACTACAGGCAGAGGACTGTGTTCAATTCAATGTTTAAATTGATATTTAGTTAAAAAAAAGAAACTTAACCAAGGACAAAAGAAATTAGGTAGAACATTGTTAAAATGTTAGGATTAGCGAAAAATAATGAGGACTTCAAAATCTAAGAAAAAATAAAAAGATTTAAGACAGGGATTGTTACTTGATTGGGAAACATTAACCAAATGCCAGAATTAGACCTGATAATGTCCATCATTTATGTGTCATTTATTCTATTAATACTAGTCCTTCCAACAACCCAGTTTTCAGATGAAGAAACTGAAGATCAAATATTTGACTTGTCCAAGTCCAGTTAGCCAGCATATCAAATAATATTTAAATAATGTCTAAACAAGCTGTACATGTACAATCATGGGGTTTACTAAACAAGCCTATGGAATAGGAAAAAATGTTATGTTTTATTCAGTTTCAAATACACCCTTTCAATCTCACATTTAAATAGTTCTCAATGGCTTATGCTTTGCTCTTTCTTCTATTCTTTTTTGTTTAATTTTTTTAATGTTATTTATTTTTGAGAGCAAGAGAGACCAGGGGGCAGGGGAGGGGCAGAGAGCGAGGGAGACACAGAATCCGAAGCAGGCTCCAGGCTCTGAGCTGTCGCACAGAGCCTAATGCAGGGCTCCAACTCACAGAATGCGAGATCATGACCTGAGCCAAAGTCGGATGCTTAACTGACTGAGCCACCCAGAAGCCCCATCTTCTATTCTTTTCTTGATTATGAATTTGTATCACCATAGCCATGGTATACAATTTGTATACTAGTTGATTAATGCACTATGTATCCAGCCTCCTTTATTTCTTTAATTTTTAAAAAATTTTTAAACATGTATTTATTTATTTTGAGAGACAGAGGGATAGAGAGTGAGCAGGGAAGGGAAAGAGAGAGGAGGAGAGAGGGAATCCTGAGCAGGCTCTGCACTGTCAGTGGAGAGCCCAACTGGGGCTTGAATTCATGAACCATGAGATCATGACCTGAGCCTAAATCAAGAGTCAGTCCCTTAACTGGCTGAACCACCTAGGTGCCCCTCCAGCTTCCTTTATTTACTAAAGCAGTGACAACAGAGACTACTTGGGAATGATCTAAAATTGTAACACATCTATTTAGTTACTAATGACTAACTCAAACTTGTCTTTTCCTTTAAAGAAATTTCAACAGCTGTAATTCCATATTATGTCTCCATTGGCAATTAAAGGATAATATTTCTATTTAATCAAAGGCATATTTTGAGCATTATGGGGTTAACGCATGTGAAGTCTATGTTGCTCTCCTGAAACTGATGCAAAATAGATTATTTCAACGTGCTTTATTTAACTCAGCCAAGTTTCTCAAGTGTGCATTTCCAGCTTTTGTAAGTTACTACTTCTGCAAGATTCCATTGTATTCTAATTATCCATATTACTTTTCTTCATTTCTCTTATTTAAGTAGTTTAGTATCTCAGTCATTTGAGGTTATCACTGATTTCTTTAATTTCATACCTCTCCTAATTTATTAGTGAGCCTATTTTTTATCTCTCTCTCTCTCCCTTTTACTGATATGATTATAAAACCTCATCTTTTCTCCTCAATGCCTTTTTGCTTTCCTTATCTCGGCTCCTTTTTTTTTTTTTTTCTTATTAACTTTCTGCATCCTATTAACTTTCCTACAATCCTTATTCAGTGAAATATATTCTTTCTTGGTTCACATCCCACTTCTCTGATGGTAAGTCTTTAAACTGTGTGTGTGTGTGGGTGTGGGTGTGTGTGAGTGTGTGGGTGTGTACACATTTGTCCTTATAGAAAGGAGACATTTTAAATTAATTCAATTCACATGATATAACTGCATTATCTCCATTATAGTATAGTCTTCTATCTCAGGCTATTATTCTCTAACTATCCCTCCCTATATGTATTATACTACTGTTCTTCATATTATGATTTTCATTTTGGTTTTGCTCACACACTCCTTTAATATTTCATTCAATCTCCTTAGGTACTAAATGGCCAAACAGAGTAATGAATTGTTCTTAATTATTTACTCATATACTTTAGGAAAACAAGAGCCCGCATGGTAAAAATAATAAAGACTATAGTTTGTTCTAATTAATGGCAACTTTAAAATCGCAAACTTCTTCACACCAAGTAATTGAAACTCTTGCTTATCATTTTGAAAATATAAATAACTCTGTAATTAGAAACTCAGATATAAGATTAAAAAATAGGTGGGTTGACATATTTGTATCCTCAAGTAACATTTCACAGGAAGTGTTGTATTTGACATACCATTAAGACATAAGGCCATACTTGAAGTCACTTCTATGGGAGTTTTCCACCCACAGTGTCAGCTAAGGGACAATCACAGGTAGGTCATATGAGTGTCCCTCCCTACTCCTAGACATAAACCTTGTGACTAAGGGACAGCCAAATCACAGGCTGGCTATTTATCTATTGAGTGGTCTGGTTTGAAAGTTCTGCCCTAATTTAGCTGAACCAATCAGTCCTTATTCTTGAACCTTGAAATACAGAAAGAATCAAGTCATTAGCTGTAAAGTCTACAATGAAAAGACCAGATTCAGGGAGGCAAGATGAGTCAAATATCAAGAAAAAAATTATGTAGAAACTAGAAAAATGAAATATTGAAAGAGTATACATTGTAACAGTGGTTTTTAATGTGCAGGAGTGTGGAATGTACCTTCTGCAAAAGAAGATTCTCAGAGCAGGGGGTGCAAAAAGCTTGAAAATATCTTGTAAGGGATTCAGAGTAGAAAGTGAGAAAGTCCCATACAGACACTGTGGACAGTTATGAAGAAGCAGTAATAGTGAGGTGCAGGAGTAAAGATTCATGAATTCTTTTTTTTTTTAATATAATTTATTGTCAAGTTAGCTAACATACAGCGTATATGGTGTGCTCTTGGCTTTGGAAGTAGATTCCCATGATTCATCACTTCTTGCTGCTGGAATTGCCAGAACTGTCTCAGACCCAAAACTTTTCATCCACTTCCGGTATTTCTAAGGCCACACACTAATACATATTCTAATCTTGGATTTTTTTTAATTTTTTAAAAATTTACATCCAAATTAGTTAGCATATAGTGAAACAATGATTTCAAGAGTAAATTCCTTAATGCCCCTTACCCATTTAACCCATCCCCCCTCCCACAACCCCTCCAGTAACCCTCAGTTTGTTCTCCATCTTTATGAGTCTCTTCTGTTTTGTCCCCCTCCCTGTTTTTATATTATTTTTGTTTCCCTTCCCTTATGTTCATCTGTTTTGTCTCTTAAAGTCCTCATATGAGTGAAGTTGTATGATTTTTGTCTTTCTCTGACTGACTAATTTCACTTAGCATAATATCCTCCAGTTCCATCCACGTAGTTGCAAATGGCAAGATTTCATTCTTTTTGATTGCTGAGTAATACTCCATTGTATATATATACCACATTTTCTTTATCCATTCATCCATCAATGGACATTTGGGCTCTTTCCATACTTTGGCTATTGTTGATAGTCCAATCTTGGATTTTAAATAGAATCTCTCTTACTGTCACACATATCTTTATAATAAACTGTCACCAAATTGAGCTGTCTTGAGTGAGTTTCCTTTCCTTATAATCAATAGAAGCCCAGCAAAAGTATTCATTCTGGTTTAATTCCATAAGTACTTTTTGATTACTTGGAATGTATAACAAACTGTGACTGATGATATGATATATGATATGATATGATATGATATGATATGATATGATATGATATTGATATATATTCAAAATATGTTTGCATAGATATATTCAAAAATGAATTGTGCCTAATTCTCAAGGAGTTTGCCATCTGATAGAGAAAAAATTCTTATAGAAATAATAGAAAATCATAAAGTACCTAAAAAAGGAAAGGTCAATGCATGCAATGTTTTGGGGTTTTTTTTTCTATATTTTATTCTGCTGATTAAGAGTGTTCTATGCTTTACCTCACATAATATAGCTAAAAATAGTGCTTGATCACAAACACCAAACTTAAATAAAGAATAAAGAAAAAAGCTTTGAGGAAGAAAAATTTGGTTGTAGTAGTTGAGAATAATAGGAAACTGACTATGTAGACTTACAACATAATTTTATGTTTCAGAAAGTAAATGCGATCAGTGTCCTAATGCAATTAATGGCAAATGTATCTAAGTTTCATATATCAAAATTCTTGCCTTTTATTGTTGTATAATATTGTTTTATATTTATATTATATATGTAGGTATAAGAAATTATAACGGTGTTATTTTATATTATTTATATATCTTTTATTATTATATCATAATATATTTTTCAAATTGTATCTCTTAAAAAAACCAGCCTTCACAAAAGTCCCCAGCAAAATGAGAAAAAGACTTTAGTTAAATATGACAGTTGTTCAGAGCTTGATGTTGTCTATCTGAGGACACTGCAGGAATTATCTGCAGTCATCATAGTCGTGAGTAATTATGAGTGAAGACTATTCTGATTACACTGACAAGACAAGGAGAAGCAGGTTAAGAGAGCAGCAGATGGGATTCAGATTAAAAAATTAGAATATGACATTTCAACTCTAACTGAAATACGTTTTCTTGGCAAGAAGAAAGAATCCTTTTTCCCAGAAATTTCCGAGGAAATAAAGAATATGCTATAGTGCTTCTCAGAAGTAGAAAGAGAGATTTAGGCTTCCGTTTGAATTAACTTCTGATTCTGCTTCTAAATGTATATTTGTTACAAAAGTCACTCATACGCTTGAGCCATTAATACTACACTTTATAGCAATAGATTAAAGACACATGCATGGATGCCTATATACACACCAAAAACAACTGATCTAGTTTTTCAAAGCAGCTTTACAATTATTCCTGGGAAGGACAGTATTTGTCTTACGTGGTTACTAATCTATTCATAAAATATTCATTGAATGCCAGTTACATGGAGATGGTTGCTGTGAGAGTACACAGGTAATCTGCACTATATTCTAGGAAAAGATTATCAACTGAATTTACTGCTCTGAGATACTCTGTCTTTAGTATCACATCTGGCAGTGACCAAGGGACGAGTTTTATTAAAGTAGCTTGTCTTTTTTCCTTGTTGTTGTTTTTAAATTATGGCATTCCAACAAACAGTCCTATATATGGAAATTAAAAAAAACAAACAAACACCTCATATACTCTTTATTGCACAAAATCTCAAGATGTTTCACAATGAGGACCCCCTACAAGCAAAACAAATTGACTCCAGCTAAGTTATAATATCGATTATACTCCTCTATTTTTATACAATCAACACTTTTTTAACTCTACAGTCAAGCTATTGGAATAACTAATTAAATATTATTAAATTGGGTCAATAAGGGAATAGTATATAGATCTAAATTGGCTTTTAATAATCTTAGGATTTTGTTTTATTTTCTTCAGCAATAAAAAGTGAAAATGTGAATTAAATTAAGTGTATCCACATACTGTAGAGTGCAGATAGTTGGGATTAGATAGTTTATGAAAGCAATCTAACTTCATATAAATAAAAACAATAGCAATGATGAGTTCTTTAAAAAGAATGAATCAGACAGATAATCACAATTTAGTATTCAGAAATGTAAGCCATAAAAAGAATCAAGTGGATAAAATAGTCTCCCCACTGAGCCTCATATTTTGTATTATCTTGTACAGGAGATGAAATTTACAGAAGAAACATTTTACCTTTAATGAACTCTAATTTTGATAATCGAGTTGCCAATTAACAGAATAATTGCAAGGGTAGATTAATGTCACAATTCTCATTCAGTTATCTTTCAGCCACTCTCTGTGTGTGTGGTAAATATTCAAAGCACATTTTTTTCTTGAGCATTTCCTCAACCAGATTTTACCTTTAACATAATTGACAAATTTGGAGGGCATATTTTACTACAAGAGCCTGAGGACCTGATCCTATCATTAAAAGCACCCCAGGAAGAAAAATTCAAATGCAAATTTCAACTGACCTTTGTGGAAACAACTCATATTATTTTGCATCAGTAGCCACTAGAGATTTGTCTGGCTATATATGGATTTCCACATCTGTCAGCTATAAGTGCACTTCATCTGTCTGCTAAATCAGAGAGCCAGAAATAGATGACAGTGATCAAGTCTTTGAGCTTCTCTTAAATTAGCCACATCATGAGGTAAAGTTAGTTTCTCCACTGGGCTTTCATCCTAAAGGTTTTACTCCTAAGAAACTTAGAGAAAAGAATACACCAGAAAAGCAAATGGAGTCTTACCTCTTCCTTTCGCTGATTTTTTTTCTTCTTTTTTCTCCTTGGAATGGAGTGCTGACCAGACAGCCTGTCTGGGGGTAGGTCCTGCTGGGAGAACTGAGCATAAATTACTCTTGTTTGCAGCTACCTAAGCTGTGCTACCAAAATACAACTGCAGCAAGAAAGCTATAATGAACTTCACCTGTGCCCAGGTTGCCTTCCAGATCTCTGTTCCTAACCCCCTACTGTTTCTTTCCTTTGTGAACTGATTTAAAAAATAATAAAATAAAACCTTACTTACCCTTAGACTTGAGTCCCGGGTGATATGCACACCAGCTGCTAGTATGGAAAATGCATTGATTTTTTTTTTCCTTTTTCCTTCCCATCTCCATCTTCATTAAATAAAGGGTCAGTGTGGTGAGATAGGGAAGCACAACCACCTGTGTAAGACAGCACACATCTGCCTAACATTTGGCTTCCCAGTTTGACCACCAGACTGTAGAAAATATTTTCTAAACTAAGGTTAAGAAAAGGCAAGACATCTCTGAGTCACTCTGTGTATCATCTGTGTATCATTTTCCCCAGTGTGGACATGTGGGAAAAAAATAGGTGATAGGAAGAAAAATGTGTACAGAAAAATCCTGTAGAAAGCTCAAGAAAAAGTGTTTTGCACTTACCCTAATACCTAACGTCCTCCTCCCCTTTTAGAATGGTGTTTTTTAAGTAGAGGCTCTATTTTAAGCACAAAAGAGAGCAAAATAAGTTTAAAACCTGCAACAGGATTCAAAACGTCATCCCTAGCAAAGTGTTCACTGCAGCCTAAGTTCAGGAAACTTACCCCAGTGCTGGAAGTCTGTCTCCTTTGCCATCTGACACCTAGAGGTACTCAGTGTTGAATATTACTTAGCCGATTATGAACAGGAAACCTTAGCTAGAAGTAGCACATTTTGTTGTAGAGGTATGGAAGTGAACATTTGCAGTACACAAAGACTTAGGTCTTCATTTTTCAAAGATGTACAACTTACATCTAACAGCCTTTATTTCATGGTAGGTCTGGGAGTTCCAAGGAGAAATATAGTATGTAGCATACAACCAACATTATGATTCATTATGTGGGTGTTAACATTGCACTTCTTGGCAAGCCAGGAGTCCTTGATGCATGCCAACTGTCATTTTCTAGCCAAAAGTCTTAAGGTAATATCATCAACTCCTTCTACATTAAAGTTAATAATTAAGCAAGTCTTCTAACTCATACTAATGTATTAGATATGATTAATAAGAGTAATTGTATATGAGCTACAACTCAGGACCTATTGCCCTTACCAAGTTAATATCTACATGAATAATTGCTCTACCCTTTTTCTATGTGTGAATAGTCTATTGCCATTTCCTGTGTTATTAATAAGAATCTTCAGGGATGCCTGGGTGGCTCAGTTGGTTAAGCATCTGACTCTTGATTTCGGCTCAGGTCATGATCTCATGGTTCATGGGATCCAGCCCTGTGTTGGGCTTTGTGCTGATAGTGCAGACCCTGCTTGGGATTGTCTTTCTCCCTCTCTCTTTCTCTGCCCTGCACACATGTGCTCTCTCTCTATCTCTCTCCGCACCCCCCCCTTCCCCCTGCCCACTCTCTCAAAATAAATAAAAATAAACTTAAAAAAAATAAGAATCTTCAATGTCTACTTCTTAGGCCAGGTGGAATTTAACTTGGATAAAACTGAAGAAGGTAGAGAAGCATCTGATAATAAAAATACTTTTTGCATCCATTTTGACTTCTCAAGGGATGTTTCCTATAACATTATAATTTATCTGATATTTTCTCTTAGAAACAGATTTGAAGTTTTAGGAGAGTCCAAAGAGTAAAGTATGTCTTCACCTAGGAGAGCTGCTGTTAGGGGATTATTAGTTCTGGAATAATTAGGAAAGATCTGGCAATTATATTCAGTACTGCATGATTGAAGAAAGTATGGCTATACATCATAATCCTGCCAAACACACATATTACATTTATATTTAAATAATGCATATGTTTGGGGTGCCCGGGTTAAGCGTTTGACTTTGGCTCAGGTCATGATCTCATGGTTTGTGAGTTCAAGCCCTGAGTTGGGCTCTGTGCTGATAGCTCAGTGCCTGGAGCCTGCTTTGGGTTCTGTGTTTCCCTCTCTCTCTCTCTGCCCCTCCCCCGCTTGCGCTCTCTCTTTCTCTCTCTCTCTCTCTCTCTCTCAAGAATAAACATTAAAAAAATAATAAATAAATAAATGATGCATATGTTTTGTAACTCCATTTTGTATTTATTAAACAATATTTCCAAATTAATGTTACCAGGTAGAGAGGCCAAGTATTGAAGAGAACATACCTGTTGTTCTAGATCATAGGCAAGAAATGAAGGTAACTCTGTCACCTTAGATAAATTATTTTAACTGTATGTTCCTCACCTATATTATGGAGAAATTATATCCATTTCATATTTATTGTGGAAATTGAATGAAATAATGCCTATGAATTACTTAACACATTATAGTCAATTAATGTGAACAGGTATGTAAAAAACAACCACCAAGCCTATGAATCAATACTTTTCAGGTCAATATTTACCACTCTTATTGCTTCATTTTATAATTATTTTATTCTTACCATCTAAAGATTTTCTTGGATAAAATTCTCAAAATATGACCCCTTCATTTCTACTGTGTGTTATTATTGATACAGGTGTTACTTACTTTTCATTGCAACTCACTCTGACTGCTAAAGGCCAAAAAGCAGCTTGTAACATCCTTTCCCCAAATGGATCTCTCTCTCCCCACCCCCCCCTCCTCAGGATTCTTACTCTAATACATCTCTTTATTTTTCTAAGATTAAATCTGAATTCCCTTCAAAGTAGACTTGGACTCTTATTTTTAAGTGATACTTGTATAGAAAAGTACAACTCAGCACCTCCTCATTTTCCATGAAAAACAAAATAAGCCAACCAACTAAACAACAAATGCAATACAAAAAATATAAATGAATAAAAACTACAAGAAGTCAGAAAAGAAGATAAAATCCACATCCTTTATGCAATGCTGACTCTTGGCTATGAAGAGACAGGGGGAAATGTTACTGCCAGAATTGAGAGCAAGTGTAGATCCAAAGTATAACTAAGCCCAGCTCAGCTCAGCACCTCAGAGTCTCTGGACGTGTGAGGCAGTCAAGGGTCAGATTTAGAGCAAGTACTGACTGGGAGTCTCACCACATCCTTTGAGCCCCCTCATAGAGCAGTGATGGAAGTGGAGCAGGTCTTACAGTTGAATTAAAGCCACCTGGTGAATGCAGGGCACTCTGGGAGCAGACCAACAGCGGTGTTCATTAGACTCCCTTCCAGCCCTGTACCCCCAAACTTGATAGCCATCTAAGTCAACAATCCAGGCAAGGACAAGCTGTATACTCTATCTGATCCAAACACCAAGCCTGCATAGAAATTATTCACCTAAGAATTGATAGAGAGAAAAGGAAAATGACACAAATATCAACAAACATAGAAGGGAAAATAACTTTTATAATTAAGGCCACAGAGAACAGATTAATCACATGCATTTTTAAAATGATTTCGTCAAAATAGAATCTAACCTAAAGAGATGGAGAGTCAAATTAGCAGTTCAAGACTGAAGAAAGTATGTTTACTGATGGTGAGCACTGAAACTGTTTTAAATTTTAATACTGAATAGGAATGAAAAAAAAAAAGAAAAGAAAAAGGATGAAAAAGATCCCATTTTAAACTTGATCCTAACAATTAGAAAAATGAAAATTACAGAATGTATTTGAAAAATGTAAAGTAACCACTTGGAGAATTTAAAATAGAACCTGAATTTCCAAAACCTCCAAAAATGAAGGAAAGCGGGAGAGAAAGAAAACAAAACAAAACAAAACAAACAAACAAAAAGGCAGAACTCAACGTTAGATCCCAACAAATCAAAGCTGAAATGAAAGGAAAGTGTGCTACAGGAACACAAACTAAAAGAAATCAGGAATTACTAATGAACAAAATAGTAAGCAAGCAAAAAAGGGATAATTCATACCACAAATGGGAACCTTGTGAATGATTGGAATATATCCAACAATACTGCATTGGAATACATAAAACAAAACAAAACAAAACAAAACAAACAAACAAAAACTCTCACAACAGAGATAAAGTGGAATAAACACCAGAAGTAGAATAAGAATAGAAAGTTTTAATAAATTCTCTCATTCTTTAAGAGGTTAGGGTAACAAAAGCAATCAAGGATATGCGGGATTTAGAAAATACCATTACTAGCTTTGATTTCAATAGTTGCAAATTAAAATCTTTACCTCAAAACTGGAAAAGAAAACTTATTTAAATTACACAGATCACTTATTTAAAATACACAGATCACTTTTTATTGAAGTATGAACTTAGAAATTCATAAAAAGAATGTAAAGCTCAATACCTTATCCCACAGTAGACATCTATGTAGCTATTACCAGTCAAGAAAGTAGAATATTCTCAGTACACTGGAAGGCCACTTCATGGTGCCCTGTAGTCATTATATCCTCCTTCTTCCCCAAGGAGAACTGTTATTATGATTTCTAAGACTGTATGTTTATTACTTGTTTTTCAACTTTATATTAATGGAATTATATATTATATATTATTATATATTATATAATATATTACTATATATTATATATTATTATATATTATATAATATATTACTATATATTATATATTATTATATATTATATAATATATTACTATATATTATATATTATTATATATTATATAATATATTATAATATATTATATATTATAATATATTATATATTATTATATATAATATATTATAATATATTATATAATATATTATTATATATTATATATTATTATATACTATATAATATATTATTATATATTATATAATATATTATTATATATTATATATTATTATATGTTATATAATATATTATTATATATTATATATTATTATATATTATATATTATATATTATATACATATATTATTATATATTATTAATATATAAAATATATTTTATTATATAAAAATTTATTATATTATATATATATTTTTTTGTCTAGCTTCTCTTGGGAAACATTATATAATGAGAATTATACATGTTTCATAAAACAGCCATTCATTCACTTTCAAAGCCATTGCTTATTATCTTTTATTGCCATATTGGTTAACCCATATGAATAAATCAGACTTTATACTTTCTACTGTTGATGGATATATGGGCTATTTCATTAGTTTTGCTTCTTATTATCAGTGTTGCTAAGGATATCATTTTACTTGTCTCTAAGTACACACATGCACCCATTTCTGTAAGATATATACCTTTAAATGAAACTGCTGGTTTGTACCACATGTATACATACAACTTTAGTAGATACTGTCAAACTTTTTCATAAGTGGATCTATCAAATGAAATTCCCATAAGCTTTAGTGAGAATTTCCCATGAGCATAATCTCCATTGCTCCCATCCTTGTCAACACTTATAAATTGTTATTCTTTTGATCTGAGCCATTCAGAGAGATGCATAATACCATAATACTATCTCATTTAATTTTAATATCTGTAGTTCCTTCATAACTAATGAAATTAAATACTTTTCATTTGCTTATTTCAACAAGTGCCTATATATGCCTTGTATCCATTTCCCTGTAAGGTGTCTATTGTTTTCTCACTGATTTTTGGAATTCTTTATATTTGTACACAAGCCCTCTGTCACTTGTATGTGTCACTTGATCCACAGGGTATCTTTTTACTATCAACTTTCATAAAGAAATATTCTAAATCTTAATGGAGCACAAATTAACAATCATTTCCTTTGAGGTTAGTGCTTTTTGCATTCTGTGTAAGCAATCTACATCTATCCCAAGTTCATGAAAATATTGTCTTGTATTCTAAGAACTTTACTGTTTTGCTTTTAGATTTTTATTGGCAATACACCACGAATTGCCTTTTGTATATGATGTTATGTAGGGGCCAAGTTTTATGTTTTCCCATTATGGATACTCAACAGATTTTGTAACATTTATTGGAAAGAATGCTTTTTCCTCATTGCCGTGCAATACAACCTTTGTCATGAATCAAGTGTCCATATAAGCGTGGGTCTACTACTAAGCTATCTATTCTGTTTCATTGATAAATGTTTCTCATTTTGTACTAATGCCATCTCTAATCATCATAACTTTATAATGTCTTGATATTTGCTTCTATAAATCCTCTCCCTCTCCTTGTCCTTCTTTTACAAGGTCTTTCCTTCTGACTCATTTGCCTTTTACAAATTCATGGAAAATGATATAACTTTTCACTTATTTGTGTCTTTTAAAATTACTCTTAATAATATTTTATCATTCACTTTAGAGAATGGACATACCACTTATTAGATTTACTTCTAAATTTAAAATTTTTAGCATCACTAAAAATGGTAATTTTTTTTTTAAGAGAGAGAGTGCAAGTAGGGGAGAGGAGCAGAGGGAGAAAAAGAGGGAATCTTAAGCAGACTCCATGCTCAGTGCAAAGTCTGAAGCAGGTCTCAATTCCCTGATTGTGGGATCTGTGGGATCCCACATGACTGTGGGATCATGACCCGAGCTGAAATCAAGAGTCAGATGCTCAGCAGACTGGGCCACCCAGGTGCGCCAAAAATTGCAATATTTTAAATTCTATTTCATTTTCTTTCTTTTTTTTTTTTTCAAAGTTTTTTATTTATTTTTGGGACAGAGAGAGACAGAGCATGAACGGGGGAGGGGCAGAGAGAGAGGGAGACACAGAATCGGAAACAGGCTCCAGGCTCCGAGCCATCAGCCCAGAGCCCGACGCGGGGCTCGAACTCACGGACCGCGAGATCATGACCTGGCTGAAGTCTGACGCTTAACCGACTGCGCCACCCAGGCGCCCCCTCATTTTCTTTCTTATAATGGATTTCAATAATTTTTTTGCATATGGATATATATACCTCTTACCCAGCAATCTTGCTAACTGCATTTATTAATTCCTATAATTTAGGTATAGATTCTTTTTGATTTGCTACATATATATACCATTAACAAATAATATATTATTTTCTTTCCAATTCATATATATATATTTTTTTTCTTATTTAATCACAGTAGGTAGAACACTGGATCTCAATTGGGAGAGATTTTCCCCTATCCACCCAGGGAACATGGGCATTGTCTAGGAATACTTATGTTTTTTATAGATGGGTTGGGGCAGGGTGATACTGGCATCTGGTGGGTAGAGGCGAGGGATGCCGCGAAACATCTTACAATGCATAGGACAGCACTCCACAAGAAAGATTTATCTGCCCCCAAATAGTGCTGAAATTACAAAACTATGGGTATGAACCTGTATGAAATGCTGTAATGAAGTTGCAAAGAGCAGAAATCCTTGTTATTTCCAATCTTAAAGGAAGAGATTTCAATATTTCACCATTAAATAGGATGTTTGTGTTAACTTTAAATAGGTAACATTTATAACACTGAAATTTTTTTTCTATTTCTTATTTGCAAAGAGTTTTTATCCTTAATAAACACTAAAATTTATCAAATGCTTTTTAAGCATCTATCCAAATGATCATATGACTTTTTCTTTATTCTAGTAAGGTAGTGAATTAAATTTGTTTTTCAAATGTTATACTAATCTTGCATTCTTAGAAAAATAATCTCTGAGCTATGTGGACCTATTCTTCTTCCTTTGGAAAGGTTTTAATAAATACATAATTTTATATATATATATATATATATATATATATATATATATGCCTATATAAATCATTATACATATATAGCAATATCATAACATATATGTATGCATATATATATATACATATATTTGTATATGTGCATATATATATACATACACATAGAACCACTCATACTTTCTATTTTTCTTATGTCAATTCTGGTCATTTGTACTGTTTTAGCTACTAGACCATACAATCTGTATTTTCAATTCATTGGTATTGAGATGTTTCTAATAACTTTTTATGACCTCTTTAATATGAATAAGATTTATTGTCATAATTCCTTTTTCACTGTAGATAAGGTTTACCTGTACTTTTGATTGTTTTAATCACCAAACACAATGAATTGGTAAAGAAACAATAAAACAGAAAACATAACAAATACTAAAGAAGAGAAGTCTAGAAAAATAATTTTGAGTTAGAAAATCTTCTATAGTAAAAAGAAGTTGGATCATTGAATTCTTAACACACATAATTATTTTAATTTAAATCATGAAAATTCACCACAGCAAAAAGCAAAGAAAACGGATACAACCTTATGAAATAATTCAAAATATGTTAATGAAAGTAGGAAAGCAAAATACTAGGAGTCAAAGTTTAGTGGAGTGCAACTGGCATTTGTGTATAAGAGATGCATGATGAATGATGAGGCAGAAGAAAATTCCAGCAAATTTCCATTTTTCCTCCCCTCCTTTCCTGGCCCTACAAGGCTAAAGAAAATGGATTTAAAGCTATACATGTCCTTTCCCAAAGACTACTTTAATATCTTTTTAGGTGATGGATGTCAAAGAAAATTCACAAATATTGTTATAAAAAATAAAGCAATTAGTATATCTACCTATTAAGCAAGCCAGAAATTGGAAAAATATGATATTGCAACTTTGTAAACATATGATATATAAAAGGGAAAAATCCTTAGAAGAAATAAGATTAGTAACAGAAAAATAAGCCTTATAATCTCCACACTAAGAAGAGTCTAAAAAATACGAATTCAATAAAACAGGGAGATTAGAAAGCAACTAATTTAGATGAAAAATTGAGGAAGAGAACATATGGGAAGGGAAGAAAAATAGGATAAAAACAGAGAGGCTAACCTTAAGAGACTCTTAACTAGAGTTGCTGGCAGGGTGTTGGGTGGGGGGATGTGCGAAATGGGTGATGGGCATTAAGAAGGGCACTTGTTGGGATGAGTACTGGGTGTTGTATGTGTGATGAATCACTGGGTTCTATTCCTGAAACCAGTATTACACTGTATGTTAACTAGAACCCAAATAAATAAATTTAAGAGAGATTCTAATAAAAAAAAAACGGGAAAGAAACAATGTGAATTACAAAACTAATTAATAATCAGAGACAGCAGGCCTAGAACAGATATAGTTAAAATTCAAATTATACACTTACAGGGTGCCTGGGTGGCTCAGTTGGCTAAGAGTTTGACCTCGGCTCAGATCATGATCTCCTGGTTCGTGGGTTTGAGCCCCGCGTCGGGCTCTGGGCTGACAACTCAGAGGCTAGAGCCTGCTTCAGATTTATCTCCCTCTCTCTCTACCTCTCCCCTGCTCACACTCTGTTTCTCTCTGTCTCTCAAAACAAATAAATGTTAAAATTCAAATTATACATGTAGGTAAAAGGCTTGAGGTCATCAGGATGAGCATAGAAGAAAAATACAAATATGTAAATTTTACAGAGGATTGTTGACACACACATATCCATATGTGTATTGTTCATGTACATACATATGAACATTTGCATACACATAAGCATGTACTGTATGTGAGTGAGGAGAGTGAAAGAGATATGATGATGAAAACAACAGGAAACTCACATTTTGAACAGAAAATATATTTAGAGGCATAATAGAGTGGCATCTCTTTAAATAGAGAAAGAATGAAATGTGCCAAATTCGAGTATATAAAGAATAATTTGCATTCAAACAGAAAAGAAAAAAAATACAAAACAATTAATAAGGAGATATATCCTGGATTTTTCAAATTCAAAAATAAAGAAAATTCTTTAGATATCTAGACAAAGAGAGAAAAGACTACCTACAAGAAGGGAAAAATAGAGTTAGCTTTATACTTTGGCATAGCAACTTTCCATGCCAAAGACCACTGAACAATGTCTCCCAGTTTTGAGAAGACAATTTGATCCATGAGTATTAGGCTTAGTCAAATTGTCATTCAGGGTATAAATCAACAGACAGACATTCTAAAGATGAAATAACTCAGGAAAATACCACCCAGGGGTCCCTATTGAAAAACCACTTGGCAAGAATAAGTCAGTTAAATAGATGAATCAAAATATATAACTCAGAAAGGAAAAAAAAAAAACAGTATAAAAGCTGAGTGTGAAACCAAGATCTGTTTTATATATAGAACTTAAATAAAACAACAGATGTTGTGTTTGTAGAACAAATCTAGACATGATACATTTTAAAAAATCATTTTATATCTGGGCTGGGGAAGGAGAGAGGGATGAAGAATCCAAGAAGTAGAGATCAGTCTTTGTGAGCAAGTGATCAATTAACACTAAAAGGATACATGTAGTTAAAGAAAAGCGGAATGATTTTGAATTTTATGTTCTTAATATTTTTTTACTTAACCCGAGATAAATATTTTAGTCAGTAGTATATATTTTTTGTAAACTACTATGAAAAAAACTATGTAAGTTTTTTTTTTTTTTTTAGGTTCACATCTGTGTCTTTTTCTTCTAATAAATATAAATTAAATCAAATGTGATATTTTCATTAATATCCATACATAGCATGCTCCCATTTTTGTTACTAATTTGTTTTTCACATCTGCTTGTCAACACTTGTGTAGGTTTGTAGAGATAAATGGCTGCCATATCGCTTACTAATATTTGGAGTGGTTATTATTTGTGGTTAAGTTAGTAGTGTCTATTTACTTTTTAATAGTTTCTTGTGTTGTTTACTTTTGAATAGTAAGCACTTGCACTTTATAAAAACAATGCCCTTGGGGCGCCTGGGTGGCTCAGTCGGCTAAGCGTCCGACTTCAGCTCAGGTCACGATCTCACTGTCCATGGGTTCGAGCCCCGCGTCGGGCTCTCTGCTGACAGCTCAGAGCCTGGAGCCTGTTTCAGATTCTGTGTCTCCCTCTCTCTGACCCTCCCTCGTTCATGCTCTGTCTCTCTCTGTCTCAAAAATAAATAAACGTTAAAAAAAAATTAAAAAAAAATAAATAAAAACAATGCCCTTAGGATAATACAACTAAAGTCTCTGGTCACAAAGAAAAAATAATAAAAGAAATCACTAGAAATATGAAAGAATATTTTAAAAACCCCAGAATTTTACAGTAGGTCAAAACAGAAAAAAAGCTTACCATTTTTAGGTGGGAAGGTTTAATAATATTAAACGTTAATTTTTCACAATTAACTCATAATTAACTAAGTAATCTCAATGTAATCCATTTGGAATTGGGGAAATTATTCTTCCTTTTTCTTAGAAGAATAAACAGGTGAGGGAAGGCAATAAAAGATCTGAAAAAGGAGGCTGTGAAGGAGAAAACCTTGTAATTATTTTTACCAAAAAACAACCGAGCAAAAATCATAAAGAAACAATAGGTAGCAGTGTAGTATTGATGTATTCCAGATCCGTGGACTAGTACTTATATTTACTTAGAATATTTTTTAAATGCAATTTTGCAAATCAATGAGAAACTTATTTAGTCTTCAGATATGAGAGGTTTTTGGAAAAATATAACAAAATGTTGTACACCATACAGGCAAGATACATTCAACATAAAGAATTTAAAATTCTAAGTAGTATCATTAAAGAATTGTAAGAAATTGATTTAGATATGATTTTGGTGTGTGAAAGGCCATTCCCAAACAATAGTACCAATCATACAGTATAATTATTCTTGGGGCGCCTAGGTGGCTCTGTTGGTTAAGCATCCAACTTAGGCTCACTCAAGTCATGATCTCTCCATGAGTTTCAGCCCTGCATTGGGCTCTGTGCTGACAGCTCAGAGCCTGGAGCCTGCTTCCAGTTCTGTGTCTCCCTCTCTGTGTCTCTCTTCCACTCATGCTCCCTTTCTCTCAAAAATAAATAAACGTTAAAAATAAAAAATAAAGTGTGAGTACTCTGTTCTTTTAAAAATACCAGAAGACTTTATGCCAAGATAGATTTGAATTTCTTCCTCAACTTTAAACACACCAATAATGGATAATACTTTTTAATTAATGTTTATTTATTCTTGACAGAGAGAAAGAGAGAGGTGGAGAGGCAGACAAGAATCTGAAGCAGGCTCAGTCTCTGAGCTGTCAGCACAGAGCCTGACGCGGGGTTCAAACCCACCAACTGTGAAATCGTGACCTGAGCTGAAGTCGGACACTTAACCAACTGAGCCACCAGGTGCCCCAATGGATAATATTTTTAGAACATTATTATTATATAACAAAGAGTGAGGTTTACAATTCTAGAATAGAATAAAAACACAAAGTGTTACATAGGGGCCCAAACCAAGAGCAGCCAGGAGTCTAGTGTAGAAGTGACTAGAAGTTTGACTCTCCATACTTAGGGAAAGTGGAGACAAGTTTACTGCTTGAAACCTGGGACTGACATAGAGCTATGGATCCTGCAAAACAGAGTAAAAATCTCCCTGAATGGGAGACCAAGAAATCATCTTTGTATCTGAGACAAGCCATCCCCTGTTCTGTCTTTAAGATTTCTGGGGCCAGGTGGAGATAGGCAAAACTACTACCAAAGAAAAGAAACTGGTGGAGAAAGAGAGAAATAGTCACCCCAAATGAACTTACAGATATGTCATAGCACTAGGGGGAGAACTTTATTAGGAAGCACATCCATCAAATTTAACAATCAAAATATGAATTCAATTCGATGAAAGGTAGACAATAAAAAACATATATAGGGTAAATTCTAAACTCAACAAAGTTCCATAGAGAACTGGTGAATTGGAAAAATATGCCTAAAGATTTTATGGTCAAGGGCAGCACAAAAAGATAATGACTACTTATACGAAAGAGAGGCAAAGATACATAATAGAGATAGAAATGAATACAAAATTGTAGGTAAGTAATATTTGAAGAGATCATAACTAAGGATTTTTCAGAATGGATGAGAGATATATTATCAGGTGGGCTCTCTTATTCAGTCAAGAATGTGCCAGTGGTGTATTTCCATTCCTGAGGCAAAAGTCATCTTTAGGATATTCTTTTTATTGGTCTAATGAAATAAAAATTACAAAGGACACAATAAGTCATTCACAGAAGAGAGACTAGCCAGTAAACAAATAAATATTATGTCCAACATCACTAGTATTCAGAGAAGTGAAAATTAACATATACACGAGCAACTATTTTACTCCCACAGATTCTTCAGGTATTCCAAGAAGGAAACTCTACATATAGTGAAGATCTCAGATCAAAAGAGAGTAAGATTTCCTATTGGTAGGCATTTGTGTTTTCCCCTACACCCCCATTATAATAAATAACACCACAAAAATGGGTATGTTCCCCATGGAAGAGTATTTATTGGGACATCAGCAAAGGATCAAGGACTGAATTTTGTGGGACACCTGCAGTTAGGGGAAGGACAGAGGCTAAGAAGAAACAAACCAGTTATTGACAGAGAGAAGAGGAAAAGAATAAAAGTGTAATAGCTTAGAGAGAATTTCTAGAAAGCTATCGTTGGTCAATATTATATTCACAGATGACCGTGAGAATGGACACTGAGAAAGTCATTGATTGTAATAACTAGTTCTTTGGAAACCTCAGAAAATAGTTTCACGAAATTGTTGGAAGTAGATGTCAGGTTGTGGAAATCTGAGAGTTGATGAAGAAGCAGATGTAGTTAGTTTCACCCACTTGAGAAATTTTGACCAGTTTATGATAGTTTTATTAGCCTATAAATTTGCAGTTCTTAGTCATTTCCTATGTAACAAACCCTAAGTTGTACGTTATGAAACAATTAATTGGAGAAAGACAAAATGGCGTGTCATGTGCACTCTTTTTTTTTTTCTGCTATACCTCATTCTTCTGCCTCCTCCAATAGGGCCAAGTGCCCAACCATCCCTCCATACAAAGTTTTGACTAAGACTTACAGTGACTTTCAGATCACTAAATCCAGTGTATTTTTCTGTCTTTACCTTAACCTTTCAGCAGTTTGGAAACTTTTTAATGCACACTCCTGATACAACCTCTTTTTTGTTTTCAAGGTACAACACTCTTAGTTTTCCTCCTCTGACTATTCTGTTTCTTTCACAGGTCAAATCCCCTTTTCTAAACTGTTAATTTAGAGTTCCTCAAGACCTTAGGTTATAACTAAATGCATTTGACTCATAAATTTGTGTCTTTAGGGTGAACATTTACTCTGAGCTCCAGATATGTCAACCCTTTATTTAATATCTATTTTGGGGCCATTTAAAGGAACTTCAAGAACATATTGAAACTTCAAGCTTTTTCTCAACATGAAGTGTTCGTTTTCCAGAGGTCCTTATCCCTTTAAATGGGGCAATCTTATCCATGCAGTTAAGCCAGACAGAAAGCTGGATACATCCCTGTCTCCTTCCTCTCTATAAACCCATATTCAATATCAGGCTCTTTGATTTTACCTCCCAAATATCTATTACCTACACTTCACTCCACATATACCAACTCTTTCTAGGACCAAGCTAAATCATCTCTCAACCTAGAGTATGGTATAGAACCCCCTAATTGTCTTGCCTTTATACCATCTATCACACATTCTAATTCTTTCTTCACATTGTAGTCACTGCGATTTTTCTTTCCCCAAGTATAAATCTAATCACCTTATCTCCACATAATGCTTCAATGGCTTCCTTGATTCATGTGTTAAAAACTTAATGAAAACATGTAATAGATCTATAAGAAATCTAACGGATCTGACCCCTGTGCACCTTTGTGGCCTCTCTCTCTATTCAGGTCTCAACTGCTTTCTGTCCATTCTTTATATCCTCACACTTGGCCCACATATGTTCATGTGTGGAAGAGTTCTTCGTGACAGATTTTTGTCTTTTCTTCAATCATCCAGGACATGTTTTCCAAAGAAGCTCTTGTTTCAACTTTTATTTCCCATTATACAGGTGTTTACAGTACCAAAATCTTGATTAAGGTGAGCACCGTTTTAACATTGCATTGGTTTCTGTAATTATTTAATTAATCTGGTTGTTTATAAATTCTGTGAAGGCAGAAACAGCATTTATTTGCTCACCACTGTATTCAGTACCTGGCACAAAGTATATACTCAGTAAGTATTCATTAGATAAACATGACAAATCTGGCTAGAGGTTTTTTATCAATTTTGTTAAATTTTTCAAAGAACCAGCTCCTGGTGTCATTGATCTGTTCTATTGTCGTTTTTAGCTTCTATATCATTTATTTCTGCTCCAATCTTTATTTCCTTCCTTCTGTTGGTTTGGGGTTTTGTTTGTTCTTATTTTTCTAGCTCCTTTAAGTGTAAGATTAGATTGTTTATTTGAGATTTTTCTTGCTTCTTGAGGTAAATCTGTACTACTGTATACTTCCTTCTTAGGACAGCTTTTACTGCATCTCAAAGGTTTTGGACCATTGTGCTTTCATTTTCATTTGTGTCCATGTATTTTTTCACTTTGGTTTCCTGGTTGACCCATTCATTGTTTAGTAGCATGTTTTTAACCTCCATGTATTTGTGGTCCTTCCAGATTTTTTCTTGTGATTGACTTCGAATTTCATAGTGTTGTGGTCAGAAAAGGTGCATGGTATGATTTCAATCTTCTTGATTTTGTTGAGGTTTGCTTTGTGACTTAATATGTGATCTATCATGGAGAATGTTCCATGTGTACTTGAAAAGAATGTGCATTCTGCTATTTTAGGATGGAATATTTTGAATATATCTGTTAAGTCCATCTGGTCCAGTGTGTCACTCAAAGCCATTGTTTCCTTGTTGATTTTCTGTTTAGATGATCTATCTGTTCATTGATGTAAGTGAGATATTAAAGTCCCCTACTATTATTGTATTATTATTAATTACTTCCTTCATGTTCGCTATTGTTTTATATATTTGGGTGCTAACATGTTGGATGCATAAATATTTAAAATTGTTATATCTTCTTGTTGGATTGTTACCTTTTTGATTATGTAGTGCCTTTGTCTCTTTTTACAACTTTGCTTTGAAGGCTATTTTGTCTGATATAAGTACTGCTACTCTAGCTTTGTTTTGACATCCATTTGCATGATAAATGTTTTCCCACTCCCTCACTTTCAATCTGCAGGTATCTTTAGGTCTAAAATGAGTCTCTCATAGGCAACATATGAATGGGTCTTATCTTTTATCCATTCTGACACTCTATTTCTATTCATTAGAGTCTTTAGTCCATGTAAAAAATAATTATTGATAGGTATGTATTTATTGCCATTTTGTAACTTGTTTTGCCATTGTTTCTGAAGATTTTCTCTGATCCTTTCTTGTCTTTGTCATTTTTGGTCTCTCCTTTGCACTCAGAGTCTACTTTAATATTTCTTTCAGAGCTGGTTTAGTAGTCATGAACTCCTTTAGTTTTTGCTTGTCTGGGGAAACCCTTTATTTCCCTTTCTATTATGAATGATATATTTGCTGGAGAGAGTATTCTTGATTGCAGATTTTTCCCATTCAGTACTTTCAATATATCATGCCACTCCCTTCTGCCTTGCCAAATTTCTGTTGAGAAATCTTCAGCTAGACTTATGGGATTTCCCTTATAAGTTAAATACTTATTTTGTCTTGCTACTTCTAAGTTTTTTTTTTCTTTATTATTATATTTTGCAAATTTTATTATAATATGTTTTGGTGTTGGCATGCTTTTCTTAACATTGTTGAGAGTTATCTGTGCCTCCTGGAACTGGATATGTGTTTTAGTCCCCAATCTGTACCTCCTGGAACTGAGTATCTGTTTCCTTCTCCAGATTAAGGAAGTTATCAGCTAGTGTTTCTTGAAATAAATTTTCCGCAGCCTTTTCTCTCTTTCCTTCTGGGACTCCTATGATAGGATTGTTATTACATTTATGGAGTCACTGAGTTCCCTAAGTCTATTCTCATGTTGCATAATTCTTTCATCTCTCTTTTGTTAGGCTTAATTATTTTCCATTATTTTGTCTTCTAGGTCATTAATTCATTCTTCTGCTTTGCCCAGCCTGCTGTTCATTGAATGAAACCTGTTTCCAATCTCATTTATTTCAATCTTCATTTTTGATTAATTCTTTTTTAACTCTTTTATCTCTGTGATAAGGGTCTCACTGACATCTATTCTTTTGTCAAGCCCTGTGGGTATCTTTATGATTGTACTTTCAATTCTCCATCACACATGTTACTTATATCCATTTTGCTAGGCATGGCCTTATCTTACTTTTTCATTGAAATAAATTCCTCTGTCCTGGCATTTTCTCTAAGTGTCCACATTTTTCTATGTGTTAGAAAAGCCAGTTATGTCTCCTGCTCCTGAAACTAATGACCTTATAAAAAACAGGTTATGTACTAATAAAATAGATATATCTCTAGCCAGAATTATCAAAAAGAAAAGAGAAAAGACCCAAATAAATAAAATGACAAATGATAGAGGAGAAATAACAACCAACACCACAGAAATACAAAGGATTATAAGAAAATATTATGAAAAACTATATGCCAACAAATTGGACAATCTGGAAGAAATGAACAAATTTATAGAAACATATAAACTATCAAAGTGGAAACAGGAAGAAATATAAAACTCGAGCATATCAATAACAAGGAAAGAAATTGAATCAGTATTCAGAAAACTCCCAACAAACAGAAGTCCGGGGCCAAATGGCTTCACAGGAAAATTCTACCAAACATTTAAAGAAGAGTTAATACCTAGCGTTCTCAAGCTATTGCAAAGAATAGAAGAGGAAGGAAAACTTCCAAACTCATTCTATGGGGCCAGTATTACCCTGAAACCAAAGCCAGATAAAGACTTCACTAAAAAAAGAGAATTATAGCCCAATATCTTTAATGAACACACATGCAGAAATTCTCAATAAGCTACTAGCAAATCTACTCCAACAATACATTAAAAAATCATTCATCACAGTCAAATGGATTTTATTATTGGATGTAATGCTGGTTCAGTATTCACAAATCAATCAATGTGATTCATCAAGTTAATAAAAGAAAGGATGAGAACCATATGATCTTCTCAATAGGTGGAGAAAAAGCATTTGACAAAGTATAACATCCATTCATGACAAAAAACTCTCAACAAAGTAAGTTTAGAAGGAAAATACCTCAACATAATAAAGTCCATATATGAAAGAACCCACACCTAACATCATACTCAGTGGGGAAATACTGAGAGCTTTTCTCCTAAGATCAAGAACAAGACAAGGACGTCCACTCTTACCATTGTTTTTTAATATAGCACTGGAAGTCCTAGCCATAGCAATCAGACAACAAAAAGAAATCAAAGGCATCCAAATTGGCAAGGAAGAGTTCAAACTTTCACTGTTCACAGACGATATGACACTCTACATAGAAACCTGAAAGACTCCATCAAAAAACTGCTAGAACAGATACACAAATCCAATAAAATTGTGGGATACAAAATCAACATACAGAAATCTGTTGCATTTCTATGCAATAATGAAGCAGCAGAAAGAGAAATTAAGGAATCAATCCGATTTACAACTGCACAAAAAAACAATAAGAGACCTAGGAATAATCCTAACCAAAGGTGTAAAAGACCTGTTCTATGAAAACAGTAAAGTACTGATAAAAAGAAATTGAGGAGGGCACAAAGAAATGGAAAAAATATTCCATGTTTATGGATTGGAAGAACAATATTGTAAAAATGTCTTTAATACCCAAAGCAATTGACACATTTAATGCAATCCTTATAAAAACACCAACAACATTTTTCACATAACTAGAACAAAAAATCTCAAAATTTGTGTGGAACCACATAAGACCCTGAGAAGCCAAAGTAACCTTGAAAAAGAAAGCAAATCTGGAGGCATCACAATTCCAGACTTCAAGTTATATGACAAAGCTACAGTAACCAAGACAGTATGATAGTGCACAAAAATAGACACATAGATCAATGGAACAGAAGAGAACCCGGAAATGAACCCACAGCTATATGGTCAATTAATCTTCAACAAAGCAGAAAAGAATATGCAATGGGAAAAAGACACTCTTTTCAACAAATGGTGTTTGGGAAACTTGACAGCTACATGCAGAAGAATGAATGATCAGAAGAATAAAAGATCACATTTTATACCATACAAAAAAATAAACTCAAAGCGGATTAAAGACCTAAATGTGAGAACTAAACCAGAAAAATCCTAGAAGAGAACACAGGCAATCATTTCTGTGACACTGGCCATACCAACATTTTTCTAAATATGTCTCCTAAGGCAAAGGAAACAAAAGCAAAAATAAATTTTGAGGGCTACATTAAAATGAAAAGCTTCTGTGCAGCAATGGAAACAATCAACAAAATTAAAGGGCAACCAACAGAATGGGAGAAGATATTTGCAAGTGACGTGTCTAATAAAGGCTTAGTATCCAAAAAAGATAAAGACTCTTAGATAAAGACTAAGACTCAACACCCAAAACCAGAATAATCCAATTTAAAAATGGGCAGGAGACATGAATAGACATTTTTCCAAAGAAGACATAGAGATGGCCAACAGACACATGAAGTGAAGATGCTCAGCATCATTGATCATCAGAGAAATACAATCAAAACTACAATAAGATATCACCTTAATGCTGTCATAGTGGCTAAAATAAAAAACACAGGAAACAACAAGTGTTGGCAATGATGTGGAGAAAAAGGAACCATCTTGCACTGTTGGTAAAATTGCAAACTGATACAGCCACTCTAGAAAATATTATGGGGGTTCCTCAAAAAAAAATTATGGAACCACCCTACAGTCCAGCAATTACACTATTTACCCAAAGAATACAAAAACACTAATTCAAAGGGATACAAGTACCCTGATGTTTATAACAGTGTTATCTACAGTAGCCAAATTACAGAAAGAACCCAAATGCCCATCGACTAATGAATGGATAAAGAGGTTACGGTATATATACACAATCAAATATTACTCAGCCATAAAAAATCTTGCCATTTGCTATGACATGAATGGAGCTAGAGAACATTATGCCAAGCAAAATAAGTCAGAGTAAGACCATATTATTTCACTATTATGTTCAATTTAAGAAACAAAACAAACAAGCAAAGAGGGGGAAGAGAGAGAGGCAAACCGAGAAATAGACTCTGAACTATAGAGAACAAACTAAGGGTCACAAGAGGGGAAGGTGGGAGGAGGGGTTAAACAGGGATAGGGGTTAAGGAGTGCACTTGTAATGAGCACTGGGTGTTTTATGGAAGTGTTGAATCACTATATTGTACACCTGAGACTGATATTACACTGTATGTTAACTAACTAGAATTTAAATAAAAACTAAAAAAATTAAATAACATGAAATTTGCTAAATTAAATAAAAGGTGCTTAAAAATCAGCAAGACATGTGAAGGATCAGTCAATATCTGAGAAACATACATAAGAAGAAAGACAAAGAAATTACAAGAAAAGGAGATGTTAGAGATGACAGAGACAGGATACACAGGAAGAAAGAATGCACGAACCTCACAATGGAAACATAATGGCTAGCACCTTGTATTAACCTAATGCTTATTTGAAGATTGTATGAACGTTAGCCTTGGAAACTAGAAATAATACACTTTTCTTTGGAGATAAAGATGAAAGAATAATTATAAAGACAATTTTGAGTTTGAAGTTCAACAAATTCCCTTAGTATAATTTTTCCCTTAGTTTATAATTTTTTAGAAGTAAAATGTTCCTTGCTTTCTGGATTGCAGAGCCATCCATCCTCTTCAAGTCAAAACTGCTGTCCTTGCAGCTACTTGCATTGTAAATTGCTCGCATCTTATCAAATGTTCCAAAAGGAACACTATAAATTAACTTTCTTGTTCTGGGCTCTTAGCAACATGCTCCACTTTCCTGAACTAAGCATTTCATCTTATTTAGCTTATCCCAGCTTCTCTCCATTCTTATTCCCTTAACTTCTATTACATCAAACCAGTTGACAGTTCTGACTCCCCAACTTGATTATCAGGGACTCTTATTCTCCCATTTGTAAACTGTCACCATCCCACGATGTCCACACATCACATTTCCATGTTATTCTTCTTCTCAAGCATTAGCAAACCCAATAGCTACCCTGCACTTTGATTATAGTACAATTTCTTTAATCTCATCCAAACTGGACATGTTCCTCAATCCAAAATGACTCTGGAAGAGGAAATTTTTATCTCCTTCAAATGCACAGTCTCTTGGTTAGCCTCAAGGCAAATTAATAGAGCTAGGTCAGGATATACACACTGCCCTTCTTGATACTAAATAACTTGTATAAACAGCACACACCTTCTGGCTATTTCCTAGGCAGGATTCCTTAGGGTTAAGTCACATTAAAAATTCAAATTCTCCTGTAACAGAAACTGAAAAAAAAAAAAAAAAAAAAAAAAAAAAAAAAACATGAGATGAAAGAAGTAGTTGGAAAGCATCTTGTCCTTCATGTCAATACTATTGCCATTTTTTTTCCTTGGAATAATCTAGCATACAGGCCTCTGAAAATAAAATGCCTTGAGACAGAAAATATCCACAGAATTTCATACTGATAGCCAGTTGCCAAGGACAGTGAGGAGAGTGGAATGATCTCACCCCATCAATGAGCCTAAACCAATAAACTCCAGCCGGAGATACCAACGAAATTCTTTAGAGTGCATACAGGGAGATATTAATACTATAAAGCTTCCTTTCTTAATAGGACCCCCTAAATGCAGAACTGAGATTTTACCTCTTCATCACATCACAGTGAATTTCCAGCTCTCTGGTGATATGTGAGTTTCACTTCTTCCAAAGTAATTAGTTTGCAATGCTAATAATTTTAAAAATCCAGTATGTGTAGACTGACTATAGTTCTTTGTGTACCCAAGACAGTACTAGTTTAAGATTCTTGTTTTTGGGTAATTATTAACGGTGTCTTCTGCACTCTAAAGGTTGCATAATAAACTGTATGGTCACCTAATTATAAGGTTTTAATGACTAGCACTAAATGTTCCAAAGTAACTTACAGGAAGAGTGCTCCGCAAACCATATGTTTAAAAATGTAATATTTACCTATCTGAAGGCATACAATGTGTTTGTCTATTCAAAGAGCACTTTTTTCAAAGAAAAAAAACTCTCAGCAGAGGCTCTGGGTATGAATATTTAGAATCCATGATTAGATTCCTTTGAAAATGTCACATTAGTTATTACCATTGCACTGTGCAAATTGCATTCATCTCCCTAGTGGTCATGAAACAAGAGGAACAATAGTTTATCATCCACTTCACAAATAGATGTAGTACCCAGCTAACAATTTCCTGGGGAATCTTCTCACATACTTGGTATGGAAAGAACTGACAGGTGTCAAACCCTGTCACCTCACCGTGTGTGAGTATAAAGCGTAGCAAACCAAATCTTTGGTTTTTCTGGGGACAAATAAAGATTACGTTGGTGGATTAATGGAAAGACATTTAACTTCCAGTTTGCAAGACAAAAATATATCTGTGGCAAATCCTACCACAATGGTATTTAAACCATATGTTAATGGCTTGAAACATCTGCAACACTGTAACTAGTTAAAAAACCCTGCTGGTTTTAAGCACTGATGGGAAACAGCATGTAAGCTCCAGGGAAAACTGTTCTTTGACAAATATCACCTCCCCCTTGCACCAGCTCACTCTCTCCCCACTTTCAAGATATCCATATTGTTCACAAAGTGTTGCTAGAAAGGGAATTCTAACTCTTTTCGGAGTTTGCCACCCATCTAGAATCTAATTTGCACAGGCTACCCTCTAAAACAAACAAACAAAAATTCTAACACAAGAAAAAAAAGCTAAGTCTAAGATAACCCCAAGAATTAAAAACAAACAGACAAAAACAAAACCCTACCTGGTAGTCTTTTTGTGACTGAGTCATCACTGTATAATATATCATGGTTTCAAAGCAAGTTCTTGTCTGATGGGAAATAAATTATACTTACATAGGCTGATATAAGCAGAGAAGTCACATATAGATGAGCGTAGAGAATTGTGAAAAGTATAAATACAATTTACTATATTTATTTTATATAAAAGAGAAGAATGGTTTATGTTGAAAACATCACATGATTTTTTAACTGAATTGTCTATGTATGAACTAGAAGATGACACATATAATCAAAAGAGTAGAACAACATAAAAGGAAAAGGAAAAAAATAGCAAAAACAAGATAGACCATGAGACCATAAAAGAGTCATTTGGATACTTTAAAGAATTTCATGGTGCTAGGCCTACCCAAATAATTTTCCAGGGACTTTAAAGAATCTGTGAATAAAATGCTTATGGAATGGAGACATGCCAGAGGACTGGAAACATTCATATGTGCCTTGGTTTTTCAATGGCAGCAAAGGATCCGTTCTGGAAATTGCCAAAAACTGCTTGATTAAAGCTCCTGGCAAAATTCTACACTGAGCTATTTCACATGCACAAAATTAGAAAAACAAAAGAATAAATGTCAAGGATGGCCTGAAGTCTTCTCTTTCATGAATTCAAAGCTGACTTGTAGTTTCGCAAAATAAAATTAGATTGCTGAGCAACTTTATGCTTTTATTTATAAGCTCCCTCTTCAGCTGAAATTGCGTGTCACTTCCCACATTTGTCTCACCTTTCTATGATATGGAGTTGCTTCTAGGGAAGATGGTGGGGAAAGGGAGAAGAGAGCCTGTAAAATGTCAAGTGCACAACCATTCCATCTTGTATATATGGTTTCCAACTTGACTCTGCCACTGGGTATATCTCTACAAAAGAAATGGAAGGTGTTTATCCATTATTGCATTAAAAACAAAACAAAACAAGCAAACGAACAAACAAACAAAACTCAAGTCCTTCCTCCCTGAGTATTAGTTTTCTCAGTGACCAATCATTGCCTGGCTGTTAGCTAACCAGCAAATTCCTAATATGTTATCTCCTCATTTTAGTCGAGATCAACTGTATGCTTACCAGGAATCCCTTTCGATCAAGCTTTTATCATTCTTCTTTTGCTTCATCCCCAGATTCCAGCTTCTTCAGCATGTACCGTGTTCTAGAAAATTTGGAAATGCTATTTCCTGTGTCTCTATTCCCATGGAATTTCCAAAGAAGTCTTCCAATCTTCCTTCTTCCTATGTTGCCCAGTTACACAGGTTCTTCTGGTTTTTGAAATGAGCAAGATCCAGGTAGAAATTCTAGTTTCTTTTCACTGCCCCCCTTTGGTTCAATAAGAAAGAAAACTTTCCACAAAGTGTCCTTCATTCAACAAGCAGATGTTGACTGCTTACAATATTCCAGACACTGTCCTTTAAACTTGTAGCCAAATTAGATTTGTCTGAAGTATGAAACGGCCACTACCAGCACATAGGTATAAAGAACTCTGAGGTAAAGATATTATTGGGGAAGTCAATGAAGAATTTTCCAGTGATTTTCCAAAGATCAAAGCAATGATAGACCATTTGTGAGCTTAACAATGGCATGAAAACTAGTCTATGGTCATGTGACATCCTTGAATGATGCAATTATGAAGAATAAAGGTATATATGAAACATAAAGTATAGGTTTTGAATAAGAAGGAGCTCAAAGGTAGAGACAAGTTAAACAAAATTAAGAGAGAGCAAAGTACCTCGTAGGAATAGGAGGAGTAGAGAATAAAGAAACTTTATAAAGGGTTTATGAGTCATAAGAATTACAGTATATGAATTTTTCATGGATCCTACTTCTTCTGTGTTCCAGCATTATGACATTTCTAACCTTCCCTGAATATTTACCATTCCTTTGACTTTCATACAACTGTATCTTTAAACTAGAACTTTCCTGAAACAATACCTCCAAAAATTATTGAGCAATCGAAATGAACTATACATGAACTATGTCCTGTACATATATTATGTATTCTAAATTTACAATATTAACTAAATATTGTCATTCCCATTTTTTATAGTGGGAAACTGAAAAAATAGTGTAGTGCTAAAATGGAAGAGTATTTTGCCAGATATAAATTTTCTTCCTCGCTTCTTTAGTGAGAAAATGGCCAGTTCAAGTTTTTCAATTTTAAGGTACAAAATCACTTTTAAACTTTTGAAGATAGTCTTCAGAAAAGAGATAGTAACAAAACCTCTTAGTTTTATTTTTGATTCCTTTATAGAAAACACAAGGAAAGAAGTTTTCTTATCTCTGAAGTGAATTGATTTTCAGGGAAACAAAGGGACTCACTTCTGTGTCTTTGAGTTGCAGGATCCTGGTACTTGTCCAAAACTCTCACTCCCATGGTTGGTGGATTCCCTAACAGGTGCAGTGTATGTGAATTTTGAGAGTTTTGACTTTAGGATTCAAGTGTAGTCCCTCTTGATCAGGCTTAGTCCTGAGAGAGTGTGACAATTGTCCCTGGATGAACCAGTAAGCTCTGGGAAGGTCTCCAAATTAGCAACAGCACTTTCAAGAATCATAGAAATGCATCACCAGTTAGATAATGAGGGAAAAACCTTCAAGAGTGATAACTAGGAAGCTGATTAGATTCCAGTTCCCTGTAAGATTAATGTGGAAATTCTTTGGACTGGTAAACTTCTGGGAAAGATGAAGAAGGATGGCCCAAAAGTAATAATATGCTGATAAGAAGGTAAGGTGAACTAAATGGCTAATTAGAAAAATGAAATGAATTAGATATAGCAGAATTCTTTCCTTTAATTTTTTTAATGTTTATTTATTATTTGAGAGAGAGAGAGAGAGAGAGAGAGAGAGAGAGAGAGAGAGAGAATGAGTGGGGGAGGGGCAGAGAGCAAGGGAGATACAGAATCGGAAGCAGGCTCCAGGCTCTGAGCTGTCAGCACAGAGCCCGAAGTGGGGCTTGAACTCATGGACTGCGAGATCATGACCTGAGCTGAAGTCGGACGCTTAACCAACTGAACCACCCAGGTGCCTCAATTTAGCAGAATTCTTATCCCTTCTTTCAACCTCAATTTGTGTAGTAGTTCATATTGGTTTTACAAATAATTCACCCTAAGTATACAGCTAGTAAATGCTAAAGTTAGGATTAAATTCTATAACCCAAATCCAAACATTTGCATCATGCTGCATCATCTCCCATGAATTTAAAAGTGATACAAATAGTTTTGATACAAATATATGTATAAAATTATAAATTGTCACTCATTTAGTTTGATGAAATATGGTTAACATTGTATTTAATTATATTGCTTTTATCCTTCCTTTTATTTATATTTTTCTTATCAAAATGCATGAATCATACCTGTTCTTTGCTAAGTATATATTAAAAATATAAATCTACTCAGTCATTTAGAGTCTATAGGGTTTATGGAAAAGGGTAAAACAATATTAATCCATTTACTTTTCTAGTGTTTTATCTTCTAACAGGAAGCTGGACTACTGGTAAATAGACATGGGGGATTTTTTTTTATATTAAATATACTCATTTATAACCTGCCCATAATATTTTGAACTTATCTCATTGAACAAAGAATACAGAGTGGGAAAGTTCCCTAAGGAAGAGCATGGGGTGAATTAGGTGCCTGTAGAGGTTTGGAGTGGAGGGACAGTTAGTGACCTCATAGCCCAATTTTTCCAAAATGGGAACCTTTTTTTTTTTTAAGCTCCTTTCTGATGAAGAAATAATAACCCCATTCTATTAATTTGGCCAGTGAAATATGAGTGGAAGTGGCATGCGACACCTTTCTGAGAGGCTTTAAGAACCATTGCTTAATCCCCTATTCCATTTGTCCATATCCAAGATAAGGGATGCTCCATTATTCTGGTCTCTGGAGCGAAGAACTGAACTGACCCATAATGAACAAGTACCATGAGTAAGAAATAAATGGTTGTCGTTAAGCCACTGAGATTTGGGGTGTCATTTATTATCAGCCTAATTTAGTTAAGCTGATTATGCAGAAAGTGATACCCAAAAGTGAAATTCTGCTCTAACAAAAAAAACAAAAAACAGAACCAAAATACTGAGTCGAGTATCAGTGGGTGGTGAGAAAATTATTAACAAAGGTTGGAAAGATGATGATATATGTTTGCAGTGGCAAAACAACCGGTAAAACTCTCATGTGCTGTATCTTAGAAAGCAGACAATGTACCTAATGCACATTTTGGCTTTGGCTGTAGACGTACGAAAAGAAGATATTAATAGCTTGAGTTGGTTGTATTTGGCAAGCCACTGCAAAATGAAATGAGTTCAAAAGAGATTTTAACAGATTTTAAACGCATTTGGAAGACAATTGAGAAACTCCTGAAATTCCAGAAAGTGTAGAGTAGAACGTGTAACTGGTTGTCATTTACAACAAGTGAACGATATAAATAAGAAGGCCTTTGAAAAACAATGGCCGGTTAAAGCAAAGTCTCCCTGAAAATAAGGAATAAATCAAGGCACACATGTAACAACTTAAAATGGAAAAGAAAAGAAAGAGAGAAGAGATAAAGAAAAGAAAATCTATAGAAATCTAGGCACCCAGTGAATCTTTTCAATTGTTTAAAATGGCTCAAGGAAGCAACTAACAGTATAGTTATCTTAAGAAAATTGATAGACTTAAATCACCAGCAAAATACAGAGAGACTTCTCATTAAAAATGCGGATTTGGGCCATTTATATGCAGATCTGATTGTAACCAAATAAATAAAAAGCTGACTCTGAGATCTTAAGAGAACTGCATGGTCAAAAGAACCATTAGACTAAAAGACTAATTAACTCACAAAACAACTTTTGCATTCCGAACCTTGTTCTAGCTAAAAGCAGACTGAGAAATCTGCTCAGCCCCGAAGGAAGACATATTTTCTAATTTCCCTTCAGATGTAACCATGAAGGAATATTGAAAAGCCAGTGAGCACAAGCGGCCTTTGCTGTTGTCACCTAAAATGATTACCTCCTCAACCACTTAATTCCAATTCAAAACTCCTTTCCTAGAGCACCAGATATGGTTTGGGCTCTCTCCAACTGTGCACTGCTGTTTATATTTTGAGATCTCATTTTGTAATCATACATTTTTTGTGATTATTTCATTCATTCATATCTTACTTACAAAACTATAATCTCTGTGAAGGCAAGGACTCTATTTTAGCTCAACATTATAGTCCCATTCCCAGAACATGAGAAAGTAACTAGAATGTATTTGTTACATGAGCATTTTTTCCCCTTCATTCCCTCAAGCCGAGAGTATTTTGAAGATGGAGTTTCCAGCGTACTCCTGTCTTGTAGGATCAGGTTTACAGGCAGACTGGGTAGCCATGAATACTGATTCCTTGACCTTCCTTTCTTGGTGACCATTTTAATCCAGTTTGGAATTAAGCACTATGATACTCTCCCTGGAGGCTCTTAAGGATGACTACAATACCTGGTTTGTCTGGGACAAAAGTGGTTTTCACCAGATGTCCAAGCATAATTATTAATAATGCCCCCTTTCATGCTTAATGGTGCCCATATTTAATGATAAACTATATAGTGCCACTATTTCTAGAGGGGCTACCCTGCTTAAAGCTTTGCACTCCCAGTCTAAAATGCCAAAGTTCCCCAAGTTCAAAATAAAGAAATAAAATTTACCCCATTAGGATCTAGAGTGGCAAACAAAAGCTGAAGTCCAAGTACAGATTTTTCTTGATGAGTTACTATGGGTATTTAACCTGGTTAAAAAAAAAAAAAAAAAAAGTAAAACCAGTAACACACAGCTTTCTCAACTGAACCAGAAAAGCAAAGGAGGTCAATAGCAATAATATATTGCAATAAGGGCCAAATTGTTCTCCATTTTTAGGACCTGAAGACTCTGAAAAAGTTCCATGCCAGACAAAAAGATATATGGGAATGTCTCTGCCTTGGAGAGACTCCCACACTGAGTTCAATTGTGATGTCTCTGCATTAGGGAACTTTATTGCTAGAGCAAATGAAAATGCAATCTGAGGGGAGTGAAAAACTTGGAAAATCCCACACTGTTAGTAAATTAGGTCTTTTAAAAAAGGAACATCCTGGCAAGCTCAAATAAATCATTGTGACTCTAAGAAACAACATTGAAAGGTAAGTGCACTTTCACGGTTACATCTTTGTTCTATTTCTTTCTTAGCTATTTGACTCATGTGGTGAAGTAAATTTCTCTTGATTTTTTTCTTTCATGATCTACAAGCTACTGAGCCTGACAGACTTACTCACCAGAGTTTTAATTACAAAGCAACACAGTTGCTACACAGAATGACAACTCCATGTTACTGAACCAACTGGGCCCTGAGATGTGTGGCTAGAATCCTATATTCCCTTCGCTTTATAAAGATGAGAGACTGACCAGATGCCCTAACAGCAGGGCTTCTTCTTGATAAAAGGTAATTAAACCTTACAGACAAATGCCGTGATTTAGTTCTTATAGAACTAAACCCGTTAATATAGTAAAAAAAAACACCAGCACAGAAGACACAAAATCCAAACAGTCATTCTGATGGGATTTTCAAATATTTCTCTTCCTTCTCATTAACTTTTCAAAATAAATAATTAGTTATCCTTCTCTTTTCCTTTTGTTCTAATGAAATATAGCTCAGAATTAGAAGAATATAATTTACCTGCTAAATTATGTAAGGAAAACAGGCCCCAGGGATTCCAACTGCTCATACCTATTTAGGTGACCAGCTCTCCCAGTTTGCTCAAATATTGTACCTATTTTCACACTGAAAATCCTTTGTCTCAAGAAGCACCCTCTGTCATGAGCAAGATGGGACAGGTGGTCACCCTACGACTTGTTTTAAAGGAGATTGTCAATTTTATAAATTCAATCTCATTAAACCTCCCTACGTTTTTAATGCATACTATATATGTATAGAGTATACAGGCCTATTTAATATATACAGACCTATATACACTAAGTATAGGTAGGCCTATTGGATGCTTTCCTTATGTACATTATTTTTGCTTTGCATATTTTTAGTCTATTTTTTTTACTTTGTAACTGAAAGAAAATATGTTTTGAGGAATTTTGTATGTATTCATCAATATAAGAATAGTGGATTGATATTGTAGGCAGTATTTTCAACAGTTCTATACACAAGATTTCCATTGTCAGGGATAATGACTTCAAAAGAATAATGGAGTAGGAAGGGCATGAGGGAGAAGTGGCAACTCCTTTTTTCTAAGCAACACAAGATTACATGAAGTTAAGAGGAAAAGATTAGGATGCATTTTCTGCAAATTTGGGGTAAGGCTGGGTTTTATAATTCTGGGAAAATTTCCTGGAAGAAGCATATTTTTTTAATGTATATTTATTTGGGGGGGGGGGACAGTGCAGAGAGAGAAGAAAAGAGAATCCCAAGCAGCTTCCAGGTTCCATGCTGTCAGCACAGATCCTAATATGGGGCTCAATCTCATGAACTGTGAAATCACAAGCTGAGCCAAGATCAAGAATTAGACACTTAACTGACTGAGCCACCCTGGTGGCCTTGTAGCAAATTTTTTAGTACCTGTGCTATCAAGTTTAAAATGTCTACTGAAAGCTAGAATGTAAGGTAAAAGTTACATACAGTACAAGTGATCTTTTGTTAAGACTTACATAATCAGAAGTAATAACTGTTAAGGAGCCTCTCTTGATTCAAAAAGAAAGCTCAGCTAAATCTGGAAATACATAGACAGTAGAAGTAAATCTAAAAATTCTGAAAAAATTTATAATAATTTTTATTGTAACATTATGACAACATACAAAAGCAGAAATTACAAGTTAAATTTTATAACAAAAATATTTTATACAGAGAGCTATTCCTGTCACAGAAACTCCTGCTAAAGGTAGACAGAGTACACATAATGGATATCTAAATATATACCGTACATGAGAGGTGCTTTAAATCAGAACTTTATGAACACAAATGATCTAATCTGAGTGATTTAAAACACAAGATGGAATCAGAATAAAAAATGAATCACATATTGTGGTGCAATTATTTTATGCACAAGTTTACTTACCAAAATTTGACTGTTAAATAATTCAGTCCAACATCAATATATGTTACCTAGTGATTCACTAAAAACCTAGAAGAGACCACTATTCCTGAGACTATTTTTTTCCATTCTTGTTCCATGAGTATTCCTCTGCTTTCTTCCAAGTTCTTCTGTTTTCTCTGTCTCATACTGGTATCATTTCTGCTGGCTTATGCTTCTCTGCTTATGTTTATGAGGCATATTAGCTTCCTTCCTATCTATTTCCTATATCTCAATGTTTCCCAGTCTATGATTCTGATCATAGTACAGGGAAAGAAGCTATGCTTTATAATGTTTTGAGAAGGAACTAGCTTCCTGATTGGCATCCAAATTGAAAAATGATTTCCCCCATTGGCCAGAATCATGGAAACCATTGCAAGTTCTGTGGAACTTGTGTGATAGCATTAAACAGACTTTTGGCCACCACAATCCTGGATGGATCTCTTATGATGATTTCTCACTCAGCATCATGTGTGACACATATATAGTGCTGGCCTCTAAATATATGTTGTTGAAAACATCCATGTATACGCATTCATGTCCTGTTTTCTTTTTAAATCAGCTTTTTAAGTATATATTTGAGTGGTTATGCAAAATTTTAGTTAAATTTTATAATTTTCAGTTGTCATCTTTAAAAGTGGCTTTGTCTTTTTCTGTCTAATAAAAATATGACCCCTCAACAAAATCAACCCAAGGCACACCAAGACACAGAGTAACTGAAATGGCACAAAGTAGGGATAAGGAAAGAAGTACTAAAGCAGCAAGAAAAAGAAAACAGTTACATATAAGGGGAGCCCCATAAGGCTTTCAGCGGGTTTCTCAGCAGAAACCTTGCAGGCCAGAAAGGAGTGGCATGATATATTCAAAATGCTGAAAGGAAAACAAAAACAAAAACAAAAACAAAAAAACTGCAGCCAAGAATATCTAGAGAGGCTATCACTCAACAGGAGATATAAAGAGTTTTCCAGATAAACAAAAGTTAAAGGAATTCATGATCAGTAAACCAGCACTACAGGAAATGTTAAAGGGGACTTTGAGTGGAAAGGAAAGACTATAAGTAGGAGTAAGAAAAGTGAAAAACATGAAAGCAGTAAAAATGAGTATATCTGTAAAAATCAGTTAAGGGATTCACAAAATAAGAGGATGTAAAATATGACATCAATACCTAAAACATGGCCAGGAAGAGGCATAAAAAATGGGTTCAAATTTAAGTGACCATCAACTTAATATAAACTGCTATATGCAAAGATGTTATATACAAACATAAGGTAACCACAAATCAAAAACCAGTAATAAATATGCAAAAAATATAGAGAAAGGAATACATTTATATGACTAAAGAAGGCCAGCAAACTATGAGAGAAGAGAGCAAGAAAAGAAAGGAACACAGAAGAACTACAAAAACAACCACAAAACGAGTAACAAAATGGCAATAAGTACATACCCATCAATAAGTACTTTGAATGTAAATGGCCTAGATACTCCAAACAAAAGACAATGGGTGACTGAATGGATAAAAAATCAAGACCCATTTATATAATGCCTACAAGGGACTCATTTCAGACCTAAGGACAAGTGCAAATGGAAAGCTAAGGGATGAAAGAGCATTTATCATGTAAATGGAAGTGAAAAGAAAGCTCAAGTAGCAATATGTATATAAGACAAAATAGACTGTATAACAAAAACTGGAACAAGAGACAAAGAAGAATACTATACAATCATAAAGGAGAAATCCAACAAAAGATATAAAAATTGTAGATATTTATGCATCCAGTATGAGAGCACCCATATACACAAAGCAGCTAATAACAAACACAAAGGAAGTGACTATAGTAATATAATAAGAGCAGGGGACTTTAACACCCTATTTACATCAATAGATAGATCAATGAAACAGAAAAACCAACAAGGAAACAGTGGCTTTGAATGACACATTAGACCAGATGTATCTAATAGATATCTTTAGAACATCCCATACTAAACAGTAGAATACACATTTTTTCAAGTACACATGGAATATTCTCCAAAATAGATCGCATATTAGATAAGTCTCAACAAATTCAGATTGAAGTTATACTATGCATGTTTCCAATCATAACTCTGTGAAACTAAAAATCAATAGCAAGAAAAAATCTGAAAAGTACACAAATACACGGAGGTTAAAAACCATGTTACTAAACAGTGAATGGGTCAACCAATAAATCAGAGAAAAAATTAAAAAAAAAATACATGAGACAAATGAAAATGAAAACAATGGCCCATAATCTCTGGGTGCCTCAAAGTTGTTCTAAGAGGGAGGTTTATAACGATACAGGTTTACCTCAAGAAGAGAAAAAAAAAAATCTCAAATAAACAATGTAACATTACACCTAAGGGAGCTAGGAAAATAAGAATAAACAAAACCCCAAAACGGTAAAAGGAAGGAAATAATAAAGATTAGAGAAGAAATAAAAGAAATACAAACTAAAAAAAATAATAATAATAGAACAAATCATGAAATCAGGAGCTGGTTTTCTGAAAAAATCAACAAAATTCATAAACCTTTAGCTACACTTATCAAAAAAGAAAAAGAAAAAAAGACTCCAATACACAAAACCAGAAACAAAAGAGAAATAACCAACACTACTGAAATATAAAGGATTATAAGAAAATATTATGAAAAAGTATATGTCAACATATTGGACAACCTAGAAAAAATGGACAAATTCCTAGAAACATATAACCTCCCAAAACTAATTCAGTAAGAAACAGAAAATTTAAACAGACCAATTCAAGCAACGAAATTGAATCAGTAATCAAAAACTTCCAAGAAATAAAAGTCCCGAAGCAGCTTCACAGGTGAATTCTACCAAACACATAAAGAAGAATTAATACCCATTCTTCTCAAACTATTCCAAAGGAGAGAAGAGGAAGGAAACTTCCAAATGTATTCTATGTGGACTGAATTAGTCTGATACCAAAACCAGAAAAAGACACTACAAAAAAAAAAAAAAAAAAAAAAGAGAGAGAGAGAGAGAGAGAGAGAAAGAAAGAAAAAGAAAAAAAGAAAAGAAAAAGGAACTATAGGCCAATATCTCTGATGAAAATAGATACAAAAATCCTCAAAAAATATTAGCAAATTGAATCCAACAATTAATTAAAATCATCAATTACTATGATCAAGTGATCACTATGATCTCAGGATTTATTCCTGGGATGTGAGGTGCTTCACTATTTGAAATCCAATCAATGTGACACATTACATGAACACAGACAGGACAAAAATTATATGATCATTTCAATAGATGCAGAAAAAAGCATTTCACAAAACACAACATCAATTCATGATAAAATCTCTCAATAAAGTAGGGTTAGAGGGAGCATACCTCAACTTAGTAAAGGCCATATATGAAAACTCACAACTAACATCATACTTAATGGGGAAAAAGTGAGAACTTTTTTCCTAAGATCAAGAACAGGACAAGGATGTCCACCCTTACCAATTTTACTCAACACAGTCCTGGAAGTCCTAGCCATAGCAATCAGAAGTAAAAAGAAATAAAAAGCACCCAAATTGGTAAGGAAGAAGTAAAACTTTTGCTATTTGCAGATGACATGATACTGTATAAGAAACCCTAAAGATTCCATGAAAAAACTATTAGAACTGAAAATGAATTCAGCAGAGTTATGGGATACAAACACAATGTACAGAAATCCATTGCATTTCTTTACACTAATAATGAAATTCCTGAAGGAGAAATCCAGAAAACAATCTCATTTATAATTGCACCAAAAAGAATAAAATATCTAGGAATAAACTTAACCAAGAGGTTAAAGAACTGTTCTCTGACCTATAAAACATTGATGAAAGAAATTGACATAAACAAATGGAAAGACATTCCATATTAATGGATTAGCATTAAAATGTCCATACTACTCAAATCAATCTACAGATTTAATGCAATATTTATCAAAATACCAACAGCATTTTTCATAGAAATAGAACAAATAATCTTGAAATCTGCATGGAACCACAAAGGAACCTCAAGTAGCCAAAGCAATCTTGAAAATGAAGGAAAAAATGGGAGGTATCACAATTTCATATTTGGAGTTATTCTACAAAGCTATAGTAATCAAAATAGTATGGTAATGATGCAAAAATAGACATATAAATCAATAGAACAAATTAGAAAGTCCAGAAATAAACCCATAGTTATCTGGTCAATTAAGAGAAGCAGGAATGTGCAATGGGAAAAAGAGTCTCTTCAACAGTGGCCTTGGGAAAACTGGACATCTGCATGCAGAATAATGACACTTGACCACTTTTTTCTTTTAATTTTTTTTTAACGTTTATTTATTTTTGAGACAGAGAGTGACAGAGCATGAACGGGGGAGGGGCAGAGAGAGAGGGAGACACAGAATCGGAAGCAGGCTCCAGGCTCTGAGCCATCAGCCCAGAGCCTGACGCGGGGCTTGAAATCACAGAACGCGAGATTGTGACCTGAGTCGAAGTCGGATGCTTAACTGACTGAGCCACCCAGGTGCCCTGACCACTTTTTTACTATACACAACAAATAAATTCAAAATGGATTAAGGACCTAAATGTGAGACATGAAATCATAAATATCCTAGAAAAAAGCACAGGCAGTAATTTCTCCAACATGGGCCATAGTTAACAGTTTTCTAGATATGTCCTCTGAGACAGGGGAAATAAAAACAAAAATGAACTGTTGGAATTACATCAAAATAAAAAGCTTCAGCACAGCTAAGGAAACAAGTAATAAAACAAAAAGACAACCTACTTAATGAGAGAAGATATTTGCAAATGACATATCCAATAAAGGGTTAGTATCCAAAATATATAACAAAAACGTATACAACTCAATACACATAAAATAATACAATTAAAAACGGGCAGAAGACATGACAAATAAATTTCTCCAAAAGTGACAAATAGATGGCCAATAGACACATGCAAAGATCCTCAACATCACTCATCGTCAAAGAAATGCAAATCAAAACTATAATGAGATATCCTTGCATGCCTGTCAGAATGGTTAAAATCAAAAACAAAAAAATAACAAGAATGGCGAGGATGTGGAGAAACAGGAACCCTTGTGCACTGTCAGTGAGAATGGAAACTGATGCAGCAACTGTGGAAAGCAGTATGGAGGTTCCTCAAAAAATCAAAAATAGAGGGGCACCTGAATGGCTCAGTTAAGCGTCTGACTTCTCCTAGGGTCATGATCTCACAGTCATGAGTCTGAGCCCTGTGTCAGGCTCTGTGCTGACAGCTCGGAGTCTGTAGCCTGCTTCAAATTCTGTCTGTCTGTTTCTGTCTGTCTGTCTCTTTCCCCCTCCCCCACTCACACTCTGTCTCTCAAAAAATAATAAACATTAAAAAATTAATTAATTAATTAATTAAAAAATAGAATTACCGTGTGATCCAGTAACTTGGGTATTTACCCAAAGAATATGAAAACATTAATTTGAAAAGATACATACCCCCTATGGTTATTGCAGCATTATTTACAACAGGCAAGATATAGAAGCAACCCAAGCAGCCATTGATAGATGAATGGATAAAGGAGGTTTGGTATATATGTGTGTATATATATATATATATATATATATATATATATATATATATACACAATGGAATATTGCTTAGCCTTTAAAAAGAATGGGACCATGCCATTTGCAACAACTTGTATGGACCTAGAAAGTATAATACTAAGTAAAATAAGTTAATCAGAGAAAGACAAATATGATAGGATCTCACTTGTATGTAGAATTTCAGAAACCAAACAAATAAAGTAAAAAAGAGACAAACCAAAACAGACTCTTTTTTTTTTTTTAAGTAGGTTTCATGCCCAGCTTGGAGCCCAACATGGGGCTTGAACTTATGACCCTGAGATCAAGACCTAAGCTGATATCAAGAGTTGGATACTTAGGGGAGCCTGAGTGGCTCAGTGGGTTGAGTATCTGACTTTGGCTCAAGTCATGATCTCGCGGTTCATGAGTTTGAATCCCCACATTGGGCTCTGTGCTGACAGCTCAGAGCCTGGAGCCTGCTTCAGAATCTGTGACTCCCTCTCTCTGCCCCTCCCCTGCTCCCACTCTGTGCGTGTGCGTGTGTGTGTGTGCGCACGCGCGCGTATCTCTCTCTCTCAAAAGTAAATAAACACTATTTTTTTTAAAGAGTTGGATGCTTAACCAATTGAGCCACCCAGTTGCTCCAATAGACTCTTAACTATAGAGCACAAACTGATAGTTACCAAAGGGGAGGTAGGGGTGGGGCGAATGGGTTAAATAGGTGATGGGGATTAAAGACTACACTTATCTTGAGCACTGAGCAATGTATAGAATTGTTGAATCACTACACTGTACACCTAGAACTAATATAACACTGTATGTTAACTATATTGGAATTAAACTTTAAAAAATGAAAAAAAAACCATCTACTCTCTCTATATATCATTATCAATTTAAGAGTATATCAAGGCTGGTCTTTTTTTTTTTTTTTTTTTCTGTTTGGTTTAGAATAGTTTTGCCAAATCGAGGAAATCTTCCTTCAAAACAAATGAGCAAGCAAACTTGAAAATATGCTACTCACCAAAGAGAGAACATGAACTTCGATCTGTATCAACAAATGATCTGTGAGTCCTATCCCCACAACAAACATGCTCAAGGTTTGTGTTCCTAAGGGGACATTAGTTGACTTGGGGAAAAAAAAGGCAAGAAGAGGGTAATAATGTTTCCCAGATTAAATTACTCTATTGAAATCTTATGACTTCTTTTGTTTATGCTTGAATATTTTTAAGACTCCACTAGGAAATACTCAATACGACACAGAGCTGTTCTGCAAACTGATGAAACTCATCTTGCCACTCTAAAAGAAAGTTACAAGAACAGATAAGACATCAATATGAATTCGTAGCCATGGAGAAAAGTACCTGCAGTGCCCTAATTTCTTTCTTTCTTTTTTTTGTGGTAAAATAATAATAATAATAATAATAATAATAACAGGGCATCTACCATTTTAACAAATGTTTAACTGTACACTGTAGTATTGTTAAGTATAAGCACATTGTTGTATAAAAAATTTCTAGAAATTTCCATCTTGCATGACTGAAATTTTGTACCCATTGAACAGCATCTAATTTCAACCTCTAAGCTATAAGAAGACCTTTTAAATCTTGCTGTTTAAACTTGTTCCTCAGAGCAGCAGCTCCGCCATCATCTGGGAGCTTATAAAAATGCAGCATTTCGGCCCCAATCTGAATAGCCAAAGAGTGTCAGGCATAAAAACTTTAAGATCAATTCAATTCCATGTAGCTAATAGTCATTTAAACGAAAATCATGAAAATGAAAAACAACCAAATAAGCAATAAATTGATTCTTCTGAATCAGAATCACCTGGACAGGTTAACAAGCTCTCAGTTTGAAGGCACATTAGAGTAAAACAATGCTTTGCCAGATGTCTCGGAGGCAAAAACCTTGAAGAAAGTAGATGTACTTATTCTGCTGTGGAATACAATGATGAAATTTGTGAAAACAATGCTCAATTCTTTAAATTCATGCGGTTTGAGATTACTAAACTATTGTCTTCAATGAGCCATTCTGAAGTTGCAACACAATATGGCCTTTATTTTTTTTCCCATTTTTTAAAGTTTATTTATTTTGAGAGAGAGAGAGAGAGCATGAGCAGGAGAGGGGCAGAGAGAGAGAGGGAGGGAGAGAGAGAATCCAAAGCAGGCTCTGCGCTGTCAGCACAGAGCCCGATGTGGGGCTTGAACTCACATACCTTGAGATCATGACCTGAGCCAAAACCAAGAATCAGGATGCCTAACTAACCACCTGAGCCACCCAGGAGTTGCAGCCCACAGACATTGTCTTTAAAAGAGGAAGGTTTTTGCTTTCAGAAGACCTTGCAAAGAACCTGCATATTTGGGGAAACGATTCTGTTTCTGTGGCTCTACCTACAGAGCCAGCCAGTGTTCCAAAACGTATTGGTACTATCCAGTGTGGCCAGACAATTCTGTTTCATCATTTTCATCATTTTTGTTGCTTTTTGCTCCACTGCTGTATGCATCCTATGTCCCGTAATACTAAGCCATCCAGTGTGCAATTCTAAAAGCATCATTCACAACAAATAACTGCCTTGGTCCGACTTGAGAAAAAATACTGTAAACGTGCTCTTTTATTCCCCCAAAGAGCTACAAGATAGAGAACACCCCTGAAAGTCATTTTCTTCAGGAATCATTTATACGCAGATTTAGGGAGCTTTTGGGCAGAGGTATCTAGTTAGAATATGAATGTCACCAGGCCACTCTCCAAAGTGAACGAGTAAAAAGCACAACAAGGCAAACACATTCGCCTCCTAGTACCAGGCTTACCTGGTTTCTCACTTCCTCTGGTGGTACTTGGATCTATGACTTTAGGACAAAATATAACAAAACTGCATATTAAATCTGAAAAAAAGTGTATCTTAGAATGGACTTTCCCCTACTTACCTTTTTATTCTTTCCTAAATCTATTTTTAATATTCTATCTCCAAAGTGATATTTGGCAGTAATTGGGGAAGCTCCGGGAACTTAGGGTAGATTATACGTCTATGATATTCGCCACAATTGTGCTTTATTACTAGACATTTTGTTAATCTTTTGCATTAAAAAATGAAAGGGTCCCTACAATTACCATTTAGGGAAGGATTCTTTGGATTTTAACCATATTTCCTAAACTGGAAATTGAACATATAAATGAATGATAAGAGTCTGTTTCTTCCTCTGTTCAAAGCGGGGAGGATGAACTAGGAAGTTAGAGGTTTCTGAGGATTGACGCTCATAGAAAGAATGCATGTCATGGATAATCCATTTGGCTTTGTGAGAATGTGATCATGTACTGCATTTTCTCATTACCTGGGTAGGTTGAGACTATAACAAGCCCAGACCCCTTTCCTAATCCTCTTAGGCAGTCAGATTGCTAGAGCTTTGCAATGTAGCCTCATGATGACTTCTAGCCGGTATTGAGAAATTGGAAACTGGCAATAATAGCATCTGCTTAGGGCAAGTCTCTTCCTTATTAAAATAAACAGAAAATGTAAAATACAAATGTCCAGGTAATCACAATCATTTAACAAGGAAAATTTAAGTTGCAAAGTTAAAAATATATTTGCATCATTGATTTGAAATCACTAGAATTTTATTACTACTCACAATTTAAACTGTTAACGTGGAGACGTTTTATTTAACCTCTCTAAATTGCGAACATTCACATTTTAAGTGAAAACGATATGGGGCACTTGGGTGGCTCAGTAGGTTAAGCGCCCCATTCTTGGTTTCAGCTCAGGTCATGATCTCACAGTTAGTGAGTTCAAGCCCCTCATCAGGCTCTGTGCTGTCACCGAGGAGCCTGCTTGGAATTCTCTCTCTCTCTCTCTCTCTCTCTCTCTCTCTCTCTGTACCTGCCTGGCCTGCTCTCTCAAAATAAATAAACTTAAAATAAAAAGACAACTCCCTGTGAAAGACTACTTATAGATAATTTTCTAGACTTAGAGCAGAGGCCTCGCTCCCATTCTGGATGCATCTGCTCCAGCCATGAAAGCCATGCTTGAACTTTCATCCTTACAATGTTGAAATGGCTATATGCATGTATATCCACAGTGAGGGCTTTCTTGTGTTTTTAATAAAAGAATTAAACTTTGCAGGAAAGTGAAAGGAAAAGTTGTTCTTAAAAAAAAATAAAACATCACAGTCTAGGTAAAACCTGTGGGGATTCAACAGTACTTGAAAGACTACTTTTAAGTATTCTTGATCTCAATGATCTAAGGGGATTGTGAGAATTAATGAATAGTGGGTTGCAGACTAGGTCAAAACAGAACTTCTCTACCCTATTACCCCCCAAAAGTTTTTATTGTAGATGCATTTCTTATCATACTATTTGGGGTTTATTCAGCTGGATATTTGCATTTCAAATAGTCATTTAAATACCAGACAGTTGATGGAAATCTAATGAAATTACAGAAATGAAACCATTCACTTTTCAAAATGTGCCAGAATTCCATCTATTAGAGAAATCAATTTGAAATGTAAATGACATAAACTCAACACATATTGCGTTCCTGTCAAGTGTAAAACACAATCTTAGGCACCATTGGGAGGGTGGCAAAGCTTATGGCTTAATTAGCCTTTGCTATTCTCCACATGAATATCACCTAATCAGTGAGAAAGAAGAGCGTGAACTCTTTCACTTAAGATTACAAACAATAAGTAATAAATCTACAATACTTAATCTATTTGATAATTGTAAAATAATTGATAATTGTAATATTGATAATTGATTGATAATTGGTAATTGTAAAATAAAAGGAATAATACCACAAGGCCACATATTTTGAACAAAGAGGGTGAAATGATCTAGTGTGTACACACACATACAATATGTTGGATGAGAAAAACAAGCCAATCTCGACTCTGTTCAATTAGGACCATTATACCAAAAGGCAGTACATTTTTTCTGTAAAGGACCAGACTGCATACATTTTTGCCATTGTAGGTCATTCAGTTTCTGTCACAACTACTCAGCATTACCACTGGAGTGCAAAAGCAGCCATAGACCACATGGTTGTAGCTATGAATGAATGGGGTTGTGTTCCGATGAAAGCGTATTGACAAAAATAGGCAGTAGGGCTGGATTTGGCCCACTGGCCCTAGTTAGCTAATCCCTATTCTACACAATGTTAAATTTACCACTTGAAAAGCAAATCCCTTCATGAGAGTGTTGGTTGTGGTATTTGTATGTGTGATAATCCAACCACCACAAAACGTGGCTCGAAAGATTAGAACTCCATCATGCGTGAATTTTGTGATGAGTCAAGCATTGCAATTACTCAGTATATTTTGAACAGGGGCCACTTGATGGCTTACTATAGGGAAGATAAAACAGTAGAAAATATATTTCAAGGGACAATTTTATGATAGCCTCAGGATAGACTAGATAAGTTACAACATTTTCCCTATTTCCATTTTCTGTCAACCGTTTTTTACTTTAGATTCCATGTATTGAAGTTTAATTAGCTACAACTACTAGTCAGAATAAACTACTTCTTTCAAATGACAAAAATATTATTTTCACATTTTCTTAAAGGAAATGTTTTACAAATACATACCTACAAAAATATTAAACTCAGGGCACTATAACCCATTGTAAATATCAACATCTTCCCTAAATTAGAAGATATATTTGCCATTGCTAATTTAATTCAGAGTTTACCACATTGACTATATTTTTTATTCCCTAGGAAATTGTAAGAATAAAATGTTGTAACTTTTATTCAAAGATGAATGATCATGAAGGGTGAAAGGAAAACTGTATGAAATACTTGCAATAAAGAACTCTATATCCATCCTGTAAATGTAGTAATAAAATGATGTTTTGCATTGCAAATGGTATTCTCTGTATTTCCCACTAGTCAGTTTTCAAATTTTGAAAAGGCAACAGTCTACTCTGAGTCTAAAACATCTGATTAGCTAAAGTGTAATTTTTAAGTTGACAACTGTAAATGTTTAGTACACATAAATTTTACAAGTAAATAGCACAAACCTGTGATATACCAAGTGTAATTTATAAATTGGTGACACATTGGTCTACTTAGATTTCCTTCTTCTGAAGCCTTATAATTTATAGGCATAAGCAAATTTCTGAGAATGAAATTCTGAAGCCCTTCATTGAATGATTTTAGGCCTTTTAAAATAAGTTTAAGTAGGACATTTTAATTTTTTTTTTGGTCGTTAATAGGGAGCAACTATTTTTGTTTGTTTCAAGTTTTTATTTAAATTCTAGTTAGTTAACATACAGTGTAATATTGGTTTCAGGAGTAGAATTTAGTGATACATCCCTTACATATAATACCTAGTGCTCATTACCACAAGTGACCTCCTCAATACCTCTCACCCATTCAGCCCATCCCTGGCTCACCTCCCCTCCAAAGCAGGACATTTCTCAAACGTATTCTCCTATACAAGGTGTTGAGTTTAAAGAAGTTTAGTAATATGCATACATAATCTCCAAGAAAATATTTAAGGATTTTATCCATCTACAAATGTCCATACTCGTGAACATTTAGATTTCAAAACATTCAAACTGCTTAAAAACCAGAATCTGGGTGGGAGCTCACATTGACCCATATGAGATCATGTTAGGGTTTAACTTTGTTCAGGCTCCTAGTGGCTGCTCCATGATAAAACGAAGTAATGATATTTTTATCAGGGCTATCTCATAGACGTATGTTATACTTGCATTTACAAAAGTGTCATGGCCTGAGCAGATGTAGGTAAAGAATATAGGTAGAAGGCAAATAGAAACAATAGATTGTTTTAGAATTCTTATGCAGGACTGTTTTTCCAGAAGGTATTCCCAGATAGTCTCTAATTAGAGACAGTTTGGCTACATTGCCCTTTTCTTATTGATTAAATTTTTCCTCCAATATCTGTCGACATCTAAGGATAAGCCAACTTTTGAATAGTATATTCACATCCTTTTTTCTTATTTTCAGATTCTGTAACAGAGATAATTTTCAGATTGAAAAGAAGGTAGATTGTTTTGCATTTAAGCCTTATTGAAATGTGTTTATTTCAAATATATCTTCAGTATTGACATTAATCCTGAATAAAAAGAATACAATATTTTAAAGAGTTTTAGCATTTCTTACATTTTTCTTGTGATTTCTTTTTCCACAGAATATTTGCTTCTGGCTTTTTATGGGTTGTGAAACCATTCAGTGACCAAAAATGGTGAATATACGTAGAAAAAATTGAGTATGTCATCTGCTACCGTGAATAATTTTAGATTAGATTGCATTCCTTAAAATGGAATCTACAATGTCAACATGCACAGCTTGTATTTTACCAGGCAGAATTTTGTGACTATATTTACCAGGCAGAATTTTGTGACCTTGGTATACCCCCAGAATTATCAATTACATGAGGAAAACTTAAAGTGGATTATTGCAATTTTATAGTTAATGCCAAGAATTTTAATCCAAATCCTGCAGTCATCTTTGATTCGGAGATACATTTCTAAACACAGGTCTGTTTCTTCAGCTGGCTGAATGGAGAAAAAAGCTAGATAAATTTTGACAATCTCTGTTACTATCTCAAAATTCAATGTTCTTAAGGTGTATCAATTCATTATCTGATTATTTATCATTTCTTCACCTAATGCAGTTAGGTATGCTCCATTTTTAGTGTTTTATGATTTAATTTGCTTGCCAATGACCTCTAAGTAAGTCACAATACATTTTTTATTAAGTGAGTCTTAATAAAACAAATTATTCCTTAAGAAACCAATTATTCCCTATCATATAAGGCAACACTATTAGGAAAATATCATAAGGAAAAAAATTCACATAGGGAATAGCGAGAGTAGACATTGGGCTTATATTGGCATGTGTTTTGCGATATGACGAAAACCTGTGCTTCTCTGGACACTTGAATACTTAGTTTCAATATAAATATGTTATAAGTAGATCCAGACCCAGAGATAATTTATTGGATAAAATAATCATAAAAATACTGTCATTCATATGCAATAATGGGGAAAAACTGTTATACATAGGATGATCTGTCATTATAAAAAAAAAAAAAAGAACTACTTTTACTCTTACTCTTATCTAATAAACTTCAGTGTTATAACAGTATTCCTAGAGAGAGACACTAGAGGTCTAGTTTCAAACTCATTAATTTACTTATATCTCCACTCACATTCTATACTAACTTACAAGAACACTCTGGCACCTTCTTTTGGTGAAGCCTAAAAAATACCTCTTCCTAGTTTAGAAGCACACTTCTATTTTTATTCTAATATCCACAGCATCAGTTGGTATAACTCTTTTTTTTTTAATTTTTTTAATGTTTATTTTTGAGAGAGAGAGAGAGACGGAGACAGAGTGTGAGTGGAGGAGGGGCAGAGAGAGAGAGGGAGATTACAGAACTTGAAGCAGGCTCCAGGCTCTGCGGTGTCAGCACAGAGCCCGACACGGGTCTCGAACTCACAAACCGTGAGATCATGACCTCAGCCGAAGTTGGATGCTTAACTGACCTAGCCACCCAGACACCCCAGTTGGTATAACTCTTGAAATGAATTGTCCAGAACAGATCTACCATAATTATATAAAAATTACCTCAGAATGGAAAAACAATCATTAAAGATAACTGTAAAGAAAAAAATTCCTATTACAAAGCCAGAGGAAAGGAGTGTCCAGAGCTTAAGACTAATATAAATGTTCTCTGTTCAGTGGTTATTGAATTTGGTGTGTGTTTGCACACAAAGAAAATAATTTGTTATGTAGTAACAAAAGACAGCTACAACTTTTCAACTATTTAGAAACTTTCCCACTTTTCACACTGGTAAATTTTTATGAATTTGGGCTAAACGTGAATATGATTTGGCCAATGGGAAATAGAAACATAAAGTTTAAAAGAAAGCATGTTTCATTATTGTTTCAGAGGTTACCAAGGTTTCATAAGCCTTCTGTACCATGTGCTATGGGTATAATTCATATCTTCACTAAAAATTATTTCCTTTAGAAGCAAACCATTATAATTTAAACCTAGTTCAAGAAATATTATATTCTTGACTTAGAAAATCAAAGATGTTCAAGTTTTTACTGTAAAATTGGAAATCATAAAAACCATTTATGAATGAGTGATTAGAGAGAAGATAATCCCAATGAAACTATAATTGGAATCCAGTTCAGCATTCAGGCTGGCCTGCTATCTGCCTTGTCAGAGAGACGCCCTCAAGATGCATGCCCACAATGTGAGAAGAGCACACTCCAAAGAGACACTGCCACACATTTGATTCACTCACATCGGAAATAAAAGTGGCATCTGGAAATAACTTAGAAAGTAAGTTGTGCTTTGGGTAATGAAAAGGCTTTAACTCAACGTGAATTAAAGTTGAAACAATTTAAATGGACAGATAGAATGCGGTTGTTTTGTCATTACACCACTTCCCATTGATGAGGACACTCTCTTAGGATGTAAATTCAGAGCACAGAGGCTGCATTGTTGGAATAGAGAATTTCCAATATGTTTGTCATTTGTCACATGGAGCACATCTGCTAGAGTCAAACTATGGCAAATTGATACTCCCCACTTCATTAGAGACCAGGGTATGGAGAGGCGATCTGTGTATTACCATGAACAGTGATAGTGTTGTATTTCAAGGCTTCTAATCACCAAACAAGAAAAATATTCTAAGGATAACTCCTCTCTCTACCTGATCCATACACAGTCCAAAACATGAGTAGATTATGAATCTTTTTTCTCAAATGTTTTATTTATTTTTGAGGGAGAGAGGGAGGGAGAGAGAGAGAAAACACGAGCAGGGGAGGGGCAGAGAGAGAAGGGGACAGAGGATCCGAAGTGGGCTCTGGGTGAGTCTGATGTGGGGCTCGAACTCACAAATTTTGAGGTCATGACCTGAGCCGAAGTCAGATGTTCAAACGACTGAGACACCCAGGCACCCTCAAGCAGATTATAAATCTTGATAGACACCAATGGACTGGGTTATACTGTATGGCATTGACATTTTTATGTCAAATATTAGCAATTTCATGTAGCTCAAGCTTAAGGTAAACCATGTTACATTCTAAATGGGAACCTCTTTTTAAGAATCACTACTGATTGAGATCATAGCTGAACACAGGAAGCACGAGAAACACCACAGTCCAAGTTCTACAGGTAGCCAGTGCTTGCTGAGTGTCCAGTCCAGCCAAGGGACTAGCACTGCCCCAGTTCATCATACTCCCTGGGAAGCACAGGAGGATGACTGGGGAGGAGACCAAAGAGCATAATCACATTTTAAGTAAATGCAGTACTTTTAAAAGGAGAATATCCTCTCCCCTCACCTCCCTGCTGTAGCAGAAAAATGTGGTGTATACTCCTCCCCATAATAGAGTCAGGTAGAGAGCCCATAAGAAAAGGACTTTCTCATAAAATTAGGAAGTAACATAGCAAGAGTTATCGACTCTTGATTGGATTTCTTGATTGGATATTGTCAAGGTACCCAACTTGCTGCTGACAGGGTGCTATGAACTAAATTGTTTCCCCCAAAATACTTATGTTGGAGCTGTAAACCTCCAATGTAATCAGATTTGGGATGGGTCCTTTGCAGAGTTAATTGAATTTAGATGAGGTCACGAGGGTGGGCTTCTCCTGATGGAATTAGTGCCCTTATAAGAAGAGACACAAAAGAGTGCTCTCCCTCTACCTCTGTCTCTCTGTCTCTCTCTCTCTCCATCTGAGGACACAGAGGGAAGGTGGCCATCTGCAAGCCAAGATGAAAGCTCTCACCAGAACCTAACCAGGTTAGACCTAGATCTCAGACATCCAGCCTCCGGAACTGTAACATAATACATGTCTATTGTTTAAGTCACTCAGTCTATGCTAGTGGTCGGGCAGCCCAATACAGACTAACACAAAGAGCAAAGGAGCCTTGCAAATGAACAGATGCTGAGATGCAAGAACAAAAAGAAGTCCAATGTTACCACCTCAATGTTTTTTTCAGTTTTCAAGTGCTATGGAACCCACTGTACATGAATTTGGGGATTATGGAAGGTGGGTAAGAGTGGAGGCTACAGTCCTATGAGGCCGCCAGGTGTGATGCTCCCAAGTGAATTTCAGTCAGAACCACCAGTGGTGGAGAGAGCCCCTTGTCATCAGGTATATTGGAGTGTAAAAAAAAAAAAAAAAAAAAGATCAAACAATGATTCCAGATGATGCTAACACAGGGAAAGAGTTATGTCTCAGAACAGAAGCCCTACCTGAGGCTCAAGGTATTGAAGTCACAATCTGATATAATTCAATTGTTAGAGTCATGATCTCAAAGCAACAGGAGTGTTTAAAAATACAATTAAATTGTTCTAGTAAACAAACAAAAAATGAATGAAAAGTTCGGGAGTCAGACTGCTATATTTCCTACCAATGAAGTCTGCGACCCAGAGAGAGAGGGAGTAACAACAAGCAGTTGGTGGCAATTATCGGGAAAAATAAAATTACTCCGTATTAGTAGCCCAACAATTTGAAGCTCTTTTCTAAAGCTTTTATATCAGTGTTTTCGAACATAATTACATTCTGAAACCATGGGTATTTTTCGGAACATTCATTGTTTGTCATTCTTTTTATGTGTAGTGCTCTGAATTACCATAAAATTGTTTCTCAGGAGATTTCTACTAGACAAATGAAAACATCTTTGAATGTTTTGCATAAAAAAGTACCACCGACTCAGTTCCTGTAACCAACAAGAATTAATTGAGTACTTACTATGCACTAAAATTTCAAAGAAGGAAAATTGTATTACCCCCGACATCCAGAAGCTCAAGGTCTAGTAGGAGAGACCAATAGATTTTAACAATTAAGGATTTATAATATATAATATATATATTTTTCCAGTTAAATATGTTTTGTTACCATCCAAATAGTATTATAGAAAGGAATGGATTGTTATTTAAATTGTTTATGCAAGCATGCAAATATATTCCAGAAAAGAAATTATATTTGTTAATTGGTTATCTTAGAAAACTAATACTTTGCACACATATAACAGATTTTGATTTCATATCTCACTGCAAATAGTTTTTAAATGAAATTACAGGAATCATTAGCCACAGAACCCATGATGGAGATCTCCCTAATTATTTACTCTCATTTCTAGTTGGTCTAATTTTTCTGTTTATTTCACAACAAACAGTTCATAAATGAAAACAACTCAAAAATTTTTAATGTTTGTTTTTGAGAAAGAGAGACAGAGGGAGTGGGGGGAGGGGCAGCAACAGGGGACAGAGGATCAGAAGGGGGTTCTGTGCTGACAGCAGAGAGCCTAATGTGGGGCTCACACTCATTAGATCATGACCTAAGCCAAAGCTGGACACTTAACTGACTGAGCCACCCAGGCATCCCAACAACTCAAACTTTTTGAGTGACTATTATATTTATTTATGAAGTTTATACACGTCTTAAGGTAGGTTTAATAACTTCCCTAAATGTGTCCTACTGTCTACATACAAGATTATTTAAGTGTCCCTAAATTTCTAAAGGTTAGGCTTTTTTTTTTAAGTTTATTTATTTTGAGAGAGAGAGAGAGCACAAGCAGGGGAGGGGCAGAGAGAGAGGGAGAGAAAGAATCCCAAGCAGGCTCCACTCTGTCAGCACAGAGCCTGACACGGGGCTCTATCTCACAAACCACGAGATCATGACCTGAGTCCAAATCAAGAGTCAGATGCTCAACCGGCTGAGCCACCCAGGCACCCCAAAAGTTCAGCCATTTTAAAATCACATACATTCAATAATTGTCCTTGTGTTAGCTAACACAGCTGGCTTCATTTAACACCTACCCAGTCAACAGAGTAAGAGGCCATATCTGAGCTCTCCTGTATCCTATAAATTTAACTAAAATATTCCACCAATAGTTTGAAGTCTTTCTAATTTTCCCCCTCCTGTTTCCCTTCACATTCCCATTTCTTTTGTTACTGTCTACTGTGAGAGCACAGTAAAAACTCCAGTTTTTACTTGCCACATGCCATATTTTATAAATCTGCTATGTCAACTATCTGTATTAAACATGCATAGAGTAAATCTGATGTTTTTATGTGGCTTATAAGAACAAAGTCTATACTCTTCATCATAACATTCTAGGTGCTTTATGGTCGTTGACAGTTTCATTCCCAGGTTTTTTCCAATCTCTTTACTTTATATTCTAACCACACTTAAACTCCCCAAATGTGCCAGGAATGGACATAGGCCGTACTACTGACTTGAAACAACATTATCACTGACTTAAAACAACAAAGGTTTATTTCATATTCATTACATATTCATTCATTCATTATTCGTATTCATTACAAGTTGACTGAGAACTCTGCCACACGTCCTCCTCACTGATGGCCCCTTCAGAAAAGGGCTGGGCGGAGGAAACATGGAACATGTGGGACGGGCTCTTGTACACTTTCATTTAGAAGTGATACATATGTTATGCTTCCACTCTACTGGAAAAGCAAGTCGTATGATCTGGTATGATCACACCTAGGGAGGGAAGCCAGGGTATAAACAAAGTCACACGTCTTCATGATTCTGCTTATTCTAACTCCTCTTCTTTTCCTGCCCAAATATTACCCTTTTGTATATGACAATATCCTTTCCATTCTTCGTGATTGAGCCCCTTTGTATTCCCACTGGCATCGTGTTAACGTGCTTCATGAGCATTTACCTCATTATAGTAACAGCACTGACAATAGTAACAGCACCGGAAGCATTACTTTTTGAGCACTATGTGCCAAGCCTTGTGTGGTACTTTATAAATATCATATTCAATCCAGACAAAAACCTTATGACCTGGGCCGCCTGGGTGACTCAATCCGTTAAGCGACCGACTCTTGATTTCAGCTCTGGTAGTATGTGAGTTGGAGCTCCACCTGGGGCTCTGCGCTGACCATGCAGAGCCTGCTTCGGATTCCGTCTCCCTCTCTCTCTGCCCCTCCCCCACTCGCTGTCTCTCAAAAATAAATTAACATTAAAAAAAAAAAAAAAAAGCCTTACGACCTATTAGGTATATTCCTTTTGGCAGAGAAGCAAGCTTGAGATGGTGGAGGATAAAGCGTCTGGCTTTATTCATACACCTGAAAAATGGACAACTCAAGATTTGAATCCTTGTCTTCTGGCTACAGAGACTGCTGGTTGCACAACATTCCACAATCTTTACCTTGCATAATAGAACCTATTCGGAGTTCTCTAAGTTCACAGCCATTTTCATAGTCTTTCTACATAAGGAGCTCTCAGTAAATAATTGGCGAATTATTTAGTATTGTTAGTGCGTTCTTCCATGACTCCATAGTCTTCTGCTTCTCCTGTAGGGAGTGGTAACAGTCCTTTAAATAGTTTGGTTCACTTACATAGGGAAAAAAAAAACCTGTAGGAAGGCTGGATCTATATTTATTGAAGAAATCTTGTTAGACTTCACTTGTCATTAAACTATGGCTGAATCTATTGGCAGAGCAAGTAATGCCACTGCCTCTGGATTCCAGCTGGCCAATCCTGACAGTGCAAAGAACCAATGGTAATTCAAAACGAATTCTGAAACCTCCATGGGGTGCCATTTTAGAGTTGAATGCACAATACAACTCTGCCTCTATGAGGCAAGTTGGCTGCAATTTTTAAAATATATCTAGTTTCACTGTGTTCTAGCAGCCTATTTACATCTTATGAACTCTGACTACATTAATTATAGCTGCCACTTTCTATAAATAAATATCAGTAGCAAATAAAACTAGTATTCAATATTGTTTTGTACTTCTCCAGGCACAGCCTGTCAGTAAATTGGTTAGAGTCTTTGATAGCCATTTTACACTGAGCTTGGTTAGTGCCAGGATAATTGGTGTGAAAGTAATGAAATTACATCATAATTTTAGAAGGAATATAGCTACCATATGCTTGCATTACAATATAACTGTTGGTTTGTTTGCAGATTACACATGCCTCAGGCATCCTTTAGAGTCATCTCAATTTATTTAGAGAAACTTCTACATGCATCAATTGGAATGATGTTCAGTGAAAAAATTAAAGAAAAATAATTGCTTAATTAAAAAATATATAGCATCTATGTTTATTCCCACAGCTAATGATCAGGAAAAATGGTTTCTTAAGTTTTTACAATGACATTATGAATAGCCAAACAGAAAACCCTTAGCATTGAATCTAACAGAATTAACCAAAACAAAATATATTTTTCAATAGTGACCATTTCTATGATAACCAAAATCAACTTTGAAAGTCTACCAATTCAAAATATCAGTAGAATGTTTTTTTTTATTTTTATTTTCTACTTTATGACAACAGGCTTCATGGGGAAGAGTGTCAGATCAAGATTGGTTGTGAAAACTGAAATACAATTTATTTTTTTAATGTTTATTTATTTTCGAAAGAGAGAAAGTGTGAGCAGGGGAGGGGCAGAGAGAAGAGGACAGGGGATCCAAAGCGGGTTCTGCACTGACAGCAGCGAACCCGATGCAGGGCTTAAACCACCATGTGATCGTGACCTGAGCCGAAGTCAGACGCTCAACCAACTGAGCCACCCAGGAGCCCTAAACACAATTTAAACAAATGGAATTGAGGGTTGACACATCAGTGACAAAAATAAACAGTCCTGTGGATTAAAATTTGGAGATGTGGGTTTCTTTGTCCCTGAGTCTTTACAGTTACCAAACCTTTGAAAGGATCATAGCAAATATTATGTCATAAAAAGAGTAAGGTTTTTTTTTTTTTTTTTTCTGGTCAATTACTTGATTCTTAATTTTTTAAGATAGCATTTTCAAAGATTCAGAATACATAGCCACATACTTAAAATGCATTAAGCAGAGTTTATTAAATATTCAATAATTCAGAAGATAGTCATTGCCTTGCTCCCTCACAGTTAGCTCTGTAGGAGTCATTTATGATGGGCCCAGAGTTAAACATAGGCTGTCTACCAGTGCAATTTCAGAGGTGTACCTCCCAGGCTAAACTTCGCTGTTCAAAAATGTTTGAAATGATTTGACCAGAGGACAAAAATCTTTAAATGCACTAATAGAGATAAGGCTTAAAGCGTAAATATTCATGATTGAGGGAATGTATTAGATAAGATTTGTAATAAGGCACACACACGATGGCTCTTGGTTTTTCCCCCCCAAGATCAGTTTTTATAGTTGAAGGGGGCGGTGGTGGATTCAACATGAAGCCAGGAGCGCCTTGGACTCTCTTCAACTCTGCTGTGATCTATTTCTCACTGGCCTGATGTGAAGGCTGGAGAATGTCAAAATGGAGCTCCGTGTAAAATAACATCAGAGAAACAGAAAGGAAGACGGGCACCAAAATCCAAAGACAAATAGGCACATAAAAATGTATCTACTTCAACTACTTACTCGACTATTAACTATCACCTCTTTGGGTCACTCCCAAAGTTAGGTATCACTCATTATCTCTTACCTGTATACTAGCTCCACTGGGTATATATCTACCACCGTCTCCACCTCAGTGGAGGTACAATATTTTATGCAATGATTGTACAATATTTTTTCAGCTCTTGGAAGACCACCTCGATCCCAAGAGAAAAACATCCACCCTCTCATTTCAACTCAGAATTCATACAATTTAGGGACACCTGTCTGGCTCAGTTGGAAGACCATGCAAATATTGATCCTGGGGTCCTGAGTTCAAGCCCCACATTGGGTGTAGAGATTACTTAAATAAATAAAGTTTAAAAAAAAGAATTCATACAATTTATTGTCTCATATGTATTCTTGCAAGGTCTTACATTTCTTTCTCTGAAATTTTATATTCCATTCTTCTTCTCTACACTCATGTCCATCATGTTATCCTGTTCTTTGTTATCACATGTCCAAATCAGTTGATGGTCTCCTACTTGCTCTTCTTATCTTCAGTATCCTGAAGTCACATGTCTTTAAACTTCTCACTTAGGCAAACTTTCTCAAAACATTCTTTTTATTGGGCCAAATCCCTATGCAAGAATGTGTGATGGTGTCAGTGTGTATGTTTATACATATTATTTTTCATTATTCCCTAATATACAGATGACACCCTTAATAGTGGGTTTTGTATAATGCACTATGAATGCAATTTCTTCACATTACATATCTAAAACCTATTCCATTCATTTGGCTATAAAAATTGTATCTTGTCACCCATTTATCTATCACGTTTTTCCAATCCTTAAAGATCCAGGTTATGGCTTCTTTCTCCCATGATAGTCTATACCACTAAGATTTTCCCTTTGAAGTCCTGTCCCATTTGTTGTCAATGCTTACACGTGGAAAGTTAACTCCATCCAACAGGTTCAAGTGCCAAAGTTTCCCTTCATCTCCCTTGAGGACAAGGGTGATGTCCATATTATTTTTGTATAACTTAAAACACATAGCCAGTGATGACTATATATCAAGTACTATTATTTATCAGCTTACATACTGATTTCCATTGAGTCTAGGGCCAACGCACTTGACTAGTTGTTAAGTATAGGTTGTCAAGTAGATTAATTATTTTTGGCTTTCATGTAGGGGTTAAATCCCAATAGGTGGGTACATCTTGTCATTTAGTTAGGATTTAAACTGTCCCTTCTATCCCTCTTCTCCCAAAAGTAGTTGATTGAACTAGGTGACCACTAAACTTTCTATTCCTGAGATTTCTTGATTCTGAAACTGGATGACTCATGGGAAAACAAATTTGAAGTGAAATCAGTTTGTATAAGGTTAAGGAGATCCATGCAGGGAAAGTTCTGAGGCAGGTTGCTGGAGAATTTGCAAAACAAATAATAATAATAAAATAATTATAATATATAATATATAATTTTATATTATATATCCATCAGAAACAAAGATAAAATGGTAGGTTAGCAAATTGCTAATAAGAATGATTATAAAGAGCTAGATTTATTATTCAATGTGAGCATTGGCCTAGTTATAAAAACCTGAGAGAAAAGGTTTAATGAAAGCATTTAAATATGTGATTCAAAATGATAGGTAAAGTCTAATTACTATTATAACACATTTGTGTTCTTTCAGAATTGTGTGTGCTTGAATCAATACTATCGTTTCAGATGTTAAGGAGAGTATGTTTTAGTAGGGATTCAATTCACTGGTACAGAATATAAATGACAAGTCATGTAGCTTATTAAAGTTCTGGGCTACTTTAATCGAGAGAGAATTGTGGGAACATTTTTCCAGGAATCTTAGAGGGTGTGGCGATAACTGGTAAGACCCCAGTTATAGCTTGTAGCACTAGACCCCGAAGAAGGCATGTGCTTTGAATAATTATATCTGGAAGCTGCCTCATTCTGGAACCAGAGAGTAGGGTGAAAAAACGCAACAGAGCTTTTCTCTAAGGTCAGGGATTTTAGAAAACCAGTCCCTACTTGGCTGGCCTCATCCTAGAGCTGTAAAATTAAATTGGCTAGTGGAAATTGCTGGAAATAAAATGCCAGGGAATAGAATATCCATGCCTTCTTTTTCAGAATGTCTGTTTCCTCCATTTTAAACTGTAACACTGGGCCATACTTTGCCTTTCTTTCTCCCCTACTCCACCCTCCCTCCTCACCCTTCTCATTTCCTACAAAGGAAAAGGTTTATATAAAGTTATCTATATAATTCTTAAATCTGTGGGGGAAAGTTAAAATCTTTGAAGGAAATGGCTTTTATCCCATGTAAAATTGATTCAAACCCATTTTGGGTCAACAGGAGATAAAAGCAAACCATACCCTTGTGTATGTCCATCCTATGCATGACTCCTGCCAGTGATTTTGCGATAACTAGCATGGAAGATTCTTGGAATAGGTTTTAGAGACGGATGTCCAATGTAGGAATTACTGTTTGGTAATAAACATACTAGGCCCCCACCCTCCCCGATGACTGAATAAAATAGTCTACAAAGTGTCCTAACAGAGCACAATGTTATAGATAAAGCATTATTAATTTTTAAGGCTTTCTGGTATTTTTTATACCTAAGTTTCTTTGGGTATCTTCCAAGGAGGAAGGAACACACACCCAATTCTGAACCAGCAAGTTTCTAGGGCAGTTCGGTTAGAATAAGCATCTTTTTCTGAGAGGAACAATTCCACCCATTTGGATGTGTGATTACCTTCTTTGTGGCTGGATTGATCTTCCCCCAGTGATAGGTGTTTGAGAGATCCTCTGTTAACTAGATTATAGGCTAGGAAAAAGACATAGGTTCTGACTGATAGATCCATGCAGGTAATTACTTACATAGCTAATGAAAGGCGATTAATGGAGAAAATCATTGTATTCTACTGTAAATGAATCCTTAGAAAGAAAGGACACAAAGAACAGCTGGATTTCTTTAACAACAAACTTGAAACTAAAGAAATGAAAATATTACTAAACATACAATTTCTAACTTTTTCTGTTGCCATTTCTTTTTTCTTCTTTAAGATGGCAGGTCTGCTGTGACCAAAGAAAATCTTTTCTCTGAGAGTGACAGGAACACAGAGATTTAAACATTATATAAAGATTTTGGTCTGTCCTCAGATTGTTGTCATTTAGGTGCCCAAAGATTTTCCACTAGAACATATTTAGAAATTTCATTTTTAAAATTCTCCTCCAAACTTTTAAAGTCCTTGGAAGTTTATATACATTCCTTTAAAATATGTTTAAGTCAAGCATTTTGCTACCAGATTTTCTATGGAAATTAACCGTAATAACAAAGCATTAGGAACTTGTAGAGCAGAGGCCATGCCCTTACATGAAAATGCCTACTTTTACTTTATAAATACATGAAGAACACTGAAATGAGAAAAATTTTAAAAGACACGTATCTTCTCTTTTGAGTTGGGAGTTATCATATGGACACTTATTACCAGAATTTATTGACCCGGATATTACAGATTATCAGTATTATCCTCGTTTTCAAAGAGCCATCCATAGGGGCTTTCTACACAAGCTTCTATTTGGAGAAGTTCTAAAATAAGGCAACTTTATGGAAAGTAGGCAGAAGTCAGTTGTCACAAATGCCTAGTGTGTTGTTTATGATCATTAGTAATGTCTGCTGATTTGCAAAGCATGTTAAGAGGCTTTGTGTAGAAACAGCCACATGGTGAGGAGCTGGAGTAGGTGTGATTGCATTCAGATATTAAATTATACTTTACAGTGTATCTGTAGGGTTGCATCAATCCAACAATATAACATTTGCGAAGCAAAAGTACTTTAATGTCTTCTCTAGGCAAGTAAATGGCAGAGCAAGTGTACATTATTCTCAACAGGGAAATTCAAGTATATTTTGCTGCTGCTGACGAAAAGATTAAATAAAAGAAATCCAATTTAACATATCAGTGTTCCAGCACTAACCTGTAGTGAAAACAGAATTCTGAAATAGCAAATCTGTCACTGTCTGCAGGTATAGGGACTTCCACAATTTAAGACAGTAAAAAGATCATATCCTCCTTTATTTTTTAAAAAAGTTTTCAGCAACTACACTTTCACACTTGGACAACAGATGCTTCTGCCTCTAAGGATAGGAGTATCATTTTTTGAGCACTTACTAGGTGTAAGATACAAGAATTAGCATTTAATAGACATTATGTAATTAAAAACCTCCTGATAGCCTTAAAGAGAACGTATTTTGTTAGAATTTTATGGAGGACAAAAGAAGAGCCACAGACTATCAACACATAACCCAGTGTTGCAAAGCTAGTAAATTGCAGGGCCCAAATTCAAGCCTCTGTCCCTCCAACTTCAAGGTGAATTGATGCTCTTATCCAGATGCTGCACTCACTTATGCCATAAAGTTGTATTCACCCCATCTAGCACTTTTTATATAACAAGTATCTTACGATTAATAACATTCTAGGGGAGTTTTTTGTTAAATGATTCTCTTCTGTGATTTAAAATAAAGTTACGGTAGCCAAAATATGACGGCCTTAATTTAGGAAATCCCCTTTAACAGTTTACTATTATTATTTAACAATGCTTCAGTGACAATAAACCAAACATAGGGGCAGGGGTAGAGAAAGAAATATAGCTTGTTTTCATTTTTCCTTTTAAAGTTACTAGTAACACTGCAATATTTTCTTATATAAATATATGTATGCAAATGTAGCCATACATTAACACTGAGGTTAATAACTAATATATCTGCATTTTAATAATTTATAGTTGAAAAAGCTCCATGTTAGAAAAGATTTCATCAGTCTATATTATCTTTCAATTCCTAAAATAATCATTTTAAGTTCAGTTTTGCTCTTAAATATCTTGCACATTAACTTGGGAGTGATTTGGAAATGAACTTGCTCATCTCTAGATATTCATTTTGCAAAATATTTAGCTGTCCTATATATGTAAGGACATATTGAGTTAGATGAATAATTTATTTCCTGGCCAGCAAATGCAACCCAATTTACCAAAAACAAAAACAAATAAGCAAAACAAAAACAAAAACTCGTCAAAACAATCTCCATAATGAGACTGCTAATTTGTTTCTTTAATACCTTAGTATCTCTTTCTCACTTTGTGGCAAATCAAATACAATCAGTTTGTGGTAAATGCTAATCAAAAGACACTAGAAATAGAATTCATCTGAACGTTTGCTTGCAACTTCCCTCATAGGCTATGTAACATTTATGTCTGGGTTATTAAGTATTCAACTTAACCTAAACCTTGTAGAGGACGCCATAAATGTTTTTCTCACCAATTTCTTACACAAAGCTGGAAACTCAATCTTAAGTCAGGAGGTTGATTTCTCCTACACAAGAAACAGTATGATTCTTTTCACACCCCTGCCAGAGGCAATTATGGCTGTATTTAATTCCTGAATATACAGTTCTTTGAACTCTTATTCACAACCTCAGAAGGGAAAAATAATGGGCTTTGTGTCAAAATACAGTATCTACTTTCTCTTAAGACTTATTTTTTTTAGGGCAGCTTGAAGTTCAAAGAAAAATTGAGGGGAGGGCACAGAGATTTCCCATATATTCCTTATCCCCACAGATACTCAGTTCTCCCATTATCAACATCTCTCACCACAGCGGTGCATTTGCTAACAATTGATGAACTTACACTGACACATCATAATGACCCAAAGACCACAGTTTACAGTTTCACTCTGGATTTCTTACTTTGAATAGGTATAGTGAAATGTATGACATGTATTCATCATTATGATATCATATAAGATATTTTCACTGCCCGAAAAATACTCTGTGCTCTACCTATTTATCCACCCCTACCCACCAACCCCTAGCAATCTTTTTACTGTACCACAGTTTTGCCTTCTCCAAAATTCTATGTATTTGGAATCGTACAATATGCGGTCTTTCAAAAAATTTTTTAAGTTTGTTTATTTTGAGAGACAGAGAGAGAGAGAGAGCAAGTAAGCAGTGGAGGGACAGAGAGAGAGGGGAAGAGAGAGAATCCCAAGAAGGCTCTGCACTGTCAGCACAGAGCCCAACACAGGGCTTGAACTCAAGAAACTGTGAGATCATGACCTGAGCCAAAACCAAGAGTGGGACGCTTAACCGACTGAGCACCCAGGCACCCCCACTATGCGGTCTTTCAAATTGGCTTCTTTCACTTGGTAATATGCATTTAAGCTCCCTTCAAATATTTTCATGGCTTGATAGCTCATTTCTTTTTATCACTGAATGATATCCATTGTCTGAATGTGCCAGAGATTATGTATTTATTCATTTACTAAATAAAGGACATCTTGGTTGCTTCCAAGTATTGGCAATTATGAATTAAAGCTGCTATAAACATCCACGTGCAGGTAATTGTGTGGATATAAGTTTTCAGCTCCTTTAGGTAAACACCAAGGAGTGCAATTGTGGGAATTTATGGTAGGAGTATGTTTAGTTTTGTAAAATCTGACACACTGTCTCCCAAACTGGCTGTACTATTTTGCATTTTTCACCAGCTATGAATGAGAGTTCCTGCTGCCTCACATCCTCGCCAACATTTGGTGTTGCCAGTGTTCCAGATTTTGGCCATTCTAATAGGTATGTAGTGCCATTTTGTTGTTTTAATTTGCATTTCCCACAAATTGTATGGAGCACCTTTCCATATGCATATTTGCTGTATGCCTTCTTTGGCGAGGTGTCTATCAAAGTCTTTGGCCTGGCTTTTAATAGGGTTGTTTGTTCCCTTGTTGTTGAGTTTAAGAGTTCTTTGTATATTTTTGGTAACTATCTTTTTAACAAATATATTTTTTCCAGTCTCTGACTTATTCTGTTGACATCGTGGTTTTTTTTTTTAAGTTTATTTATTTTGAGAGAGACAGAGAAAGAGTGCACATGCACTCATATGAGGAGGGGAGGGGCAGAGAGAATCCCAAGCAGGCTCTATGCTGTCAGCACAGAGCCAGACTCAGGGCTTGATCTCACAAACCATGAGATCATGACCTGAGCCAAAATCAAGAGCCAGACATTTAACGAACTAAGCCACCCAGGTGCCCCAACATTGTCTTTTACAGAGCAGAAGTTTTAATTTTAACAAAGCCTGGTTTATCAATTTCTTTTATGTATAGTGTCTCTGGTATTGTATCTGAAAAGTCGTCACTACACCCAAGGTCATCTAGGTATTTTTCTATGTCATCTCCCAAAACTTTTAGTTTTGCATTGTACGCTTAGGTTCATGATCCATTCCGAGTTAATTTTTGTGAAGGGTGTAAAATCTGTATCTAGATTCCTTTTCTGAGTATGGATGTCTAATTGTTCCAGTGCCATTTATTAAAAATACTAGTTTTGCTCTATTGCATTGCCTTTGCTCCTATATCAAGGATCAGTTGGCTATAGTTATATGTGTCAATTTCTGGGTCTCCTATTAGTCTATTTGTCTATTCTTCAGCCAACATCACCTTGTCTTGATTACTGTAACTTTATAGTTAAAGCCAGTCAGTATCAACCTTCCAAGTTTGTTCTTCTCCTTCAGTAGGGGTTAGCTTTTCTGGATCTTTTGTCTCTCCTATAAACTTTGAAATGACTTTGTTGGATCCAAAAAATTACCTTCTGGGGATTTTGATTGGGATTGCATTGAATTTATCGATCAAATTTGGAAAACCCGACATCTTGATAATATTGAGTCTTCCTAACCAAGAACATAGAATATTTCTGCATGTATTTATTCTTTGATTTCACTTATAACAGTTTTTTTACTTTTCCTCATATATATCATGTACATATTTTGTTAATTTATATCTAAATATTTCATTTGGAGGGATCCTAATATAAATGATATTGTGTTTTTAAGTTCAAATTACACCTGTTCATCGCTGGTGTATAGAAAAGCAAAGGACTTTTGTATATTAACCTTATACCCTCCAACCTTGCTATAGTTGGTTACTAGTTTTGAGAGCTTTTCTGTCAATTCTTTTGGATTTTTTACATAAACAATCACATCATCTGCAATCAAGAACAGCTTTATTTCTTTTTCCCAATGTGCATATCTTTCTTTCTTTTCTTTTTTTTCTTACTGCATTAGTTAGAACCTGCAGTATAATGTTAAAAAGGAGTGATGGAGGAGTGCCTGGGTGGCTCAGTTGGTTAAGCATCTGACTTAGGCTCAGGTCATGATCTCATTGTTCATGAGTTCGAGCCCTGCATTGGGCTCTGCACTAACACTGCAGAGCCTGCTTGGGATTCTCTCTCTCCCTCTCTCTCTCTCTGCCCCTCTCCCACTTGTGCTCTCTCTCTCAAATAAAAATAAGAAATAAACTTAAAAAAAAAAGGAGTGATGGAGATGACATCTTTATCTTGTACTTGATCTTAATGGGGAGAGCTGGGTTTTTCACTATTATGATGTTAGCTGCAGGTGTTTTGTAAATATTCCTTGTCAAGTTGAGGTAGTTCCCCTCTATCCCTAGTAGACTGAGAACTCTTATCACAAATGGCTGTTAGATTTTGTAAAATGTTTTTTTTCCTGCATTTATTGATATGATCATGTGACTTTTCTTCTTTTGCCTGTTGATATAATGAATCACATTAATTGATTTTTGAATGTTGAACCAGCCTTGCATATCTGGGATAAGTCCCACATGGTATATAACTCTTATAGACATAGTCAGATTTTATTTGCTAATATTTTTTGAGAAATTTTGCATTGTGGTCATGAGAAATATTGATGTATAGTTTTCTTTTCTGATAATGACTTTTGGTCAATGACTTTTGGTTTTGGCATTAGGGTAATGTTGGCTCCATAGAATAAGTTAAAAACTATTCCCTCCATCCTCTGAAAGAGATCATGAGGAATTTATACAGTTTTATTCTTTAATGTTTTGTAAAATTTACCAGTGAACCCATATGGGCCTCATGCTCTCTATTTTGGAAGGTTTTAATTATTGATCCAATTTCTTTAACAGATTTTGCTCAGATTGTTTATTTCTTCTTGGATGAGTTGTGGCAAATTGTGTCTTTCAAGGAATTGATTCAAGTCATCTAGGTTATCAAATTTGTGGCATAGAGTTAGTTGTTCATAGTATTTATTACAATTTTCATGTTGAAAGGATCCATGGTGATCATCCTTTCAGTTCTGATATTAGTAATTTGTGTCCTCTCTTATTTTCTTAATTAGTCTGGCTAGAGGCTTATTGATTTTAGTGGTCTTTGCCAAGAACCACCTTTTGGTTTTATTGATTTATATCAATAAAGATATCCTGTTTTCAATTTTATTAATTTCTGCTCTAATTCTTATTATTGCTTTTCTTCTACTCACTTTGAATTTAATTTGTTCAACTTCTACTAGTTTAATAAAGTGTAAACCTAGATTATTGGTTTCAACTTTTTTCTAACATAGGCATTCAATGCTCTAAATTTCCCTCTAAGCATTGCTTTCACTGCATCCCACAACTTTTTATTTTTTTTGGAGTTTTGGAGGTGTAAGTGAATTTTTATCAGAAAGGAAAGTTGTCAACTTAAAACAGCAGCAAATAAAGAATTAATAAGAAAACTTCCGGGGCGCCTGGGTGGCTCAGTCAGTTAAGCGTCCGACTTCGGCTCAGGTCACGATCTCACTGTCCGTGAGTTCGAGCCCCGCGTCAGGCTCTGTGCTGACTGCTCAGAGCCTGGAGCCTGTTTCAGATTCTGTGTCTCCCTCTCTCTCTGACCCTCCCCCGTTCATGCTTTGTCTCTCTCTGTCTCAAAAATAAATAAACGTTAAAAAAATTACAAAAAAGAAAAAAAAAGAAAACTTCCTATTATCACAGATACACAAGACCTCCATCATATACAATAAGGGAGGCATTTCGATTTGTGACCCTCACCCCAGGAATGCCAAATGCTTTTCCTTTCAATCTAATACTTCTTGATTCCTACCAAAAAGGAATACAGTAAGGGCATGGAAAAGTTTCTTACTGAAAGGAAACCCCCCCAAAGAAGAGTAAGGAAGGGAATGTAGAAATTAAGAAGTCATGTGGAACACTTTTTAAATTGTAATGAACTACATTTTCATATCTTCACAGTAATACAAATCATGGTCACTTGCAGAACTGGTTCAGATTACTTAAATACCAGGTACATTTTTAGTCCTCTACATAAGTGTTTGGAAATTACTTATGTTTGTATGAAATGAAGTTACTAATACATTTCTACAGCAGTAACTGCATACCAGGAATGCCAAGACAAACACAAATCAAGGAGCGGAGTTTTCCCAAAGCGGCAGTGTGAAAGGACTATAAACAGTTGATTCCATACACATGAATGGGTTTCTTTGCTACAGTAAGTCCAAATGGAATAAGGAATGGAGATGCGTGAAAGGTTTCTTGAAGGGAAGAACCATGACACCTGTATGCGTTTAGCTTTCTGTCCCTTCGGCCACGTCACATTCTCCCCCTGCGCTGTCTGATGTTCATAATGTTAGGTGGTCTCTAAGCAACTGCATGACCAGGGTGCTATCTTTGTATAAGTCTTCACTCAGTATATCAAGTTGTACAATGGCCTCATCAAAAGCTGTTTTAGCCAGTGTGCAGGCAAGCTCTGGGTTATTAAGAATCTCATAGTACAGTACAGAAAAGTTATGAGCCAGCCCAGGTGGATTGGGTGTGTGGGTTGCATCTCTTTCTCGCTCATATCAAAAGCCTCTTGATAAGCTCCTTGGGGATTATCTATAGTTTGTTTTCCACCGTCACAACATGCAACTTTGGCAAGGAACCGCAAGTAGTCTCCCTTCATTTTCAAATAGAAGACCTTACTCTCTGGGTTAGTTGCATTAGCTATTAAATACTTACCCAGCACCATGGTGTAGGTGGACCTCAGTTCAGATTCCACTTTCTCCCAATAGACCTTACTCAGTTACAACTCTTTGTCAGAGGTGGTGGTTTTCTGCTTCATGCTCCAGATGACCTTCAGGATGGCCCTGCCGCCCCGGACCACGTTCTTGAAGAGCATGTTGCACTGCTCTCTGGACAGCTCGGCTCCCTGCTCCATCACGGCCTTCATGCAGGTGGTCATGTCATCGTAGTGCTCAGCCTCCTGGGCCACCTTTGCTTTCTGGATCAGCTCTGTTTTCTTCATGCGGACAGGGAGAGGAGAGCAAGGGCGAGCGTCGACATGGATTGGCCTGAGGTGGGTCCTCGGAGGGCCTTCCCGTCTCCACGGCCTTAGCTGTGGTGCGACTCTTACCACTCTGATTGGCTTTTAACTTCTTAGCCCAGCACCCTCCCGTCTCTTGTGTCCCACAGATTTTGCTACATTGTGTTTTTGTTTTCATTTAGTTCAAAATATTTTTAAATTTCTCTTGAGATCTGTTCTCTGACCCATGTGTTATTTGATAATGTGTTCTTTAATCTTCAAGTATCTGGGGATTTTCCAGTTATCCTTCTGTTATTGATTTGAAGTTTAATCCCGCTGTGGTCTGAGAGCTAACACTATACGATTGTTATTTGTTTGGATTTGTTAAGGTGTGCTTTATAGATCAAAATGTGCTCTATCTTGGTGAATATTCCATGGGAACTTGAGAAGAATGAATATTCTGTTGTTGGATGAAGTAGTCCATAGATATCCATTATATCCAATTGATTACTACATGTTGTTGTTGAGCTCAGCTATGTCCTTAACTGATTTTCTGCCCACTAGATCTGTCCATTTATGATATAGAGGTTTTGAAGTCTCCTACTATGATAGTGGATTCATCCACTTAATGAGTATATATGTTAATGATTCTTATTAGTCTTCTATACTTTTGACTCACAACTGTTTGTATAATTATGCATAATTATCTTACAGCTGACACTTCTAACTCCAAATATATGTGTAATAGATTAATATTTCAAGGTTTTATTTTGAAATTTTATTTTTGTTATGGTAAAACTGACGGTTTTTTAAAAATTTAAAGTAAAAATTGAAAGTACCTTTTTTGGTAATTTACCTTGAGATTTCACCAGCAGAAAAAAAGGAAGGCCTTAGTTTTATTTTTCATACTTGCCATCTTTGATGTCACCAAATCTACTTATGAATGAGAACTACAAAGACAATTTCATGCCAAGACAATTCTTTGGCTCATATCATTCTACTTGGCATGGACCTTTAGTTCCTGTCACTCATTTCCTATATTTATAAAGAATAACTGAAAATGTTTCCCTCTTCTTTTCTACCTATACTTTGAATTAGCAGGTGACTTCTCTGCTCATACAGGCCCTTGTATTTATTCTTATTATATATATATATATATATATATATATATATATATATATATATACACACACACATATATGTACATATCTATAATACTTACTGAATTTGTTTATGCTCAAATAAATTCAATATATTTAATATTAAGAAGGCTTTTATACCATCAGTAAAGCCCTCAAAACCCACAAATACTGAATGTCTAAAGCAACGTACAATTTTGCCAAGTTTTCTTTTTGTCCCCATTCCAAAGGTTTGATAGCCTCCCAATCTCATACTTAAATTCCTTTCGGTTTTACACTTTGTTGATGTAATACCTTAACAGTGTTTCTGTCAATGAATTTGCTACATAAAGAAATTACCAAGAAAGTCTGTAGTTGAGGTCATTTCTTATGAGGTATGGGCAAAAGGGATGGACACTACCAAAGGAAGTGCCCAAAATAGAATATAGACATCATGCAATGGTTTGCAATAGTAACAGCAAACATTATATTCATGGCTAGAAAAAAGATAAGTTCATTTGAAGTTTAATATATTTGCTTCTTTTCTTGCTCTTTATCAGTAGTTCTAAAAGTTAAACATTTTCACACTACTTCTGTGATATATAAGTAGACTTTAAAGAAGAACTGAAGAAAGAAAGGAAAATTCTACTTAATAGTGCAATGTTGGCAACCAATAGCAAGTTCTCTAATTTTTGACAAGTGTTTAAGTTGTGGGCGGTTGCTCCAAATATAAGCTTAGCCCATGGATATGCTCTTCTGTTATTTACTTTTGAAAACAAAGTGACTCTAAATTGGGCATCAGCTGATTAAATGGTAACATTTTTGACATAGTGAGCCTGTAGATTACAGCAGTCCAGAGCATAAGCCATGGGGCCAAATGATCTGGATTTGCTTATCTATAAAAGGAAGACAACCACAGTACTTTCTTCACAGGAGCTTCTAGGGATTACAGGGGTTCATGTTGTGGAAGGTGTGCTGAACAGTGTGTGGAAAATATTGAGTGCTCGGTAACTGCTGACTCTCCTTTTGAATGCTTCAAGTGGTACAAGTTAGGAAGCAAGGAGGAGAGAGAGTCAATACTGTCAGACCTAGTGCTATGCAACATGGAGGTGTTCCAATCAATCTCTACACGGGGACGTTTCATTCTGCTAATAAAGACTGAAATAATCATGAAGACAGGTTGCCAATTGTTGCAGGAGAGATTATTTTGGATTATGCATGTGGGCCTGGTATAATTAATCACAAGGGACCGCATAACAGATGGAAAGAGGGATCAGAGTCAGAGAAGGCAACGTGGTGATGCAAGAAGAATCAGAGAGTGAGAAATCTGAAGATGCTACAATTGTCTTTGAACATGAGGAAGTAGTCATGAGCCATGGAATGCAAGATGCCCCTAGAAGCTAGAAAAGTCAAGAAAGCATCCTTTCTCCTAGAGCCTCTATAAGAAACAGTCCTACTGACACCTTGATTTTAGTCTTTCTGGCGTCTAGATCCATAAAATCACAAATTTACATTGTTTGAATCCATTGAATTTGTGGTAAATTATTACAGCTTCGGTGGGAAACTGATACAATTGGACATACAAGGACAGAAGCTTGCATCCACACATTTTTATACACACACACACACACACACACACACACACAGAGTGATGAGGGCTATTGCATCACTGAGTAACGCAGGTCGCCAATTCTTTGGTAGGAAATAGCTAAGATCGTACCCACTGTATATTCTTTGCACGTTGTTCTAAGTGTGTAGGATAAAATGAAAAGCTCTTTCACCCTCATCACCAAAGTGGCCTGTTTATTTTCACCAGGTCACTAGTTTGAAAAAAAAAACAAACAATGAATTACAACAATAGCCTATGATGTGTGCACAATTCCTGAGCAGTGAACCATGTTTCCAGTTTTCTAAGTACGTATTGGACTTCAGGGTCCGCAAAGCCAGAGATCGTGTTTTGCTCCTCTTTCTACCCCTAACACCTAGCACATATTATGTCTCTGAATAAGGTCTCATTCAAAGTTTGTTGCACTCAATTGAACAAGGTAATAAAAGTAAACCGTATTTCTTATAGAACTTTTGGTTCCATTATTCTTAGTATGATAAATGTTTTCTTCCCTGTGTATGTCTATCTGTGTACGTGTGAATGCATATGTGTGTGCACTCTCTGTCTGCAGATGATGTTTGTGGGTTTTTTCTTCTGTAGTAGTGAAGGATTTCTTGCTTTATGACGATATTTCACATTTATTTGATGCCTGACCAGAAATACAAGTGAGGCCTCTGTTCAGGATTTAGGGGAAAGAAAAACAAACTGCTTTTCAACAGAATCTTGCTCACACAGTGCCCAGAACAGTGTACTGACATCGATGCTTATTATAAACTACATGAGATTATATGATGATGGTGATGGCATTGATGATAAAATAAAATTAGTCCTCTGTTATTTCTTACTAGAGTGTCTGTGAACGAAAATTGAAAGGCCAAATGTTAGAAGTGAAAAAAAAAATCTCATGAATTAAAAAAAAGGATTGATTACATGCATTAATGTTCAGCTAATATATATTCTAATCCACACTAAACCCCGGAGCACAAATGCCTGGGTTATTAGAGACACATGCCGGTAAACTGTTCATGATTATTGTCTGGTGATCTAGCTGCCCAAATAGCTCTAAAGTGGAATGTAACAAATGAGATTAGCCTTCTCATCTGAGTGCTAAATCTCACATTGCTATCCACAGCAGCCAAGGAAAACTCCAGCTCCCCTACTTCTGGGCATGAAGAGGAGATAGACTCAATCCAAAGCATTTACATTTTTAGTGCATCACTTCTTTCTACTAAGAACTGTTTAACTGCTGTCTCATTTTCTCCATTAAAATCCCAGTTCTGGTCACTCTATCCTGTCGTCAGCAATAAGCAAGTAATTAATCAAACCCCAAGGAAGAGTTAAAAGGAGTCCCTTTATAAGTCTGTGTCTGTGGTGTAATTATAGGTCTTCTCTATGCTGCCATTTTTCTTGAGCCCTCTGTACTCACATATGTGCAGGGACCATACCTGTCATCATGAAGAAGCTGGAACAGGTTTCTGAAAGGATTCCAGGACATTCTGCCCTCCCAGACCTTTACTCTGTTGCCCTTCTTGAAATTCTGCTTTGTTCCTCCTTATATCCTTTCTTCCTATCCTTTTGAATACAGCAGGATAAAACATTCTCTAGGTGTCATAGCCTCTTCTGGGCCGCAATATTCTGGAACAAAAATTCTAAGGAAAGAATTGGGGCTGCTGTTGCTATTTTTTGTTTGCATTTAAACCAGTTTTATAATAAGGTATTATCCAAATAGCTTGAATACAGATCTATAAGCCACTAAAAATAGTGGGAAAAAATTAGAATAAAGCTTGTTTCAAAAAGACGAAAATAAAGCACAGCACAAAGAAGAGTGGATAAAGTGGTAGTCAAACATAAGAAATCCTGTTTTGGCCTCGTAATCTCGATTGACAATTTTTTAAGCTAAAACATATGTGGGGGAGCTGGGGAGGGAGTGCGGAACTAACAATAGTTTATTCAATTTGAACACTGAAATGTAGGTATGGCTGAAGAAAGTTAACTAGAGACCTGCAGTCAAAGATGATCAGAATGAATCAACCTATGTGGCAGAAAGCAGGCAGATGGCCCCAATCATATCAGCCCCACCCCCACCCTCTGCTCTCATAGGTATGTGCCCGTTCGTTTTTAGTTTTCCCTTACTTCTTCATCTAACTAGCCTGATGTGGAGCACAGTGCCAATGGAATTATTTTGCCACATTTTTTTATTTACAAAAGCTAATGAACATTCGGTACAGTACTCTCTAGAGAACTGAAAAACAAAACGACAACTAGTATTTATGTGTTAAAATAACCATCGAACATATTTAGAGGAAAAGACATTTTTAAAAATTCAATTAAGACATTTCCATTTCCATCTGGGGAGTCTGGATGGCTCAGTTGCCTGAGCTTTCAGTCTCCTGACTTCGGCTTAGGTCTCACGATTTGTGGGATCAAGCAGGACGGAGCCTGCTTGGGATTCCCTCTCTCCCTTTCTCTCTGCCCCTCCCCTGCTCGTGCATGCACACACTCTTTCTCTCTCTCAAAATAAATAAACTTAAAAAAAACATTTCTATCTTAGCAATATTTCTTAACATAGTTATATAGGCACATGTATACAATATGTAATTCACATATATTCAATACTTTCTAAAGCTATATAAGAGATTAAGTGCTAGGCATGGTCTCAGCCTGCATCTCTCTCCATTCTACTCCATGAGCATGTGTTCCGATATCAATGGGAACATGTTGCCCCCAGAGGATGAATCTAATGTTGAAATTACTCATTTTTTATAAAGCATGGCCCCTACATACCATCCAACTGCTTTTTGGGGGACTCAGTGATGAATCAGTGGTTAATATTCTAGCAGAACTTTCAAAAGAACTGTGAAGAGGGCAAGGTAGCTCCTAGAATAGCTCAGGATGGTCACTCTATTTCCCCTGGGACTCAGTGGGCTCCACTGATAAGGCTCTTGCACAAACTCCCTTCCCAGAATTTCCCATGTGTCTCCATGTTCCCACAGACCCATGTAAAACAATTTCTGGATGTACTAAAGGACCACTGGGAAGGAGCTGGGGCCACAGAAATGGGTAGGAGGCTGGACTGGCTTCCTGGCCTGAAATATTCAGCTTCCCTTCCACGTCGTGGTCTACATCAGAACAGCTGTTGGGAAAGCTCTTCTGATCCTGCAAAGCAGGGACAGCAGTGAGAGAGTGATTAAGGGAGACGTTTCCAAGCTGCATCACTCACTTTTCTTTGTAGCTCTTTAGTTTTTCAGTATTTTTACTCCATTTATCAGAAAAAAGTATATACTGTGGGTGTGACATGATGAAATTTGTTCTAATCCTCAGATATTTCTAAAAAGACTGCTTAAAGGCCAGCTACGAAAGATGCATGAAGGTCACTGTAGAATGTCAGCACAGTCAACTAAAGAGTAAACATCTTCCCTATAATGGACCGCTGCAAAGGCCGTACATAATTAACCATAGATGCTTCACCTGCTGGGTGAAGTTGGGACAGTAGGGGAAGATCATCATTCTAAGTGCCTTCATGGCATTGAGTGGAATCACTTCTCCTCCCAGGACCAGCTGGAGAACAAATTCTGACTTTGCTTATGGGAAAAAGGTCAATGCCAAAGTCTAAGGGGTCTACAGATACATGTGGTCAGAGCAAGTGGCAAATGCCTTCATGAACTGAACTGGTAGTTTGGCAGAATGACAGAAACTGAATGACTAAGGAAGAGGGGGTGCAAAGAAGGTGAATACACGGCTCGGAGAACTTTGAAGACGTTCTTGGCCTGAAGAACCATATGCAAGGTCAGAGCTCAGCTCCAGAAGAGGTCATCATGACACAGTTTTGTGATCTCAGATGTGGATCTGGTAGTACTGGTCCCAAACTTCTGGAAATATAGGAGTGGACAAAACCACAGTGAAAGAGGGATGAAGGATCCAATCAGATGTAAAGGGGTCGCAACTAAAATAGTAATTCTTGGCACAAAAGTTTGATGAATCGGCAGGGAGGTTCCTAGAGAGCCCCCATAGAAAAGTTCCAGAACCCCATGGACTCTGGGGACCATGCAGGTACTGAAAATGAGGGAAGGAGGCCACGGATAGGTGGTGGTATCTAAGACGAGCTGGAGAGCTCACGCCTGTCTAGAGGTGGCAGTTTTGCTGGTCCAGCAGAGTTTTGTCCACAATTGGCAGATTGTGTTCCTCTCAAGAGAACTTATATCTAGATGTGAAAGCTTCTATTCTGTTTTTTTTTTAATGGTTATTTATGCAGTTTTAAAAACAAACACACAAATACTATTATCTCTCCAATACTGTGCAGGAGAAATAAATCACCTACCCAGGATAAATGTTGAAGAAGGGTCACCATCTTACTATCTCATTCCTACTTGCAAAGGGTGTTATCTTTGTTCGGGAGAGTGAGTAGAGCCTGAGTCAGTGGGTGCCTGTCAGGAGACTGTCAGAACATCAGCCACTCCTTCAGCAACCTCAAGTCTGGCTCTGTGCTGTTGTTGTGTGGTGCCCTCCGCGGAGACCCAGCAGTGCATTTGTCAGTTTTGCCTACATCCCTATTTCTTTTCGGGTAACTGCTTAATCCACATTGTGTGCAAATAATGTTGGTAGGAGGATAAGTCAAACCACGTCAGCCTCCTCTTACAAAAAGCCAGAAAGCTTCTTCCACCAGATCCTATCACTCACCCTCTCATTGCCCCCAAACAAGTAAAGGGTGGATACGTTACCTAAATCTGGCTAGTTCAACTTTCTGTCCTGAGATTTTGCATTTCAGTAATGTAAGGATAATAAACAAACATGCAAAACCAATTAAATAAACAAGCAAACAAACAAACAAACAACCATTGAGTGCTAGTGAAGTTATGGAGTGATATCTTCTGCGAAGACCTTTGGTAACTGTCTGATCTCTGCCTTTCTCCTGGTTCTTCAGCCTTCTCTTCCAGTTATACTCTTCAAAAGAGAGAGAGAGAGAGAGAGAGAGAGAGAGAGAGAAATCCCTGTTTGATCCAGGTCCCCAGAGTTGATTTCAGTTGCCTGCCACCAAAGAGTCCTAGCCACTCTCCTCCCCAGTGGAATCAACAGAACAGTGGAGAAAAGGAGGATACTCCAGCCAGAATCCTACTGATCCTTTGGTAGGTGTGCTCTTGTGTGCTTATCAGCATGGTCTCCAGCCTTCTCTAAGGATGCTGCTGTGCAATTTCCGCCTCATATTGTCAGCAGAGAGGCTTTCCCTGAGAACAAACTAGGCTCTGCCAAAGCACTTCACAAAATGGAACCTCTCCAGACAGACTTGTAAAGAAATGAAAAAAATGCAGGAGGATTAAGAAAGGTGACAAGGGGCAGGAAAACATCTCATATCCTGCCCATCTCTGCTTCTTCCTCTGACCTCTGAGAAACTCGGCATCAACCAGTCAGTGAACCTCACAGGGAGTATTTACAACAGTTATTACAACCATGGGTTTTGCAGGGATTGACTGGAGTTCAAATTCCAGATTTGCCACTTACTGGCTTTGAGCCCCAGGTAAGATACTTCATATCTGAAGCCATTTTTCTCATCAGTAAAGAAGGAAAATAATTTCCAGTGCATCTCACTAAGATTCTGAGAATTGGAAGACATGATGTTCATAAGTGCTTACCATAGGGTCCAGAACATGATAAAGGATAATAAATTAACATGCAATAGCATGTGAGCTCCATGATATTGACAGCCTATATAAAGTAGTCAAGTACAGAGCTAAAAATTAAAGGTTCAGAGAAAATTATAGCCCACTTTACAAGCTCAATCTAGTAGAATCATTCCCACATTCATTCATTAAATGGTGGAGAAAGAGGCTAACTAAAAAAACTTCTCCTGGAGCAAGAACAAACCTTATTTGGTAGTTAAGGACTTGTTACTCAGGATCTACTCACAGTGTATCATTTTATTATGTTAGTTTCAGAATTAAATTTTTAAATAAATCACTTTAATAATTAACATGTTGCAGCTGTAATTCGTGAATTTGGTTAAAGAGAATATACTAAGGTGGTTCTGAAACTTAGCTAAATATAATCACCTAGGGACCTCTTAAAATGACGGATACGCAGGGCAGGCCTCACCCCAGAGTAATCAAATCAAAATCTTTGGGGTAGGACCCACGCATTAGGATTTTAAAAGCTCCCCAGGTGTTACCAGTATAGATCCTAAGCCAAGAACCTCTACATCAGGGTGAGAAAAGAGAAAATATATTCACTGTATTACAGAGAAAGTAGGAAATTTCAGATATCTATGAGAAATAAAAGTAATTTTTTAAAAAAAGTAACCTGAGGGGCACCTGGGTGGCTCAGTTGGTTAGGTGTCTGACTTAACCAACTTAAGTGATTAACTGAGCTTAAATGATCTAAGCTCAGGTCATGATCCTACAGTTCATGAGTTTGAGTCCTGCATCAGGCTTTGCTGATAGCAGGGAGCCTGCTTGGGATTCTGTCTCTCTTTTTCTCTGCCCCTCCTCCCCATGTGTTCTCCCACCCCCTACTCTCAAAAATAAATAAACTTAAAAAAAATAAGAACTGTAACCTGTTTTTGGATTACAAATTTTAGATTGTTCTAAAATCAGTAGGACGAGCCACAGAAAAGTGATGATACATGGAAAGCGTTATTATAATATGATAGTATGGACATTCTACAAACATCTGTGCTAGCCAGGTTGTAATGGTAAATACAAAGCTGAAATGCAATTAAACTTGTCTACAAAACACAACTATGACTTTGATTCAGTAATTTATAGTTTCCCTCTGTTTGAAAATCAAATCTAACTAAATATTCATAATGGTAGCCTTTCCCCTTCACTTAAAATCAGGGTTTCTCAATTCTAGCATTGTGGACATTGGAGGCCAGATAATTCTTCTGGTGGGGCCTGTCCTGTGCATTGTAGGATATTTAGCAGCATCCCTGGCTTCTACCAGTTAGATGCCAGCATCACCACCACCCCTAGTTCTGACAGCCAAAATGTCTCCTGACGTTACCTTATGTTCCCTGGGGGCAAAATCTTGCTGGTTAAGAACCAGTGTGTTGAACGGACTACCACACACATGAGACTTCAATCAATATTTGCCCTAACTGGTTCCATTTAAACACATTTCCTGGATTCTAAATGAGGAAGAAGGAAACAAAGACTGATTTCAATTTAAACAATGTTTACTTCAAAAAAAGTTATAGAAGAATTTAAAGACAATGTTAGAACCAAGCTCTTCTAAGGAAGAAGACTGCAGGCTTGGCATTGAGTATCTCTGTAAGAAACAACACGGATTGTAGGGAGAAGAAAAATCGTGTGGTATGTGGTCTAGATCTGAACGGCTGTGAGAGCTACAGTAGGAGAGATACTTTGCTCAGTTCAGTTCACCTCAGTCCAGCCACATGGCTCTTCAGTGATCAGGCCGTCCATATGCCCATGTTACAGCGCAGCCGTAATATTATCCTTTTGACCTCATAGTTATGTCAAATTTTAGCTATATCTGGTGTGGATTATTCACCTCATTCCAATAAACACACAATGAATATCTATTAAGTGCCAAGAATTATACTAAGTGCTAGGAATGCCAACACGAATACAAAATATTTCTGAACTTTAAAGATTTCCCATTCTATCAGAATGAGAGCACAGTTTACAGCTTAAAATCTCTACCATTGTGTAACTTTTAAAATATGAAATGTAAAGGTTATTAAAAAGACATGAGGATCTAATCAATCTTGTGGCAACTGGATTTAGCGATGATATTTATCTGGGTGATGAGGTTGGACTCTGAGGGAAGTGCTAACCTTTGCTGATCACCTATTTGTTATGTTCCAAATAGCAATTCATTTTGTTCTCACGATAATAGTGCAAAGTGATATGATTATCTCTGTTTTAAAGAGAGAACATTCAGACAGAGAGAAGCCAACTGGCTTATCTAAGATCACTCAGAATTTCAACGTGTATCTTTCTGATATCAAACCCCATGCATTTTAAAAATTTTGGAATTAACTGCAAACATGCAGAGAGTGACAAACATAAGAAAGTATATAAATACCCATTACCAATACCCTTTACCTAAACCCATCTCTTTTTTTTTTTCATTTCTTTTCATTTGAGAGAGAGAGAGGGAGAGAAAGAGAGAGAGAGGGAGAGAAAGAGAGACAGAGAGCGAGCAGGGAAGAGGGGCAGAGACAGAGAGAGAATCCTAGGCAGAGCATGGAGCCTGACACGATGTGGGTCTCCATCCCATGACCCCAGGATCATGACCTGAGCCAAAATCAACAGTTGGACGCTCAACCAACTGAACCACCCAGGTGTCCCCAGACTCACCTCTCACTAACAGCTTGCCTCATTTGCTTGGCCATGCTCTTTCTCTCTCTCTTTATATGTACTGTATACTATAAATGTATAGATTAATAATATATACATTAGCATATGAATATTAACAATAAATATATTTATACATTGTATATTAATATATTCTATATCTACATATACATATTATATAGATATGTATAATATTTTCTCTGAACATTTGAGAGTAAGTTACATACAAAGTGGTCACTTACCCTAAATTCCTCAATATGTTTTCCCTACAAATAAGGATATTCTCTTACATCATCACATACAGCTCTCTACTTCAGTAAATATTAACTTTAAAACAATGCTTTTACATAATTCCACAACTATATTCCAATGTTTTAAAAATTGCACTGCACTGGCAGCATGGAGCCTGCTTGGGATTCTCTCTCTACCCCTTCCCTGCTCATGAACTTGCATGCACGCTCTCTCTCTATATATAAAGTAAATAAACATTGTTAAAAATTTGACCCAATAATGTTCTTTATAGTAACATTTCCCTTTAGGACCCAGTTTAGAATCAGATTTTATATTTAGTTGTCATGCCTATTTTTTTCTCTTTTGACTTGGAACATATCCATAATCTTCCTTTGTTTTTTTGTTTTCATAACATTGGCATTTTTGAGGAACATAGCCTTCTCCCCACTTCTTAGAACGTTACTCATTTTGGGTTTGCCTGAGGTTTCTTTATGAGTAGATTCAGATGCATTGCTGGCTGAAATGCTGTAATAGTGAGGGGTATCCTTTCCAGAGCATTACATGGGAGGTACATAATACCCTTACTTAGGAAGAGTCCATTTCCTAATTTATAAATTAGGGTTACTGAAAATATAAGAGAAAAATGTGCATCTTTCCCTTGTATCTGTATTAATATATGCACGTACCTATTAGACACCCATTGGTGCTAGCTTCTTCCTTCTCATCATCATCTTTTCAATACACTTAATTTCTCTTGGATAAATTTCTAGGCCAAAGGGGAAAAAAATGGCACAAATTTTTAAGCCAAACCTTGCTAAATCTTTCTCCATATATAAGTAGTTCTATTATGTCCCAGAATTACAGAATGTGGACAACCTTACATAATCACTGCAACATTTAACTTCTAGAAATCACATAATTAAGACTAAGAAAATCTCACCTAGTTTCCTCCTTGAGACTCCCAAGTCCCATGTGAGGACATCATTTTCCTTCAGGGCCAATTGCAAGTTCTACCAGCAAAGATGTGGCCTATTCCCCAAATGCTGTCTAAAATTAATACAACACTTCTCAAAAATGGTGTTATTTTCTTTCCTGACGGTCATCTGATAAACCCTGAATGGGCCACTCACTCGGGCTGCTGATACTTGAGCAGACCTGACCACAAGAGAATCTCAACTCCAGCATATCACGCACCAAGCAGAGTCAGCTGAATTCCAGAATCCCGAGGTGGAGAACTCACGTGCAAAGCAGAAGCACCTGGACAACATAATCACAGCTTGAGCACCACACACGCATGCAGCAGGCCATCTCCAGTTAATGCAGAGTTTAAATAACGAACTCAGATACAGTCAGTTCCTCAGCCACGTTCAGAGACCTTGCTCTCCTAATATGGGACAGTGGGAGTTTGCAATCTTCTCAGTTGAGAAGACCCACTCCATTTCTCCCACCCTATTCCTCATTGTCAAGAATCTTCTGAAACTCCATGGTAGATTAAGTTCCCTGCTTGGCAGTAAAACTTTTTATTTCCACTCAGTGTTCAATCTTTGGTCTCTATAGTCTTTATTTTTTCTTTAATATATATCTATGTACTAAAGCCTGCTGACTGTGAATGCTGTGATCCTCTTGGCCTGAAGGCTTTTTCTTGGACACGGGAGCATGTTCAGCTCCCACACAGGGCAAACTCTAAGTGCCAGGAATGAATATTCCCCAAATATGCCATCAGCCAATAATGGACAAGGTATTAGTGACAGATACGTTAACTTCTACCTCCCTGGGTAACTCTAAAGCATGTTCTATACTGTCTATCAGATTTTGGCCAAAAGAATGAGTTCTAATTGCCATCTATGGTCATCGGTTTCCTTACACACCCTCTTCCATGCCTCATGTGCTACTCTCCTACTGGTGTTCTCTCAGGTTTGGCTTCACTTTGCAAATAAACTATTTGCAAAAAAACTTTGCCTCAGAGCCTGCTTCTAGGGAGACCCAAACGAAGACAATTGTCTTTTCATGGGCTTTTGTAAAGAATGAAATAAAAAGAAGTTTAATCCTCACTAGCATACCGGTTTTAGCTTCCAATCTTGTGACAAGATGACAAAAAGTTAAAAGCATATTCTAAAACAATCAATAATCTTCAGGCATCAGGAAGTCTAATTCCAAATATAAGAATGGAAAATCAGTCTGAACCTTCAGAAGCACCCAATTTGCCTTAAGAGATTGAACATATAACTTATTTTTCACCATCTGCATTTGGGAAGAACTCCAGGAAAAATCGGTAGGTATTTTCTCCACAGCTATATGAACAAAAGGGCTAAGCAATTTTGTTGAAAGACCTCTGTCCCGAAGGTAAATTCTAATCTCCACTTCTAGAGACAGAAAATTGCTGTATCTTTTACATAACAGTCCTGTAGTATCATATTTTCCCTTTTAAGACTACTGTTTTAAATATGTTTGTATACAGAGTTAAAATGTACCCATCTTTATTTATCTATCATCTTGCAGACTATATAATATGTTTAAGAAATACCTTTTGGGTGTAATCAAATTTATTTGAAATGGCTTCTCCAGAAAGTCTGTAGTTACAATAACAGCTGAGTTTTGTTCAACTAATTTTGAAGCAAGTCAGCAATTAATGGATTTCAGATATCCAATAAAATAGATTTAAGATCAAATATAAAGGTTAATAATGCAATTGAATAGTGCAGTGATCTGTGAAACAATAGACATAAGGGTTGTGTATAGTTTCCAAAATCACGTTTTGATGACGGGCAAAGATGATTTTACCAGATCTCAGTTGGATTAGTTGTTTAGTAGAGTTAAATATGTAGTGTTGACAGTAATTCCAATAAATGGAAATGTAGTAAAGAGTTTTGCATAAATACACAATTAAAGCACATTTGCAAATCATTATTAAGTATATTATGCTTTATTTATAAAACCTAAATGAACTTGTTAGAAACTCATAATACTGTGTGTGTGTGTGTGTGTGTGTGTGTGTGTGTGTGTGTATCACGCTAATCTATTTGGGGGCAAGAAATCTTGTGGTGATATGTTAAGTGTTTGAATATATTGTAAATATTACTGATAATGAGGTTTCTAGTAATAGGGTATTAGTATATTACACAACCATGCTATTTAAAAGCATAAGTGTAATTTACCTAATTATATCTCTGTTTTGCTTTAGCTACTCTCTCAGAAACACATACTTTGTTCCTTATGTGCAAAATTTCACAGTGTGTATATGTGTTAACTCCATTACTTTTCCTGGTTTATTAATTTTATCAGATAGAAGAATGCTTGACTGTATAGCTACAGTTTGTTGACCTGTTACTATGGTTGTAATCTGAAGTATTTCATTTTACTTGATATTGCACATATTGTTAATGTCAATACTTTTAAGAATATATGAAAATTACAAATTATATTCCTATGAAAGCCTAAAAACTACCTAGTACAAATCTAATTCAGCCCTTAAAAAGATCCTTGTCTAAGACATTATCAGTAGTGTAGTCAAGGAATACGCAAACTTTAAGAAAATAAGCATAAAGAAGAGGATATTATCCCTTGAAAAATATAAATCAAGATCAAAGTGGAATGAATTCATAGGAAATGTGTCAACACTGTAAGACTGTTAAATTGAAATATACTTTAATTGGACTTCTGTAAAGAGTAGTATAGACTTCCTAAAAGAAAAGGAAAAAATCAAGAACAAGTGGTAAATTGTTAGAAAAGGTAAGATACATAGATATTGAAATAAACATATTCTCACGTACAAGGTTACTTATCTGTTAGGAAGTTAGCAAGGGGTAGAGCACATTGCGAGAACTTTCAGAGCTGTTCTATTGATTAAAAAAAGACATTTAAAGACAAGGGTCTCTCTCTTTTCTTCTGTTCCCCTGACACTATGTTCATAGGTCTTGTGCAGCTCTCATCGTTATTAATTGCTCTGGAGAAGAGTCTTATCACTAGTCTGGGAACCCCTGGGGGGCAGCACTAAAACAGTCATTTCTGTGTCTCCGTCCGTGGAGCACAGGCTGTGCTTAGGCTTTCTTGACTGCTTAAAGCTGGGTTGCAATTATTTTTCCCAGGACTTTTAAAATTCATGCTTTCATAATTCTCTATTTGCATTCCAATATTAAGATATCACAAAAATAGATGCATACTGCTATCTTGTTAGTATAAAAAGTCACTGAAATTAATTTTGAAAACAAAACAGCAACAATTCTACTTGTGCAAACTATAATATACCAAAACACACTAATAACCTCACCTTAAAGTCTGATTTCTCCTTTTAATTTCAGTTTAATACACAAGCCTTCCTGCTAGGCTGCTTTTATTCCTTTGAGGTCCACTCAGTGACACAAATGGGAATGAGTGGTGGGAAGAAGAAAATGTATGACTCTATCTTAAGCCTATAGGATTTGTACGGACAGGATAAAAATTGGAGCTTTCCTTTAGTAAGTATATCAGGTCCCACCTTTGACTTATGATGGCTAAGTGATCCAGAGGCACAAGAACAATTCCTACCTGATTCTTGTTAGAGATACCTCATTGTCCATTAACCAACAAAGACAAAGACGTTCTTGTATTGTTCCCATATTACTTTCATTTTCTTAATTGTCATTTTCGAGAATTTTTAATTCCATATTTTTCATTACTTATTCAAGAACATGCAAGTAAAGCACTTATTATAATGACTATGGCCCTCCTGAAATCTAGCTCTCTTTCAAAAGGAGGAAATACAGATTTCCATTATATGTTTGATTTCTTGACCTCTTTTAAAGTCGTAGCATAGGATGAATATGAATTAATAATGATTTTGCTTATTACACTGGCTTCTATCTTCAAGAGAACGAAAGTGGAGGCAAGTTTGGAAAGTCGATGTATCCAATAGATGGCATTTGGACCTACTGCTGGATAACTTAGCACTGGTGGTTTGACAGGAATATAGCTTTCTACATTTTGACTGAATTTTCCATTCTCAGTACTGAAGCCACATCAATCGTTCTATTAGTGAAAGGGGTTGTATTTCAGAACATCAAATTTGTTCTGAAGACCCTGTAAAGAGAATTAAGTGCATTGTTAAGTATTCTTTCTTCAATGTTAGAAGTGTAAATTGTTGACACGTGGAGAGAAGAGATGCCACATTGCAGATCATTCTTGTTGGATGAAGCACGAACTGAAGTATCACTTTCTAACAATTAAGAAATTAGCACTAACAATTATGTGTCATTTCTTCTCTAGAGCTCACAGCATGATTAGTTTATGCCTAATTAAGGGCCTAAATCAGCAAAGAAAGTCTGGCTCCAGCCTGAGGGGAAATTCCTATAGGCTACTTCCTAAGTTTTCTCTACTTAAATTAGAATGTAATTCAATTTTCAGTGATGATTTGAAAGGACTCTTTATTATTTCACAATTCTCTTATTTCAGACAAACCTTTGATTTCTATCTCCTATAGTTTTCTATGTTGTCCTTTTAACTTGTGAAACAAATTGAAAATAAAATTAACTTAAAAAGAGAGACAAAAGAAATAGAAGACTACATATAATTAAAGAAATGTTTCTTTAAGTTCGTAGTCCTTCTTTTCTTTTCCAACAGCCCATCATTCTCAATAATTTCAAAAATTCCTCAGAAAACCTTTTAAAAATGAAACCACTAAGCCCAGACCAAAAGCCACACAAATTTTCCCCAAGAAAGTGAAAGTGAACATTTAGTTTGATATATTTAAAGTGTTTCATTGATTCTTGGATAAGATTTTTTCAAACACCTTATTCAAAAATGGCAAAATGAGGAAATGATTGGAGTCAAGATTCACGGAAACATGAACGAAACAAATAAATGACATATATATATACATACATATATGCACAGTACATCTGTATGTGAGTATATGTATATTTAAATGCATATGCATACCTATACTCTATGTATATACACACACATACACAGTGTATAAATACATGTATATAAAGCATTTGCACATACACATGTGGAATTTATCATGCTTTATATTCTTACATGTATTATATCATCATATTATCTCTGTTTTACAGCTTAGGAAACTAGAAGCCAAAGCTTAGAAGTGTTTATTAACTTTCACACGGTCATACAGCTAGTAAAACGGCTGAGGCGCAAAGGAAAGAAAACAGGACAGACTAATACAAAATAAAGGTCAAAAGGGTGCACATAAAATTCCTAATTTAATGTTGCCTTTATGATTAGTTACGCCCTTTCAAAACTAATTTAACCCTAAAGGAACATCTTATTCAAAAATATAAAACAAATGGCTCTCACAGTTTATCAAAACTAAGAAAAAAGGTTTTTAATGCAATTTTCCTTTTCCTTTTGACATTTCTTTGCATGGCAAATTTAGGAAATATAACCAAAGGGGAAACGATTTTCCCTAAAAATGAGAAATGGCAAACTCCCGTGTTATCAAGAGAGTAAAAGAAACCAAAAAACCTCGAGCCTCTGGATATATAAACAGCAATGACTATACATTAGAAACTACCTACGAGACATTTTCCACGTTTAACTAAAACCGGTTTCATCTTTCTCCAATTTCCAGAGTGGAAATCAAGACTTCTGAGGAATGAAAACAAAAGAAAACAAGGAGAGGAAACAAAAAAGAAACAAATTATATTTCTTTAATTAGAAGACAAACTTGGAAGAAGAAAAATGTCTTTCTAGGCACCATATAGCAATCCCAGATGCTCCCTTTCACTTGAAATCCAGTGATTTGGTTTACCAGAATGCTTGGGTTAAAGACTCCCCCGCCCATGTGTATAACTAAGCAAGAAAGCGCTTTGTTTCTTTTTCTTTGAGAAAGTAGAGAACTAAAATGAACCAAGTGAAAATCTGAAGATGTGCTTGTCTCCATCAGATGCACAACATACCTTCAGAGTGCTTTTCAAAAACCTTTGATAGCCTGACTACTGTGACTGGAAAGGGGTCACAGAAATATAACATGATTGGTGACAACTGATAGATTATTTTAATTTTGCTTAGTATTTCAAATATAATATTATTGTAGGAGCATTGTTAGATATTGTTGTAATATTTTTTGAAGATTGATGTGTTAAAGCCCATGAATGTATAGGTACATATACATATTTATTTATATATAGATATTTGAACACATACATACACACATGTATATATATAATCTAAAATACATACACTGTTGGTAGCTGGATTTTGTCACTAGCAATGCTTTGATCCTGGGACCCCTGAAAAGTCAAATAGTACACAGTACAAAATATATCCATATAGAGCCATTAATAACTATTCAAATAATTAGAATTTAAAAAAAATCAGACTGGAGCTAAAGAAATCAGGGATTTGACCTGAAACAACTTCTATGCTGTTGTATTTTATTTATCTCCCCTTGAAGTGGAATTTTACCTGGAGAACATAAAGTCTGGATTAGTTTTTATGGGCATCACCACGATACATGCAGAAAATACAAGCCTCCAAAACTTATTGCAACATCTATTTTATCAGCCTCAAACTACTTCCTGCTGAGTTAGAAATAGGTTCTCCCCTCCAGCTTCATATATGTAATAGATCAACATAATAGAATATTCCATTATCATTTTTAAAATTATTTGATTAATAACAATACTTATGAAAATGCTGATTTCCTGGTATTCATTTTAAAGGACTTATAGGGTAATTGCTCCTTAATATTGATAACCATAAAATAGATTTTTACATCTGAAAAACAGGACAAAAGAAATCATCTATCAGCTTATTTCATACTTAACAAGTTATAAGGTTAGAAAGAAAATATTTCTATAATGTTTTGCCATTTTTATATCTTCTTCAGAAAACATCTTGTATTTTTAAGCCAGTGTGACAAAGCTTATCTTTGTTCCTCATGAGGGCTGCAACTTTAAACTCCTTTGTTTCCCCTTTCACAATACCTGTATTTCCATCGTTTGGAAAGGGGGGGTGGTTGATGGGGGGCAGGGGAACAATGGCTTATTTATTTTACCCAGAGCTCTCACCTATTAAAAAGTCCTATAGAATTGACCCTGAGGATTAGGTTATAGCAAAATTCCAGTGGGATATTTTTTTAAGCAGGAGTTTTGCAATGCAAATGATCACAAAAACTTTTATATGTGTTGTAACTGAAATATACTACTTTGGGTCACAATACTATGGAAAGAAAGGGAGGAATAAAAGAAGGGAGAAAAAACAGTTATTTGGGGCATATGGGATGAAAAGTCACTGTAAATAACTGCGTTTGTGGGCATTTTTAGTGTTATTTTCGTCCTACCTTTTCTCAGTCTGACTTAGAAAGCAGCTTATAATAAGGCATTGGCCATTGCAGGCATCCAGATAGAAGGCCTTTTAATGACAAATTTCTACTCTATGGTAGTATTCAATATTCATTTGATTTAAGAGCATTATGTAGTGAGCACAACTACTTTATAATGGGTGAATCAATGATTTATGTTGGACCAAAATATTCATCAATTAATAATAAAGAATACTGTCTGCTCTTTCAGAAACAAAATGAACAACAAATAAACACACACAGACACACACACACAAACAGAAACCATCAAAATCTGGTTCTTCTCATTTGTCTCTGACAATGGGAAGCTTCTGAGGTATCAAAGAGGAATATTAATCCTTAATGAGGAGAATAATATGTTTGTGAGATATGAAAATATGGGAAAAAATCCTTGGTCTGAACTACAGATCTGGGTACATTGTTGGAAAAGATGGTTTCCTTTTTAAATATTTTTCTAAATAACATTATAATTGTCCAAATAAATGGTTAATTATTTTTCTCAAATTGTTTGTTAATATTTATAGGACAAGTGTGAATAGAAATAGGATACAAAGTTTTCAAAGTCACTGCCAATTATTAGAATCTGAGGAAATATTTGGGTATTTTTTTTATTTTATGGACAATATATATCTTTAGGAAAATTGATTCAGAAAACTTAGGAAATGTCATGAAATGCACAATAACTTAATTAACTACCAAGAAATAAACAACTTCTTTTAAGTAAGTTATGGCTGCTTCAAGGGCCACAGGCTAGGACTCAGAGCTATGCCATAGGTCTAAGGGAGCATGAAGGTGACACAAGCATTTGCCCATCTGATTTTGGCCTTGAAGGTGGAAGGAACTGAACTGAGTACAAGAGCAATGGGTCATAAATTGAAGTTCCATAGGGATCAGGAATCTTTTCTCATACATCTGTTGTTTCCCCAGTACCTAGTAAGATGTCTGGCACATGACTGATAGACTCCAAAGGTGTTTGTGATCATGTATAAGGTCCCTGAATTAAGAATTAAACATCCCAATACACATTGGACTGCATGGGGTAAGACCTCCACTGATGACATAATGGAGGTTTGAGAGGAGAATCTCACAAAAATATCTTGGAAGCCCCACTAAATACCTCCTCGTTCTGGAATGCATCAGTTTGTGATATCAAACTGATTCCACAATTCAATGTCTACTCTGTAGATATGGCCAGATACAAGTATGTTGGTGATGCAAATAAATGTCACCTTTTAAATTATGGGGCCAGACAATAACTCCCAACAAATCTTTTTTCTTTTCCAGAGAGTCCTAAGGTAAAAGCACCTTTAGGTATTGCTGTTGGTGAAAGTAGGGCCATCCAAGGGGAAAATATCAAACTTTGTGTCTTTGGGCAATTTTACAACTTATCTGAACCTCAGTTCCCCAACAGAAAAAAATATCCACGCATGGAGCTCGTTGGTAACACTGTGAGAATTACATGCATTAATAAACTTAAGGCAACATTTGAGAACAATGACCACCACATATTAAGTGTTAGGTATCTATTATTTAGAGCTTGAGACATTAGACTGGAACTCCAGAAGTAGCTCAAGAGTAAGCATACAGGTTTAAGATGCCAAGATTTAAGATTCTATGACAGTGGGTGAAGCCATGAGAGTAAATGGGTTATGTGAGAAAAAACAATACAATGAGAGAAGCACGCAGGTCAAGTCTAAACTCTCACATAGGTGCGTATTCAATAAGGAAGAAGAAAGCCCTGGGAAGAAGTGAGATTGTGGTCATGGACAGAGAACTGGCAATATATTTGGATAGAATCTGAATTCAAAATTTAGCTCTTGTTGACAAGCATGACCCTGGCATGTTACCCGTTCTCTCTGATTCTTACTTCTCTAATCTGTAAACTGGGAGTGATAAAGAAGTGTCAGACTTGCTGAAAAGATAAAATTGCATTAAATATTTAAAAGCACATAGCACAAAAATATTAGTTATTAATATGTGGCAGTTATCACATATAGTTAGTAAAAATAGGCAAAAAAGTCATGATGAAAGGAAGGAAGAAAAGAAGGAAAAAAATCAAAGTGGGGAGGAAGAAGGAAGTTGGTAAGAAAGGAAAGGAAAAAGGGGAAATAGAGTAAGAAGGAAAAAAAAGAAGGGAGAGAGCAGGAAGAAAGGGCAAGAGAGGAAGAAAGAAATAAGGAAAAAAAGAAAAAAGGAAAGAAACAAGAAAGAAATAAAAGAAAAAAAAATACATGTAGCCAGGAAATTTTAATTTCTAGGTAATTATGGCAGAGGGTTTAAAATATGGTTAATATTTCTGGGGGAGGTGGGAGGAAGGGAGAGGCAAAGTAGTCCCAAAGATGATGTTACTACATTGACTGTTTCCTCTGTTATTTTCATCATAACTCTGAAAATGTTTTGAAAGAAAGTTTATTATATATTTATATGAACACACACATGAACGTAGCAAGTTTTTGTGACATTTACAGCTGTTTTTTTTAAATTTTTCTACTTATTTTGAGAGGGAGAGCATGCAAGCAGGGGTGGGGCAGAGAGAGAGGAAGAGAGAATCCCCAGGCTCTGAGCGTGCATCAGCACAGAGCCTGATGGGGGCCTCAAACTCATAAACCTTCAGATCATGACCTGAGCTGAAATCCAGAGTTGGACGCTAAACTGACTGAGCCTCTCAGGCACCTCTGTAGCTGTTTGAATATATATATATTTCATATTGAATATATATATTGAATATATATATATTTGAATATATATATATATATATATATATATATATATATATATATATTCAAATTCCAGTTAGTTAACATACAGTGTAATATTAGTTTCAGGTGTACAATAAAATTATTCAACAATTCTATGTATCATCCAGTTCTTATCACAAGTGCACTCCTTAATCCCCATCACCAATTTCACCCATCCCTCCACCATCCTCCCTTTGGTAACCATCATTTTGTTTTCTACAGGTAAGAACAGTTGTTTTATTTTTTGTTCTTTGTTTACCAAAGTAATGTTTTTCATTATAAAAAGCAAACAGGGGCGTCTGGGTGGCTCAGTCAGTTTAGTGTTCAACTCTTGATTTCTGCTCAGGTCATGATCCTAGGGTCATGGGATCAAGCCAGGAGTTGGGTTCCATACTGAGCGTGGATTCTGCTTAAGATTCTCTTTCTCTCTCTCTCTCTCTCTCTCTCTCTCTCTCTCTCTCTCTCTCCTCCCTCTGCTCCCTCTCCCCTGCAAACTCTCTCTCTTGCTCTCTCTCAAAAAAAAAAAAAAAAAAAAAAAAAAAAAGTAAAGAAGATTACATAGAATACCTTATCTCAGACACAAAAAAATTTACAATTTTGGGAGCACCTGGGTGGTTCAGTCAGTTAGGTGACCAACTTCAGCTCAGGTCATGATCTCACAGTTCGTGAGTTTGAGTCCTGCATTGGGCTCTGTGCTGACAGCTTGGAGCCTGGAGCCTGCTTCGGATTCTCTGTCTCCCTCTCTCTCTCTGTCCCTTCTCTGCTTGTGTTCTCTCTCTCTCAAAAATAAATAAATAAACATTAAAAAATAATGTAAAAAATTACTATTTTCTACATAACTTTCCATGTTTTTCTAAGCATACAGGTAAAGGTGTTTTTGTATGGCTTCATATGATACATATTTTATGTGCGCTAATTTCCATTTAGCAATACACAGATTGATGTATTTTCACACATAATTCTAAATGATTGCATATGAGGTGCCATGCTTTCTAAACTAAGTTCTTATTGCCGAATAATTGGGTTATTCTCCTTACTTTACTACTGAAAATAAAATTGCAAGAGAATCCCCATACATAAGTCATTTTCAGAGAATGTTTTTAGAAATGAAATACTTGCATTAAAGAATTTTAAAAAGCCCCTGTAAATCATAAGTAATCACTTAAACTGAATCAATTTAAAGTGAATTGTAAAGAAAATTAACACTGATCAAGTAATATGTGCCATTATAAAATACTATAAACTAGGGGAAAAAAAATCTTTGCAGGGTATCATTAAATGGGCAGTTCTACATACAGACCTAATGATCAAAGAAGGTGACTAATCTCACCTTCTTCAACAGAATCTCAGGGTAGCAAGAAAACAGGCAGCATAAAGTCACCAGTTAATTTTTTTTCTCATGTTTTACCATATTCCTTCTGGCCATAATTAGAGAAGAAAAAACGTCATTGGCTCCAGGTGATGATGACTGTTCCCTCTTGCTTTACTCTACTGTGAGGTCTGGCTCCAGGGCAAAGTGGAGAAACCTTGAACTGTGAAGGGCAGAAGAAGAAACGTGACAGGTGGGCCAACAAGAGGAGAATCCAGAAAAAGAGGCCAGGAAAGGAGGTTGTCAGAGGGAATCGGAAGTGGCTTGCACCTGCTAGGAAGTGGAAGCGCAGAATCGTGGCTGCTAAGAGCTCCATTGCTGAAGGTTTTGACAGCAGTCTTTCAAAAGGTTAGGCAAGTTTCCTCCCCTATACATGTTGTCCCTTCTTTTTTTAAAATGTTTATTTATTTATTTTTGAGAGAGAGAGAGAACAAATGAGTGTGGGAGGGGCAGAGAGAGGGAGACAGAATCCCAAGCATGGTCCAGGCTCTGAGCTGTCAGCACAGACCGTGACATGGGGCTCAAACTCACAAACTGCGAAATCATAACCTAAGACAAAGTCAGCTGCTTAACCGACTGAGCCACCCAGGCACCCCTACTTTATTCCTTCTTGATTAGAGAGAAACATATTTACCCGTTTGAGAAGCCTTTTTAGATAATTTCTAATCCCTTTTGAGATGTCAACACTATGGTTCCCAGGAGGCAAAATAGTTTCTTTGCTGAGTAAAAAATATTATTAAAAATAGACAAAATTCTAGTCTAAAAGAATTTTATGAATTTTTATAATTTGTATTTATATATAATTTAATTCTACATATTCATATAAAGATAAAATGGGAGTACGATGAATGTTTAGTATTTATTGTTTGTACAAAAGGGTAAGCTCTAGATAGAACTGCTTTGTCAGTTGGGTCCCAGCATGATGATGAGGACAACAAGGAGCAGGGCCCCAGTCATCCCATCAGAACATGTAGCAGGAATTAAAAAAAAAAAAAAAGCCCTTGTCATTGAAAAGTAACGCAACAAGATCTAGGTTAGCGTGGGTGATGCATATCCGAAGAGGAAAACAAAGAGAAGAACGAGGAAATTCACACAACGTGAAGTATAAATGTAATATAGATGAAATATGGACAGATGAAAGAGTTTTATCTTCATAAGTAATAGTTTATGTGTTAGTTTATGTGTTTATATTACATATATTTTTAAATGGGAATCAACACAATGCTAGTTGAGACGTGGTAAGCTAGCCACTGACTTATCTTTCTAATAAGTAATCAAGAGCTTTAAAGAAATAAGCAGAGCTGCCTTCAACTGTTTATACTAAAGGATTTCTTCCTAACAATATTTATTACTGTCAGACAAAAAAGAAAAAAAACCTACATAAAAAAAACTTGCTGGGGCGCCTGGGTGGCTCAATCGGTTAAGCGGCCGACTTCGGCTCAGGTCATGATCTCACGGTCCGTGAGTTCGAGCCCCGCGTCGGGCTCTGTGCTGACAGCTCAGAGCCTGGAGCCTGTTTCAGATTCTGTGTCTCCCTCTCTCTCTGACCCTCCCCCGTTCATGCTCTGTCTCTCTCTGTCTCAAAAATAAATAAACGTTAAAAAAAAAATTAAAAAAAAACTTGCTATTTCCAAGAATAAGAGAATGGTTAAATATATTTTTATGCATTCCTACTGTGACTATTACATAGATAATAAAAGCCTATGTTTGAAGATGAGAAGGTAGAAGTGTGGATTTTTATATGAAGCATAAACATTTGTATAATTTCCCATACTTTGCAAACCTCTGGTGTGTAGACCAAATGTATGTGTGCGTGTGTGTGCGTGGGTGTATACATTCTGTACCAATGGCTTGTGACCCTGAGTGTCAGATGTCTAGATAGAATCAGGGAAACAACTTTGGGTAGAGGACATCACTGTGTATGTACAGAGCAAAATGCTATGTCCTGTGCAGTGGGACTCATCCCTGAGATGCCATCAATCTTCAGTTAAGTTGTGAAAATTCTTAAGGAAAATTTTCTGCATTCTCTAAACATTTTCATTGTAAACATATATTCCTTAGATTTGGGATTTGGGGGGTATTTTTGAAAGTATTGAATTTGGATCACAATTGGGGGTGGTCTGAAAAGTCAGCCATTAGTTTAATGGAAATCATAGATACTGTAGGTGTTCATAAAGCCATGACTCAGGGAGAAATATGAAAGGAGGTGAATAAATCTAAATGTTAACAGTGATATCTCGAGGTAGTATGATTTTAGGAAGTTATTTTTTTCCTTATTTTTTTTTATCAATAGCATCCAAATATTCTATAGCAGGTCTACATTCATTTATAATGAGAAAAAGGATATAACTTTATAAAGGAAGCTTTTTTACAGTGTGCCTGTTAAGAAGTTTTCAACATACTCTAAAATTTTTAACTCTAGATATAGACCATTCTATGAAAGATATAAAACAAATGAAGATTCGTGACATAAATTCTTCTTTAAGTTTATTTTAGTGAAAAACTAAGGCTCCTAATGAATTAGTTGTATTATGTTAAAGATTTTGCGTCTTTCTTTGAAAACTATTGTATTTTTATTTTTGCTGCCAGAAAACTCAGCCCTAAGTTTCGTGCTTATTTGCAGCAAATTCCTTTTTCCTGGATTTTCTGTGTCCATCTCTTATTCAAGTCACATTTTAACAATCCTTTATTCTTATTTTTATAGTTTCATTGTACATTTATCATGTCGTAAGCTGCATCCACTTATTTGAAATCGTGTTTTCCTGCCATGCTCCTCTTTGCAGTGTAGCAAATGAGCACACAACTCTCAAATGGAATGCACCTCCGTGCCTGTACATATATCGTTCTCTCTGCCTAAAGCCTACTTTCCTTTCTAGCCAGACTGGCGAAATCCTGATTCAATAAGGTTCAGACTGATTATTAGCTCCTGTGGGTCCAACAACAATTTGTATATTACTTTCAGGCACTTTTTGTATTAAGTTGTAATGACTGTTAGTCTTTCTCCAGGCTTTGGGTTTCTTGTGGACTGCTGGAGTTACCTTATTCACTTTTTTTAGCACACTGGCATACCACGTGGGGGCTGCTCAATAAATACTTAAATAAATAATGTTAAAATAGAAGACAAATAAGTGAAACTAATGAGCTCAATCAACTACTCAAACAATTGCATTCAACTTCTATCTTAGGAATTTATTTGCAATTTCTTTGGAATTGTAGATAATAAAAACCATGCTGCCTTTTATGAAAATCTGGCTTCCATTTATGTGGTCAGATAGCCTGTTCTGTTCCATCGTGCCATTTGTCTATTTGCCAAACGTTGAATGAGTGTCTACATTGTGCCTCCCATATTGAGCTAGAAGTCAGGGAGTCAGTGGAAAAGGACGTAGACATGATCAGTGCTCTCATGCAGTTTCATCCGAGTAGCAGAGGCAGACATTAAACAATCATTACCAATTTTATTTTTCTACTTGTGGTTATAAAAATGCCAGGAAAAGTGAAGTAAGCTCTAAGAGTTCATAATGTAGATGAGGATGTTACATTCTAAACAATGAGCAGGAAGTTAGTTTATCAAGATGGTGGAGATTGGAGACTGGGAAAGTAAAGAGGGCTGCTCAGGCCATGGGAACATTAGTGTGAGTCCCCAACTCTGTCAAAGGCTTGAAATAAACTGGTGGCCAAGTGATAAATATGACATTTTGAAACGATTATTACTAACAAAATAGATAAATCTAAGATATGACCTATATAGAAAGGTTAGTTGCACATGGAATTTCTCACCAGGAGACACCTACAAGAGGAGATGCCTTTCCATCTTTGTGCGCTTGATACCTTGCACAGTGCTGGCGCATAACAGATACACAAATGTTTCTTAAAGTATTTCATCCATTATCCATGAAAAATTCTTATTATCTAGAGGAAACTAGGAATTTTTTATCCATTTTTCTTGAGGAAGGTGAGAAATTGTTAACATAGGACCCTTTAATATAGCACAATGATGAGTAGTTGGAAACAAACACATAAAAGCAAAGGTCTAACTCAAAAAAATGCACGGAAACACAGTCATTTAAGGAATAAAAAGGCAAAATCATATTAATGCCATAATGAAGAGAAAACTAAGTTTTGATATAACATGCATTTCTTCCCCAGTATAAAATTTCTTATATTTGTATGTAGTTTCTACTCAAAGCTCTTTAGCATAAATATCTCTTTTGATAGTTACAGTAATTCTTCCTAAAAATATTTTCAAGTTCTTCTTATAAACTCCTAGCAGAATATGATTTACATGAAATCAAGTTTGTCAGCACTGAGCTAGGAACACATATATTTTATTACATTACAACATGACTATTTTTGGTGCTTTCTATTTTGTCTCCAGTTCTAGAAATTATACCTAACAATGAGTAACAACACTCCTTTGCACAGAATTGTCAATCAGTAAAAATTTGCTGGTTGATTTATTGATCTTAGTTATATTTCATTTCTGTTGCCATCTTGATCTTATGCAACTCAATATATTTCACATTTTAAATTCACTTTGACAGAAAGTTTTTTTTTCTTTTTTACATCTTTCTACAAGTTTGTATAGCCTACTGATAAGGCCAGGTTTCATTAAATATATTAATATTTAACCAGAATTAAAGCATATTTCTAGCCATTTAGATACATGTGATTTCGCATAGTATGCCTATTTTTAAATGTATTAATTATCAAGTAGACCATAACAATTCTTCAAAGTCACTTTGGTCTATCATCTAAATACATATGCGCATGTAAGAATTAATTTTGACAACAGATTATTTAACCATTAGCCTAAAAAAACTCAACTGCAGCTGTTATTCTCTAATTGTGGAGTCCCATATTTTGACACTTTTTAATAAGAAAACTTTTGACCTAAAATACTACAATGTGGGTTTTTTGTTATTTAGATAGCGAAATATTGACATAATTCTCTATGATTAGTGTGAAGGTTTACAATATGTTCACTAATGACAACAATAAGCAATATGCTTTCTGCTTCAGTTGAAAAAAAAATCTCTAGAGAAATAAAAGGCTGATCCAATGGAAAATAATCTTTTGGGAAGTAAATTTCTACTGTAGCTCAGTAAAAATCAGATTTAATTGAAAAAAATGTGAACTTTAAGCTTTAGATACACATACACAATTCTTATTTAGAAGTTTAAAAATGAACAACTGCAAATAAATTTGGGAAATAAAACTTTATCAAAGGTTATTTGGTGTTATGGAATATGAATTATAAATATAAATGTATATGGTTTTATATAAATATACATTATAGTTAATTTGCATAGCTTCATCTGAACGTATCAGTTACCACTGAAATAACACCCACACTCTTCTCTACATTCCCACCTTCTGACCTCCCGGCTAGCCTCCAGATTTATTTAGGGTAACATTTTCAAGATACAAACACTATCATGTCACTTCCCCATTCAAAATCCATCACCTTCTAATATATCAGTTCGAACATCCCTTTCTGTTTACTATAACTGCCTGTAACTGCCACCTGGAGGTTGTCTCTTGGATATATCACAAGCTCCCACGTACCCTTACTTCATTACACTTAGCTCATTTATGTTTTTTAATTTCACTTTTACTCCCTACCTCCCTTACTATATTCATGAGCGTCGGAATAGACTCTGGCTTTGCTTAGTATTATTGCCTGGTGCATAGCACAGTTCTTGGCACATAGTTACTGCTCTTTAACCCATGCAACATTTGAAAGAGGACTAAACCAGGAATTGAAATCTGTGCACTCAATTTTTACTTGGCTACTTCCTAGCAGTCTGAACTTTGATTAGTATATGGGTCTTATCCTCAGACCACAGAAGGGGCACTGCTGTAGACTCCCAGCTTCATGGGTAGTTATACTTGGATGGCACATTCCTCGCATTCATTGGCTGGTTGAAGAGTCATGGATTTTCTTACCATAATTACAATCAAAAGACTTCATTTAAATGGTAGTAGCCTGTAGTCATATGGAGTCCATCAAAGCCCATTGGAAATATGGCAAGGCAACTAAATATACCAGAAAGCCAAAGTCATTGAGTCAACAGCGACCAAGAGAAAACAGAGAGTTATTCTAAGAAAGAAGAAATAGATGGAATAAGAAGCAGAGATAAGACAGCATGTATCTGGAGAGTAAGAGAGTCAGAGGGAGATGCAGACGGACAGAGAGAGTATGTGATTAGCTCTCTTGTGACTTTACAATGACTTCTGAGTCCTGACACTATTTCCAGCTCCACTTTTCCGTGACATTTTCTTGTGTCCTTGGAAAAACTCACATTTCTTCCTGAGACTGATGTTTTGTTCATTTCAACCAACAATTTCTGACTAAGATATTGAGTTCCTTAAACCATCTGACTCTCAGTTGTCTCACTGTTAAATGGATTTAGTAACAAGTCAACTGCCTATCTCACAGTTCTACTGTTAGAATAAAATGAAATCACGCACATGAAAGTACATACATTTATTACATTTTAATTGATTTGTTAATATATTCATTCAAATAAACATTAATTACATGCCAACTATGGGCCAGATATTGGGCTTATTCAGAGATTCAACAATGAGTAAATCTCTATAATACCTTTGAGAAGCTCGTCATGTAATGAAAAGCACTAAACACAATTATATTCGTTATTGTAGTTTGAAACTATCAGGAATGTTTTACTTTTCACTTTTTCTGCAGCAAATTATCTAAAATTCGCTGTGTCATTTACTATCTAATCAGTCACGGACAAGATATGAAAGACTTTATTAAAATCTTTTTTGTCCAAACCGTGAAGCTTACTGCCACTCTTATGTGGAATTATGTATATTACTTAACATAAGTAAATAGTTAATTACTCAAAAAGATCGAACTAATCACAATGCAAGAATCTGGATGTAATTTTTTTCCAATATAAAGCACATATGGGAAATGCTACCTTTACTCAGAAGCAATATAGACTTACTCCTTCAAAAAGGATGACAGTTGTGTCCACTCTCTGAGTATTCTAATATAACACACACTCTGAGATTCAATTCGTGCTGCTAAAATTATACCAAAAACCCTAGTATTCTGTGAGATTTTAATGGGCATTCTGTGAAAAGTAGTTCTGAGATAAACAAACAACTAGACCTATTCTCTCCTCCTCCAATTTACCTTCTATTTCCTCTCCTTCCTAACTCCTATTTCAAAATATTGCATGCCCAGAAAATATTTTGGGTGCCAGCAATCAGCCCTGATACGGTAATCCTTCTCCCAATCTTTTAACGCCTGTGTCAGGCACTGGGGACAGATACGCTGGAAAATCAAATAAACATTGCTCCTGTCCTATTCCTCAGAAGGCAAGGAAATATATAGTAAGTAAGAAATATAAATAAACAGGAAAGCATGATAAGAATTATAAACAGAAACAATAGATTACCATATGAGGACATTTCTATGGGGAGGGGTTGATATATGTGTGAGAATGAACAAATAGGAAAGCACTGTCATTGGAAAGAACATTAAACTGAGACCTGCAAAATGAAGTTAAACCAGTGTCAAGGAGTACATTTTCCGGAAAGCAGATTGAGATGGAGGTGAGCATCCAGACAGTCGGCATTGGACAATGGAAGCAAGGGTGCCCAATTGACAGAAGGAAAAAATTGGGCTGTTATCTCATTGAATGCCTCCCTCAGAGACCTCTGAAACTGTAGTCACCCTAAGGAGAAAAAGAGAAGATGAGGAGTATGGTGAGGGAAAATGTCCATTGGATTTAGTGGTATGGAGGTCATTTAGATGCTCAGAAGAGACATGAAGAGTAGGACTGCTGGGTAAAATGTTAAGGCCCACTTAAGGTTAGAGATGGTGAAATGGTGGCCATATGTGTTACTTTCTTCAGTAGTGCTGACCATAAGAGGTAGATGTTGAAAAGATAAAGAGCTGGAGTTTTTATTCCCAAGTGTTACAAGGAAAGTGGGGATCATGGAGATCAAGAACAATGAGAAAAAGAAAGTTGCTCAGACTTCCACGAAGGAGAGAATTTTAAAGCTGGACAAATTTGATTTGTTGTTTTTGTTTTGTTTCCTTTTTGGTTTTTTGTGGTGTGTGTGTATGTTTTGTTGTTGTTTGTTTGTATTTATTTTTTATTTTTTTCAATATATGAAGTTTATTGTCAAATTGGTTTCGATACAACACCCAGTGCTCATCCCAAAAGGTGCCCTCCTCAATACCCATCACCCACCCTCCCCTCCCTCCCACCCCCCATCAACCCTCAGTTTGTTGTCAGTTTTTAAGAGTCTCTTATGCTTTGTCTCTCTCCCACTCTAAACTCCTTTTTTTTTTTCTTTTTTTTTTCCTTCCCCTCCCCCATGGGTTTCTGTTAAGTTTCTCAGGATCCACATAAGAGCAAAAACATATGGTATCTGTCTTTCTCTGTATGGCTTATTTCACTTAGCATCACACTCTCCAGTTCCATCCATATTGATACAAAGAGCCATATTTCATTTTTTCTCATTGCCACGTAGTACTCCATTGTGTATATAAACCACAATTTCTTTATCCATTCATCAGTTGATGGACATTTAGGCTCTTTCCATAATTTGGCTATTGTTGAGAGTGCTGCTATAAACATTGGGGTACAAGTGCCCCTATGCATCAGTACTCCTGTATCCCTTGGGTAAATTCCTAGCAGTGCTACTGCTGGGTCATAGGGTAGGTCTATTTTTAATATTTTGAGGAACCTCCACACTGTTTTCCAGAGTGGCTGCAACAGTTTGCATTCCCACCAACAGTGCAAGAGGGTTCCCATTTCTCCACATCCTCTCCAGCATCTATAGTCTCCTGATTTGTTCATTTTGGCCACTCTGACTGGCATGAGGTGATATCTGAGTGTGGTTTTGATTTGTATTTCCCTGATGAGGAGCGACGTTGAGCATATTTTCATGTGCCTGTTGGCCATCTGGATGTCTTCTTTAGAGAAGAGTCTGTTCATGTTTTCTGCCCATTTCTTCACTGGATTATTTGTTTTTTGGGTGTGGACTTTGGTGAGCTCTTTATAGATTTTGGATACTAGCCCTTTGTCCAATATATCATTTGCAAATATCTTTTCCCATTCTGTTGGTTGCCTTTTAGTTTTGTTGATTGTTTCCTTTGCTGTGCAGGAGATTTTTATCTTCATAAGGTACCAGTAGTACATTTTTGCTTTTAATTCCCTTGCCTTTGGGGATGTGTCAAGTAAGAAATTGCTATGGGTGAGGTCAGAGAGGTTTTTTCCTGCTTTCTCCTCTAGGGTTTTGATGGTTTCCTGTCTCACATTCAGGTCCTTTATCCATTTTGAGTTTATTTTTGTGAATGGTGTGAGAAAGTGGTCTAGTTTCAACCTTCTGCATGTTGCTGTCCAGTTCTCCCAGCACCATTTGTTAAAGAGACTGTCTTTTTTCCATTGGATGTTCTTTCCTGCTTTGTCAAAGATGAGTTGGCCATACGTTTGTGGGTCTAGTTCTGGGGTTTCTATTCTATTCCATTGGTCTATGTGTCTGTTTTTGTGCCAATACCATGCTGTCTTTATGATGACAGCTTTGTAGTAGAGGCTAAAGTCTGGGATTGTGATGCCTCCTGCTTTGGTCTTCTTCTTCAAAATTACTTTGGCTATTCGGGGACTTTTGTGGTTCCATATGAATTTTAGGATTGCTTGTTCTAGTTTCAAGAAGAATGCTGGTGCAATTTTGACTGGGATTGCATTGAATGTGCAGATAGCTTTGGGTAGTATTGACATTTTGACAATATTTATTCTTCCAATCCATGAGCACGGAATGTTTTTCCATTTCTTTATATCTTCTTCAATTTCCTTCATAAGCTTTCTATAGTTTTCAGCATACAGATCTTTTACATCTTTGGTTAGATTTATTCCTGGGTATTTTATGTTTCTTGGTGCAATTGTGAATGGGATCAGTTTCTTTATTTGTCCTTCTGTTCCTTCATTGTTAGTGTATAAGAATGCAACTGATTTCTGTACATTGATTTTGTATCCTGCAACTTTGCTGAATTCATGTATCAGTTCTAGCAGACTTTTGGTGGAGTCTATTGGATTTTCCATGTATAATATCATGTCATCTGTAAAAAGTGAAAGCTTAACTTCATTTTTGCCAATTTTGATGCCTTTGGTTTCCTTTTGTTGTCTGATTGCTGATGCTAGAACTTCCAACACTATGTTAAACAGCAGCGGTGAGAGTGGACATGCCTGTCGTGTTCCTGATCTCAGGGACAAAGCTCTCAGTTTTTCCCCATTGAGGAGGATGTTAGCTGTGGGCTTTTCATAAATGGCTTTTATGATGTTTAAGTATGTTCCCTCTATCCCGACTTTCTCGAGGGTTTTCATTAAGAAACGTTGCTGAATTTTGTCAAAGGCCTTTTCTGCATCGATTGACAGGATCATATGGTTCTTCTCTTTTCTTTTATTAATGTGATGTATCACATTGATTGATTTGCGAATGTTGAACCAGCCCTGCATCCCAGGAATGAATCCCACTTGATCATGGTGAATAATTCTTTTTATATGCTGTTGAATTCGATTTGCTAGTATCTTATTGAGAATTTTTGTATCCATATTCATCAGGGATATTGGCCTGTAGTTCTCCTTTTTTACTGGGTCTCTGTCTGGTTTAGGAATCAAAGTAATACTGGCTTCACAGAATGAGTCTGGAAGTTTTCCTTCCCTTTCTATTTTTTGGAATAGCTTGAGAAGGATAGGTATTATCTCTGCTTTAAACGTCTGGTAGAACTCCCCCGGGAAGCCATCTGGTCCTGGACTCTTATTTGTTGGGAGATTTTTGATGACTGATTCAGTTTCTTCGCTGGTTATGGGTCTGTTCAAGCTTTCTATTTCCTCCTGATTGAGTTTTGGAAGTGTGTGGGTGTTTAGGAATTTGTCCATTTCTTCCAGGTTGTCCAGTTTGTTGGCATATAATTTTTCATAGTATTCCCTGATAATTGTTTGTATCTCTGAGGGATTGGTTGTAATAATTCCATTTTCATTCATGATTTTATCTATTTGGGTCATCTCCCTTTTCTTTTTGAGAAGCCTGGCTAGAGGCTTATCCATTTTGTTTATTTTTTCAAAAAACCAACTCTTGGTTTTGTTGATCTGCTCTACAGTTTTTTTAGATTCTATATTGTTTATTTCTGCTCTGATCTTTATTATTTCTCTTCTTCTGCTGGGTTTAGGCTGTCTTTGCTGTTCTGCTTCTATTTCCTTTAGGTGTGCTGTTAGATTTTGTATTTGGGATGTTTCTTGTTTCTTCACATAGGCCTGGACTGCAATGTATGTTCCTCTCAGGACTGCCTTCGCTGCATCCCAAAGCGTTTGGATTGTTGTATTTTCATTTTCGTTTGTTTCCATATATTTTTTAATTTCTTCTCTAATTGCCTGGTTGACCCATTCATTCTTTAGTAGGATGTTCTTTAACCTCCATGCTTTTGGAGGTTTTCCAGACTTTTTCCTGTGGTTGATTTCAAGCTTCATGGCATTGTGGTCTGAAAGTATGCATGGTATGATTTCAATTCTTGTATACTTATGAAGGGCTGTTTTATGACCCAGTATGTGATCTATCTTGGAGAATGTTCCATGTGCACTCGAGAAGAAAGTATATTCTCTTGCTTTGGGATGCAGAGTTCTAAATATATCTGTCAAGTCCATCTGATCCAATGTATCATTCAGGGACCTTGTTTCTTTATTGACTGTGTGTCTAGATGATCTATCCATTTCTGTAAGTGGGGTGTTAAACTCCCCTGCAATTACCACATTCTTATCAATAAGGTTGCTTATGTCTATGAGTAATTGTTTTATATATCTGGGGGCTCCTGTATTCGGCGCATAGACACCTATAATTGTTAGCTCTTCCTGATGGATAGACACTGTAATTATTATATAATGCCCTTCTTCATCTCTTGTTACAGCCTTTAATTTAAAGTCTAGTTTGTCTGATATAAGTATGGCTACTCCAGCTTTCTTTTGACTTTCAGTGGCATGATAAATAGTTCTCCATCCCCTCACTCTCAATCTGAAGGTGTCCTCAGGTCTAAAATGAGTCTCTTGTAGACAGCAAATAGATGGGTCTTATTTTTTTATCCATTCTGATACCCTATGTCTTTTGGTTGGCGCATTTAGTCCATTTACATTCAGTGTTACTATAGAAAGATATGGGTTTAGAGTCATTGTGATGTACGTAGGTTTCATGCTTGTAGCGATGTCTCTGGCACTTTGTCTCACTGTTTGTTTGTATTTAAAGAGAGCAATGGAGATTTATTTCTTGAGGGCTATCCTCTTAATCTTCAATATTTAAAATAAATCTCCAGATGTCCATTGTGATCATCATTCATCTCTGTTATTTGGAAGCATATATTGTATCTTATTATATAGAAGCACAAAATTTGTTTTTTTTTTTCTAAATTAACCCATTACTGTTTATCACTGGTGATGATTGGCTTTTTAAATAGGTAGAATGAGAAAGTTTTTCAACTTATTATCCTTCTCCATATACATAATAAGGAGACTGACATGAAATAACGATTTAAAGGTATGATAAATGTGGAGGAGCAAAGGGGAGAGAAACATCTTGCCCAAGTAAGGTAGAGGCATTATTTACTTACCAAATATGCTGCACCACAATTCCCTGTCCCTTTTAGTTAGGTAGACTTATGTGATCTTTACTGTGTACAGAAATAAGGTGTATCACTTATGAGTTCCAACATCTAAGAGAAGTTGAGAGTCCATACTCACTCTTCTCCTGCTATGGTGACCTGGAAGCCATATGCTAAACTCATGGAGCCAAAGATGGATTCCTGATTCATCACATGGGAGCCACCCTGGGAAGACTTTGGATATGCAGCAGACATTGCACGAGTTCTTACGTGCTAATTCATTGAGATTTCATCTACACAACATAACCTGGTCTATTGTGACTCACATAACAAGTGAACAATATTTTTACATGAAAAAAAAATGAATGTAGCAAACAAGTGAGTCATCATGATTCCCATAAGTAGGGAATCAGTATTATAAATCTGTGATTACTATGGCATATTTTAGAAGATTCAAATCAAAACTATAAGCCATCTGAAAGGAAATGTTTTAAAGAGGTTGGACTAACAGATATTTATTCCTAGGTCCTTAGTATCCCTCTTCTTTAAAAAGGAAAGTCCTTGATATACCCTTCCTTCCAGACAAGGAGAGATGGTGAACCACACCTGTGAAGTAGTCCAAGAGGCCTATTTTAAATACTTATCAAACACACACTCTGACATTTTTCTTCAAAACATTCATTATGCAACATCCTACTTCCCTTACCAAATAAGTATTTTTTTGTAAACAAAGAAATGCCTTGGTTTTAATCTGAAGAGATTATGGGAACAATGATTTATTGTCCTCCTGGATCTTGTGGTCCTTGGTAAATTGTGCAATCTCAACTTCCTAACACCTCTCTATATCCACAACCTATTTAAGAAACTGTTGCTTGGGTGGAAGGTAACTGATCACAGATTTCTTATGTTTTGAAAGCCCAGAAAATAATGATATTTTTGTCTCAATTCTCACACATTACTGATTTGGAGAAAGACTGCAGTGCATATGTAGCAAAGCAAGTGACAGTGGTTGGAGTAGGGGAAGAGGGAAGGCAAGGACAATTTTGCTTTGTGAGACCCCGCCCCAGGAGAGGCTATTGGGTCTTAACAAAGTCAGAAATTAAACCTGCAATATCATCTGTCCGCTGAACCCTCTGACCGCCCTTTACAAAACTCCATGAAATGCTGTCAGAGCCAGGACAAATGTGATAGAAACCAATGAGTGACCCTTCAAGGACACCAAATAGCCAATCTGACAGCATCTAGAATTTGTTTGCTTGCAGTTAACCACATATTTTATCCTTGCTGCATGGTATGCTTTCTAAAAAATCTAATAGGGGTGCCTGGGTGGCTCAGTCGGTTGAGCATCTGACTCTTGATTTTGGCTCAGATCATGATCCCAGGGTCGTGGGATTGAGCCCCTCATCAGGCTCTGCACTAAGCATGGGGCCTGCTTAAGATTCTCTCTACCTTTCTTCCCTTCCCCCTCTCCCTCACTCAGACTCTCTCTCTCTCTAAAAATAAATAATAATAATAAGTTAAAAAAATAAATCTAATAAATCTCTTGTTTTAGGGCTAGGAATGGGATTGTTACTTTTGTTCTGGAAAACTTTAAAGGGGTAAATAAACCCATGTGCTTTGAAAGAGGATAAAAGGTCAAAAATCAGGATAGGACCTTCCAACACCTCGGTGGCCAGGTAAAAGTAAGGAAAGTAGACCCGTTTTAAAAGAGGCTCACATATGAGTGCTAAGTGGATTCAGCATCCAAAACAATTCAATAAAGTAATTGTAAATTGGGTAAAGTCTGTATTCAATACAATCTTTGCAATCACCATAGGGCCATGCTGTATCTCCTTTGTTCATTTCATTATAGATTTTCAGCATTTTTTCCTCCAAAAATTTAATGCCTTCAGGCTTCCCTAGGTCTCCACTGACATAAGGAAAGATAATTAAATGACAAATCAATTAGCATTAACCTGTGATTACTAAATGTTTCAGCATTTCACTAAATATTTACATCTTATAAAAATATGTGACCATGCAATGGTAAGGCTTAACACCACAGTATGAGTTCATAGTATTCTTTATCAAATGAAAATATTTGGTGAAGATCTATGTACAATGTGGGATAATATTCTAGGGAAGGGGGCATTTCCAGTATGCTTCATATGACACTGGATAGCTGATCACATATTGCTTAATAGGAATAACAGCAGACTTGGATCTACTTTATCTACTTTTTATCTTTTCCAAACAGTATCTTAATTAAATCAATGAGAATACACATTTACTAATACTCCACCCTGCCAGAATTTAGAACAGTGCCTGGAACATAATAGTCATTCACTAGTTACTGAATGACTCTAATATCTAGAAACTAGCTTCTATAAATTGACAGCCAGGCAATTGTATAGCTATTCTTTTTGTTCTTTTCAATAATCCAGTCAAGAATTCCAATAAAGAATTAAGCCCTTTTGTCCATATAATAACAGACATATCTACGAGTTTAATAAACTTAAGTTCATAATAGGAGAGCTGTTCCTATCACCAAACAGAGCAAGACCCACTTTCTTATACTAGATTATGCTATTTTGTCCTATCTAAATGCATAGGAACCAATATTGAGTGAGCACCAAATATCGTTTATGCATTACTCTGAATATAACACTTAATAGCATTTCCTGTTTATATGAAATACTGGCTACCTACTATTGTAAGCACAATTCACAGGTAAGAAAACAGGCCCAGAAAAGTTAAATAACTTGCTCAAATTCTCATAGATAGAAACACAGACAGAGTTAGGATTTAGGATTCAGAAATAATTATTTTCAGTTCTAAAGCCTGGAGACATACTATGCTGTATAATACATTCTGCTTTAATACTTGAGTATAGTACAAAGCTAAATCTTAAATTATATTTGTATTCTGGTCCATTAAATTATTTTCAATGTATATTTTGACTAAATACATACAAATTAAGTTAATTTCTATTATAAAGATAATAGAATTTTTAAATAAACATGCCCAAGCAGCGATGGTCTTTCCTGGAATTACAAAAACTCAGAACACCCTCTATCAGGTGCTGCCACCACAAACAGACCTCTGCTTTCTCTCCAGTCAACAAGGTAAATTCCTCTAATTGTAACCTGCATCCAAAGACGGGCAAAAAGTCTTTTACAGACAAAATACTAACAGACAACCAAGCATCAGAAAACATTTAAGGAAAGCCAGGATCTTGACCAAGAGGTGTAAGACGTAAAAGCATTTTTTGAAGAGATAAATTTTAAAAGGAAAAAAAAAAAACGGTTATCCTTAGAGATATTCAAAGAGATATCACATCCATAATAAATACAGATATACTGTAAAAGAAATAATTAGTAATATTGGAAATTAAATTATTTTATTAGCAAAATAAGTATGAAAAAGCCACAAGTTGAAAACTAGTCACAACAGGGACACCAGGGGGTGGCTTAGTCAGTTGAGTGTCCTACTTCGGCTCAGGTAATGATTTCATGGTTCATAGGTTGGAGCCCCACATCGGGCTCTGTGCTTACAGCTCAGAGCCTGGAGCCAGCTTTGGATTCTGTGTCTCCCTCTCTCTGCTCCTCCCCCACTTGTATTCTGTCTCTGTCTCTCTCTCAAAAATAAATAAAACATTTAAATTTTTTTAAATACTCACAACAAAAAAGCTAGTTAGTCAGGTAAAAAGATGATCTTCTACAATAAATCATAAAGAGATAAAGGTTTGAAAAATAAATGAAAATTTAAGAGATTCAGAAGACAAATTTAGAAGATTTGACACCCATATAATAAGATTTCTGGAAGGAAAGCATAGGGACAATGAAGAGAAGAAAGCAAAAAGTGAAATAATAGAAAAAAAAATGAATATTATCAAATAATTTCCAAGAATTGAACAGACATCAAAGATCAAAAGGGCTCACCAGTTTCTGTTTAAAAAAAAAAAAAAAAGGACTGATACTAAAATATACTAAAGGTATTTTAAAATCAATAGAAAAAGGGGGGGCCTGGGTGGTCAGTCGGTTAAGCGTCCAACTCTGGCTCAGGTCATGATCTCACAGTTCGTGAGTTTGAGCCCCACATGGGGCTCTGTGCTGACAGCTGAGAGTTTGGAGCCTGCGTTGGATTCTGTGTCTCCCTTTCTCTCTGCTCCTCCCCCGCTCATGCTCTGTCTCTCTCTCTCCTTCAAAAAGAAATAAAAACATTTAAAAAAAATTTAAATCAATAGAAACACAGTGTAATAATATCTTAACACTGATATAAAAAATATAAAGGCTATCTACTAAAGATTAATAATCAGACTAATATTAGGTTTCTCACTAACTAGAGTGTATAAGACAAAGGCTATAAGAGGCTATAGGGAACAATGGCTACTGGAGAAAACGATTTTGAAACGCAAGTTCCTTTTAAAATCAAATTAGTGTTCAAGTATGAGGATAAGTTGTAGACATTTTTTGAAATGAAGTAATTTATCATGTTTCTTATAAATACATAATTCTGAAATAGTAATAAAACAAAACAAAGTAAAAATTAAATATAAATCCAAAGTAAAGGAAGCATGGATTACAAGAAACAATGGTGTGGAAAATGTAACAAAATAAAAGAAAAAAAAATAAACTAACACAGATAAGCATAAAGTTTGTTGATTCACTATATAAAAATCTATATAAAAAATTGGAATTAAAATTTCAAATGACCTAAGCATGAGGTTTAGTCAATTGATCGATGAGCAGGAAAGTGATATACTATATTCATATTAGATAATATGAAAGGTGAAAAAGTAATGAACTAAGTATATAATTCAAGAAACTAGGGGGACCAAAAAAAGCCTTAATTAATTAGATTAATGACATCTACTAATTAATAAAATAGAAAAATTTTAGGGGCAACTGGTGGCTCAGTCAGCTGAGCTTCCAACTCTTGATTTCAGTTCAGCTTGTGATCCCAGGGTCATGGGATCGAGCCCATGTCAGGCTCTGCACTGAGAGTGAAGCCTTCTTCAGATTCTGTCTCTGTCTCTGTCTCTATCTCTCTTCCTCTCAACTTCTCCCCCATTGGCGCTCTCTCTAAAATGAAGTGAAATAAAACAAAACAAAATAAAATAAAATATGTTAACAAAAAAAGAAAAAAATTTTAAAGCTAATCTTTTTTCTTTTTGCTATTCAGACCCCATACTTAAAAAACGAATAGGCATAACATTAAGAAGGAGAACAGGGACAAAGTTGGAGATAAGTGGATTAAAAAATTCTGTGACCAGTAGAGATACTTTTATTTCAATATATTGGAAAAACAAATGAATGAGAAAATTTTTCATGAAAATATTAATCATCAAAGTTGGTCCAGGAAAATAAAAATATAAAACTCAAATAGACCAATAAACACAAAAGAAATGTAACAAATAGCCAAGGATCTACCAAAAAAGGCATCTGATCAAGGTAGATTTATAGGTGAGGTCTATCACACCTTCAAGGAATAGTTTATTATTATCATCTCAATTATTCCATAGCATAAAAATTTACTTCATATTTCAACTCATTCTAACATTACTCTGCTGTGAAAACCTAACAAAGGTAGTGAATACACCTCACACTCACGTGCATGCACACACACACACACACACACACACAAAACCTCTAGCCCATACTTACATGTGAATACATGTAGGAAAAAATATGAGTGAAATATTAATAGTTTGAATTCAAGGAAAGGATAAAAGTTTATTACATCATGGCCAGGGTGGACTTACCCCAGAAATAGAGTAACATTTTACTGTAGCATTTGGCTGTACTATGAGATTTAAGGTAAAAGAAGGGTTATCTTAATAAATGTTGGTAACATATTAGATAAGATTTGACATCAATTTCTAAATTTAAAGAAAGAGAAAAATGCTCTCTTAGGAAGCTGGAAAAAAATAGAAACAAGTCAAGAATATCTACCATCACCATTACTAGCAAGCATTGCCCTGGAAGGTCTAGCTAATGTTCTATGAAAACACAATTCTGAACAATGGAAATAATGAAACAAAGAGAACAAAAATGCAGTTATTTTTAGACTTTGCTACAATTTCACAGAAATGCTAAATAATCCACTGTAGTCATTTAACTATTTTTCCAAGAAAATGTATGGATAGTTAAATTGTATGTTTTTTTTTTTTAATTAAAAACTCAAGAAAAAGAATTTAATCCCAGGGTTCTCTTACAACCACCTCTAAATGTAAAGCAAAACTCTCTTATCAGCTGACTCTATAATTGAATCTTTCCTTTAAGTAGAGAGCAATTAAGAAAGGAAAAGCAAACTCACTGATAATGATAGGAGAAATGTTTTCATACCTGTAGTACAGTCTTGCAGGATTAAGACAATTAAAAATTATTTCTAAGGGGCCATCATTCCTTTATCTGGAGGAGATTAAGTTCACTGACCCGAGGGGTGTGTAGAGATCCATGGGATTCTAAGAGATTGAATTGCAGCCTGAGAAAATGGCTTAATTGTGATACTGAAATCTCTCTACACTCAGAAAAGGCCCAAAGCAGTTGTCATATTGTTGTTGTCCATCTCTCTGCATGCTTAAGCTTTATACATTTCTACTCTGAAGACAAAACTTATTAAATGTTTATCTTGTTATCCTCAAGCTTCTTCATCTTTAATCTTATCTAAATTCCAGTCTTTAATCCAGTTTAGTAGTTACAAGAATTCTGGGATAGAGCTGGAAGATTATAAAGCTGAAAAAGAAATTACACTTAAAAGAAAAACCTCATAAGAATTGAAACTCTGCAATTAAGAAATGAAGGAGGTAGCAACTATAGACTGCTGGAGAAAAGGTTAATGAGATTCAATCCTTAGCATACTGGGCAGCAAAAGAGCCTTGTGAATAAAAGCATAGACCCTGCTGCCAGATTTGTACTTCTTGGATCCTCTTGGATGCTAACTAGTTGTAGGACATTGCCCATTTTACATAACCTCTCTGGGGTAAAGTTTTATTTTCTATAAATTAGGGTAAATCAGACTTACCTCAAAATGTTGCTGGATTTTTTTTAAATTTTTATTTATTTTTGAGAGAGAGACAGAGCATGGGCAAGGGAGCGGCAGAGAGAGAGGGAGACACAGAATCTGAAGCAGGCTCCAGGCTCTGAGCCGTTAGCACAGAGCCTGACGTGGGGCTTGAACCCCCAAACCTTGAGATCATGACTTGAGCTGAAGTCAGATGCTTGACTGATGGAGCCACCCAGGTGCCTCAATTGCTGGGAATTTTTAGTCAAACCTGGTTTCTGACTTATGGTAAGCAATATAGGCACTGAATAGAATTTTATCCCCAAACGCTGCACAAAATGAAATCTGTGTCACAACTTACCATAGCAGATATTTTGTGTGTGTGTGTTTAATTCAGAATCAAAATGTTTTGTGTCCTCTGTAAGGTGCCAAACCTAAATCAAAATTAACTATATACACTTAGCATAGGCATTGATCTTAAATGATGTATGCCGAATTGTATTATTAGAAAGAAACATTTTTAAGAGTGGAAAGCATTTAGTGGTATTCTATAATACATTATAAACTGCATTTTTCATGTAAACCATTAGTCTGCATATGATGAGCAAATGCATTTTCAAGAAAGAACGAAACATGTCAAGTTAAATTTTTAATGTAAGTCCTAGTCTTCTATTAAATTTGGTTGTGGAACAAATAGGAGAGATCTCAAATTGCCTGTGTAATGCTGGGTTTGCGTGATTTTATTTACTTTCTTTATAATAATCCTAGAAAAGTTTGTTTTGTATAATCATTTCTATTTTTTTTCAGGAGATATTCTTGTATAATCATTTTACACAGTTATGTCCTTGTGAGCAGATCTTGTGTCCGACTAGTCAAGACAATTGTCTTTGATTTATTTTAGAAAAGAGACACAGAATATATAAACTCTCACAGGCTGCCACTCTGTTTTCTTCTAGCTTTGAAAAAAAAAAAAAAAGCATCCATGAGACAGAATTTGTGGAATCTTAACCTTCATGAGACACAAGGAAATGAGACTTGAGATATAATGTGGTTGTTTATATTTTTTTCAAAAGAGGCTGAACTCCCTCTGCAGTAACGTATTATGCAGATGATATTATTTTTTAATTGAGAAAATAACATCACAGGTGGTGCAAGAAATCTCAGCTGTAGTCATTCCACATGTTAATTTCATTGGTAACAGAATCCGAAAGTCAGCATAGTATCTGGCCTTTCAATTCAGACAAACCTGGTTCTGAATTTGGGTTCTGTCAGTTACCACATTTGTGACTACAGAAAATGTATTTAACCTTTCAAAGCCTCAGGTGTCTCATCTGAAAAACAAATAGTACGTACTTAAAGAATTGTGATACTTAGTGAAATGATGTATGTATGAGAACCCAGCATGCTGTCCCGCATGTGGTCAGAACACAATAAGAATTAACTAATATTAATACTTGGGGGGAAGGTGGGTGTGCACAGGAAGAGTCAGGGGGAGGAAATGGAATTGGGGGGGGGGAGTCAATAATAGTACCAAAATATTCCATTCAGTTCTGCTTTTTTATCCTTTCTTTAAAAAACTAAACCCATGGAACCAATTTCTTAATCTCTCTTTATCACATGTTGGAAAGAAAGCCATCAAATGAAATATGATCTGAGGATGGCATTCAGCTTCTCTTGCTCCTAATAATTTTGCCGTTTTATTACCAATTATTAAGTAGTCTTTCTCTCTTTGTGACAGATACATTTCTGAATTTGGCATTGTTCCATTTCATAGATTTGGCAGGAGAAACCATAAATTAATGTCAAACCCAAGAAAGAGGCTTCCTACCTTAGTTTTATTACTGAATATGCGTGCAAGATTGGTAACATCTTCAATATGACGTATATAACGCTGAAGGTTTGGGGGTCCCAATAATGGCACTCCTATTCTCCACCTGGACTCAAAGCAAACTGAGAAATAGAGCAAGAAAATAAGGAAGATGCAGAAAAAATCATCCATTGCTGGCAGAGCTGAGATTGGAGAATGTGACATGCATGCAGCATGGTTGAGCCCTCGAATATTGACACCAGAGTCAGGCTTGCTTCCCCAATCCTCCCTGGTCCTTGAATGGCTCCACCCCCTGAAGTGTCCCCTCTGAATGGGCACAGCGTGTAGTGTGTCACAGAGCAGATGCTCTGTGGGCAGCTCAGTCCCAAAGAAAGGAGAGGAGAGACCTGGCTACTTTCTCTTTCTAGGTTTACCAGTAAGATCTTGTAGATTTCTCTTCCTCTCAGGGGAAGGAATGAGGGAGGGGTGGGGAGAGAGGAGGAGTGCTATGTTAGCATGTGTCTCTAGATGCAAGGAACCCTTAGGAAGGGGAATTAACTGTAATCCTAAGATTTCCCAATTTAATCCATTGATTAGGCTATTGTCTCACTTAGCCTGTTATCTCCCAGAGAGTGCCTATTGCCTTGGGGGATCAAATGGAGAACAGGCTATTAAAACAGGGCTTCCTAGTATCTTCCTGGGTCCATGCCAACCACTACTTTCTGGGTATTCTCTTGAGGAACAATATAGAAAACAAAAAAACAAAAAACAAACAACAACAACAACAACAAACAGATTTTGCCCATAAAAGGGCTTTAAATAGTTTTAAACTCTGCATTAAATCAACCACAAGACTACTCTGTACCCAAGTGACCAGTGTAGTCTGCACATGATTTGCTCTATTTCCTATTCCAAATTATGTGTCTTCACATTTTCCATTAGATCTCACCAGAAATCTGCAATATAAAGTTTAATAATAGTACAGAGGTAGTTTAATAATTACATGAATTATTTTATATCATATATAATATATATTACATATCATATTATGAATTTTAATAATTACATGAACACATTCGAATGATACAATATCAGAAAGAAGCCCCACATGTCAATAAAACACCTTGCTTTATCACATTCTCAGACTGTTTCAAAACTACTTGTAAGACCAAGTTCAAAGACCAGCGAGAATTAATACACAACATACTTTTCTGTGCTAAAAATCCAAGATATCTGCACTCCTCCCACCTCTTACTTATAATCCTGTTTCAACCATAGGGATTCTTGATGTTTAGGTGGAGCCAAAATTTCCTTACCCAACTACGTGCCATCTTCCATGGGAATAACTGTGCTTTCTTAAAGATTTCAGAAGTTGAATTAGCTCAATGCCAGATCTCTAATATGCCACACTTTTTAGAAACCCTAATAAATTCATGTAATTTGCAAGATGATCATAACACTGGCCTCAAAGGAAGCCATTCCTAGCTTCCACAGTGATTATCCAAGATACAATTATATTCCTAGAAGACAGTAAATATGTTCCCAAAGATATAGCAATGACTCAGAAGTGTTTGAGTGAAGTAGGACAAATATAAACCTTCCTGGTTATAGCCTCACGAGGATGCCAGTCAGTCTTTGCTAATTTTCTGTGAATTTATTTAACCGGGAGAATTCTCTGAGCAAGATGTTAATTTCTGCACTATGGCTGTTCCACTGTCTGGGGAAAATTCCATCAAGCACATCTCCTCTCTTTGAGTGTGGTATTTGAGATACTGAAAACATCTTGCAATGTTTATAAATTTGCAGTGATGACTGGTCCTTTTTGAGGTGTCTTTCTTTCTCCACCACAAAGCCCTTGATTTCCATTTCTTCTGTATACTGTCTGCCGGTGTCGACACTAACAACCTCATTCTAGAACCTCATCTGTGCTCTGGGGCCTCTGTATCCTGCCTGGTCTGCCAAGATTCCATAGAGCCTGTACACATATTTTAGGATGCCAGCATCCATTAAGTTCAAGACCAAGCCATAGAAACATGTATGATAAAGTCCTCTGTGTGGACATTAGCTCTTTGGCTGAGACCATGTAACTCAATCCGTTTCCTGAGTCTCACAGTATTCTGTCTACCTCTCATAGGTCAGTAAGGGGGAGGTGAGGCACCATGAGTGTTTCACTAATGGATGGCCCTCTTCATGAAATTTCCAGGACCAGGGAAGAATCATTACCTTCTTCCTTAAAATGTGCATATGTACATTATTTTCAAACAGATTCATAGAAATCACCGTAGTTGTAAATTGGCCAATAGGGTGTACTCACACACTCAAAACACTTAATTCAGAAGTAAAATTAGTTGGTATAATAAGCATTAGTGTCATGAAACATTAAATTTTTATTAAAATTCAATACCATAATTATGAGTTTAAAAACTAAGTTGTTTTAAGTTTATTAAGCTACATAACCAACTTAAAAATTTTTAACTCATGGGGCGCCTGGGTGGCACAGTCGGTTAAGCGTCCGACTTCAGCCAGGTCACGACCTCGCGGTCCGTGAGTTCGAGCCCCGCGTCAGGCTCTGGGCTGATGGCTCGGAGCCTGGAGCCTGTTTCTGATTCTGTGTCTCCCTCTCTCTCTGCCCCTCCCCCGTTCATGCTCTGTCTCTCTCTGTCCCAAAAATAAATAAAAAACGTTGAAAAAAAAAAATTAAAAATTTTTAACTCATTAAGAGTTTTATTAACTTTTATTTTACCCCATAAATTTGAACCTAATGATAACATGCTTTCCTTTTAACACATGTTATTAATGTTTAAATCTTGAAGCAATCTTACAAGGGACATGATCCTCCCAGTGATAGAGTTAGTAATAATCCTGGAGGCTAGTGCTATAGTGGAAGGTTTTAAAGATGGTTAAAATTAATAAATGATAAAAGCATAGGTCTTCTCTTTTTAATTATAAATGATAGGAGGGTCATTTTTATAAAGAAATCCATGTTCAGCCATAACAACTAAAAAATACTTTCATAGACAAAATATGACAAAGGTTTCTGTCATTTCTCATAACTTCATGGAGTGAGTAGCAGTTTGGTTCTGTACTTACCCTTTATCCAGTACTGGCCAGGCTAATCTTGCTTATTTTACTCACTTCTTTGAAGCTGAACATTAAGGGTCCTTGAGACTTTGGCTTGGTTACCTATCAATGATTTAAGCACATTTAGTTTTTCTTCATCCAATGTGCCACCTTTCTTCTTCTTCTTTTTTTTCTTTTTAAACTGAAACCACTTAATCCCCCAACCCAAAAATGTTGTGGAGGAGGTAGCCGACTAAATGTTCCAGAGTGTGTTATAATACTTATCATCACTGTTAACACTCATCAGGGCTTTTCATCTCTTAAGTGCTTCGTATGCATTAGTCACCTCCTCCCTCTTAACTCCTGCCCACCTTGCCTCTCTCTCTCAAGAACTCTGATGGATCTTTAACTTCAAATGACCTTTGAATTTTTATAAAGTACAGTCATTGATGACGACTTCCCTTTGGGGTCAGTCTTATCTGGAGGTAAGGAAGCACATGTGCCTTGAGGTTCAAAATTAATAAGAAATAAAATGCATTCCAAGTGGAATTCAAGAACTCCTTTGAAACACATCTTGCTTTACTCACCTCTCCATCCACCGCCCCCCCTTCAAGTCTTTAAAGTAATGCAAACATGCTCACACTGCTTGAATACTTGGGGTTGTACTGCAAGATAAGTGAGTCGCTATGCCTGGGCCCAAACATTTCGGTGCCAGGAGAGCATTGAAAAGCCCATATAAGTCTTTAAGACTAGAAATAAAAGAATTTGACCAAATAGTCAACAGGGAGTAGAATAGATTAATACCAGAAACATTATTTGTGAAGACAACGCGTTTAAAAGAAAGAAGGCATAAACTCAATCTGTAGAAGCACAGCCTGTTGTTCTTCATCAGCGTCTTCCTCTAAAGGCTTACACATAAGGGAGAGCCAATTACCAGTGGCCACCCAGGAAAGATCAGCCTCGAACATATATACTCTAATCAAATAACTAGCGGAACAGGAAGAAGTGGAAAACAGCCGTGGCTATAAAGAAATGCTGAACTGGCATTCCTGAAATCCAAGCAGTTTTTGTTTCTGTTATAAAAAGTCACAATTACAGATTTTCATCTGTTAAGCAGTAAAGGAGGGATGATAACCTGGTCGCAAACTGAAGCCTTCTTCCAGGGACAATTGAGAGGACGATGAGAAAGGAATGGCGGAGTTCTTGCATGGGGAGTGTTTTCGCATAAATGATGACTCCAGAGTTAGACTGGAGGGGTTCTGCTATTTACAGGTGTGACTGGTGCTCCGATAATATTGGCAACCAGAGCCATGATGGTGAAGGCCTGGAGAAAGGAAAATTTCTGAGGTCCCATCTGCAGTTATCCAGTTTTTGCATTTTCTTGGCCCTCTTCCCTTAATTCTGAGAGGAACGCTTAGCAGTAATAAAAGAATGTGGTTCTCCTTTTTGAGAAAGAGGGATGGGCCTGTGTTTTCTTTTTTAACTGTTTTAATCTGGGATAGGTTAGCCTGGGATATAAAGTGCTTGCCTTGGGCAAAAAACCCAAATATTCAACATTTACATTGTTTGTAAAACTCTTCAGCAATGATTTAATGTTTAGCAAATGGCAGTCCTAACAAAAGTTAACTTTTGATGAAGTATTACAGTGTTTCAAAGAACACTCACAATTATAGATTTCTGTGTCCTTTGTTTTGTTTCCAGTGTCTTTTTTTTTTTAATTTTTCCATACAAGAGAAAGTATTCAGCCTTTGTTAAAGTCACTTTGATAAAAACCTATTGCAAGTTAATCAGTTCCACATTTCTAATTGTTTTCTCAAAGAAGCTCAGGATTATTAATTTGGTGAAAGTTGTAAATGTTTGGCACTGGAGTTTCTGGGGAATACTTCAGTAAGATTTGTTGGAACCATGTGTTATAAACTATGCTCTACTCCCTGCATTGATAGACTAACAGGATCCAATGTTTTCAGCCTAATTGCTCTGTAGGGATCAAAGACATGTTGCTTACTCATCTTACGCTAGGTTTTGGGATCAGAAAGAAAAGTAGTTTGATCCCCAGAAAAAGCTGTTATGAGGCAAAATGGAGTGCAATAATCCATATTGGAGCCAGGAAAAAGGGGGAGCGTAGATTCCTAGTCAGATTTATAAAAGGGTGATATAGGAGATATATGATCAGTAGAGGAAAAAAATGATCGTAACTCACAGTTAACTTGGCGATTACAAACAGTGGGTGTATAAAGGCAGGCTGAAAAGTAGTTTTTTTAAGTATTTTAAAAATCACACGTATTAGCGGAGTTTTAGATTAACTTTCTTTGCCCAAAGTTAATCATTAAAGACAAAAGGCCTTTATTTGAATTAGTTCAGATCTGGACTTCTAAAATCACTCATCTAGGGGTGCCTGAGTGGCTTGGTTGGTTACGCGTCCAACTTCGGCTCAGGACATGATCCCATAGCTCATGAGTCTGAGTCTCTTGTTGGGCTCTGTGCTGACAGCTCAGAGCCTGGAACCTGCTTCAGATTCTGTGTCTCTCTCTCTCTCTACCCCTCCCTTGCTCACGCTCTCTGTCTCTCTCTCAAAAATAAACTTAAAAAAAATACTAAAACGAAATCACTCATCTACCATATATAAAGAATGAAATTTGAAAAAAGTTTAAAAAACACCTGATGAAAAACACAATGTGAAAACAGTTCTTAAGATATTGAGAAAAGTGGAATAATTTATTTCTTAAAACTTAACAAATGAAGTAACAGAATTTTTTAATATCTAACTTGAAAGCTTGTACCCACTGTCTTTATATATTTGAAAGAGATTCTGAAAACTTTCCACTAAATTCTCTCAGATAACTCCCTCCCACTCCTCCAATGCCTATCCTATTGGAGTCATAATTTTCAACCCTAAAGTGAGAAATGTACATGGCAAGTTTTGTCCAAGAAAATCTCGATAATAATAGCTGATATTTATCCAGTAGTTGGTAAGTTGTTGACACTGACTTAAGAATTTTGTGTCCTTATTCTCCCTCTATACTCAGAGCAGGTCTAAGAAGTAGAATTATAATTATCCTCACATTACAGATGAAGAAACTGAGTCACAGACTGTGTAAATGACTTGCTCAATATTCACCAAGATGGCAGACCTCAGAGGCCATGTTTTTGATGGTAATCCCCAGGTTTGTAAAATCAGAGGCACAATTTCTTTTGTGTGTGTGACAGTTGTGAATCACCTGTAGATCTAACTTCACCTACATTATTTCTTTCATTTTCTTCATTTGCATGTCTGATCTTCCTCCCTGACTCTACCTTCACACCTGTGAAGCATCATTTAACATGGAAAACAAAATACCTTCTTGCTCAAATCAGTGTGTGTGAAAATTATATTGAAAAGCACTATAAAAATGACTCTAATAAAAAGAGCCTCCGGTATTCCAAATAATGGAATTTTTAAAAAGAAGAAAGAGAAAAAAAAAACTCCTATAAGAAAAGATCTACTTTTCTTATTATTCAAAACATGTCACTTTCATGGTTTTCTTTTTTCTTTCTTTCTTCCTTACCTCTATTCACTACATTCATTTGCCAGCTCCATATTATCAAAAACAGCCATTGTCCAACTTTTATGATCATTTAAAAGTGGACTAGTCTGACCTATAGGCCAGTGAACTAAAATAATAACTTAGGAAGTAAATGATATTAACAGTATATCCCTGAAAAATGCTTAGCATGCTAAAAGAAAACAAATGTTTGTCTAATGTATATATCTACATATAAACATAGAGGCAATTATAGCATAATTGTAAGTGAATTCCAACAGACCATGGCCATATCTTTGTTAACAGAGTTGGAGTTTTAGCTTTGTGTGAATTTGAAATAAAACCTGTTTCTGTTAAAAATTCGAAATCTTAGTTAATTCTAATTGGCAATTTGACCCCATATGATTAGACTGTCGTGGTCGTGTTTCACATCCTGTGGGTTAATTTTTAGTAATTTTCCATTGCTGTTCATACCCTTAGCATATTTAGCAAATCAACTTAACATCTGTTAAACTGCAAATATTCAAGATAGGGTCTTCCTTTCCACTTGTGAGACTAGCATCAGGTATGCCTGAATGTTTAATAAAAAGCTTGATGTGATGATTAGATGGATGACAAAAATGACAGTGATAATCTAAGTTTGAAGCTTTAAATCTCTGGATTTATTTTATAACTTAAGGCGGCTATTCGAGATTTTAATGCAAAATGAAATGTAAAACAACACAACAAACATTTTCAACACTGTCACCTTTGCCTTTCCCATTTAGTAATTATTTTTTAAGTACTCTGATGATGGATGTTATCCTCTCTTTTCAAATCCCCTTTTCCTCAGTTTTTTTTTTCCCTTAAAATAGTTGTCTCTTTCCATGGAGCGCATATTTTCTAAGTCTCCTTCTGATAGGAACCACTTCTCCACTACTGTATGGCCACTGAACTATCCCTATTCAAGTCTTGGGATCTCTAAAACAATTTCTTTCCTGAATCTACATCCTTTGCTCTAGGCAGCATGTATTTGGGAAGCATTAATGATTTTAAAAGGCTCTGGCTCTAAGAATTTTTCTTAAGATCCTTTGCATTTTTCTTTTCAAAGAGCTTCAATATGGGGACCTGGTAAAGAAGGATTAATGTAGTTTAACAAAGTGAAAAACTAATTGAATCATTAACTCACTATTCAGATTCAAATATCTTCATTCCAAACCGTATTCACTATTTACACTTCTGCTTTGCTCCTCTGCCTGACTCTTTTCTTCTCCCTTATTGGTAAAACTTCTTAGTCTTAGTTCTATCCCTGAAAAGGTCATGTGAAAATGCACATCAAGCATGTCAGAGAAAGTCAGGGCTTGCTAGAGTGAATGCTTAGAAGGCTTTTGCTCTAGAAGTTTGAAATCTTACATGTCAATGTTCCTTAGAGCCCCAGTAATTCACTTAAATTAATAATAATAATAATAATAATAACATAGCTATCACTTCTTTTTTAATAATTTGTATTTGCTAGTTGTGAGTCATTTTGTACACCTCATTGAACTTATTCCTCCTTAAGACAGAATTTGAATTCAAAGTTACAATTCAATTTCTCTGAAATTTTGCAATTGACAGTAGTTTCTTCATATAGTAACACTCCTGCAAGTCCAATATCACTTTTAAAAAACTGTGTAAAATAATTTAAAATGCATATAGGGTCCACTGTGGGCAGGTAATCGTTTCACACAAAGAGAGCGAGAGAGAAAAATGTATGGTGGGGGAGGGGTGTGCTTACAGGAGGCTCTTTAACAAGCCCATCACTAATGAAACTTTCCCAATACTCACTGTCTATAACTCACCTCCCAAATATTTTTGGACCGGAGGCCAATTTTAATATTATTTACTAGACCATTGATAATAACTTAACCATCCTAAGTGGTACGTTCAATGTATTAGGAAAACGATGACATTTCTGTTAGTCTGATCTATTTTAAGCCCAGTGATTTCTTCTAGACAGACACGTGCTAATTTATATTGACAACACAATACAATGTTTAGCTGACTAAAATAAGGTACTGATGAAGAGAATCATTCGCAGACTTTCATAAATAAGCAGTTTTCTCCTTGATCACTGGTAGATTCAAGTCCATTTTCGTTCATTCATCTTCACAATAGGTAATTATAAAACAAACAGGAACCATTAGTCAGATTTGTTTTCATCCCCTAAATGGAGATAGTTAGTCCTGAACTTAGATTTAAAGCAAAACTTACTCTTGGCAATGTTTAATCATTTGAAGAAAAAAAATCACTGCGTTCTTAAATAAGATCATGGCAGATAAAAATTAAGTCTTAATTAAATGCAATTCCATTTGTAGAAACACCTAACGGGACTGCCTTGAATATAGTAGGTGCTCATTTGGTGATAATTATAGTTATTAGCAGAGTTGGAACTAGACCAAATGTTCCAGGGCTCTCAGTCCCATTCCCCATATCCTATTTCCCCTTATAAACCTGCAGCACCTTGTCCGAGGCAATTGATCACTCTTGCACTAATCACACTCAAACTGCTGTTTCCAAGAGCAGGAAAGGGATGAACAAATCAGGAAGGCTTGTGTGCAGTATTATCAGAGACCTTCCTGAAAAGGCCCTTGTTTCAAATTATTTAGAGTACCAACCACAAATAACCATTATTTTTCTTCTTTCATGGACTTCCTGCCAGAGGTCTAATTGTACCTGAATATTGGCATCAACATAACAATTTAAAAAGCGAAAGTTTTCTAGTGTTTGATGAAGCAAAGCTCCAAATCAGTCTAATCAGGTAGATGTGGGCCGTCTATCATCATCATCATCAAAGACAACAAAATGCATTGTCTTTTCTACGTATTGGAGTAAAGGACAAACATGGTCCAGACCTTCAACGATTCCCTTCTTGATACACCCCCAACCCATTGAGAGACATGAGTAAGAAAAAAAAAAGGGGGTAAATTCAAGGATGAAATGGGTGATTCCCCAACAGATTTTATTTTTTTTTTGTTTTTGTTTTTTTTTTCCCCAACAGATTTTAAAACAACACAATATTTTTTTTTTCTCTCAACCCTCTTTTGTTATTTGGTATCCTTCACTAAACAAAAACAAACAGAAGAAATTTGGGCGTAGAGGTACGCCCTCCAAGGAGACTTTTCCCACTTCCCCCACACCGCGTTGAGCTGCTCCCTGCCCAGAGCTGGCACTGAAACAGGTCAGACCAGGAAGGGGCCCCAGGGTCATCTGTAAAGTTTGACAATTTTCTTCCCTCCACAGTCAAGCTTAACCCTTCTGAGGGCGGGCATCTGAGGCACAGGCTTCATACTGATGCTATCCAAAGAAAATGAAATGAGCTGCTTGCTCCCTGTGCTTTTTCAGGCTGTTGCCTGGTCTAAACAAAAGGAGGACGCAATTTGGATTTACCTCATTCTCACCCTCCTTGCCGAGGCAGATGTCTTAAGCACTCTATTTTAAGGATTCAAAGCCCATAATATTACTAATAACTCCACATACTTGTTTGCATTTCCCATGTTCCATATAAATGTCAGAGGCAATGACTTGCAGCCCCCTTTAATCTCGTGACAGCTTTATTATCATTGGTTGGCTGAACTTCAAGAAAAGTTACGACAGTGGCAAAGTTCTGCAAACTGCAGCACATATTTCGGTAATTAGGTAAAGGAGGGAAAGCTACATTTAGAATGCACAGCTGAAATTATTTGCTAAACACTTAAGATGCTGAGGTATATCACATTCCTCCCAGGACAGCTTTTGAAGGATGATTTACAAAGCATTTCTTTTACCGTTTTGCCATTTTTTTTTTTCCAGTTAGGCTGTTTTAGCAGCAGCTCTTACTTGAAAATGGATCTTCTGATAATGGAAATATTGTATTTGTAATATGAGAAGGTGGAAGAAGGGAGTGGTCTGAGAGGCTGTGTTTTTCATTTTCTCCTGTTTTGAACTCAACTTTCTCAAATGACTGCATCTTTCAATGAATGCTTTAGCATTTAACGTTCAAGTTGATTCTTTTTCATAGCTCTGGAATCAGGCCGAGGTTTTTCCAATCTTGGGGGAAAAATAATATAAACTGCATGAAATGCATTTGATCCCACCCAAACAAAAATCATTTGTCTTTTTTCAAAACTTAGTTATCAGTAAAGTTCATGCTAACAATTACCTAATAGAGTTGCTGTTTTGGTATCTTGTTAGGAGGTGATATGATTTAACAATTTCTTAAAGGAATCTTTTTCAGTATGGTAATGGGTTTCAATGAAAAACCCAAAATCATGGACCAGAAGAGAGGGTAGAATCTGTACCTGAAAATAATCCAGATATCGCTTAAGTGTATAAATGTATAAATAACACCCTATTTTAATTCCTAAAATTAGTCTGTCCAGACTCATAGTTAATAAAACCTATTTATCGACTGCTAAACCTTCCAATTTTTGTTTTGATCTGAAACTCAAACTATTTTGATCTAATTCCATAGCTTTCTTGGAAGTTAATCTGAGTATTATTTAACAAATCGACAAATTCTTCCAGTTTCTACAGGAAAAAAATGTGCTTATTATAAAGTGGAGGGGAAAGTACCGATTCTTTTTCAACTAGACGCTGTTTCAAGATGCTATGTGCCATACTAGGAAGAGTACAAAGCAACATTTTCTCAGTCTCCCCTTCTCTTTCTTTAAAGTATACATCTGGAGGGGCGCCTGGGTGGCTCAGTCGGTTGAGCGTCCGACTTCGGCTCAGGTCATGATCTCACAGCTTGTGGGTTCGAGCCCCGCGTCGGGCTCTGTGCTGACTGCTCAGAGCCTGGAGCGTGTTTCAGATTCTGTGTCTCCCTCTCTCTCTCTGACCCTCCCCCATTCATGATCTGTCTCTCTCTGTCTCAAAAATAAATAAACGTTAAAAAAAAAAATTAAGTATACATCTGGAACTTGATCCAAAATAGATTCAAAGAAACTTAAAACGTATACAAAATAAGGACAAATAAAATAAATTCCATGTACATAACAAGATTAGGCCAAGGAAAAGAACAAGAGCTAGACATGAAGATCTCAAAAAAATGTATGCCATTATCCCGTACACTTTCCAAAAGTTGGCTATGAACAGAATTTAAGCTGGATGGGAAGAGTTTGATTGGTTGCATGATCAGATTCTCAATGTTTTTAAGAAAGTGTGAAACCAAACACCGAGGGAGGCACAGACATCTCTCTCTGATTGTAGAATGAGAAAGAAATTTCTTTAAAGAATACTTGTAAGAAGGACATAGTGTAATATTGCGCAATACTCGGTAGCATTTACCTCTTGGTAAGCAACATTAAGAACTCCATAGATTTATCTGTCATAGTTGTCATCCCATGGCTTCCTACGAAGACCTCATTTAGTAAATGCCATCCTACGAGGGGGCTAACACGCTTTGGAATGGCCTGGCTTAATTTAGGAGTATATTGCTTACTGTGCAAAACAATGGATGCACTATATATCTTTCAAAGGATCTTACATATTATTTCTTTTAGCTGACTTTTTTTTAGATACTAGAACCCACGAAATATACTTTAGAAAGAATCTAGACTATAGCTAGTCTCTGTTACAATATGGCACAGTTTCTTATGTTTTATCACTGAGAAATTTGATCCTATCTTTCTTTTATTCTAGGTGGATACATTCTAGTAAACTCAAGGTTTCCCTATTGCCCATAGTCAATTCTACCATTTACAAGATTACCAAAAAATAGAAAGAGAAAATGAGAAAGGTAAAATATGATATGCTTTTCATAGAAATCAGAAGAAAGTTTGATACCTATGCCACTTTAGTACATAAATAACAAGTATTTGGATAAAAATTTGTGTCATATTTGCATGTCTCAAATGATATTTGTGTTATAAAATATATACATGAAAAACGTATTTTTGCCTTTCATTTTCCGAAGCATGTTCAAAACAATTTCTTACCTACCACACTTTAAAGAAAATGAGCTTTTTTCAGCTGTTTTTCTTTTTGCTTTATTTTTTGGCTTTCAAAATAAAGATTAGCATAACTTCAATGTAATAAATATTGAGGTAAAATTTATATCAAAAGTAAATATGATACGAGTTCTGCACAAATAAGTATTTGATTTCTCCGAAAACCATTTATCTAAAGCTTACTCCAGTATTTGTTTTGTTATTAGAACTCATTAGCTATCCAATATTTTAAATTAGAAGTCAGAACTAATACCAAAACCCTCCTTGGAAGTTACAGAGTCCTGGAAAATTACAAGAATAAGTGTGGTAAGTAATGTAAAAATGCTCACATATAACCTTGAAAAGAGCATATTCGCTAGGTAACGACACTGCCGAAACGGCAACATAGGTTGTTTCTGACTCTGCTCCCCTTCACAAAAACAACTAGCAACTTCTCAAGGACAAGACACCATTGAGCCTCCTGCTCCTCCCCTGGGAAAGGGGAACCCAGGGAGGACCCAGGGAGGGCAACTATCGACCCACCCCCAGCAGGTGTGGTTCGCTTCGTGGGAGCCACTAGTCTGAACTCGCACCACGGGGATTTCAGGGTGCCCCAGCCACCAGGAATCTGACTATGACAGAGAGGAGAGAGTCTTACAACAACCAGTATGTGGATCTTGGCAGACCAAGTTCATACCTGCAGCATCCAAGTAGTAATCCGAACCAGTGGGGTTTTGCTTATCTGCAAAACCAAGTTGGCGTTGCACTCAGATTAGAGAAATTGGCAGGGTACAGATCTGCTTGATCTTAAATAAGGAGGTTTGCCAGCCCTAGAGCCTAGTTTGCTTACACTTAAGCAAGGAGCTGAGTCACGGCCTCACATGCTGTGGAGAGTGCCTCCCTACCACATCTGACCAGAGGGGCTGGAGAGAACCTCAGGAGGCTGTGCAGCCCAGTGGTTCTTGAGCAGAGAGGCAAGGTGGCAAGGCTAGGCTGTTGCCCCCAGAGCAAAGCCAGTACCAGGGGTGGAGAAGTCCCATGCTATGCACAAGCAGGGGGATTAATTCATAGCCAAGGCTAAGGGTAGTTTCCAGCTCTTTCTAACCAGAAAGCCTGCTTGGGAAATTGAGAGTTGCCTGGCTTAGGCCCTCCCCTTCCTGTCCAAGCAAGGGAACTGAGACATAGCTCCACCTACCTGCTGTGGCTCCTAGCTGTATCTGACCAGAAGGATTAGTGAGGACACCTGGAAGCTGTGTGACACAATGACACTTGAGCCAAAAGAAGAGTAAGCAGAACTGATAGTTTGCAGAGCAAAGCCAGTGAAACTGTTAGGCCAGGGAACTCGGGGCAAGGCTTGGGTTAGGACAACAAAGAGCTTTCCTGGCCTTAGAGCTGCATCTCTCACTGTGCTCAGGCACAGAACTAATTGATAGCCCCCACTCATTACTGAGTACAGCCTCTACCTGCCTGATCAGGGAACCTAATCAGAGCACATGAGAAACAGCACAGCCCCTCCAACAGCCCTGATTATGACTGCATTTGAAAAGAGAACACAGCTGGTTGCTTTCTCTGCCTGCAGAGTAAAATGTTGGCCTCACTTGACCAAAGAATTTCATGCTTACTCTTGTCTGATTCAGGTCCCCAAACAACAAGCCATATAGGCCTTGGGCTGCCCCCTTGCTTCCCTGCCTTGACTAATTCATAGCCCCATCTATAATTTTTCTTAAAGTTTTATTTATTTTTGAGAGAGAGAGAGTGAAAGAGCATGAGCAGAGGAGGGGCAGAGAGAGAGGGGGACAGAGGATCTGAAGTGGGTTCTGCGCTGATAGCAGTGAACCTCAGGTGGGGCTCAAACTCACAAATCACAAGATCATGACCTGAGCCAAAGTCAGACTCTAAACTGACTGAGCTGCCCAGGTGTCCAGTCCCATCTATAATTTACTATAGTACCCATGCCTAAGAATCTGGGTAGCCTCACCTGAGAATCCAGGTGACCACAGAGTCTATCCTACACCCTTACTTGAGTAGGAAATCAAGCCAGTGGTCATTCAGCCGTTCTCTGTCAGTGGCCAACCTTCCATCCCCAATCTCAGAGCTGGAACAGTTGCCTTATCCAAAAATGGATCATAATAGAAGATCCCACCTGCCTAAGGACATTACCAGTAGACATACCTAGAAACCCAAACTGAGCTGATTGTTGAAGGTCTGTCTCTTCCAAAGTGAAGAAGAGAAACCCAACTACTCAAATTTGAAGATTCCAACATAAGGAATAAAGGATCTTGAAAAACCAGGTAAATGTGACATTATCAAAGGAAACTAATAAAGCTCTAAAAACTGATCTTAAAGAAATGGGTTCAATGAGCTGTCAGATAAATAATTCAAAATAACCCTCTTAAAGAAGTTTAATGAACTACTAAACACAAAGACAACTAAACAGAATTAAGAAAAAATACATGAAAAAATAACACACAAGAGTATAGGAGTATAGGTAGATTTTTTTTTGTAAGTTTATTTATGTATTTTGAGAGAGAGAGAGAGAGAGAGAGCAATTGGGGGAGGGGCAGAGACAGAGGGAGAGAAAGAAGCCCAAGCAGGTTCTGTGCATGGTCAGCATGCAGAGACTGATGTGGGGCTTGAACCCACAAGACGGTGAGATCATGACCTGAGCCAAAATCAAGAGCCAGTCATTTAACCAACTGAGCCACCCAGGTGCCCCTATAGGCAGATTTCTTAACAGAAACATTTTAGGCCAGGAGAGAATGAATTGACATATACAAATTTTTGAAAGAAGAAACTATCAACCAAGAATACTATATCCAGTACAGCTGTCTTTCAGAAATAAAGGAGGGTAAGAGACTTTTCCAAACTAAACCTGAGAGAATTTATTACCACTAGATCTGCCTTACAAGAAATGCTAAAAGGAGTTCTTTGAGTGGAAGTAAATGACACTAATTAACATCATAAAAACATGAAAAGGTAGCATAAAACTCACTATTAATCATAAATATATAAAGTTAGATTCTGTAATTTGGTAATGGATTAATAATGGTACATAATTCACTTACAACTCTAGCTTAAAAGTTAAAAAAAATAACACAATAAAATAACTGTAACTAGAATAATTTGTTAGTTACATAATACAAGAAAATGTAAATTGTAACAACAACCTAAAATGTGAGGGGGGAGAAGTAAAAGTGTAGTTTCTTTTTTTAAATGTTCTTCATTGTTTTCTTTATGTTGTATCTATATGAGAAGATGAATGTTAGCTAAACTTATTTTGATAATTATTTTACAATATATGTAAACTAAACCATCATGCTGTATGCCTTAAACTTATACAATGATACATGTCTCTTCTTTCTCAATAAAACTGAGCGGGCAGTGGGGGAGAATACTTGATAATATAATTTTGATTCTCTAACTTTTCAAAAAGATGGAGTTGGAAATTGGTGGGGGAGAATCTAAGGAAAAAGTTTAATGTAGATCTGTGAATTTGTTCAAGAAAAAAGCTATGATCCATTTTTACAAAAGAGACTATTGTATTACATGTGATATCATTAGCTTTTTAACGGGGTACCTAAAAATTTAACTTTGTGACTCACAATCTTTCCTATACTAAAAAAACAATTAAAAGTCAACTTTCCTACTATCTTCAGCTAACTAATGAATCAGTCATGCAGCCATGCATAACTTCATAAAGAATCTACAGAAACCATGGCACATTTACTTTTCTAAAGTTTTGAAGTAGATACCGGTGAGCAAGGTGGCACCTGAGAATAGCTTTTTTTTCACAATGGGGTAAGAGGAAAACGGCATTGAGCAAAATTGTTGAGTATCATATAAATGAAGGTTCATTTTCATTGCATTCTTTAAGTGCTAAATGCAAGGGATATAAAAAAGAATAAACTCAGCACTGTTATCAAGGGGATTTTGATTTAGTAGGAAGACAGTCATTCAAGCAAACCAGCCTCAGTAAAATATATAAACTAAAACTGTGGCAGCCAATGTTGGTAAGCCTATTCTCTGGCCATTGTGTCTTACTGTGGTGTAATAAGAAATATAATTGGTCTTTGTCCCCAGTTTCTGGCACTGTTTTCCTTAAACCCTTAGAATTTCCTAAGTGAATGGGAACGTCTTTTGTTACTCATAAAGGACCCCTTTGAGTACACTTCAGTTTATACTAACGAGGTGACTTAGAGTGGGACCGCTCGATAGCTTCAGGAACAGGCTGGTCACCAGAAGGACCAAGTGATTCATAGGTTGGAACTTTCAGCCCCACCCACAAATTTTAGGGACAGGGAGAGGAAACTAGAGATTAAGCTCTATAAAAGCTCTGGAACAATGAGATTCAGAGCTAGTGAATGCATCTACCTGATGGTGGAATGACACACTCCAGTTTCATAGGGACAGAAACCACTGTACTTGGGGACCTTTCAAAACATTGCCTTATGTACCTCTCCATCTGGCTGTTTATTTGTCTCCCTTATAATATCTTTACAATAAACTGGTAAACATAAGTAAATGTTTCCCTGACCTTCGTGAGCCATTCTAGCAAATGATCAAATCTGAGACAGGAGTCATGGGAACCCAATTTACAGCTGTTAGGTCAGAAGTACAGGTGAAAACCTAGACTTGGTGATTGGTTTTGGAAGTGGGGGCAGTCTTGCAGGGCTGAGCCCTGAACCTGTGAAATCTGATGCTATCTTCAGGGAACTAGTGCCAGAAATCAGTTAAATTTGTAAGAGGCCCAGTTAGTATCAACTAAGAATTAGAGAATTTCATGGTGGTATTGGAAAACACTCCAGATGTGCTATAACATTGCTTCTTACTAAGGACTCTGATTTTGTTCAGAAACTGAGAGGCCATCTGATTCATGGGCCCCCTCCCCAACTCCAGGGGTAGGATGTTAATCAACCTAAGCCAATTAGGAAAGTTCCATTCCACCTGACAATTCTAGTTTAGTTTTGGGTGTGATACCAATCAGACCAATGAGATGTTAGGAGCACATGCCGGGAAAGTTTTTCTTCTAAAAGGATATGCCAAATTGAGTATTCACCCTATTTTGGAAGTTCTCATGTGAGTTGGAGATGCCTGGACCTGCTTCAACTATCTGTGCTTCTAGGACTCACCTCCCAGGAATACCTGATGATACTCTCAGTCTCACTTACCTCACCTGACAAATCACTGTGATAAAAATAGATTGCTCTTAATGACTTTATTCACAGATAGACTTGCATGTATAGATTCACAAAATCACCAGAATTATTCTTATTGTGGAAAATTAAGAAATTATGACAGGCAATGGGTGAGTATTTAAGTAATTCTATGATAGCAGCATGCAGATGGCCTCACAGAGTTGAGCTTAAGTATCTTTTTGTTTATCATTTTTAATGATTTTGCTTAAGTTCTCTTCCTTTTTGCATGGCCTTTTTCTAAACTCTGGATTGTATCCTTTCATGTCTTTCTCCATGTGCATACAAGGACATTATCTGCACATGTATATAGATTAGGGATGTAAGGCTGTTTTTTTAAAAATCATTTTATTCATCAAAATGGGATCATATATTTTATTTCTTAAACTTCCTTTCCTAAGTTAACAACTAGTATCTGCCCTTAAGTCATTAGCTATCTATACTGCAAAATATTCTATACTGGATATGCAGCAATTTGTTCAGCAACTTTCCTATTGAAGAATATTGAGGAAGTTCCCTTTTCCACCTACTTATAATGGCACTATAGTAAAAAAAATTTTTTTTTATACATCCTTATGTGTCATATACATTTATAAGATAGTTTCCTGAAGGTGGAATTGTTTTGTGAAAGGTATGGGATATTTTTACCCTCCTTTTTAAAAATATTTTCATTTTTTTTTATTTTAGAGAGGGAGAGCATGCAAGCCAGGGAGAGGGGCAGAGGGACAGAGAGAGAGAGAGAGAGAGAGAGAGAGAGAGAGAGAATCTTAAGCAGGCTCCATGCCAGTACAGAACCCAATGCAGGGCTTGATCCCACGACCATGGTATCATGACCGGAGCTGAGATCAAGAGTCAGATGCACAACAGACTGAGTCACCCAAGCACCCATCCCCTCCTTTTTAAATAAAGATTTCCACTTGTTGGAAAAATAATTTTTTTTTTCTTTTTCAATCTCAAAATGTTCTTCTTGTAGAGAGTTGAATCAAATATATTCTAGTGTATTTCTTTATGTTTCATTGACCATAGACTATATGTTATGAGACTACTTACCAAAGAGACTGCTATCTTCCTGAGATTACCCTATTGGATTTCATTTTACTTGTTCATTTGCAGAGTTAAATAAGAGATAGAAAGAAAATCTGAGTTTACAATACTATACTTCAAGTTCTCCGATTGTGGGATTGTATCGTGTTACACATCTTCAGTACTAAATTATTTTGCCACCACTACTTTGCTAAAGTGAACCCACAACTCATAGCTCAAGTTCTTTATTGTTATTTTGTTTAAAAACAAGTGACCTCAAATCACTTGGTGTTAATCACTTCTTCCAGTTTATGAACAGACAAAATAAAAAAAAAAGTACTCACTTGATGATAAATAGCGTGGGTTTTTTGTTTGTTTTCTTTTTTTTTTTTTTTTTTTTTTTTTTTTAATTTCTTCAGTTTAAAAGTCAGCACTCAGAACCAGCTCTGGACTCTTATGAGATATCTATTCTGAAGAGACAGGTGTGCAACAGCAGCCAGACCAGCTGTGGAACTGGCAACATTTCTGAAATAGGTTGCTTTGATAAAGCAGGAGGACATAAAGATAGTTCAACGGGAGTCCAGGGAAACCTTTTGTTTATTAGTTTATTCCTTCTGTATTAGTCCTGGAGCTTGAGACTAGCAGACACATAATCACAGTTGGCATTTGCCATGATACGGTTGGCAAAGAGGCTGCAATGGAGCATCTCTCCTTTCTGGCCAGAAGCAGCCATGTTGGCAGGCTATCATAAAGAGGGAGGGTTGCCTGCCTCCTAGCCACTCTTGTGACAAAGAGATCAGTGTCATCTGTCAGTCTGGCACCTTTTTCACAAGTGCAAAATCCACACAAACATCAGAGAGTGAGAAGGATCTTCATTAGAAAGTGATTGTGTGTAGCAGTAATCCGGAGAGATGAGACTTCTAAAGATACAGGATGCAGCACAGTGGGAAAATGGAAGTGACATGGCTGTGGAGAGGGCTCATTCCTAACGCTGGAGTGACTTATGATATGTTCAAATGAAATACAATACCCAGGCACATGAACAATGTTAACAAACAAACAAACAAACAAAAAATAGAATAGAATAAGCATTTTCCTCCTCACACTGTGCAGTCCAGTGTGTGGTTGTCTTTAAAGCTAATACAGCTTAATGAAATGATGGCTCAAATGGAATCTGCCTGATAACAAAATATCTTGGGGTATGAAAGCAGAATCATTTACTGCATAATGCCCTGTTGAGCATAACAGGCAAAACAATATTAACCCTAATATTTTTAATATTGACTTAGCTGTCAGAGAGCCCTGAATTATAGGAAAAATGGCAGTTATCTAATCAAAACCCAGGACACTGACATCCTTTGTTCCTGTTGGTTTGTTGTTTTCTCAAGACTGGTGAAATTCAAATACTCCTTAAAATTACGAAGATAAAATATAATGATTCAAAGAAAATCTAATAGGTATTTATAGGTGATCTAAATTCATTCTGACATGCCTATGCAATGCATTACATAGAAAATTAAAAGCCAGTTTTTAACAGGACATCTAGGTCAAGGCAAAATTGTATGTTATATGTAGAAAACAGCAGAAGGTAGTAATTCAGATATCAGACTTCAGAATGAGTCAATCTCAGTTAAAATTCCACTTTCATCATTTACTGTCTGTGGAACTTTAGACAGGTCCCCTTTCTGTGCCCTGATTTCCTCATTTTCAGAATGGTTGAGAATAATTATAACACCTGCATTAGAGATTGTTATAAAGCTAAAAGACTTAATCAATGTCAAATCTTAGAACAAAGTCTGAAGCATAACAGGTGCCCAATAAATATTAGCAAATAATGCTTGACAATTTGTCTTTACCAGACCCCATCTCCCTCTTATCTTCTAGTCCCCGTTGCTTAAATGCTTGGTTCTCTTATATCACCATCAACATTTGTAAGGGAGAAAGGTCAAGAAAGACTCTATTCTTCCCTTAAAATTTAAGTCAATGTGTTACCCTTTCAGTGCTATTTAACTCTTGAGGGTATTTTTTCCCTCTCTAATTGTGCAATTAAGCATTTGCCATCTGTCACAGATATGGCAGCAGCTCTGAATGAGTTGGAAAGGAATTTCAGGCCCAAAGGTGTGATTTCATATCACAGAGTAGATAGCCTTACTTTACTAATTCTACCTACACAGACAGCCTGCTCAGTGCAAACACTCTCAGGAATGTAAAGCAGATATCAAAGCATTAAAAATGATGATTGGTATGTGTTTTTCAAAAAAAATTGTTTTTCTTCAATGTTGGACAATAGAAGATTGTTAATTTGTCCTCCTTTATTTAAATTGTTCACATGATTGTTATTCTAAGGAAAGGTTTTCAATTAAGTTCCACTTCCCTTCTTTAGTTTTCTAAGAGGGATAGAGTAAATAAAAACCAAAAAGTTAGTTCACTGAAATATCACCAAAAGTGACAGCTTTCTTTCAAAATACAATTAGCCTACCTTTTTCTTTTCTATATACACCCCACTGCTGATTAAATCTATTTTTCTTGTCTGTCTAGATATGCATAGTCATGTGCAACAGCCACTTAACCATCTGTGGCTACAAGAATTCAAAATATGGCTAGTACAAATTGACATTGAAGAGCAAAATATACACTATATTTCACACACTGAGGTTGAAAGAAAGAATGTAAAATGTATCATTAATAATTTTTAAATTCCTATGTTGATGATATTTCATTTGGGTGAAATAAAATATATTATAAAAATTAATTTCATCTGTTTAGCTTTTGTTTTTAATGTGACCACTAGAAAACTGAAAAGTGCATGCATGTCTTGCATTTGTGGTTTTCATTTATTTCTGTTGAATAGTGTTGCTCTAGACTGATAAAAGGGAAATGCTGAAGTTATTAAAACACACACACACATTAACTGGAATTTTAAAATAAAAATTCAAAAGAGAAATTTAATCCCCAAATTCCATTTCTAAATGTCATGTACTATTTGTCTTGTTAAGAACAACCATGGAAACCAGATTTATTACCCCCCCACCCCCCCAAATCATTCGAAGACCTCAGAGAACTACTGAGGCAAACCATACTCGAGAGCAGAAACCTAGGAGGAAGGTCTTTGCAAAGATGTGAGCTGAAATAAAAGAGTTAGAGAATCCACTGTCCTCTTCTGGGAGACAGAGAAGCCACCAGAGCTTCTGGTGGCCTTCAGGGGATGGAATACAAAAATTGGGGCTTAGGACTTTTAAACATCTGGGATTTGAGGTACAAGATTTCGGAGAGAAAGAAACAACAAGGAAGTGAACCCAATGCTAAGGAATTTCCACTTCAGCTATTTGCCAAATTTTTAAACTATTCAAGACTAGAGACCAAAAAGTTAAGCAAACAGTGTCTCCAAAGGAGAATGAAGTTTTTGTCTGTTTTATGATTCCAAGGAATTAAATTTGGGCTTTTAGAAAATGTTGAGAAGGAAGTGCCATAATAAAGACTCCAGCCTCCCAACTGGGACCGATGGAGGACCAAATCCTATCGAGGAGAACCAGACTTTGATGGAGTCTTATGAAAACTTGGCCCAGTCTTAGTAGGTAGAACCCCCATTCTATATATCTGCCAGAAGGGTGTGAACCCTCTGGAGAAAGATAGTACCACCTAGAACCTCTGTATTATTTCATATACAAAGTTAGCCATTTGATTAAAGATTACTAGGCATTTAGGAGTGCCTTGGTGGCTCAGTTAGTTAAGCAACCAACTCTTGGTTTCTACTCAGGTGATGATCTCACGGTTCGTGAGTTCAAGCCCTGCACTGGGCTCCAAGCTTACAGCATGGAACCTGTTTGGAAGTCTGTCTCTCTCTCTGTCGCTCCCCTGCACGCTCACTCTCTCAAATAAATAAACTTAAAAACTAATTTTAAAAAATTACTAAGCATTTATAGAAACAGAACCCAAAGTGGGGAAAATAGATAATCAGCAGACCTACAGATGTCCTATGCTATGGTCTGAATGTGTTCTCCCAAAATTCATATGTCGAAATCTAACCCCTAAGTGATGATGTAAGAAACTAAGGACCTTTGAAGATGATTGGATCCTGAGGGTAGAACCCTCAGGAATGGGATTAGTGCTTTTATAAGAAAAGAGAAAGAAAGAAAGAAAGAAAGAAAGAAAGAAAGAAAGAAAGAAAGAAAGAAAGAAAGAAAGAGAAAGTTCCAGAGAGCTCTCTAGCTTCTACCACCATGTGAAGACAGACACAGTGAAAAGGTGCCCTTAGGAACTAGGACCTCAACGAACACCTGACCATGTTGATGCCCTGATTTGGGTCTTTCCAGCCCCCAGAACTATGAGAAATAAATTTTTGTTATTTATAAATCTGTACTAACTGAGACAACCCAGTTAGTAAAGTTATCATATATGGTCTCTAATTAACAGGCTTAAGAAAATAGATGACAGATATAGAAATTAAGAATCAAATGGAAACTCTAGAACTGAAAATGCAATTATAGAAATTAAAAAACTCAATAGATGTATTTAATAGCAGGAGATAGGATTAGTGAACTCTAAAATAGGTCAATGGAAAATATCAGGCTTACTCAAAGAGCAAAAATTATGGAAAATATGCAGAAGAAGGTAAGAGACATATGGGTCTCAATAAAAAGTTCCAAAACGAAGTATCAGTGGAGTCCTGGAAGAGGAGAAAGACAATAGGCAGTAATCACATTTGAATAGTCACTGACTAAGAAGTTTCCAAAACTGTCAAAAGATATCAGACCTGAAAGGCAAGAATCCCTACCAAACTGACTAGGATAAATCTAAAGAAAATCACATTAGGTACATCATAGTAAAACTTTGGAAAAACAAAGACCAAGGGATAATCTTAAAAGCATGGGGGTTCAGGGTTGAGGGGCAAGAGCTAGTAGACTCTTCACTTGCTACAAGAGGAAAGGAATATAACTTGGCAAATTGTGAGGCTGGATGAAATTAGGCATCAAAAGAGTTCTGCAAAGCTCATAATTCAACATACTTGGAAAGGCTGCTGCAGATTAACATATGCCACATGCAACTTTCAAACTAATCCACACAGGGAAATGGTCAGTTAGCTGTAACAAATTATGGTAATTACATGAGTGCACAAGATCCTTAGCTCTCTGTTAACTGTGGGGACAGTATCTACCAGAAGGAAAGAGCAATAATCAATGAAAATTAAGAAAGATGATCCATTTTAAAACCATTTCATTAGTTTTAAAATTGCCATAATTTCAGGCGTATGTTACCAGTGAACGCTGAAAAGTTCCTTTGAGAAGCGTAGATGTGGAATAGCTATTGTAATGATATGACCCTACTTTCTATTTAAATAAGGGTGATGGACTAGTTAGATCAGCCTTACAAACAATATCATCATTTAAATCCTTTACAAACTGTGGAAAATTTTTACCAAATTTACCCTTTCCATTCATATATGTTCACATCCTTCTCCAACAGGAAATGAGTGCCTATTTCCTCCGGTAAGTAAACATAAACAAAAGCAGATCGGAACAGAAACTTTTCTCCATCAAATATCACTGAGAAACACCAGTAAAAGGGAAGAAAAAGAAAAGGCAGGATGCGTGTGGTAATATACATGTATGCCTATCACCATACACTCTGTTTATCCGTTCCATCAGTGCCCCATGTGCTGTGACACCTGAACCTTGTGGTCCATGATGAGGTGAATTTACTGTTCTGGTGGCCTGATCCCTTCTGAGTTGAATAGTCTTTAACACCTCTCCTTGAGCGGTTTGTTCATTTTTTCATCTATTTATTCTGCAAATGTTTATTGAGTACCCACAGTGTGGTACGCACTATTGTAGACATGGTGCCTATATGGAAGAGACAAGGTCCTTAAGTAAAAGACATGAAATGTTAGATACTGATTAGTGCTGAGGAGAAAAAATAGGGAGAGAAGGTCAGAAATCGGTGGGATGCCATTTTAAATAGGGTAGCTGAAGAAAATATGGGTAAAAAAGTAAAGTTAAAGACTTGGTGGAAGTGAAGGAGAGGAGAAATTTGGGGCAAGCATTGCAGTCAGAGAGTCCAGCAAATGCAAAGGCCAGGGGGCAGGAGCAGAGCCGATGTGTTCAAGAACAAGGAGGCCCATGGACTGGAAGAGAGGCAGCTTAGGGAATGTAATAGGAGATGCAATCAGAAAAGTACCTAAAAGCAAGTTCCCAAAGGGCCTTGCTAGATGATTGAAGAGCTTTGGCTTTTATTCTGAATGAGATGAGATGCCACTGGAGAGTCTTGTACAGAGGGGTCACGTGACTGAAGTTGGATTTTAAAGGTTCATTCTGGCTGCTGTGTGGAGGACACAGATTGAAAGGGGTCATGAGAAGGAGCAGGGGGACTAGTTAAGAG